>NC_135669.1:26425093-27819923 GCF_964188315.1 Podarcis muralis
CACGCAATTAATTTGCACATCAGTTTGCAAACCAGTTTTATAGAATGTCACTAAACATCAGCATATTAGAATATACACATTTTGCAAGCAATTTCCCCAATATAATGTATTTTTGCTTGTTGTTTTCAGCTATGGATGCATTTTTATGCACACTTCCCCTTAAAATGCCCATTTTTTTGTACATTTCATGTAGAATGTATCATAACATTGCAAGAATCCAAAATTACAAAAAAAGCTAAAGCCCAGGTTCTGCATTTTTTTGAGAAGTTTGAATTTAATAGGTTTGCAAATCCAACCCAAAAATTATCCCATATGCTATTTTAGTGGAAAGAATCTCAGGCAGCGAGTTATATGGAAAACCCACTTGCCACAGGAACAAACTTCATGTCTTCTTAATCATGTTAATGCACATAATACACAGAAGTATTCAAAATCTAAAGAGCAACCCCTGTAACCGAAATCAAGATTGGGACAGTGATGCACGGGAAGGATGGGGTTAACACTTTCCCTCTTGCCACGGTCCAAATGAAAATCCTGCTCCCAAAACCATTATCAGCCCCAGGAGAAATGTTTCCACTGGTGACAATGGAAGCTTCCCAGTCAGATCTGATAGCAGCTTCGGGTGTGGGTTTGCGGTGGTCAGTGGGACAATGCCACAAGCTGGGCATTACAGTTGCCATCCTGATCAGCCCTGGAGCTCCTCATTTATACCAGCCAGTCAGAACAAGCAATACCAGATGGACAAAGTGTCTGATCTCCTTTAAGGCAGCTTCCTCGGCTCCTAGGATTCCTCCACAGCCCCTTACTGAAGCTCAGACATCCAGCTTGTAAGAACCAAATCTCAGGTTGCATTTTATTTTAAATGCAAATGTCTCATGCTTAAGGCTGTAAGGATCATGCTGCTGTAAGAATCAAAAGGCAGGAATCCTGGGTTTTAACAGCAACAACCATTCCTTTTTCTTCCTGGGAAGTGAATGGATGAAAGGGCAAACTTGGGGTTCAGCATGCAGTGATACAGGGGAAAGCCCCCTTCCTGTCCTTTGCTGAGCAACTGCACTGTCTGCCTGCCCTGGATTTGCTCAATGCAAAGCCTATAAAGCAGAGAGATGGGCAAAGGCTTTTGGTGCTGCAGGCAGAGGCAGCCTGGGACACCCACTCCTTGTGCTTGCCTTCCCATATAGTGCATGCACGACTGTGTGCGCTTGTGCGACATGCGGCATTAGGAATCTAATTCCGAGCTGCTTCTTGACAGGCCCTGAAATTGGAGAGCTTCTGAGCAGTGGGAGATTAAGTCCTTTCAAAAGAAGCACTGGCTAAGGAGCTCAACATATTCTCAACCTTGATGGATGAGTCATGGGAATCGGTGGCGGGAAATCAGTCAGAAGAGGGAGGGGGTGAGGAAGGTGGCACAGCTGGGTCGTGAGGCAGAAATCAACCCATCTGGGCCAAGGAAGGTCCTCTCTCCACAGGCTTTTCCAGCTTCCCCCTCCTCCAAGGCATGTGGGCTCATGTCACTCCTATCCCAACTCCTAGGGCCCCTCTGGAGTTTTTCCCTAGGTTTATTCTGCAACATGTCATTGGCCACATTCACACCATGCATTTAAAGCACAACGATGTCACTTTAAACATGACTTCTTCCCGCAAAGGATGCTGGGGCTGCAGCTTGCTAAGGGTGCTGTGGGTCATCAGGAAGCTCTCTATTCCCCTACTAGATCTGCCATTCCCAGAATTCACTGTGAAGATGGATTGATTGTTAAACTGCTCTGGAACATTGGTTCTGGAAAGCATGTGCAGACAGTGAAGAAGGACTGAAGTAAAAAGTTCCTCTCAATTTTAAAATTATAACACAGCACTTCTCCCCATCCTGTGTCAACATCAGTCTCTCCCACAGCTGCTATTTCTTTCTTCTTATTGGATTAGTCAGTTTAACCCATCCAATCAGGATAGCATTACAATTTTATTTGATGGGTAAAGGAGGGCATTGGAGGAGGAGGGCAAGGTAAACAAAGAGGTGCATTGTTTGGTTTTCTTGCTAAGATGCAAGTATACGGGAAGGACACTGAAATGGGGAGGTAGTTTTTGGCACTGACAAAAATGGAGTTTCATTTCATTTGCCTCACAAAATGTTTTTGGGGGGATCTCTCTAAAATGAGGTATTTTGGTGTCTCCCTCACACACAAGTACACACCATACGAGTCATTTTGGCTCGACTCTAATTCTTAGAATATGATTTATTGGGATTTCCACAGAAATCTTCCTGCTCCCCTGGATTTAACATGTAAAATCATTTTGCAGAACTCAAAAGGCTAATTTAACATATTATTGCATTGCACATACTGTAGTACCTGATACACACTGGCTCTCATCAGCATAACCTCTGATATGTCATGGTTGTTGGCAATGAATGCTCATGTTTCATTCCTCTTAGCTGAAGGTGATGGTCCATCTCCCTTCATGCTTTGTTTTCAGCAACCAATGTTTCAATGAGTGCCAAATTCTTTTTCAACCATGAACTGGGTATCCAAATACTTTCCATTTTTGCTTTGTGCCATTAACACTTAATGGTTTGCAAATGAAATCAACCCACCTTATTTCAGAACATCCAAGGGTGGAGACTGTTTTACTAGATACAAAGCTTGGTAACTGCCATGCTCAAGAGTGATGACTGGAGAGGAGTGATGCACTCAATTTATTACATAGTGGGAAATCACCAGTCCAAATGGTGGGATTTCCCCTCCCACTCCCCAATAAATAAATCCTGAATAGATTTATTCAGAGCCAGAAAAGTAAGAATTACTGTATGTAAGGCTGGAGGAGCACTTTCAGAGCAAGATAGAAAGAAGTTGGTATGTGTCAGCTACATTCAGAAAACAAGAGTGCTAGCATAGTTGTAAATTACCCGATCTACCTCACAGGGTTGTTGTGAAGATCAAGGAAGACTCAGCATGCATTCTGAGCAGGGATTCAAAGCTCAGTGGTTCAGGTTCAGTGCTCTAGCCGCTATACTCCATTGGCTGTCACTTTATGCTGTTGGAGTTAAGAGCCTGGCCCTAGAGATACTGTAGATGCCGTGGAGAATAAACTCTACACATGCTTTAAATCATAGAACTGTAGAGTTGGAAGGGCCCCTGAGCAGCACCTAGTCCAACCCCCTGCAATGCAGGAATCTCAACTACATCTTACATGACAGATAGCCATCCAACTTCTGTTTAAAAAGCTCAAGGAAGGAGACTCCACCTTCTCTCATGACAATCTGTTCCTCTATCTACCAGCTCATGCTGTCAGAAAGCTATTCCTGATCTTCAATTAGAATCTCATTTCTTGTAATGTGAATCCATTGGTTTATGCCTTACCCTTCAGAGCAGGAGAAAACAAGCATGCTCCCTCTTCCATGTGACAGCCCTTTAAATATTTGAAGAGGGCTCTCACATCTCCTCTCAGTCTCCTCTTTTCAAGGCTAAACATACACAACTCTCTCAACCATTCTTCATAAAGCTTGGTTTCCAAACCCTTTATCATCTTGGTCACCCTTCTTTGCTCATGTTTTAGCTTGTCAATATACTTCTTAAACTGTGGCATCCTGAACTGGACACAGTATTCCAGGCAGACCATTCCAGGGCAGAACAGAGCAGTACTATTAATTCCTTTGATTATATATTTCTGTTGATGCAGCCTAGAATAGCATTAGCTTTCTCTCTCTTTCTTTTTTTTCTTTTTCTGTTGCTGCTGCATCACATTTTTGACCCATGTTAAGCTTGTGGTCTACTAAGATCCAAGATCCTTTTCACATGTACTACAACCAAGCCAGGTGTCCCCCCCCCCCCCCGCAAAAAAAAAAAAAAGGTTTGTCCCTATTGAAGTTCATTTTGTTAGTTTTGGCCCAGTACTCCAATCTGTTACGGTCATATTGAATCCCGATTCTGTCTTTGGTAGCATTAGTTACTCATCCTAGTTTGGTGTCACCTGCAAACTGGATCAGCATCCCTTCAATTCCTTCATCCAAGTCATTTGTAAAGATGTTGAAAAGCCATGGGCCCAGGATAGAACCCTGCGGCACCCCACTTTTTCCCAGGATGATGAGGAACCATTAGCGAGGGACACTCTTTTATTATCATTTCACTGTAAGCATAGATCTCTGGATCTCAGATCAAATTTCTGGGGGCTCAAATGAAGAAAAATACAGAGGCAAGGGAAGGGGGATTGGGGGCTGTACCCAATTCTGACCACACTCAAAGTAGACCCATTGAAAGCAATGAACTTACTTGTGTCTATTGATTTCAATGGGTCTAAGCTGAGTAGCTCTGGATGTAATCTATACTGTTAGGCAACCAAAGAGAAAATCCTCGTTTTAAGAGCTGGATAGAGGAGAGAATGGCTAACAAAATCTTAGTTTGCTATTGGGTATTAAAAGAAATTAAAAGAAAATAAATCTGAGCCACCTGAGTCCTGCACACATTCAGCCACCTCCGCTGTTGCCCCGTTGTTTGATTGACTTCCCTTTTTTAATCCACTTATTTTGGATTCACGGCCGGGTGGCTCTCCGGGGACAGCGGAGAAACATCTCTGGTATCGTGCTAACAAAAGTACCCCCAGAGAGATCCACCCAGGGACCTGAGTCCAGGTTGCATGGTCCATTATCTCTTATCACACATGCAGCTGGAACTAGTCAACACATGCGCAGTGGGAGAATATCAGCACAAAGTGTGCAAACAAAGGGAGTTATTATTTAAATCAGCGGGGTCTGCATTAATACCAATCTCTGGCATCCAGAAGAGCAGAGGGATGTAGGGATTTGAGATATAGCAGAGAGATCAGGTAGCAGATGGCTGAGTGCCAGGGACATCCGTCCCCTCAGGTCCCTCCTGTTTGATTTTGACTCCCGTGGCATCTGCCTGCGCATGTCCCATTAGTACCGATAATATTTATCGTGCGTGTTCTACACCTGAGCCTCCTCCCCAGTCAATACTGATACATTTCTCCTTCTCTCCTTTGCCTTCCTCCAAATATTTGCATGCATTGGTTAATTCAGTCTCACCTTGACCCCGCTGTGAGGCTTACGCTCACCTGAGTTGCAAAAAAGAAAAAGAAATTGGGTTTGTAAACGCTGCAGCTAGAGATGCAGCCCAATTGTGCCTGAAATGTAATATATGAAGGCAATCAAATTTGGATGTTCCTGCTTTGGGGGTGGAGGGGGGTGGACATTGATTGACCAACCACCATGGAAATTTGAGGGAAGCAAATATTAGCACAGAAGTTTGCAGCAGGGTGATTAGCAATCTCTACTTGGGATTCGGAGAATGAAATGCATCAGTCAAGCAGTGGGTGCTGTCTACCTCATTGGCTCTTCTGCTGGAAGTCCAGGACTGGCAAACTCTCCATGCAAGAGGTTGATAAGACTAGGGAGAGGGAGTTTTAACCTTCTTCTAAAGGCCGTTTCTTGATGACCCTTCCCAGAAGGTGGGCATTCATTTCATTAGAAGAACCACACACATACTAGGGTGGTATGTGTAAGTTTGCCTTAAATGGAAGAAGAAGAAGAGGAGGAGGAGGAGTTTGGATTTGATATCCTGCTTTATCACTACCCAAAGGAGTCTCAAAGCGGCTAACATTCTCCTTTCCCTTCCTCCCCCACAACAAACACTCTGTGAGGTGAGTGGGGCTGAGAGACTTCAGAGAAGTGTGACTGGCCCAAGGTCACCTAGCAGCTGCATGTGGAGGAGCGGAGACGCGAACCCGGTTCACTAAATTAGGAGTCCATTGCTCTTAACCACTACACCACACTGGCTGTAGCCCAATGGTAGATCATCTGCCCTGGTGCAGAAGCTCCCAGGTTCAATCCCCATCATCTTCAGGTACACAACATCTCTGTGTTGTTCTGCCAAATGGCCAGGAGAGTCTCCTCACATTCCTTTAGCACCTGATGAGAAGTATGGAGAATCAGGTGAGTGATATGATTCTCCTCACCTACTTGGCAGGGTGATACAAGCAAGTGGTGTTATATACATACAATGGGATGTTAGCACTTGGCAAAGACTCGTGTTCATTCAACCACAGCAAAGGAAGTTCTACAAACAGAACAAGTGGAGCAGGACACCAGTGTATACCAGCTGTGATGATCAAGGCAGATCAAAGATTCCTTGGTATTAGTTTAAGAGGTTAAGAGGAACTATGGGACTCGCTCCCACAAGAGGCAGTGATGGGCACCATGTTGGATGGCTTTAAAAGAGGATTGGGCAAATTCATGGGCTATGTTCTGCCTCCACGTTTCTAGAAACCGCAGGAGGAAACAGTGTTCTTGTGCTTGACTGTTGCTTGCAGGTTTCCCATAAGTATCTCATTGACCAGGGCAGGGGTCAGCAAGGTTTATTTTGCCTGGGCCAGATCAGTCCTGTGGAGATCCCTCTGTGGGCCAGATCGCGTGCGCGCGCACACACACACAATTTTCAGCGCTGCAGAAGCAAGTCCCTGCACAGCACTGCGCTAGTTTAGCGCAGTGCACGAGCGGGCAACTTGGTTCGGGGGGAATTGTGGGCTGGTCAAAAGACCTCTGTGGGCTGCTTCAGGCCCATAGGTCTTAGGTTGGTGGCCCCTGGACCAGGGTGAGAACAGGCTGCTAGACTAGATGAGCTGTTGGCCTGATGCAGCTGGCTCTTCTTAGGTTCTCTTAGGGCAGGCATGGCCATGTTTTGGGACTACAATTCCCATCATCCCTGACCACTGGTCCTGTTAGCTAGTTAGCTGTTAGTCCCAAAACAGCTGGAGGGTCATGTTTGGCCATGCCTGTCTTAGGGGCTTTTGTTGGCCTGCCTTCTTCCCAGCCACCCCTTGTTTAGAAATCAGTGCTAACGAAAGGTGAAGGGAGGGGGAATCCTCCACCCTCTGACATCTCTCCCTCCCGTCTCCCCTTGAGGACATCATCCTCAAAATATATTTCATTTCACAGCTGCATTATGGTACCACAAAATCCTGTGAATCCAATTTAAGAACAGATTACCTCCTCACTTACTTCATTTGAAGCAATTACATGTTAATTTTCATTGAGACCAGCCTAATGCATACCAATCTGAGGCTGCAATCTCATTTGAATACTTGAGGGAACGTTCCTTGGGCTTTGGGCTCTTGAGGCTCCCAGCTTAAAGGGCCACTTCACATTACTGCTTCCCTCTGTTCTTCTCTGTTCTCTTTTTTTTTTGACTCTCTCACGTTATTTATGTTCTGTTCACCCCTTATGTTTCCCAGCATGGGACTCAATGCTTTTCTCCCAGCAGCATTTCTAACCAGCTGGTACCACTCATGAGATTGCAGAAAGCAAAGGGGAGAGAGGAAGGGTGGGGGCGGGGAAGTTTCACTAGCAAAAGTTCATACAACCTGATTAATTGAGCATGAAGTTGTCACAAACTCGGTTGAGTTAGCCGAGAGGAAGGAAGTCTGGAGATGTTTGGGAAAGGGCTGCACAGTTAATTTAAAGAAGCCGCTTGCCAGTTTTGCATTGCCTTCCCTTGGGGATTGGGGGGGCGCGCGGGGGGGGGATAAGTACCTTCCCTTTGCATTCTGTGCAAATCTACTTAATTTGCACCTCCTGAACCAAAAAGGTGAACCAGAACACAGCTAGCTCTTTTGTAAATTTGGCGGTGCTGCTCTCCAACCAAAAGGTGTGCATGAAGGTACATACATTACTGAACATTATGCACAAAACAACATCATGTTACGGGAAATGGTTTGCCAAAAAAATACATATACATGTGGGAGAAATGTGCACAATAGGCATACAAATTTTCCTGCAGGCTTCTAATAGTAATAAATTGCAAAGGGATAAAGAAATAGGGTGAGTAGATGTCAAGGTTCAGGGGAGGAGCCAATACTGAGAAATTAATCCATCCCTACTTACTACACAATGATTAAGGTGGTGTCTCTTATCCCAAGAACTGGACTCCAGAAGTTAAAGACTCAGGGGCCAAAGCCAGAAGTTCAGAGCCTGGGGGACCACACCAAAACACTCCAGGCCCCATCAGCACCATAAATTTAAAACAGTATGAAACCACTTTAAAAAGTTGTGGCTTCCCCCAAAGAATCATGGGAAGTGTAGTTAATTAAGGGTGCTGAGAGTTGTAAGGAGACTCCCTATTCCCTTCCCAGAGATGCAATTCTCAGGTTGCCTTAACAACCAGTCATTCTTCCCAGGGAACTGACAGAATTGTACCTCCGTGAGGGGTCTGCTAAAAACATTCAGCACCCTTAACAAACTGCACTTCCCAGGATGCTTTGGGGATAATCCAAGGCTGCTTAAAGTGGTAGGCTACTACTTTAACTGAATAGTGCAAATGCAGCCTCAAGAGGCAGAAAAAATTACCCTAGCTCCTGAAAGAAGGCCGCCCTGCTATTCGTCATTTTTTAACTCCACACACTACGGAGTCCCAAGCTTTGTAGGGGAGTTGACACATCTGGACTGTTGAGAAAGTGTTGTGGGAACCAGTCACTAAAAGAGGTGTTTTGGGGTGTGTGGCATGACCCCAAATGGGTGCCACATCTAAATGAGAAGAAAGGCAAATGGACCTGAAGTCAAACACGACCACACTTGCTCACAGAGAGGTGATTTCTGCACCTTCCCACTGTTTAGAATGAAACACCATCATGTTTCAAGGGGTATAGTTCAATGTAGGAGAGGCTGAGCTAGTATGGAGAGTATGCTTGTGCATTGTGGTGTTTTGATAGGATATTCTCTGAGGCCTTTTGCAGAGTTTATTGAAGGGGCAGGGTTGGTGATCCCTGCCATACATCATGTGACTTTTTAAAAAATCTACTAAACTGATGGCAAAGCAAATGTTATTGTAGTTCCCTCTAAAGAAGGGCAATTGCAGTATTTGTTTTAAGCAGAGCAATAATAACTCTGCTGAGGGAAGCAACAGGTTTCTACCATCTTGGGAGCATGTTGTCAAAAAGACTTTGGTGGTCCATCTTCCACTGAATCAACTCAGCCCTTTGAAAATGTATCCTTTATAGCTATGGCTTTGAAGCTGTGTCTATAGGACGATACGGTGCTACCTTTTCTTTCCATTTCCTCTTTCTTTGAAAGAGAAGATGCTGGGGTGGGAACTCTGATGTTCGTGATCATTAAAAGAGAGAGGTTTTAGTTACTCTAGTGTAATATTTGGAGGGAGAGGAGGGGGATTTTTTTTTTTCAAAAGCTTGGCCTGATTTAATATTTTATCTGAGGATGAGAGAGCAAGATTTGTTGGTGATCAAATACATTCAAATACATTAAAGATACCTCCAGTGATCAGAAACTTGTTAAGGAATGACATGAAAGTGGTGAGGGAAAACCAGGGGAAGTTGAGTCACTGTGAAAGGTGCCATAACTTATCAAGAAAACAAAACACAATGAGACCTTTTTCGTCTGTGAGGCTCTGTAGAAAGGACTGGAAGGTGGAGCCAATCCAGGAAAACTTGACAGGAGAACTAAGGATCCAGAATTACAGTCACAACGGATTATGACTATCACTAAGCATATAGGAGGAAGAGCCATAGATCAAATCTAAAGCACCTGCTTTGTATGTAGAGGGACCCAGGTTCAAACCTCAGCATCTCCAGATCAGGCTCGGGAAGGGTCTTAGCTAAGACCCTGGATTGCACCTGCCAGTCAGTGTAGACAATATTGCACTAGAGCGACCTTCCCCAATTTCATGTCCTCCAGATGTTGTTGGACTACAGTTCTCATAATCCCTGGCCATTGGACATACCATCAGCCATATTGTTAGTTCCAAGGGGTTGCCTGAATGTGCATGAGATCACCACTCTGATGGAGCTAAGTAGGCAATGGGTCTGAGCAGTGGCTGGATGGGTGACCTCTTGGGAACCAAATGTGTGCCATTTCAGGATGGAAGAAAGGTTTCCAAAAATCCAGAAGTTAAATAAATAACTGGCTGGAGCTAATGGGACCTGGTGTCCAAAACATCTGTAGGGCATGACTTTGGGGGAGGCGGAGTTAAATGGACCAAGGATCTATCTCAGCAAAAAGCAGCTTCCTGCACCAAGAAATATGGTCTGCTAGATGGACAACAGCCATTCAGTACAAGCAGCTACATGTCACAAAATGCGTATCACAGCTGTAGCATGTCATTAAGCCCTACCTCAAATTCAATGTAATAACTAACACAGTGTATTAATTTTCTGTTTAAAATACTAGCCATGAATGTTGGCAATTGGTATGCTGCCATCAATGGACAATATCTATCTATCATCTACAGTATCTGTCTATCTATCATCTATCTATCTATAACATCGGGGGAGAAAAGTTCTAGCCTAGCCTGGATTAAATAGCTACCATAGGCAGGGTCTTCCTGTCTGCCCCAAGCAGGAAACAAATGAAAGAGGGGAAAGAAGTTAATTAAAGGTAAATGCAAAAAATGGCATTAAGGTGAATCACAAGCACACTATCTGTTTCAGTCCCTGCTTCCCAAGCTCTTCCCTGAAATGAAGAGAGGGGGGAGGGGGAGGGAACCATTAGGAAATCAGATCCTCCTGTTCCTGGATGGGGAACCAGCTGGATTATCTCTGGAATCCTTTAAAGAGGCAAGCAGAAGAGCCATTTGTTTCCATGCACAATCAGCACTGAGCAATGCCCGAGGCTCACATCTGATTAGCCGCCCGCTCCTCTGGAGTCACAGAAAACTTTGATCGTTTCATATGTATGCATCCGGACCGGAGCACAGAGATCTTTAAACTCCGGCAAATGTCTTATTACTGCAGCACATGCATCATGTCCAGGCCTTGCTCCTTCAGGCCCCTGGGATACAGTTGTGATTGGAGAGACAAGACATTGTCCTTCTCTCCCCCATCTTGCAGCAACCGCTTGCCAGGACCAGACTCAATTTGCTCCTGTTTGTTTTCCTCGCTGCATGGCTGGGTGAAATAGGAGTTCATTAGCTTTGTTGGCGAGACAAACCTCACCAATCCATTTATTATTCCATGTCCAAGTAAGCTGTGTATGGCTGTGTGGGTGGAGAGTCCATAAATCGACAGCATTTTTTTTTCAAGTTGCCCTGTGCTGGCTTTAGAATTTAGGGGTCCAGCCTATGTGCTATGCATACTCAGTCCCACCCCCTTTAACCCAGAGGAGGCAACTTGTGCTAATGAAGAATGATTCCATGCGGAGTCTGATCTACTTGCACACACAGTGCAAAGTCAGAAACTTTGCGGCAAAAAATATCATAGAGGAATAGCTGGGAACCTCAGGCCCCAGGGGAATAAATGTGCCCCTTTAGGCATCACTATTCAGCTCCCAGGTCTCTACCGAAGCCGTGTGCTCCCTGGCTCTGCTTTGTGCCAACCCCACCCCATCCCCTGCCAGTGATTTTACCTGGCTGCAATGTGTGCTTGAACTGAAATAAGGCATCTCACTTCCTCTGGATGGTGGCTGGAGAGTGCTGTATGTCCAGCCACACAAACCACTGCATATGACCCCTCAAAGGTTACCAGTTAGACAGCGGTGGAGCATGTTTTCATGGTGACTGGAGCACATGCATGTGTGTGGTGGGGGGCAGGTCACAGGACTCGGAGGGCAAATGGCGAAGGGAGCCTGCCAGGTGCCAGCCCAGCCGCAGCAGGCAGAGTGACACCAGCCCCAAGCTGCTTTGTGAGGCTGGAAGGATCCCAGCCTTGCAAAGTGGCACTGGGGAGGGGATGTGTGAGAAGGATGTCATGTGCCCTTGGATCCCAGCCTCGCCCTTGCAATCATCCCGGCAGGCCCCCAAATGCTACTACAATTAGAGAAGGTGCAATTAGAGAAGGTGGCCCACGGGCTGGAAAAGTTTCCCTGCCCCTGTGTTGAGAGATTTGAAAGAGGACAGGCCCAACCCAGTCCATTTTGCCAGAGGCAAAGGACCAGATAGCATCCGCTCCCTAGTCTATGGGCAGAAATCAGTGCTGTCCACAGCTGGATCTGACTTCAACACTGGTGATGGGATTGCATCCTCCACTCTGCTGCATTCCCTTTGGGAGGTGGCAGCTTCAATGGGCAGCTCTGCCACCAGCAACAACCCATCCTGAGCTGGCCCTGGATTCCGTCACACACAGGCAAATTCAGGCTGTACAATTTAAGTAGACTTGGACTTCTTGAGCAACAAACCCGCTCCCCACCCCCCAAAAGAGAGAACCCATCTGGGCTTTCTATGATAAGGACATTGGTTAGCAAATGCACTGTGAAGTATGGGGTATCACTGGCTTGACACAATGCCATATAAACTTGCTGCAAACAAATCAGGATGAATGCTCAATAAACAGGCTGTCTGCAAGCGGCCTAAATCTACCCAAATCATGGGTGCCTGCCACTCCAGTTGCCTCTTAGGATCCCGTGCAAGAGACAGGTGCTAATAATATGAATGATTTCTAACACATATGCCATGGATTAATATGTTTGAAGCATTTGCGGCAAGCCTCTGAAGTAAATCAGTACATTTAATCCCATACTGTGGATGGAAAGCTGAGGCTAAGAGCAGTGGCTTAGCTACGGCAACCTCGCAAGTTCATGCCAGAGGTGCGATTTGCACCAAGGGCTCCTTTGGCTTACGCACGGTGCACCCGGCAGAAGAATTGGGTGAAAGGTGGTCCCGGTAGCAGCACCAGTGACGGGATTCTGTTCTAGCAGTGGGGTCGATTTTGCTGCCTGACCCCTTGAGCTGTTCTTGCAGCAAAGCAGTTCCTAGAATTGGGCTGTTTGATGTGAAAACAAAGAGCATTCAATCCTCTACTTCCCTTGAAAAATGTTTTTCTAAAGAGCTGGACGACTACGGGGAGAAAAAGACTCTCCACCTCCGCCATCAAAAACCACGGGGTTCTGAGTCTTTAAAAAGAGTTTTCTTTATTTATATATATGTGACATACTATGTGGAGGGAATAAAGAAAATGTACACAGTGGCTATCTAGCCTGCGGAAAGAAAAAAGCTTGCTACCACAGAAGATTACTGAGGCAACTAGCTTAGCAAATTTAAAGAAAAAAAGGATTTGGCATTTGTCGGAATAAAAACAGCACCTGGAGTTATTCTGCCCACGATAAACCCCTATGGAAAGGCCGATGGGATTTAAGAGGAAGTGATATCCTTTTACACAGAACTCCTCCATCTGAATCTGGCTGCAAAATGCCAATGCAGGGATGGTATTTGGAAATGAATTCTGTAGGTATTAAACAGGGATTTCCATATACACTTATTCTTAACTGCGTGGGATGGGGGCGGGTAAGGAAGGGGAGAATGGAATAGGCAGGCAAGGCATATGACTGATCACCTAGATTTGAAACCTTAGAGAATTTGCAAGGAACCACAGTGAAAACCTCCTCCCGTAGGCATTCTAAGCATAAATTTAAACACAGAGAATAAATGCCCTGGTGCACCTGTAGCAGCAAAACTGGATGCTTTCATCTGCCCCACCTGCAATACAACATGTCTCTCCTGTATCAGTCTCTACAGCCACGGCAGGCACTGCAACTTTCCAATGGTTTGACTTTACCCCTGAAGGCACACTCTTCCACTGCTAACAGAAAAAATAAATACCATTCTACCACAATCCTGGAACCCCTGAACAATTTCTTACTGAAATGTTGGGAGCTAGGAATGTAGGAGAATTTCATCCAATCTACATCTTTAAGCAAAGCAACTAAATGTGCACCTCCCAGGATAATACAGGGGATCAGAACATATAGCCTTGGGATGGAGCACTTATCCGCATTCTGTGATGCAGTTCTCATTTTTTTTAAAAAAATACACAAACACACACACACATGATATGTGCTTTTGGTGCAAATGCATACAAAACGTGCTTTGGATACATTGGAAAATCTATATGCAATGTATATTCAGGGGAAATGTGCCTGGAATGTATGTATGTATGTATGTATGTATGTATGTATGTATGTATGTATGTTTATATGCATATAAGAGGAGGGAATGTGCTTATGACTGAACACATCTGAAATTGGTACAGACCAGATAAAAACTGATATGCCCATCTCTATTGGGGACCCTACTAATGATGCTGCCCCAAAATATCATTCATCAATGGCCATCAGAATGGAAAATTCTGCAGGATTTAGTAAGCTGCCTTAGACCAGACCAGGAATTTTTGCCCAAATAACCCAATATTCTCTACATCTGACTGGCAGCTGCTCTCCAATGTCTTCTTCAGACACCTTTAATCTCTCCTGCCACTTGGTTCTTCTAACTGGAGAAACCAGAGATTCAAACCAGGACCTTTCATCTACAAAGATTGTACAGTACCATGAGTGGACGCCACCCATTAAGGATGTTTACACCTGCATTCCCTTGATCTTGTGACCTGAATATACTGTTTTCATTGCTGTGCTGTTTTAATGGAATAGGTTTTATTGCATATTTTAATTATGGCTGTTTATTTTTTTTTATTTTTATTGTTTCAATGGGAGAGTTGCATTGCAGTTTGTCAAGAGTGGATCATTGGTAACAGTCAGACAGAAGACAGCAAACAGAAGTTGTGGAACAAACCAGTACCGGCAGCACTGAATGAACGAATCAAGAGCAAAGAGCAAACCTAATGGACATGATCTAGGATTGGAATTGTGAATTTGTGGTCCTTTAGATGTTGATGGACTAAAACTCCCAGCATCCCTAGTCACTAAGCATGCTGTCTGGAGCTCATGGCAGTCGGAATAATAAAAAAATCTGGAGGTCTACAGGATGCCCACTGCTGGTCTAGGAGCAAACTGCAGGACAAACATGGAGGCAGGATTTAGGGGAACGCTAGGAACAAAAATGAACCCACCAGAGTCCAGGAAGACTTTGTTTCCAGATGATAAGGAAAATTCTGGGTTGAGAGACTACTCAACAGCCTAGCTCATGGGGTACAAGTCCCCTGCGGGTTTATGTGGTCAGTAAAAGAAGGAAATTCCAGCCAAGCAATTTGGAGCAAAACAGCAGTCAGTAGACTTAGATCCTTTATTGTTGCGCAACAGGTTCAAACAGCAGTGAGGGAACCCTGAGCATGGAGCGACATTGACTTTTAAAACGTTCCCACCATATCCCAGAATACAGTTCGTACAGCATCATCGATACATCATTGCTACATCACTAAAACGTCAGAAAGGGGAGGCTTATACAAGGCAAACATGTCAGGGCAAGATCCAAGTATAAGATTAGCATAGGCAACACCCCTTAAGTGCCCACCATCCAAAATACAATAGAACTTCCTTAGCATGTCTGGACCCCGGGGCAAGTTCGGTGATGAGATTTGGCTTCCCTTGGCAATTGTCACCTCTGGGCATTTCCTGGGATGGGAGGAGTGTATCTGTCTGAGGGATTATGGTGGGAAGTGGCAGGGAAAAGAGTCCCTTTTCCAAGGGCAAAATGGCATTGGAATGGAGGAAATTGGCAAAGGGGTTGATTTTATATGATTTATAAAGCTAGGTATCTCCCCTGAGCTGTCAAGTCGAAAAGATACTTTCAGGCATAATATTTTTAACATTTAACAACTGTCAAGATATGCCCCCCCCCCATCATTTCTGTAACAGAGAGCAATGTTAAGTTGGAATCATAGAGTTGTAGAGGTGGAAAAAATTCAAGGGGTCATCTAGTGGGTTGGACTCGATGGCCCTTGTGGTCTCTTCCAACTCTATGATTCTATGATTCTATGATTCTAGTGTGATGCCCTGCAATGCAGGAACTACAACTAAAGATTCCCTGACAGATGGCTACCCAATCTCTGCTTTAAAAAAATCTAGTGAGGGAGAGTCCACCACCTTTGTAGGGAGTCCATTCCACTGTTGAACAGCTCTTACCATTAAGAAGTTCTTCTTAACTTTTATGCTCCTTTCTGTCCAGGAAAGCAATGACCAGCCTGAGAAGCTGAAGTCAGTCCAGGGCCTGGATATTTGTCACTAAAAAGGCTCCCACCTGCAGTTCAGTGGTTCTCCACACAGGGGAGCAACAGAGAGCCAACAGCTCCACACAGGTACAAGTGCTCAAGGTGATATGCTTCCTGCGCCAAATTTCTATGCCAACATCTTTTCAGTGCTTCCCTGTCTCCAATGCCTGAGTAAATGTGAGCAGAGATGGACAGCTAGGCACACAAGCCATGTGGTGTGCCAAGGCCACTTTGGGAAAGCTGACCAACCTGGGTACCTTCTGTTAGGTACTTTTGTTTACTAATCTGCAGCTCCTCTGGAGCAAGCCAAGCTGCCCAACCATAGCGAGCCATCTAACGACTGCCAAAAGGGAGCTTAACCCTATTTATCCAGATGGTGCAAGCCTCCCAAGTGCTTGGGGCTCCTGACGTTTTCCAGGATAATGCCCAGCGGTCTCATTATATCCAAAAACCCTCCTTTTTCTCCTTTCAGCCACACCAGCAAAAAAAAAAATTCCCTGGACTCTCATTGCCCCCCATCCACACTTGGCAGAAACAAAAGTAGAACAAAAGAGAGGGAGAAGGGAATTGGTTTCTATTGTGATGTTAAAAGAAAAACCAACACACACACAACCTGGAATATGAATGTGTTTATTTATAAATCGAAATTCAAACTAATTATTAGCTGGAGGCTTTCAAGTAAAAATGTAGGTCATGCAATATTATGTGGGATAATGGCAATTGTTTCAAGCTTCAGGAAGCGCATAAGTAATGGGGAACCATTTGTTCTCCAGCTCAGCTCAACACAAAGTTCCCTCACGGTGCCAGATGACTATGGAAATGTGTGCGGCTCCATCCCAACCCATCCAAACGCCAATGTGGGCTCTTTTAGGTGACTGATTATTTCTACCGCCATCATCACTGCCCTGTGTTATTACAGCCTTTGGAAACTTTCACCTGACCTCTGTTGTCAAGACCCAGGTTGCAGAGTTGCAAATGCCTTCTTCATAGGAAGAAGAGTTCTGGGACATCAAGGGCCCTGATACCTTCTCCTTGGACTGTCCTAGAAAGATTATACTGAAGAGTTTGTAGCAGAGGAGAAGAGCTTCTCCATAGAACAGGGGAAGCCAGATGCTGTTAGACCACAGTTCACATAATCACCTACCATTGATTGTACTGGCTGGGGCTGATGGCTTGTAGCATTGTTTAGGTTATTTTGTCAAGGGTGGGGTTGCTACTCTTATTGATATTGATTTCTTTATCCTTATTTTGTGTCTTATTAAGATTCACATGAATTGTTTCTTCGTGTAAAGCAGGTGCTCTACCACTAACTACAGTCCATTGCATTGATAAGCAACTCAGTGGTGTAGTGGGGTTGGCTGGTGACCGGGGCATGCGGAGGGTGAATGGAGCTCACAGTGCCAGCCCATCTCTCACCACTGATGCCACCAGAGTGCCCCCTCACTGAAGCCAAGTGGGGCTGCATGGGGCTGCCTACCCACCCATGCAGGGGGGGGGGAGCCTGTCCGGTCAATGAGGCCCTTGGTGGGTGAATCCCCCTGACATCCATGGAGAGGAGCACCAGGCCAGGCCATGCTGGGGTCACCCCTTGCCTGCCTCCCTCCATCCATGCCTGCTCACCATCCTGGGAGTGTGCCAAGCAAGGAGCCAGACCTGGCCAGGTGGCCACTCAGTCAGGAGGCCAGGGGCACAGTGGCATGGCCAGGCTAGGTCAGGCTCCAGGTCCCAGAGACCCCCGGTGGCAGGCAAGGAAGGATGGAGAGCTGGGGTTGGGGCCTGCCAGGATGTGTCTGGCAGGGACAGGGATTCCTGTGGGAGCTGGCACCTGTGTGGAGGTTCCTGGTTTGCACGTCCTTAAAATTGTGCTCCTGGGGTCATGCCCCCCAAGCTACACCCTGAAAGCAACCTTAATCTTCTACATCATCATGTTTATTTTTGTGCCATATGAGAGTCGACATGAGCACAACTTTTCCACAGTTGACCCCAGGGACTTCCCAAGCTTAGCACACTCATATTCACCTCACCCTTGTGCAGATGACTGGGGATTCCACACTAGGTAAAAGGTAAAGGGACCCCAGACCATTAGGTCCAGTTGTGGCCGACTCTGGGGTTGTGGCGCTCATCTTGCTTTATTGGTCAAGGGAGCCGGCGTACAGCTTCTGGGTCATGTGGCCAGCATGACTAAGCCGCTTCTGGCGAACCAGAGCAGCGCACGGAAATGCCGTTTACCTTCCCGCTGGAGCGGTACCTATTTGTCTACTTGCACTTTGATGTGCTTTCGAACTGCTAGGTTGGCAGGAGCCAGGACCGAACAACGGGAGCTCACCCCGTTGCGGGGATTCGAACCGCTGATCTTCTGATCGGCAAGTCCTAGCCTCTGTGGTTTAACCCACAGCGCCACACTAGTGCGATGCAATTAAGAAAGCTCTTTGCTTCCTATGTCCTCTGGGCCATGTCCTCCCACCATCTGACACTGCATTCCATTTGGAGCTGAATCTGACTGCAACTCTCATCTGCTTCCAGTACTACTGACTCCATTCACAATAAAAACAAACAGGCGATCTGCTAGAGGGAGGGAGTTACACAGTCACCTTCAACATTCAAGCATCAACTTTCAGCAGAATGACTCTGATTTACATCACACATAGCCCACAGTCTGCATTATTTATACTTAACAAATGCTTCTTTGCCTACAAAATCTAAGAATGCTGATCTTTCTCAGAGAATGGCAGTCTTAGAACAAAATCGACATTACAGTCACCACCACACAGCCGAAAGCTTGTTGGCACATTCATTGTTCCATTGCTGCCACTGAACTTCTGATTGCTGTTAATCTCCAGTGTATCCTTTAATAAGCACGGTAGTATTGGAATCCTACATCATAAACCACCTTTGCCTCAATAATATGGAGTGACATTTCTTTCTTACTTTAAGGACATGAATCATTGCACTCCAGGCCTCTGCTTCCAGGGGGTTGGGTGGGCATCTGTCAGAGATCATTCATCCCTTCCTAGCAGTGCAGCAGTAAAACAGCTAGCACTTTTGCAAAGCTAAGCAGGGTCCAGTATGAGTTTGAATTGGATGGGGGACCAGGTGTTGAGATTCCTGCATGGCAGGGGGTTGGACTAGATGACCATTGGGCCCTTCCAATTCTAAAATTCTGTGATTCTAGATGTAAAGCACCACAATGATGAGGAAGCAGGGAGTAACTAGCATCTTTGCAGCATAATTAATCACACCTAAACTAGGCATGCCTATAAATGATGTGAAGCAGTTGTGATGTGAGTTTGCACTGCGGAATTCCAGGACATATAACTAAACATAGGGTTGAAGCAATGAATGGAGCAGGGAGAAGGAGGGTGACCATCCCAGAGAGACAAGGATAGTTCCACCCTTAGACAGGGACTTCCTGGCAATGTTGCAAGAGAACACACTGGTCTGAGATACCCCTCTCCTATTTTCCCCAGACTTAGCTTCAGCCCACACAAGTCAGTGGCATGAAGTAAAGTCCATTGAGAAAAGGAATCTGTGAGTGATGGGTTAAATTGTCAGTTTGGATTTCTTTCCCTTTTTCATTTTTCCAGTCTTAGGTTCAGTTCTCCACATTTCCTTGTGGAAATTCACCAGCATTTTAGTGTGAATTTATCCTGTTCTTTATATGCACACATATAGCCTAATTTGCACCTTTTTTGCTAAGCAATTCTCCTAATATAATGCATTTGTGCATCTTATCTTCACTGCTACATATACACATTGATATGCACACTTTATCCCAGCAAATGCAATTTTGTACACGTTACCTAGCTGGAGAACTGCATTGCAAAATTCGGAGAAGTGAAAATTTAAAAGCACGGCTGTATTTCAGTTCTCACATCACTTCAGAAGGTGTGAATGATGCAGATTCACCTTCACATGCTGGCTGAATGTAATTTCTCTACTACCCCTACTTGTGATGAGCTCACTCACCCCATCTGAATGATAGGGCAGGGCAGCTAGAGATCTGTGTGTCAGACTGGGGCGGTGCTTCCTGGTGCCTCCTACCAGACCTAATACAGCTCTAAAAATAACCTCCCTCCCCTGTGGTGGGCTGGAGCTCAATGCTGATAGCTCTGCACTGTACTTACCTGGGACTGCGGTTCAGGTGGCAGCCAGGTTGGGGCTACATGGGTGCAATGGTGGATGCACCAGATTGGCTCCACTTGTGAGTCCATGCAGCCCTGACCTTGAGGTCACCATGCCACCACCCTGTGTAAGTAAGGTGCAGAGGTACTAATGTCATTGTATCTCTGCTCCATCACACAGATTGCAACTGAGTGTACATTCACGTTATTATTCCAAATATGTTCCTATAAATATTTGCTCCTTTTTTTGGTGGGGGGCAGAGGGGTTTCAGTAGAGCGTTGTGGATATCCATGCCAAAGAACCCAGGGAAATGCAAGGAACAAAGGGGTACAGAGTTTCTGCAAGGAACTTTCTTAGATATTTCCTCCAGAAAGAAAGTTAGTCAATAATTTAACTCTGAAAGGAGCAGACAAATATCAATTTTCTTCTGTGCAGACATGGTGCCAAATCCGGAGACTGAATTCAATCATTAAAGTGTGAAGCTGGGGGATTTCAGCCCTGCTTTGAGCACAAATCTCAATAAAGCCTTAACTATGGAGCTGCTATCGGTGCCTTCAAAATAATTATCCATGTGAGGTTCAAGGTTAGCAGCTCCGCAGCTGCAAGCCGGAGCAGAGCCGTCGATATGAAATACCACCATCGTAGCAGAGGGAGATTGGGCTGCTCCAAGAATAATCCACAGCCTGGATCTAAACTTTATTCTGAGCCGCTGTGGACCCTGCGGACCTGTGGCATGCCAGCTCCAAACTAGCAATGAGAAAGTGCCAGAGCAAACTCGCCTGTCAAAGCTATCAGCCAGAGGAGCTGAATCTGACGCCGGATGGTGGAAGGAGCAGCTTCCGCATTTAGGTTTTCGGGGTCATCTACAGAAGCATCTGTTGCTGCTGTGCCACCAGGAGGAGAGGGAGAAAAGGGATAATTATATGAAAAAATAATAAAAAACCCTCTGGCACTGGTGCCCCAGCCTATTCTTCTGCAAAGCCAATTTGCATTCTATACAAGCTCCCTGAGCCAAGAGGAATGTACAGCCTCCACTGTCCAAATTGGCAAGGCAGCATGGAGAAGGAATGTGGGGAGACTATATTTTAGTTTAACATACCAACACCTGCACATTGTATATCCAAGCACCCGTAACTGGGATGTAGGGCCATTCTGCCATGAACATGATGGCAGGGCCCATTCCCTTGTAAGCCACATGGAGCAAATTTGAAGTGAAAGCTGGCTCTGGCCTAGCAAGAACTGTGCATATCCCAGTGCTGAGAAGGGTAGCACTCATACTGGTTTATTGTGGCATTTCCCTTAAGTTGTAGATGCATAAACCTAAGAACATAATATCATTTTTGTAAACCACTTTGAGGAAAACAATCACAGAATCATAAAATTGGGAGGAACCCTGAGAATCATCTAGGACAACCCCCTGCAATGCAGGAATATGCAGCTGTCTCATACCGGGATCGGACCTGCAACCTTAACGTTATCAGCACCACACACTAAAAAACCATACTATCCAGGCCAATCAAGTAGTGTATAAATTTTATGAAATAAAATAAGTAAAGAGTATGCTGGATCAGGCAGGTGGCCCATATAGTTCAGCATCCTCTTCTCACAGCGCCCAACTGGATGCCTGCTGGAAATCCCCATGCAGGAGCTGAGCACCCCTCCATTACTGTAGAGGCAGAGCACCAGCTGCATAACCATCAATAGTCCTCCATGAATTTGTCTAATCCTCTTTGTAAGCCATCCAAGTCAGTATCTCTCACTGCCTCCTTTGGGAGCAGGTTCCATAGTTTTACCTCTGCATTGAGTGAAACACTCCTTCCTTTTACAGGTAGGTAGCCCTGTTGGTCTGCCGTAGTCGAAACAAAATAATAATAAAAAATCATTCCAGTAGCACCTTAGAGACCAACTAAGTTTGTTATTGTTATGCACATGAAAGCTCATACCAATAACAAACTTAGCTGGTCTCTAAGCTGCTACTGGAAGGATTTTTTTTTATACAGTGGTACCTCGGGTTAAGTACTAAATTCGTTCCGGAGGTCCGTTCTTAACCTGAAACTGTTCTTAACCTGAAGCACCACTTTAGCTAATGGGGCCTCCCGCTGCTGCCGCACTGCTGGAGCACAATTTCTGTTCTCATCCTGAAGCAAAGTTCTTAACCCGAGGTACTATTTCTGGATTAGCAGAGTCTGTAACCTGAAGCGTATGTAACCTGAAGCGTATGTAACCCGAGGTACCACTGTATTTTGTTTCGACTCCTTCCTTTTGTCTGTCCAGGATCTTCCAACATTGTATTTCATTGGATGTTCACAAGCTCTAATGTTATGTGATGGGGGGGGGGGTGGAGGCTTTTCTCTATCCACTTTCTCCATGCCAAGCATAATTTTACAAAGTTTTATTTGTCCTGAGATTTCTAGGCACAGATCTGAGAGGTTTTTCTTTTGTCTTGCCATTCCCCCCGGAAAAACCCAATGTTTACTGCTGAGTCAGAACAAACGTTAAACCCGCTTGACGTATGAGTGCCCCCCCATTATACGCCCCCCGCCCCCCCCCCCATCATGTCCCTATTCCCTCCTTTTAGTGATGCATTTTGTTACGTTTTTGGTCACTTCTTGGTTTGGCGCTGTGCATGAGTACGCAACCACGCGTCTTCCGTTCATACGTTAATTGGTCGTCGCCTTTATAAACTCTCCAACTTTTGCACTGTTTATTTATTTAAAAAGAAAACGTTTCTGTGCTCATTTCATGCTGTTAATCTGAGCAGTGTGGATATGCAGCAGGAAGGTTTGATAAACATTAAGATTATGGGCAACACGATTTCACTGCACATACACACAAAAGCAGCAGGCTTGGACATTCACTTCAGTTGGCTTGTATCTATAATACCTAGTTTTACACCGCAGGTGATTTTGTGTGTCGAGAAATGTCTCCTACAAAAGCCTGGTGCTTGTTTGGGAATTCTGTGGGGGGCTGTGTTCTTTAGCAAATGGGTATGTGCAGGTTAAGTTGTATACTATTTATAGCACTGTGTAAGCGCCATATTTAAGGCATACTGCATGCAGTTTCCAAAGAATGTGTTTGCTGCTCTCCTTAACAAAGAAACTTTCCAAAATGGAACAAAGCCAGATTTCCCAAACTCATGCTGGATCACTAGCCCTGTGCATATGCAACCCTTCACACAAGCCCATTCTGCCCAAATCGCCACAATGTGTGAATCTACCAGGAGTCAGGAGCATAGCGAAATTAGATGCCCCAAAACATCACACAGCAGCCAGATCTACACAGAAGAGCATGCACCCCATTGGCTAGCAGTGCCTCCTCACAGTGAGCAGGCTACCATAGTGGGTTTGATATATTCTATTTAAATTTTTAGGTTTATGTACCACCTTTCTTCCAATGACCTCATTTTGCCCTCACAACAACCCTGCGAGAAAGGTTAGGCTGAGAGGTAGTCACTGGCCTGAAGTCATCCAGTGAGCTTCATGGCAGACTGGGGATTTGAACCTTGGTCTTCCAGGTCCTAGTCCAACACTCTTAACTGCTGGCTCACAGTGATCCCTCCCCTGCACAGCTATGGTCAGAAATGGCAAATAATGTCATTCCTTTTGGTTATGAGACCAAGCAGTAAGGACATTGTCAGGAGCAATGTAACTCCTCTGGAGCAAGGGAAGAACTCCTTACATTTCAGCCAAATGCCACAGTTCTTGCAAGGGAGCTCCGCCATAAAACATCGGCTGCATCTAAAGGGTTAAACACAACCCCCCCCCTTTTGTATTGGCATAATAAAGGCTGGCTGCAGAGTGGCATTTCTTGGCTGCCAGGGCCTGCTATGTTTGATATTTATTGCACATTAATGGGGGGTTTTGTTGTTGTTTTTTTGTAAGCCCCTCTGAGAGTCCCAGTGAAAGAGTGGCCAGTAAATAATTTCAATGCATCAAAAGATAATCAGCATTTTAATAACAAAGGGCTGCGTTCCAACTAACGTCTGCTCATAGTACAGTACCAGAACTGGAACTGAGGGAGCTTATGTCTAGCACTGAATACAGCCCATAGGCATCACATTTTATTTACTTATTTCATAAAAAAAATTATATACTGCCTGATTGTAAAAAACAAACAAACCTAAAAGTGGTTTACAAAAAGAATAAAGTAACAACATTATTAGTAAGAATGCAGACTGTTGATTATGGTGGGGGTTTTTTTTAGTTTATAGCTATATACATATTATTTATATACAGTTTTTAATTTTTAAAATTAGAAATGGAATTCTGCATTGCAAGAAATTGTACTAGATGAACTTTTGGACCTCTCTCAATTCTAAAGTTCTCTGAGTCTATGAAATAAAATAATTCTTTTTTAAAATTGTTTTTAACCAATCATTTTATCATCTTATTCTTTTGGTAAATCGCTTTGATGCTTCTTCTTCTTTTTACAGTCAAGTGCTGCATAAATATTACAAAATAAATAGATTATGGGTTTATTTATTTATTTATTTGAATCCTTATTTGGTGCTTCTTCTGTTTCTCAACCTTGGTGGTTGTCAGAAAGGGAAAGCAGAATAACAGCCACCACCCTACTATAGAGGGGCAGACCATTATCCATTTGACAATGCTTTTGAAGGAACAAAACATGCAAATTATAATGTTAGCATTTCCATCAGGAAAAATAAGAGAGAAAAAGCTGGATGTGACATGGAACTGGCATACAATGAAAGGTTTATGGTGGTTTTTTGTTTTTTTATAAAAGAAAATGTTTCCTGAAAAGACTCGATATTTATTAAAATACTCTAGATACAAATGGATGTTCCTCTTTTTTTTAAAAAAAAGTGATTGACTCACCTGCTTTCAACTATAGCACTTTGAGAGATGAATGGGGAAAGGTTGTCATATTTTTATTCTCTGCTTTCTCTAAGTGACTCAGTACATTTGGCTCCAAACGCCGCTTTGCAATAAAAAATCCCTGCAGCAAATTCCCTCTCATTTAGTCTCGGTGGAAACCCGGACACCTTCAAACATCATTTGCTGGAAACTAAGGAGGACAAATTATTTTCTGCATTTGGCAAGCAGTGAATGCACGACCCTGAACTGGGGCCAAAATCAAATGGTGTCAACCCCAACCCCAACAGTAGCTGCAGGATTTCAGGCAACAAACGAATACATAGTTGGAGAGGCAATGTGGTGTAGTGGTTAGCGTAATGGACCTAAACCTTGGAGCTCAGGGTTCAAATGGTCACTTGGCTATGAAGCTCACTGGGTGCACCCTTGGGGGCATTTAATGCATGCTTCTCTGTTCTCCATCCTGGCCAGCAAAGGAGTTCAGAGATATAGTTCCATCTAGGCATAAACACTCAAAAAGGGTGCAAGGCAGGGCTGGGGATGGCTTGTTTCTGGGGAGTGGCTGGCATAGGAGAATGGGTTGGAAGAGTCCCAAGGGCCAGCTGGAGATGCTTTAGAGGTCCACAGGATCTGAAACTCCCCATCCCTGGCTTGGAAGCTGCCTAGTTTTCCTTATCCTTAGGTGACTTCATGTGTCTTGCTTCTTGATTTCTTTGCCAGATGGACTGGCTGGATGCAGAGAAGTGGGAGGCACAAACTGGGGAATCCCCAAGGGAACCCCCAGGGGAAGAAGGCTCATAGCCAGAGGATTGATGGTGGAAGACAATGAGTGGTCAGAGGGAGAAGAGGGAGAAGACTCAGAGGAGAAGGTGCTGGGAGGTGAAAAGGCAACAGGGTTTAGTGAGCAGGAATAAACTCTGGCAGAGGGCAGTCCAGACTCAGAGGCAGGAGAGGAGGGGGTCCAGGAGACAAGATGAGGCAGGCTGCAGAAGAATCCATGGAGTCTCCCTCTCCTGCACTGACCAGCTCCCCTTCTCCTGGTCTTCCAGAACATGTAGAAAAAATGAAGCAGAAGGAGCAATGAGAGACAAGACAACAAATCCTTAGGCTGCTGGGGAAGGAACTGAGGCGGGAGCCTTAGAGAGCGGTAGGCAGGCAGGGACCTTAACTCCTTGCAACTGCTTCATTGGGAGCAAGACCTACCGGGAAGGGTTGCTGTGACCACTAGGCTTGTGCTGCCTTGGTTTCTTTGAATAAAGAGTTAACTTCACTGACATCAGGTGCTTTATTGTTTTATTGCTGACCTATGCCCAACTCCACCTCCTGACACCCGACCTCCGCCATCTCTACCCCCGGGGGCTTCTTGTGCTCGGGTCCTGCTTGTGGGTTTTTCACAGGCATCTGGTTGGCCAGTGTGAGAACAGGATGATGAACTAGGTGGGCCATGGGCCGGATCCAACAGGATCTTCTGATGTTCTTATGCCTCTGCATGGCCCTGCCCGCTCTGCAAGGGATGCCCTTTGACCAGCCATGAAGAAGGTTTTCCCTAGAGGCCCTTCCACACGGCCCTCAAAGTCCACATTGGAAAATGAGAACAAGGGCTCAAAATCGCTCGTAGGACTAAATTATCTCCCTCCTTTCACCCCCCCCCCGAACTAACAAAAATGTATTTCCACTCTGTCTGGAGCTATGAGAGCCGTCTGTGTTCGCCCCTCTACAGAGCTGCCGGTGCTTTGTTGCTGAGGTCTCGTAATTCCGTTCCCCCTCCTTTTATATTCCACTTATTTATTTATTTGTTTGTTTCAGGTTCTTTCCCCCTTTTTTTCAAAAAA
Source organism: Podarcis muralis (assembly GCF_964188315.1). NCBI lineage: Eukaryota > Metazoa > Chordata > Lepidosauria > Squamata > Lacertidae > Podarcis > Podarcis muralis. The sequence continues at coordinate 26,451,765 of NC_135669.1, forward strand.
ATAAAATAAAAAATCTTCTTCTTTTCTTTTGCAACGTCTGTACAATTTCAGCCTCGATAACGCACAAGTTAATTAAGCCGTGATCTCCCAGAGACAGGTTGCTACAAGGAGATAAGCAACAAGCCTCTGTTCGCCGTAAACAGCTGTGGTCCTGACCAGCTTCAGGGGATTTGCTGCTTTTGTACAGGAGACAAAAAACAATCCTTGGCAATTAAACCTAGACATATTTCTGCCACAATCGGTGGGACTCCTGACGTCATTTGCTCGGTGCACCCTCTCAACGGGCTTTTAAGGAATTTAACAATGCTTTGTACAGCCCCTGGGAAGTTAAGTCCTGAGCTTGTGAAACAGCCAGTTAGATAAGGATGTCGAGTTAATAATCACTGCGCTTTTGAAGTACAGGAGCAAAGGCCCATTTAAATGTGGGTCACAAGATGATTTCTCGCAGAAGAAAGAAAACGTTGGAGAAGGGAGGGTGGTCTTCACCTGTTGGCGCTTAAGCGTCAGTTTGGGGCTCAGAGCATTTGGGTGTGATACTGGTTCTATGAACTGTTAATGCCACAGAATTGCTGAGCTGGGAGGGACCCCAAGGGCTATCTAGTCCAACCCCCAGCAATGCAGGAGTTGCAGCTGAAGAATCCCTGACAGACAGCCATCCAACCTCTGTTTAAAAGCCCTGCAACGGAGGAACACCCACCACCTTCTGAGGTGGTCCATTGCACTGTCAAACAGCTATGGTGCAACAAGTTACCCTTTAGGAGTGACGCATGTCCCCACGGTCTGCTCACACGAGTTAAGAGCACTTAAAATGTACTTCTTCACACAGCACAGAGTTAACAGATGGAATTCACTCCCATAGAACAGCAAGGCTGGCACCAGCCTGGATGGCTTTAAAGAAGGATTAGATAGTCATGGAGGATTAGGATATCAATGACTGCCAGCCATGATAGCTGTATTCTACTTCCACTGTCAGAGGCAATAACGTTTCTGAATACCAAATGCTGGGAAGTGCAAGAGTGGAGAAAGCTGCCACTCTCAGGTCCTGTTTGCAGGCTTCCTACGGGCATCTGGTTGGCCACTGGGAGAACAGGATACTAGACTGGATGGACCATTGGCCTGATGAAACAGGTTCTTCTTTAGCCAACCTTTTGTATAAGCCAACATCAGCAGGCATTGGGCCATATCCAACTAACCTCTATTCAGAGTGGAGCCACTGAAACCAATGAACCTAAGTTAGCCATATCTGTTTATTTCAACAAGTCTGTTCTGAGTAGGACTACACATTGGATACAACCAATTTCTTTCCTATAATGCTAGAATACACACACACACACACATACACCCCCCACACTGTCTTTAAAGGATTTGATTTGATACTTTATTTTATTGTTAGCATATAACTTTGATGCTTTGTAAACAGAATGCAAAGTAATAATCAAATACGGAAACTGACAAGGACTCTCCAAATGACCTTTAAGAAATCCTTTACAAGGCTTTAAAGGATTTTAAATCCATCGCCAGATTAAAAACTTTTTGCTGCTCTGCTCCATATCGGAAGTATGCTTTATAGGATATGTAATTTCCCCATTCCACTTATTATATTTCAAAATATTCAATAAAGGCAGTGGAGCTGCATGCAGTTCCATTGTTATCATGACGTCCATATACTGTGGCTTTGCTTTCAACGTATGATTGCTACTTGTTCATATAATTGGAGGGTTAAGCGTGTGGCTGATTCACCATCACTCCTGCTAATGGCAAACTCAAGTGGCTGAGTGTCGATAAGACAGGAACCATACAGAACCACTGAGAAACAAGGGGGATGCTTCAGCAGGCTCAGAAGAACCCCAAGCTTTGAAGAAGCACAAATGAACCTTAATAAAAAATAAAATAGGGATCCATTCCACTCAAGCAATCTCTGTGTCACTCAGCATTACTGACATGGACTGGCAGAGGCTTTCCAGGGTTTCAAGCAAGAGAGTCCTCCTGCTCTACTTGGAAATGCCAGGGAGCAAGCCTTGGACCTTCTATATACAAAGCAGATGCTCTATCACTGAGCCACAGCTCTTCTCCAAGGCATCTCATCATAGCGGGGAGAACTGTGACCACATGGTGTATGCACCTGTTCAGTCCACTATCTAGGGGCTGCTAGCTATTGATGAGTGCCTCCAAGACCCCTTCTGCTCTCTCTTATGATTTTGGCGCTTGGTCCTTCAAAGAGAAGAGTATCCTCTGAGAGACCTTTAAATAGACTCAAGGACTTCCCTATGTAGAGCAGGACATGTGGCTACCATACTGGGAACTCCTGGAATGAGAACAAGGAAGGCTTGGGCATATCGTGGGAGTCAAGACCTCACAGTGCTTACAGCTGCCTCTAGCAGCTTGTGGATTTTGTGGTTGCTCATCGAGTTAGAAATCCATCAGCTTGGTAGGACCTGAGTTATGGATTCAGGAGAAGACCCCCCTCACGGGACTGTGCCGCTTGAAACACAATTACTGGAATATAATAAGTCATACAGTGGGAGACTCTCATTAAATGCAAAGTGAATCACTCAGTCTTTGGGGGGCTAGGCAGGGAAAAAGGAGAAGGGGATGGGTGTCCATTTTTATTCCCCTTCCTGAATGTGGCTTTAATGATTTTTAAATCCCTTCAACCCAATTATAGCCCCAGATTCTGATTAGGGTCTCTGGGCTATTGTGTGCAGCAGCCATTATCCAGAGAGCCACAGAAAAATTAGTACCTGGAGAGACTGCATTGGAAAATAAATCTTTCCCTGACATTTCACAACCAATCCTTGGCCAATTAGGGCAAACTCTGCTATGCTGGTAATGCGCCTGCAAAATGCTGTCCATGCTGGAAAGGCCAAGCGGAGAACAAGTTATAGAACACATACACACTATGAACACACAAAGCAACACACACTTATTGGTTTAGGGTCAAAGGTAAGGGTACATTTGAGTAGTGAGCAGCAGCAGTGACACAAAGTTTTATGGCATCTTTAAAAAAAACAGCAACAACCATGCAGAATTATTATGGTACAAGTTTTAATGAGACTACTCATGCCATGATAAGTGCTTAGACTTTAAGATGACATAAGACTCTTTGTTATAGATATACTTTTTAAAAAAAAGATTCATTCATTTATTTCAGCAAATTGTTGCCTATCCTAACAATGTGAGCACAGGGAGAGTTACAATTATAAACAAGCAACTGTTGTCAACTCCAGCTAAGGTGATCTCTTGACTTAAGGGCATTCCTCTCAGCCATCATTTCTAACCCCTTTTCAGCTCAAATTAGGAGACCTTACCTGGGCCACATTTGCACCATGAATGTGAAGCACTGTGATGCCAGTTTCAACTGACATGACTCCCCCCCACCATGAATTCTGGGAACTGTAGTTTCTTAAATATTGAGAGTTGCTAGAAGTCCCTTGGCTCCTTTCTCATCAAAACCCATGTTTTATTGGGTTTGCCCCACTAATTCTTATTGCCAGCTATGATCCACCTTTAATACATGTAAATGCACTTGGAAATATTATCCACTACTCTCATCTCTTACTATGTTGTTTTCTTAAAGCATCAGCTGTACAGTATGGTGTTGTGGTTAAGAGGGATGGACCTGGGAGACTGGAGGTCAAAGCCCCACTCTGCCACGAAGCTCACTTGGACCAATCACTGCCTCTCAACCTAGCCTTCCTCAGGTTTGTTGTAGGGATTAAATAAGAAGGAGAGAACCCTGCAGACCGCCGTGAGCTCCTTGAAGAAAAACATGGAACATAAATACAACAAATGCATAATCCTCACTTCAAATGATAGGATTATGCAATGTCCCATGCATGCGCGGTAACAGCACTCTTTAAATAATAATGGTGTGGGTCTTCAAGAGAGACGGCCAGTTTGTTCTCTATTGATGACAGCATAGAGGAGTGGCCACCCAAGAGCATCAGCCTATGACCCAAGAAATCCACCGCTCAGATATCACCACCACTAAGTATGCAGTAAGAGGCCTTAGTGAAATTGGAAGCCAGGCCAGGCCATTGGTGCATTGAACTCTGCATTGTATGCACTGCCTGGCAGCAGCTCTCCATGGCTTAGGGTGGCAATACAAACCCCCAGTCTACAGGCCTATAGGAGCTGTGATGAGGCAGAGGTGTACCTCTGCCTTGTCCTCCCTTTTTAGCCAGCTGAAAATCTCCAAATCATGATGTTTCACGGTTGGGAGAGGGCAAAGCTGGGCTGGAAAACTACCCTCTCCATTCCTGCATTGCAGGGGGTTGGACTAGATCAGGGGTCTGCAACCTTTAAGACAAAAAGAGCCACTTGGACCCGTTTCCGAAAAAAAAAACAAAACTGGGAGCCGCAAAACTCGTCATTATAAAAATAACGTTTTTGTCACTTTTTTATTACCGTACTTTTCGCACCATAACACACAGTTTTTCCCCCTTAAAAAGTAAAGGGAAATGTGTGTGCGTGTTATGGAGCGAATGCAGGCAGGAGGAGCCGCTCTTGCTGGCTGTTCGGCAGCCTCTTTTCCTCCGCTTGGCTCCCTGAGAAGCCGGCAACAGCTGAGCAACAGCTGAGTGTCGGGAGACAGCCTCTCTCCCTCCTGTCTGCCTGCTCTATGGCTTTTTAGCGAGGTGGGAGAAGGGAGGCAGCTTGGAAGCCGGCAAGAGCTGCCTGCAGCTGTAAAAGCCAAGGTGGGAGAAGGGAGACAGCCTCTCTCCCTCCTGTCTGCCTGCTCTATGGCTTTTTGGCGAGGTGGGAGAAGGGAGGCAGCTTGGAAGCCGGCAAGAGCTGCCTGCAGCTGTAAAAGCCAAGGTGGGAGAAGGGAGACAGCCTCTTTTTCTCAGTGTCTGCCTGCTCTATGGCTCTCCCTTACACACATGTAAGTGGCTCTTACTCTGCTTTCTTTACAATGAGCTGGAAGGAGGGACAAAGAGGGCATCCCCTTCCGTCCCTCCCCCAGCACCTCACCGGTAAATTCAAACAAAGCAGCTTACAAGGCTCGTGTCCCTGCGTCTCCTCCTCTTTTTGCTTCGGTTCGAGGCAAGGCAGCTGCACAAATGTGAGTTCCCCCTCTCTCTTCCTTCCCTCCCTCCCTCCCTCCCTCCCTCCCTCCCTCCCTCCCTCCCTCCCTCTTCCAGCTTCAAAAAATATTGGGGAGACAGCCAGGTAAGCCCCACTCACATACCACAATGGGGGATGGGGGATGACTCCCTCAAATATTTAATGGGGGGTGAAGGCACCTAGGCCCATAGGAGTTAGCTGCTTTGCCTAGGACAAATGTGAGCTCTCCATCTCTCTTCCCTCCCTCCCTCCCTCCCTCTTCCAATTTCAATAAAATATTGGGGGGGGCAGGTACAGGTAAGCCCCATCTCACAGACTGCAATGATCTCAAGACAAAGTGCATGCACACTGGTACCTTATATGAATGGCAATGCCCATCAGCATGGGGGGAGGATGACTCCCTCAAATATTTAATGGAGGGGGTGAAGGCACCTAGGCCTATAGGAGTTGGCTGCTTTGCCTAGGACAAGTGCGAGCTCCCCCCCTCTTCCTTCATCACTGTATTGGAGATACCATACATTACTGACAGTTCCTTCATTCACGTGGTTACAAAGCACGGATCCACATGGATCCTCAGGATTTTTGCATTGGGCTACCCCAAACTCATCGTTAGATCACATGTCTGTGGCCACAGCATGAACCACAAAAATCATACATCCACTGTTTTGATCAGAATATTTTTTTTCTTGTTTTCCTCCTCTAAAAACTATGTGCGTGTTATGGTTGGGAGCGTGTTATAGAGCGAAAAATACGGTATTTCTTTGTTTGACCCCTCAGAATTACTCCTCCTCATAGAAATAAACATTAAATTAACAAGTTACCTTTGTGTGTGTGTGTGTTCTGCACTCCCCTTCAAAACAGTGACCAGCGTACATGCCCCTTACAACGTAGCGGGCGGGCGGGAAGGTGACGTTGGGACGGTGCGTGACTAACGCACCGCCCCCATGCGACATCACAGCCAGTACAGCGCCCGCCACAGTGGGGAGTGTCGGGGCGCACAATGCGCCTCCTCCCCTCACTAGTATCCGCCCCGGAGCCGCGGCAAAGGTGTAAAAGAGCCACATGCGGCTCTGGAGCCACGGGTTGCAGACCCCTGGACTAGATGATGAACCTTGGTGTCCCTTCCAATTCCACCATTCTGTGATTCTGGCTGTACTGCTGTCACATTACATCATGCAGCCTGACCTATGTCTCTTCGCTGCACCAACCTGGGAGTCAGCACAGTGAGTCAGTGTAGTTCGCCTGCCCCTGCCTGCATGAGCAGAGAGGCTCTGTCAAGCCCTCTGCTGACAGTTTCATGGCTCATATTGCTCTATAAGAAATGGATCTTTCTCGACTCTCCCAAGAGGTCCTGGGGATTGAACCTGGGACTTCCTGCATGCAGACAGATGTAGCTATCGCTGAGCTACATCTCTTCCGCCAACAAGCCCCTCTCCCCCAGCTTCCCCCTCTTCTGCAACACAGAGGAAGTAATAATGGGCTAAATGGTTTGTTTGTTAAATTTCTATCCCACCTTCCTACCAAATGGTGCGCTAGGCAGCTTAAAAGCAAAAACAGAAATTCAAGGGCTGTTGTAAGGATTACTAATGCATGAGAACCACTTAGCAAAATTGCTATATAATGCTAAACATCGTTGCTGCCATCAACAACAACACATCACCCCCAACTATCTCAAGATGTACCATAGCCCAGCTGTATTCTAGAGCTACCCCTTGCCATCACCAACAAAGTAGCTGAAATTTGTCTCCAGCCCGTTCATCTATTGATGTGATGGGGCTGTCATTACAACAGCCCTCTAATTACTCAAAGCTGTGCATTCCATCCAGCCTGGAACCTGCTTGTAGCAAATAACTGCAATGGAAATCTTCCCATCTTCCTTTGACCCAGCAACTTGCAGGAGTACCTGGGGTGGGAGGTGTTAGCTGACAACCACAATAATCATTCTGTGCAATAATCTTCTAGTGAACTGGGGGAGCGGGCAGTTGATGTTGCATATCTTTAAGCTGCCCTGGTGCTTCCATTTCTCCATCTTTCATAGTTTCCATAGCAACTTGTGGGGCGGTTGGGGGAGGGGGAGAGACAGAATAACCATACTAAAAGAGAGGTTCAGGAGGGGAACTAGCAACGAAGCCAAATAGCTAGTTTACTGCCAAAAGAAAAAGGCAGCATCTATATATGAACACCTGGAGCCTAATAGCTCTGTAGCATGCAGAATGGCTGCCTTCCTGTGCTGGCTCCCCCTTTGCTAGATAAGACAGGCACATGCATCACACCCACAGAGTGTATCAGAAAGCATAGAAGCTCAGGTGTCTGGACATTAACCGGATGTTAGGAAGACTGCAATGAAAACAAGGCAACTCAACATAGCATCATGCTTCCTTTAAATTACTTTGAGAACAAGCTCCACCACACCATCATTTTTGCATAACCAGGACTGAATGGCAGGGCTAGTCAATGCGTTACGCTCCAGATGTTTCTAGACTGCAGCGCTCATTATTCCTGACCACTGACCATGCTGGCTGAGACTGATGGGAACTGGAGTCCAACAACATATGGAGCTCACCACATTGGTTACCCCTGGTGCCACGAGAAACTAAAGTGGCACAATGGTTAGAGAACTGGAGTAGGGTCAAAGAGAGACAGGTTAAAGTCTGCACTTGGCATGAAGTTCACTGGGTGAACTGAGTGCAATTTCCTTCTGTCTCTGTCTCTGTCTCTGTCTCTGTCTCTGTCTCTGTCTCTGTCTCTCCTTCTCCTTCTCTCTCTGTACATGATGTACATGGTTCCCTCTTCCTCCTCATCCCACACACCCATGAACCCTCTCCAAATCTGCTCCAGAGTGTGGGAAGAAACCCAGAACCTATTTGTGTGGAACACAGAGGTACCTGGAGAGAGCAGTATTTTTCCTAGGGGATCTATAGAGTTGGAAAGCAACCAGTGGGTAGAATTTGATGGCTAATGGATATTATTTAGATAAATCTTGCCAGGGGTTCATGGCTTTCACTCTGATCATGGTTCTTAGTTGGCTGGATGGAGGACAGTGTGAGTGCATGGAAGCTAGCCTACCACCCAAAGGTCAAATTTCTCATTTGTCACTCTGCCTTCTTTTGCTTCTAGTCCTGCCCATCCTTGGCACATGGCCCCTTAAAGCTTGGGTAGGCAAAAAGCCTTCCACAATTGGTCTACTCTTTCTGGAAGGGGATCTCCAGGGCCTCAGGCAGAGAAATCATATGGAGTTGTCATGGAACCTTCATCATGCATATAAAATACTCTACTGCTGAGGTGTGGCCTCTCCAAGGTTGCATGAAAGATAGTTTCAGGGTACAATGAGCAAAGAATAGAAAACTGGAACAGCAGTTATTTTAGACTATAATTGGAAGAGTTGCAGTGGGCAAGGAAATATATCTTGTTCCATGCTGGAGCCCTTAGCGACATTCTGTCTGAGTCAGCTTTGCCCGGTCAGGACCATGGACAGATCACTGAGAGACTGGTTGCAAAGTCAACAAATAGTTCCCAGCAAATATATTCAATATGCAAAGCAAACTTGGGAAAATTAGGAAGTTCTACATCAAGACAAACATCCAAGGAACCTTCTACAGAGCAAAATATGTTTCAATCAATATTTCTCAAGGACATTACATACATTCCTAGTTTTATATCTTTTGAGGTTCAAAAAGTGGAAAGTTGTGTCTCATCTACAGAAAAGACTGATAGAATTATCTGCTAATTAACACTGCTAATTGTCAAGAAATCATTAAACCAGCATAACTGATGACACAGATTAATTCAGAAGCATAAGACCTTGCCATCTGGCAGTGAAAGAGTGGCTGATAATATCCGCTCATTTATGTTGTGTTGGTCGTCCTCACTGTGTGAACCAAATGGTGGTGAAAGAGGATTTTGCTTATTAAATAAATCAGAGGGGAGCATCCTAAAGGCAGCAGTGCTATTTCCAATCTGTTAGAGGGTTATCCATCTTTGTGAACAAATAACACAAGGGTAGGCATGAAAATATGACGGTGAGCTACTCTGATGTTTCATGCCAGTCGGTTTAGCTGGTTAACTTTATCTACAGAATTAACTACCTGGTATTAATCAGAGTGGGGTTTGGATACAAGAGATTGTGGGGTGACCTTGGCTCTATGCTAGAATGAGAAAAATGAATATGGCTCCCAGATCTCAGAAAAATTGTGAACCCTTGGCTGAGATTATGCTTTTAAGTTTTGATAAATAGTCAGAAAATTACAAGTTCAAACAGGGGTAAGTTTGCCAATCCTCCTTTTTTTAGTGGGGGTGGGAATGGAGAAAGTCAACTCAGATGGAAGTTGAGCTAATTCAGACGGCCTATGAAAAGCTCTCATGCTGAGACAGGATGTTTTCCAAAGTGTTGAATTGGGGCCCCAACTGAATTTTGTGGCTAGTAGTGCATATCTATAGAAAACCCTGGGTTTAATCCCTGGCATCTTGTTGGTGCTTAGACTAGATGACCCTTGGTTTCCCTTTCCAACTCTACAATTCTATGATTCAATTTGATGTTGGGAAAGACTGAATCCCTGGATAGGTGCCCCTGAGCAGACAATTCTGTGCTAGATGGAGAAGCATCCTGACTTGCTATAAGGTGTGCTGTTATTGTTATTTATTAAATCTATTAGTCACTTCTTTGTCACAGCAACTCAAGGAAACTTATCAATTATTTAAAACAAATAAACACAAACATACATTAAAATAAGCATGAAAAATAAAATTCCAAAAGTCAATGAGAGAAGAAGGGGGAAACTGAAATGGATGGATTGATGGGAGGAGAGAGCCCTCTGCAAGTGGTCAATTCAGATCTCTCAGGGGCTGAGGGTTCTACATTGCCCCAGTGTCTGCTGGGATGGGGCTCTGGAGGGATGTTGCCCCAAAGGAGGCCTGGAGGGATGTTGCCCCAACATGGCGTGGGCTGATGGGATACTGCCCCAGGATCCATAATATTGGGCGCAACTTGGCATCTGTGCCTCCAGTACTCCATTGACACTGTAGGAAGGGGGAAGGAGACAGGGAAAATGTGTGTGTGTGTGTGGTGTGGAGAGAATGAGAGAGAGAGAGAGAGAGAGAGAGAGAGAGAGAGAGAGAGAGAGAGAGATGGTTGGCTTGCAGCTCTGGGGATACTCATCCCTCCCCCCCCCCCTCACAAACAGATTACCTCCGAGGGAATGTGGTCCTTGAGAGAAAAAGATTCCCCTCCACTGTGTTACAGAAACAACTAAATACCTCCCACTCTACCTTTTAAACATTCTCTGTTCTCTAAGTGGATGAGCATCATGCTAGGTTTGGAATAACAAACGAAAGAGATATCGTTCTTGGTTAAGCTTCAGCAAAAGGAAACAACAACACTAACAGAGGGCAAAACAGATTTATAAATGTATCAACAGGGAGAGGGATTCTTTTTGTGTGTGTCTCTATCTCTTGCTCTCACACACTTTCCCCCCTCTTCCTTCCTTTTCTCCTAAGAGAGCCAGTGGTGGTGTAGTGGTTAGAGTGTTGGACTAGGACCTGGGAGACCAGGATTCCAATCCTCACTGAACTATTAAACTCACTAGTTGACCTTTTACTGGTCACTATCTCTCAGACTAACCTATCTCACAACATTGTTGAGAGCATAAAATGAAGAGCTCCTTTGAGCTCCTTGGAGAGGGAGAAAAGTGGGGTATAAATTTAATAAATAAATAAAATTAAAATGCAAGTTCATCCAACACACATATGACCAGCAATAGGTTTAGAAGGAGACAAAATGAAGTATTGCCTGGCAGAACACACAGTTAACTTGTGAAACTCGAGGTGTGTGTGTGTGTGTGTGTGTGACTATTATCTTACACAAGTAATTGAAACCTTCATTGGTAAAGGAAACATAGCTTACAGAAGAGTTGAGCTTTGAGGGGGAGATCTGGCTTGATGAAGCATCCCATCTCTTGCAAAGCTCTTTCTAATCTCATCTGCATGAATGCTATTCTGAGAGCACCTGCCATCCATGCCCAACTGTTGCCAATCCCAAATTTATTCCAGGAGAGGAAGAGAAGGAAATGACTGTATATTAGCATTGTTTCAGTACCAGGATAAAACAGTGCTGTGTTCCCTGCTGTCAGGACAGCAATCCAGCTGTGCAAGGGATATAAGCATAGCTGGCTGCAGTATGTTGCAGTAACTACATATCCAGTCATTCAGCAAATTAAAATCTGCCCTACATTGGCTTCAATTTCCTCCTCTCTCCAATCGACTGGTGGCACTAACGGGTGGCGAAGCTTCCTCTGTGATCATAAGGAGTAGGTAAAGCAATCTGGAGTGCAACCACCTGAGCAAAGGATGAGGGAGGCGGGTGATGACACAGAGCAGATGCTGTAGGCAGAAATGAAGAGGACCTGTGTTAGATTTCTAGGCTTGGGAGATCCTAGCTTAGGAGACTTTTCCCTCGGTTTTTCACTTTCCTTATGTTAAAAATGGGAATGATTAGAACACCAACAAACTCCAGACGAGAATGGCAGCTGCAGAAGAATATAGGAAAAAACCCTGCAGCATTAGACTGATTTTCTGCCCAGTCCAGCATTGACCATCTAAAAGGTAAAGGTACCCCTGCCCATACGGGCCAGTCGTGTCCGACTCTAGGGTTGTGCGCCCATCTCACTTAAGAGGCCAGGGGCCAGCGCTGTCCGGAGACACTTCCGGGTCACGTGGCCAGCATGACGAAGCTGCTCTGGAGAACCTGCACCAGCGCAGCACATGGAAACACTGTTTACCTTCCCGCTAGAAAGCGGTCCCTATTTATCTACTTGCACTTAAGAGTGCTTTCGAAATGCTAGGTGGGCAGGAGCAGGGACCGAACGACGGGAGCGCATCCCGCCACGGGGATTCGAACCGCCGACCATGCGATCGGCAAGCCCTAGGCGCTGAGGTTTTACCCACAGCGCCACCCGTGTCCCATTGACCATCTAAGGTGCCTTCAAATTATGAAAGAGCACCACTAACCCATTGGGCTCTGATGTGGATTTGCAACGTTTGGGACTTTTTCGTTTAGAGAAAAAGTGAATAAGAGGTGATGCAGGGAGTGGAGAAAGCAGATAGAGAACCGTTTCACTCAGGGACATCCAATGAAGCTGAACATTGGAAGATTCAGGACAGATAAAAGAAAATCTTTCATGCAGCACATGGTTAAATTATGGAACTCACTCCCACTGAAGGCAGTGATGGCCACCAACCTAGATGGCTTTAAAAGAAGATTAGACATATTCACAGAGGAGAGGGCTATCAATGGCCTCTGAGGTTGGAGGCAGAAATGCTTCTGAATACCAGTTGCTGTAAACCATAGGAGGGGAGAGTATTCTTGTGCTTGAGTCCTGCTTGTGGGTTTCCCATAGGTTAGCCACTGTGAGAAGAGGATGCTGGAGTAATTGGCTGGCCATTAGCCTAATCCAGCAGATTCTTCTCGGGTTCTTATGCCTCGGTGAACATGCAGCTATACTGCAAGAATGAGGAAACTGCTTCAGGCGACAGATCTAGCTGGCTGGCAAATTGCCTCCCGCCCCAGTAGCTACCCACAAGGCTGCATTCTGGTGCTACTGTACCGTGGCCATGCCACTCACCCACCACAGCTATTTTGAGCAGCAAGGAGGAATGCAGACATGATCCAGAAACAGCAACTCCAATCTTGTCCTCATGATGCACCCTTAGGAACAGTGCTGGCAGATGTAGCAGCTACTGCAGATGCCCTGTTGCCCACTCATCCACCAACTCACTAGCTAGCCCACCATGGAGCACAGCTGCTGCTAAATGCAGCCAGAGGACTCTCTGGACCAGGAATCCCCAAACTCAGTCCTCCAGATGTTTTGAGACTACAACTCCCATCATCCCTAACTAACAGGATCAGTGGTCAGGGATGATGGGAATTGTAGTCACGAAACATCTGGAGGGCCAAGTGTGGGGATGCCTGCTCTGGCCCACCACACCTCACTCTAAATAATAGGTCTTTCCTCCACCAGCCCTGCCCAATTGTTTTCCAATGCTGGATGGACCAGCTGCTGTCACCTGGGCAGAGGGAAACCAGGGCCCTATTGGCCATCTAAGGTGGAATCATGGATGGATAGCAATTCCAGCCTCTGTGATCAGCCCTGATTCTGGGTTGGTGGGGAGAAGAGGGGCTGCAACATTCATGCCAGAGCTGAATGGCTACAGAGAATCAGTATGGGGGAAGTGTGGCCCTCCAGATGTTGCTGAACTATTGTTTGCCTCTTTCCTGACCATTGGTCATGCTGGCTGGAGCTGCTGGGAGTCAGTTTCCAGCAACAACTGAAAGGCACTTGATCCTTTCCCCCCAAGTTCCTCCTTTTCACTGCAGGAAGTAACGTATATGCAGCATTCTTAGCCAAAACAGCTTACAGATAAGGGAGCCGGAATACTCAAGACTGCTAGCTGAATTATCTTTCTATATGTACATCTTTTTAAAGGGGGGGGGGAATGGGAGGGAAGACTGAAACTTATTGTCTTGATGTGCAATAATATTAAAGGGAGTTGAAGTCTTCTTTTATGCTTTCTGGTGCCTGCTTCATAATGTATAAACATTCCAGAATTGGAACTGGCATGCCTGTATGTTAAAACAGCACAAAATAATACGAACACATATTACAAACCCCTGTTGTGTGCCTGTTCGCCGTCAGAAATATGGGATCTATATTTGCAAAGTCTGCTGCGGGATTATGGGGGATATAAACATGCTGGAGACAGGAGTGGAAATGGACAGAACTCAGAAAGAGGAGGAGGAAGAGTGGGTGGAAGAAAGCGCCAAACAATGGAAATGGGAGGTTTTGTGGGTGCAAGACAAGAAAAGAAATGACCGACTCCAATATATTCCCCTGCATTGCTGAAATTTTAATTCCTCTGTGCCACATGAGATATTTTTGCACATGAGCCTAGGAAACATGCTGCAAGATAGTTTAATAATTATATGGTTGGGGATATATTCATGGAGATGGAAGCATGTCTGGATACAAGATTAATTCCTGCAGTTTCCTGTGCACAGGAGAGCCTCCCTATGGGAGTGTGCAGCCAGTGCCATGTAGTGGTTAGAGTGGTGGAAGAAGACTGGTCATACCCAGTTTCAAATCCTCACTCAGCCATGAAGCTCTCCTGGTGACCTTAGGACTATCTCTACATCCCAGCTTAACTCAAGTCCACAGAGCTGTTGTGAGGTTAAAGTGGTGGTGGTGGGGAACCCCATGTTTGCCCCTGGGAGCGAAAGCAGGATACAAACATAATAAATAAAATAATGTGGCCAAGTGTCAAGGCTCTAGATGCCTGCAGGCAGGAGCCAAGCACAAGACCACTCTCCCCTTCTGTGGTTTCCAGCAACTAGCATTCATGCCTGCCTCCAACTGTAGAGGTAGCATAGCTTCCATCATAGCTATTAGACATTGACAGCCTAATGTGTCTAATCCTCTTTCAAAGGAATCCAAGATGGTAGCATCATTGCCTCCAGTGGGAGTGAGTTCCAGAGTTTAGCTATGTGCTGTGTGAAAAAGTCCTTCCTTTTGTCTGTCCTGAATCTCCCAACATTGGGTGTCCACAAGATCTAGTGCATGGGTAGGCAAACTAAGGCCCAGGGGCCGGATCCGGCCCAATCGCCTTCTGAATCCGGCTCACGGACGGTCCACAAATCAGCGTGTTTTTACAGGAGTAGAATGTGTGCTTTCATTTAAAATGCACCTCTGGGTTATTTGTGGGGCATAGGAATTTGTTCATCCCCCCCCCAAAAAAATATATAGTCTGGCCCCCCACAAGGTCTGAGGGATAGTGGACTGGCCCCCTGCTGAAAAGGTTTGTTAACCCTTGACTATTGCTATGGGGGGGAGAGAGAGAGAGAGAGAGAGAGAGAGAGAGAGAGAGAGAGAGAGACTTTTCTCTATCTCCTTTCTCCATGCCATGGCATTCTCCCCACCTGCAATTCCCACCCAGCAACAGGCATTGAGAGCCTAGCTGCACCTGGGAGCTCCACTGCATACATCTCCTGCTTTCCAATGCCCACAGGCTACTCCTGTCAGGCATTTCACTACCACTTATATAATGAAGCGAGCCTGGTTTTGTAATGGAGTTTAAAATGTATTGCGGTTTTTGTGGTTCATAGTTCAGTCAATCCCAAAGACAACATCCTGCAGCAGGGTATAATGGCTCAGAGGAGAAGTAGATGGAGAAACCAGGGAGATAAAGTAAAAGCAGCCAGAAGCGTCTTCTGATCAAAATGGATTTGATATATGGCCAGGGGAGGCAGGAAGACAAAGAAATCGTGGAAAAAAATGGTATTTAAAAACATCGGTGTGTTTCTGAAATGAGATTAGGACAGCAACAGGTTTGCTCTGATGCCAGCTAAATCCCCATTAAATCAGATTAATGCAGATGGTCTTTATGTAACTGACCAGAAAGATCAATACTGTTGCTGCACTTGGAGAAGGGAAGAAGAGGAGGGAGGGGGGATCTTGTTGGGGGGGATATTGACTGACTATAGCAACCTCAGTAAGGCGTAGCTAATTCAGGATCACCTAAATCAGGGCCAAGTGGAAGTACATGCAATGCCAGAGTTTCAGATTCAGTCATAGTTGGTTCTTAGACAATGTATTGTAACAGAAGTCGGTCAAAGTGGCTGCATTCCTTGAGCACAGATAAAAGTGGGCCTCTTTCCAAGAGGGAGGAGGAAGAAATGAGCTGTTGCTCATTTGTACACATTAATTCATCACAGCGAATGCACATTTTACAGTTTTCCTTGTGCGTACCAATAAGGTGGATCTGAAACACAGCCAGATGACAATGCAAAACACAGTTGCCTCTCTGCAGTATTGGGAAAGGGATCACTTGCCTTGGAAACAAAGATGGGGTTGGGTTTCATATGACCACAATGATGTGCTTACAGGAATACTGTGCACCTTAAGAGTTTTCAAATCACATCACTAGCTTCATCTCAATAATCCTTATTGAGATGCAAGGCAATGTAGCATACATATCCCTGTGTTGCACATGAAGAGGCAATACCAAGAGGAAGTGGCCTGGATAAGGCCACCTACATGAGTCATGACAGAAGCAGGATCTGCTGGTGCAGATGCCCCACTACGCTGCATAAACTCGCAGAACTGTGCAACTGGGCCTCCATGTTGCAAGCAGATAATGTGCTGATTTCACCACTACTTCCCACATTGGTACCACAACTCCAACTGTGGCTACTGGCTCTGACGTCCCTCATGCAATATCCACATTGTCACCCAAGTGCTCAGTCTGGCTAGTACCCAGACATGACCCTAACCCCTTGGCTCCCTTTGGCTCACTCTACAGGTGACCGTGCAACACCAGTTGGCTCTTAGAAGCACAGCAAAGGAAGGACAGATCCTTGCTGATAGGAGACAACCTTGACTTCAGTGTCTGGGAGGAACAAGAGTTCTGGGTGTATGTTAATGCCCATCTCTGCATCATATCTCTTTGCCATCTTGCAACATGAGCATTCAGCCATCACTTTGTCCTCACCAGAACAAAACTCTGCTTCCGACAAGCATCACATTCACGGGCAACCAAATCAACAATCATCTGCATCCTTTAAGAATAGGATTCTCCACCTGTTTTGCACAATTATCTCCAAGAGCATCTAGCTTTGCATCACTCAGCATACAAGGTCAACTCAGATTGGCTCATAATCATTGCCTCTGCCCACAAAGACTACTCTTTCTGTCATGGGGTGCAAAATATGGGTTACCATACCTCTGGTTATTTAGCATCTCCACCGCGGTCTGGCTTTCCCTTCTCTCCTTCAGATTCTACCTGATCCCACCAACCCTTTTTGTCACAGGTAGCCCCTCTTCTTAGTGAACAGAAGAGTTTGTCCTCAAGGGACCATGGTGCTCAGTCTTGTTTGATCTTCAAGGTCCTTTCCTCACTTAATTCTTCTGAAGTAGGCTCAGAACCCAAGCTGAATCCCAAAGCACTCCTGGCCTAAGTGTGCTGTTATCCAAAGCCCAAACATCAGAGTCTGAACTGAATCTTCCACTCAGTACATACCCCACCAAGCCCTCTTCAGGCAAGAAGCATCTTACAACCACATTTGTCATTTGATTGCTGGATGAATGACGCAAAGAGATGAGTGCTTCCCCACCTGCCCTGGGCTGGGGGAAAGTAACTTAGGCTGGAACCCTGCACTCTTATAACTTGAGAAGAAGTCTAACTGAACTTGGTAGGGCTTAATTCTAAATAGAAGCATATAGGATCGCACTGTTCTTTTAGGCTTCAAGAACCACGAAGAGCAGACAGAGAGGGGAAGGAAGAAAGCAGGAGGCAGATGGGGAAGCTAAAGTTGACGATCACCTGAGATTCCTTCCCTCTGCAAGCCATTATCCAGTAGCCCATGCTGGAGAAGTTGCTCAGAGATATAAATCTTACAGTGACATTTCAGGGCTGGTTCTTAGCCAATTAGGGCACCCTCTGTTACACTGATAAAGCATATCCCCGCGTGACAAAAGGCCAAGTCAAGTGGAAGTGAAGTTCACATACACACCCCACACTCCTTCGGCACCACAGTCCTGTAAAGAGAGGGGGGGACTGAGCGAGCAAGTCTGGCACTTGCTGACAGCACTGTCAGGGGATCTAGCCTGATGAGTTACTATGGGCTGTGCATGCTCAAGGCTCAGAGTATTCTTCGGGCACAAAAAAGGAATAGGTTCATGTGCAGCACCAGTCCCTATAGCTGTATAATCAGGGTCGGTCGATCCCTGCACATAAACTGGTTCAAAGTGCCCCGGTGATTAATCAGTTAGTGGCACACAGAAATACCTAGCAATCCTTAGCAGCCTTGCAGGTTGCAGGCATTTAAAAGGATGGGTACCAGAGGCTCCAGAAAATTCCCGTTACTTCCTCTCTCTCTTTTCACCTGTTTGAAAAGAAGTGCTTCCAAACAAGACACTGAATTCTCAGGATTTAATTTGCCACTTTCTTAGCCATCTCTGGAAATGGTGCTTTTTCTCTTCCCCCTGCCAGTTTCGTCCTTTCCCCCTTCGGCTAACATTGACTGTTTCCTCCTGAGTTTTTAATAGACTATACAGATCCCAGGCTTCTCATTCTTTTTCTTATGCCGAAGCAGTAGCGGGGATAGAGGAAACCTGGGTTGAGGGGGGGGGGGGCAAGAACGATGCTGCAAATTACTGTAATGCACCCAGCAGGGGGTGCTGTGGAGCACCACACATGGTTTCCGCTGTCCCTCATCTCCTGGGGAGATGCTGGCCTATTGATTAAGTGGCGTTTACCTCTCAGCTCCACCATGCCAGGTTTAAGTGACAGCCACAAAAAATGGAGCTGCATTTACACAGGAGACGTGTCAAAAATGCATGTGCACTGGCATAACCCGCTTGCTAACAAGCCAGGTTGAAGGTCCTTATATTAATGTACTAAGCCCTGAACAACTTAGGTACAGGGTACCTCAGGGATCACCTGAACCCCTTATATCCCAGCTCAGTCACTGAGACCATCTGCAGGAGCATTGTTGGTAATTCTGCAACTTAGCAAGACCTATTTGACAACAAGGAACGGAGCCTTTAGTATCACTGGCCCAGTCCTGTGGAACTCTCTGCCACTGGAAATTAAGCAGGTGGCTTCTGGTCCAAGTTTTAAATGCCGGCTGAAAACTTTCCTATTCTGCCAGGCTTACACAGGCAGTTAAAAAGACACCCTTTCAAAATGGTTAATTAATGTTTGCTTTTAACTTTTAATTGTTTCATTGTATGGTTTTATGTTTACGTTGCTGTAACTTACTTTGAAGTCTTTTTATGACACTGCAGTATACAAGCATTTTTTAAGTAATAAAAATAAATGAAAGATATAGGAATGCCACATCTGAATTTATGGATGTAGACGACTGGAGGTCAATTCAGTTAGTGCAGAATAAGTCTGTGTGTGGCCAGGCACTTGGGGCTAAGCTCAAATTGCAGCTCTGTATGTCATTTGCTCAGACCCACTGGGTAGTCTGTGGGGAGTGGTTGAAGGAGGGATCATACTACACTTGGAGCAAGTCAGACATGCAAAATCGCCTCGCTGGGTCACCTTGCATGGTAACAGGGTGCGGGCTGTAATCCTGATCAGCTTGGAAGTATGTAAATCTCAATGGGGCTAGAATGGTAGTCTTAGTTACATTCAAGCTGAAGTATTGCAATGGAAAAATCTGCTACCCATATGTCTCTGGCAGCTTGGAAACTGGGGACAGAGGCAACCGCCTCCTCTGTTTTTATCCTTAGTGCCTCATATTCAGTTACTTACCTATAAGACTGCCTTGCCCCATACATTCCCACTTGACAGCTTCAATCAGCAAAACTGGCCCTGTTACAGGTGCCACATAGTACCCGTTCTGCATTGGAAAGAATTCAATCAGTTACTGGGGCAGCACATACACTTTGGAACTCCCTGCCTACAGACATCTGGCAGGTGCCTTCACTGTACTCTTTTCGGCACCTGCTAAAACCATTTTATGTTTAGACAAGCCTACCTTGATGTTTAGAAAGTTGGTGCATTTAAAACTGATGTCATTTTAACTTTTTGAAAGTTTTGAGTTATTGTCAATGCTTATTGGTCATTGTATTGTTTTATCCTTTTTTTGCAAACGGCCTTGAAGTTTGCTTGGTTGTTTTTTTTTAATAATCAAGCAGTGTATGCATTTAATGGGGAAAATATGAATAAATGCGTCTGAAGTTTCTATTATTATTATTATTATTATTATTATTATTATTATTATTATTATTATTATTATTTGTATACTGCCCTATACCTGCAGGTCTCAAGTGGTTCACAATATAAAATCACAATATAAAAACATAAAATACATGATAAAATAAAAACAAGAACAGCCCAATAAACTCAAGAATCCCCCATTCAGCCAGTATGCCTTGTAGCTGCTGACATACCTACCCCCTACAATTTTCTCAACTACTTAAAAAGAAAGTCATTGCGCTGCCTCACAGGAGCAAATTCTGCACTATTACTCAGAAGTAAGCCTTGCTGTATTCAGTAGGGGGTTTACTTAGAATTGCCGCCTTACATCTGTGTGTGAAGGACTTCCCTCTTGTTTGTCCTGATCTGCTGCCAGTCAACTTCATTCTACTATTATGAGAAGGAAACCACGTAAGAGAGACCATCTTTTGTCTCTGAGAGGAGGCAGAAATAAAGTGTTGGGGGGGGGGGGACACACCAGAAGCTGGAATGAATGGACTCTCTGTGCTATAAAACCTGCTCTCCATTGTCTTGTTTTGTACAACAGGAACAGAGAAATATGTGCACATCTTCCAGAGACGCTTCACCAACAAACACTCACATTGACTCACTGCTTTGGCCCGGCGCTTTCAAACCAAGCACATAGGCGCGCGCGCACAGACAAAAACACACACACAAAAACACAAGTGTGTGGGTGAAACACAGCACACAGTCTTCCGGTTCTTCAAAGAGCAAAGCAGTCTTTCTGAAAGCAATGTGTTGGTAGGATAAAAAAAAAAAGAGGAGGGGGAACACATGGCTTTGTCATCATGGCAAAATTTCAGGAGGAAGAAGAGCCAATGCTAATAGCTTGTTTTTGACATTGCCTTCTATATGGGGGGGGGGGGGATGAATGCTTTAGAGTTGGTCTCTGGATTCCTCTGTGCTGTATTAGACCAGCCCTGTCAAATGTGCAGGAAATGAAGGCTGGAGATTCCACCTTAAAGAATGACAGGCAACCCCCCCTCCCCTAAAATAACAGATTCATAGTTAGGACTCCAATGGCCACATAGCCCAGCTCATGAAATGCAGAAATCACAGCTAAAGAACCCCTGACAGATAGCCATCCAACCTCTGCTTGAAAACCTCCAAGGAAGGAGAGTCCACCACTTTCCAAGGTTGTCTGTTCCATGGATGAAGAGCACTTACCATCAGAAAGTTGGCCCTAATGTTTAGTCAGAATCTCCTTTCTTCTTATTTGAGCCATTGGTTTGGGTCCTACCCTCTGGAGCAGGAGAAAGCAAGCTTTCTCCATCTTCCAGGTGACAGCCCATCAGATATTTGAAGATGGTTATCATCTCACCTCTCGGTCTTCTCTTCTTCACGCTAAGCATTCCCTACTCCCTCAACCATTCCTCATCCTTTCCAGATCCTTGATCATCTTGTCCAAATCTTGTGTCCTGTTATCGTATCCTGTGGCTGCTCCCTAATCAGCATATGAGGAATGAATCTCTGGGAACACACCGGAAATTCATGTTTACTCCAACTGAGCAGTAAGCAGGGAATGTGCCAAAAACCAAAAACCTTTCAGACCCATGCCTAGAAAGCAGGGGGCAAGCAGAGGTGTGGGCTAGTTGGCTCTGCCTGTCATTGGTTCTGGCTCCCCTTACTGTTAAGTTCCCCGCCTTACACCCTACCAGTCCCCAATGGGCACCTGCTACCACTGCTGTGTTTTATTGTGTGTTTTAATTATGGATGCTTATATTTTAATGCCTGTTCAATAGGCTTGTATACATGTAAACTGCTTAGAAGCCTACTTTGGCATTCATTGGTAAGGTAAAGGTAAAGGTACCCCTGCCTGTACGGGCCAGTCTTGACAGACTCTGGGGTTGTGCGCCCATCTCACTCAAGAGGCCGGGGGCCAGCGCTGTCCAGAGACACTTCCGGGTCATGTGGCCAGCGTGACAAAGCCGCATCTGGCGAGCCAGCGCAGCACACAGAAACGCCGTTTACATTCCCGCCAGTAAGCGGTCCCTATTTATCTACTTGCACCCGGGGGTGCTTTCGAACTGCTAGGTTGGCAGGCGCTGGGACCGAGCAGCGGGAGCGCACCCCGCCGCGGGGATTCGAACCGCCGAACTTTCGATCGGCAAGCCCTACTCGCTGAGGCTTTTACCCACAGTGCCACCCGCGTCCCTGGCATTCATTGGTATGTAAATGTTAATAATCACAATAGCAACATTATGTTTCTTTATTCCCTTTTAGACCTATTCCTTTTCATGTCTATGGGACCTTCTTCTGCTTTTAAGTTGCCAACTTTGGGGGCATGGCAGAAGCACGATGGAGCTTTCACAGTTCCTGTTGCAGCTCTCTCCTCCCAGAGGCTGTCTCAGAGATCTAGTGATTCTGCTGTCCTGCCAGATCTACCAGCAAAGTCAATTGCTGTGTGTGTGTGTGTGTGTGTGTGTGTGTGTGAAAATAAAGAAAAAGTACAGTGGTACCTCGGGTTACATACGTTTCAGGTTACATAAAGTGGTGCTTCAGGTTAAGAACAGTTTTGGGTTAAGAATGGACCTCCGGAACGAATTAAGTACTTAAGCCGAGGTACCACTGTAAAAGGGTGACATAGGAGACTAGAAGCCATCATGTACTGAGATTGAAAACCCGATCATTCCAGCCCAAAACTATTTCAGTGGTTGAATAGTGAACCCCTGAAACAAAACAAAAATGGCTGCCCCGGGAATGGGGTAACGACAAACAAGAGACAGCCATTTTTGCTAATTCTTAAATTTGCAGCTCGATTTTCAGCTAAAATAAAAAATAAAAATACATATTTTAAGGCGGAATATATTTAGACATGAGTTATTGTTCGGTGTTGTTTTGTTTCTGACAGGCTCAAAAGACGCAAGCGGGATGGAGCAGATTTACGATTGAACATATGTGGAAGTGATACAGAGTCGAAATAGGCCGATCTGTCCATCCCTGAGGAGAATGCTTGGTTTGTGGAGCCTGTTTCCCTGACATGTTTCTTTTCCATGTTACCTGTGAGCCACAGTAGTCCAGCTACCATCTTTCAGTAGAGCAGGGTTGGGGGAACAAAATGAAGCAGAGAGACATGTGGATGCTACCTTGAGCCCCTTGGAGGAAAGGTGGGGTGAAATAAATAAATACATGAATATAACAGATTCCCATTTCTTCCAAATCACTGCAATCACTTGGATCCCTTCCCTTCCCGCCTCAAAGTCTTATAGTGCTCAGAAGCATACAAAAAGCTCACATGAACACTCAACATAATACATTATAACATGGTAATTACTGTGTATACAGAAAGGGCTCAGCTTGCATCGACTTAACAAGACCACACCGACTCAGGCAACCCAAACAAATCAATGGCATATTTTAGACAAATAAAAAACCCCTCCTCATGACACTGGCAGGCTGATGACTCAGAGATTCTGTTGCATTAACCAGAATTTTGAAGGATCCTTAAGTCAGTGGGACACCTTCAGAAGCAGCCTCCTTTGACGCTGCTTTGTTTTTGGAATTGTCGTATTGGCCTTTTGAATGCCCAATTATTCCTCTGCAGTTGCCCGAGTCCTTTTCTTCCAGCCCTCATGTGGCACAGATTGCCTCTTAAAATTCATTATTAGGTGTAGTCATTCAAAAATTTCCAGGCTCCATTCTCCACTGCTGTAGCAGCACCTAACAATTTAAAATACCAATAAAACCAAAACAGCAAAATAGTTTAACACAGTAACAACAGTCATTAAAACAGCTACATTAAAAAAAAAAAATCCATAATGATATCTGTAGCAGCAGAAGTAGCTGAAAATAAGCAAAATTCAACCCCCTTCAACCAACACTCAGCACCTCCCCGAAGAGGCAGATTTTAGCCAGCTACTGAAATACCAACAAACAGATGGGCTATAAGCCCTCTTCAGGCATTCTACTCAAGTGTAAAAGCAACACAAGTGGGAAAAGCACAGTGTGCAAAGTCATCGTCCCTGGTTGCCTGTCTCAGGCACCCTCCACTGTTACCCTACAAAAAATGGTGTGTGTGTGTGTGTAAAATTCTGAAGTAGGGAACCTCCTGAACAGTATTTTTTCTGAGCATCTCTTCCGACATGAACTTCCAATATTCACCTGAGGACCTCCTCCAGAAGCCTCCTCTGAGAGAGGTTTGGAGGCTGGCAACAAGGGAAAGAGTGGCTGAGGAAACCCAGCCATAAGGGCAGAATAATAATAATAATAATAATAATAATAATAATAATAATAATAAATATAAATTGTTGTTGTTATTAAGCCCTTCCAGTTGTGACTGCCCAACACAACTGAAACAAACCAATGGCTCGTCTAGGCCAAACCTATCCCTGATTTGGATTTGTTTCTAGTTTCTAAGCTCATGCTTCTCTTGCTCATTCCTTGTTCCTTTTTCTTTGGTTGTCTCAGCAGCTAGTGAACGGAATAGACTACAGTACTATGCCAACCAAGCACCAGTGTAAAGGGCTCTGCACAGTTTTTTCTACCTTTTGTAACCAACAGGGGGAGCAACTCACAGGAAGTTGAAGAAGACTGGCTGGTGTGCGGCAGGAAGACATAAGGAAACCTGACTTCTTCCACTAGGAAAATTACAAATTACACATCAAGAGATGTTTGGAATCAATATTTTCTTAAAATTAAACCCTGGGAAAGAAAGAAACAATCTGCAGGCTGGTGTCTTTTAAAAAAACAATGGCAGATTCACACACTAAATCCCTCATGTTGCTTCTGCAACTCTGTCCAATTTGTTTCAGATTTGCCATAGAAACAGCTGAGCCCCCTCCCCCCTTTAGAAAAGACAATGACACTTCAGCACACTGAGAAGTCACAGCAAGCAAGGCAGTAACACCACAATGGAAAAAGCTGCCATACCCAGGAAAAAAAATGTGAGCAAGGTTCTTCTAAAAAACATATATAGAGACTGGCCAATGCTCAATGCATCATTGTGGCAGCTGTTCGGCAGCCATTAACCGCCTCCTTGTGCTTGACAGATGGACCCCTGGGACTGGTGTCTGGTCTCTGGCTTCCATTAAGGAAAGCACTTACATACGGGCTTCAAAACATATCTGCTTGCTCT
The DNA here is from genome assembly GCF_964188315.1 of Podarcis muralis. Classification (NCBI taxonomy): domain Eukaryota; kingdom Metazoa; phylum Chordata; class Lepidosauria; order Squamata; family Lacertidae; genus Podarcis; species Podarcis muralis. The sequence goes on from NC_135669.1 coordinate 26,476,681, forward strand.
GGTTTTAGGGTGTCAGTTGCACGCTGGGACGAAAATGTGTTAGCTGAGGGCTCTCCACAAATGTGCGCTCTAGAGGTGTTGCCTGCTTCTGCAAATAACAAATTTTGCAGCAAATCTGCAGCTCTGTTCATAGAAGAGCTTTGCCAGCGTGGAGTAGGAAACTCATGACACTCCAGAAGGTTGGGCTACATGCATGGAAGTAGTGAAACGATTAAGGGTGGGTGTCATGGGAGTACTGGCACGTAGCACTGTTCAGCACAGATCAGAAAAAGACAAGGCCACAGCAGCTAATAGTTAGTAGTTTCATTAAGGAATCAAACAGGAAACATAGGGAGACTCATTAGATAAGCTCCCTTATAGTGCGCTGTTGCTCAGACTGCCTTGCACCTCCCACTTCATTCTATTCCCTCTGTGTCAGGCCCCTCCCTCTGTCTACGGAGAGTCCCAAGGGACCCCCTCCATCTCTGCTTTGCTCTCTGCTCTGTTATGTGAAGTAAACACCTTGTTCTGGGAGTGGGAGGAGGAGCTGGCAGTCTGTCAACAGACACACCATCAAGAGGAGCTTGTGATGTAGCTGCTGACTCCTGCCTTTGCTCCATGCTGGGGCACCTGTTGTTTCCTCCTTTTCCAGTACCTCCCAGCTCTTCCTCTCTTCTGGCGTGTCAGGCATCGGGGAAACGGCTTCCTCCCCTCCCCCTTCAGCTGTGCATCACCAGAGCAAAGCAATTAGAGTCCCTTACCAGTTTAAGGGGACGCGGGTGGCGCTGTGGGTTAAACCACAGAGCCTAGGACTTGCCAATCAGAAGGTCGCGGTTCAAATCCCCGCGACGGGGTGAGCTCCCGGTGCTCAGTCCCAGCTCCTGCCAACCTAGCAGTTCGAAAGCACGTCAAAGTGCAAGTAGATAAATAGGTACCACTCCGGCGGGAAGGTAAACGGCGTTTCCATGCGCTGCTCTGGTTCACCAGAAGCGGCTTAGTCATGCTGGCCACATAACCTGGAAGCTGTATGCCGGCTCCCTCGGCCAATAAAGCGAGATGAGTGCCGCAACCCCAGAGTCGGTCACGACTGGACCTAATGGTCAGGGGTCCCTTTACCTTTACCTTACCAGTTTAAGAGTGTTTAATGATCACAGAAAAAGAATAAAGCAGCCATTCTCAGAGTGAAGATGCTCCCAATTAAGTTTTCCTCCTACTTCCTCCTGAGTTATCTCCGTCACTTCCTATTATTGCAACCAGATCCCGCAACCACAGAGCTTTCTGTGTAGCAACCTTATCAGCTCTCCTTGCTATAATCCTCTGACATGGGATGTGTCCGGCTGTCCACCACCAAGAGCCCGGCTCCATATCTTCTTCCTCTACGCCAGGCATAGGCAACCTTGGCCCTCCAGATTTTTTTGGCCTACAACTCCCGTGGTCCCTAGCTAACAGGACCAGTGATCAGGGATGATGGGAATTGTAGTCCCCAAACACCTGGATAACAAGGTTGCCTATGCCTGCTCTACGCTTTCCCTGGGAGCAGTGGTGGAGGAAGGGGGTCCAGTGGGGGCGGTCCACCCCGCGTGTCACCACTGAGGGGTGTGTGTGAAAAAATGCCGGGTGGGCGGCACTCACCGCGGGGCCTGCAGCGTGCCTGAGTCACGCATCTCTCCTGGGAGAGACACGCTGGCTTGGGCGCAAGCAGGGTTCGCTCTGCCCAAACGGTCTGCCTGCTGCCTCCCTCCCAGATGTAGGGCGGCTGAGTGGGAGGAGGCAGCCAGACTCTAGAGGCCCCACGGTGTGCCCCACCCTCGACCTGCCCCTATGGGCAGCTCGCCCCGCCCCGGGTGCGCTGCCCCAGGCGCCCAAGTGCCTTCCTCCACTGCTGCCTAGGAAGCTCATGGTCAGGCGGTTTCCACCACTCCTTCTCATCTAGCCAGTCCCTGACAGTGGGTTTTCCTGAAAATCTTGATGTCCAACATATCTGCACAAGTATTTTCTAATTCCCGTCTCACTCCTTTATCTCAAAGAAATGTGAGGGGTTTTTTTTTTAAAAAAATGCTTCTGCTAAAAATACCAAACAGTCCATGCATACTGCATACATTATTAAACACACAATTGTACACAATATTAAACATGTCATGTTCTCTGTATCTTCTATGCACGTGCATTCCAGGTTTCCTAAAGCAGTCAGCACAGAAACAGATACACACAATGTTGCACCCAACTGTGTGAAAATAGTAATTATATATTGATACTTAGGAAATTGTGCTGCAAGAATATAGTACTGCATGGGGCTTCGAGAGTTTTGTATGTATTTTATGCATATAATTAGTTGGTTAAAAAGAAAGAAAGTACACGAGTGGCCCACGAGTGGCAAATCTTGGTTGTATCACCATAAGCATCAAATTCCATGTATAAATATATTTAAAACAGATTCCCCCTTCATCCCTGGTGCTGGTATTATCATACCTCGTTTGGGGAAGAGGGCCCAGTGGGCAAGGGCAGCTGCCGTGCTCCAGAAGTCTGCCAAAACCAGCAACACCAGTGAGAAAACACCAGATTTCCACTGAGTCCTGAAGCCAAGGTTTAAGATCTGAAACCCATTCTGAAAGGGCATTGATTCAGCAACTCCCCTGATGAAAAATCCACTGGCCACCACCCCATTCTGCCAATTTCTTGTGGCTTTTTTGGGGGGGGGGGTGAGGTATTTCTAAAGCTCTCTCTCTCTCCAGTGCTTAAAAGCAACATGGTTACACACCATAAACCTATTGATATGCATGTTCTAAATGGTGAAGAAGACCAGCAATGAAAGACCAAGTATTGAAACAACAACAGCAACAACATTGGCACAAGTATATATTTGTTTACTTCTCAAGATTTATATGCCACTTGTGATTTACAAAAGTGCTTTACAAAAAGAAGAAAACAGTAACATTGTCAGCAAAAAAACGCAACAACACCGTTACAAATAGCAATTTAAAACATTCAAAAATAATTAAAAACAGCAATAAGCTAAAAACCAGATTAAAACAGATGTCAACATTCTGCATGTCTAGATTGGCTTGAGGTGTACAGTGGTACCTCGGGTTACATACGCTTCAGGTTACATACGCTTCAGGTTACAGTCTCCACTAACCCAGAAATAGTGCTTCGGGTTAAGAACTTTGCTTCAGGATAAGAACAGAAATCGTGCTCCGGCGGTGCGGCAGCAGCGGGAGGCCCCATTAGCTAAAGTGGTGCTTCAGGTTAAGAACAGTTTCAGGTTAAGAACGGACCTCCAGAACGAATTAAGTACTTAACCCGAGGTACCACTGTATATTTTTAAGACCCATCTTATTATTTTTTTTATAATTATCAGCTGTTTTAAACTTTTTTAACATTATGTTTTAATGTTACAACCCATCCTGGGTCCTTAAGAGTGAAAGGTGGGTAAATGATGATGGTGATCGTCATCATCAAAACAAAAATGTTTTTAGCAGGTGCTGAAAAGAGTGCAGTGAAGGAGCCTGCCTGCTTGATGTCAATAGGCAAGAAGTGCAAAAGTGTGGGTGGCGCCATTGTCAAAGATTGATTTCTTACTCAGTTTTAGTGCAAAAGCAAGAATAGGCGATAATTGCTCCAGTATATGCCTTCAGGAACAAAGGACAATTAGGTTTGGGGTGCAGGACCTTTAGAACTCCTTGAGCAGTTTTTTGTGTTCAAGAAGGGCACCTGGAACAACAACAACAGCAGCCATAGGACAGGTGTATTTACCTGGCTCTCGCAGATTCTCTCCCTCCAGCTCCTTAACTCAGCCACCTCCCAGCCCCAAAGCCACAGTGCGCAGCCGCAGGGTGTGATTATGGCTCTCTAAACCTCTCCAGGAGGAAGCAAGCGGGTTCATTAGCAGCAAATGCTGACTGAAGCTATAAGCCGCCAGCAAATCTGGTGCCATAGCAGCTTGCTGTCGGCAGGGGGGAACGCAGTGTGTGGCCCTGTCCGTATGCGGCGCGGTGCGAGAGGGCAGAAGAACACACTGTGCTCTGTAATGAGACTTCCTGCAAACACAATGATTCTTGGCCTGCTGCTCAGGGAAAAAAACAAAAGTAGTGCAACACATGGAAAATTGGTGGGGAAGAGAGATGGGGGAAGAGAGAGAGAGAGAGAGAAGGGAGAGGATAGGATCAAACAGGAATGTGCACTTGGTAGTCAAAAGAGGGGAAACTTGTGCAACACCTTTAGGCTGCAAGGCTAACAATATGAGTGCCAGGCAGAAATTCAATCAGTAAAGCTCTCTGTCGCTGCATCTCTGTGCCTGGGAATTGCTGGTCTCCTGAATTTCTGCTTATTGTGTTAAAGGGACAGGAATCCTGTCAGGAAGTAAAAAGATGGTAGTGCAGTGATAAATACTGAAATATAGCTCAGTTGATAGAACACAGGGCTCTTAATTTCAGGGTTCTGGGTTCGAGCCCCACGTTGGGTGAAAGATTCCTACATTGCAGGGGACTGGACTAGATAACTCTTGAGGCGCCTTCCAATTCTACAATTCTATGATCCCCCTTTCTCTTATGGTGTGTTCGGGTGTTTTCTTGCTTGCTTGAAGCAATTGGGTGTGGTTTGAAAGAGACTTTGTTCTCACAAGGACCCACCTTATTTTTGTGATTGTAAGTTGCTTTTGTTTTTAATACAGTGGTACCCCTGGTTACGTACTTAATTCGTTCTGGAGGTCCGTTCTTAACCTGAAACTGTTCTTAACCTGAAGCACCACTTTAGATAATGGGGCCACCCGCTGCGCTGCCGGAGCATGATTTCTGTTCTCTTCCTGAAGCAAAGTTCTTAACCTGAGGTACTATTTCTGGGTTAGCGGAGTCTGTAACCTGAAGTGTATGTAACCCGAAGTGTATGTAACCCGAGGTACCACTGTAATGTCTTTTAATGTTGTAACCTTCCCTGGGATCTTTGGGTGAAGGGAGGTATTATTATTATTATTATTATTATTATTATTATTATTATTAATGCTAAAACATTGTATTTTGTCACACTCTAACCCCTTGGTGAAACAGGTTGGGTAGGCTTTTGAAACAATGCAGAAACCTGCAAATCCCTCTTAGGTGAGGTAAAAATGAGTGGCTGCCAGTATTCACTGTTATCAGTGAGCCGCTTTCTTTTAAAACTGACTTCAGGCATTTACAAATGAACTATTCTCTTAGGCCTTAACCGCCAGAACCTCTTCTAAATTGAACCAAATGGCCAAAAGGATGCTAGCTCAGACAATGCAGAGGTTTGAAATTATTTAATGGTTTGTATGGAATATGCACACAGAGAGAAAAATCTGTCATGAGTAGGACACCAGGAAATGCTTCCTCCAAGTTTCCTTTCCTTCCTGCATGTGAAATCATTTCGGAACCCATTTGTGTTTGTGTGTTTGTTTTCCAGAGAAACGGCACACACTTTTGCTGCCTTCTCAAGTGATGCCTAAAGCAGCTAGGGTGAGCAAGTCACCTAGAAATGGTCCCACACACAGTGTATAATGAAATTTGGTGGTGTGGGATACTGGGAGATGCTGCCTCCTCTCCAGGCGAAGGCATTTGTGGTGGGACAAAAGCCATCACTTGAAAAGGGATGTTTCCAGGGAAGGAATCAGAATGAGCTTCAAACAAGTCGTGCCGAGGGAATACTGGATGGCTGTGAGACAATGAAAACATAGCACATACGACACACTAAAACTCCACCTAGAATCCTACCTAGAATTGATTAAATCTCTAGAGTCTGGTGGGAATCTTAGCTCAGTGTTTGAGCATCTGCTTTGCATGCAGAAGGTCCCAAGTTCAGTCCCTAGCATCTCCAAGTATGGATGCGACTGCCCCCTGCTTAAAACCCCCTAGAGCCATTGCTTGCTGGTGTGCCAAGCTACGTGCAGCAATGCTCTGAGTCAACTCCATGTCAGGCGGGTGGGATACAAATAATAACATTATCATCATTATCGTGATTATTATCCCTTCATGGCCCATGCCACCCTCCCCCTGGATTCTGCTCTTCAATGCAGTCCTAGGGGGATGACAGGGTTCCTTCCCCCAGCCCCAACTGCTGCACAGCATACATTTTCAGCCTGCACATATTGGTTTTCTATCTGGCAACCTCTCTTGACTCTGACCTTTAATTTACTCATTATCCATCCTGATTAATTGACCGATAAAGCTCTGTCCGGTTTTTAAAAGCAATTTCCCAACCCACTTTCTTTTAGTGGAGCTCTGAGTGGGCAGCTGGCTCCAATATGCTCATGACCAAGCCTTCCCCAGAGTCCAAGGCACTGCAAGTATTGTCTTCTTCACAACAACCTACAATAGCAACCTAGTGCATTGGCAAATTCAGAAGTGCAGGGTCCCTTTGTAATAGTCACAGCCACACCCCCTCATAGCCACACACCCTCCTAAGATTACACAACCTTTTACCATTATACAATGATCTTTTAATTATACAATAATAATCAGAGCCGGCTCTGCCATTAGGCGGACTGAGACGGCTGCCTCAGGCGGCCGAAGTCCCCAACACGGCAGCCCCACAGAAGCGAGCGCTGATTTCAGCCAAAATCACAAACACATACATAGAGTAAACATACATAGGATAGGGCTGCAAATCCCTTTTCAATCAATAGGAGTTGAATTTCAGTAAGCGCTCATAGGATCAGACTGTAAGTCCCATTGAACTCCATAGTGATGCTTTTAGAAACAATGGCAGAAGTGGATCAGAATCCATGGCTCTCCAAAGGGATTCTCATCTCTCTCTCTTTCCCATTACAGTGGTACCTCGGGTTACATATGCTTCAGGTTACATACGCTTCAGGTTACATACTCCGCTAACCCAGAAATAGTGCTTCAGGTTAAGAACTTTGCTTCAGGATAAGAACAGAAATCGTGCTCCGGCGGCGTGGCGGCAGCGGGAGGCCCCATTAGCTAAAGTGGTGCTTCAGGTTAAGAACAGTTTCAGGTTAAGAACGGACCTCCGGAACGAATTAAGTACTTAACCCGAGGTACCACTGTATAGTCAGCAGGAAGCACAGAAACAATTCACATACACTGAGCTGCAACGGTACGTGATGCTCTGGAATGCTGGTGGCGGCAGTGCCCCCTTTAAAATAAGAAAAGGACATTCAGAAAGTCCCTGCCTCTCTTGCCGTTATCTTGGGAGCCTTGAAGGCCCGCCTGGTGAACCAGTTGCCAGTAATTAGCCCAGCATCGGTACGGAGCGTGAACACCTCTAAAACAACCCCGCTGCCTTCCATGCGGCAGAGATGGCAAACGCAGAGATCAAGTGAGCACAGGCCGTCTGGCAGCGCTGCAGCTAATGGTGCACCGGGGAAGCTGTCACTGTCAATCAGCCCAGTCTGTGTTGTCAGGGAGGGTACAGGATGCCGACTGTTTTGCACAGACAGCCTCACATACCCAGTACCTGGCAGGCACCTCGATGAGCACAGGGCACCAGCCTCTCCGCTTACAAAGATTCACATCCCGCAAGGCGGCAGAGCAATATAATTCCCAAGCGTGCCGTTTCAGGTGTACCCAAAATGAGGCCCAAACAAAATGTGTTGCCATGCAGTGGCATCCTTCATTGAAATGCAGAGGCAGCTGTCCCCATCAAAGTGATGCTTCCTCCTAGGTAATGTGATGCTTCAGGAACTTAAAACCTTCCTATTGATTTCCACAGCTGTTTCTGCCTTCCTGAATGCTGCCTGGCACCCTGTGCTTGGGATCCTTACCTGCTGGCATATAATTTTCTCGCTAATGGGAATTATTACAAAGTTCCTAAGCTGCTGTGATGTGTCCGCTATTGCACAGGGTGCCTGGAAACTGTGCACTGTTTCTTATTTAGAAGCACAGGCAAAAGCTATTGCTCCCCATTCAAAGGCTATCCTCATTTGTAGCTGGGGAGGTGGTGTAAGTTGGCTGTGAAACATCTTCCACGTCAGGTCACTTCTTTCCCCCTCAATGATCTCAAAAACATATATTCAGATATGCCGTTTGTTGGCAACATCTATCTCTAGCAGCAAACAAAGAAGCATTCCCCCCTCTTTTGCTTTGAATTGTGGGGAATCACAGATTGTTGTAGCATCGGAGGGCAAATTAGATGTAACTGTTTTTATAATCTTTCATGTAAATGGGATGCTTTGGGAGTCAGAAATCCAGGGCTGCATATGTATTCGAAGCAGATTACTTCCTGGGAAGTGAAGTTTGTTAATGGTGCTGGGATTTGTAGCTTTATGAGGTGCAAACTACAATTCCCATGATTATTTTCGGGAGAAGCAATGTGCTTTAAATGCATGGTGCGTATGCAGCCTGGATCTTGATCGGTGTGGAAGAAAACATAATGTGCTGGCCAGGATGATTCCCTTTCCGGCATGTGTGTGGGAACAAAAATCTGGTTATTCCTGTAGAAGGAAGTTGGAAAATAGAGCAAGAAAACAGCGTTTGCAAGAAGAACAAAAAGCAACCTCATAAAACCCGCTGGCTCCTACAAAGGAACACCCATCTGGCTTAAAGAAGGCTACTTGAACCATCTCACAGAAGTCCAATGAAAGGGAAAGAAAATGTTCAGAATGACAAATTTCCCTTTAATTCCTTTCCCATCCCTTGTGGATACTACACAGCTTTGAGATTTCCCCCACTGCTGCCGTGCTGGGAGTCCTAATCAGGACCGGCGCCTTATTGTTGCCTTTGTTCCTTCGTCTCCTTCTCCTTCTTCCTTGGCCAGATCTTAAAGAGCCAAAGGTTCAAAACGTGCCCTTTTGTTTGATTTGCATCAGATATGAAGGCAACAATACACAAGGCTCTTTCTTTTTCCTCCACCCCAGCCCCCTGCTCAGCAACGTCCCTGCCAGAGCTAATCAAAATTCACAGCACCTGGCAACATGTAAATGGCATTTCAAACACTTCGAAATATGAATCCCATCCCTGGTTCCCCATGTCCTGTCATGCTTATCAGTGGTACGAGAGGAATGGGGAGAAGCTCCTAGCCCTTTTCATGCCAGAAGAGTGATAGATAATAACATTTTGGAAGAGAGAAGAGGCAGGGAGGGCTGAAGAGCAAGAAATAAGCTTCTGAGCGGAGGAGTCAATTGGTTGTTCACTCCAAGTTTTGCAGGCTAGGAGGGGACATTCCACTTGCTTTTTAAGAAGTTGTTTTCTCCACCTCCTCTTTCACTGGAGAGCCACTCCAGCAGAATTAATTCTCCCCCCCCCCACCTCTTTCCACTGCCCACCCTCTTCTGCAGCAGGACTCCATAAGAAGTTCCTGCAAATGGCAGCTCTCCAGTTTGGGCTTATTTGCTTTTTTTACCCAATCAACTTCATGGCATCTATCTATCTATCTATCTATCATCTATCTATCTATCTATCTATCTATCTATCTATCTATCTATCTATCTATCTATCATCTATCTATCTATCATCTATCTATCTATCTATATCTATCTATCTATCTATCTATCTATCTATCATCTATCTATCTATCTATCTAATCTATCCATCCATCTACCTACCTACCTATCTATTAGGTTGCTTCCCTCCCCCCCCCAAAGGGACAAATCATCTTACAATAAAATAATCCAAACATAAATGCAGCCGATATCAAAATACAGAAGAGAATACAGCATGGAGATATACTTTGATTCACAATGACCGCTCCCCGCTTAAAACGGGGGGGGGGGGCCCTTTGCGTGGACGTGCACAGCCCCTAGATCTGGATCAGCTCCATCAGCATAGGCTTGGCTTTGCCTTTCCTCAGGTGGGATACCTGGAGGTCTCTGCCTACCTCAGACAGTTGTTCAATCCCACCTGGGGGAAGTGTTGCCAAGGAGACCAGGCCAGGTAGGGGAGGGATTACCTGCCCACACAATAGAGGGAGGATCTTACCTGGGAATCCTCACTTGGCTCCAGAGCTTCTCCCACCCTACCCACCCTCAGTTAATGTCTTATTTTGCAGGTTAACTTTTCTTCACAGGTTTTGCAGGTTAACTTTTCTTCACAGGTATGCGGGCGCTGCTACATTAAGGTCGCTGTTAAAGGGCTGGAAAGGAATTTCCCTGCATTGGCAGGTTTCGCCTTTCCCGTAGCAAAACGTCACAACTTTGGCAGTATCAGGCCTTGGGCGGAATCCTTTAGTCCATCTTCTTCTTTGCAGCGGCGATACCAGGGTTCCCCGTTAAAGGGGTTTCTGAAGGGAGGCTTTGACCGTACGCCGAAAGGTCGTCATTGCTCTCCCCTGTGGCGGCGGCGTTACGGGGGCGGCTATCTCTGCTTGAACATATGTTCTCCAGAGCCGGCCCATCCCCCCCACACACACACTGGATAACCCTGATGCTCCCTAGGTCCCCGGCTGGGGACTGGGGAGGGAGAACGCCCAATGCCTGAGCCAAGGTCTACCCACATTTGAAATTTAATAAAGTTGTGGCCAATTTAATCCCATAGCATGTTGTCTTGAGTCTTTATTCCACATGACGGGGGGGACGGACTGCTCGGGATCTGGGGACTCCGCCTGTCCACGCAAATGCATACAGCAAGGCAAAGTGAGCATCAAAATGCATATTGTGCAAAGTGAAAATGCATAGTGAAACCATATTGACCACTTCAGTCTGCAGAATCAGCAGTCCTACAGGTGACAAATAATACTCATTCCACAGTTGTTAGAAACTGATCATTCCACACTTTGGAACTCTCTGCCTATTGAAATCAAGCAGGCACCTTTACCGCACACTTTTTGGGTGCAAGCTTAAAATGTATCTGTTTAGGCAAGCCTATGCAGGCACGTGGACACTGATGTGTTTTAATCCACTTTACTGTTAATTTTAATTATTTGAAAAAGTTTTTTAAATTGTTTTAAAATGTTTTTATTGGTAATTTTAATATTTCTTGCAAGCCACTTAGAGGTTTTACTGCAATAAAGTGGTGCATACATTTTGTTAATTCTGTTCACGCTGAAATAAATAGAAATAATACAAACATGAATTATATTAGGGGAAATTGCTTTGCAATTATTAGGCAAAGTTACGTGCAAGAAAACATCTGTATTAGGAGAAATGTGCACTAAATTGCCGACATATTTACATGACAATAAATAAATAAATAAATAAATTCTTTGCAAACTGATGTGGAACTGTGGAGAAGTAAACTTCAGATTGGAAAACTGAGAAATGGCGACAAACCAAAACTGACCGACTTGCCCCTCCTTACACAGCACCGGCCACCAGCTCCCAGACCAATGAGGTCATCAAAAAATGTATCCCATTAACATCAGTAAAAATTGACCTCAAGCATGAAGGAAGGAAGCAATAAAGATCTCCAGCAGTGCTGATAATTGCCAAGGTCACCAAATGAAAGACCACTGACTCTCCAAGTGTTTATACAAATTTTACAGAGTCTGCAAGCCTATCACCACCATCATCATCATCTTATTACAAAAGAATTTCAGAAATAGACTGGAAAGAGAAGTTGCCAAATTGCAACTTATTACCAAACTTAAAACCATGGAGAGACCTGGTCTGAATAGAGACATTGGATTCTTATCTCATTATACATGATAAATTATACTATCTTTAGCCATCTCACCCCTTGCTTTTTCCTGTAAGACCAATTGCAGTCTTTAACAGTCATCAACAGGTTTACCACACCTATCAGCCAATCACCCATTCCCCCCACCCTTCTGAGAAAACCCCCACCCTACCCTCTCACTATATATAAGGGGCTGGTGACTTCTGTTTCTGTGTATCTGAAGAATGTGCATGCACACAAAAGTTCATACAGTGGTACCTCAGGTTTCAGACGCTTCAGGTTACAGACTCCGCTAACCCAGAAATAGTATCTCGGGTTAAGAACTTTGCTTCAGGATGAGAACAGAAATTGCATGGCAGTGGCACGGCGGCAGCGGGAGGCCCCATTAGCTAAAGTGGTGCTTCAGGTTAAGAACAGTTTCAGGTTAAGAATGGACCTCTGCAACGAATTAAGTTCTTAACCCGAGGTACCACTGTACCAATAACTAACTTAGTTGGTCTCTAAGGTGCTACTGGAAGGAATATTTTATTTTATTTTATTTTATTTCATTTCATTTTACTTTATTTTACTTTATTTTATTTTATTCGACTACGGCAGACCAACATGGCTACCTACCTGTAATTATCATCATCATCATCCCAAAGCTGACTATACCTTGGATGCAGCTTTCCTCTCTCCCCAAACCTCCCTGTGCTTATTCCTGGGTTATAGGAGCGGGTTCCACCTTAAACTTGGAGGCTCAGGATGTCTCAGCAGAAGGAAAAACAAATTGTTCTGTTAAATCTCTGAAGGAACAGACTATCTTGCAGTCTCGATGCAACCACATGCAAGTAAGTGGAGAGATAAGGTCTGTCCTCCTTTCTGGCGTGATTGCTCAGGGCATATGGGAGGAAGGCAAAATTAACAATGCAACACATTTGCTGCCTCCCTGCCCTTCCTCCTGACAGTCTCTCAATTCTGAAGCCAGATGCCACCTGAACATCCGAAATCAGATTTGAGATACAGCCAGTTGGTCATCAGTATTTGATCACCAGCCTGTGACAATCTCCTTGCCTGCTATCATTTTTACATATATTATAATAATATAATTCTGTTAGAAGATTCAGAACAGATAAAAGAAAGTACTTCTTCATGCAGCACAGTTAAACTATGGAACCCGCCTTCACAGAAGGCAGTGATGACCACCAACCTGGACAGCTTAAACAGACGATCACCAGTGTTTCCCAAATTTGGGTCTCTAGCTGTTGTTGGAATTCAACTCTCATTGTCCCTAAGCTAGCAGGGCAAGTGGTCAGGAATGATGGGAACTGTAGTCCTAAAACAGCTGGGGACCCAAGTTTGGGAAGCCCTGGATTAGACAAATAGGAGATGGCTATTGATGGCTACTAGCAATGATGTCTATGTTCTTCCTCCATGATCAGAGGCAGCAATGTTTCTGAATACCAGTTGCTGGAAACCACAGGAGGGGAGAAAACTCTTGTGCTCAAATCCTGCTTGAAGAATTCCCATTGGCTTGACTCAGCTGGCTCGTTGGCTCGTTGTATGTTTTAAGGCAATTAATTACTTTTCACTAAACAAAGTTGCAAGCCACCCAGAAGGTATATGTTTAGGGGGCAGTATACAAATACCACAAACATCAACATGTCATTACTATGTTCTAACATAGGGTTAGGAACCATTTTTGACCTGAGGTCTGCATTACCTCCTGGGAAATGTTCTGGGGGCCACCTGGCAGTGGCGGGTGGGCTAGAAGCAAAAGTGGGTGCATCAATAAATGCACATTTTTTACACTTTGTACAATAGACTAGTACAGTACACAGTATCGCTGTGTCATAGGCACTCACATACACCTCTCTATTCAACTAGACAAGCATTATTAAAGTTCATTGGTGCTTTTCACCTAGGCTAAAGTGTTTATGCTGTGCATTGTTTCACAAACTTCTATCATGTTGCCTTTTGCCTTTTCCCCAAACCAAAAAGTCCCCCAAATTTCCATGAGGAATCGCTCCATCCCCTTGATCTACTTGGTTGCCCTTTTCTGAAGCATTTCCAAATTCTACCATATACATTGTGAGGTGAGGTGACAAGAACTGTACACTGTATACCAAATGTGATCACGCCATAGATTCGTGTAGCGGCATTATGGTATCATGCAATTCAGTTCAATCACATGTTATGACATTAGTGTAGGGGTTGGTCATTAAAATTCCTTCCAAACATATAAACACTGTGTCTCAGGTGAATGATGCAGGAAAGAGAGAGTGAGAGAGAGAGGGGAAGAACAAGGCTGAATGGACTGTATCCCATTCCCTGAACACTTATGCTTAAAAATGTCTCCCCCTCATTTTCTGCCTTGCCTTCCTTCTCTCTTTGCCACCATGCTGTGGGAGGTGACAGGTCCCTTTATCTCATTTTCCTTCTGTTTTATAACCCCAGTTCTTGCAATGAATCCCATTTTGTTTCTCCCAGACACATTTTATCACAATAATACTTCACACTATGCAAGAAAACTTCAATTACCGGTCCCGGAAGTAATTCATATGAATTAAACCCCTGATTTCTCGCTGAAGCTATACACACAAAATGGTGTGTAGAGAGAGGAACAGTCTCACACATTAGGATGAAAAAAAAAAAGAAAGAAGATGATGTGAGAACTGAGTTCCAAAGATGCCTGGGTTTGGCTGCTAAGTCCACAAAAGCATATGACGCATAAGAGCATTTTTGAGCTGTCCTGCCTACATGCAATATATGGTTGTGAGACATTGGCAGCTCCCTAGAGGCCTAGGATGAAAAGAAAACTATTCACACAAATCTCCCAGACCAATACTATGTTGGAAGGGATGGAAAGAGGATCAATTTCAATGCATTTTCTTATTTGACATAAGCTGCCTTGGGGACCTTCCTGGATTGAAAAGTGGTTTGCGCATCAACATAAGTCAGAGAGAGGGGTGTGTGTGGAAATGCCCCACCAAATGGGAGAAATGCTGTTGAAGTATAACCTGCTGGGATTTTTAATAATAATATAACAGTGGAACCTTGGTTCTCGAACGCCTTGGTACTTGAACATTTCAGCTTCCGAACGCCGAAAACCCAGAAGTAAGTGTTCCAGTTTTCAAATTTTTTTATTTTATTTTTTTTACAGTCCGATGCGGCTGTCAGCTATTGTTTCCAGGGCGCCTGCGCCAATCGGAAGCCATGTCTTGGTTTTTGAACGTTTCGGAAGTCGAACCAATTATGTTCGAGAACCTAGGTTCCACTGTAATAATAATATATTGAATTTATATACCACCCTATACCCGGAAGTCTCAGAGAGGTTCACAGAATAAAATTAAAATATAAAGCCACAAAGTATATAACCAAAATAAAAACAACAACCCAACAACCCATATATATATATATATATATATATATATATATATATATATATATAGTTTTGTGAACAACTAGATAATGGTTCCTACAATGTGCAACAAATAATGCACGGAGGTGCAAGGGTTATCACTCACCTTGTTGAAACCTTTCAAGTACAAAGCCCTCCCATGTCAAAGAAGGGCGTGAGGAAAAGGCAGAGGGCCATACCACAAGAACAGCCACAGAGGAATCAGCAGCCTTGCCCTGGAGACAGGGGCAGTTGGCTTCTTTCATTAGCTGGTTTTCTTGAACCGAAGAGAGGCCTGTTATTTATAAGCCGAAGAATGCTCTGGTGTAAGAGCCCAATACCCTACTCTACATACCCTCCAAGAGTTCCTGTTTTCCAGGGACAGTCCCGGAATTACAAAAGCCACCCTGGTTTCTGATTTGGTCCTGGAATGTCCCTATTCCACTGCCAGTGCTGGTGCCGCCAACCTCGGGGAGGAGGATGAGCTGGTGCTTGTTCCAAATGGCAGCTGTGAGGAAACATCCCGTTGCCCCTCCATGACCTCTGCTGCTGGCCTCCTCCCTTGGGCAGCTTGTGGAGGCTGCTGGAAAGCATGCAGAGTGGAGGAGAGGCTGCCACCCCCAAGGAGCAGCCCCACATGACATGCTGGATCTGAGGGGCAGGCAAAGGGCAGGGCCTCCCTGGGCAGGAAGAAAGAGGGGGCAGAGTGGAGCTCAAGGAGTCTTGGCTTCCTTTAAAAACAAAAACAAAAAAAACATGCTTTGTGCATTCACATCTAATCTTTTTTGCCCCTTTCTAAAATTTATTTATTGGTGTGTCTTTTTCTTTTTGCAAATCTACCAAAGAACAAAACAAAATAAAATCAGGATTAAGGGGTTTTCTCAGGATGCTGGAGGGCATGTGTGCTGTGTCCTGTTGATGGTGGAAGTCACACTTCTTCAGACAGGAAATATTCTGCAGGGCAGGGGGTGGGGCAAAAATCAGGGGCCGAGGAGGGTAAGTTGGTGGAGAGTGAGAAATGTCCCTATTTTCACCTGAGGAATGTTAATATCATCATCATCATCATCATCATCATCATCATCATCATCATCATCATAATTTACTTATACCCCGCCCATCTGGCCAGGCTTCCCCAGCCACTCTGGGCAGCTTCCAAGAGGATATGAAGAACACAATAAAACATCAAACATTAAAAACTTCCCTATACAGGGTTGCCTTCAGTTGTCTTCTAAAAGTCAGATAGTTGTTTATTTCCTTGACATCTGATGGGAGGGCATTCCACAGGGCGGGCACCACTACCAAGAAGGTCCTCTGCCTGGTTCCCTGTAACCTCACTTCTTGCAGTGAGGGAACCACCAGAAGGCCCTCTGAGCTGGACCTCAGTGTCCGGGCAGAACGATAGGGGTGGAAACACTCCTTCAGGTATACTGGGCCGAGGCTGTTTAGGGTTGGAGGGTATTTACTCATAAGCAAGAAAGCAGAGGCACGAAAGGAGTACAAGTGAAGAGCCTTGTGTGAAATAGAGGAACAAAGAGGAACAGCCTCTGTGGGTTTGCCAGGAATCCGTAAAAGAGAAGGTGCAGAGTAGGAGTAACACCCTTCCTTCTGCCTAAGGCCAAAAAGCCCTATGGTTTGTTATGCACCAACATAGGAAGTTGCCTTATACCAAGTCAGAACAACAGTCCATTTGGCCCAGTATTGTCTACAGTGATGGGCAGTGGCCTATCCAGGACCTCAGACAACAGACATTCCCAGTCATACCTGGAGATGCTGGGGATTGGATGTGAGACCTTCTGCACACAAAGCAAGTGCTCTACCACTGAGCTGTAGATTGTCCTTCTACTGACATGATTTCCACTGCAAGTTCTTCCAAACTATCGCCACATAATCTATGCAAATTAAAACATCACACACCCTCCCTCTTCTTAACATGCTTTCCAGAATCAGCATCTGCCGACATGGAGCCAAGCACATCTTGAGTTTGACTTCAAGAGAGACCAAAACATAATTGTATTGAAACCCCCTAAAACATAATGCATCTCTTTAAGCACCATTATCTTCAAATGGTCTCATAAATAACATGGAAAGAATAATTTAATTTGTGCCAAAAATAGATGCCTAAACACTTCACTAATCTTATCCAACCACTCGGGTTTCCAAGCAATCATCTAAGGTGACGAGAAGGATGCAAAGAGAAAAAATTGTTTTATTAAAGACCATTTGTTAAGCACGAGTGCTCCTTTGTTTGGGATATCTATTAACACCACAGTTGTCATTCACCCAGTGTGAAATCACCCAGATTAGTTTGACATCACTCAAAAACATTTGACTTCCCCCTAAATTCCTTGGATCTAAGGACAGCTCAGTCGGTAGAGCACAAGATTCTTAATCTCAGGGTTGTGGGTTTGAGCCCCACGTTGGGCAAAATATTCCTGCCTTGCAAGGAGACCATTAGATGACTTTTGTGGTCGCTTCCAATTCTATAAACCTACCAGCCCCATTTTTTCAGGCGATCACTTCAATACAGGAAGCTAGCCTGGCTTAATTAGCTTTTAACACTTGCTGGGTAGAGGGATTAGAAGTGTAGCACACAGTTTAGCACCCCAAGCCTTGATTAAATTCTAACACTTACTGGATCCAGCAATTTAGAGAGGTCTAGCACCCACAAACTCATAACAATGCTTTTAAAATAGCAGGAGCTGCTTAACACAAGATTTGCCCACGCTGGAAGAATGGCAGATGCAACTGATAGACTACATGGAACTAGCAGAAATGACAGGCAGAATCCGCAACCTGGGAGAAGAAGTAGTGGAAGAGGAGTGGAAAAAATTCAAGGACTACCTACAAAAAAATTGTAAACTGTATGAATGTTAAGAGGATGAAAGAGTTAAATTAAGGGTGGCATCAGCAAATTAGTTAAAAAGAATGCGAGAGTATGGTGAAATTTGACTTAAAATTGATTATTGAATAATATTATGTTTAAACTACGGTTTTAAGGTTTTTTGGGGGGAGGTTAATCTAAAATGGGAAACATAATAATTGGAAAACATAAATAAGTATCTGAAACAAGGTGATAAATTGCTGTCTAGAATTTTTCAAATGTGGAAAGCTGGAACAGAAGATGTGAGGAAGTCTGAATAATTATGAAAGTAAGATTTTGATTATGATGTTATATTTTTTATTTTTCTTGTATGTCTTTTTTCTATTGTGTGTTTATGCTTATTCTTTTCTGTTTTTCTTCTTTATGTATGTTGAAAATCTTGAATAAAAATCTTTACAAACATGGGGAAAAAAAATAGCAGGAGCTGCTTAAGTTACTCAGAGCTGATACAGACTGGATTTCCTATGTCGGACGAGCCTTACAAGGGAGAGGCCTAAACTAGCGTTATCATGCGGCCTGATTTAAATCAGATGTTCACTGTTCCACTCAAACTTGGTGCTATTCAAATGCTAATTTAAAATGTGCTTGCATTGAAATGATTTGACATATGTAAATAAGCAATGGCCATTTTCTCCTCCCCGAAGGGGGCATTGCTTCACAATCTCTTAGCTTTGCAATAAGTAAGGGAAGCTATTTTAGCAGATAATCTCTGTGCAGCATAATGGGGGGTACACTGTCTTCTAAATTTGATGCAGACTTTGATCTTGATGAATCATAGAACTGCAGAGTTGGACGGGATCCCGAGGGTCATCTAGTCCAATCCCCCGCAATGCAGGAATCTCAACTAGATCATACATGACAGATGGCCATCCAACCCCTCTTTAAAGTCCAGGAGGGAGGAGGAACACTGCTTAGTTTTGCAAACTCACAGGGGACATCTGGCGGCCTACATTCTATTTCTATTGTGGCAGCAACTTTGATATTCCTTTGTATAAGTTATTAATCAGAGTGATATGAAAGGCTCACCCATTATTCAAAGTGGGTGGTCACATCATTATACACAGTGGAAGCAATCACTAGCCCCACAGCAATAAGTTGCTTAAGTCCAATAGCTGCTCAGAGCACATCTTGGGTGCTCTTGCGGTGGTCATTTTGGCGACTGTGACTCCCCAAAAGTACAAGTCCAGTTTTGGATTCTGGGGGGTCAGATTAAAATTACACAGCCCCTTCTACCCCCTCAGGGACTGTACCTCATTCAGCTGTGCTTAATAATAATAATAATAATAATAATAATAATTTATTATTTGTACCCCGCCCATCTGGCTGGGTTTCCCCAGCCACTCTGGGCGGCTTCCATAGAAACCAAAAAACACTAAAATATCATACATTAAAAACTTCCCTGAACAGGGCTGCCTTAAGATGTCTTCTGAATGTCAGGTAGTTGTTTATCGTTTTGACATCTGATGGGAGGGTGTTCCACAGGGCGGGCGCCACTACCGAAAAGGCCCTCTGCCTGGTTCCCTGTAGCTTTGCTTCTCGCAATGAGGGAACCGCCAATCTGCAGGGCTAGGGTTTGCTGTCTATAGAATTAACACCAAAACATATCAGATACTGTTAATCAGTAAAGCATTGATCCCATACTGAAGTAAACCAGAATGCAGAAAGCTTTACATCAAGCACAATTCATGTTAAATTTTGAGCTCAGGATGCTTTTGAGCCAATATGCTTCTGCATGCATTCTGAGATTAACATACAATTCAGATGGCATCCTAAGGAGATGTATAAGCTCTGAGAAATGTCGCCAATCTTATAGGAATTCTCCCTGTGGTCCCTGCAATCAGATAATGCTTCTCTCAAGCAAGGACCTCCAAATTATTCAATGTGAAATTTCTTGGCAACTCACATTTAAGGTACTTCCTCAGAATTTCAAAAGGGCATTGAAGCTGGGGGGGGGGGGAGCAACACCAACAGCATGTAGCTGAACTAACAAACCTGCACAAATGTTTTTGGTGGGTCCCAGGAAGTGACTGCAAAGTGCAAACACACATATTTCACTAATCTTATCTAAATTCTTTTGACTTTCCTTAAAAATCATGGGAATGCACATATTTGTCAAGTTCAGTTTTTCCTACTTTCTCTCCCTGCCCCCCTTAAGTTCTGGTGAATTGAATTCTGCATTAGTTTTATTTTTATTTTTAACTGTTTTGAATTTGAATTTTAACCTCTTTTTGTTTTATCATTACATATCTTATTGTCCTAATCCACACCAGGACCTTATGGCCAAGGGTGGGCAAGAACTCTAATAAGCAAATAAAGCCATGAAAATCCATACATGTACAAAATGTTCTCCCAATAGATTAAGCATTGCATGAAATTTGCCTCATTGGTGCATTTTTTGAAAGGCCTTTCTGTCAATATAATGTTATTTTTTTCCAATTGATAAATACTTTCTGCACACTTTTCTCTAATAAACATTTCTTTATTTTGGAAAACTACATCACAAAATGTGGTGACATGATACCCATGGATACCCATGTTTTGGTTCATGTATTGGTTTGGGAACTGTAAATATGGGGAAGGGCCGTAGCTCAGTGGTAGAGAACTTGGTTTGCATGCAGAGAGTCCCAGGTTCAATCCCCACATGACCCAGAAGCTGTACGCCAGCTCCCTCGGCCAATAAAGCGAGATGCGCGCCACAACCCAGAGTCGTCCACGACTGGACCTAATGGTCAAACGTCCCTTTACCTAATCCTGGAGAACTGCTGACCATCAGTGTAAACAACATCAAGCTAGGTGCACCAATGGTTTGACTGGGTATACAGCAACTTCCAATGTTCCTATGTAAGTTCACATGAACATATCACAAATTAACCCCCCCTCCATCCTGACCAAACACAGCCTGACTTCTCTGCACTCCCTCAAAACCCTGCCACATTATCTCAGTTAAGTGAAATTCAGTGGTACCTCAACATTTGAACCGGCTCGTCATTCCTGCAGTTCTCTTTGCCCGTGAACAAAACATTGCATTTTCCACCTCACTGTGGTCTGCTATAACTTTCTAAATTTCAGGCTCTCTCGCTGTTTCCCACTTGCAAAACAACCTTTTAGACATCGGGTTTTCTGATTACCCTTCTTTGTGTGGCAGGAAATGTTTGTAGAGGAAGGAAAAAAAAAAAAAAAAACCAACACAAAAACCCCCCAAACCGGGAGTCAGTACATTAATGCCCTGAGATGAAATATAGTTCTGTCTAAATATGCTCATGGTAATTCAGAATGCATTTGAAGTGATTTTAGATTCTAAAGCCTGCCGGGAGCTACATTTTGGGATGTGTCTATCAAGCGGGAGGTTCATCGCCCACTCGGCTTCCATCCCACCCCCCTTCTCCTGATTACTGTTTCCAAGACATTCAATCAGAAGCAGAAGTAGAGAGAAAGTCAACCACAGCTGCAGAAGCCGGAAAGTCCAGAAAGTTGACACTGGAGCTCAAAGATGAAGGTTCGATAATGGATGGAAAATCCTAGACATATATTTTAAGGGACAGGAGTGCCAACTTAAATAAAATGGGGGGGGCAGGTAAACCCCTCCTCACATAATTGATCACATGAACAGTGCACACACACCATTTGAATGGCAATGCCCATCAACATTGGGGGGCCCCCTCAAATATTTTAGGGGGGATGAAGACCCCTTGGCCCCTAGGAGTTGGCTCCTATGTGTGTGTGTGGGGGGGGTGTCGCAGGCCAGATTTCAACGACAAGCAAAGCCCTCCTTCTGTGTTTCAAAATACCTACCGAATCTATTTGCTATGACATACTTTGGGGCACCACAGCTGCCTGACCCACGTGCCACATTGTGTGCCCTCAGCTAGCACTTTCTCACCCTGATACACAAAGCCAGAAAGAGGCAAGAACTCACTTACCTGTGTTAAATAACAAGTGAGAGGACCTGCTTCTTTAGCTACCTTGAGCCAGTATTCAGCACAAAAGGCAAGGAGAAGAGGAGTTTGGATTCCCCTTAAGGAGTCTCAAAGCGGCTAACATTCTCCTTTCCCTTCCTCCCCCACAACAAACACTCTGTGAGGTGAGTGAGGCTGAGAGACTTCAGGGAAGTGTGACTAGCCCAAGGTCACCCAGCAGCTGCATGTGGAGGAGCAGGGGCACAAACCCGGTCCACCAGATTACGAGTCCACTGCTCTTAACCACTACACCACAAAGGCAAGGAAACATTTTCAGCCTGAGGGCTAGTTACAGGTAGGTAGCCGTGTTGGTCTGCCGTGGTCGAAACAAAATAAAAAAAATTCCTTCCAGTAGCACCTTAGAGACCAACTAAGTTTGTTATTGGTATGAGCTTTTGTGTGGATGCATCTGAAGAAGTGTGCATGCACACAAAAGCTCATGCCAACAACAAACTTAGTTGGTCTCTAAGGTGCTACTGGAAGGAATTTAGCCTGAGGGCTGTATTTCTTTGTGAAGGATCTTCCAGGATTCATGGGAGCAGTGGTGGACAGAGCCAAAGGCAAAAATGGGCAGGGCAATGGATATGGTTCTTACATCAAACTGGAAGAGGTGGAAGCAAGACTCATTCCATCACATTTTCTGGAGGTCCATCAGGCACCTCCTGCCCCTGAACTTGTCAGCTGGTCATTACAGAAGCTGTTTAGAAATTGATACCTGAGTTTTTTATTTCCCTCTTCCCTTCCTTTTCTCTTTGGGCTTGCGTGACAGTTAGGCATTGGAATAGCAATGTGTGGGAGAGGGGAGGTGTGGCCATCACCTGCACCTCCATGCTTAAGGGTATTCTGTTAAAGGAATCTGGGGGTATGGCTCTCGTCTGAAGCCCAGGGAGGGGCTAGGGCCATGCCACGACACCAGCGGGAACCCAGGGGATGCTCGAGTCGATCCACATCGGTGGGGCTCCCCCTACTGGTGGTTCACCCTTACCAGACTCCCTGCAAGGTGGACAGGAGTCAGATATAGTTTGTTGATGCCAATGCCTAAGCCAATACTGCTCACATTCTGTAACCAATAAAGTTGTGGTCTAAATTTTGCCCATTAACATTAACCTAAAATTCTGTGTCCTTGTGTCTTTATTCTCATGGGGGGTGGCTTGGGGGCTTTGACACTCAACCCTTTTTGTTGAAGAGTGTATTATAAAATAAAGGACCTGTTCATTCTGGAAGCCCAAGATTTCCCAGAACATGTTTTGCTGTTCTACCACATACTCAACTTTTTGGTTAAGCCAGCCCTATGGTCACTCATGCAAGTCTGCACACAAGCAAAGCATCTTGGTGGTAAACGTAAAGAAACAAACGATACACTCATTAAGCAGAAAACCACATGGGCAAGCTTTTACATGGTCACAAGGAACAGTCTATTAAGGCAGAGGAGGTTGAAGCCTCCCTAAAATTGCCATTCCAAACTCTTATTATTAACTTCTTCAGTGATGCATCGTAGAAGGAAAGGAAGCCTGAAGGATTACCCATTTGAGCAAACAATCTATCCTGGAAATGAAACATCAAGCAGACCTTTCTGTTAACATATTACACCACAGTGGCTCAGGGAAGAAAAAAAAAAGATATATAGGGTGGCGGACTAGCCAGGAGAGAAACATACAAGGGCAGAGTGGGTTCACTTCTTTGCTAAGCCTCACAAACATTGAATGGATGGTGTGATGTACGCAGAAACAGAACAGGGCTGGCTTTTTAAAGCAGAAGGGAAGAGTCACTTTCTTCATCCTGGTGTGTGTGTGTGGATCCTCTGCTGCCAAACTGTTTCAGGTCCATATTTCCTAGGCATGATGTCTCCACAAAGGAGGTCCTGTGCCATCTCACTGCCATATGGAAGATAGTGTAAACTTGTTTTCTCCTGCTATGGAGGCTAGGACCCAAACCAATGGTTTCAAGTTATAAGAAAGGAGATTCTGAGTAAACATCAGGAAGAACTTTCCAGTAGTGAGTGCTTTCCAACAGTGGAATGGACTCCCACGAGAGGTGGTGGACTCTCTTTCCTGGACGTTTTAAAGCAGAGGTTGGATGGCCAACTGTGGCATCTGAATATAGACTGCATTTTTAATCAAGGTCTATATTGACTTATATTTTGATCAGGTTCATAAAGTCTAAAATGGGCTTAAATTCACAAATGTTTCATGCCAGGCAGAGAAAACCTTGGCCATTCTCCTAAGACAAGGGGCCCCCCTTGATTTATAGCAGAAAACAATTCTCAAAGTCGTAAAAGCTGGAATTACAGGCTGAAGACCAAGGTTACACAGACCCTACATAATTAAGAGTGGGTAAACAGTAAAATGATACCCTGGGCCTCTCTTAAACTTGAGCCACAGGACAAAAGGCCAAGAGCACACGGAAAACAAAACAACTGGCTGGAGAAGGAGGGGAGTGTAAACAGGGGAATAGACTTTTTTCTTCACTTTTATTTTGAGGCTGTAAACTGTTCCTTCCTTTTACTTTGAGGAGATTTATCCTTCTAAAAAGCTATATATGTTATGTATGAAATATGCTGGCTTAAATGTAATTATGCAAAGGATTTAAGAAATGCTAGATTCTTATTTCATATAGTTGTAAGAGTTGTATTTAAGTCAGCTCCCCTGCAAGACAGAAAGACGCCAGCGGGCGCTTATGACAGATGGTTGTCGGGCCTTTGTTTAAAGACCTCCAAAAGGAGATATTTCATTGATGATGCATGAGAATATGAACCCAAGGTCTCTGACATCTGTTCAAGATAAAAATTTAAGATTAACCGTTTGTTTTAGAAGGCAATAGGGCAAGGAGGGCAAGAGGTGAGCTGGTAATTAAGATTCCATGTAAGATATATTATTACTTATTTGTCATTTATATATAGCTCTTTGTCTCCCTTATAAGGATAGAAGGAAATGGGTGTATCTTTTTGTGATTAGTTATAGCAATCAGCCAATAGGAAATCCAACCAGGCTGGTTGGATAGATGCAGCCACAGGAGGAGCAAAGGGGGCTGGATTAAGGAAATATAAGTGCTGGCCATAATGGCAGGAGGCGAGGCCAGAGCTTGGTAACCATATACCACTGTGCCTCTCATTTATTTGTCTGACAAATAAATTATTATTTTAATTTCTCTATTGCTGCGTTGAATATTTCATTCCAGCTAAGCGTTAACCACAAGCAGGGTGCTACATTTTATGGTGCCGTGACTCGGATCAGTGGTCTGCTGGAACGCAGCCCCTTCGCCTTACTGGACGGGGTACAAGACAGAGGACCACACTGCCTACCCAGCGCGCAATGGAAAAATTTTTTCCAGGGGAACGCAGCAGTCTCGTCTGTCTGATACCCTGCCCACCGACGGCGACGGACCGGGGGGAAACGGAACCAGCTAAGGGTAAGTGCACTAAAGGGTTTTGGCCCTCCAATTAATTGGGAGGAAGAGAAGTCCTGATCAAACTTCTGCGTCTCAGTAAAGGGGAACTGAGTACGCTAGGTGGCTGGGTACATCAGATGGTGATCTGGTGTAGGGAAAAGGGAAGATTGGGAGGTAGAGTGTGGTTGAAGTATCTAGCACATTGCATGTGTGAGAAAGTACAATGTGTAACTGACCTAAGTGTGGAGTGAGTACTACTTCGTTTCCCAGTAAGGTGTGTGTGTGAGTGACTGAGTGGATACTTCACAGGGCCATACAATGGGAGTTGGGGGTTCAAAGGGGGGAAATACACCTCTTGAATGTATGTTAAATAATTTTAAGAAAGCCTTCTCAGGGGCATATGGAGTCAAAATGACGCCAGGGCGCTTGAGAACGTTATGTGAACTAGAATGGCCAAAACAAAATACTGAATGGCCATCTCAGGGAACCTTTGATATAAATTTAGTAAGCAAACTTTGGTCTAACATCACCAAAGAAACTGGAGGGTGCCCAGAACAATTTTCATATATAGATTCCTGGCTGAGCACATTAAATAAAAATCCTCCATGGATAAGGGAATGCAAAGTCCAACGATGCAAATTATTGGCTGTAAAAGCCGAAGCTAGGAAAGGAATCTTGCCAAATAAACTCAAACCCATTTTTGAGGGACCAGAGGAAGAGGTGTTTCCACCTCCACTCTATGCTCCACATCGAAGGGAGCCTAATTCAAACCCTCCACCAGTTGTAACCCCAAGGCAAGAAAGTGGAACGAATAATGGGGGTAGAGACACAGAACTTGACTCCTTGATAGATTATGATAAATATCTTCAGGAGGCATTGGAGTCCTATAATGAAGCCCAAGCAGAAGTGGTTATTCCATCTGTGAGTCCCAGTAGAACTCCATCTACAGTCTCTTTTAGTGGAACAACTGATTGCCTACCCCAAACCCCTGTACATCCAAGTCCTAGAGAATTATTACAGAAGTTACAGGGAGACCTTAATCGGTCAGCAAGCAATACAGCCAGGCGTATTAAGCTGCTAAAAGAACGCCTTGGGACAAATACCATCCCCTATGATTTGAGGCCCCTAGAGCAAAGTGAAGAAAAAGGTCACGTAGTAGCCCCTCTCAGAAGAGTATTTGATGCACTTGAGGAGCCTGTGCTGGTTAATGGGCAACCTGGACCACGGCCACCTCGAACTTCGACCCTGCAATGTATTCCATTCACAACTACAGTCTGATGAATTGGAAAACGCCCCATCTTTCGCAGAAAAACCTCAGACTATGATGGACTTCGTGACCTCAATAGTAAATACTCATAGTCCTACTTGGACAGATTGTCGCCAGCTCCTGAATACTCTCTTCACCACTGAGGAAAGGAGAGACATAATTGAAAAGGCACAGATATATTTGCGTGAGCAGGCCAGAGTGGGAAATATTTATAATATTGACCGTCATCTCCAGGACAACTTTCCCTTGGAAGATCCTAATTGGGATCCAAACAATGCGATTCACCTGGCCAGGCTTACCACCTACCGCCAGACGCTTGTGCAAGGTATCTGCAGGGCATGCCAGAAGCCCACTAATATGTCTAAAGTCTCAGGAGGGTAGATGTGTTACCCATAACACTGTTTCGTGTTCGGTGCGCACCCACAAAAAGACTTAAGTTGTCACCTTTTGAGCTCCTGTATGGGAGGCCGCCCTCCTTTGTTCAGGATATTCCAACTGACCTCAAACAAATAGGAGACCATGTGACACAGGGACAAGTGCAATCTCTCTCCCGTGTTTTTGTCTCTCTCCCGTGTTTGTTTGTTTTTTTTTCTTAACAGGTGGGCCCTCAAGCACACGCCGTGCAGCATTGCTGAGCAGATTCATCAGCTCCAGGCTGGCATAGCATATGGGTGAAAGAGTGGAAACGTGATCCACTTGCACCTAAGTGGCGTGGACCTTACACCGTCTTGCTCTCTACTCCAACAGCGGTGAAGGTAGCTGAGGTGACCCCCTGGATTCATCACTCCCGTTTGAAGAAGTCCGAAGGCAGTTGGACGTGCAAAGGTGACCCCTCTAATCCTTTAAAACTGACTCTCTCCAAAAACCCCTGTATCTAGCCCTACGGGGAACGGGCTAGGTCACGGGCAACATTAGACGACCGGCCTGCTGCAGCCACAATCTGGAAGCTGGCTGACCTGCGCACGCCTGAAGCTTGAGGAGCATCTGAACCAGCGATTGTGAAAGGGAAGATTCTCTTATACAATTGATTGACTGCCCCCTTGTGGAACAATTATCAGAGATATTACACATTGGGGATCCTTGGGATATATGTTTTGGTCTTGGTGGTTCCCCATTTCTGTCACTGGGGGAATTATATTGGGACTAATAGTTTTATGCTATCACAATAAGGTAATCTTTTGTGGAAGGAATGCATATGCTAGACATCAACATGATTTTATTATTAATCCTGATCCCTTGGTAAGGGGAAGGGTCCTTGAATCTGACCAAATTTGCTAAATATGGATTCAGCTATGACCACAATATGTGGGTAGGTTTAGCTGAAATGGTAGCCAATGTTGCAAATAGGACCAATTGCCTTGTTTGCTCTCTTGGGCCAGATGATTCAGAGGGAGGTATGCCCTTATTACCGATACCATTAGATGCCATTGGTATGGTAAGCGAAATGCCACACCAAACAGAAATACAGAATTTCCCCGGATGGAACTCAACTAAACCATTACGAGTTATACCTGTACAAGGGGAATTCTGTGTACATAAATCATCAGATGCAGCTGATTCTACTATGATAGGCTCTTCTCATTGTCACTATACTTGGGATTATATTAAGAATAGTCATACCTGGGCACACGGTACTACCTATCGAACTCGGAATACCTTGCCCTGTGCACCTCCTTTTATTCATGCATGGAAAGTGGTATGGAACACAACTGTGACAGAAAAAGGCAATCTAACATACTGCACTGTGAACTCTCTGCCTCTTTTGATATTTTCGCCTTCTGTACTCCACGTACCAAAAACCTCAGACCCGATGGTTGTGGTGGATATGTGGAGAATGGGCATACAAGAAACTCCCTTCCAAATGGAGTGGGACTTGTTTCCTGGGATGGGTATTACCACCAATGTGGATTTGCCCACTAGTTCAGCTAAGCGAACACGAAGGAATGCTGATATTTCTCGTATAGCAGGAGGAAGTACCCAAAGTTGGAGCGGTACTGATGATTGGCCGCCAGAGCGCATTATAGCCTATTATGATCCTGCCTCCTGGAATCCTGGTGAGCTCATACAAGGGGCACGGGATCCTATTTATAATCTAAACAGAATAATTCAATTACAAGCAGTAGAGGAACTTGTAACCAATGCAACGGCCCAGAGTTTGAGACTTATTGCACAACAGTTGGATGAAAGTAGAGCCCCATTTTGCAGCTGAAAATGGGAATGGATTATGTACTTGCCAAGCAGGGAGGTCTATGTGGAGTCTTGAACTTGACAGGGAATGCCTGTTGCTTTAACATTTCTGATAATGGTGAGGCAATCCGTGTGTTGGCCACAAGGAAGGATGGGATATGGGATGGCTCACCAATTGGTTACCTAATGTCACAGGACTCAAAGGGATACTATTGTCTTGCTTGTTTTTCTTGACAGTAGTGGTAATGGTTTTATGTATGATGCCATGTATCATTTCATGTTTTAGAAGTACAATTAGCAAGATGGTTTCAAATGAAACTTTACCTCATATCATGGCCCTATACAGAGCCTTACCTCAGGAATGTGGCATAAGATCAAGCTATCAAGGACCTTGGTGTGAAGCAAGGTCCTTGAGCTTGAAAGGGGGGAATGTGGCATCTGAATATAGACTGCATTTTTAATCAAGGTCTATATTGACTTATATTTTGATCAGGTTCATAAAGTCTAAAATGGGCTTAAATTCACAAATGTTTCATGCCAGGCAGAGAAAACCTTGGCCATTCTCCTAAGACAAGGGGCCCCCCTTGATTTATAGCAGAAAACAATTCTCAAAGTCGTAAAAGCTGGAATTACAGGCTGAAGACCAAGGTTACACAGACCCTACATAATTAAGAGTGGGTAAACAGTAAAATGATACCCTGGGCCTCTCTTAAACTTGAGCCACAGGACAAAAGGCCAAGAGCACACGGAAAACAAAACAACTGGCTGGAGAAGGAGGGGAGTGTAAACAGGGGAATAGACTTTTTTCTTCACTTTTATTTTGAGGCTGTAAACTGTTCCTTCCTTTTACTTTGAGGAGATTTATCCTTCTAAAAAGCTATATATGTTATGTATGAAATATGCTGGCTTAAATGTAATTATGCAAAGGATTTAAGAAATGCTAGATTCTTATTTCATATAGTTGTAAGAGTTGTATTTAAGTCAGCTCCCCTGCAAGACAGAAAGACGCCAGCGGGCGCTTATGACAGATGGTTGTCGGGCCTTTGTTTAAAGACCTCCAAAAGGAGATATTTCATTGATGATGCATGAGAATATGAACCCAAGGTCTCTGACATCTGTTCAAGATAAAAATTTAAGATTAACCGTTTGTTTTAGAAGGCAATAGGGCAAGGAGGGCAAGAGGTGAGCTGGTAATTAAGATTCCATGTAAGATATATTATTACTTATTTGTCATTTATATATAGCTCTTTGTCTCCCTTATAAGGATAGAAGGAAATGGGTGTATCTTTTTGTGATTAGTTATAGCAATCAGCCAATAGGAAATCCAACCAGGCTGGTTGGATAGATGCAGCCACAGGAGGAGCAAAGGGGG
This sequence comes from Podarcis muralis, assembly GCF_964188315.1. Classification (NCBI taxonomy): domain Eukaryota; kingdom Metazoa; phylum Chordata; class Lepidosauria; order Squamata; family Lacertidae; genus Podarcis; species Podarcis muralis. Next base: position 26,506,611 of record NC_135669.1, read on the forward strand.
CTGGATTAAGGAAATATAAGTGCTGGCCATAATGGCAGGAGGCGAGGCCAGAGCTTGGTAACCATATACCACTGTGCCTCTCATTTATTTGTCTGACAAATAAATTATTATTTTAATTTCTCTATTGCTGCGTTGAATATTTCATTCCAGCTAAGCGTTAACCACAAGCAGGGTGCTACACAACCACCATGTATGATCTAGTTGAGATTCCTGCATTGCAGGGAATTGGACTAGAGGACCCTTGGGGCCCTTCCAACTCTACCATTCTACCATTCTATGATTCCTCATCATGTTCACTACAGTACATGAGCTGAGATCACTTGCCTGAGCAATGCAGGCAGAAGGAGCAGCCAATTCCATCTAGAAAGGGTGGAGGTGGTGCTGAAGCCACAGCAGTGACAGGAAGCAGTGTCTGCTTCCGTCATAAAAATGGACTGTCTCCATCACTGAAGACTTTTGGGGAACAACATTGCCCTTTCAAACTAACATTATGCTCAAAAAGCTGAAATTGGGAGGCTTTCTGGCACAGCTCAACATCTTCATCTATTAGTACAGCTCTATCTGCCTGGAGAGAAATAGCCAGCCATCATTAGGCCCAAATCCTTATGCTCAGATACTCCAAAGCCAAAGCTGACATCCTAAACTGATTAGATGGCATGATCTGTCTAACCTGGGGCAAAGTACTTTGGATCAGATGTGTTCGGGGTTCTTACCGATAAAACTGTGCTGATGTGCCTTTGTGAATTAGGCGGGCCCTTGTGATGTTCTTCTGAAGTGCAAGTTGTAAAAAAGCACACAAAGAAATGCAATTTCTGGCTATATGGGCCCCATCTGTTCCTTTACCCCTGCATCTATTTCATCAATTAATGTATCTTTCTTAGGCTGATTCCATAAAGCCTCAAAAGAAAAGTCTTATCCTTGAACCATCCTCCCCTCTCATTCCCCATCTGTTTCCCGCAAACATCAATTATGGTTATGTTAGTCTTCTTAAAAACTCTGAGGGTTTTTCCTTTTTTCCACCTAAAAGAGACGAAATCTGCTGCTTCATTTCATGGATATAATTAATAATCACAATAATGGCTGCACTTTCGCGAGGCTCCTCCATCTGTGAACATGGTAAGTGTTTTACGGATATCTTCACAAAGGTAAACTCTGGGCTAATTTAGGATGAAATGGAGGCAAAAGGGGTAAGCAAGTGGCAGAGGCAAGGGGGGTACAAGTTTGCATGCATCCTCAACTGTGAGGCAAATTGGGGTCCCTTGGGGAAGGGTCTTGACATGCCATTTCAGTTACACTTGTTATCAGTGAAGCCAATGCCACATATACAAATAATGCAACTTTACCACAAAACTGGTAAGAACCAGTTTAAGGTAAAGGGACCCCTGACCATTAGGTCCAGTTGTGACTGACTCTGGGATTGCGGCGCTCATCTCGCTTTATTGGCCGAGGGAGCCAGCGTACAGCTTCCGGGTCATGTGGCCAGCATGACTAAGCCGCTTCTAGCGAACCAGAGCAGCGCACGGTAACGCCGTTTACCTTCCCGCTGGAGCAGTACCTATTTATCTACTTGCACTTTGACGTGCTTTCAAACTGCTAGGTTGGCAGGAGCAGGGACCAAGCAACGGGAGCTCACCTCATCGCGGGGATTCAAACCGCCGACCTTCTGATCGGCAAGCCCTAGGCTCTGTGGTTTAACCCACAGCGCCACCCGCGTCCCGAAGAACCAGTTTAGGAGGAACCTAATGACTGGTACAAAGATACAAGGAGGATTCTGATACATACAGTGAAAAATGGGATGAGTAAGTGTTTTCAAGGACTGTGGTTTGATGAGAGATGGTGGGGTGCTGGGGTGGCAGAAGGAGATTGGATTAGGAGACAAACAACTAAGATAGTGTATATTTTCTTTAAACTCTCTCCAGTAATAATAATGGCTGATTAATGAGACATTATTTGGTGTAAGCCTCCATATTTGAACCACCCAATGGGTGAGAATAGGATGCTGGGCTGGATGGGCCATTGGCCTAATCCAGGAGGACTCGCTTTATGTTCTTATTCAGGCATAGACAAACATGGCCCTCCAGCTGTTTTGGGACTACAACTCCCATCATCCCTAGCTAACAGGACCAGTGGTCAGGGATGATGGGAATTGTAGTCTCAAAACATCTGGAGGGCTGAGTTTGCCTATGCCTGTTCGTATTATTCAGCTTGTTCTAAGGGCAACAAGGTCTTCCCGCTAATGACACCGGAGCTTAGCCTCTATCTCTCCTAGCAAAACACACAGCATTAGAATAATGTGGCTCTTCAGAGAAAGAGGCCTCATATCTGAGAAAGAGGTGAGGAAAGGAGTTTTAGGGAGGATTTATTTCCTGACACAGCCTGACAGCCGTCTCCGGCATGATGAGCTTCTTCCGCACATTATTAAATGTTTCAATTTTCACCCGAGTACCTTTGGCGGTTATGAAGTTGTTCCTCCCCCTGGTTGCCCTCCCCCATCCCTCCCACCCTGCTATAATATTTAGTCTACGGCTCTGCTTATTTACATAGTTAATTTCGGTTCTGTATGCAAACACAAATTAGTTTTGTGCAATTACTTTCTGCACGGACATGGAGTTTATCCGCTTCGGTGGCTTTAACAGCATCGGAAGTGACTGCCGAGGACCATATGGCTCTCTCTACATATGATCACAATATTACCTGTACATATTAGTTACATAAGAGCTACCTTATAATTAGAGCGCGCCGGGAGATGGGAAGGGGGGGGCAGGCGGGTGGAGTTCAAAGCAGAAGTGAGGGGAGAAACAAAGGAAGAGTAACAAATCAGAAAGGCATTAAGGCGATTCCAGCACATAATGGAATTAAATAATATGCTCACATGCACACCGAGGCAGAATCACAAGGACGGCAGGTATTCGCTGTGGGGAGGGACCCTTCCATGCTTGTAAACTGCTTGGCCACAGACCTGCACACCCTGGCCCATGGCAGATTAACCCATCAGGCAGCACCTGTGCTACTATTTCTTATTCATCTATTGCATTTATATCCAGCACATTTTTTCTAGGAAAAGAGGTGCTGGAAATCACCATGAACACCTCCTCATAGAATGGCAACGGTGCCCATTTGAGAGGCGCTGGAACAGAGTTCCGGCGAGTTCCGACTGAAAAAAACCCCTATAATTATATCCCACCCTTTTTCTCTGAGGCACTTATGGTGGTATACATTGTTCTCACCACTCCTTAATGAATATCCACCACACCAATCCTGTGAGGTAGGTTAAGGTTGATATTTGTTTCTGCTTTTGGGGGGCACTGACAAACCTTAGGAGTCTTTTTAAAAAATGATTTAGAGAACTGAATTTAATATTTTTTTGTGCAGGGAGGGGATGAGAATATGAGAGAACTGAAATTGACAGAACCATCCATCCTGTAATGGACACCGTGTAATTTCTGTTTCTTTACTCTATTTGTGAATCTGTAAGCTGTTTTCAGAGTCTCTAGGGTCTGTAAAGCATGATATTATGAATAAATAAATAAATAAATAAATAAACAGACAATTGTCTGGTCTGGTGTCAGTCAACTTCCTAGATTCCACTTCTGGGACCAAACTATGAGTCAATATTTTGGGGGGGTGGGGTGGGGTGGGGAGGAATCACTTTGATAAATGCATGTAAAAAATGAAACAAAACATGATAGCCAAGCTGAAGGTCATTGCCACCCAAAGAAAAAGCAAACTTTGGACAAACAAGCTTCTCACTGATCTAGCTTGCAATTCTACAAGGTGATTTTGACACCCGGATACAGTGGCATCAGCTTGAGGAAACTGTGAAAACAATCTCTCCCCACTGCTACCAAGATAGTTTTATTTTTATAGCACGTTTTCACATGCAAGACATCTCCTAGAGCTTCACGCAAATATTAATTATAAAGCCCTAGGTGGTAAATTATAAATATCAGTTCTTGCAAATTTAAAAGAAGCGGGGGTGGGGAGACCAACAATGCCAGACAATCCTAAGAAGAATGTAGCACTTGAACAGATGACGGAAGACCTGCCTGCAAGTCAACGGGCAAATCATTTAACAGCAATGGACTCTTAAGTGATGAGTGCAAACAGAAGATAACTGGAGCTTATTAACAATTTCTCCAATCCTTTTAACATACATCACACTTTATAATCGTCACCCTGATCACAACAATGTGAGATCAGAAGCGGCTTGCTGGGTGGGGCAGAGACTCTGAGGCTGGTTTCCCAGCAGGTGAGTCACTGTTGCTTACCAAAAGAGACAGGGGCGAAGCATTCTTGGTATGATTTAACATGATGCAAACACACCAGCAGAACCAATCAGGAACACTTGCACCATGAGCCAACAGTGTGACGCGGCAGCTAAAAAAGCCAATGCAATTCTGGGCTGCATCAATAGGAGTATAGCATCTAGATCAAGGGAAGTAATAGTGCCACTGTATTCTGCTCACCTGGAGTACTGTGTCCAGTTCTGGACACCACAATTCAAGAAGGACACTGACAAACTGGAACATGTCCAGAGGAGGGCAACCAAAATGGTCAAAGGCCTGGAAACGATGCCTTATGAGGAACGGCTAAGGGAGCTGGGCATGTTTAGCCTGGAGAAGAGGAGGTTAAGGGGTGATATGATAGCCATGTTCAAATATATAAAAGGATGTCATATAGAGGAGGGAGAAAGGTTGTTTTCTGCTGCTCCAGAGAAGCGGACACGGAGCAATGGATCCAAACTACAAGAAAGAAGATTCCACCTAAACATTAGGAAGAACTTCCTGACAGTAAGAGCTGTTCGACAGTGGAATTTGCTGCCAAGGAGTGTGGTGGAGTCTCCTTCTTTGGAGGTCTTTAAGCAGAGGCTTGACAACCATATGTCAGGAGTGCTCTGATGGTGTTTCCTGCTTGGCAGGGGGTTGGACTCGATGGCCCTTGTGGTCTCTTCCAACTCTATGATTCTATGATTCTATGCTGTCCTCCCTGCTGCTTTGTCCCTACCTAAATCCTGAGACCATCTTCTGAGGCTCTTCATCATGTGCCTCTTTCATGACAGGTCCAGAGGGTGGCAGCACAAGGGCAGGCCTTTTCTGCAGTGGCTCCCTGTCTGTGGAATGCTCTCCCCAGGGAGGTTTGGCTGGTGCCTTCAGTATACAGCTTTAGGTGCTGGGCAAAACTTTCCTGAAGGCAGCCCTGTTTAGGGAAGTTTTTAATGTTTGATGTTTTGTCGCTTTCTTCTTATTAATAATATTATTCTGTTGGGAGCTGCCCAGAGTGACGGGGAAACCCAGCCAGATGGGTGGGGCATTAACAACAACAACAACAACAACAACTTACAGTGGTACCTCAGGTTAAGTACTTAATTTGTTCCGGAGGTCCGTTCTTAACCTGAAACTGTTCTTAACCTGAAGCACCACTTTAGCTAAAGGGGCCTCCTGCTGCTGCCGCGCCGCCGGAGCCCGATTTCTGTTCTTACCCTGAAGCAAAGTTCTTAACCCGAAGCACTATTTCTGGGTTAGCGGAGTGTGTAACCTGAAGCATATGTAATCCGAGGTACCACTGTATTATTATTATTATTATTATTATTATTATTATTATTATTATTATTATTATTCCTATTTAACCAGGTCTTGGGTTGACTGACATCTGATGCCCTTTTAAAATGTGTCATTGAAGGGGGGGGGGGTAATTGGGTCATCTTTGTTTTTGTTTTGGTTATGTATTTTGTGTTTTTTATATTGTGATTTTATATTGCGAACTGTCCTGAGATTTACGGGTATAGGGCGGTATACAAATTTAATATATAACAAAATAAAATATTAATAACAGCAAACCACCTGCTGGGAAGTTAGCACTCCACCCAGCCAGACTCTTCCGACTGAGATCTGTGTCTCCATTGTTCCCATTTCATAAATGGGAAGAAAGGGTTGTATCCATCTAACTTCTACTCAGCTTGGACCTATTGAAATAAATGGACCAAAGTCACCCAGCTCTAATGATCTCAATGGGACTACTCCAAAGATGGCTAGCATCAGATACAACTGTAGGAGTGAGAGGAAGTGACCTGCCCACATCCAACAGCTAAGTCCATAGTTGGCCAAGGACCTGAAGCAAGGTTTCCCGAAGCAGTACATAGTTAAACTGTGGAACTCACTCCCACAGGAGGCAGTGATGGTCATAACCTTGGATGGTTCTAAAAAAGGATCAGACAAATTCATGGAGAGGGCTCTCAAAGACTACTAGGCATGCTGGCTATCTTCTGCTTCCACTGTCAGAGGCTTTATGCCTCCCAGTACCAGTTGCTGAAAGCTACAAGATGGGAGAGTGCTGTTGTTCTCATGACAAGCTTGCAGGCTTTTCAGAGGCATCTGGTTGGCCACTGTGGGAACAGATGCTGGACTAGATGGGCCACTGGCCCTTATGCTCATATGTCGTGTTCTTATGAGTGTAACACCTCTTTCTTTTTCTTAAAGAGTGTGTTGCCCTTGAGAAAGCAAGTGAGAATGTGTGAGGGACACTCTCCAAGATGAGAGAAGTCCAGCAATGCTCAGCTCACAGTTGTGTTTACTGTGCCAGATGCCCATGTGTAGGGTGTCTATTGTTTGCATATGTGTTTGGTTCACTTTGTGCTGTAAGGACTACCAGCTTTTGAGACAGAACCCAGACAGGCACTCACTTTTCTCCACTGGTGATCATTGCTGCAGAATCTCCAGTTTCAAGGGGAGCAGAGGTAAGTGACTGATGTCCTCTGGGGTTGCCATACACAGCTGATGGACTAAGAAAACAGTAGCTTCATAGGAGGAATGCATAGACACCCCCACCCCAAAAAAATCTATCAATCCTGATAAATATGACAAGTCTAATTGAAACACTATTTCGCTCATATTGGAACCTTCAAATTCATCTCAAAATTGCCACATAATTCTGGAGGAGGAGTAAGAAAATAAGAAAAGCCTGCTGGATCAGCCTAATGACCCATCTAGTCCAGCATCATGTTCTCACAGTGGCCACCGCAAGCAGGACCTAACTACAAGAGCAACACTCTCTCTCCTGTGGATTCCAGCAAGTGGTATTCAGAAACAGATTGCTTCCAATTTAGTATTCTTCACTTCTTTTGTATATTATGGGATCGTAATGTATTTTTTGTAGGGGGAGGGTACATTTTATATATAACTACTGTCATGATTTAACATTTTCATTTACTTATTGTGGAGCAGCTTCGAGAAAAGCAGAAATTATTTTGTTGATGTTGATGATGAAAGTTATTATTTAATGATAGCAACAATTGTTAGTTCTGTTAATGCCAAAAGATGCTTTGAATATAATTTCTTTTATGGGCAAGTAAGGGGGGGGGGGAATCTAAGAAATAATAATTTAATAATGGCAAATCAACAACAATGCTCTTTCCTAGGCCAGATACGTGGAAGAAAACATATGGCCACATTTTTTTCTTCAAAAAAATAAAAAAATGACAAAGACATTCCAAGCCCTAAGTAGCCATTTAAAGCCTGGTAAAGCAGAGTGTTAAACTCAATGCAGTGAGTAACTATAAACGGCTAGAAATAATGACTTAAGTACCTCTGTGGTGGTGTGAGAAAGGAGCCTGCCCTCGACTCTGATGAACACTCTGAGGACCATGGAGGAGCCAAGTGGCCAGGATGGAACGGCAGTGAATTGCTGCAATCAAGAGGCAGCCTCTACAAAAGCTTGGATCGAAGCCTCCAGGTGTGCAGTTGCAGAAAAGCAGGCCCAATTTCTGCAATATTCTTTAGGTGGTGAAAGGGGGCATTTTACAACAGATCTCCCTCGTTTCCGCAAGAAGTATAAAACACGAGAGAAAAAGCAAGCTCAAAGACCGTTCCCCTTTTGACTGCAGAGGCACACGCGCCCATTGAAGGAACAAAAGTTTAAGGGGTACTTTTACTTGACTTGGATAAAAAGCGAGGCAGCAGCAGAATAAGAGGAACATTATTTGCCCACTCCTATGGGTCACTTGGAGCAACTCTGTGTGTTTTCATGTAGATTTAATTGAAAGCAATTAATCGGCAGGAGGGTGCTTGGGAATGCTTACAATTACAGGACCCAGCTGCAATTCACAGGTGTGATAAGTGCCTGTGCTTTGTTCTGTAGTTACACAACAATTATACTTTGTTATTGAGTCACTAGGTGAATGCTCACAGGAGAGGTGGCTTGAGACATGGGTGGGACATTGTGGGTCCTCTATTCTTGAATAGGCCAAGAGAATGAATGGATGTGTGTGGTCAGAAAGGGCCCCAAGCTGAGCTCTCTCTTGGTCCAACAGAAGATCCCTGCTGGATCAAGCCAGGGGCCCATCTAGTCCAGCATCCTGTTCTCACAGTGGCCAGTACTATTACTTCCCTTGATCAGGACTATGTATTTGCATGAGATTGAACAAAAGAATCTGACTTATATGGGGCCAGACTCAGTTTCAGACAGGTCATACCTGGATATGGCAAGGACTGAATCTGAGACCTTCTCTGTCACTGAACTATGGCCCTTCCTCAACACCTGCACCCGCCTTGGCCAAGGGTGGAACTAAAGCACTTCTGCTTTTAGGCAGAAGTCTTTGCTGGTGTTACTTACAGATGCCCAGGATTGGACATTGGACTTTCTGGATGCAAAGGATGTAGCTCCACCAACAAGCTACCACATTTCCCCATTGTCTCTCTCTCTCTCTCTCTCTCTCTCTCTCTCTCTCTCTCTCTCTCTCTGTGTGTGTGTGTGTGTGTGTGTGTTCATACTGCTGATATCTGATTGTATGCAGCACCTGGTATGATGCTGGGTTTTGTTGTTTTGTTGTTTTTGTAAATTACATGTACATTTTGGAAATGCCATTTTGCAAAGAGGGAATGGCACACCAATGATGACTTTCTGAAAGCCATAGAAGGACATGGAATTGCTCTGCAAATTAGGCCTCCATTTCCAATAGTTTGTGTGAGGGGCTGACAATGAACAAAAGCAGCTGGCTTTGGACATCTGGTCTGCTGAACACAGATCACGTACGTGCAGAAGCCTGATCAACACTCTGGGCAGTTAGAGGACTAATCTTGCACATTCCAAGTGGGAGAAATCTGCATTCTGTACTGGGTCATTATGGCACTTAGCACAATTGCTACACACAACTCTTAAAGATAGAGAGAATAGCAAGAGAAGAGGAGGCAACCTGGAATCAAGGCTACAGTGGGGCTGTCACCAGCTTTCGGGGGGGCTCTTGGGTGCAGGCTATCTGAAGGACTGTTTTCTCCCATACAAAGGTTCTGAGATTTATTTATTTTTTGGGGGGGAGGGGGAGGCCCTTCTCTCTGCCCTGCCAGCCTCACAGGTGTGCTTGCTGGGGACACAGGGCAGGACCTTCTCAGTGGTTGCTCCTCCTGAGACTGAGGGGGCCCGGGGCCGTGCAGAGACAGCACATAACTTGAGGGGCATGGCCCTTTGATTTGAATTTTTGTGGGAGCCCTGCCCACCCACCCCCCTACTTGCCCCCCTGCCCCATACCCAAAGCCTCCATTAGGCCCTCTGCCCCGCAGGAAGGTCTAAGGGGAGAACTAGCATCCTTGCACCCCCTTTCTAAGCAACCAAAGTCAGGGTGGAAATGGAAGATTCCCCCCTCCAACCCAAGTTCCTAGCATGCAGCCCCTTCCCCAGTTTCTTCATCGGAGTCTGCCATCCCCAGCCTGATCCTGACAATACTGCAAGGATCATTACAACACAGCAACCCCCTAAAGTCAAAGGAAAAAACTGAACTTCAGTACTTCACCAGTCACCTTTTAATTTGTTGTCCATAGTATATTTTAGAGTTAGCTTAATCTGCTGTCTCATGCATGCCTCCCTAAGGGTAAATTTCAGTGGGGCTTACATCTGACTAGAGATGCACATATGCTCGCACTGTTAGAGGCAGATCTTGAGAAATATGTAATTTCCAGGTAAACAAACAACACACACCTCAAAAGTAAACCACCAAAATAAATTTGGCCTCTATTACAACTTGTCCAGGAAACTTAGGTGTCTCCTAAATTCTATGTCTGACAGCCCAGTCCTTTCAGGGTAGAATCTGTAGTCCCATACACTTCCTCATTTAACTCAACGGGTCTTAATTCTGAATACACAAGCTTGCAGTTTATCAAGAGAGCAAACAAATACAGCCCTTTGCTTCCACTGTCTCATATTCGGTTTTGAATGCCTGAATAAAGGCTTATGTGAAGAGATGGTGAAACAATCGCCCTCCTAGCCCCATCAGTCAGGACCTCTCGCCATCTCTGCTTCCATGATGCAATACGTCTTGATCAGGGAAATATCATCACAATCTACCCAAATCTCCTGCAAACACATAAAGGAACCAGCCATGTGAGTCAGTTCCGGACAGCTTGCTAAGCACCCATAGCATCAGTGATAGCCTATTATTATCCATCAAGCTTGAGTTCACACTTATTCCTGTGAAAGAGTAAATTCTCCGACTTAGCGCTGCAAGATCCAGAGAAAGTGCCCCGATTGAACCATCAGAGCTATTTGTTGATTGAAAAATTAAACTTCCATGAATCAGGAGCTCTCATCTTCAGAGCAGAATCGGGAGGGGGTTATAATTGTCCAAATCATCAAAAGCAAGCATCGGCCGCCACGGCATCAGAATAAATTGTCACTTTTGCTATAGCCATAAATGTCTTCTTCTCTTTATCTTCCTCCCATCATTCAGGATGAAGAGTGTCAGATTCTTGGGCAATGAAGTATGTTGTCATAGGATCAATGTCTCCTGCTTTGAAAATAAGTATCTCTACTTTACTGGGTACTTATCTAGCAGCTGGAAATCGTTATCCTCTGATAACTTCCTACTCACCACTGATGTTATCTCTTAGGCAATGCTGCAGCAATCGGAGAGTCACAATGCGTACTGCATCCCAGGACTGTCATACAAAATGAGACATGACATAGGGACACCCAGGAGGCTGCAATAGCTATATCCCAATATGTGATAGAATCACAGAACTGGAAAGTTTCCCCAGGGGTCATCTAATGCAACCCCCTGCAGTGAAGGAATCACATGCACCCAGTGTTTGGAGAAATTAGGAAGATTGGTCTGTCTAGCTCAATCTTGTCTATACAGACTGGCAGCAGCTTTCCTGGGTCCCTGCCCTACCTGGAACCATAGAATTGTAGAGTTGGTACCCAAAGGGTCATCTTGTCCAACCCCCTGCAATGCAGGAATCTCAGCTAAAGCATCCATGACAGATGGCCATCCAACCTGTGCTTTAAAACCCCCAAGGAAAGAGAATCAACTACCTCTGGAGGGAGACGAACCGCTCTTACTGTCAGAAAGTTTTTCCATATGATTTGGTTGGAATCTCCTTTCTGGTAAATTGAAGCCATTGATTCAAGTCCGACCCTCTAGAGCAGGAGAAAACAAGCTTGGAGATACCTGGGATTGAACCTGGAAATTTTGCATGCAAAGCAGATGTTCTATGACTGAGCTATTTGAGCCTTGGTCAAGGGTGGAACTAAATTAGTGCTGTGCTGAACATTTCTTCCAATTTCTTTGTGTGTGTTTTGTTGTTTGTTTTACAATTTTCCATCAATTAATGAGAGAGGGGGGGAAATGCATTTGAAAATAATCAAATGTTGGAGAAACTCTCATGGCTGAGATTTGTCTCATGCATACCCTATGGCTGAGGTAGCCATGCCCTTGTCTCATGCCCTTTCCATTATTCTACAAGCCATTTCATCTCCCCCCCCCCCCCAGGAAGGAGTTACCATTCTCATACAGGGTCTCACCAGGAAGTGCTTCCTAGAATTCCAGGCTGAGGGATGTGATGCAATGTCTTGGGGCGCTGTTCGTCCAACATGCTTCTGAGGTGGAGACACCTGATCCAGCATGCCAATACAAGGGGTCGCTCTGGAATCTATGCCCTGTGTATTCTCACTTGTATACAGATAGGTATTTGTGGAGGTCTGAGGTCTGCCTTTACTCCTTCTTTTAACAAAAGGAATTTTAGCTGCTAGTTGAGGGGAGGGCTCTTGCCACCAGGCACACTGAGTTGCATCCAGTGCTAGTCCCCCTCAGAGTAGATCCATTTAAATTAGCAGACATGGCTAACTTAGATCCATTCATTTCAGGGAGTCTCCTCTGAGTCAAAGCTTACGGGATGCATCCCACCTGGAGCAACGGGTCACGACAGTGTTTGCTGTTGCTCTCAGAGAGAGCTTTTTATCTTTTAATCTACACTGTACCTAATTTGCATTCTATCCCCACCCCTAAAATGTAAAATGTGTAAGACTGAAAACAATGTAAATATTTCAAGATGGTCCATATGTTTTTTAACATTTTAAATATGTTTAATTTTTATTAAGTTTTTATTAAGTTTTTATTAAGTTTTTCACTGTACTGTTCTGCTACTTTGTTGTTGTCCTCCTTTGGGAGGATGGCCAGGATAGAAATTAATTAATCAATTAATTAGTTAGTTAATTAAGACAAGGCACACTTGAAATTCCTGCTGAGAATGACATCGTGTCATGAAGGCTCCTGGCTCCTGGGACTTGCTACATTGATTCCAAAGTGCATGGTGGGAAGGACCACTTGCTCGCTCACTAGCCAGCTGCTCTTAGGTGCCGATTTATTTTTTAAAAAGCAATGACAGAAGACAGGCAGGCAACTTGTGGACTGTCTCACAAGCACCCATAACTCAGACTACCTCTTATGTGTCTTGTTTGGCGTATGTTTTTATGTCAAGAAAAGAATTGTGTGCAGATTTATTTATTTATTACCCATAAAACTTCTTGAGACAAACACTTTGTAACAACCAAACCAAAGCTGGCATGGAATGTGACATTGACAAGAAGATAAAAAGCTGGTTATTCCAATATTTGCGATGAGATACAGTCAGGGAAGTGAAGAGTCCCATCTTAAGAAATGAGGGCATTGTGGTGCACATGATTTGCAAGGGATACATAAACCTATCACTGAAACCACAAGGAGTACCAAGAATAAAGGGTTCCATATTGCATAATATTTTTTTCAGACAATTAGATATTACTGATTCTGATTTTTTTTAGAGACTTGTGGAAGAGAGAAGTGGTTTTGTTTTGTTTTTAAATGTATTCAATAAAATCCCACCAGACAGAGAAAAAAGTTTTTTCAAAGCTCCACACAGGTTGGTCCACTCACATAGAACAGGAACAGAAGTTTTATCCCTTGGCAGACTGGTTCAACACAGATTTTGCCATGGGCCCATCACTAGATGTTAGTCCCAAGCCAGTCCAGGAAGTCTGGCTGGTGAAAGCTGCAATGGTACCTTTGCACAGCTGTGACTTGTGGATTTCTGGGTTGCTGTTTTGTTGATGTTGATGATGATTTAGAAAGCAAGCCCTGAACAACTTAGGTCCAGGGTATGTCCAGGATCACCTGAACCCTGATAGAGTATCCCTGCTTGATTATTGAGATCACCTGCAGGAGCATCACTAGTCATTCCCCTCTTTGGCAAGTCTTACTTGTGGTCCATAGTTTAACTATGTGCTCCACAAAGAAGTGCTTTCGTGTATTTGTCCAGAATCTACCAACATTCAGCTGCACTGGATGTTCATGAGCTCTACTGTTATGAGGCTAGAGGTAGGTACTAGGAATTACTGCTGCTCCCAACTTCATGGAACATGAAGCTCACCTCCTGTAACTTTGAGATGCACTTGGTTGCATCCAACCCATGAGGTCTCACCAGCACAGTTTCCTTTCTGAGTGGTTTGGCGGGTCCTCGTTTGGAAAATTAGACCATTCTTGGACCCAAATCAATGCCCCGTTAAGAAGGACAATGCTGCCAGCCTCATTTATCCTCTTCCCTCCACCTCCATTAGGACGATGTGAGCAATGGCAAGCTTACTCCCCATTGTTTCCATTGGGAACTTCCGCCTCTGGTTTAAACCTCTCCGAGTTCAACTCCGTCTTCAGTGCTGTGGCTGGTGAGAACCTACGGGTCTTTTTTTATTACTATTATTACTCTCTTGGTTGCTGCTGGCAGGGTTCCCCCTTTTGTGTAGATCAAAGCAATCAGAGAAGAGCACAAACCCCTGACTTCCCAAAATGAAATAGGCAGGCAATCAAGGCTATTGGAAAAGGGCACACCAGGAAAGCAATGAAGAATAGAAATAACATTTACAAAACTGGGTCTCAGCATGACAGGGGTGCTTTGGCTGCCGTCCCTAGCAGCGGGCACCGTTCTCTTCCTGAAAGAACTTCCTTGCAGCAAAGTAAACAGCTGGCCTGTAACGGAGGGGGTCTAATGATAATAATGCTGATGGTGATGATGGTGATAATAGCAATAACCATCTCACATTTATATAGTGCCTTCCATTCAGATGGCTTCTCAAGGACTTTTCTGTTTCTTGCAAACTTGGCAAAACTAATCCGTGGGATGTGACTCTGCCCAAACTCTAAGGGCAGATCTAAAATACAGACATAGCTGAATATGTTATGCTTGCTGAACTGTCGTATCTCCCCACAAAGAATCCTGGGAACTGTCACCGGGTAGAAGGGTTCAGATTTTGTTGGACTCCAACTCCCACCAGCCCCAGCTAGCATGAGGGAGGACAGCACCAGATTTAGAGCCTCATGGGAGGTTCCCTCACACAGGGTGCTGTGCTGAGAAAGAAACCGAGAAGATCCGTTTGGGGGGCACCAAATTTTGGCCTCACACACGGTGCCTTATTCCAAATGGCTGTCACATGGAAGCTTGTCGTTTGGTGCTGCTGAGGGGAGGGCACGAACCAATGGATTCAAATGACAAGGAGATCAGAAAAAACTTTCTGATGGTAAGAACTGCTTGACAGTGGAAAGGACTACCTCGAAAGGTGGGGTACTATCCCTCATTATGGGTTTTTAAGCAGAGGTTGGTTGGCCATCTGTCAGGGATTCTTTAGCTGTTATTCCTATATTGCAGGGGGTTGGAATAGATGAGCCTTTTGGTCCCTTCCAACTCTGCAATTCTGTGATTCTATGCTCCTGAATGGAAACTGTAGTTCAGGGAGGAAAAACCTATGGCCCTCCAAAGGCTGCCGGATTCCAAACTCCCATCAGTTCCAGCCAGCATGACCGGTAGACAGGGACAACAGAAGAAGAAGAAGAGTTTGGATTTGATATCCCGCTTTATCACTACCCGAAAGAGTCTCAAAGCGGCTAACATTCTCCTTTCCCTTCCTCCCCCACAACAAACACTCTGTGAGGTGAGTGGGGCTGAGAGACTTCAGAGAAGTGTGACTGGCCCAAGGTCACCCAGCAGCTGCATGTGGAGGAGCAGGGGTGTGAACCCAGTTCCACAGATTGCAAGACTACTGCTCTTAACCACTACACCACACTGGCTTTAGTCCATCATGATGGGTATTGGTTAGAGGATATATCAATTATATTTAATAATCTATAGACCCGTGTGTGTGTGTGTGTGTGTGTGTGTGTGTGTTTTAGCAAAATAAAGGAAAAGCAGCTGTTTTCCTATTTTCATTTTTTTTAGTAACGGGCTTGCACATAAAGAGCCTCAGTAGCACAGTGTCACAATAGCAGAGTTTAAATCCAGTCAGGAAGCTTATTTAGTGAAGCACAGAAATAGGTTTCTAAACCTTCTTTTAATATGCTCCGGGTACTTGAGACAGTTGCCCTCTTTTACCCCCATGCAGAGAACCAAATCACACACTGAAGTAAGTTTAAAATATACTTTACTTACAGTCCTGAATTGTCCGAAGCAGCAATAAAATGCAGGGTCAAAAAATACAGCAAGGCAGTCTCAGACATATGTCTGAGACAGAGATATATGTTGAGGGAGAGATAAAGGAGTGGGAAACAAGCCTTGCCTCTTCCCTCTTAGGAGAAGAGGGCATGTGATGTCACGGAGCCTACTCTATCCATTTAGAACTCTGTGGCCCTCAACCCCTTCACATACTAACTAGCATATATTCCACACATCAGTATCTGGTGGACACCAGGATCCCCAACCCAGCCACAAATCCTGATTTTTAGATCCACTAGCTGTAAAATGGGGGGTTATGTTTTGAGGATGAGGTATCTAAGCTGCAGGCTTGCACAATGTGCAAAATCCACACCATGCAGCCAATGTTCAGAAGCTGCCACATAAGAAAATAGGAATTGGAGATGAGTCACACATCCAACTCCCTCTCAGAGCTGTTTCCTCTGAGGTTCTCCCTGCCTCACCCATCCACCCCAGAGTTTGCTCTTTCAGCCCCAGCTGTGCCTGAGAGGTCCAATTTCACAGCTGCTCAGTTCCAAATTGTACTTGTGCATCCCAGCTGTAGTTTGAATAGCCTGTATTTGTTTGCTATCAGCTTTAATTAAGAGAGGTTTCATTAGCTGGCACAAACATGACACCTTTTTGCTCAAACTCCACACCCCTCCAAGTCCTGTTTTGGGTTTGAAGGTGCACAACTGCACAAAGACAAAGGATGAGGAACTCTCTCTCCTGCTAGATTTAACGTAATTTCGAATAGGTGCATTTTCAGAGGAATTTGGGGTGGGAATGCACAGGGATTTCACATATGATATGATCCATGCTGGCCCAAACTAGAGCTTGAAGCTCCAGAACTCACTGAAGCACAAGGCCAGTTCCCTTGGGGAGAAAACAATTTCACCCTCTGATTTCCTCAGAATTTGGAGACTCCTCCTCAGATGAGTCATCAGGCAACTTTTGTGAGAAGACAAAACAATTTATTTCTTCTGGGCAATGTTTATTTGGTGGTGTGTGTGTGTGGCTGTTCTGCATCCCATGACAAACTGAGTGAGTGGAGAGACTGGAAAAGAAACCCTGGCAAGATCAGGAGTTATTGACTCCTTCCTTCATTCATAAGGAGGCAATGCAAGGTGCTCTTATCCCTGTTCTCAGTTTCCTAGAGGTGCACAGCAAGTTGTGAGTGACCCAGGATAGTCAGCAATGGCAATACTATGCTGAAGCCTGTCCTCCCATTTCTCAGATGCACAAATGTTCAGTACAGATTTTGATGCAAGCCTAATTTGCACTTTCTGAAACAGTATGTGCAAACTGAACTATTGTTTGAAATTCTCACTTTTCTGAATTTTATAGTGCAGGTATGTAGCCTTGCCTCCCCCCCCCCCAACCCCATAATGACCAAAAATGTATCTCCTAGGGGCACATTCTTCTCTATTACATTTTCACATACTAGTTAAAATAACATATGAAACTGCATTGCAGTAGGGAAATTTGTTTGCAAAAATGTGTATATTTGGGTACAATTTGCACTAAACCACTGTGAGAGGAATCAGTAAATTTGGTTTAGGATTAAGGGATTTAAGACAGGAACTCTGCCCTAGTTTAAAAAAACAAAAAAATAAACAAAACACCAAGAAGAAACAGAGTGACCAGACCTTGCTTGCAACTTTGCAAAAGTTGCTGTGCAAAGCTGTGACCAGTTTTATTTAGAAACATGGAAACATGACAAAACTTGCTTGTACGTTTCCTTTGCAAGTTTGTGGACGCAAATCTGTTGCTTGCGTTTCAAATCATACATAAATATTCGTTGCATCCTGCATGCTCTCAGAGTCCCAGTGACCCTCATAAGGTCAGGAGAGTCTCCAAGCACTTGAATAAAAAGAAGTTTTAGGGTAAATCTGAGTGTGGGTATTGATTTCCACAACACTGCTAATAATTTTTTGTAATAAGAACTATAACACACACATACACACTGAAATTGCAAACTGATATGGAAATGTGGGGGCCTGAACTTCACATTTGAAATCTGAGAGTGTGAACAAAAATGAAATCAACAGATTTGCCCCTCCATACTCAAGACCAGGGGTCTGCAAACTATGGACCATGGGCCAGATACGGCCCAAGGGGGTCATTAAACCGGCCCCCAGCCCTTGCCGCCTGCTCGGTTAGTCCCCACACAGGAGTGGGGAAAGAGCGGCTTTCGTAGCCATGGCAGAGGAGGAGGAGGCGTCTGCAGCCAATAGGAAGCGGTGGCTATGTCCCAGAAGCCAGTCCCTGCGTGGAGCAACCAGCACAGCAATGGTTTCCTATTGGCTGCAGGATAGGAAGCCATTGCCACCCACTCGGTCAGTCCCCCTGCTGCGCCAGTTGCTCCACATGGGGACTGACTTCCAGGACACAGCCACCACTCCTCCTGCTCCTGCAGCCAATAGGCAGCCGCAGACACACACACACACCTGCCCGCCATGGCTCCAAAAACCAGCAGGGAAAGAGCGGTGCAGGCAGTCCAGCCTACCAGCAGAAAAGTTTGCTGACCCTTGCTCAAGACTGCCACCCATGCCCCAGCATGTAGAGTCTAAGGCAATAAAAGAAATTCACAACCCTAACCCAGACATGAGAGCAATGCATGTCCAGAGCACCAATTTTTATTTTCTATTTTAAAAAATAAACAAATCACTGCATTTCCCCCCTTTTCCATATCCCGTGTCATCCGTGTCACATGCATGAGGAAGGACAGTCCACCCTGAGCTCCATTCCACCACTGAACTGAACAAGTCAAAGCCAATTCCAATCTGATTATCCAACATGGCCCGATCAGTTGAGACAGCAACATTTATCACATTAATGGAAATGATAGAAGAAAACTGGGATCCTGTCCAACGGGGGCACTTTTATCACATGTTGCACTGTCTTACAAATCCAATTATCGCCAGCTGAAGGTCTTAAGAGCACTTGAATTGCAACTTTGAAAATCATGAAAGGCCTGAGCCACACTTCCCCTGAATCCTGCTGCCATTGTCATCGGGAAAACGTGCATATTCCCCAGTGCTTTTGATCAGTAGGTTTTAGGAGCCTCGTAGCTGGGGCTAGACTTGGAAGCAGCAATTGTTGAACAAGAGAACAATTACTTTAGAGTCTGGGCTGCTCCTGCGCCATCACACAATGTGAGCTCAGGACTATAGACTGAAAAGATCCATTCTCCGGCAGGCTTGGAGAGAAACACGGAATATTGCAGTTAAGCACTTCTGCCATAAAGTCATACAGCTGCATCTTAGAGGCTTCCTCACCGTTTCACCCCCTCAAATCACATCGGATGAAAAGACAGCTGTAAACTTCTCTCACCCATTTCAAAAAAATCCAGCTTCTCCTCATTCTGCTGACACAAAGTGCCCTGAAAAGAGCTGCACCTGTTGAACTCTTCCCACAGTGTGAAAACAGCAATAGTGCTGTGAGCAGGAGCCCATGCACAGCCAGTGACTCAGTGGTTACAAAGGATAAATTGGGAAATAATCCTGGATCCAGAGCTGTGAGCACTATGTGTTCCAGTAGGTAACTGGAGTGTTGTTACATGTTAATCAGTCTTCCAGGAAATTAAGATTTAAAATGCAACATTTTCCAAGCCTGACGTCATGCATCTATTTTATCTACAAGTGCACAGAAGGATGGGTAAAGAACAATATCACCGATCTCAGGGCAGTGCTCAAAGCTTACCTCTCAAAATGTTATAAAAGCAGAGCTGAATTTCAGCCTTGAGACACATTTTCCAATGCTGGGTCTTAGCACTGTGGATTCATAGATCTGTATCTATATCAGAATCTATATCTATACAAAGTGGTATATAAATTTTACTAAATGAATAAAATAAAGCATGCAAGTAATGGGATGGGTGTGGCTTGCTAGAACAATATTTAGACATTCTGGGTAGGATCAAAATTGCGGAGGGGATTTGCTGAAGATTCTTCATGACCCTCCAGAATTCTCCAAAACTTTTGAGGTTGAAAGACAACATTCTGCCTCCCTTGTCAGAGACAGCATGACTCTGCATATGATTTGCTGGGAAATACATACAGATGAGGAGGGTGCAGGACCCCCTTATGAACTTCTCATAGGCATCTGATTGGCTACTGTGAAAATAGGATGCTGGAGCAGATGGACAATTGGCCTGATCCAGCAGGCTCTTCTTATGGAAACCTCAGGTCCTGCTTGAGTTCCCATTAGGGCATCTGGTTGGCCAATGTGAGATCAGGATGTTGGACTAGATGGGCCCTTGGCCTGATCCACCAGGATTCTTCCTATGTTCTTAGCAGCAACCCACAAACAAACAAAAACAAATTCTCTGTTCATTTCTCAGTGCTTTTCTGCTCAGTGCTTTTTCCTTTCAGCTAAAGTTCACCTGGAATGACTCATGTTCCTTACACCTCTTGGTGGAGAAGGAGCAGGAGAAAAGTTTGTAAAACTTCTCTCTTCATTTGATGGAGCCACCAACCTGGTGGCAGGAGGGCTCCAGTGTGTCACTTTGAATCCACTGGAAGATCAGAGAGCTCTCAAGGACTGACAGCTTGCTGGAGACAAAATAGGACACCTGTCACTATCATCCAGTGACTCCGGATATTTTTTTTTACAAGAGGACTTAACAATGCTGCTGATGGTTGTCACTCACTTCCAATACCATCCCCATGGAAACAGACAGCTTCAGAGAGAGTATGAGTGAGGGTACGTAGTCATTGTGATTCAGGTTCTGAAACTGATCAGGCATTAGAAAATACAAGCACAATTGTGAGGTGGAAACTTGCCATTTTGGGCAAACAAAAGACACCTGTTCCTGGCCTGATGTCATATATGACATCTGCCATGGAGAAGTTCAGCCTGTGGCTTAAAAATTCAAGCTGTGGCTAAAATGAAGAAGTCAGGTGCACACTCACATGTCACCCAGATTCTGCTTTTGAAGCCAAAAGTTGGCACTTTAAAATTTTTGGTGTCTTTTTCTGTTACCCAAAGTGCCCAGTTTGGCCTGCAAAGGAAGACTAAGGAGGCCATCCTTGGCTTGAATTCAAGGCATAGTGGCAAACAATTTTCCTTTGCACCCCCCCCCCCCCTTCAATTTCTTTTGAAGTCTCCCCTGCAAAGAAGAACAGGAACAACTGGGAACTGACTCAGAATACGCCTGTCCAATTCTGCCCAATTCTCCTTTCAGTTTCACTGGCTGCTGCTGCTATTTTTTGCATTGCTGTTTTAGTATTTTATTGACTGCTGGTTGAAACTCACTGTACTTTGATATTTCAATGTTGTAAGCCACCCAGATAAGACTATTATTGGGAAGCATAAAAATACTATTAACTAACTAACTGGCAAAGGGCATTTTGCATGTGCCATGCTTCTTCTCAGTAGTAGGGTGCAGTTCATGCATCAATGATTTAATTCCCACTTCAGTATCCTAGCCTTAAGCAGAATCAGAAGGGGGGGGCACACATTGTCTACTTTTAACTATTCCTATTTATTTTGGCATTCCTTCAAAGCCATCAATGGCTTACTTCAATTAAAGGTCCTGGATATCTCAGCATATGCATGTTTCCCTTTAGGTTGCACTGCATGATGGAGTTTGTAGTCTTGCAATTGCTTAAACAGTTCTACTGCCCTTGAGTGTACATCTTTTAATGCAGGTTTCACCTGATTTCATGGGGTCTGGTGGAATAGTTTGGAACACAGGGAGGATCATGAAAATGCCGCTGATCTTGTTAATGTACTAGGAGAATGCAGGCAGTGAAAGAATACCTTTCTGTGTGGCAGTGTGTGTGGCAGTGATCAAAAGCCCAGAAGAGAGAAACACTCCAATCTCTATAAGGTTTGTGCAGTAGTTTTGTGTCTCATCACACTGCCATTTCGGTTGAATGGACAGGGAAAGTAAGCACCCCATCGCTTACAGTTCATTAAGGAGGTGCACAGCTTCGTAGCATCCTTCAGACTTGGAGCTACTTCATACACTAAAAAAGCTAAGAGGGTTACAGAGGCTCAACCAATTTACACCTTTGCTCCTTAACTCTGCTGGAAGACAGAGGGAGGTGTCTGGAGAACTTCCCCACAGAATATCATGATTACTACTGCCGTCAAAATTCACTTGAAGGTCTCTCTCCCTTGAACAGGAACCTCTAAATTCACCTTTAAACTTCCTGCTTCGGTGGAATGGACCCTAGAGGTGAAGACATAGACATATTGATCTCTGCCAGAGGGGGAACTAAAAAATCCAAAAGACACCACAGAGGAGATCCATGAATCTCTGCTCCTGCTGTAATTGGATCTGTACAAATCATGTTTCAGTTGTAAATAAATACAAAAAGAGCAGGAACACATGGTGAGAGAAATTGCTAATTATTCAAGAGAGAGAGAGAGAGAGAGCACCAATATACATTAGTCTCAGTTCAGAAGCATTCTGCCAAATTAGAGACAGGCAAGTGGAAAGTGAGCCAATGTATTGGCTGCGCAAGGGGCTTAGAGGATGTGATGCTCCGCAAGGCTGCAGGTGAGCCATATAAATGAAATGGCATTTATGGGGAGAGATGTGAGTAGGCATAAATCAGAGATACTCTACCAAGGAGCATTAACAGCATGGTCTCGCTGCTTCTCTTTGATCTATATTTCCTTTTCGTCTGAGCCTCTCTGGCCGATCACCTTATGGCTTACGCTTAAATCTGTCTTGAAACAGTTTCCACCTGGAACACTCAGAATTATTCCAATCCGAGAATCGGTCTATACCAGAGCAGATTAGCAGCAGTTACTTACCGGTTATTGATTGTGCAAAAGAGGGAAAAGACAAAGTTGTGCCTGGAAGAAACATTAGCACCAAGGCAAGGAAGAATTATTCCTCTCCCCCTGCAGGCTAAGTTAATGCCTCGGAGCATGAGATTATTCATGAACATTGGTTAAACAAGCACAAATGCTAATAGTTACCAAATTAACAAGCTCTCCTTCAGAAGACAGTCAGCTGCTCCAGTAGAACTAGGCCTCTTCAACATCACAGGCAAGGGGGTGGGGAACAGATGGGAGTGAGCTGACACTACGGCACAGTGTCTTTCTAGCCATTTTCCTGTGACAGCAACACAGTAAAGGTAAAGGGACCCTTGACCATTAGGTCCAGTCGTGGCCGACTCTGGCTCATCTTGCTTTATTGGCCGAGGGAGCCGGTGTACATGTGGCCAGCATGACTACGCTGCTTCTGGTGAACCAGAGCAACGCACGGAAATGCTGTTTACCTTCCCGCCGGAGCAGTACCTATTTATCTACTTGCACTGGTGTGCTTTCGAACTGCTAGGTTGGCAGGAGCAGGGACCGAGCAACGGGAGCTCACTCCATCACAGGGATTTGAACCATCAACCTTCTGATCAGCAAGTCCTAGGTTTAACCCACAGCACCACCCGGGTCCCTTCACCAACACAGTAGATGGCTACTATTTCCAGGGTGGGATTCAGTCACATGCTGGATAAGTCAGGTTGCACAACTGTAGTTGATGGACCTACTTGCTCCCCATAGATCATACTTTTTGTGTTAAGGAAAATGAGAGGCAAATGCACTGGAAAATGTCAGGTAACTCTTGCTTTGACACATCAGCTAACCTCCCTGTAAACAAATCAGAATGAATTCTTATTAAATAGCCTACATGGTTTGATCTCCCAGGAAACAAATAAGGATGGATGCTCAAGCATCCAGTTTTCCCTCTGCAAAATAGGCAGGCCTCTTTCCATCTCAACTGATTGTATTATTTCAGAGGGAGGCAGACGTGCAAAAAGCTCTCTTATTTCCTTAATGCAGAAGCTTACAGGTTAACACAGGCAAAAGTGAGATAAATCAGAAACAGACCTATTTGTCCATCCCTTATATGTTCCCCTGGTATTTTACAGCTTCTTGCAGAATTGCTACATTTTATGAGGCATATGGGAAGTATACTAGATGAAGGTCCCTTCTGAAAGCAGGTTAAAAATATACTGAGAAAAGGACCCCACTGCTTAGATTAGCCTTGGCCAGACTAGTGGCCTCCAGAAGTTTTGAACTATAATTCCCATCAGCCCCTGCTGGCATAGCTGTGGGAGTTGTTGTCCAAATCTCTGGAGGACACTAGGTAGACAAAGGCTGGCTTGGATCCTGTAGCAGAAAGTGTAGCTCTTAGGTTTTCCACAATCCTTTCTGCAGTTTCTACAAACACCCCCTCCACGCACCCCAAAGGGTAAGAAACGTGACTGCATTCATCCTCGCCTCCTCCACCCGTCTCTGGCTAAGTGAAAATTCACAAAAGCCAGAGCTTCACAAGGTTTGAACTGCTATGATCTTTCCATATTCTCACTGATGCTCCCGCTGCTGCAATACAATTTGCTTTCGAGCAGCGTCTTTCAGAAGAAAACAATAACTGAATGCCACCCAGCCGACTGCTATCAATTGTGACAAATGCATGTGTAGCGAGCATGGGATTTTGTGACAATGCACCATGGCTGGGGTGTGGGCATGGTGGTGCAGCAGGTGGGTTGTATTTCATTTGATGTTTCACCTTTGCTGTCTTCTTGCCAATCATTGTGAGCTGCCTTTACATAACGGCTTCCTCTTTCAAGACCTCATGGGTCTTGGGTATCAAGGAATTTGTCGCTGCTTTTGTTTCTAATCCTTCAACAACCCCATATTCATTCTATCATCTATCTATCTATCTATCTATCTATCTATCTATCTATCTATCTATCTATCTTCTATCTAATCTATCGATCTACCTATCTATCACATTTTTATATTCTACTCTTCAGCAAAAAGTGCCCCCAGCGTGGCTTAGATACAGTAAAAATAAGACAATCATAGAATCACAGGCTTGCAATCTAAGAACAAAACATGACAGACAAGGGGAAAGAGAAAAGGAAGGGATGAGGGAAATCAAAATAAAACCTATCTATCTATATCTATCTATTGCCATTTCACAGTGACTATCCCATTTCACATCTTCAATGATGTATTTCTGCCATATGATGGGGTCTGGCTGAGACTGGATGGCACAGAACCAGAGAAGGGTGCTCCTGGCAATAGAAGAATCTGCAGAAGAGGCAGGAGGGTGGTGAGTAGGAAAGAGGCAAAATACAACGTGAAGCAGCCCAAGGCCTCAACTAATCTTCTTGCATCATGGGAAATAGATACAGGATGGCGAATGCAACCTGAATCTTGACTGCCTGTGGGTTATAAATTCTGCTCCGAAGGCCGTCTCGTCCCAAATTAAAGAGAGAACTTGAAAGTAGCTGTGTAGCTACACCCTGCTTAAAATATACCGTGTATATAAAATACCCTCACCGTGTCGCTAGCAGGGTTGCGGAGCAGAAAGATCGTTTTATCATTCGTCTGAAGATTAGCAGAATTACAAGACACCCTGTCAATCCTGATCCAAGATTGTCCTTGCCAGGTTTGTTTCCTGACGAGCTCAAAAAACATATTGCATAAAGATTTAATGCCATCATTTATTATCACAGCTCGACTGGAAATTGCCTGACAGTGAAAATGCAGGCCCATTTGGTTTAAATTCTTGGTGCCAGCATGTTTGGGAAATTGCCTCCATGGGGGAAAAAAGGGTTTTCAGTATAAAATGACTAAGTGGCCTTACCGGACAAGTGCTCTTCAAACAAAATGATTCTTATATATCGCTTATAGGGAATGGGAAGAAATTCAACTCAGTTCACATTTAGAGGTGAAACTGTTTAATTCACACTTTCCCAAAAAATATGCAAACAGAAACAGCCATCCTTCAGAATTTGCACTTCTCTGAACTTTGCAGGGCATTTTCTCCAGTCAAGTAATGTGTACCGAAATGCTTAGATCTGCATATATTAATGAAAATGTACAAAATTTGGGAAAATTAGGGGAAATCGCTTTTGCAGAGTGTGTATATAGGCAAAGATGCATACGGAGACATGTGTGTTAGGAGAAATCCATAGTAAAATGTTGGTTTTACTTACACACACACACACACACACACGAGTCGTACCTTGATTGCCGACAGATTGAAAACTCAAAAACCGGAAGTGAGTGTTCAGGTTTTTGAACGATTTTCGAAAGCTGAGCGTCCGGATGCTCCTGCAGCCAATCAAAAGCCGGGCTTTGGTTTGCAAACATTTTGGAAGTCGAATGGACATCCAGAATGGATTCCATTCGACTTCCAAGGTACAACTATGTGTATATGTGCATGTGTCTGTAAGAGTGGAAGAGTGGGATAATATTATCCAACATCTTAATGAAGTTTGATGGCCCAGCCAAGCAAGACATTCTGCACATGGTCAGAGACAATTTGTTTTTTCACTTCACATCCTGTAAAGCTAAGCTCCGGCAATGAAAGCAGAAGGCAGGATTAAGGCTTTGTAAGGATTGCCCCACATGCTGGTGGCAGGTAAATAAGACACAGGTATAAATCCTGGATCTTCTGCATCTCCTGAACTACTGATTTAAAATGAACAAGCCAAAAGAGAAGAGAGAAAGATTAAGGCAGATGGGGAAGCAGATAGATGGAGTGCGAGAGATACATATACATGCCAGTTGCAACCTGTGGGAAGAAAGTGGGGGGGGATGAGAAGTCAAGTATGGACGGTCAAAAGAAATCGCTGTCTGATGAAAGGCAGGGAGGGGGGACCTTTTCAAATGGGTTGAAGGAGCAACAAAAAGGATAAAGAGGTCGTTTTCTCTTTTACAAATGCTTTGATCAGCCGTAGTTTATATAATTAGCATATGAAGCTGCAGGTAGACAAAAAGAGGATAACTACATCCGATGCACAATAATAATAAAAACCACAATATCGGTCTTTTAAAGAAACAACAACACCCTGTAGCCAGCTGTGATAAGCTGATTCGAAAACTGGGTAATGAAAGAATTAGACAAGCTGATCTCTCCCTCTCCCCCCCCCCCTCACACACAGAGATACACACTCTCTCTCTACCTGTACAGACCTCAATTCCCACAGTGCTTCTTTAGGTTGCAGAAATAACAGCTGTGGAAATGAGGGTTCTGTGCAGGATTTGGCCAAGGAGGATTTGGGCACTGGTCAAGTTAGGTTGAGGAAGCCGCAGGGTTACTGCAACTCAGGTTGGACAGAGCAGTGCAATCTGGGACTGTTAGTGGGCGGGGCATCAGGCAGAAAGGAGAGACAGGTAGGGAAACCCTATAAAAAGGCAAAGGCAACATTCATACCATGCATTTAGAGCACTATGATATAAAATTAAACAGGCATGGCTCCCTCCCTCCTGCCAAGGGAGCCAACTTGGGCCCCAGGTTATGGGTGCCCAGTGCCCGTGATTTCTTGATGTCACATTGTGATGTGACATCATGGTGTTACACACACACCCTGGCCTCAAAACCTGACTTCCAGTGGTACCGGAAGTCAGGTTCCAAGGTCTTGCAAGGCCTTGGACAGCATCTCTGAGGTCTCGCGAAGCCTTGGACATGACTTCTGGTGCTTCATGAGCCACCGGAAGTTGCGTCGGGGGCCCTGTTGTGTGCTCAAGCACCCAGAGCCCCCTGTAGTTGGTGCCCCTGCCCCCCGCAAAGATTCCTGTGAATTTTAATTAGTTAAGGATCCTGTTCCTTTTCCAGAGCTATAGTTTCCAGAGTGGTTTAACAATCAATCCTCCTTCCAAGGGTATTTTATATTTTTTGATATGGCAGTATAAAAACAGTGTTTATAAACAAAACAAAAAAAAAAAAAACAAAAAAAAAAAAGTACACAAAGCCAACTAGCACCCAGGCAGGCAATTTCTTCACCAACCCAGTGTGGTCTGCTCTGACTGGCAGAAATTTCCTGAGGTCATAGTCAGAGGAAGGGGCCACAGCTCAGTGGCAGAGCAGGTGCTTCACATTCAGAAGCTCAAATCCCTGACATTTCTATGCAGGACTGGAAGACAGCAAAATCCTGCAAAGCTGCTGCCAGCCAATGTGGACAATACCAGACCCTCCAAGTGTCCCCTTTTCCCAGGGACAATCCTAGATTTACAGAAGCCGTTCCAGTTTCTGATTTGATTTCGGAATGTCCTGCGTTTCCTTAAGACATCCCAATTTTCATCAGGTAAATATTGGAGGGTAAGCAATACTGAGCAGATGGACCAAAGATCTGATTTATTCATTTATTTTGCATTGCTATCCCACCTTTTCCACAAAGGAGGTTCAGGTGGTGTGAATGCTTCTCCCCCCTCTTCATTTAATTCTCACAACAACACTGTGAGGTAGGTTAGGATGAAAAGCAGGGATTGGCCTATGACCAAACTGCGGGAGGCAGTGGAAGACAGAAGCGCCTGGCGTGCTCTGGTCCATGGGGTCACGAAGAGTCGGACACGACTAAACGACTAAACAACAACAATACCAGGTGAACACCGTGGCCAAGTGGCAATTTGAACCCGGCTCTCTCCCAGACCCTAGTTTAACACTTTAACCACAACAGCACATTGGCTCTTGTACTAGGCTGCTTCCTAGAGGGTCTTTCCCAATCTTGTTAAGCTACATCCTTTAACTACTAAAGCTATCAGGGATTCAGTCTGTGGGCATTGCACATGCAAAACATATACTCTGCCTCTTTGCTGGGAGCCTTTCCCATGATGATTAAAAAATAGTCGCCATCCCTTCAGGGTTGAGCTGAGGCTTCAATTAATCCTTGCTCCTCAGGGTTGCCTAGAGGGGAGGTGACCCTTTTGCAGGTGTCCTTGCAAGTTTCTGAGGAGGCTGAGGTGGGGTCATCCATGAGCCAGGGCACATGGGGGCGCCACAGGGGCAGAACGTTGCCTCCTCCCTCCCATCACATGCAAAACTTCTGATATATTCGGACTAGAACAATTTGTCTGTGGCCATAATTTTAACTACCTTCGCACCGACAGGCCAATCAGAAGCCGCGCCTCGCTGAGGTTTTTACGAGCCCCCATAAAAGCTGCAAAATGAAAACTCAGGGGCCCTTAAAATATACTCCATGGCTATGTGTGGTGCAATTGGAGGCGTTTATGACTCCTGTCAGGGCGTTTATGACCCTGTAAAACTGTGCAGCAGCCTGGCCTGCAATGAAAGAGAGAGAAGGAGACAGAAACAGAGAGGGAGAGAGAGGACTAGTCCATATTAAAAGCCTAAATGGTCTTGCAGGTTTACAAGGCCTAGCGTAACAATGCGGTCAACTGCCTCCCCCCTCTTCACAGTCTGTCCCTGAGGGACCACCAATTCCATCCATGTTTATTGCTACTAATCCAGCAATGGGGTTCAGGGGGAGAGACACATGATCAGTAGCTTGTATGGGGGGGGGCAGGGTTAGTGAAGTGATTTACAGGCTTATCGTGCCAATGCAGGATTCTGACCCCATGACACAAGCACAATTCAAATGTGCTTAAAAGTTAGAGGCAGGCAGACACCTTTATTCATCCATATTCTTTTAGGCATTTCCTAAATAAAAACTAAATTCTACAGCCTGCCATGCATTTTATCGCTCTTTATCCTCACGAGATGCATTTTCAGGCTATGAAGAACTGAAAGGGGTGGCAATAGAAAAAAGAAGAGACAAAGGCAGGGGGGTTCTGCATATAATCAGTACAGCAGTTGCAATAATCCATGATTAGAGCAGGCAGAATCCACACTCGCATCCAGGTTGCTGGATGGATGGATGGATAAACAGAAACACACACACAAAATCTCTCCCTCTTTTTATTTAACAAAATGCACTTCCTTGAATTAATTTTCTGAATTAAAAATACTGATGGATCCTTTGGCATGTTTCCCCAACCCAGCCCAGGCAGCAAAGACTAACATATGCCTACGCACAGGTAGACTCTCTCTAGGTCAAAAGGAGGGTTGTGTGAATCTGTCAATTGCAGTTTCAATTATTCTCATTATCAATTTTTAACAATCTTAAACCCAGTTATCCATATTTCCACATCAGTTTGCGTTTTATTTTTTTGTTTTAAAAGTCGTGAAAATTCAGAAGCATTTTATAGCAAATTTATCCTTATTTGTATGCGGTTTCGCCTAGTACCCACATTTCTTTTGGCAAAAAAAAAATTCCCCAAATATTTCCACATGCTATCTTTGCACATATGTGCATTTGTGTAGAGACTGTACCCTAGTAGATGCCATTCTGTACATATTGCTTGGCTGGAGGGTTGCATTGCAAAGTTCAGAGACATGTGAATGTCAAAGGATGGTTGTGTTTCTTTCAGTTCACATAGCTTTTTGGGAAGTGTGAATTAGGTGGGACCACCTTTAAATGTGAACTGAGTCAAATTTCTCCCCCATCCCTGGTTGAGAGAGTTGCTTGGGCAGCAGAGGGGTGAGATTATGCCTAAAAGCAGGGGTGCTGAACCTATGGTCCCCAATATATTGTTGGACTCCAACTCCTATCAGCCTCAGCTAACATGGCCAGTGGTCTGAACAGTGGGAACTGAAGTCCAACAATGTCTAGAGAGCAAAAAGTTATCCAAACACTTTAAAGGAAGTGTTATTTATGAGCCAGATGGAAGAATGGAAGAATCCATAAAGCTTTATCAGTCAGAGCCATTGTTTTTCAAGGTTGTGTATTTTTAAGGTTGTATTTATTTACATGAACATAAGCTTAATGTTACGTATGGGAATAAAACAGCCAACAAGGGCTGCATAGCATTTGTGCATTTCTTACTACACAAAATGTGCAGGTGGAGAGGGGGAAGAGGAGCTCAAAGGGTGGAGCCTTTGTCCGCAAAGTCACTTAAATAACACAGGTGGAGTCCAGGGAGAAAAAACGCCTAGTAACACTGAACAAACTGGAAAAAATACCCCAGAAGACATAGCCAGGGTATCATTCAAGGAGAAAGGAACAGAGAGGTTTTGTCTTTCTTGGTTCTGGACTTGTACACACCAGGGAGACATCTAAACAAACCTACAGATGAAAACTCCCTCATAATTACACAGCTGACCAAGGCAAGGGCTACCTCAGCAAAAATCACACACAAATGTTTTGCGCAAAATGGTAGCTATGATTGGACGGGGAGATCCAATAGTTGTTCTGGGTCACATTTTTTTAATAAAAAAATGCAGGTTTTAAAAGTAAACAAAAACAAAACAAAACAAAAAACCCTATGGAAACTATTGAGCCCTTTATACCATCAGTTGTGATGCTAATGAAAGTGAATGATTTCTCTATTATGAAAAAAGGAGGAAAATGTATTTTCTTGCACTCTGCCTTCTTGGATGGTGCAGGACAAGCATCTGCAAACCTGACAAATAGCTAATAAGAGTCCTCTGGGCCAGATAGAGAGGTCTGGGGTGTTTTGTTTGGTTTCTGGGGTTCTCTTCTTTCAGATTATGGGCTCTGAGTCAGCCATATTGGGCAACAGGGGGAAATGGGGTAATTTTCCAGGTCCCACAGCAGACCCTCCAAGGATTTTAAAAAGCCATCTTGGTTTCTGATTTGATCCCAGAATGTCCTGCTTTCCTTTAGGACATCCCTATTTTCATTGCAAAAATGTTGGAGGGTATGGAGTTTTGCAACCTCTGAGCCAAGGAGATAAGTAACTACACAACCTTTAGAAGACACACGGAGGCATCTCTGTATGGGGAAGTTTTTTTTAATGTTTAATGTTTTTATATGTGTTAGAAGCTGCTCAGAGTGGTTGGGGCAACCCAGTCAGAATGGCAGGATATAAATAAAGTTGTTGTTGTTGTTGTTATAGTACATCCCTATTTTCATTGACTCCTGCCAACCTAGCAGTTCAAAAGCATGTCAAAGTGCAAGTAGATAAATAGGTACCGCTCCGGTGGGAAGGTAAACAGAGTTTCCGTGCACTGCTCTGGTTCGCCAGAAGTGGCTTAGTCATGCTGGCCACATGACCCTGAAGCTGTACGCCGACTCCCTCAGCCTATAGAGCGAGATGAGCGCCACAACCCCAGAGTCGGTCACGACTGGAGCTAATGGTCAGGGGTCCCTTTACCTTTACCTATTTTCATTGAAGAGATGTTGGAGGCTATGCCACAGATGGGAAGCAGTGTATTCATATTATGAAGGTGACACTCTCTTTGACCGGGGGGAGGGGGGGTCAAACGATCTATAGTAGCACTCCATACTCCTAGAAATGTTGTAACATTTATTAACCCTCCTTCACCAGCAGGTCCCTTAGCAGGTTACAGTAATTAAAAACTTGAAACAGTTAAAACACATTACAACCACAGAATAAAGTCAGCCTTGAAAACACCCACCTCAAGTGTCAAAGGCTAGGGTAAAGAATTGTGTCTTCAGCAGTTGCTGCAAGCTGTATGGCGAAGAAGCCAAACACACCTCTTTCGCTCAGGTAGACCTCGTCATCAAGCAGCACACTGCCAAAGTTCCTTTTCTGAAATATATTTGGATTACAAGCAGAAACCTAGTAGATGAAGTTCTTCCTAGCATGGAAGTGCAGTAAAAGGGTAAGCTTTAGCTCTTAAACTTCTGACTCTGAAAGAAATGCCCTCCCAAAATTCACCAACCTACCTCACAAAGCTTATAAGCATCCACAAGCCTATCCCAAACCCTTCCATTATGAGACTTATCTCAATAGACTGCAACTGTTAATCTTTGAAGAACTGTTTGGTGGCTTCCCCCACTCTCTCCCTAGACCTGGATGAATAACAGGGAAAATTTTCAGAGGATACTTGTTTGCTCTTTTAAAACAAATTTGCGTCAGCTGTGTTTCTCCCTTCTTTTCGTGTTTGCTTTCCATTAATATTTTAATGAATGAGTTTGTTGGCAAGAAATCTTTGTGGAAACAGCTAATTTTAGGCAAATACCACTGGGGGGTTTTTTATTAAAAAAATCAGAGTTGTTATATCGACGCTGGTAATACACAATCCTGCAAAAAACACAATATGTCATTCCACAACAGAATCCTAGGAAGCCACCTCATATTGAATCAGACCATTGATTCACCTCCCTCAGTAATGTCTACATCAGGGTTTCCCAAACTTGGGTCTCCAGCTGTTTTTGGACTATAACTCCCATCATCGCTAGCTAGCAGGACCAGTGGTCAGGGATGATGGGAACTGCAGTCTAAAAACAGCTGGAAAGTTTGGGAATCCCTGATCTACATAGACCTGATGCTACATAACAGCAGCTCTTCAGGGTTTCAGGTAGAAGACTCTCCCAGCTTACCTGGACAGAGGACCTTCTGCATGCAAAACAGAAACCTAGGACCTTCTGCATGCAAAACAGGTGTTCTACCAGTGAGCTACAGGACTTCCGCACACTGGCTGTGTTTGGATATCACACTAAACTATGGTTCTGAGAGATGTGAATGAGCCTAGTCTCTTTCTGGGCTTCTCCACCTGCTTTCCTCCTTCTGCACAGCTTTTTGCTTCCATTTCTGATTAACTGTGTTTTACCACATCATCCCAACCTGTAACCATAGTTAACAGTAAAATAGCCATATACCCAGCTTCAGAAGCCACAATTTGAAGTTCAGATTGTTTTAACTATAAGTCACAATGCTAGCCATAGAAAGCAGAACAAACCATGGTTGACTACAAGTGGAAGTAGACGTTTCTGAATTTTCCCTCCCAGTCAACCAGGAGAAAGGAAAGGGTGGAGTGAGAGTCTAAGTCTGGGGGAAGGTTAGTCTTCCCAGACAGCAATTAAGCATGATGTCTGAATATAGTAATGGAGTAACATAAAGGAAAGAATTATATGTAAGATGTATTGGGGTAGGGAGGTGGCAGGGAAGGAGAAGCATATGAAGTAATAAACTTTGGGGAAACAATCTTTTCAGAGAAGTCAAGATGATTTTGTTGTTCTGAAGATGCTGTATTTTGGGTGGATCAACAACACTTTACTTAGAAGAGACCATTTGAAATGAATGGGCCTAGGTGAGTCATATTTATTAATTTTAATGGGTCTACTCTGAGTAGTGCTACCTTTAGTGACAACCCCACATTACTAGGCTTACACAAAAATGTACATCTGCTGAACAATCAACTGTTAAGTAACCTTCAGCCAAACGTGCAAACTTTTTTGCTACTTCATTTACGTCAGTCAGTAGGAAATACATTGTTTTCTACTGTGGTTATTCCATGGTAGCTGATTGACTCACACAAATATTAGGGATCCTGCTCACAACAGCTGTTGAGCATGTTGATGTGAATTAGCCCTCATCAGAATCCCTCTCCTCTGATCAACTAATCTGGACATCCAAGAGGAGCAAATCACTCCTTGCATCTTGCCATTATCAACAAGCAGCGCCCAAAATCAACCAATAAACAAACAATCCCATCAGGCCTCCAGTATACATTTGATCATTACCATAAGCAGGTTTATTTGCTTTAGCAAGGCAAAACCTTACAAATGTCAACTCAGCAGAAAAGGGCTCTCGGAGCAGTTCTATAATTCTGCTATCGGAACGAGAGCTTGAATGTACAATGTGCTAATATACCAGCAAAGCAATATTGTTAATCGGGCTGTTCAGGGCAGACATGGCCATTAGCCGTAGTTCCCTCTCGCTTTTTTTACAAACTGATTTCCGTCGTGCAGTTGGAAAATGTCCTCCAGCTGTCTCCCACGTTAGACCAACAATGGAGAGACACAGCCTGTAGCAAACAGTTTCCACCCAGCCTCCGCTTCCCATTATTACTATAGCTGCAACTAAAAAAAGACAGTCAAAATCAGAGGTAGTCAAGATGTGGCTCTCCAGATGTTACTGAATTCTGAATTTTGTTGTAGAGAAAAGACCCTGATGTTGGGAAAGATGAAGGGCACAAGGAGAAGGGGACGACAGAGGACGAGATGGTTGGATAGTGTTCTAGAAGCTACCAGCATGAGTTTGACCAAACTGCGGGAGGCAGTGGAAGACAGGAGTGCCTGGTGTGCTCTGGTCCAGGGGGTCATGAAGAGTCAGACACGACTAAACGACTAAACAACAACAATCCAATCAAACCCAATGGTCCTTACTTCTGAGTAGGCATGCATAGGTTAGAAAACTCCAATCTGAGGTGAAAACTGAAGCACAAAGATGTTTATAATGGATTAGCTAATCAGGAACACTTATGTTTCTGGCTCCACCCATCATAGGCTGTGACTCCACCCACTGGTAACTTGACAGAAAAAGAAGACACAAGCCACATTTACACTATACATTTAAAGTGATATGATACCACTTTAAACAGTAATGGCTTCCCCAAAGAGCTACAGATGAATGGTGCAGAAAGATGGTAGGTGGCCCCCTATTCCTCTCCCAGAGCTACAACTTCCACAGTGGTTTAACAGTTAATCCCTTAAAAAACTACAGCTTCTAGGATTCTTTGAACATAAAAAGCATCTGCTAGATCAAGCCAATGGCCCATCTAGTCTAGCAACCTGGCATAGGTAGCCATCATGGCTATTGATCACCTTGTTCTCCACAAATTTGTCTAACCCTCTTTTAAAGTCACCTATGTTGGTAGCCATCACTGCCTCCTGTGGGAGTGAGTTCCCTAGGTTAAATATGTGCTGCATGAGGACTACCCTCCAACGTTTCTCTGATGGAAATAGGGACATCCTATTCAACAAAAACAATGATAATAATATCCCATCCATCTGATTGGGTTGACCCAGCCACTCTGGGCAGCTTCCAACATATATAAAAACAAAATAAAACATAAAACATTGAAAAACCCTATACAGAACTGCCTTCAGATGGCTCGAGGGGGGTGATAATGCCATACTCTCCAACATTTCTGATGGATCAAACAGAAACCAGGACAGCTTCTGTAAATCAGGGACTGTCCCTGGAAAACAAGGACACTTGGAGGATCTATCAGAAGTTCTTCCTTCCTTCCTTAGTATCATAATACTTTAAATGCAAGATATGAATGTGGCCCCAGTGCAATCGAGACAACTCGCTCAGCCAGAGCTCTTTATCATAAGCATATGATTGCAGGCCCATGTTTTTGGTCCCTGTTCCATCCACAGAGACCCTACAGGAACGTTTAATAATTGCAAACTGCTGCCCAGTCGGTTCCAGACATGTCCCGCTCAACTTGCTAACTCTTACTCTGCCCTATCAGGCAGCCGCCCCTGTTTCCAAAGCATTACCTGCTCCATGAAAGGAAGTAATCAGTTACACCGTTTTAAAACAGAAGGTGGTGTCTCTCCCCCCACCCTTTGCAATAAATGAAACACAACAATTGTCTCCTTTTCCCTTTCTTTTTCTTTTTTTGTTCCTGAACAGAGCATGGATGTGGAAAATAGCCTATTGAGCTCACTTCCCCGCCTCACAGGAGCTGCAAATGTGATCCTTTGCAAGCTCAGACAAAAATCTGTCATGCTACATTAGGCTTGATAGCAAATTCAGTCCTTGCAAGCTTTTATCAAAACTGTGTATCTAAAATCTTCATAACACAGGAGGGAGGATGATTGTCCTCTGCCCTGTCCTCTTCCCTCGTTCTCTACCCCGCTTTCTACTCTCTAGAATTAACATTCTCACAATCAGTTTCCAGTTCAAGGCACTAGGGGAATAGAGAAGTGGGTGGCAGTGGTGGAATTGGCCAACCCATTTTCCTTGGTTAAAGAAAAACAAATCAAGCAACAGGAAAACACACACACAGGGATGATCTGCATCTCACTCCCATTTTGTTTTGACAACTGAAGCATGTGTTGTTGAGAGAAGCAGGAATAGCTAGTGTGTAGACTGCAGTCCCAAGCTTGAATCTGCTTAGGCAAGAGGCAAGTAATTCATTCATTCATTGATTCATTCAGTCATTCATACATTCATACATACAAAATGTATAACCCACCCCCCTCATCAAGGGGAGCCCAAGGTGGCTCACACTAATAAAATGACATAGAAACAATTTAAAATAATACTATTCCTGTGCCTTTTGGATAAAAAGTTACGTGGTGGGTCTGTTATCATGATAAAAATGGGTGCCAGGAAACAATGGTTCCCCTGGGCAGCAAAAAAGAGGTGTCAATACTCTGCAGTGGTGAATACGATTCACACACCAAAAGCACCACTGCCTGCATCCGAGGAGGCAGAGCATAATCTCCATCATGGTCAGTATCTATACAGCCCTCTCCTCCATGAATTAGTCTAATCCTGTTTTAAAAGTGATCCATGACATCACCTTGCCAACAAAGGTCCGTATAGTTAAAGCTATGGTTTTCCCAGTAGTGTTGTATGGAAGTGAAAGCTGGACCATAAAGAAGGCTGATCGCCGAAGAATTGATGCTTTTGAATTCTGGTGGTGGAGGAGACTCTTGAGAGTCCCATGGACTGCAAGAAGATCAAACCTATCCATTCTGAAGGAAATCAGCCCTGAGAGCTCACTAGAAGGACAAATCCCGAAACTGAGGCTCCAATACTTTGGCCACCTCATGAGAAGATAAGACTCCCTGGAAAAGACCCTGATGTTGGGAAAGATTGAGGGCACAAGGAGAAAGGGATGGCAGAGGACAAGATGGTTGGACAGTGTTCTCGAAGCTACCAGCATGAGTTTGACCAAACTGCGGGAGGCAGTGGAAGACAGGAGTGCCTGGCGTGCTCTGGTCCATGGGGTCACGAAGTCGGACATGACTAAACAACAACAACAATTTTAAAAGTATCCCAATTTGTGGCCATCCCTGCCTCCTGTGGGTGTAGTTCCTTATGTGCTGTGTAAAAAAGTTCTCTCTCTCTCTCTCTATATATATATATATGTATGTCTGTGTCGGAAATCTCTTAAAAGTGAATTAACACAGGGTGTGTCCCCCCCCACGGGATTTCTTAAAAGCAGAAGTTGGTTCTCGCCCCCCACTGACCCAGTCACAAGGTATGTACAAGCCAGTGGCGTAGTGTGGGTTGTCAGCACCCGGGGCAAGGCAAGTAATTTGCGCCCCCTAACCCGTGGATTTGCGCCCCCTAACCCTAACCCCCAGATGTTGTGCCCGGTGCGGCCGGCCCCCCCCTGCACCCCCCACGCTACGCCACTGGTACAAGCACCCAGGTTTTATGAACAGGTGAAAAAGCCACACTAACACCCGTGAAGGGCATCAAGCGTGCCAATGTGTCATTTTCATAAAGCCATATGCACATTCCTGTCAACCTTGCAAAGCTAAAAAGAAAGCAAACAAAAAGGAGCCAGTGTCTCCAATCCTCCGGTGCCATCCGCTGGCACCTTATCCATTTTGTAAGTATTTGCACATTCACACATATAGAGTGATTATTTCCATAATAGCTGCAAGAAGCAGCCTCAAATTGACAATATGACATGACGTTACAGGTCTAATTCCAGGCATTCTGAGTAAGTGACTAGAAGCCAGAATGAAGCTGACAGAATCATGCAATTAGCGGAACCAGGTCCGGTGCAGAAGTACAACAGCACAGACTACCCACGAAGGGGGTGCTTATTACTTATTTGCATTTACATTCCCATTGTTTCTTTTCTTATGAGAAGAGTCACAATTCAAGACCCTCTTTTTGCCCAGGGCGATGTGAAACTCTTGCCACAACCTCTCCGAGAATCAAACTGTAGGCTGTGACTTGACTCCCTGCCACAACCAGGATGTTTGTTACAAAATCAGTTCTTTTGAAATCCAGATATAATCCCAGAAGTTTACTAGCAATTCTTAATAAACCTCACCGTGCCAGATTTTCCCCTGGACGCTGAGCTTCTGCTTGAACTCGTTATGCCAGAATCTTCCAGAGGTATCATATGCTGAAAAAAGGAGGGGAAAATGTTTTTGTTTCTGTTGTCGGGGGAATAAATCCCCTGCTTATTTCTTGGTTGTTTTTTAAGGAGTGGAAATCAACAGGGGTTTTCTTTAATTTGGCAGCTGGAGCTGTTTCTTGGCATGAAGATAAATGATGGGAGGAAGCTTAATTTTTGTGTCCAGCTGCTATTAAAGACTCAGGTGCAGGGCTTGTAAAAATGATGGCAACCCTAACAGTGAGAAATGAACCACACAATATATGCAAGTGTATTGTAAATATATGTTATATCAAACAACTCCCATTTATTTTAACCCAGTAGGGTGTGTGGATATTTTTGACTTGTTCATTTACATTGCCTTCACTTGCTCTCTCTCACTAAACTTCATAGAAGCATAGAATTGGAAGGGGCCCCAAAGACATCTGGTCTAATGCCCTGCAATGCAGGAATCACAGCTAAAGAGTTGCTGACAGATGGCCATCCAACCTCTGTTTATAAGCCCGGAATGAAGGACACTACCCCACCCTTTGAGGTAGTCTGTTCCACTGTTGAACAGCTCTTACCATCAGAAAGTTCTTCCCAATGTTGTTGAGAGTCATTAGGAGACCCCTATTTCCCTCCCACAGCTGCAATTCCCATAATGGTTCAACAATTAATTTCTCTTAGACTCACGGAATTGTAGAGTTGGAAGGGTACCCCAAGGGTCATCTAGTCCAACCCCCTGCAAAGCAGGAATCTCAACTAAAACATCCATGACAGACGGTCATCTAATCTTTGTTGAAATAGCTCCAATGAATGAGAATTCACCACCTTCCAAGGGAGTCAGAATCTCGTTTCTTGCAATCTTAATCCCTTGGTTCAGGTCCTATCCCCTGGATCAGCAGCAGAAAAGTTTGCTCCATCTTCCATGTCATAGGCCTTCACTTATTTTAAGATGGCTCTCATGTCACCCCTCTGTCTTTTCTTCTCCAGGCTAAACATACCCAACGCCAAGGCTCTCGAACCTTCATCATCTTGGTCACCCTCCTCTGCACAGGCCAAATGCCCTCCTCTTTTTGCCACACTTCTAACCTCCAATCAAGTCATCCAAGCTACATCTTTGGTTTGACCAGATGAAGGAAGCTCTGCACTCGAGGCAGTGCCACAACACAGAGCCTCTTCAAACACCTCACACATTTGTACTCAAAACTTGTGGTGGGAAACTTCAATTCCCACCTCAGGCCTGGAGGCCAAATGCAGTCCTTCAGACCTTTGTATCCAGCTTGCAGAAGTCTGCCCAGACCACATCCCCTCACCAGCTCCACTCAATCTCCAGGTGCCATGAAGTTCACAGCAGCAGTCACTGGGCAGAAATGCAAGAGTGCCCTGCCCTGAGCTCTCCATGGTTTGTCCTTCCCTCTTGGTAAGCAGCAGGTGCACAGTGCTGCTCTGACTGCCCAACACCACCACAGAAAACAACAACCACAGCTGTCCCCAGCTCTCAGCTGGCCTAGGTCACAGGGGTGTCATGAGGAACAAATGGAAGGCAGGACACGAGTGTCCACTGCTTTGAGCTTATTGGGAAATGGTCTTTGTCGTCATCGTCGTCTTCATAGTCCACCTAATTCCATAATTTGAACTCCCCTTGGAAAGCAGGGTGGGGAGGACACAGTGGGGAGAAATTTGGGCCTTGCCCTTGAAAGCTACCTGACCTTGCTTCTGGCAAAGGGACACTGAGCATTCTCCACGGCCCACTTGCCTGTGAATGCCGAACAATAAGAAACATGGCTGTGATTTATCATTAGGGAACTTAATCCGAAGCATTTCTCTCTGTGTCTCTCATTCACTGGGCAGGCTTTATCCATTATGTTTATCTGCTGATCTACCCTTCTCTTATCTTATCCCTCATTCCAGCAGCAGTCCCTTGAGCCGAGGTGTTTCTCTCCCCCCCCCTTTTCTTTCTTCTTTCTGCAAATAGCAGGGTGTAAATCCCCTACTTAACAGCAGAAAAGGAAGGGGGTTCAGGCACCCTCTTTCGAGGATCCAGGAA
This sequence comes from Podarcis muralis, assembly GCF_964188315.1. Lineage (NCBI taxonomy): Eukaryota > Metazoa > Chordata > Lepidosauria > Squamata > Lacertidae > Podarcis > Podarcis muralis. The sequence continues at coordinate 26,547,001 of NC_135669.1, forward strand.
TAGGAAGAGGGGCACTCCCTCCCCACTTGGAACCAATTCTGCAAGGGCTTCTTTCAGCAAACAGGGAGCCTAAGCTGGCTGATCCAGAGAATATTCCTTGTCGAAAGGTAAGCTCAGCTTCTCCTCTTGTTCTAAGACTCGCCTTGATTAATTTGGCTTCACACACACACACACACACACACACACACACGAGCTGTACTGTCTGCTTCTTTGATACTTCCTCCCAAACTCACCCCACTCTTCAGTGCTGTGTGAGTTTCTAGCAAGAAATGTGCCACTAGCAAGAAAAGATCTTTAACAAGCTCCTAATTTTCAAAGCTACTGGCAATGGCGATAAGATATCACCCTAACCCACATGTGCCCACATTTGACTGCTTTGATCGGTGGAAATGGCCCTGCTATAGGTGCCACATAATACCCGTTCCACATTTGTAAAAACTCGAGCATTTACATACCTTCAACTGTCCTGATTAAAATCAGGCCATCCCATTTTGGGGGACCATGCTCTCACAGGGGTCATGTGATTCATGCAGAAAAACAGCCCCAGAAGACGGGCATCACGGTTTTCTGCCACATGTTAGAGAATGTACATTTAGGGTGGCAGCACCTACACTTTGGAGATTCCTGACTACACCTTAACTGTACGCTTACCAGTACCTGCTATTTTTTATATTTAAATAGGCCAGCCCAGATACTTTAAAATGCTGATGTGAATTTTAATCTGTTTTAGTATTTTGACTTTTGCATGCTGTAAAGTACAGCTCAATTCCACCCTTTAATTGTTTTATCTTTTTTGTAAACTGTTTTGAGGGTTGTTGTTTTTTACAATCCAGTGGTGTTTAGATTTTATGAAATAAATAAGTGTGTGTGTATGTGTGTGTGTGTGTGTGTGTGTGCTGTAAGGTGGGGTCATGCATAACAATGAATGAAAGGGCCCAAATCGTTGGTATTTGTTATGTCACCCAGCTGCTAATTACATTATTTTGCTGCATCTTTTTTTTATAACCAACACCACTCTCTGGTTTAATGTTTCCCTAACTCCACTTAACTCTGAGTGGAGCAACTGAAAGAGGCAGCTGTATGATATTACTGTTGGTGGCCCCCTCCCCTAGTCTCAGTAATGATACCTATTCCAGAAATAGGATTTCACTAAATCAGATCTGACACATTTCAAGACAAGCAATCAGAGAAACATCTCTAGCCTATGACTTCCAGGCCAGTCTGGGCTGAGCTGGCTGCAACCCCAAATCGATACTTGGGTCACTGCATTGCTCCCAACACATAGCCAAGTGTTATTGGACATTTAACAGCCCTACAAAATGCCCACAAATGGCTGTTAGTTTCTTATCCTTGGTCCCAAAACCAGGGTGAAGAGTTTGGTGAATTCTGGGTGGGAGTGAGATTCCACGATGCCCAAGAAGATCCAATATCTGTCAACTCTCTTGCTTTAGGCGGGACATTCTGGATTTAGAGAAGCCACCTCAGCTCCCAGAATGTCCCATTTTGGCTCCCGAAGAGTACAGCCCCCAAAGATGCATGTTTTCGGTGACAGTGACTCATGTGGGACCAGAGCCATGGAAGACATGCATCCCGATTTCACTTGGCAACATCTTAGAGAGTATGAGATCCAACTCTCCTGGCCAAATCCTGACTCACCCTGCCCCAGTTCTAGCTACTAGGGTCATGCACCATATCAGGTCAATTTCCCAATCCTGAACCAAATCAGTCTAATTTGGGGTGACCTGGGATTTGGTAGGATCAGGTTGAGGTACCCCAAGATTGCCTAGGGTCTGATTCGGTCAACTCAGAGCTATCCAGTGTTGTCAAAAGGGGGACAGTCTGGTAATATGGGGGGGCATTAAACCCTGAATATATGTGATCGAAGAGAGTATTTGTGGAGGAGCACAAGTTTAATTTGGGTTTTAAACCTTTATCAGACTATTTAATTATTTATTGCATTAATATCCCACCCTCCCCCAGGACCCCAAGTGACACACAAGGTTCATCTCCTCATTTAATCCCCATATCAATCTTGCAAGGTAGGTTGCTGTTACAGGTGTGCCATGGCATTTCTTCACGCTGTGCTCCTGCTGGTGGTCATTCCTCCTCTGCACACTGCCTGCCATGGATACACAACCTGACTGTCTCTCTCCAAGCACTGCAGTTGTCTGCAAGGGGTTCCCGCACAGCAGAGTTAATATTGCCAGCCTTCATGTCATGCTTGCAGACATCTTTGTAACACAAAGTTGGTTTGCCAACAGGCCTAGTGCCAGCTCCCCATAGAGCACATCCTTTGACATCTACAACCCTCTTCCAAGCCAGTCTGTTAAGAGTGGAGCAGAGCTTACCTATCTCTGCTCAGCAACATCACACTAAAAACCAATGACCCCCCCCCCCCCCGGACCAAACTAGGATCATACCAAGTCAGGCCATTGGTCTATCTAGCTCAGTATTGTCTACAATGACTAAGAGAAGTTCTCCAGGGTTTTGGGCAGGGAATGTGTCCCAGCCCTAACTGGATATGCCACTGGGGATTGAATTTGGGACCTTCTGCATGGAAGTAGGTGCCTTAAGGGACACGGGTGGTGCTGTGGGTTAAACCACAGAGCCTAGGACTTGCCGATCAGAAGGTCGGCAGTTCGAATCCCCGTGACGGGGTGAGCTCCCGTTGCTCGGTCCCTGCTCCTGCCAACCTAGCAGTTCGAAAGCACATCAAAGTGCAAGTAGATAAATAGGTACCACTCCAGCGGGAAGGTAAACGGTGTTTCTGTGAACTGCTCTGGTTTGCCAGAAGCGGCTTAGTCATGCTGGCCACATGACCCAGAAGCTGTACGCCGGCTCCCTCGGCCAATAAAGCGAGATGAGGACCACATCGTGAATCCCCGCGATGGGGTGAGCTCCCATTGCTCGGTCCCTGCTCCTGCCAACCTAGCAGTTCAAAAGCACGTCAAAGTGCAAGTAGATAAATAGGCTGCTCCAGCGGGAAGGTAAACAGCGTTTCCGTGTGCTGCCCTGGTTCGCCAGAAGCAGCTTAGTCATGCTGGCCACATGACCTGGAAGCCATACACCAGCTCCCTCGGCCAATAAAGCGAGATGAGCGCCGCAACCCCAGAGTCGGTCACGACTGGACCTAATGGTCAGGGGTCCCTTTACCCAGTGGCGTAGCGTGGGTTGTCAGCACCTGGGGCAAGGCAAGTAATTTGCGCCCCCTAACCCGTGGATTTTAGGTAGGAGCAGAGAGCTGCGAGTGCGAGCGCGCCCCCCCAGATGTTGCGCCCGGTGCGGCCGGCCCCCCCTGCTACGCCACTGCCTTTACCTTTACTTTAGGTGCCTTAATGTTGCTGAGCTATGGCCCTACCCTTTTATTTTGCTTAGGGTGAAGTGGCTATATTCATCTTTCATCATGGATTGAGAACGTAGCTGAGCACACAGCTGCCAAAGGCCAGCATGGGTGGCAGAGGGGTCACACCCAATACACAAAATTGCTATTTGAGAGCATGCGGGATGTTTCACTAATCCAACTCGGTATGGACAAAAGGCTTTAACGCACAAGAGGCTCTAAAAACCCATGGCAAAGGGTTGGAAATCAAGGCTCGGAATTCCTTCCCTTCCCTTCTCCTTCCCCCATTAAAAAAACAAAACAAAAAAACCATCCCATCATTTAACAAGGGCTGATTTTCCTCCAAGAGTTAGCACAGGGCAGGCTGAGTTACGGAGGCTGTGTAAATATTATTTTTATGATGCCGTTAATAATGGTGCTACTTTGCTCTTCTAAGGCATCTATTATCAAAGGATCGTCAAGTGTTTTACAAACATTAATTAAAGGCTCGCAACACTCATTTCTCCAAGGGAAGCTTTAGTTATTTCGTGTCTGCTACAAATGAATTAAACTCGTGGAAAGGGGAGGGATGTGATTCATCCACGTTGAAAGGATCAGCCTGGCAGGAATGGAACCAATCCCTGCTCCTTTGTTCCAGGACTGGGTAAGTGGTAGCCCATTGGCCACTTGGGCCAATTATAACAACTACAACAGCAGCAACAACAATAACAAGCCCTATTTGCCCCCCCATGACCCTACAAAATCAAAATATGGTATGATTCAGTGGGGGCTAAGGCCGAGCCACACAGGGATATTGAGGTGCGGGGGGGGGGGCGGAGAACTTGCTGCCCCATGCCTCTTACACAAGGATTGGAAAACTTTTTTGCATCACAAGACCCACATTCCTTCCAGGGGCCACATGTCAGTGGGGGACATGGTCAGAGGCAAAAAAGTAGGCAGGACAACCAATATGAATTTTACCTTTGGAAAGCAAGGTATTTCCACACATGTTTCCACATGAGCAAACAAGAGGCGTTATCGGAGTTCAAAAGCATATTAAAGGTAAAGGTAAAGAGACCCCTGACCATTAGGTCCAGTCGTGACCAACTCTGGGGTTGCGGCGTTCATCTTGCTTTATTGGCCGAGGGAGCCGGCGTACAGCTTCTGGGTCATGTGGCCAGCATGGCTAAGCCGCTTCTGGCGAACCAGAGCAGTGCACGGAAACACCGTTTACCTTCCTGCTGGAGCGGTACCTATTTATCTACTTGCACTTTGACGTACTTTTGAACTGCTAGGTTGGCAGGAGCAGGGACTGAGCAATGGGAGCTCACCCCATCGCGGGGATTAGAACCGTCAACCTTCTGATCGGCAAGTCCTAGGCTCTGTGGTTTAACCCACAGCTCCACCCGCGTCCCTCCAAAAGCATATTGCAGCCAGGTAAAATTGATGAAGGAGGGGGTGTAGCCTGGGGAAGAGTCCCAGGGGCTAGATAGAGAAGCCTGGAGGGCCACATCAGGCCCACCGGCCTAAGATTCCCCACCCCTGCTTTGCGGTTCATGCCTGAACGTTTGCTCTCTGACGGAAGTGTATATGTATTTGAGCGTGTTTGTGTGTGTGTGTTTGAGAGAGAGAGAGAGAGGTGAGAAGCAGCCCAGATCATATTTAGTTATCTACTTCCTCCTCCTATGATTGACGGCAAATGTCAGAACCGATTGCCTCTCATATATCAAATGCAACACCACACATATTATTCTAATGTTCCACATGTTTTGATATTGCCATCAGGGATTTTTTTACAATTGCAATAAATCAAAAGCGCCTCCCGCATAGCGGGAATGGAATCCTAGCAATGGGAAAGACCTCTCTCCTCACCCTGTCTGTTCCTTGCATTCTTGGCCAACTCGCGGGTTCTTTTTCTTCCCCTGTGGTGCATTGTTCTGACAACAAATGCTGTAATTGGAGCATTGTTCTGACAAAGAATACTCTAATTCCTGTTCAGGCTGTAATTAAAGTCATCTTCCACTTACATACACTTTTCATTCTTAAGGGGTCCCCAAGCGCATCTTGGGCTATTGCACAAATGACTAACTGCATATCCAGCCCCTGAAACGTGGATGACCTCTAGGGAAAAACACTAGCCTGCTAAAACCTACACAAAGAGGATGGAGCTGAGGTGGGTTTTACACAAAAGCTAGTGGCTTTCAGAATTTCTAAGACAATACACATTAGGGGTTTTGTGCATGTCTGCTAGGGATGGTCAAATCTGTCAATTTCATTTTCTCTGTTTCTCATTTTCCCCCAGTTTTCAGTTCTCCGCATTTGCACATTATTTATTATTATTATTATTATTATTATTATTATTATTATTATTATTATTATTATTATTATTTTTTAAAAGAATCTCCTGAAAATTCACTTACATTTCAGTGTGAATTTTTCCTAATATACACATTTCCCCAAAGTAATTTCCCAATATAAAATATTTTTTGTATCCTATCTTCACTTCCATGTGCATTTTTTATGGACACTTTCCCCCAAATATACCCATTTTTGATACAAATTATTTGGTCAGGGAATCACATCATAAAATTTGGAGGGCGGCGAGTTTCAAAGAATAACAGTTTCAGTTTGTATGTTATTTCAGGAAGTGCACATATTAAAATGTGAATCACACCAAACTTCTCCTCCTTCCTTAATGTCTACTCCTCAAAATATAAATAACCTGTAAATCACTTCTGCTGTTTGGGCATTGTAGGATGGTTGAGAGATCTTAGATTATTATTTTTTTCCTCTTAAGAGACCCCTGCCAAATTTACAGGACAACAATCTCCAAAATTTAAGGCTGGGGTGTGGTTGCACAGTTTGTCTCAGAATCCTTGTGCATATGTATACATTGGGGCGGGGGCATGACTGGTCAAGGATGCTGGTCTCCAAATGGTATCCTGTGATTGAGATCACACCTAATACTTTTCTGCAGGTGCACATTTCAGGAGAATACCAGAAATTATAGACCAATGGTTCAGGTAACTCTCTACCACCAGCAGCTGCCAAAGGGTACTTCCAGGCTGTTGCTAATTTGCAGGAGGGCTTTTAGTGCATCCTGGAACTTGGGGTTTGTGCAACTGAAGTGGGTTAAAGAACTTTTTAAAAGAAGCAGCCTTTGTACAATTTAGAAAATGGCAGGGGAATTCAATGCAAAGTGTGAGATGTTCGAATTACTAATGGGAAGATGTATGAGCATCCCACAAGCAAATCAGAATGAATGTAGGGTCACTGTCACAAAACCTTCCCACAAACAAATAATGCTCAAGAAAGGCAGGATGTAATCTAACCTCATCATAAGCTGTGCGCAAGCAATGATCACCTGCAAGAGCTTTCAAAGTAGTAGAACTGCCCCTCCCCCAACTGTTTGTTTAGACCTGGACTTGTTTCTACCCATCACAGAGCATTTGAGCATTGGCCAGCAGTGGGATGGTGAGGTTCATTTTCACCTATTGTTTTCATGGTGAAGACAATAACACCTGCTTTGGGGGGAAAGTCTATGATTACTTGTCAGCACTCAAATGCTATCGTTTAAATGGGGTGTTCAGACATCTCTTTGAACATTAAAGAGAAACTTTACAGAGAAATCGGAGGAGAGAGAGAAAGAGAATGAGGTTGGTCATGTGGATTGGCCTTCAAGTGAGAAGAACAATACAGCGTCATTCGCTGCTCATTAATGTCGACTCTCACAGGATCAAAACTGTAGCAATTTCCTCAAATCAAAACTTGTGCTTATGCTTTGATTGAGGCTCAATGATGAACCGACTGCTCAAAGGTGGGCTACAAGAACAGATAATTCTATAGTATAAAACCTTCCAAGAACCCATATTTAGAAATGAAATGTAGTGCAATGCTCCACGCAATCACTTCTTTGAACTTCCTTCCCCATTTCACCTCTGCACATAGAAAAATAACACAGCAGGCTATAGGCTAGCTTAATGACTTTCGCCCTGACTTTTGTTGGCTTTTTCAAAAGCATTGCCTTTATGATATCATTCCCCTCCCTGCAGTGGCACAATCTTCACACTTCTTTGCACAGCACATAGTTAAACTATGGCATCTACTCCCACAAATGATAGAGATGGCTGCCAAATTGGATGTGGAAGTGAGGTGCATAGTTTAACATGTGGTACATAGTTAAACAAAGGGACGCGGGTGGCGCTCTGGGTTAAACCACAGAGCCTAGGGCTTGCCGATCAGAAGGTTGGCGGTTCGAATCCCTGCGATGGGGTGAGCTCCCGTTGCTCAGTCCCTGCTCCTGCCAACCTAGCAGTTCGAAAGCACATCGAAGTGCAAGTAGATAAATAGGTACCGCTGGCAGGAAGGTAAATGGCGTTTCCGTGCGCTGCTCTGGTTCGCTGGAAGCAGCTTAGTCATGCTGGCCACATGACCCGGAAGCTGTACGCCAGCTCCCTCGGCCAATAAAGTGAGATGAGCGCCGCAACCCCAGAGTCAGCCACGACTGAACCTAATGGTCAGGGGTCCCTTTACCCTTTACCTTACATAGTTAAAACTATGGAACTTACTTCCACAGGAGGCCATGATGGGCACCAAGTTGGGTGGCTTAAAAAGGACTGGACAGATTCACGGAGGAGTAGTCTATCAATGGCTACAAGCCACAATGGCTATGCTCTGCCTCCACTATTGCACTCTGGTGCTTCGTGTGGGTATCTCATAGAATCATAGAATCATAGAGTTGGAAGAGACCACAAGGGCCATCGAGTCCAACCCCCTGCCAAGCAGGAAACACCATCAGAGCACTCCTGACATATGGTTGTCAAGCCTCTGCTTAAAGACCTCCAAAGACGGAGACTCCACCACAACATGGAGATGCCAGGGATTGAACCTGGAACCTTCAACACCCAAAGCCGATGCTCTACCACTGAGCTATGGCCCTTCCCCAATCTCAGAGGCATCTGGATTTACTGTGTAGCTTCCATGCCCCCTACCAAGAACAAAACCTGCTCCATAAGGTGGTGGGATCCATGGATTGCCATGTTGGAAGTTTCAGGATGGATGAAAGAAAGGACCTCTTCATGTATCACATCATTAAACATTATTGAACTATTAAAAGTTGTATAATACATTTTAAAATGAATAATGTATTTATTGTAAAATGTATTTAAAAATACATTATTTAAGAATTACGTTATATACTTACTTATTTATAAGACTTCAGTTATCCCCAGGGTAAAAAAAAGTGGGGGGCACATTATCTACCTGGCCCGGGCCTCTGCCTGGCTCTGCAAGGCCCTGCCCCTGTGGTGCCCCTGAATCAGTCATAAATCCGCCTCTGGAAGGGGAGAGTGCTCTTGTGCTAGAAACCTGCTTATAGGCTTCCTCTTGGGGCATCTGACCATTGTGAGAATGCAGGACTAGATGGGCCTTTGGCCTGTTCCTGCATTCTATATAACACACTCTCCAACATATTGTGGAAAGCCAGGCCACATGTCTCCTGGAGCCATGCGAGATTGTGAAAGACACACGTCTTTTGGGGTTGTGATCTCATGGCACACCAAAACACGAGGGTTTTCTTTAATTGGGACAGTTGAGGGGTATTATAATGTGGGGATGTGCAGTCAGCAGAGAAAACCAGCAATTTCTCCTTGTGAAAATGCTTTAGGTACATGGAAGGGGTTCTTTGAATCCTGGCCAATATTTCTGAATGTGTAGTTTGGTTCTAATTTGGGACAAACAGCTGGAATGAGAGAGGAAGTCCTTTGATGCCCAGCATGCAGCAATCTCTCTCCTTTTAATGGACACTAAAGAAATGCGGGATTTAGCAAAAGAAAAAAGAAAGAAAAAGATGGACTATCTTCTTTGATTTCACTTGCGTCTATAATGCCAAGTCAATACAGGTTAAAAGCAAAATTAAAAGGAATTCACTTAGAGTAAATCAAGTGCTTTTTTCCCCCTCTCCAAAAGGCAGAGTTATCTGCTTTGATCAATGCATAGGTAATATAGAAGCTGGACCAGTTTCCCAGCTCTCCGCACGTCTAAGTTGAGCAATTTTTTTTGAAAACATAGATTTTTTAAAGCTTTTCATTTAACTTCTTTTTTTGGATTTCAAGTGCATCTATTTAAACCCACTTCATGCTCATTTTTATTTTAAAGAAAAAATCCAAAGCAACTCACAATAAACACAAATTGGGGGAGAATCGAAAGAAACAGACAGTGATAAAATGTATAATTAAATAAAAATGTTCCACATCTTAGAGAAGATTTTAAAGTATATTGCTATACGATACCATCAGCAGTAATAAAATCCACTGCTAAAGCCTTGAAGAACAGAAAGTTTGTTCTTAACTAGGCCAACGGAACAAAGGAAATGTTGCTGCCTTCTTCACCTGCATAGGGAGTGTGTTGCATTAAGAAGCGCCCTCCTGAATCAGGTCAAAGGCCCATCTAGTCCAGCATCCTGTTCTCACAGTGGCCAACCAGATACTCATGAGAAGCCCATGAGTACAACAGCAACTCTCCCTCTTTCATAACATGCCAGAGGTGGGTTTAGGGGAGCACAACCAGTTCAGTCGCACTGGGTGAGGAACCTCCTGGCTCCGCATGGGGTGCCACAACTATTATTTAGAATGGACCATGAGCACCAGGGAGTGCCAAATTCTGGCGTCATACAGGGCGCGCTGCTGAAATTTGAGATCCCAAGGTCCGCCACTGCTAGAGCTTGTGGAAGATTCAGGGCGGATAAAATAAATCCCTTCTTCACATAGCACAGAGTTCAACTGTGGAACTCGTTCCCAAGGGAGGCAGTGATGGCCACCAAACGTTATGGCTTTAAAAGAGGGTTAAACAAATACATGAAAGAGAGAGCTATCAATGGCCACTAGCTATAATGTTCTACCTTCACAGTTGGAGGCAGCGATGTCTCTGAATACCAGTTGCTAGAAACCACAGCTCTTCTGCTCAATCCCTGCTTGCGGGTTTTGCTTTGGGGCAACTGGTTGGCCACTGTGGGAAGAGGATGCTGATCTTGATGGGCTATTAATCTGTTCTTATGTTCTCAAGAGCTGTGACAAAGGTACTGTAGCTCCTAGCCACTATAGTTAGTTGCCAGTGATAGCCTTTCTCCTCTCTACTGGAATAAGCACAGGAGTCATCAAATGGAATTAAGGGGGTCATTCAACATTAGAATAAAAATCACAGAATGCAAATAAACTAGTGTTTTCAGCAGAGCTCCAGAACTCCAAGGAGCCCTATGAAAGGACATTTCCCTTGAAATCATGAAACTTACAAATTAGCTGAAGGCATGGGACAGTAGGAATGCTGATCAGTGCAAAAAATATCACTAAAAGTGGGATCCCTTATAAAGCCCTGATACCATCAAAGCACACACTATCATGAGTGAACAACAAAACAAATGTCTGGCAGGACCCTGGGGTACCTTTTATTACAGACCTCCCCACCCTGTTTTAAGGCATTAAGATTTCTAATTCCCTTTTCTGCTCTCCTTACTCCCAATTATAATTTAGAGTTCCTTTCTCTACCCCACCAGGGAATTCAGAAGTCAAAGCTACTGAAGACAAGTGTGACAAGTGCAGCTTTCTGCTTAAAGTAGTTGACCTATTTTCATTACCTCTTCACATGTCCCATGACATCCTTAATTCAGTGTCTTTCATCACTATAGTGGTTGAAGACCAGAGATTTTCTGTTTTGTTTCTTTAGGGTGGAGTAGAAAAGTCTTTAGCATCTCATGGGAGCTATGTCTTGTCCTAATGGCTTTACATGTCTTCCTATAGCCTTAAATAATTCAAATGTCTTTTGCTGCTGAGATCGCAGCAAGCGCAACCAAGACAGAGAGCATTAAGAGTCTGAAACCCCCTGAAGAAAAGAAGAAGAAAAAAGGCATAATTTGCCATTATGTCCTACAACCAAACTACCTTGTCTTTGGAAATTAGGCTTGAAGTCATTAGCAATATGTCTGGCCTACACTATGGGCTCATGTCCTGGTATACTTTCTAACAGCTTCAGAAATATTCCAGCCCACCCATGGCCTAATGATGTCTTCAGTTTCCTTGTCAAGTCCTAAATAAAGGATGGGGGGCGGGGAGACCTGTGACCCTTCAGAAATTGCTAGCCTCCAAACCCCAACATCCCCAAACAACATGGCCAGTGGCCATAAATGATGAGAGCTGGAATACAACAGCCAGAGGTTCTCCTTCTCTGATTTAGTATTTGATAAGGAAGCTTAAAATGTTGTTAGGAGCATGGATGGAATTGGGTATTTCTGAAGCTAATAAAAAAGATGCCAGGACATGAGCTAAATTATTAAAACATAAATACCATGTATGCCAGATCAAACCAAGGGCAATTTTAGGCAAACAATTTGTTCCACATTCTGTGTATTCCACTTGCTGAAGCTTCAGAGCAGTCAACAAGGGCAGCCCAATGCACATTATGTTAGTAGTGTGTTCATAAGGGCATGAAACTATGGCAACTAGGAATAAATCAGAGATCTATTTGGCATATGCTACTCTCATCCCACACACCCCTATATAATCCTGATCATCACTGTATGATGGGAATGGGGTGTTATTGGTTTCATTTGTTCTTGTTCTTGTTTTTATTATGTATTTTTTGGTTTTATACTGTATTTTTATGCTTTGAGATCTTTGAATGAAGGGTTGTATACAACTTTTAATAATAATAATAATAATAATAATAATAATAATAATAATAATAATTCACCAAGAGACAAACTACTGAAACTTTCCAGAGAATGGAAAACCATGGAGGTTTAGAATGAGTTGTTGACATAAATTAAAACACCTTATTTCAATGAAACCTTGTAACCCATTGCTACCCAGAGCAGTTCCAATAATACTTCAGACTAGGGATATCAGAGAATTATTGTGAAAATATATAAGCAGAAATTGCTGCAATGTGTATGTTTGTGTGTAGTCAAGAACTTAAATCAGTCAGGCAAATGCAATGGGAATTCATTCACATGCTGCTTGTTGGTTCTTCAAAGTCTGCAAACAATATGTCATCAATGACTTTTTTAATGTTTTGACATTTCCTTTACACTGAAATGAATGTATGTTATGTCAATAGCTACATAACTTGCATTAAGCAGTAGACAGTGAGACTAATGACTTTGCATTTGGTGGAAACTGAACTGCAGTGGAACGGAAAGGGTGCTGGTTATGATGAATATAGGTCGGAATGAAATACGCTGCCTTCTTGCATTCCTAGCTATGGCCCTGCCTCAAGCAAGGCACTCTCTTGGCCAATGATTCAGCAGGAGGCGTTGTCTAGTTTCAGTGAACTGCAGCTGTGCATGTGAACTTAGATTTTCTCTACTAGTGACATGCTTCTGTGACCTCTGTTCAAATCAGATCATGCAGCATGGGAAGGGAGGAATGATGTCTTGCTGTTTATTCACAAGTGATCAATTTGTCACTTTGATGCATGTTACCAAGGAAGCCATTATGAACAGAGAACAGTGCTAAGCTGTCTCTTTTCCATGTTCGTTTTCTGCAAAACTAATTGGGTTTTTTTCCACTGCGAGTGGAGTGGGAAAAGGCTGTGGGAGTACTCAGGGTCAGCGCTTAATTTATGAAATGCAGTTTTAATAACCTTATCTGTTTACCTCCATTTCCCCCATGTCTGCTCTCTTCCTTCACCGCCCCCGCTGCAGAGACTCCCCAGTCCTTAACCATGCAAGGAGATTCAATCTAATTTAACTCTGTGTGGCACTACAGGGAATAGACTCTCGCTCCTCCCCTCTATCTCTCTGTGTCGTTCCAGTGGGAAAACCTCAAGAAGCCATCTCAATGTGACCCACGTCCTAGGCTTCTTAAGAGTGCTAAATTGGGTCAGATATGTGAGGAGTGAGGTGGGGGTGGGCGGGTGACATTGGCCTCATAAAATTTACTTGAGAGAGGGAGAAATCTCTGAACCATTAATGCTTCATAAAATTTTTACAAGGCTTTGGCTAAGAAGAAAAAAAAAGGGGGGGGGGAAACAAACAGAGACGGAGTCGGCGTTTGAGCGCTGTTTAAATCAAACATTCTCTCTCTAATGCATCCCCCCCCCCTTCCAATACCAATCAGGAAAGCAATCAAGCATGATGCCCCCGGCATCCCTGCTCTTCCATTTCCAGATTCTAATATCCTCCCAGATCAAGACACTCCTGGCTGACGAAGGGAAAGTTAGTTATAAACTCTGTACACTCTACCGGAGTCCTGGAGCAAGGTATTTCTGGCAGGCTGCCAATCACCGGACATTTGCTCCTCTTTTAATCAAAAACACCGATGGCAGCCTTGTAAAATGTGTTCGATTGACCTTGTAACCTGGAGAACGCTGGCAGGCTTTCTTGAAACTGGTGGTTCCTAAAGCGGGAGGTAGTGCCCCCCTGGGTGTGAGGGGGTTACCTGGGGGTTCTAAGGGGCAAGGGGGTGGCAGGGGAGGCCCTTCAGGTGCAAATGACTATTAGACTTTGAAAAGCTGGTAGAACCAGTGCTTTTTTTCCTGAGGGGACTCAGGGGGATGCATACCCCTAAACATTTTGTGAATCTTTGTACTTTTGTCCATTTACTGTACAGTCATACCTCAGGTTACAGACACTTCACGTTGTGTGTTTTCGGGTTGTGCAAACCCGGAAGTATGAGAACGGGTCATTTCCAGATTCCAGCACTCGCGCATGCGCAGAAACACTAACTCGCTCTTTGCGCATGCACAGATGCACCGAATTATGACCTGTGGGTGCGCAGACATGGTGCTGCGGGTTGTGAATGCTGTGGATTGCAAACATGCCTCCTGCATGGATCACGTTTGCAACCCGAGCATCCACTGTATTTATTTTTCCCGATTTGAACTATAAAATGGTGATTTTCTTGAGTCAAAATGAGAGTATCCCTAAGCATTTTTAAAGAAAAAAAGCACTGGGTATAACCCAGACTTTTTTTTTCAGCTGGAACTCACTGGAATTCAGTTTTGGCACCTCTCAGGTAGGCTCTATTGCCATTATAAGCAAACATTATAAGAGAACCATGAGTTAGTTCATGGTGAGGTATGGCCTCGCTTTCCCTAGAAAAATATCACTGGGTATAATGGCATCAAGTTCATCTATTTGGTTGAATAATTAAACTAAACGGTTTTAACTGGGTTTTGAATAAATGTGCACCACTCGGGAGTTCGGGTGGTGGCAGCAGCCCAGGATAGGGTGTGCTTTGTGCAGCTCCTGGGTTGTAGAATTCCCTCCCCACAGAGGTGCATTTGGGACCTTCATTCTATAGTGTCACCATATGGTAGAGATGCGCCTCTTTACCCTCCTTTTTGACACCTGAGAGATGTGCTTTCAGGACCCAGCCTATTCTTGTGACTGCAATCTGTTTTAATCATGTGCAGTTTTAACACTGAATATTTTAATTGTAACCCACCCTGGGACCTGATGGTGAAGCAGGTAATAAATGGAAATCATCAACAACTCAAGCCCCTACCCAAGTTTGGCTGTAAACATATATCAGGTGCAGCTATCTCTTGCGCCAGGATAGCTCCCAGAAGGAGAAACTACGGCAGCTCAAGTGCCTATGAATTCCTACAGATTTCCAGAATCTGCCTCTTATGGTTTCCACCTCAGATTTTGACATTCCTTTTTACTGGATACAATTACTGGAGCAGAACTCAAAATGTCAGAATCTGCTACACTTCCAGAGATGTATATCTGGAATGAGGCAATCTGAGTCAATGGGGATTAATTATCTCCTTTCTGCAATTTTAAAGAAAAGAAAAACACTGAGAATACATTAACTGTTTAAAATGTGAGTTTTTAAAATTTTGGATCTGTTTGCCATCCTGGGCTCCTTCGAGAGCAAGTGTGGGATATAAATTCAATAAGTAAGCCTTATCATAGAATTGTAGAGGTGGAAGGGACGAAGAGGGTCATTTAGTCCAACCCCTTGCAATTCAGCAATCTTTTTGCCCAATGTGGGGCTAAAACTCACAACCCTGAGATTTAGTCTCAAGCTCTACTAACTGAGCTATCCCAGGCATGTTATGTGTGTTGTGCATGTGTGTGTGTGTGTCCCCCTTTTATTTGTGTAGTTATGGAACTGTGCTATAAAGGATTGTACTTGATGGTTTTGTACATCTCTAGTTGGAATAATAATAATAATAATAATAATAATAATACCCTGTCCTTCTGACAGTGTTGCCCCAGCCACTCTGGGCAGCTTCCAACATATATAGAAACATAATTAAACAACAAATATAATAAATTCCTGTATGCAGGGCTGCCTTCAGTTGTCTTTAAAGGGTTGTATAGTTACTTACCTCCTTAACATCTGATGTCAGGGCATTCCATAGGGTGGGCGCCACTACCGAGAAGGCCCTCTGCCTGGTTCCCTGTAACCTCACTTCTCGCAATGAGGGAACCACCAGAAGGCCCTCAGAGTTAGAGCTCAGTATCCAGGCTGAACGACAGGGGTGGAGACACTCCCTCAAATACACAGGGCCGAGGCCATTTAGGGCTTTAAAGGTCAGCATTGACACTTTGAATTGTGCCTGGAAACGTACTGGGAGCCAATATAGGTCTTTCAGGAGTGGTGTTATATGGTCCCAGTGGCCACTTCCAATCACCAGTCTAGCTGCCACATTTGGAATTAGTTGTAGTTTTCGAATCACCTTCAGAGGTAGCCCCATGTAGAGTGTGCTGCAGTAGTCCAAGCGTTAAAGAGTAGGACTGCAGGGAATCAACTATCACTCATTGACTTGATTGTTGTCCTGGGACAAAAGGGGTCAATGGGCATTCACCTGCTCCCCAAAAGCCTTAATCTCCCACCCAGCTCCTCATACTTGAGCAATTTGTTTTCAGCCTCAATATTAAGCTGCTATAACTTTACTCACATGAGTGTATTTGGCTTACCATTGTGCCCACTTCATTTATGCTTTACTTTACTTCCCATGGCCTGCCTCTCCAATGAGGACGTACTTCAGGGCCGGCCCCACCATCAGGGAGGTTCAGGTAGCTGCCCAAGCAGCAGATTCAGGAAGTGGTGGCAACGTTTTGAGGACAGAGTTGTGTATGTGTCATTTGACCTGCCCTGCACCCTCTAACTAGCTTTAGGGCATCTGATTGGCCACTGTGAGAACAGGATGGTGGACTTGATGGACTACTAGTTTGTTCCAGTACCAGCAAACTCTTTTTATGCTCAGGTGTCCCACTGCCAGTGTGGAACAGCTTCTGCATGTGGAATGCAGAAGGAGTGCCATGTAGCCCCTTCGCTCAGGTGGCAAAACATTTTGGGCTAGCCCCGATGGTTTGCCTACCTGAAAGGTTCAGCCACAACTCCAGCCCTGACCATAGGCAGGCTCAAATGTGGTGTGGTGCTCCTCTCGATTAATAGCAATCACGTGGATTGCAGTGGTAGCCAACAGTCCCCTTTAGGTTGAAATTATGTTGATAAAAAAATAATAGGAATATTCCATCAGCGCATATTCAACTGTAGTGAATTAACTGAGGGTACAGCCTTTCATGCATATGCATATGGTGCAGAATTATTCAGCATAACAATCCAAACATTTGTGGTGCCTGGATAAACAGTGGCACGACTGCGTTTGAGCTGTGGCTCACGTATCATGCACTCTACTTTATGTTGGTGTACAGCACGCCGGTAGCTTTAGATCTTCTCCAGCAGCTGCCACACTTGCACATATCCCTGTACTGAAAACCAGGCCAGCAGGTCAGCTTGGTGAGAATTAAACAGAATCCTGGCTAACCCTGAAATTTCCATTCATTAAAGCCTTAAGTGTCTGCTTACAGCTTGTAGCAGAGGTAGTGTCAGCTTCTAAGCACAGGACTTGGTAGCATCCCAAATCACCGTGGAATGCGTCCAAGGGAAGTATATGCTGGTGATGTAACAAATGCATTCCCCATTAGAGATCCAGCATTTAACCTAGAGCAGCGAAAAGCTTCTCGGCTGGTTGCCGAGAGGGAGAAGGAAACAACCAAGCACCTCATTGCCCTTCAATACTTGGGGAGGGGTGCAAGACAACTCTTTTGCATGCAGAAGGTCCCAGGTTCAATCCCCGGCATTTCCAGGCAAGGATGGGGGAGACCCCGCCCCCCGGCTGAAACCACAGAGAGCTGCTGCCAGTCATTGTGTACCATTGGTATGAAATTTGCAAGCTGATGTGGAAATGTAGAAAACTGAACTTAAGATTGGGGGGAAAAAATAGAAACCGAATGAAATGGAAATGGACCAGCTCACTCATCCTTGATTGTGACTGGGTGGCAATTTGAAAATAGACCTTCACAGTCTCGATCTGACATTCTAAGGCTAGGGTAGCTTATGTTGTACCCACCAGAACGGTTGTTGGATGGCAGTTCCCATTGTCCGTGACCATTGGCCATGCTGCTTGGGGCTGATGGGCCCAGTATCCGGAGAGTATTGTTGGCTACCCCTGCTGCAAGCACCCAAATGCACTGATTCTCCCCAGGCCACACACCGTTCCTTGTGTCACCCCTTAGTGGGACTGTTCTGTGCCCTCTTTGAGTAATTCTGCCAGCCTTTAATACGTCTCTGAACTGTGATAAGGCTAGTACAGATGTGTACTTAGAAACCTCTGATTTACAGTGGGCTACATTCCAACCATGCAAAAAGCTGCAACTGTTTCTCCACCCACTTTTGCCTCTGTCTTCACTCAACATTGGTATGGTGCCCCCAAAAGGTTGCCCATGAGACAGCGTGGTCCAAAAATTCCCTGCCCCTGAGTGGGTAAGGTATGGGTGGCGCTGTGGGTTAAACCACAGAGCCTAGGACTTGCCAATCAGAAGGTTGGCGGTTCGAATCCCCGCGATGGGGTGAGCTCCCGTTGCTTGGTCCCAGCTCCCGCCAACCTAGCAGTTTGAAAGCACATCAAAGTGCAAGTAGATAAATAGGTACCTTCTGGTGGGAAGGTAAACACTGTTTCCGTGTGCCAGAAGCAGCTTAGTCATGCTGGCCACATGACCCGGAAGCTGTACGCCGGCTCCCTCGGCCAATAAAGCGAGATGAGCGCCACAACCCCAGAGTCGGTCACGAATGGACCAAATGGTCAGGGGTCCCTTTACTTTTTAATGGTAAGGCAAACTATCACCAAAAGATATAGCAAGGTTCAGAAAAGGGCAAACAAATGATTAAGGGGGTGGAAGGACTCCCTGATGAAGAAAGGATACAGCGTTTGGGACTTTTTAGTTAAGAGAAAAAGCAAGAAAGAGGCTATATGAAAGAATCTTATAAAATTATGCACGACAAGTTGCTAGGAAAATGTTTTTTCTCCTTCTCACATGACATTAAAACTTGTGGACTTCCAATGAAGCTGAATGTTGGGAGATTGGCCATTGGCCTGATCCAGCAAGTTCTTCTTATGCTCTAAAGTTGAATGCACAATTCTGTAATAACTGGCAGTAAATCCAGTAGCTTTGGCTCACCTCTTCCCCCTCCCAGTCCTGTTCCCCAGTGCCTGGCTGGAGAAAGAAGCTGATATTTTGGACCAAATGTGCATCCACAGGACAGCAGAAGGGAGGTCAGGATGGATAATTGGAGCAGCAGGCCAGAATGGGGGGAAGAATCTGGACACCTTGCAAGGCTTCCTCCTGTGAAACTTTGGCATATTGTTCTATGAGAGTGTTCCAGGATGCAGCAATTCAGACCCCTGCAGGGCTCTAAGCATCTGCCCCTGGCATTTCTTCTCTCTACCCACCTGCTCCCTGGACACTCACTCGCTTTTGCCTTTTAAGTTCTCTATATAAGGAACTTTGGGAATTGGGCCTCCTGACTTCATTCGTCACAGTATTTCAAAAGAATGCACTTCACAGCTCTGAGATCTGACAGGGCATTCCATATTCATTGGGTGCCTCCTTCTGGATGCAATCCAAGGCAGTGGCCAGGACTTAAACAGTTCTACCACATACCTTGGTCTCTCTGCATATCTCTAGAGGCTGCTTGCTTGCTTCTCTGTCTGATCTGAGGATGCTGACTGAATCTGCCTCTGCCAAAGTCTGACATAGATTCTGAGCTTCAGTTACACAGGATACGTTTACTGGAGTGGAACTCAACATGTCAGGATAGAGGGGGTTTTTTTGGTACATTCCTGGAATTTTGAAAGCCAGATTTTTTTGGGGGGGTGCTGGTGGGGGTGAGGTTCCTGCTGTCTTTTTTGTCCCTTTCCAAGAAGAAGAAAAACACCAAAAGAAAAAAAAAATAAATGAAGTATTCTTCCATCAGAATCACCCAGGTATTACTTTTATTTTTACAATTTTGCAATGGTGCTACTAGCATTTATATATATATGTGTATATATACTTATTAAAAATGGGAGTGATGTTCTTTTTCAATTCTTTTTAAGCACTCTCTTTTGACAGTCTCAATTATCCCCTCCATTCTGCTTTATCTCCGCCTTCACAAAGACTCCGCCTCGTTTTCTCTTCCCTAGTCTTACTGCCTTACATGCGAAGAGCAATGGTCAAATGTGTCAGTTTCAGTTTCCCTTATTTTTTCCAGTCAAGTTCAGTTCTTCATGCTTCCAAGTAATTTTTTAGATAAAAAAACCCCACATGAAAATTCACCAACATTTTAGTGTGAATTTACACAATTTGTATACAATTTTGCATGCACGTTTTTTGCAAAGCAAATTTCCACACTAGAATCCAATTTTTGCAAGTTAATTTTACCAATCTATACATTTTTCTTCACACTTTAATCCCAATATCTGCATTTTTGCACATGCTACTTGGTGCGTGTGTGTTCTGTAATAAGAGTGCACCAGCTAAGGTATGTATTTATATTGGAGTGTCCACACTTCATTCTACTTTATTCATCATTCTGTGATGCTTCCTCAGTTTTAGTGCACATTTTCCAACTGGAGGGGCAACACTTGCACTATAACACAACAGAAGTGGTTCAAAAACAAGCACACACCTGGAACATTTGTGGTTAAAAATAAAGTTTCCATATTTCAGCAAGATGTTACAGGGCATGCACTGATCAGAGTAAGATGTCCACCCCAAAACTTTTGCAAACAAGTTTTGAAAGCGGCATGATGTATAGCCACCCCAATACCATCATGACTGCAAATCATTATGCAGGCACAACAAAAGATTGTGGGGTACAGGCAAACACTTGGCCCTAGAGCTGGCCTTGAAGCATCACCCAATATTTATAGTCTGCATACCCTACCATTGCTATGGAAGTGGCAGCAAGGAGACTCCCCAAAGGGAGGGGGCACTTTTGTCTCCTTTACTATGTATACTTCCCTAGATCAGCCACTTGGCTGAGAACCTTCTGGCTATCTAAACTGGCTTAACCAAACAAGGGGCCTCCCAGATGATCAATACATTGATGGATGGCCTGTTTGCTCCGCAAAGCCCTCATATCCCTTCCCTGCCTTGCCCCCCTGTATTTTACCTCCCTCTCCCAAAACTAGCCAGCAGGTTTACGGGGTTCTGCCTGAAAATGAGATGCAGAAAGGGCATGGGTCAGGGGGCAGAGCTGCAGAAACAGATGTGGCAGCAGGGGCAACAAAACCATCCCTGCACATCTTATTGACACTGCAGAGGTTAGATGTGCTTGTGAAGGGTACCTCTGCAAACAGAGAGAGCAACAGGAGGCTCTCAAACAGCAGGGCAATGGAGACAGTGCATGCTGCAGGGGTCAGCAAACTTTTTCAGCAGGGGGCCGGTCTACTGTCCCTCAGACCTTGTGGGGGGCCAGACTATATTTTGGAGGGAAAAATGAACGAATTCCTATGCCCCACAAATAACCCAGAGGTGCATTTTAAATAAAAGCACACATTCAACTCATGTAAAAATATGCTGATTCCCAGACAGTCCGCAAGCAGGATTTAGAAGGCAATTTGACTGGATCCGGCCCCCAAGCCTTAGTTTGCCTATCCATGGTGTACGGGATCTGTTTGTACTGCTAAGTTTATTGTTTTATTCTCTTTGTAAACCACTTTGAAGTGTTTTGACATTTATAGTCAAGTGGTGTATACATTTTATCAAGCAATAAATAAACCGCATTCCTTCACCATTCATTTCAATGCAAAAGGAGGGGGGAGCAGTTGCATGTCATTTGTGGATTGTTCTTATTGCCCAGTATTGCCAGCTCTGACTGGCAGCTGCTCTCCAGGATCTACTTCCACCTGGTCCTTAAAAAATAACAACCTGGAGATGCCAGTGATTTAACCTGGGGCTTTCTGTGGTCTACCACTGAGCATCAGTCTCTCTCTCCCACTAAAGTGATGGCAACCACTTTTGCAATGGGAAAGAGCTGGATGAGTTTGGACGATGCAATCAGTAGGATGTGCTTACAGCCACGACCCTCTTGTCTACTTGACCTTCTCCCCTCCTCTCTTTCCCCCGCATTCCAAGTAAACCTGCCCTAGCAAGTATTATTGGGACCGGCAGGTCAAGTGCATGACTTTGCAGCCATTGTGCTGCCAACTGCTCTATTTGCTGTCTCCAAGACAAGTCTGAAATGTCACAGACATTGGCAAAGGAGCTCTCCAGAGAACAGCTGCCCTTGCTCCTAAATTACTGGCGGTCGGTAAATGCAAGCCAGCTGAGTGCCCTGCCATGTAAAAAGAGGTTGTTTGCAAAGGCTCCCAAGGCCTCCAAGCACCATTTCTCTCTCATACACAAGTGCAAGCAGAAGGAAAACAAATAGCACTTTCAGACTTTACTTCCAGACCAGAGAGAGAGAGAGAGAGAGATTGAGAGAGAGAGAGGGAGAGAGAGAGAAGGAAGGAAGGAAGGAAGGAAGAGAATAATTAGGGAATAGAGGAAGCAGAATTTTCATAGGGTCAGAGAGATCCCCCTGACCCATTTGCAGCTATGAAATACCCATTAGAGATGGGAAAATTTGTCAATTTTGGTTTCTCATTTTTCTAATCTTTAATTCAGTTTGCTACATTTCCACATCAGTTTGCAATTAAACACACTAAACATAGCTCCTCGTGAAAAGTCAGCAGCATTTTGGTGCAAATTTCTCCCAATACACACATATTTGCTCACACTGTTGCCTGATCTATTTCCTTATTTAAAAGCACTTAATGTTTCAAAAAAATCTCTACTACACTTTCTTCGCAAGGCATATTTGTTTGTTGTTTTCACTAACACAGGCATTTTATGCATGCTTTGCCCTAGTACCTGTATTTTAGACACATTATTAGATAGGAGAACTAGAGTGCAAAATTTGTAGAAATGCAGATTTGGAAAGGTGGGCTGTGTTGGGATTCAATGACTTTTCAGCAAATGCTGGTTGGGTCATGAAAATGGCACTTTTACCCAACAAAACTGTTTCTCCAAAGATCAGACTTTTTGCAGTAAGGAAACGAACAGGGAACTGCACTGGAAAGTCTGAGAGACATTTGGTTGATGAAACATTGTCTAACCTCCCCACAAACAAATCAGAATGAATGTTCAATAAATAACATACACGGTCCAATCTCTCTGGAAGCAAAGCACGATAAACAAACAAATTGCTTGATAAACATGTCATCTGGAAGTGGCCATTGTCTATTGCTGTGAAAACAAGGAAGATTCATTTATTTTAGCCCACAAGGATCTTTCTAGTTCTGGACAAGTTTCTTCAGTTTGCCTTCCAAACCATTCTGCAAATATTAAAGATCCGAGCTCTGCAAGTCAAGCCATTTCCTCATTACTGCTTTCAATAAATGCAACCGGAGACCTGGGCAATGAAATAACATTGCCATAATGAGACCCAAGGAATTGAGCAAAGTGATCTGATGCTACAGTGATCAAGAAAAGAGTGATTAACTCAAGTAGTGCATAACTAGAGCCTAGTTAGCCATTATAAATGAGCCAATGTGGCAGAGGGGTTAGAGTGTCAGACTAGGACCTGGGAGACCAGAGTTCAAATCCTCACTCAACCATGAAGCTCAGAGGATCACTTATGAAAGCATCCATGCAGTGCAATCCTAGGCAGCCTTACTCAGATCTAAGTCCCATTGTGTCCAAGGGGGTCCTTCCAAACATCAATGCACATAGGATTGTGACCTTATAGGTGCCACATAATACAGTGGTACCTCCGGTTGCGGATGGGATCCATTCCAGAGGTCTGGTTGGATCCCAAGGTTTCCGCAAGCTGAGGACTGCTTCTGTGCATGTGCAAAAGTGGTAGACTGCATCTGCACATGTGCGTGCGGCAAAACCAGGTCAAATACTTCTGGATTTGCTGCTTTCGCATCCTGAAGTTTATGTAACCAGAGGGTTACATAACTGGAGGTGCTACTGTTCTTGTTCTGCATTTGTAAGAACAATACCCACACTTTGGAACTCCCTGCTTATTGACACTATGCAGGTGCCTTCACTGTACCCTTTTCAGTGCATGATAAAAGCATTTTGGTCTAGAAAAGCCACTCCTGGCCTGTATTTTAATCAGGTTTTTAGTTTACTTTTGATTTTAATTAATTTCGAATGTTTCAAATGGTTGTTTTTAACCTGTGGTTGTTGTTTTTCTTAAAAAATGTTTAGGGGTACTCTCATTTTGATTCAAGAAAACCACCATTTTATAGTTCAAATTGGGAAAAATAAATACAGTAAATGGACAAAAGTACAAAGATTCACAAATTGTTTAGGGGTATGCATACCCCTGCATCCCTCACCCCCCGAAAAAAGCACTGTTTTTAACCATATTTTAACTGATAACTTTATTGTTTTGCTATTTTTGTAAACTGCACTGAGGTTTTCTTACAATCAAGTGGCATATAAAAGTTGTGAAATAGAAGTAAATAAATAAATTATGCCCCTAATCAGGAAGCACCCTTAACTTCCCAATCCCCATAGGGGGAAAAATATATTTTACTGGGTCAAGGAGAAAAGCTTGGGTTGTTGAACTGAAGGAAACAAATTGGGTGGGGAGGGGAGAGAGGCAGGAGTGACTGTCAACTGTTTCCATCCATTCCAAGCTATTCCCTCTGCCGCTCGCTTCCATTAACATCCGATTTGGAAACAAGGCCACAGAACTAGCTCCGGGTGGTCACAGCATCCCCCAGCAGGTACAGCTGGGTTTTTGCTGAGCAAGATGACTCATTTGGCATATATAAACCAGCTTGGACAAGAGTGCGGCTCTCGCTTGCTCTTTATCACCTCGCACAGTTGCACGGAAGAGGGGAACGAGACAGGAGAGGCAGAGAGAGAGAGAGTGGAGGAGATGTCAACAGATAAGATCTTCTGGGTTAAGACAATTTCTCTTCTCACCTCCAAAGAATGAAGTTGCCTCCCTCCTGCAAAAAAACAAAAACAAAACCCTACAGCCGTCTCCCTTGTCAAAGAGGAGAAAAAGGCACACCCCCTCCCCCCCCCCGCACTTTCAAGGCAAGGTTAACAGGGTAGAGAGGGAGCATCTGTTTATGAGGAGGGTTATCAAGTGAAAGGCAGTAACACAGTCTCCAAACCAGCTTTTCATAGCCTCTTACTTATTATTTAATTTGGCTCCAATACGTAAAATTAGGCTAATGGCTGTTAAGTGGTTAAGGCGCACACATTGTCCATCTGCCGAGAAGGCTCCGGGCCATTGTTCTGTTTCAAAGGCTAAGGAGGGGGAGAAAATAATAGGAGAGGCGCATGCTGTTAGCTTGAGAGCTAATGCATCCTCTCCTCGCTTGCTTGAGTTTCTTCTGGCACTGATGTTCTCTCTCTCTTTTGCTGGAAGTTTAAGAGAGAACTTTGGGAAAGTAGAATTTCATGAATTCAGAAGCCAGCCCAGTTGCGCTCTCTCTTTATCTCTCTCCATTATCATCAACAAATGGCTTTGATCTTACAATAACTACCTAGCGAAGTGCTTGGTTGCTCTGATTTACATCAAGGTCAACAATAGCCACCAAAGGCACAAGGCATATACAGGTTTTGGCCTCTTCCTAAATGGGATCTCTCACTTGGAGCAATATCATCGTATGTGCTCAACCCTCTTCTGGAGGAAGGGGCTGTTTGTCCCTCTGGACACCAGGTGTGTGGCACCATATCCTGCCCTCAATAGATGAGGATCTGTTGGAGGTGGCCTCTAGGAACCCACCACTGACTCACCTAAAGCAGTTACAAGGGGGAGCCCTCAGGACTTGGGGTGTAAGAAGCAATCATTTCCCGTCCCACCCTAAATTCATTGCATGCAGCACCATTCCCATTGCGCTGCATGTCATCTTTTGCCAAAACCGACATTATTCGTCTTGCTGCCCGCTGTGGTGAAATTACATAAGTTACGTTTTTAATGATGTAATTAATTATGTAAATCATGTCATTACATTATGGCATAGGTTTTTTTCACAAATATATTCCACCCCATTCATTGCAATGCAAATGAAACACAGTGCAACTAGAAGGAAAACAGAAATCAGTTAGGTACAGCTGCGCTATGCCAAGTCTGGCTAATATTCATTCTAGCCCAGCACTGTCTACACTGACTGGCAGCAGTTATCCAGGGTTTCAGACATGGGTTTCTCCTAGCCCTACCCGGAGATGGCAGGGGTTGAGCCTGGGATTTTTTGCATGCAATGCAGGGGCTCTGCCCCTGAGCTACAGACCTTCTCTGTTGATTCTTGCTCAAGGTCAGTCTCAGGCCAAGCCCTGTTGAGTGTCTGGAAAGCTCTCAGTCTGGCTGGAACAGATGCACATCTCAAGTAGGCTGGACATATCCATTTGCAATGCCTCCTGCCTCATCAGGCTATAATGTAATGCAGCTTCTGGAAAATGGCATAGCAAAGCTCACCATTCATGGGAGAGGGGAGATCCTGCCTGGGCAGCCTGGGCTATAGTGGAGCAGTGGCAGTACTGGGTCCCATGGGCTTGGTGGATCTGGGCTTTCCCCTTTGCGTCTTGCAATTAGCTGGGGTAGTACTGATGATATATAAATATGGGGCATGAGGGGGGTTGGCTTGAGGATTTACTGGACTAAATTGTTATACCAGCAAGAGCCCTGATGACAGAGTAATTGAAAAGAAGGAGGGGTGAAAACATTTGCAAAAAAATAGTCAATCCCCCCCCCCCAATCCCTAATGGATGGCTGCATTGCTTCTCTGCTTCTCCACATCTATCTTTTTTAAAATCCATTGCCTCAGCCTGTACAAGCTCCCCCATCCCTCGCTTTATCTGCATCCTGCATCTCTCTCAGGGCAACCTGCCTGAGTGACTCTGCCTCTTAACTGTATCCATCCCAATTCATTAGCTGTGTACAAGGTGTATATATACACACTCAGTCAATCTCCACCAGTTCCGACCGCAGGCGTGGACAGAATGCAAAGCGAGGCTGGGAGCCAAGCTCAGAGGAAGTTGGTTGTAATAGCTGAACAGATCCACCTGTCTCCTTGTATGTCCTGGCCTGCCTCTCCAAACTTCTTTGCAACAAGGGAAGTCTGGAGCAGTTATGGATTTTTAGAGGCTGGGACAGAGCAAAAGGGGTCAGATGTATTCCGAAGGCGCACATCCATTTATGCTCAAAAGATCATTATGGGTGCAAGGCGCATCCCTTTGAAGTCATTAGCAAAAGTCTCACTGATTTTAATTGATCTTGATTGCAACCCGCAGCTGCTGAAATTGAAGCACTGGAAAGTGAAATGACATCTGTACATCAAAGTTACAATAATTTGGGTGGTAGACAGGCCCACCTCATGAGGGGATGGGGTCACCCATCCTTTGCATCTGGTGATTTTGGGTGCCGCTGAACTGTACTAGATGTATTTCTCTTTGACACGGCCCAAGCATAGGATCAATCAAAGCTGGGGGTGTTATAAGAATTTTGATAGGCTGAAGGCACAATGGGTGAAGAGCTGTGGTGGTGTCATCTGACTAGCCTTCTGCCCTTGCCAAGCCTCCAAGCAATGTGGATATCAGGCTTTTTATTTGCCACCTTGAAAACATTATCAGTTATCCTTCCTTCCATGGTGAAAATAAATATTGTGTCATTGCAGGTGCACCTGACAATTCCAGCAGCCACTGGAAGCATTTCCTGCATATGAGTGCATTTCCTCTTTTTTAGTGCTCCATAACTGGCCACCCTATCTGTGCAGCTGCTCCTTTTGCTGAAACCAGGGCCTGGCTGAGGTTTGAAACCCAGCCAAACATACAACTTTGCCTTCCCTCATAGAAGCGCTATTGCTAACATTCCAAAAGCCTTTTACAACAAGAAACTGGAATGAACTTAACTGTTGCATGCCACCACAGTCTGTGCCAGAGGATTCACCAATAAAAGTGCAAAATAAGTCTCAATCCCTTCAAAGTATGAACTAGGCTAGGAGAGAAATTCAATTCAGTTCTCATTTAAAGGTATTGAACTCGTAACTTGTGATGCAATTCTCCAACCAAACAATTCTTACAAAAATGCATATATTGCATACCCCTCAACTGTCCCACTTAAAGTGGGACATCCCATGGTTACAGAAGCCACCCCAGCTTCTGATTAGATCTCAAGATGTCCCATTTTGGCTCCCACAAGACACCTGTTTTGGGGGCCATGCTCTTGTGCAAGTCATCTGGCTCATTGGGTGCTGGTGTAATGTCAAGGAGCATGCTCTTGCCTGGGTGCCACTGCTTGTTCTAAGCTTACTTCTGGGTTTCTTCAGTCAAGCTTCACTGATGGGGCTGTGACACTGAGCTGGTGAGAATCTCTCTCCTCTTATTCCCAACACCAACAGCCTTCTTGTCTGCCATTCACTTCAAGCCCCATATATTCACTTCAAGGCATATTCATGGGAAAGGGTTAAGTTGTGGGGGCGGGGGTGTAAGTTGGGGTGACAATTGTTTGGGGTGTGAAAAGGAAGGGGTGCATGTGAAGGTGCACAGAGGGGAAGAAAGGAGGATAAAAGTGGGGTGTTGGCTGAGGAAATGGATGTCTTAGATCTAGGTGTCTCTCTTTCTCTGCCACCCTTTGGTGTAACCTACAGCAGTCACTCTGTCACCCTTTAGCGTGGCCCCAAAATATGTGTGTTTTGGAGGGACATGTTCCTGCACGTCACATGATTATGATTTGCACACGAGTCCAGTCATGAAAGATGTGCATCCTGTTTTTCCCATGTAGAATTTTGGAGGATATTATACTGAGTTCAAAGGGTGCGTGGCAATGAATAAATCAGTGAAAACAATATTCCAAAATGCACAGTATTAGGAGAAATGGCTTGCAAAAAAAAGTAAAAAAGTGAACTAGTCAAAACTGCATGCAAAAATGGGTTTATTTGAAGAATTTTGAACTAAAATGCTGATGAATTTTCATGAGGATGTTCCTTAAAAACAAACCACCTGCAAAATGCTGCAAAATGTAGAGAACTGAATTTAAGACTGGAAAAAAGGAGAAACCAAGAGAACCAAAGGGAAAGATGATCCAGGGTGTGTCCTAGCCAGTAACCACCAACCATCCAGGCTCATTAAACTGAACATTGTGGAGTCCTCCAAGCAACTCTGGTAACTCCAGCTGATTACCGCTTCTCCTTAACCAGCAGTCAGGTTATGCAAAAGATTATCACCTTGTCTCTTCATAGCATCCAACAGCAAAGCCATCAGCAGGATGAGCTTCTATGCATCAGGATCAGACCCCTGGGCTTGTTTCCTGCCTTCCTCTTGAGATTTTTCTGTGTGCGAGTTTCAAAATGAGCTCCTGATTCCCAGCTAAAACATGGAGTTTCACTTAGTGCCCCTATTTATTTTCCATGGGAGGAAAACACAACCTTCACACCATCAGCCGCCATCAGCCACTACTGCAGTTCATTGGTCTCCATGTGTTTTCCCTGACAGCCCTGGGTCCAAGAGCCAACTGGCAGAGGGGGCCTGCACTTCCAGGGTAAACCATGTGGCGCTGCCAGTTTTCCGTGACAAAAGGAGTGTTTACAGCCGGCACGGTGACAGCTGTCCGAATGCCACATTTATTTACGAAACGTTAGTTAAATTACTGACAGTTGGCGCTGCAGAGGGAGAACTTAGTAGGAAAGGCTGGCATCCCCCCCTGTCTTGCTAACACAGCGGAGCCGACTCCTCTCCATAGATCACCCTCTTGCCTCCTCTGCTTTTGTTTGTTTTAAAGTTCCCCTTTAACAAATCTCTGCTTCTTGGATTGCATTTGCATTTCCACACCTGCAGGCCCTGAACCTACGACGGACGCTCTCCAAGGCTGCGCGGGGACGCCAAGCTTTAAAATGGAGTCAACACAGCGCTTGTTAGAAGCTGTTCTGCAAGCTGTCGTTCAATGCTAATCCAGAAGAGCTGTTTACACAGAGGTCTGCTGGCCATCGCTTGGCTCATCTGAGTGTATTCAAGCGCCGGGCTCCAGAAGAGACCCCAGAACAGGGGAGCTTCAGCTCTGATCGCATAAAAAGAAGTACAGCAACATCAGCACTTTTAACAAGATGTCTGAAGACTGGAACAGGGCCAGAGAAGAAGGTGGTCAGTGGTACAGAAAGCAAGTGCTAGGAGCATGAATGTAAGGAGGCCTCATTCTCCAGTCCATCATGTCTGATGCAACACTGTTTCCATTCTGCTGCAGTTCACCTTCTGCCCAAAAGTACATTGCTTGTCTTGCTGTCCATTGCTGCAAAATGGCTTGATTTATAATTACAGTTGAACCTTGGAAGTCAAACATCTTAATTCCCAAACGTTTTGGCTCCAGAACATCGCAAACCCAGAAATGACTGTTCTGGTTTGCAAACAATTTTGGGAAGCCGAACGTCCGATGGGGCTTCTGCGGCTTCCTGCAGCCAATCAGAAGCTGCGCTTTGGTTTTTGAACATTTTGAAAGTCAAACAGACTGCCAGAATGGATTCCCTTCAACTTTCAAGGTATGACTGTCTGTATAATCCATCTCATTCATTCCATTGCAAAATAATAATAAGCAAATGCCTATCGAATTCATGGGACTGATTTCCATTCCACACATGGGACAAATAAGCTAATATTGGTAATCTCTTCTCCAACATCTCCACCTATGAGGAAAGGTTGAGGGACTTCAGGACCTTTAGCCTGGAGAAGACTGACAGGGGCATGATAACTGTCTTGATACCTGCGGGTATAGGGTGGTATACAAATTCATAAATAAAATAAAATAAAATAAATAAAATAAAAGCCTCTATTTACCTGAAGTGCTGCACCATTGAAAAGAACAAAGGCTTGTCCTCTGCTGCTCCTAGAAGGCAGGAGTAGATGTAATGTGTCTTGATTGAACCTCAAGCTCAAGCAACCAGAGCTTGGGGCAAAAGAGGTATTGTTAGAATTGAAGACCAGAGTGACTCTGAATACATTCCAAACGTACAAATTTGTTTTCATTTCAAGCACCAACTGAACTTCAATCCTGGTCAGCTTTCTTTATTTCCTCAGCCTAATTTAGGAGGGAAAAGTCATGTTTGTTGTTCCTATAGTTAGAATCTCCCAATCTACCTATATAGATGCCAATCTACCTCAAAACACCCAGAGATCTTTCTAATAGTTCCTTATCCTTTTGCCCAACTCTGCCATAGGTAGGCATGGAAAAATCTGCCCATTTCAGTTCTGTTTCTCATTTTTGCAATTTAAATTCAGTTGTCTACATTTTGCAGCAATTTGGAAACTTTTTTTTAAAAAAAAACCTTAATCAAATTCATTCGTTTTAGTCCATATTTCTCCCAATAAGCATATTTGTATATGCAGTTTTGATTAATGCACATATTTCTGCATGCAATTTTCCCTAACACGATGCATTTTTGTATGCTATTTTCACTGATACCTTCATTTTTAAGCACACTTCCCCCTAACACCTGCAATGGTTGAAACAATGGTTGGAAAACTGCAATGCAAAAATTGGATATGTGCAAATTTAAAAGGACAGCTGCATTTCAGTCTACATATTGTTTTGGAAAGCACAAGTTTGATAAATGTAATTCAGTACACATTTCAATCTATCTCCCATCTCTAACCACGGGGAGTCAGTTTAACAAAGCCAGCTCAATCCACCTACACAGACTGATTTTTTTTTAAGGTTGAAAAATTGTGAATTTAAGTAACCAAGCGATAAATCTCGCCTGCTTTCAAAGTATACCTTACGAACTCCCTTAGTGTTTCTTTCAGAAACCTAGCTTAGATCTTTACTCAGGACTTGTTTGTCTCAACATCAATGAAAGGTGTTTCTGTTTCTGGCTTTTTTAAATTTTTAAGTGCATCAGGATTCATACCAAGAGCAATGCACAAAAAATTACAATTTACTAGCAATAGGTAGGACCACCATGCCTTTACTTTGAGTGGCTTTCGGGTCATCTGCTTGCATCCCATGCCTAATTTGTAACATGAATGGATCTGCAGCCCCAGCTGGGAAGTCAAACCCTTTTTAAAAAAAATACCTATGCTTCCCTTTCATCACAGATCCAGGAAGGTTTCAAGAGACAAGATGGAATAACACAAATGAAATAATGCAATATGTTCAAAGAGATATAAATGGAGCATAAAACTGAGGGACAGAGCCTTTTTTTTTTTTGAGGGGTGGCATCCCAGTTATGGAATGAGAGCCAGTGGGGGTATAGTGGTTGGGGTGTCAGACTAGGACCCTTGGACACCAGGGTTCGAATCCCTACATGGCCATGAAGCTCACTCAGTGCCCTTGGGGTGCCACTGAGCCTATCCTACCTCACAGGGTTGTTGTGAGGATTAAATGGGGAGTGGGAGAAAAGCATCTATGTCACCTCGAGCTCCTTGGAGGTGGGATATAAATCCAAACAAACAAACAAACAAACAAACAAACAAATCACAAAAATTGGCTTTTACGATATCGCTGCTGAAACAGACATACGGTAAAACAGAATGGGTGTGAGTGCCTGCAGAATTTTAAGGGAACGGCTTATATTCAGGTATTCTCTCCCCCCCCCCCTTTTGAATTTTAAAGGTGTGGTTTATATTCGGGTGCGGCTTATATTCGGGCCAATACAATATTCTCTTAGGCCTTTGACCATCCTCTTAACATGTTTTTACATCAAACACGTTAACTTATGTTAGCATCATTTCACATCATTCGAATGTTCGATTGTCTTCATTTTCTATGATAATTGTGCTTAAACTCTTACAAGGTTTGCTTTGATTTCCTGGAGGAGGCCTGGTGTTGGTTGCTGGCACCATCCATAATCTCCGTTCCGATTCTGCTCAGTGTTTCACTGGCTTTTTATATTTTATTTGATTGTATTCTATAGATTTTACATTTTAAAGATTCTTTTAAATTGCTTAACGTCACCCAGAGGATCTGGGTTTATGGGGCAACAAGCAAATGCAATCAAGCAAGCAATCATTTTGGAATGTGCCACTTCAGAATGCAGGTGGGAGGGGGGCGCATCACTATACAAAAACTCCCTGCATGAAGAAATCTAGTATTTCTGCAGGATTCCATAGCATGACTGTTGTTTCAGACAGGCTACTGCAGTGGCTCTCAAAGGTTGTGGTGTGCCACACTGGCATAGCAGGAGAGGATAGCAAGTGTGGTGAGAAGATTCAAGTATAATCAAATAAGCATTTAAACATTTCGGTGCAGCATAGTATCAAAGTCTCTTTTTCATTATTTGCAGAATATGGATAGAGATGTTTTCAAAATGAGAGCAATAGTATCAAGTGTGTAGCAATAATTCCTGTTCTTCAGTAGCTGCATTGTTTTATACTTTCTGGATGTTCAATGATCATATTATAAAGTAGCTGTGCTCTGTGTTATAAATCAAGCACTGATAGAAGTTGTTTCTTTTCGTTATTCAATGGATTTCTTATCAATATTTTTTTATTCTTAAAGTTTGAGAACTGCTGGTGAGTTCCCGTTGCTCGGTCCCTGCTCCTGCCAACCTAGCACTTTGAAAGCATGTCAAAGTGCAAGTAGATAAATAGGTACCGCTCCGGCGGGAAGGTAAACGGTGTTTCCGTACACTGCACTGGTTCGCCAGAAGCGACTTAGTCATGCTGGCTACATGACCCGGAAGCTGTATGCCTGCTCCCTCGGCCAATAAAGTGAGATGAGCGCCGCAACCCCAGAGTCGTCTGTGAGTGGACCTAAAGGTCAGGGGTCCCTTTACCTTTACCTTTACTGAACACATATCACATCAAATCCTCCAAGTGTCCCTATTTCCCAGGGACTGTCCCGGATTTACGGAGGCCATCCCGGTGTCTGATTTGATCCCAGAATGTCCTGCTTTTCCTTAGGACGCCCCTATTTTCATCAGATAATTATCAGAAGGTATGCAGTTATGCAACCCTTGAGTGCAGGAAATAAGTAACTATACAACCTTTAGAAGACATATGAAGGCAGTCCTGTATATGCAAGTTTTTATTTAAAAAATAATAATGTTTTATTATGTTTTATATATGTTGGAAGCTGCCCAGAGTGGCTGGGGCAACCCGGGCAGATGGGCGGGATATAAATAATAAAATGATGATGATGATGATGATGATGATGGAAGAATGTTGGAGGGTGTGGAATTGTAGCAACTCCCGTTAGGCTACCAAACTGAGTTCAAGAACCTTGATTTGGCATACAAAGCCCTAAGCATGCTTAAGAGAGCCTTCTCTTGCTTCCTGACACCCAGATACTTTGGACTACAATTCCTATTAGCCCCAGCTAGCAGTGGAAGCTGTGGTCCAAAGTGCCCATGCAGGTTGAGGCTGATGGAAGTTGCAGCCCCAAATAGCTGGAGGGCACCAGGTTGGGAGAGGCTGGCTTCAACCTAGATAGTGTTGCCATGGACACCTGCCTGGGGATGTCCTGGGGGAGTATGCCCTCCTGATGGTCTTGCATCAGCCTGAAATGCAATGTGCAATGATGTGGGAGGGCTGCCTCAGGACAGGCACTCCAACCCCAGAATTCTCCCCCTTCCCAAATACAGACAGCGCTGACTCTTAGGAGCATCCAGCACCAATTAAAGACCTACTGATTTAGCCAGGCCTTGGGGTGAGCTATTGGTCTCCGAGTTTGCTATTATGATGATTAATTGTTTCTGTTAGTGTTTCATGGTCTGGCACTTTTATTATCTGATCGCTGTATTATGTATGTTTATTGCATTTGATTGCAACCCACTCTGGGATTGTTTTTAGCAGTGAAGTGTGAGCAAGAAATATTTTTAATATATAAATATCGGGGAGATGGCTATATTAAGCACATCACTCACAAATGGTAGTTTACTTACATGCAGGGATTTTTCACAGAGAGGAACAATGAAAAGCATAACCCTCCTCAACTTCAGCCCAGAATTCTACCTCTTCGTACTGTCTACTCACTGTGTCATTCTGTGACAAAGAACCAGTTCCCCTTCCTAGATTTATTATATTAGAGCTGGTTCATAGTCACAGTTCCTATCTTCTACTGCTGGCTATATCATATTAGAGCTTCCTTTGGATACCCAGTGATAGAGATTCTGTACATGTTTTGGGGTACTGTCTTCTCCAGAGTGCAAGCAGAGAGAAACAGTCCCACCTAATGCATGCCATGGAAGGGTTGGGGCCTTGCTTCTCAACCATCGCAAGTCCAGCTGAAATTAAGCTTCAGAGCTGTTTGGGCTCTTCCAGACTGTCACTATTTTGGGGTGGGATTCAATAACGCACTGGCAAATTCATGCTGCACAATGCATGTTGATTTCACACTCTTGCACATCAAACTCACATCAGCCTTTTTTGTCGTAAGGGAAAGTGACAGGAAATTGCATTGCGAGATGTATAAGACTGAGTCAGATAAGTGCTGGAGATGCAAAGAGGTGGAGGGAACGTTCTTTCATGTGTGGTGGACTTGCAAAAGGGGTAAAAGAGTATTGGGAAATGATCCATAATGAATTAAAAAAATGTTTAA
Source organism: Podarcis muralis (assembly GCF_964188315.1). Classification (NCBI taxonomy): domain Eukaryota; kingdom Metazoa; phylum Chordata; class Lepidosauria; order Squamata; family Lacertidae; genus Podarcis; species Podarcis muralis. Next base: position 26,582,128 of record NC_135669.1, read on the forward strand.
ACGTACTTTCCCCAAAATAACCAGAGTCCTTTCCATTGGGGATAATTCACCTGAAATTCCCAGGTGTCAGAAAAAAATATTTATGTATGCTACTACTGTGGCCTGCGTTTTGTTAGCCCAAAAATGGAAAATGAGCGAGGTCCCAACTAAAGAAGAATGGCCACTTAAGCTGACAGAATACGCACAACTCGCAGAGTTAACATATAGAACAAGAGAACAAGAAGAACATATGTTTAAAGAAGACTGGAAATCATTTATTGAATATATGGGAAATAACTGTGTACAGCTGAAAACACTGGCAGCATTAAGATAAATTCAACAGTGTAAACAAGTTTTGGTGGATGCAATAATGGAATACTGAATGGTATAGTTTTTGTAAAATAAGCAGGGATTTATGGTATGTAAAATGAACCATGGAAAGAGAAGAAGGGAAGTCACTGATTTAAACTGAGTATTTTAAATTGTAAAACAGAAAACTTAATAAAAATTATATACAAAAGAAAGAAAGAAAATGCATTACAACAGTGGTTCCCAATTAGCTAAGCACTGCAGACCCCCTATTTTTCAAAAGCCATGTCATGGACCCCCTACTATTGAAAATTTTGATATCTCTATTAGTTTTTGTTATGTGAATGGTGCCTTGGACCCCATGGGTGGGTTGTTTGGACCCCCTGGGGTTTGTGGACCACCAACAGGGAACCATTGCATTCGAAAGTGTGAGATGACCATTTCTTGATGTGGCATTTTCTCACCATTCTGTAAACAAATTAGACTGAGTGCTCAACAGTCACTCAGTAGTGTTTCTAACCTTCCCCAAAAATGTTGTACAAACAAATCATGATGAATAAACTGCTCCCCTGGAAGTGACCCACGATGGAGACCTGGCCAAAAAAGCATTGCTTTTCCAAGGTAAAACAGCTTTGCAAAAATTCTTACTGTAATCTTTACATGACAGCAGCACCAGCAATGAAAGCTACCAACTAGGCCTAACTCAAACTAAACTTTATCTGTGTCTTTTTTTAAAAAGGGGGGGGAGGGGAGAACTAAGAAAGTAGTTCTACTAGAAGACTTGTAGTTGTGCAATCACACTTTCCCTCCTTCTCTCCCTGCACACCCGACATTTATTCTGGGGAGATGTGCAGGGCTTATGGGAAAAGGAAAAGGTGGAGGAGTGCCATTGCACAAGAGGAAATCCTTGCAACTAGTACTTCATTGGATACCACTCAAAACCTCCTTGCTCCTAATTTATTATCGGGTCTCTGAATGATGAAACACTTCACTTCTGAATTTGAGAAGTTGCTCTCGATTATCTGTGTTGTTTTCAGGTGGATTTCTTCCTCCCCGCTGAAAACGAGAATTTATGCTGGAACAGAGGCAGCAATGCAGAACTTTCCTCAAAGCTATCAGGCCTAAAATGTCCTCAGTGAAGGATGCCCAGGCAGGCAGGCAGGAGGGGGGAGCAAATGTTACACAAAACTACACTCCAAAATCCAAATGGATGAGCATGTTTTTGGAGCCATCCTGGGCTCTGCATGTGTCTGATAAAAGAGACGCAGGTGTTCAGGCCGTTTATGGTTGGAAGCATAGATGAGCTGGTCAAAATCTGTTATTTCGAGGGCTGGGGTGGGATGTAATATTTCACCAGCTGCTCCTGCTGGAATCTATTTCTACCTGCATTTACTCTATCCTTAGCCATGTGTGGAAATGGGCAACACTGTCTCCTCTTTGGCACCTTAGCCAACTGAGCACATCACAGCCACCAACCCAACAGGCTTGGCCCAGGGCTAAAATTGCTCTGAGCAACTTTTGTGGATTCTCGTTCATGCACACCTTATGCTTGCCCCAGAGTCATTGCCATCTGTTCCCATCCTGCAACACGCAGAGAGGCTGAATTATCTCTAGAAGATTCACATTGGATTATTTCTAATCGCTTCTTAGTGTCAATCAAGACATCGGGTTTAAGGTCTATCAAGTAACTTCCTCGTCTGTTACAGCACACCCTTCTTTTCTCAGATACCTTAGGAACAGTGTTCCTTATTTGAGGCAGACATCATTACAGTCTTAAACATGCTTACTTCAAAAGAAGCCCCACCACATTGAATGGGGCTTATTCTTACAGAGTTGAGTGGGCTTGGGATAGCAGCCTCCCAGCCTAATCCTCACTAAGCACATTTTCTTGGAAGTCCATTCCACTGATTTAAATCAACTTACTTCTAAGGATGAAAGCTTAGGCTAGGTTAACGTGTCAAGATCCATACCTTTCACATAACCTGAAGTGGGGGTGGGAAGGCTTTCTAGATATCCAACTGATATTAAATGCTTTCAGTCCTGCACATTGAAGAGTAACAATGCCATTCGATACATGTCTACTCAAGTCTAATTCTCTCAGACCCTCCAAGTGTCCCTATTTTCCAGGGACATCCCTGATTTAGAGAAGTCATCCCAGTTTCTGATTTGATTCCAGAATGTCCCACGTTCCCTTGAAATGTCCCTATTTTAATTGGAGAAATGTGGGAGGGTATGGAGTTATCTGACTCCTGTCTGAAGGCAATCCTATATAGGAAAGGTTTTTTAAAAAGGTTTTATAGTGTGTGTGTGTGTGTGTGTGTGTGTGTGTGTGTGTGTATATATATATATATATATATATATATATATATATATATATATATAGCGGTACCTCAGGTTAAGTACTTAATTCGTTCCGGAGGTCCGTTCTTAACCTGAAGCAGCACTTTAGCTAATGGGGCCTCCCGCTGCCACACAATTTCTGTTCTCATCCTGAAGCAAAGTTCTTAACCCGAGTTACTATTTCTGGGTTAGCGGAGTCTGTAACCTGAAGCATCTGTAACCCGAGGTACCAGTGTGTGTGTGTGTGTGTGTGTGTGTGTGTGTGTGTGTGTGTGTGTTGGAAGCTGCCCAGAGTAGCTGGGGCAATCCAGTAAGTTGTGTAGGGTATAAATAGTAAAATTATCATTATGGAATGGGACATCCCTATTTTCAACAGAGAAATATTGGAGGGTATCTCTCTCTCTCTCTCTCTCTCTCTCTCTCTCTCTCAGCTTTATTGAGGTTCATAGACCCAAAATACAAGTCCAATTGAGTTTAATGGACCCTCCAAGTGTCTCTATTTCCCACGGACCGTCCCAGATTTACAGAAGCTGTCCTGGTTTCTGATTTGATCCCAGAATGTCCTGCTTTTCCTGAGGACATCCCTATTTTCATTGGAGAAACTTTGGAGGGTATGGAGTTTTCCAACCCTTGAGCCATCTGAAAGCAGTTGGCTTAGGGGTTGGATATATTTCCTGTACGTACAGAGAAGTTTTTTTAATGTTTAATGTTTTGTTATGTTTTTATATGTGTTGGAAACCACCCAGAGTGGCTGGGGCAGCCCAGTCAGATAAAGTATTTATTTATTTTATTATTATTATCATCATTATCATTATCATTATCATCATTATTTAGGACTGGAAAGATGTTGGAAGGCATGGGCTTACTCCTAAGTAAGTGGGCTGAGCATTGTTGCCTAAAGTACACACCTAGCTTGCTCCCACACTGAACTCAACAGAGCTTACATAAAGGTGCTTAACACTGGCTAGATTGCAGAAAGAAAATAGTTTGCACTGGGGTATTCTGGGCAAGATCTTACAGTGCAAGGCCAGATAGTGGTGCCAAGGGCTATCAGTGTAAGTAGATGGGCAATCCTTGGCCAACAACCCTCCCCTCCTAGAAACACCTTCCTGTCCAACTAGGCTTTGCTGATTGTCAGGACAAGGCAATCCCTCAGTTGACTCAAAGGCCAAGTTGTAAATAATGACAATTGAGGCACCAGAGTTCTGCTGTAGACACCCACCAACAGCCAATGTGTTTCTAATTCCAGAAGCCTCCTACTTCTTCAATAACAGCCAAGAGAGAAGCAGAAGTTCTTTGTGCCTCAGAGAGAGAGAGAGAGTGCCCTTCCTCCACCTCCTTCATCTGCATCTACACAAATAGTTCAAAGACACAACAGTACCTATTCAAGATCGACACAGAATCCTGCCCTGGGTTCCCACCTCTTTCATTTAGCAGGGACTTGAAACAGAGACCATTCTGCATCAACCCCTGCTTCTATCAGGAGAGCTATAAAGAGAAACATCTGACTGGCCCAGCTACAAGGGCCTGAGCTTTACACAGAGAGAAATTGCTTTATATAAAAAAAGAAATCCATGCATATCACAATCTTTTCTCTTCAGACCGGTTCCATCTCCGCCACTCTTTTTGCCCTCGCCTCTCAGTTCTGCTGACTTTCCACTTTAGCAATAAACTCTTCTCTCTCTTTTTTTTTTTTTGCAAGAAGAAGAAGTAAGAAAAGAAAGGAAAATGCGTGCTTCAGACAGACAGCAAACCGAGAGATTTGGAGCCGCTGCTGGCAATCTTCACTTGCACAATGCCTGCCACTAACTATGCCAGGTGCTCCCTGGACTCATTTGAAATGAGGGCCTCAAAGTGAACTGGAAGCTCATCCAGTTTTAGTTCCACAGAAGCAAGGAGCAAGAGGAGGTGAATTAACTCCATGCAGATGGGATGGCAAAGCACACTCCTGGAAAGATCCTTGAATACCAATAGTTCCTACTGCTAGCAATTATTGCCTTCTGTGGGGAGTCAGAGGAAGGTGGAACTCTTCCTGCACTGGATCCAGATTTAATTCCCAGTGGGGAGGAAAAAGAGGGATTTTGTGGGTTTCACCAATGCAGTAGCAGTGAATTAGTGGTGGATTTATTCCGTAGCATCCACACAGCATTCTGTTTGATGAGTTCTTCTGCAGTGCTTCCCGGATGATTATATATTTAGCTATTTGTGTGTTTATTTATTTCATGACATTTATATGTTGCTTGAATGTAAAAAAAAGCAAAACAAAAAACAAAACCCATACAGTGGTACCTCAGGTTAAGTACTTAATTCGTTCCAGAGGTCCGTTCTTAACCTGAAACTGTTCTTAACCTGAAGCACCACTTTAGCTAATGGGCCTGCTGCGCCACCACCACGCGATTTCTGTTCTCATCCTGAAGCAAAGTTTTTAACCCGAGATACTATTTCTGGGTAGCGGAGTCTGTAACCTGAAGCATATGTAACCTGAGGTGCCACTGTACCTTAACACAGTTTACGAAAAGAAAGAAGCAATGAAATTATTAGCAAAACAAAAAACAAAAACACTTGAAGACATTCCAAAAATAAACAAATAAACCAGCCATAAACTAAAAACTTATCAGCATTCTAGATATCTGAGTAGTCTTGCCTAAACACAAATGTTTTTAGCAGGGCAGCCTGCCTGATATCAACCGTCAGGTAGTTCTGAACTGTCCTGTAGGTGTCACCACACTAAAAGATTGCTTTCTTATACATGTGGAATGCCCTTCCTACCATATTTATTCATTTAGGGGGATGAATTTGCCATACCCCTCCTCCCCTGGAAGAAGAGGTATCTCCCTAGGAGGAGAATATTATGGCCTGATGGGCGGTTTCACCTAATGGGGAGAGGTGGTGATTTAAGCTTGCTCTGCCCCACATTCTTCTGAAGTGTAGATGCCACCACACTAAAAGATTGTTTTCTTATACATGCAGAATGGATATTATGTGACACCTGTAATGGTGCCAGCTCTGAGTTATTGTCATCTGGAGGGGCAGCTCTTGCACTAGAGAGCAACAAAGCTGGACAACAAGATACATACCCTGGGACATTTGTGGTATGAAAAAATGCAGGACTCCAATAGGATTGGATGCAAAGTCCAACCTGTAACTTTTGAAGGCACAAACAGTACTGAAAGTGGGATTGCGTATAACTGCCCCAATACCACTGTGAGCACAAGCCATTGTGAATGTGCAATTAAATGGAAGCTTGGGTGAATGGAAAGAAGCCAGACACTTTTCTGTTCAGATTGCGGATTCAACAGACACAAGTTATTGCTCCACCTACTACGTCCATTGACTCATAAGCCAGCAACTCAAAAGCATGTACACCAAGTCAGACAGGTAGCAAAGGGTCACACACAGGGTCCAAAACTAAATTAAAAGTTATCCTTGCCCCATATGCACCAAAAGCAGGAAGAGCAAGATCAGTATGTGGAGTATCCCTCCCCTTCTCTCTGAGTGTTTGTCTCTTTAGGAATGTTTCCTTGGGGTTCTTTTTTGGTGGGGGCACTTTTGCAAACTTCAGGGCTTCCTCCCAAGCAAGTTGACACATCCCTCTTCTTCATGGGTGTTGCCATTTTGCCTGCATAAACACAGGCACTCCGAGAATGAGTTTGCTATATTGGTATATATGATGGGCGGCTGCCAACAGGGTGTAACTCTATTCCCGAATCTCACTGGCAATTGATCTTCATGCACGAGCAATTAAAATGCCAGCCAGTTCAGTTTAATAGTGGATGGGTCAATAAAGACTCAGCTGGGATTGTATCCTCTTGCGCATATCAAGGCACATCACAAACCAAACGGTGCTGCAATGCTGCCAAATCTCAAGCAGACCAGTCAACACAGAAGTTGGGCTAAAAATAAAAATAAAAAGCCTTAGACAAACCTTTCCAAATCTCCAACCTCAACAACAGCTGCATAGAAAGGTGCCTCATTTCAAAAGCATTCAGACATGATGAATTCTGTGTTAGTGTTACTGATTATAATGCTACACGTCTGTCCTGTTTTCTGATGTTCTTTTCAGGCTGCAGTACCTGTTGCATTATGGAACTGTGGCTTTTTGACTGATATACCAACACATCACACTAATTTTCATTCAGACCAGTGGGCATGGTGTGACACAGCAATAAATGTCACCGCTATCTCCCAACCCTTTCTGCACCTGCCTGCTTCTGTTACCCCCGCTATTTGAAGATCCCACCCCAAATTTTTACTCCCACAATTTTCAGTATTGATGGGGTTGCAAAGTGATTCTTTCTGGAACCAATCAAAACAGAAATGAACACTTCCACTGGATTTCCAGAAGTGGCTTTTGCATCACATGGAAGCTCAAATATAATACGGAAATTCACAGTTAGGGAAATGGAATAAATTAAGGTGAGAATGCAGCCTAAGCCACCTTTAGAACGCTCCCTCCACCTCACCATTAGTCAGCATTTCCAAGGCTGCCAAATCAAGAGGCTACGACTTTGGGGTCAGGAGAAGAGGTCAATAACCAGCACTACTAATACATCTCAATGGCAGCATTCTCCAAGGTGACATCCCACATATAACTCCCATCAACATCAGCCTACTTTGCAATGGGGACATAGAAGAGGTTGGAAGGCAGGATTCCTAGGTTAGGATTTAAAGGCCCAATCTTTAATATACTCAAGATTAAGCTTTGAAAGCCCAATACTACTCTGTACTTGTGCAACCAACCAGGCTGTTATGGACACAGAGTCTAATCCGTCCCCCACCCCAGCAAATAAAATTGATTGATTGATTGCATTTTTCTCCAATATGCTCAAGGTAGCATACATGGTTTTCCCTCCCTCATTCACCCCTGCATCAACAACCCTGTGAGGTCGGTTAAGCTGAGATAATAATGTGCTTCCACTGGCCACAAAGTCCCTGGTTAGACTGCTGCCTAAGGTCTCCATTGATTAGGTGATCACCAACATGCTGCTAGTTTGCAGACACAGCTCTGCATTTGCAACACAAGCCCAGTAATAATACTGGCCTTCCTTACAGGGTGGCTGTAAGAATTTCTGAGAAGACAGATGCTCCGTAGCATTGTAAAGTATTTTGCATTTAAGTAACAACCACATCCGAGGAGCCACTTTGGCCAGCCGACCTGCCTGTTATTTCAGCTTTGAAAAAGGCAGAGTTTGTGCAGCTGGGTCACAGCCCTGCCTAGGATGAAACCCAGAATCTCTGGCCTGGGCATGATGTTCACTGGGTAGCCTTGGACCAATCCCCTCATCTCAGCCTAGGCTACCTCCCAGGATTGTTGAGAAGATGAGGAGGGCAATCTGTATTTATTTAATTATTGCATTTGTATCTCACCTTTCCTGCAAGGAGCTCAAGGTGGCATATATACATCTCTTCCTCTCAATTTTATCCTTACACCCCCACACCACACCCCCAGTGAAATAGGTCAGGCTGAGAGTGAATGACTCACCCAAGGACACCCAGTGAGCTTCATGGCCGAGTGAGGATTTGAACCCTGGCCTCCGAGGTCCTAGTCCGACACTAACTGCTGCACCATCACTGGTTCTCATAAATAACAATGCAAATTGCCTCCTTGTTTGGCAGGGAGAGAAGATGAGGGGAATTGCATCCATTCCCTGCTACACCTGCTTCTAAACCTTTATTGGTAGTGCACACCAAATAAGGAAGGTGGTAGGAGTTGGGCCTGTGAGGAAGAAGGTAGGCTGGGACTGGGAGAGCTGACGCTTCAGGAATTTGGCTCCCTAACCATGTGGGGCTTTAAAGCACCTTTATCTAGGCTCAGGCACAGACAAGTGTATTTCTCTGAAGACCGAAGCAACCACAAAACATTCTGACAGCTGGGTTTGGCACCAATTGAAGCTTCCAAGGCATCTCATGTGTAACAGTAATCCAACTGGGATGTTGCCAAGGGCTACAACCATTTCACTGATAGACAATCACTGGGGAGGGGTAAGAAGATTGTCTAAGGGGTGACAACCCCTAAGCCACTTCAAGTTGGCATGAGACAACCACATGCATGGGCCTGGGATTCCGGACACATTTGTATCATCCATTTAAAGTGTTATGATGCCCCTTGCAACACCCAAAGAACTCTCAGAGCTTGTTAAAGGCACTGAGAGTTGTTAGGAGACCCCTATTCCCCTCACAGAGCTATAATTTCCAGAGTGGTTTAACAGTCCATTCTCCTTCACAAGAACTCTGAGAAGCACAGCTCTGTCAGCAGAAGAGGGGTTCCTCACAGCTATAAGCACCCTTAACAAACTACAGCTCCCAGAGGTCTTTGGGGGAAGCCTAGTGGTATCATAGCTCTTTAAACGTATTGTGCAAACGTGGACTGAGGCACACATTGACTTGGCTCACATCCACACCACACATTCAAAGCACATGGCTTTCCCCCCCCCCAATAATCCTGGAGACTGTAGTTTGCTAGGGGGTGCTGGGAATTGTAGCTCTGTTGCAGTGAGCTATACTTCCCTGGGTTCTTTTTTGGGGGGGTGGCAAAGTGGTATAAATGTGTTTAAAATGTTGGGTGTGAAAGTGGCCTGTTTGCAGCATGCCACAGAGGACAAATTTTGCTTCCAGTGTATTTCCAGTGGCACGCAAGCCCCCTGACTCCTGTATGTGGTCTTGTGTGTACATGGGCGGTCTCTCATCAGAAAGCAAAGAACTCATCCACCGCGAGAAATGCCAGGCCTTTTCAAAATGCCGTAATCCCCAGGAAAGTTAAGGAGGGGGGAGAGGAGTGGGAGGGAAGCAGGTCAGAGTGATATTTTTATAGTCCAGAGCTCTGAAATAAATAATTTCAGAGGATGAAAAATATCAGGCACTGAACTTTACGAACATCAAAATGAGATGAATATTTCATAGGAGCCGCGAGCCGCGAGCCTGAACCCTGGAAAGGAACATGAATACAGATCCGATAACAAGGATTCCGATGGTTGGACAAGAACACAGGGAATAAGTCAGGGCAGGGAAGGAAATGGGAATGCAGGAGTGAAAGGTAGGAAGAAACTAATCAGGAGATGTCCCCAAAGGGCTGCCTCATATTAGCAAATTATTCTGTGTTCGACCATATCCTATCCAGGCTAACACAGCAGCAGGGCCCCATCTGCACTATGCATTTAAAGCACTGCCGTGCCACTTGGAGCAGGCATGGCTTCCCCCAAGGAATCCTGGGAACTGTAGTTTGTTAAGGGTGCTGTTCTACTGTTGTGTTTTATCACCCTGATCTCAGCACTTCTGGGGGGTGGACATGGATGGGAATGTGCTAGCTGTTATCTTTTTTTGCTGTATTCTTACCTGAAAGAAATAAAAACCTTTTTATTATAAAAAAGGCATGTTGAGAGTTGTTAGGAGACCTCTAGTCTTCTCAGAGGGCAAGAATTCCCAGAGTGCTTTAACAGTCCATCCCTCCTCCTAGGGAACTCTGGGAACTGTAGCTGTGTGAGGGGAATGAGGTCTCCTGACAATTCTCAACACCTGTAACAAACTAGTTCCCAGGATTCCTTGGGGTAGCCAAGCTCCTAGGATGCTTCAGGGGTAAGCCATGACTGTTCAAGCATATAGCGCAAATGGGGCCCAAGTCTCCAGTGGACTTCAGGAAACAGCCTTACACTGAGGCAGATGTAACTCTTGAACACAAAGGGTGATACTTCCAGAATTTCTGGAGGTCAACTTTCCAAGATCCATCTCCGAAACATAGGAAGCTCAGAGCTGCCTCATGTTGCCTCAGACCATTGGTCCACCTACCTAAGTGTTGTCTACAGACTGATGGCTCTCTGATTTCTCAGAAAAGATTCCTGACTTCCCCAGCTGTACTTGGAGATGCCAGGGACTGGACCTGCAACCCTTTATATGCAAAGGAGGTGTTCTGCCCTGAATGACAGTCTTTCTCAGAAGGCAAAGGGATGACTCCCAGTTTATAGGACTATGGCCACCATTATTATGCAGGAATGTATGGCGTGTTAGGGGAGGAGGAGTACTTCTGGTGTGTCACATGTCCTTCTGGGATAGTTTGTCCACCTTTGACACCCCATCCTGCGCTCAGCTCTCACCTGTGGCTCCTAGAAACTGTCAGGCTGCAGGAGCGGCACACCCTGTGAATAGCTCACTGATGCAGCCCTCCTAGCTGCTTCCTTGATAAAGTGGTGGAGCTATGTGTGACAGCAGAATGCATATCTGCTTCTGTGCACAGTGCATTGTGCATTCTGTGCTATGAATGCAGTAAAACCATGCACACATATGATATTTTGGTGCACAGGCATGAATGGCGTGCATTGTGACATCGCATGTCTGTGCACCAACCACAAACAATGGCTGAGTTAAATTCTCCCCCCCCCCCTACCCCTGCCTGGGTTTTCATTCTCCAATTATGGCAACAGGTGAGATATATAGAATTTTGGCCAGACAATATTACAACTGACTGGAACTATTCCTGGGACCTCAACAGTAATGCACACTCCTGTGTGATATCTTTGTTCTTAAGAGAAACTGGCTGGTATAATAGAACTGCAGGGTTGGGAGAGATGTCAAGACTCTTGATCATCTTGGGCGCCCTCCTCTGCACACATTCCAGCTTGTCACTATATTTCTTAAACTATGGTGCCCAGAAATGGACAGAGGACTCCAGGTGGGCTCAGACCAAGGTCAAATGGAGACTTGTGGTCCTGCTAGGTACTAGGCAAACTGTGGAGGATTAAAACACAACTTGGTCATTCTGTGTGCACAGTAACCACAGTAAATCCAAGGTAGATGAAATGTCTTAAAGAGTATTTTAAATTAAAAAAAAGCTATTGACAAAACTCAGAAGTGAGTTTTGCGATTCATACTCAACAGCATAATTAAATGATTTTTTCGGGGGGGGGGGGCAGACATAAAATGCTCCCTGATTGAAGAATTTATATTAATAATAATAATAATAATAATAATAATAATAATAATAATATTGCTCTATGCCTCCTAAGAGGCCTCCTGGTGAGGCTGTTTTGCTTGTTTGTTCATTCTACCCTGTCATTTCCACAAAGAAATTTGTTCCAGAGAAAGAAACTTACAGTAAAAGGAAATTTGAGAAATACACCCATGAGAACACAGCAAGTATGGCTGTGCTGTCCCTATTTACCAGGGACAGGTCCTGAGATGAGTCTATAGGGTACTCCCTTACTCATCAAAAATAAAGAGAGCAGAATCAAAAAACTGCAGAGTTGGAAGGTTCCCTGAGGGTCATCTAGTCCAGCCCCTGAAATACTGTACAGGAATCTCAACTAAAGCATCCATAACAGATGGTCCTCCAACCTCTACTTAAAAACTTCTGAGGTAGCCTAACTGAAATCAAGATACACTATGTCCACAGCATTCCCCTGATCCACCAACTGGTAACCCTATGAAAAAAAAAGAAATGAGATTCGTCTGGCATGACTTGTTTTTGAGCACAGCTTTCAGCAGTGGATAACAGTGGAAGTTAAGGAGGCCAGGCAATGGTGTGGAAAAACAGAGATGTCTTTCAGCAGGGAAACATTTACTTACTCATAGAAAATCAGGAAACATTTGAGACTTCTTTTTTTTTAGCTTGGAGAAAAGGCAAGTAACAGGAGAGATGGTGAAAGGGTGTACAATTATGCATGGTATGGAAAAAGTGGACTGAAAAGAGCTTTGGCCCCTGAATCATAATATTAGAGCTCTTGGGCATCCAAAAAAGCTGAATGTTGGAAGTTTCAGGGGGGATAAAAAAAGCACTTCTTCACACAGCACATGGTTAAGCAATAGCTCCCACAAGAGGCAGTGGTGCCTACTAACTTGGATCGCTTAAAAAGAGGATTGAACAAACTCATGAAGCTCTGATTTGGAATATATTCTTCTAAGAGGATTACACAAATTCATGGAGTATTAAGTCTAGTAAAGGCTACTAGCCATGATGGCTATACTCTGCCTCCACTGTTGGAGTGGAGGGTATGGTGGGTTTCAGTAGATGGTATTGGAGAGTATTCCTTATTGGAGGGTATTCCGCACCAGTGGGGAGAGTGCTGTTGCTTGCAGGTTTATTTATTTACTCATCTTATATCCCACCTTCACCCCAGTGTACAACCCAAGGAAGCTCAAAACAGATACAACTATAAAAGCACACAATAAATGTAACTATTTTTTAAAGCAAGTAACCCTATTAAAAATAGCACTGAAAACACTAAAGACCATTTAAAAGGCCACAAACAAACACAAAGTATAGCATCCACTCACAGAAGACCCTGCCGCAACAGCCAGTTAGTGGCCAATGTCTATTGGAACAAAAAAGTCTTTACCTGCTGGAGAAAGGAAAGCAGAGAGGGGTCAGGCTGGCTTCCTGTGGAAGGGAGGTCCACAATCTGAGAGCAGTCACTGAGAATGCCCTGCCCTCTCTTGTGTCCCCACCAAATGTGCCTGTGAAGGTGGTAGGACCCAAAGAAAGGCCTCTCCAGAAGACCTGAAAGCCCAAGCAGGCTCATATGGGGAGAAAATTGTGCTTCAGATAGCCTGGACACAAGCTATGTTTGGATTTGCAGGCCATAACTTTACACTTTGAATTGTGCCCAGAAACAGACCAGTAGCCAGACAGGCTGTAGTCACAAGAAGTTCTCCCTGTAACTGGCTCCAGTAAGCAATCTGACTGCAGCAACTTGGACTTGCTGAAGTTTCCAAACACTTTCCAATGGCAGTCCCACATAGAGCATGTTACAATAATCCAAACTTCAAGCAAGTCCAAGGCATATCACTCCATGTCTGGATCAGACACCTCCAAGAATTTGCACAGTTAGTGCCCTTGCTTCAAATGTGCAAGCACACTCATGGCCACTGCCAAAACCTGGGCATCTAGACTCAAGACTGAACCCAGGAGTATATCCAACTTGCAAACGTGAGTTTTCAGTGGAGTGCAACTCTATTCAGCACAGGCTGAATCCCTGGTTCCCTTATCTGCCTTTCAACTGACCATACTGGTGACACTGAACTCCAAAACTCTTGACAGCATCTTCTAGCTGTTTCAGGTAAATGTTAAATAGAATTGGGGGATATGACAGAAACCCAAGTGATACCACAGGCCGGTGGGGTGGGGTGGAAAGGAGCACAGGGGCAGTTGCCCCAGGTGCAAAATTGTTAGGGGGTGCAAAATTTCGACACCCGGTACTGTCTCAATGTAGCTGTGCACTTTTGTCACTCCATTGAAAATGGTTTCTCCTCAAGAACCAGGAAGTGATCTATCCAGACAATGGAACGACTATTCTTTTCTTATCTCCGCGACTGCGATCTCTTGCATAACACGGACACTGTTAGGCAGTTGGATGCACATGCTTATTCTGTCTGAGTCCTGCTCACTTATACACCTGCCTCTGCATGCCCCCGGGCACTGGCAACTCACACTACATCACTGCCATAGGCCAATAGCATAAGTTCAGCTACAATGAGGACTAGATGGGTCATTGGGATGGTCCAGCAGAACTGTTCCTATGTTCTTAAAAGCTTCTAACCCATCTTTCAAGGCACATCGCCTTCTCGGGGCAATTTACATAAAGTTTTAGAACAACAAAAACAGTTATAATTTAACCATTAATTGGGGGGGGGGGGGAATTTAAAATCAGCGGCAGCTAAAATTCTTCAAGCGTAGCAAAATAATTAATCATAGCAGGCTGGAATAAAAATGTCTCCAGAGTTTTCTTAAAAACCACCAGCCATATAGACATAGTTAATTTATGTATATATCACATTTAACAGAAATGCCTCCGTGCTCAACAGCGGTTCACATACAAAACAGCTCTAATTCAGTAATACATGAAATAACAATAGATTCAGGCAGGTAGCTGTGTTGGTCTGACCCAGTTGAAATAAAAATAAAAATAAATAACAAATTCTCCAGTAGCACCTTATAGACCAACTAAGTTTGTTCTAGTATCAGCTTTCGTGTGCATGCACACTTCTTCAGATACACTGAAGCACAAGTCACTAGACCCTTATATGGGGAGGTGGGTGGGGTATTTCTCAGAAGGGTGGTAGGAGATGGGTGATTGGCTCAATGGGTATAGTAAACCTGTTGACAACTGTTACCAATTGTTAACGACTGCAATTAGTCCTGCAGGAAAAAGCAAGGGATAGTGTGCACATGACCAAAAATAGCTTTAGCATGTGTAATGAGACAAGAAATAACAATGTAGAACAAAAAGAGGAACAACACTGCAACATACTACTAAAAATAATAAACTGCAATTATCATTATATTTAACAGGCATCACAATTAAGTGGGAACAAAATAGGTGACCAATAGGTGCAATGATATCCATATTTTTAAAGCACATTTAAAGCATGTGGCTTCCCCCAGTGAATTCTGGGAACTTTACGCGTCACAGAGGTACCATTCTCAGCAAACTTAACATGCTAGAGTTCCCAGGATTCTTTGGGGCAAAGCCCTGTGATTTAAATGTATGGTGCAGATGTGACCAGAGTCTCCCCTGGGGATGTATTTGGTGGGGGATGGAGTTCCAAAAGGGCAGGGCCACCACTGAAAAGGCCCTGTCCTTGTTACATGCCATCTAACCCCTATCTAGATGTTGATCTCAACGCACAGGCAGGGCCATCTGGATGCCGGTGGTCTTTCAGCTAACCCAGTCCCACGCTCCTTAGGGCATTAAAAGCTAAAACTAGCATCTTGAATTGGACATGGAGAGAACAGGCAGCCACTGTTACCGGTACAGTAAAATGTGTAATGGAATATGGAGGCACAATATCTCCAAGAGTTTTAGTAACTACATTCTCAATTGCAGTTTTAGTAACTACATTCTGTCTCAATTGCAGTTTCCAAATAATCTTCAAGAATAGCCACCTGTTGAACACACTGCAGTCATCTAACTAGGACATAACCAAAGAACATGTCACTGACGTTTCCTTATTTATTACATATTTATCCCACCCTTCCTCCAAGGAACTAAGGGAAATGTGTCCTCTCCACATTCTTCTGCACAACAACCCTGCAAAGTAGATGAGTTTTCAGACTCAGCAGGGATTTGAACACAGATTTCCCAATACTGGTAAATATATCACACTAGCTTTCAGTGTGTGTGTGTGTGTGTGTGTGTGTGTGTGTGTGTGTGTTGACTCTTTAACATTGACTTCTGCAGCCCATTTGCCTGATTCAAAGTTGAGAGAACTACAAATGTGAACCTAACCAGGGTCTGGCTTTTTTCCTCAGAGCTCTGATTTGCCATTGATTGACTGGGACCCACCAGCAGGACACCACAACCTTGTGATCTTGCCTTCATAAGGCTGATTTCTTTGCTACATCTCTCCATGATATCCACATTCTGACCCTTGGTGCTTCCCAGCATATGTCTTTGCATAAATTCCACCTGGGATCATATGCCTGGGAGAAGTCAATGAGCCATCACACTCAACCATCAGACCAAAATAAGGAGAGGATAGTGAGCTTGCAACCAAGGAAAGGAAAAGGGAAAAAAGCTATATATATATATATATATATATATATATATATATATATATATATTATTGACGACACAGTTAGATAGGGTGCCACTGCTGTGCCTCTTCTCACCCACCCCAGATCTGCTGCAAGCAATGTTTTAATATTGCCCCACAGTTGATGTGGGGGGAGCCCAAGAAGCTGCAGTCCATTGTTCCATATATCTCAGTATCTTTTCAGCATTGCAATGAAGTTGTGATTCTTGGTAAGAAACCGACAGAGTTTTCAACACCCTCATTACCCTAACAACCCCCCTCCCCTACACACACACAAACACACACACACACATTGAGAAAGCTGTGAGAGTTGAAGTAGCATGATGTGGGATTGGTAGTGTGGGAATAGAATTCCTTCCATATGTGCTATTGTGGAGCAATATTCTCAATTCGTGCATCAAGCTCCTCCACCTTCCGCTGTATAAGTACATCACATTGTCGACTCCACTCAGTTCACGAGAAGGAAAATGACACCAGATCTCAAAAGGGTTCAAAGCTGCAACATGGCTGTTATTTCCCAACCTCTCTCCAAAGTGTTATTCCTCCCCATTATTGGAAAATATCACCCTTCCTATCTCCCCATCCCACTCCATTTCATCACAAGAGTATTGTGGCATCACCACCAAGGGCTAAGCAGAGACCAGCAAACTGCATAAGCAATAACTTTTTTATTTTGGTTTTCAAAAAGCATTGCTCTGAGACAGGCACAAACTCTTGCAAAACTAGATTAGGTTTTGGTGCACTGATCAGACTAAGCTGCCACACTAACACACATGCGACCCACCATCATTCACCCCCCAACCCCCCTCAAATAACAGCAGGGGGAGACCAAGCATAGCAGTGTGTCCCAACAGCCTTTAAAACATCACCACCTTTTAAGAAATTTCTTCGAGGCAAGGAGAGGCGACACACACACTGGAAAGCTAGTCTGCTAGAGTGGCAAAGAGGCAAAAAACACAGAAACAAGGGGCATGTTTCTTTACAGCCATGAAACAGATTATCCATCCTATTTCTCCGAGAAAGAGCTTCCCCCTGCCAGCCACACCTCCTTCCTTCTATAGTGTAACCCTCTCATTGTGCAGCGTGCCAGACATTTCTCCAGCTTCATCCACACCCACAGCTGCACACCAGTTCTCTTGATGCACAGAGCTGTCAGAGCCAGGAGCTGAAACCAAAGTGCTCCCCAAAATCCCATGCATCCTGGTGCGTCCACCAAGCCTCCCAGAATCTCAGCCAACACCCGAGCGTAAAACCTATAGCACATAAGCCGCTGACCACCTATTATCACCAGCTCTGTCCCGGAGTAAAAAAGAAGAAGAAAGAGAGTCTCTGCTCCTACCTGAGGGTGGCGCTCTCCCCTTGCCGGACGGTCACGTTGTCCATCGCCTTGGGGAAGGTGGTATCTCCGCTGCGCACTGGCACTCCTGCGGGCACAAGGAAGAGGAGCCTGAGAGACAGGACGACCAGGCACCGCCAGGGCAGGACTAAGCACCCACCGACCCCCATCCTGGGCTTTCCTCAAGGCAAAGATATATATATATATTTATTAAAACAACCAGAGAGATGGATGGAGATTGGTTTGACAGGGACACCTCGCGGTGCCAAGTGTGGGCACAGAAGGGGAGGAGAGAAAGTGACGATGAGGAGGGAGAGGGCGGCGGAGCCTTTAGAAATCCAGTTTTTGGGTTTGTAGCTTTAGAGATCCGAGCCTCCCGAAAGTCATCCAGCGGAGTCCCAGGGAGGAAGAAGAAGTGGCCCCCCCAAGGTGGCCAAGTTGCTGCGCGCCTCACAAACCAGAGCTTCCGATCAAGAGTTCGTGCATCTCACTTTGCTGGAGGAGGTGTGCTGCGCTCCGGCGCGGTAGGGCACAGCCGGCGCTCCGCAGCCGCGCAAGGCGACGCGCTCCAGAGCGGCCCCTCCGGCCGGAGTTCCAAAAAATAAAACTCCCCGCAGAAGAACTCGGGGAATGGGTGGGGCGAAGAGGGGGGGAAGCACCCCCGGAGTAATCTCAGAGGGAGAAGCGACAGGCCTCCTGCTCCAAAAGCTCCGACGGTGCCACAAGGCAGGATGGGAGGGAAGGTCCGGCCGGCTGCCGCTGCTGCCCGGCGCTGCGGCTCGTGGTCGGGAGCGGATAAGAGCCTCTTCCCGGCTCAGCTGTGCTCCTCGCCGCCGCTCAGCGAAGGGAGGCTGCGAGGAAAGGCATGGCAAAGCTGGCGGTGCCGGCTGTTGCTGCTGCTGCTGCTGCCTGGACCAGGGCTAGGTTCAGCATCCCGGATGCGCTCTGCCTCCTGGCTGGGCGCATCTCCTCCTCTGCCGAATCGCAGCCTCTCGCGCCGGCTCTCCGGAGCACACACACGCATCGGCTTGCAGGGGTTGTCATGGCAGCAACTCCATCATCGCTGACCAGCACTTGGGCTCCGCGGCACAGGCAGCGCCGCTCAGGAGCGCAGACTTAGCACATTAATCTCAGCCAAGGACACCGGGGATGGGGGGGACTCTCCTTGCTTTTAACCCTCGCGGCGCCGGCGGGTGCACCTTGGGACGCCGGAGAAGGGGGGGCTTCTTAACCCTTGCGGGCCCGCTCCCACCCAAACAACTAGCTCGCCGTGTGTGTGTGTGTGTGTGTGTGTGTGTGTGTGTGTGTGTGTGTGTGTGGTATTCGAATCCTGCATTTCTCTTTACAAGCGGCCGCGGAGCTGTTTGCACTGCGACCTACTATCCTGAGGTCTGACGGGGTTGAGGGTGGAGGGTGAGTAAGTCCAGAGCGTGGCATCCAGCCAACTTTGTGGATTTTTATTTGAACCCTGGGCTTTCCTCCCTGTCCGCCTCCATCCGCTCTCGAAGTGGATAATGCAGGGTGAGGATGGAGTGGCGCAGAGGCTAAAGTGCAGGAAGAGTGAGGTAGAAATCCTATTTGGATGATAAACCTGCTGGAGGCAAGCCACTCTTTTTCTCAGGCCTCAGTTTGCCCAGCCTGAAGTATGGGAATAATGATGGCTAGTTATTCTAATAGTTGTTTTGCATATGATGATGTTTTATATCACACCCTGTGTTTCTCCACTGAAGAATAGCTGTCTAAAAGTCTTGAATAATAATAGTAATAGTAATAATAATTCTACCTTACAGGGCTACCCTATTCCTGTAACTTTTTAAAAACCCCTTTAATGTTTAAGTTTTCGTTGTTGCAACCTGAACTGGGACCTGATGGTGAAGGATGGGTAATAAAGCAAATAAATATGTAAATTAATAATATGAAGATTACTGTTAATAGGAAAATGCCCAGAGCACTCAAAGAATCGCTAGATACATTATGAGCATTATGGAAAGAAACACAGCTGAAACTGCCAGGCATTTTCTGTTGCATGCCAGATGCCTTGAAAAAGGTGTTGATGCTGCACACCTTGCTTTTTGCTACTACCCTCCAGCTGGGAAATTTATTTACTACATTTGTATGGTCAGCCAACCACATATGTTCTCTGCGCATACCAGTGAAAAGAACAAAACTGCAATATTAAAAGTACAATACAGAGCAGCAGAAGCAGCACTGGAAACTTTTCGCTCTCCCTCAGATTTACAACAAAATGCAAACCATAGAATCATGGAATTCTAGAGTTGGAAGGCATCCTGAGGATCATCTAGTCCAACCCCCAGCAACACACCTGACCCATACAGGGATCAAACCCAAGACCTTGGCATTGTCAGCATCACGCTCTAACCAACTGAGAGGTCCAGTTAAAAGAAAAGACAAAAGGTTTTGGTTTTTTTAATGACCTGGATGAAGAGGAAGGACATGTTCATCTAGTGCAAAAAAGATTATATGGATGGTGTCTCCTGGGCTGCTTTGGGGAGGCTGTTCCATGATATAGATGCCACCACTGGGGTACCCTACCTACAAATATGTTTTTTAAACAGAGATAGGACAGCCATCTTGCCAGGAGTTCCTTAGGTGCGACTCCTACATTGCAGGTAGCTTGATGACCCTCCTCGTCCCTCTCAACTCTACATGGTCTCTTCCAATTCTACAATTCAATAATTCTATATTGCAGCTAGTTCACAGTTAGCAACATGTATGGGCAGACGCAGCCCACATTATTTACTCCACCTTGCCAGCAGATGATGATGGGCACCTCCCCCCATTGCTATTCTGCCCACTTTACAGAGTGAGAAACTGAGGCATGATTCACAGCTAAGAAAGTCATTGACTGCTGGAAGTCAACTCTTCTACAACAAGACCTGGGTGTGATCATTTCCAGCACTGAGTGCTTCCAGGTGATCTGTTTACTGACCATTCATCTCGATATGTTTCCAGGAAGTTAGACAGACTCTTTACTGAACATTCACTTTTATTTGTGCAGAGGTTAGACAATGTTGCATGGATCAAGTATGATCTTTCCAGTGCATTTTCCCACCCATTTCCTTATCACAAAAGGTCTGATTTGGGGTGGGGGGGTGGGGGGAATTGGTGTCATTGTGCAAGAGCCCTGGATCAACCTTAATTGTTCAACCCAAAATTTCCACTTTGTGATTGAATCTCACCTGAAAATAACAACCAATGAGTGTTTCGTTTCCCTCTTCCTAGTCCTCCTGCCACCAAAGGCAGCCAGCTCAGTTAGAAGCTTTCCTATCTTACAACTCAACAGCATCCCATTTGTCTATAAGTAGCAACTCTTACACTCTCTGCTTCTTTGCTAACTGAATTATTATTTCTATATATAATCGCCTGCTGGTAGGAAGTGCAAGACATAAACAGTCCCGGGGGATTTGAGTCCTTTATCTCGAAGAGAGAGCGGCAAAGGCAAGCTTCAGGAGACAGCAGCCCCCTTTACTTACCCTCCCCTTGGCCCGGCCGCCAGAGCCATACATTTCACTCGTCTTTGGCAGCCTTTCCAGGTGCCACAAAATCAATCTAAGATGCTTTTCTCTCTCATACTAAATGCTCAGTCATTTGGCTCAGATCAGGATCAGCTCCCCCGTGAGTCCATCTAGGCTTCAGGCCACAATCACACCACACATTTAAATCACTGTGATGGTTACAATTCCTGAGGACTGTAGTTTGTTAAAGGGGCTGAGAGCTGTTAGGAGACCTCCTGTTCCCCTCCCAGAGCTACAAATCCTAGGGTTGTTTAACAATCCACCCCCCCTTCTCATGAAACTCTGGGAATTGTAATTCTGGGGTAGATTCCAATCTCCACGCAGCCCTGAAGCTGGCTGGGTGACTGGCTTGGGCCAGTGGCAGTCTCTCATCCTTACCTACTTCACAGGGTTGTTGTGAAGATAAATCAGGAGAGGGGAGAACCATATATAACCACTTAGAGCTCCTTGCATGAAAAGGTGTTATAATAAAGAAAATTAAAGAAGAGGAAATGCACCAGCAACCCAACATAAATTTTCATAAAATGTGCATATGTCGATTTATATACATAGATGCATTTTTTAAAAAAAAAAATATAAATATAAATGCAATACGTGTCAGCAAAGTTGGGATCACTGTGACCAGGTGAGCTCTGTGCTTGCATAATCTACTCTCGAGGTGCCACTCATGGGAAGCTTCAAGGGCCCTGTTCCCTCCCTACTTAGGGTTCTTTGGGTGGTATCCAACTAATGTGTTTCAGTGCAAGGATTTCCACTGTTGCAATTGGGCTCCAGCCCTTTCCCTCCTCCTATGCACTCCCCATGCCCTCCTCAAATCTGGTCTGGAGGGTTTGGGGGGAAACTCCAAAACAGATGTGGGGTTGGGGCAGAGGCAGAAATACTTGCAGTGGTGGGAAGCTTGCTTAGCACTACCGTGGATGCAACCTATTATCTTTAACCTAAGCATACAGTCATTCTAGGCTGTGGAGAATGGCAAAGTTTACAGAATTCTAAAAAAGGAAACGTGTGTGTGTGTGTGTGTGTGTGTGTGTGTGTAGGAAACATTAAGGAAGCAATTCCCTTGGTGGAAAAAAACCACACACACAAGATAGACCAATGAGGAATGACCGCAGGATGCAATGGAGTATCCTGGGGAGAGGATCCAGGTGCAGCTTGTCTAAAGTGGCATGATGTTCCCAACACTGGCCATCCACAAGAACAGCCTGCTGGATCAGGCCAATGGCCCATCTACTCACAGAATCACAGAATTGTAGAGTTGGACAGACCACAATGCAGGAATCTTTTGCCCAACATGGGGCTCAACCCCACGACCCTGAGATTGAGAGTTTGATGCTCTTCCAGCTGAGCTACCCAGCATCCTGTTCTCACAATGGCCAACCAGATGCCCATAGGAAATCAGCAAGTCGAACCTGAGCACAAGAACAACTCTCCCCTTCTCCACTTTCCAGCAAGTGGTATTCACTGCCCCCAACCATAGAGATAGAGCATAGATATCCTGGTGAGATTCTCCTCAGAAGCTTACAGGCAGGGCAAGAAGGCAAGGTTCCTAGACATCCTGTATGCGCAGCGACACTGCCCCTGAACATGGAGGTTCAATTTAGCTGATAGCCACTGAAAAGTATTCCTCAATTCTCTCAACGTGTGGAAGAATTGAGGTAGGAATGATAGCTGTTCACATTGTTGACAACAGGCAAGGGGTACCTTTCTCAGCCTGAGGGCCACATTCTCTTGTAGGCAACATTCTGAGGGCCAAATGAAAATGGTGGGCAGGACCAGACATGAAAGTGGGTGGGGCGCTGGATGAATGTTTTACAGTCTACACATACTCACACACAGAACCATAGGTAGGTGATCTTGCGCCCCTGGCAGAACCATCCAGATTGCGCCCCTAGCCATGGACATGTTAGCTCTTCTTTCCGCCTCTCCTCCAAACCCCACCCCCTCCATCCATTCAATTCACCCTCTATTTAAAACATTTTCTTATGAGGCAAAAATTGATATTTTTATTTATAGACATATTTATGGACATATTTTTAGTCAATTTTGTGCCCCCTCCTCACCTGCACCCCTGGCGTGGGCCCACCCCGCCACCCCCTAACTATGGCCCTGCCCACACACCCCTCTCCATCTTCTGTCCAGGCCAGCAAGACAAAGGATCGGAGTTCAAGGACACATTCCAGCCAGACTAAAACCCTTGAGGTGCAAAGCAGGGCCAGGGATGGGCAGGAATAATTCTGAGGGCCAGTTAGAGAGGTCCAGAGGGCAGCATTTGCCTGAGGTTCCCACCCTAAGTTTACAGCAAATAAAGGAACCCTACAGGGGGAAACAACAACAACAACAACCACCACCAAGGTCTTCTTTTGTTTCCTTTGCAGGTTAGTCCCTAACTCCCAGCCATTTCCATAGCTAAAAGGGAGGCTTTGGAAAATGCACCCACTCCTTTGCACCCGGGAGTCCGCAATTCCACGCACGTCAGGCACCTGCTGGCTATCAGCCATCTCCCACCTTATTAAAAATTGCAACCAACACGAGTTGGATTCCAAACTGGTGACCTAGATGTGAAAGGATCCATAGCCCCATTACTAATCCCCTGAGTCATCCAATACTCGGCAAACTATTATTTAATTCGCTAACTGTGCTATTTAATCTCAAGCATTCTGAGATACGCCAGGCAGAGAAGACACTCTATAAAATAATAAAGCTTTATTATTATTGCTTGTGCTGATGGGTCACAAGAGGAGGGGATTTCTTTCCAAGCCTGTTTATTTCCTCACTTTCCAATCTCTTTTTAAGATTACTGAGTGCGTGGCTTTAGCACTTGTGAAAGAATGTGGATTAAGAGCCTGGGAGAATAAAGCATGGAGAGGTTTTGTTTTGTCTTCTCATGGTCTAGTGGGCGGGGGGGGGGGGGGAGAGAGAGAAGGGGGTTGGGAATCAACGTTGCACAGTCCAGTAGTTCTAAGCAGAGTTGTAAAGCAATCATTCCCATCTGGAAGCAAATATTTCATTTTAACAGGGGTGCAGAACATTTTGCAGCCCGAGGGGGCCGCAATCCTTCTGTGCAGGCTTCTGGGGGCCGCATGCCAGAAGAGGGCAGGGCCAGAGGCTAAAGGGGATGGTGCAATTAATGCAATTTTCTACCTCTGTGCAACAGGCAACCAAAAAGCATTGCCAGACACATTCCAGCCAGGCAAAAACACTCAGGGAGGAAGTGCGGCAAGAGCAGTAGGAGGTGTGGCTGGGGAGGGAGGTGGTCTGGGCAGAGTCCCAAGGATCAAATGGAAAGATGATTGTTCTTGTTACTATTATTTTATTTATACACCACCCATCTGTCTGCGTTGCCCCAGCCACTCTGGGTAGCTTCCAATATTTATAAAAACATAATAAAACATTAAACTTCAAAAACCTTCCCTGTGCAGGACTGCCTTCAGGTTTCTTCTGAAGGCTTATAGTTACAGTGGTACCTCGGGTAAGAACTTACCGTATTTTTTGCTCTATAAGACTCACTTTTTCCCTCCTAAAAAGTAAGGGGAAATGTGCGTCTTATGGAGCGAATGCAGGCTGCGCAGCTATCCCAGAAGCCAGAACAGCAAGAGAGATCACTGCTTTCACTGCGCAGCGATCCCTCTTGCTGTTCTGGCTTCTGGGATTCAGAATATTTTTTTTCTTGTTTTCCTCCTCCCAAAACTAGGTGCGTCTTATGGTCTGGTGCGTCTTATAGAGCAAAAAATACGGTAAATCATTCTGGAGGTCCGTTCTTAACCTGAAACTGTTCTTAACCTGAGGTACCACTTTAGCTAATGGGGCCTCCCACTGCCGCTGCACCACCACCACATGATTTCTGTTCTCATCCTGAAGCAAAGTTCTTAACCCAAGGTACTATTTCTGGGTTAGTGGAGTCTATAACCTGAAGCGTCTGTAACCCGAGGTACCACTGTACTTATTTCCTTGGCTCAAGAGTCGCATAATTCCATACCCTCCAACATATTTCTGATGAAAATAGAGATGTCCTACAGAAAAGCAGGACATTCCAGGATCAAATCAGAAACCGGGACAGTTTCTGTAAATCCAAGGCTGTCCCTGGAAAACAGGGACACTTGGAGGGTCTGCGACAGGTGCAGGACTTTGGGGCAAATGTCAATTTGAAGAATGGGCAAGAGGGGTCTCAAAGTCAGAAGCGCTAGCTTACTTTATTTTTTAAGTGAAGAAATATACATTATACCTCTAAAAATGACCTCCCACCTTGTCAGGCCATTAAATTCAGCATCTAGGCTGCTTATTCATTATAGATTTAAAGCACATGCCTTCCCACAGAGAATTTGGGGAACTGTAATTTTTAAGGGGGCCAATAATGCTTAGTTGACTCTCTCGTAATCCATGGCATGCCCTGCAACTTTGTCAACATCTGCTCCATACATTTAAAGAACATGGCTTCCCCCAAATAATCCTGCGAACTCTATTTTTTTAAGGGTGCTGGGATCATAGTCCTGCAAGGGATAAACTACAGTTCCCATGATTCTTTGAGGAAAGGCATATATGCTTTAAATGTATGATGTGCATGCAGCCTTAAATGACTTAAGTGCATTACTGCAGAGAGGAAAATGTGCGGTCGGAATGCCCCTGTGCTCACAGCAAGGATCGCTATCTAAATCCACCGCCAACCTAGCATACACTTTTTATTACTCATTGCTTGCTGAAGAATTTTCTCTGCCAGCTGTTCATTTATTTTGCAATAGCCTGTTCAGCACTGTTTTCTAAACAGTAATCTAGCGGTAGATTCTGAAGTGCAGAAGCTCATCATGACAGCCTCATAGCCATTGTGGAGGAGAATCCATAGTCTCTCTCCCTCTCACACACATTCACACCCCATCCAAAAATGCAAGCAGCATAGTTATCCCACCTCTTAAGGCCCATTGGTTCCTCATTTGTTGACCCCCACCCTGCCACTCTATGCCTACCATTATCTGCCCTGCCTCGTGTCCCCAGTTACCAAGAGCTATCACTGTTTGCATGCATGCATGCATGCATGCATGCATGCATGCATCAAGACCCAATTTGTAGATACACAGGAAGGGGCAGAAACTAGAATTCTTGCTACTTCCCCAAGAAGCAAAATAGGGTCAAAGTGATAGGTAAGGAACTATCCTTGCAATATCAGGACCACTAGAGAGAATGCTATTTTCAACTGGCACTTTGGACGGTGAGTTTTCTTTTGTCAACAGAGTTTGGGGAGTTTTTCCAAATGGGCAGATTATAGCCTCCTTTGTTGAGAGACAAAGGAGTGTATCTCCAGGGGTGAAGTCAAACCACTGCTTAGCAGCACTGAAGTGACCTCTCCAGGGTTTAACGTAAACCTGGGCAGTGTGTATGGCAGTGTGTGTACAAGACTTCCTTCTCAACCTTGCTGACGTGGTCCAAAGGAAAGAAGAACAATACATATGGCACCATCTTGGCAGCAGGAGCTGCCAGGAGGACTTTTATTCTCCTGAAGATGTCTCTCAAGGCAGCAGGTATGGCTTTTTCCTTGGGGTTTACTCCTGAAGCCTTTCTCATGAATGTGCATCACTGCAAGGCAGTGGAGGTTTAAAACCAGAGTTTTCCTTCTCCTAGATGGGCTTCCTTCCCAGGTTGAAGAGCCCCACCTGCCCTTCCCTTCCCTCTACAACATGTGCAGAAACCACCTTCTTGACATTGGACCCACTATTGGTCTTGTCCGCTCAATCCGCTGGAGTCTATCTTCACATGCGGGGGAAATCCCTAACCCACCAGGGGTTTGTGACTCATTGACTGCCCTGATTTAGCCAGCCAGTAGAAGACATTTCGTGGGGTGCTGCCATTGTCACATGCGGACAGCTTCTAGGAGCCACAGGTGAGAGCTGAGTGCAGGTAGGGACCAAAGGTGGACAAACTACCCCAGAAGGAGCATGACCAGAGACAACCCCCTTCCCCTAACACCCCATACTCCCCCCACCTGGCTTCATAAGGACTTCTCCAATAGCCAGAACATTATCTCCCCCCCCCCCCAAACTGGAAAAATAAATAGTTCCTCATTTTATGCTGATTTTGCTTGAGGGGCTCAATACAATTGAAGCTTTGCGTTGTGCAGCCAGGTGTGCAAAGCAGATTTGGGCATGGTGAGCAGGTGTGGGTTGGGAAGAAAGGAAGCATAAGCTGGAATTCAATTGAAAATGCTGTTGGTGCACTATTATAATTTTCTTATAGAACATTACAAGTTGAAAGGAGGAAAAGGAGGAAGGGGAATTGAAGGACCTGTCTTTCATGTAACTGCTGCCCACTGAGTGGTCTTGGCCATTGAACTTTACATCACACTTTCTCGTCACCCCCACCTTGAGGTTTAGAGACTGGAGCATGAATGAACAATTGCCAGAAGGTAAGTCAAGGCAACAGTATGTATGCACAGGTTGTATTGTGGTGCAGCAGTGGTGGCTGGTGCCCTTTGGAACTGGCAGGGTGTACAGTAGGTGGAGCCAAAGGCAATGGCACTTTGAACCACATCCAATGACAGGCAGTGTCAACTAATATTAGTTTTGTTCCCATAGTCCTTCCTGTTTAATACTACAAGGGCAACACCAGAGCCTGGAGGAGAAGGAGCAAACTAACAGGTAGTATCACCCCCTGGGGCAGGTTCTAAGTAAGATGGCATGCAGGCAGGGGCTGACCGATAGTGGGGCAGTGTCCCACTGACCGTAATGGGTCAGTCTCGACAGGAAGGCTTCCAGATGGTGGCTTAATACCATTAAGGGGCATTCAGATGTGCTGGCATTTTGATGTATACCTATCTAGAAGTGCATTTAGAAAGAGCTGACTGATGCCATCTGCTACTACCAGCAAACATTGATTATTCAGCTAAGGCACCCCACTCCCATTCCCCCAAAAGCAATAAAACAGGGAGGAGTCCAGGACTGGAAGCCGATGACATCAGTTCTGAAAGGGGCCACCAGGAGAATTCTCCTGTTTTGTCTGTTGCATCTTTGATTATAGCATTTTAAATGAGAAACCACCTTGAGGGTAATGTATAAAACTTAGTCCTTTTTTTAAACAGACAGACAGACAGACAGACAGACAGACAGTGGATCTGGAAAGCTCTCTGCTCTCCACAAAGCTTGAAACACAGCAAACATTTCCAGCATTTTTCTTCTTCAGCCAGGTGCTAGCTGTTAGCTAGGGATGTCTGTAATAAAGGAAAGGACAGCACCCCCTCTATTGGCCAGAACGCTGCAGTGTGCTCAGTTCAGCAACTAACAATCAGCTACGAGCCCAGACTGTCCATCTCACTTCTTCCAGTTTGCTAGTTGTCAAACAGGAGGGGAGAGGGCTCTTGTGCTCAGGTCCTGTTTGTGGGTTTCCTACAGGCATCTGGTTGGCCACAGTGAGTACAGGATGCTGGACTAGGTGAGCTATTGGAGTCGACAGCAGAGAGTGCTTTAACCGCACCTGGTGGATGTACACACACACACACAGCTGGGGCGGGGGTGTGATGGGCAAAAGCAGCCTGCTGCATGCTGGTGACACCAGCCCCAAGCCGCTTTGCGAAGCTGGACAGCTCCCCCCCAAGCCAGACCAGCTTTGCAAGGCTGGGGAGGGCAACATGAAAAGGACACAACAGCAATGTGTCCTTCAATCCCAGCCCCTCAGGGGTGAGGCTGCAATTGAAGGGTGCATGGCATCCTTCTCACGCTGCCCTTCCCAAGCTGCTTTGAGAGCCTGGGATCCGAATGGCCTGACCACATGAAAGGCAGCTTTGTGTGGAGCAAGTTGAAGCTGAAAGCTGAATGCTGGAAGATTTTGAAGTCAAATAAAAGAAAGCACTTTTTCATACAGTGCCTAGTTAATCTATGGAACTCACTCCCACAAGAGGCAGTGATGTTTACCAACCTAGATGGCTTTAAATACAAATTCATGGGGGCGGGGAGCTATTGATGGCTACTAGCCATGATGGCCATCCTCTGCCTTCACAACTGGGAGGCAGCAATGCTTCTGAATACCACATGTGGAAGCCACAGGAGGGGAGAGGGCTCTTGTGCTCAAATCAGGCTTGCTGGTTTCCCACAGGCATCTAGTTGGCCATTGTGAGGACAGGATGAGGGACTAGCTGGGTCCCCCTTAGGCATGATCCAGCAGGATCCTCTTCTTACGTTGGATCAATGTGTTGAAGAACCTGCCTTGGGGCATGCCGGCTTGTTGACAGTGTATAAAACTTTTGTGCCCTATCATTCAATATTAACACACACACTCATCTTGCCTACGTCTTCCCAGGACACGTGGTGCTCTGTTCCAGGTTACTGGAAGCTCTTTAAACCAACGGGAAGCGGTAATGAGGTACATAAAGTATGAGCTTTATTGATTGTGTCTGCAGTGCAGCACTCAGCAGACTCCCTAAGTCCCCCATCGGCACAACAGAGAGACGACAGCAGGTTCTCTTGTGGGCAGGTTTCTTGGTTGCCTCCGAACCCTGTTCTGATCCAGTGTGCAGAGATGAACCTTATGGGTGTAGCACTAGCATTTAAAGAACTCTCATATAGGATTAGTTTTGAAATGAAGGCCCCCATTCAATGGGAGAACATCTGCCTTGCAGGCATGGAGCCCAAGGTTCAATCCCAACCATCTCCAGGCAGGATTTGGAGAGACTGTCTGCAGTTCTGATGAGTCACTGCCAGTCAGTGTAGACATGAATGAATTCGCTAGATAATTGGTCTGACTCAGTATAAGGCAGCTTCTTATTTTGTGACATTCTATGCCAGGTGTAGGGAATCTTTGCATACCTTCCAACTTTTTCTCATGCAAAACTGGGATGTGCATTTTTTTGAGATGTGCTCCTGGGGGAGTCACGTGATCCACACCTTTCTCTAGCCCCCAGAAAGGTGCTTTTTTGGGGGGGGGGGGGTGAGAGTGCAGCATGAGAGAAAGGGGGACACCCAAAATTGCTGCCAAGATCTAATACAGGAAAACGGGATGTGCCATTTTTTCCAGGGAACTCAGAAGGTATGTCTTTGGCTATGCCTGATCTGGAGGGTCAAACTCAGCCCTCCAGGTGTTTTGAGACTACACTTCCCATCATCCCTGACCACTGGTCCTGTTTGCTAGGGATGATGGGAGTTGTAGTCCCAAAACATCTGGAGGGCTAAGTTTGCCTATGCCTGCTCCAGATGTTGCTGCACTACAACTCCCTAGCAAGCATGGCCAATGACTAGGGATGATAAGAGTGGTAGTTCAGCAACATCTGGAGGGCCAAAGGTTCCCCACACCTATTCTGTGCCCTCTACTCTACTCTACTCTATTCCATCCTTAACTGAGGAGAGTAGAAGAGGGGGGAAATGACACATTGATCTATATGTGATCACATCATAGGGAAATTACTTATTTACACATGTAACAATTCTCTGGTTGTTCTTAATTAAATTTATACACCACCTTTTCTCCAAGGAACTCAATGTCCTATATATTCTCAGTGTCCTGCTTAGAGATGGGAGAGTGCTCTTGTGCTCAAATCCTGATTGCAGCTTTCCCAGAAGAGGCCTCTACTTGAGAACAGGATGCTCGACTACAGCTATTGGCTTAATCCAGCAGGGATCTTCTTTTTATTCTTATGACAGAGAGTTTCTAGGCTACAAAACCAACTCGCAGCAAGAGTTCTATGCCACCTGGGTGGACACTTCCAGTTCTAACTAGTAGGGACAAAAGCAAGCGACCAGTTGTCCAAATCCAGCCTAACATTTGTGGGCCAAATCATTTTTGAACTGCACCTTTCCTTTCAAAGTGGAAGAGAAAGCCCAAGCTCTCCTCTGGAAATCATACATGCTCTTTGATGGCTTGATGCAATTTAACGCACGTGCATCGCTGGAATGCTCCAAGACTCCACCGGGCTCCCTGCTCTACTTCCTGGGCTCCCTCCCTCCCTTCTACCTTCCCGTTTGCATCTGTACAATGTATACATAAATCAGCCTGTCACAGCTCGTCTTGTCCCTGACAGCTGTAATTGCTTCAGGTTTTAAAAATATCTATAGACAATAAACACAATAAACACGCGTGCGTGCAATGTTTTTTTTTTAAAAAAAGAGAAAAAGAAATCAAGGGGGCTTTAAATTATACAGCAGCTTCAGGGGAGAAGCTGGCAGCTGAGTCCAGCTGTGAAGGTGGTGGGGTGCGGTGCATGTGTGTGAGAGAGTGTGTGTGCGGGGGGAGAGAACTTCTTATGTTGTCTGGCAGAAAAGCAGGAGAAATCTGGATAAAAGAAGGAAAAATATCAGCAACAAGGAAGGTTTCTGGCAGAGCAGAGGAGTGGGGCTCAGAGCCTGGCACCCGTTCCAAAGAAGGAAGCAGTGTTTGTTCAAACTAACCCATTTGCAAAGAAGCAAGTCACAGTAAATGAAAGCCCTGACCGTCCTGGGCTATGCAGAGGACAGAGTAGCAGGCTCCATGGAGCAAGTGAGCCATTTCCCACTTTCTA
Source organism: Podarcis muralis (assembly GCF_964188315.1). Lineage (NCBI taxonomy): Eukaryota > Metazoa > Chordata > Lepidosauria > Squamata > Lacertidae > Podarcis > Podarcis muralis. Next base: position 26,613,617 of record NC_135669.1, read on the forward strand.
ACAAGGCTAAAGGCCCCCCTCTCCTGGCAGGCAGCAAAAGTAGAGTGGCCAGCCACAGGTAGGGTCTGATGCTACACAGCATATGGCTGGAGGAAGCAAGCCTACATATACAAGGTCAACATGGCCAGGTTTAAACATCTGGGTGTTCACAACAGGGTCCAAAGGTCCGGTCATCCTCTATCTCTGGGTCCACATTATTCCTTCCTGTGCTTCATGGGCGAAAATAGGGACACACATTGGTAGCATCCTTATTCTGATTGGGAGGGCCTGGGTTGAATTTTCTCAGGAAGGAACTCCCCACTTAAATGCTAGAGACTATGGGAGGGCGCTGGACCCTGCAGAATGCAACTCACACCAACGACCTAAGCAAACAAACACCAAATGATTCCTCATAGGAGAAAGAATAAGGATAAAATACGGGAAGCAGTTGCTGGTGCTCATTGGAACTGGTAGGGTGGATAGTAGAGAGACCAACAACAGGGGGAGCCTGAATCAATGACAGGCAGAGCCAACTTATTTTAGTTTTGTCTGCATCCTCCTCTCTGATGATTTCTACAAGGAAGGACAACATTGAGACTAAGGAGGAGGAAGTTGATGGGCAGAGCCACTCTTTGGACTGGTTATAAGGTAGGTAGATCAAGGGCTCACTGAGGGCAAACCGAGGTCACTGAGGCTGTGTCCCATGCACTCTAATGGACCAGCCCCCACTATTACTAATATGCAATTACAGTATAAAACTCCCACAATTTTCTGGGCTACATACAGATTCCCCTGTCCCACTGCCCCCCGGAAGCAAATAACACAGTAGTGATCACCAAACAGCTGCTAGATTTCCAGAAGCGGCTGTAACTTTGTGTGAAAGATTACATGAAATGTGGAAGTTACCAGGTCAGGAAAATGGGATACAGTGCTGTTTGAATGCAGCCTAAGAAAACCCAGGAAGATCCAGACGATTCAACAGAGGTCCAGAACATTCTGCTTCCTGTTCAAGCACTCCATTTCTCCCTTTTGTTGCCAACAACGAAAACAGCAAAATGATTGGCACGTTAATGGGGTTTTGACATGCACAAGGCTCACTTTGTTGGATGGGGTTTTTTAAACGGTATTAATGATATCACAATCACACCATTTGTTGAAGGCTCCAGTGCCCTCCATTTCCTATAATGAATGAGCTCATCTCACCTGCTGGCCTCTGTTCCCCCACCTCCCTTCTCTAAACAGTTCTCTGACAAAAGCAGCTATTTGCTGAGCAAAGGTGCATATTGTTCAACTGCTGCCAATCCAACTGGGCATGTGCCATGGAACGAAACCCAAAATTATAAGAAAGAAAACACTATGCATTCACAGTGCCTAACTGTTTTGGTTCCCATTACCGCGGTGAGTAATAAGCAAAAGGCTCTTAGTAGGGAAAGTGTTAAATTCTTTACCCGTGCAATAAAGAAAATGAGAGCAGAGCACAGACGAAACCAGCCCCCAAATCGCTAGGCTTTAAAGGGCAAATTGAATGTTCGTTTTTATGACTAGGCGCCCAGTATAAAGTACATGCGCGAGAGGGATCAGAAGCAGAGAAGTTCCAGTTAGGCTTTAGGGGAAGGTTCCCAAATGGACAGTTAATTTAAATTTAATGGGACACTTACTGTAAGTTTAAATAAATGCCCGTTAAATATTAACAGCGTCTTTATTGGGGGATTAACGGAGCTTCTTGCATTGTTTTTAAACTCCATAATTATGTGCACAATCCGCATTGTTTTTTCAGGGGAAACAATGGCAGAGGATACTTTGGGTAAATCTAAAGTGTATGTACGTAAAGTGTACCTATATTTAGGTAAAGATAAAGGACCCCTGGACAGTTAAGTCTAGTCAAAGGCGACTATGGGGTTTCTAACAGCTTTCTGGGTCTTGTGGCCAGCAGGACTAAACTGCTTCTGGTGCCATGGAAACCAAGGCGTAAGCCAGAGCGCACAGAAATGCTGTTTACCTTCCCGCCGGAGTGGTACCTATTTATCTACTTGCACTGGCGTGCTTTCGAACTGCAAGGTTGGGAAGAGCTGGGACAGAGCAACGGGAGCTCACTCCGTCGTGGGGGTTTGAACCACTGACCTTCTGATTGGCAAGCCCAAGAAGCTCAGTAGTGCAGACCACAACGCCTTACCATTACGTGTGTGTGGCAGATCTTATATGACAGATCATGGGAATAAAATTTCCCATACAGCAAAGAGTAGCAGTGGGAAGGTTGTGGATCTGGAAATCAGTCATTTGTTAGAAAATATTAAGCGAAATCTACCAAGTGATCACAGGGAGACAGGGGGATTCAACAGGGCTATGCATGGACCCCCTGTCTCCCTGAAGACCCTGGATCAGGCCAGTTCACCCTCTGCTGCCCAAGTGACCACCTACCCCACCCTGGATCCTTCTCCAAAACACTTTTTGGGGAAGGGCTATGTGATACTTAAAGTTTTTTTAAAAATCCTATGTCAACATACAATTAAAACAGGGTTTGGAAAAGGTTTTTGGGGGGCGGGGGTGGATTACCAGCACCACACAGGATCGCATCCTCCCACTGTTATGTGGGAGGATCTGATCCTGCACAATGCTGGCTGCTGCTCCTTCACAAATGGCTTGCTTCTAAAGTTTCCAACTTTTGGGAGCATTGGATGTAGCCATTAGACACAGGGTAGTTGCAAATCCCTCTAAAGTGGAGGTGGGAAAACATACAGTGCCACACTGGTATTGGGCAGCTTCCAATGTTCCTGTGATATTAAAATAAAGCAAGGTCCCTTGCTCTTTTGCCATTACCTGACCAGGCTAATGGGAATTTCTATTTATTTTTTTTAATTTTTGTTTTGCAAGGAGTCCAGCAACATCTAGGAGGGTACCACGTTGGCTACCCCAGAAATAGAGTGTCCTATCTTGGATAAGTCAGTGTCTCTATGCTGAAGCGGGTAAGTGAGAAGAGAAGGGGAAAAGTGAGACGAGGGAGGAGGACCATGTAGAAGACAGACCAATGTTTACAAAGTCAGTAGTGTTACATTCAGACTACGAAAAAGGCAAGTTTGACAGTTTCAATTCCTTTCTGTTTCTCATTTTTCAAAACTTAAGTTCCATTCTACACATTTCCACATTGCTGAGCAGTTTTTTAACATCCCCAGAAAGTGCTCTGTTGCCCCCCAAGAGAAAACCTTACAGGACTTGCAACATTTGCTCTGCTGTGGCATTTTGCATTAGCTGGGGAAAAAACAAAAAAACTTGTGTGTTGCCAAAGGATTGGAGGACCCTGAAATATTGTTTGCTGTTTGGTGGAATTTTGTTTTATATACAACACACACAGACACACAGACAGCATTCTCTCACCACAGTAAAACATGAAATTTGGCTTTCCTAATGGTCTTACTCTACCATCCCCATTTTAAGTTTCTTCCTGATATCTTGAGATGCTTTTTTGTACTTCTGTTATTTTTATTGTATAACTTTGATAAAATCCTTAAAAAAAAAAAAGTCCTTATGAAGATTCAGCAGCATCTTAGTGTGAATCTCTAATAGGCAATTTGTGTGTGTGCAATTTTTTCCAAATAGGTGCATCACTGCAAATTTCCACAAGACTGCATTTTCCAAGTCATATTTACTGCTATATGCATTTTTATGCACACTTTGTCCTAGTGTATGCATTTTTGTATATGCTACTTGCCTGTACACTTGCATTGCAAAATTCATAGAATCATAAAATCTTAAAGCTGGAAGAGACCCAGAGGGTCATCTAGTCCAACCCCCTGAAATGCAGGTTTCTCAGCTAAAGCATCCATGACAAGTGGCCATCCAAGCTCGGCTTAAAAACCTCCAAGAAAGGAGAGTCCAGTCCCAAGAAACCTCTAAGGAAGGAGAGAAGAATGAGTTTCAAAGCATTCTTGTGTTGTGGTTCACTTATACAGTGTGGATTCAGTCAGTTTACCTTTAAATGTGAACAGATTCAAATCTCTTCCTCATCCCTAGTCTTAGCCAGCCTGCTGAGTTCACAGGTGAAGTGAATTTTGCACTTCACAGCTCTCACGCACCACAAGGATACACTGGCTCTCAGCTGCAGGAGTGCGGCCCTCCCCTCTTGCCAATTGTTTCTCCAGTTTGGTCTAGTAGTTCACCATAGCAAGCGAGGGGGGAAAGGAGGGAAGCAGCTGCTCTTTATTGCTAATAATGTTTCCAGGAAACCATAGCGCATGAAATAAACACTTTGTGTAGCACTTCAGTTTAGCGCTGACAGAACAAGAGCAAACTAGCAGACTGTCTGTGGGGGAGAAAGGAGCTCTAATATCAAGCAGAGGAGAGAGAGTAGGCTGACAGACCTCCATGTCAGAAAATGTCATGAACCCTTCCACACACACAGGCTGTTTATGGCAAAACCACTGATCCAGCTGATGCTAACGAAACAAGGTGACAGTTCTCATCTCAGGTTCTGACTTCCGTTCGCCTAGATCAAAGTGCACAGCAAAATCTCTCCAACTAGAGGAGAGAACCATACAGAGCAGCAACTGAAATGAAATGGGGGCGATGGCAGAGAGAGGCTAACGTTGTGCAAGCCTTTACATTAATGATATGCACCAGTTGAGCTTGGCGTTCGCTGAGCCGTACCATTTCCCACCCACCCACCACTCTCGAATAATATTGCCCCACATCTTTGTGAACCTGTCATCCGGTTTCCCTTCTCTGCCTTGCCACCGTGGGCAGGAAAGACACTGCTGGAAAGTGAAGAGGGAGGGGAAGATGACAGGCTGTGCATCTGGGAAACCTGCAATCTTTCAGCTAAACCCATGAAGCTGTCTTCTGGTTAGACCAGTGGTCCCTCCTAAGCCAGAATTATCTACTCAGAACTGGTGGCAGCTCTATAGGACTGCAGACAGGGATGTTTCCTACCTACCAGGCCTGCCTTTAAAGCAGGCATAGGCAAACTCGGCTCTCCAGAAGTTTTGGGACTACAACTCCCATCATCCATAGCTAACAGGACCAGTGGTCTGGGATGATGGGAGTTGTAGTCCCAAAACATCTGGAGGGCTGAGTTTGCCTATGCCTGCTTTAGGGCCATTCTTATAGCTAGCACCTCATAGACAGGAAGCATCTAGTTTACTAGTGAGCTGTGGAGCCTCTCTGCTTGAAATAAAGCTCTCCTGGGTGTCCTTTCCTAGAATTTCAAAGTGTGCTGTTGTTGTATTAATTGTGGGAGATTGCAGCCAAACATAAATATGCATGGATGCTACTAAGTGCACGAAGGGGTTAAGACCACAGACGTAGATTCCTAGACTCAGCTAGGTTATGCCCCCCCCCCCCATGAGGGAGGAAGTGAAGCCTTCTCTTCGCTTCAGGGCATTGATGACAACAGAACCAATATTGTCATCGTCTCAGAACTATTTGCATGAATGACAACCTCCATGAAAAGCTTCAAGCACACTTACTTTTCAGTGCACATTGCACAGGGTAGTAGAACCTCCCCATGAACAAATCAGAGCAAATGCTCAAGAAACATTGGCCATGGTGTAACCTCCGTGCAAGCTTTGTGCAAGCAAATCAAGGCCATCTGCTGGAAGCCCAGCCTAGTACCCATTTCAGTTCTTCATCCACTATTTCTACTAAAGCAGGTCTTATGAGGAATGGTGGAGGGGGTTGGGAATGTTGAGCATGGAGAAGAGAAAATTGAGAGGTGACATGATAGCCACCTTTAAATATCTTAAGGGCTGCCACATGGAAGAAGGGGCAATCTTGCTTTCTGCTGCTTTAGAGGATAGGATCCAAACCAATGGATTTATATTACAAGAGAAGAGATTCCAACTAAACATTAGGAAGAACTTTCCAGTGGGGTCTTCCTAAAAAAGTTCAACAACATTTGGGGTGTCCTAGCCATTTTTTACTTTTTGAAAGATGGCAACCCTAGGATAGCCATCTGTTAGGGATTATTTAGCTGTGATTCCTGCATTTCAGGAGGTTTATAGTAGATGACCCTAGGGGTCTCTGCAGTGCTACAATCAGATGATTTTATAAATGCATGTAGTTATACTTCCATAACAACCTCTATAATGGTGAATGACCTCTCATGCATGCACACACACAATTGGTGTGAATTCAGAATTGTTAATTAAGAAACTTCCATTGTTCAAATAGATGGCTCCTGCTCAGAAAGTGTCTTGCAAGGCCAAAACCAAACACAACAATCTAGCACAGCATGTTCTCTATTCTCACCAGCCTCATTGGATGGTCATCTGTTAAGGATTCATTAGCTGTGATTCTTGCATTGGAAGGGGTTGGACTAGATGACCCTTGTGGTACCTTTCAACTCCACAATTCTATGATTCTACATCTTTTGCACTGAAGCCTCTCTCTCTTTTGCAAATCACATTTCAGTGCCTTATCAATAGCAGACTGGCACACAGGCGGGGGGCGAGGACGCTTTCATTTCTGTCCCAGTCTTTTAGGTATACTCTGCAAAGCCAACATAATTATCATGCACACAGTGCCACAGATGCGCATGGGCCTTAATCTTTAAATATTCATGTATAGATTCAAAGGCGGGGTGGAAAGCAGATCCTGGGTGGCTCAGATGTCCCGAGTCACGCTGGCACAAGGGAAGTTATTAAACAGAATTGATCTTTGCTGTCCTTGGTTCAAATCAATATTACTTTTTTTTAAAAGGAGGAAGGAATCCAACAGAAATCTGTTGCACTGATTGTGAAGTGGCTTTGTTATGTTAACACTTTGAAAAATGAAACTCGCCCAGTCCACACCCCTGCACCACTCCCCCCCCCCCCCGCGATCTGCATTTGATCAGAATAAGGATAGCTGACGATGTCAGATAAAGGAAGGCTGTCCCATCAGTCATCTCTTAGCATTTCGTATGCATATTGCATTAACCTAAGGCTTTAACAATCAAATCCAGAATTCTAATAAGCATACGTTTGTATAGAGGGGGTTAGAGGGAGGGAATAAAAAGTGACTTCGGTGAGCTGGTATAGAGCCAGACCACAACTTTTACCTAAAGTATTTTTGGGGGAGTTAGGGAAGGTGTTTGTGAAATGCTTGGATCAAGCTTGAAATGGAAAGGGAAAGCTTCTTTTGGATCCTCTACAAGACGTGATCAAAGCCACAGATCCAGTGGCTTTGAAAATGAAGAGAGGCTGGGGTGGGGGGCACCATCCTCAGCCATCCATTGAGGGGGACAAAATTGTGCAACCAAGTGACTTCCAATCAGAGCAAAGGCTCTGTGCCGCCCTCCTGTTTTGATTGGTTCAGAATTTCATTTCCTCAAGTTTCCTTTACACCAGGGATAGCCAAAGTGGTCCCCTGAAGTTCTTGCTGGACAAGTCCCTTCTATGGGCCATGCTGACTGGGGCTGATGGGAGCTGTAGTCCAGAAACATCTGGAGGTCTCCATGTTGGTTGCCCTTGCATTTGAACAGGGATAGCCAATGTGCCATCCACCCCCACCCCCCAATATTGTCTGGCTACAACTCACACCATCCCTGACCATAGGCTACTCTGAATGGGTCTGAAGTCCAAAAACCTCTGGAGGGCACCATATTGGCCACCCCTGCTTTGTACCCACTCTTAAAGTATCCATTGAATGGGGGTCCACCTGCATGTTAATGTGTCCTCTGAACTGCTTCTCTGCCTGCAGCTCTGGGCTCCTTCAAGATCTCTACAATTAGATTCTGATGATATTCTGTCTGCCTAAGACCTCAGTGCACATTTCTCACTTATTGACCAGTCTTGCCTGCTTGCCTTCAAAAACTAGTCACCAAGAATGCCAATGTGTGATGGATATTATGCATGACTGCTTTGAATAATAATTGAAAATCACATGGTCAATGAAAGATGGTTGCCTGAATGTACCCTGAGATATTCCTTCATATCAGCTGTCAAGACTGTTAGATGTTCATCTTTCAAGGTAAAGAATGATTTGATTCCATAGGACGAAGGGTTAACCAAAACACTCATTCTTAAGTAACTACAGTGAGCTGAACTACTCTATTAATGAATCCATTTTTGATTTGGTTGCCAGTCATACTGACCCTCACAGCATTCCCCCGACCAAGAATAATATTAATAGGAGCAGCACTATTAAGAGAGATGCTTGGCTTGAATCTGAAAATTTTGAGAAATGATCTCATAAATTAAATTCCCGGGGTACCATCCATCGCTGAGCGTTAACAGGCAGAGTTGCCTCTGAATTCTGGGAATTGAGCATAATTACATGGAAATTGACAAGGCACAAATGCCAAGAATTCTGTTAACCTTTAATATCTCAAAAAAAACCTCTCCCCTTGTAATTATCTCCTGCCTTTGTCTTAAATGTTACTGATGAATATTTAGTGGAAAAAGCAAATAAAAGAAGGCAAAAAGGTGCCCAGAAACTGGAACCTTGCGGAGAGTGGCTCTACAAACTTTGCTGCAAGACAATTCATTCAACTTTCAAAAAAGGGGGGAAACTACAACAAAACTCAACAGATGTGATCACTCATGATACCGTTCCTTTGTCCATGTATGAATTGATATGAATTATGAGTTATAAGGACTCTGGGACTTTGCAGTCTTCAGCGGAGGACTTTAATGCAGGTATGGCTCAGGGCAAGAACATAAGAAGAGCCTGCTGGATCAGGCCAATGGCCCATCTAGTTCAGGATCGTCTCCTCCTTGTGGAAAACCTGCAAGCAGGACCTGAGCAGAGGAGCACTCTAACCTTCCTGTGGCTTCCTGTATCTGGTATTCGGACACATTACTGACTCTGACCATGGAGGCAGAGTATAGCCTTCTTGGCTAGCAGCCTTCTCTCCTCCAGTGCCAACTCTTGGACTAGTTGTAAGTAATATTGCAGGGAAAGTGAGGGCTGGCTGAGGGTAGACCAAGGTTGGTGGGGCAGATCTCATTTGTCTTTATGGTCTGGGCCTGAAATGACAGTCTGCTAGACAGTCTGGTGGTTCAGAATCCAGTTCTCACAGTGGCCAACTGGATGCCTGTGGGGAACCCCCAAGCAGGCTTCATGCACAAGAACAACCCTTCCCTCTTGTGGTTTCCATCAACTGGTATTCAGAAGCCTTTCTGCCTGCAACTGTGGACACCATCAAGCTCTGCCACCATCGCCAGCAAAGGTCTACAGATCACGCCGCTGTTAAAAGTGTAGCAGCAGAGGAGGTTTGGCACACAAATTAATAACCACAATCACAGCTTGGTTTTCCTCTTTCTCCTTTCTTTTCGTTCCTGAACAGCATCCTCCGTTTGCAGCCTTCCACACACAACCGAGCAGCGAAAGGAAGCCGCCTCCCTTAGGCTTGGAAATAGCATTGTCCCCCTGATTGCAAACAAAGGCTGATTGAAAAGAAACGATTCTCTCTTGAATCTCATTAATATTTGTCACCACATTGGCATTTCCCCTTGTAATGAGAAAAAATGCCTACAGAGACCAAGCCAGTCCCCCCCCCCATTCCCCTCCTCTCTCCGAAGCAGCGTGCAAAGCAGAGAAATCTCACTGTGCTTGAAAAGCTGAAAATGTTTTTACTGATGTTCACCTAGTTACAGCTTGGCAGAGTCAACAAGTGGGCATGCTCATTACAGGGAAGAACTCCCAGCCTAGTGAATGCTACCAGATATATAACATACACACACACACATGGAGAGGGAAAATATAATGCCGGAAATAAATCACAAGAGATAGCAAAGCCATTTTGATCAATCTTGCTTGGCCAGCTACTTGCCAGTCAGGTGTGCCTGGAGTACAGTGCCAATACTGGCCACATCATACATTTAAAGTACTATAATACAACTTCAAACAGACATGGCTTCCCCCGAAGAATCTTGGGAGCCGGAGTTTTTAAGGTGGTTGAGAGTTATTAGAAGACCTCCATGCCACTCACAGAACTCCAGTTCCTAGAGTGGTTTAACAATCCTTTCCAGGGAACTCCAGAACTGTAGCACTGACTGGAAGAAAAAGGGTCTCCTAACAACCCCCAGCAGCCTTAGCAAACTACAGCTCCCAGAATTCTTTGGGGAAAGCCAGGGCTGTTTAAAGTGGTATCACAGTGTTTTCAATGTATGACGTGAATGGAGCCATCTTGTGGCTGACTTCTATTTATGCTTTTCATCCCAGAAGGGCAGTCATATCTCAATATGCAGGCACAGGCTCAGCAGAGGAGCATGTGCTGTGCATGCAGAAAGAGCACAACAAGCTGCCCTATACCAAGTCAGATTGTTGATCTGTTTAGCTCAGTATTGTCTACACTGACAGGCAGTTGCTCTCCAGGATTCTTGCATAAACCATATTAAAACAGCTGCACTTGTTGCTGGTTCGTTTCAATTCAAGGTGCTCACCTTAGGACTTGTTCACAATCTCCTTGTCCCATGCCTAGAAAGCACGTCTGAGCAGTTTTCTGATTTCTCTGCTGCTTTCTCCAGGAAAACCAACCCGTTATATCTGAATTGGAGCAAACATCAATCCATGGGAAACTCAACTGATATTTGCTCCAATTCAGCAGTAAGGAGGAGGTGGGGAAAGCGGAAATGTGAATGAACCACTAGTGTTTAAAGCCCTAAATGACACTGGCCCCCAATACCTGAAAGACTGCCTCCTTCCCTGCATACCATCTCTGGTGCTATTACTGGTGGAGGATGCCCTCTTGGTAGTTCTCCTCCCCTCAGAAGCTTGTGGGGCAGGCAGGAGAAGGCCTTATCTGTGGTGGCCTCTAAGTTGTGAAACTCCCTCCCCACAGAGTTGCATCTGACACCTTCATTATACAGCTTTCAGAGGATGCTGAAGACACATCTCTTTGCCCTGGTCCTTTGACACCTGAGGTGTATGTTTTTAGGACTCACCTTATTCTTGTCATTTAAGTTGTTTCACACCATTAAATGCTGTATTTTAATATTAATGATGTTTTTAATTGTTGCAACACACCCTTAAGGTGAAGGGTGGGTAAAACATTATAATAATAAAATAAAATAATAATACCACTGCCCACCCACCAGCAACTTGAAATCCGCCATTTCCCCCTTTCATTCTGTTTAATGCATGGAAAGGCACTAAATTTCTGGAGCTTGCAAAGCAGCCTAGCTGAAAATTGCAAATTGGGGAGGGTGGGTCTATTTCTTTCAAACAGAATGACATTTCTTGTCTCCGAGCTGCTTTTATGCCCCCTGCAAAGCGTTATTACCATGTTCCCTACATGCTAATAAAGCACTATAAAAAGGGCATTTCCCTCCTCCCATGGCAAATACAGTTAACTTTCCTTTCTGCTAATGTGCTTCTTGACAGCAAAACCTCTGCTTTCCTCTAACACCTGAGAGTTCGAGTGACAATGCCCCCTTTTATACTCTCCATGAGGCTCAGGGTTTGAGTGACGTACCAGAAACCTCGCAAAGATGTAAAACAGAAAACAGAGATGGAAGAGTGATGGCTACCAACTCTGGCGGGGTGGAGGGGTGGGGAGAGGCTTAAAAGAAGATCAGACAAATTTATGAAAGAGATGGCTATCAGTGGCTACCAACTTCATCCAGAAGCTGCAATTAGTGCAGAATGCTGCTGCATGGTTGCTGACAGCATACAACACCTCTGTTCAGAGATCTGCATTGGTTCCTGATTTGCTACCGGGCCAAGTTAAAAGTGTTATGATTAGTACATAACAACTTGGGACCAGTTTACCTGTGTGATCACCTTAATCCCATATTATGCCCACTTGACCACTTTAATCAGTGGAATCGGCACTGTTAGAAGTTTGAGACTGAGCAGAATGGGAAACTGTTAATATGGCAGTACCTACACTTTAGTGCTGTTTTGTTTAGGCAAGCCTATCCAGATGTTTAGAAAACTGATGGGAGCTTTAATCTGTTTTTAGTCTATTGCTATTTTAACTTTTTGAAAGTATTAAATTTGTTATTGTTCCTCCCCCCCTTATTGATAATGCTATTGTTTTATCTGTGTTTTGTAAACCAAATTGAAGTTTTGTTTTTACAATGTTACAATGTAGAAATATTATAAAAGAAATAGTTAACAAATATATCCCACCTCCACTCATTCAAAAGTGTAAAAAAAAATGCACATTTATTTCAAGTGCATATTTCGCATAAGGAAACATGTGCAACAAAAGTGCAAGTTTTATGCTGGCTTCTTTAAGCATTATTTCAGAAAACCCACACAATATGAGGAGGACAGAACCCAAGACTGAGCACCACAGAAACTGAAATGGGATAGATTTAGGCTTATTGGCCATCCTTAACCGTATGACCAAATGAATCCTTGGTCGAAGCACAACAAGAGCAGAATGTCTCTGCCATCGTAACCGTGTTTCACAAAGGGAAGCTGGTTACCATGTAAACAAACGCTCCTGAAAAGGAGAGGACCATCACCAAAATAGCACCTTTCTATTAAACTGCATAACAAGATGTTCTGTACTTGAAGAGAGCACTGAGTACCATCGAGAAAATCTTTCTCTAAGGGCTAGGGATAGGCTGGGGCAATCAGCAGCTCTACCTGAATCCAGGCCTTCTGTTGGAAGCTTGGGTGCAACTCAAGTCTTTCATGGGTTAAAAGAGTCAGGGACCTCCAGGTTCCCAGATTATCCCTGTATCTTTAACCTATCATCTTACTTCTCTACCACTCTGATGTTAGACTGATATTCCCAGGTTGCCTCCTGCTTACAACTTCCTCCTCCTCACACTAATCTCTCAGGCCACAACATGAGAGGTCCTCTTTAACTATCCTCCTAGAGAACAAAGGAGCAAGCCTGGCTGCCCTGTTCTTCTCTAGGCTAGTTATTTATTTTCTTAGTGTATGTTTGCAAGTAGTAAAGTCTACTCTCTAAGCAAGATTCACTAGCTTAGACACTGCTTACTCTGCATACCAAGAGGGTTTTGATAGGTAATTGGAACCTGTTATCTCATTAGATCCTCAGCTGTCTGTTACTAGAAATGGATCCAGGGGTTGGAAGTATGGCAGGAAGGACATATTTCTGAGCTGGCCAGGCTTAGTCAATTGGCAGAACAGCTCAGTTGGTAGAGCAGGAGTCTCTTAATCTCAGGGTTGTGGGTTCCTGCCCTATGGTGAGTAAAAGATTCCTACATTGCAAGGGGTTGGACTAGAACTCTGTGATTCTATTATTCTATGGCCAGGCTCCTGGGCCATGTCAAAGACTGCAATTGCCTCCAGGGTATCAGTATTTTGCAGTAGAGATTCAACCACATACCAGTTGAGCAACCATGGTGCAGTGGTTAGAATGTCAGACTAGAACCTGGGAGACCAGTTTAAATCCCCACTCAGCCATGAAGCCCACTGGGTGTCCTTGGCCCACTCACAGTCTCTCAGCCTAACAGCCTTGCAAAGATTAAATGTGGAGAAGGAGAACCATATATGCCAACTTGTACTCCTTAGAGAAAAGGGGGGACATAAATGCAACCAAACAAAAAAAAAAGATGAAAGCACTCTGCTACCACAACACAACAAAAACAACAAATTAAGAAAAATACATTTTGCAGTTTGGAAAGTGATGGAGAAATACATTTAAATGTGTTGTATGGGTGAATGATTGACAAAAAGACATGTAAACACCCCTCTAGGAAGTCAGGATGAACTCAAGATGAGTGCTCATTGCCATATAACCATCCCAGAAATAAATCAGAACAGATGCTCATGAAAGACAGGACACCATTTAACTTCTCTGAAAGCTTTGCACAAACAAATCAGGATGACTGTTCAATAAACAGGTAACCAAGAGCAGCCTTGACTCCCTTGCTGCCAAATGCCAATCCTGGAGTAGCAAACCACATACCTTCTGTGTCTGAACTGGGTTATGTGCACACTATATCCCATAAAGTCCTCCGATTCCCTAATACCATGTTATAACAGAGAAATAAAACTCACTGCATGTTAAAACTCACTGCATTGCACCTGGTGGCAGCCGTTCCAACAAGCTGGGAGAAACAACAAAAAGAACTTGTTCCATCAGGCTCCTCTTGTCCTGAACTTGCTTCTTTCACTTCTGATCATACAAGAGCTATTTTTAAGAGCTGGTGCTTGTGTTTTATTTTTTTCTCTTCATTCCCTGTCCTTTTCCTCTTTTGTCTAGACTGCAAACTTGCAAGCAGAGAGTGACCTGCTTTAATTGATTGCATGGGAGCCTTTTCTGGCCAAATGGCAGGGCACAGTTGTTCTTAATCAATCAATCTATGTTGCAGAAAGCCCATATTGCCCTCATTGGATGCTCTAATAGCAACACTGTCAGGTGTGTGTGTAGGAGCCAGGCCCTGTGACCAATAGGACTTTGCAGAACTGGGGCCTTCCTAAGTTTGTTCTGAAGAGGCAAGGCGTGGCCACACAGGTGAGGCTGATTGGTAACTCACAGCACCTGGTGGCAAGAGCCAGGAAGGAATATAAGGTCAGCATTTCCCTTTGGCTCTTTGCCACAGCAACACATCCCCTTCCTTGCTGCGTTTGACTCCTTGCTTTCTGAACCTCGGACCCTTGGCTTCTTGACTCCCAGCTCTCTGACCTTCGGACTCTTGGCTTTCTGACTCCTGGCTTCTGGACTCCTGTTCCTCTCCCACCCTGCCATCTTGCCCCTGGTCCCGACATCCCCAGCCTGGACTTTGATTACCCGTGAACCGGACCGTGACAAACACCTGCTCTACATGTTAATAGCAGTACACATATTTTGTGGTGCCTCCTCACTTCATGCAGAAGGTGTCTGCCAGGATAAAAATTTGGCTGGTCCACCTGCTACCAATCTGGTGCAGAAGAGCAAGGACCTTTTGGTGACCATCCTTGACACACCCCACTGAAACGTCTACCTTCTCTTATCTAGCCCTCTGTTACATATGCAGTTCAGTATTGTTATTATTTTAGCACCATGTGGGGAGCATCAAGCCAGGATTTCCTTGCCACAGAAGACATTTGCTAATTAACCCAGCTAATTAACACTGCTGGGCTAAATAATAACGTAGCCAAGCGATCAGGCTGCCATTCCCAGAGCGCCAGTGGGTGAGGAGAAGAGGTGAGTGCCTTTGATTCCCATAAAGCTACAGCCTCTGAAATGAGGAAATTCCCATTCACAACTGCTTTCAGAGGAGGAAGGGTGTCTCCACTGAACTCCTATTAGCATCTTATAATCATCTTATATATTACCATGATTGATGGGTTGCTCGTTTCAGTGAGCAGGGATGCCTGAGCAAGATAGGAATGTGAACTATTCTAGGAAGCAACAGGAGGGCTGCAAAAGTATTATTGCTTCTCTATTTGCAGCATCACTGTACAGGGTGCTTTTACATAACAAAAAAGGCACTTCTTCTCCTGAGTAGGGAAGGGAGGGGAAAATTTGATTCCCTGCACATTTCAAGGTAAAACTGACCTAATTTGCACTTTCTGAAACAAAACACAAACTGAAATGCAACAACCCTTTGAAACTTTCTGCCAGTCAGATGGGAGGGTTCAAATAATAAAAATATTATTATCAGTGCTTTTTTTTTCAGGGGGTACTCAAGGGTACGCAGAACAGCACCTCTTTTTTTGTTGTTAAAAAGTGTGGCACTTGCTGTAACAACTTCACAGTGAGTACCAGCACCTATTTTTTCTAGAAAAAAACCCTGATTATTAGAAGTATTCCAGCCAAGAAATGTGATCCAAAAGTCATGGACTAGGGCAAATGCATTGAATAATGGGAAATTGTTTTGGAAAAAGTATATATTAGGCAAAATTGTACACAAGCACATTCATATTAGGAAAAAAATACACTAAAAACTGGTGAATTTTCATCAGGACTTCTTTAAAAATGCAAACTGATGTGCAGGTGTGGTAGGCTTGCCATATGTCCAGACTTTCCTGGATATATCCGGAATACAGCAGTCAGTAACACTGCCATTTATTTTAGAGCAATTTTGCCCAAAAAGCTCAACAACTTTGGACAAAACTTTAAAAAAGCTCTCAACAACTTTTCTGTCCAGATTTTCACTGTTTGAAACAGAGCAACCCTAAGGTTTGGGGAACTGAATTTAAGATTGGAACAATGAGAAACTAATAGGGCCCATCTGTATTATATGTTTAAAGCACCCTCGTGCCACTTTCAACAGTCACACCTTCTCTCAGAGGATTGTTTGAACTGTAGTTTATTAAGAGTGCCAAGAGTTGTTAGGAGACCCCCTAGTCTCTGGCAAGAGCTGTAATTCCCAGAGTGGTTTTAACCATCAGTCCCTCTTTCTGGATGTGTAGGAGAATGTGTGTCAGTTGTGGTAGACTTGCCACCATTATACCACTCTCCTACCCACTGCTAGTGTACACCCATGGTGTGCTAGAAGATAATCTGAATAGTGCAGAGGATCTGAACTTGCCATGCTGGGAAAGACCCTGTGCCTTAGATCCTACAGAGTAGCTGGTACTGGACTGGCAGAATTGTCCAGCTGAGGGGTGGGGAATCTCTGGCTCTACAGATGTTGCCCAACCACAACTCCCATCATCCCTGACCATGGGCCATGCTGGATGGGGCTGATGAGGAACTGAAGTTCAATGTCTAGCTCACTGAGATAGTTCCTTACAGTACTTTCTTGTGGTCAGAGATGATGGAAATATTAGTTCGGAGAACCTGGAGGTCACCAGGTTCAAGAAGGGTGCTATAGTACACTACATCATGCACCCCTGTTAGTCCTGTTAGTGGCTCTTTGTATAGTTTCCCAGGCTTTGAAAGGGAATCCAGGGGTTTGGATGTGGCTTAAAGTCTGTGTCTGTTGGGCAAGGGTCTGAAGCTGTGATTTCCAGCACTGGGAGATGGACTTGAGCACAGCTGTTTCCTCCCCCCTCTGGGTCTGTGTGATAAATGAATGCGCCACATACAAGGGCATCAAAGCTATGCAAAATGAGATGGAGGTTTCCTTATAATTAGGTTTCACTTTGAACCTATTGTGTGAAAGTGTTCAGTGAGAAATGTGTCAGTAAAGTCAAGCAGTGTGCATACTGGAATAGAGGTCCCCAAGGTGAAGGGATGGGAAGGTAAGTGGCTGTGGTACTATAAAGACATCTTGCATGAGTCATGTATCCTGAGAGAGATCATGGCACCCCAAATGTCTGCATGCTCTCGCAGGAAAAAACCAGGATGTCCCACTTTTTCCAGGACACTTGTGGGGTATACTATTGGTTGGCCACTGTGAGAATGGATGTTGCCATTATATGGGCCCCTTTTTTTTTTTTTTAAATATTTTTTATTGCTTTGTTTTCCAGGGTCAAAGTACAACATTGATACATCGTCAATAACACAACAAAAGCTTTTTTTTTTTCCAAAGTAAAGAAACAAAAAAGAAAAAGATTCACTTTTTCAGATCCTTTTTCAACATCAACTGGACTTCCCCACATCCTCCATCCCTGCTTTCTTTACAATAAAAATCAACAGCAAATTAAAACCTTGTTTCATGTGTATTTGTATTTTCGTCTAATTATTTACTCTAAAAGTTAAACTTTTCTCAAACATAACTTAGTTTCAATCATTTCCGAATCTCAATACTGAAGCATGTTTTTCTCAAAACTTAGCAAATTCTCAACATTCATATAACTTAAAATGTTTTTGTAAATAGTCCTTAAATTTTTTCCAGTCCTCTTCCACTGCTTCTTCTCCCTGGTCTCGGATTCTGCCGGTCATTTCAGCCAATTCCATGTAGTCCATCAGTTGCGTATGCCATTCTTCCAGTGTGGGTAACTCCTGTGCCTTCCAGTATTTGGCTATAAGGATTCTTGCTGCTGTAGTTGCATATAAAAAGAAAGTTCTATCTTTCTTTAGCACTCTCTGGCCCACAATGCCCAGGAGGAAGGCTTCTGGTTTCTTATGAAAGGTATACTTAAATACCTTTTTCAACTCGTTATAAATCATTTCCCAAAAGGCCTTCACCCTCGGGCATGTCCACCAGAGGTGAAAGAATGTTCCTTCAGCCTCCTTACATTTCCAACATTTATTATCAGACAAGTGATATATCTTTGCAAGTTTGACTGGGGTCATGTACCACCTGTACATCATTTTCATAATATTTTCTTTTAAGGCACTACATGCCGTAAATTTCATACCGGTGGTCCATAACCTTTCCCAGTCTTCAAACATAATGTTGTATCCAATATCTTGAGCCCATTTTATCATGGCTGATTTAACTGTCTCATCTTGAGTATTCCATTTAAGCAACAAGTTATACATTCTTGAAAGCACTTTCGTCTTAGGTTCAAGTAGTTCTGACTCTAGTTTTGATTTTTCCACCTGGAAACCAATTTTTTTGTCCTTTTTAAAGATCTCTAAAATTTGGGCGTAGTGAAACCAGTCTCGCACCTTTCCTTTCAATTTTTCAAAGCTCTGCAACCTCCAAGTGTCCCCTACTTTTTCTATTATTTCACAGTATTTTGCCCAGCCACCCCCCATATTAAGTATTTTTGTGGCCTTAGCCTCCATTGGTGACAGCCACCTCGGAGTTTTGTTTTCGAGTAAGTCCTTGTATTTAGTCCAGACAATAAACAAAGATTTCCTGACAATATGGTTTTTAAATAACTTATGAGACTTTACCTTGTCGTACCACAAATATGCATGCCATCCAAAAGCATTGTTGAACCCTTCCAGATCTAGGACATCAGTGTTTTCTAGCAAAAACCAATCTTTCATCCAGCAGAGGGATGCAGCTTCATAGTACAACCTTAAGTCCGGCAGGGCAAATCCCCCTCTTTCCTTTGCATCTGTTAATATTTTAAATTTTATTCGGGGCTTTTTGCCCTGCCAGACAAACTTCATAATGTCCCTCTGCCACTTTCCAAAACACTCCACCCTGTCCACGATCTGCAGGGCCTGAAATAGAAACAGCATTCTTGGCAATACATTCATCTTAACTGCTGCAATTCTTCCCAACAAGGAAAGTTTCAGTCTTGACCAGATTTCTAAGTCCTTTTTGATTTCAGACCAACATTTTTCATAATTATCTTTAAACAAATTCAAATTTTTTCCAGTCAAATTAACCCCCAGGTATTTCACTTTTTTAACCACATTTAGCTCCGTTTCCTTCTGAAACCCCTCTATTTCTAGAGGTGTCAAGTTTTTCACCAAAACCTTAGTTTTTTGTTTATTTAGCTTGAATCCCGCCACCCGACCAAACTCAGAGATTAGTTCTAAAGCTCTTTTTGCACTAGGTTCTGGCTCCTGTAATGTCAAAACCAAATCATCTGCAAAGGCCTTCAGTTTATATTGTTTTCCTCCGACCTGTATTCCTTCCACCCGCTGGTCCTTCCTAATCAAGTTCAGCAACACCTCCAGGACAGAAATAAATAGCAAGGGTGATAGGGGGCACCCCTGTCGTGTTCCTTTTTCAATTTTAAACTCCTCTGTCACCACATTATTTACTATCAATTTAGCTTTTTGTTCTGTATAAATTGCTTCAATACCATTTTGAAACGCCCTTCCCACTCCCATCCCTTCCAAATTTTTCTTCATAAATTTCCAAGATATGTTGTCAAAGGCCTTCTCCGCATCTATAAATATCAAGACTGCTTTCGTATTCAAGTTTGTCTGTAGTAATTCCAGGACATCCACAATGTTCCTAGTGTTGTCAGACAAATGTCTGCCGGGGAGGAAGCCTGCTTGGTCTTTATGAATTACTTCGTTTAAAACTTTTTTCAATCTATTTGCCAAAATATCAGCAAAAATCTTGTAATCCACGTTTAGGAGTGAGATAGGACGATAGTTCTTAAGTTGAGTCTTTTCGGATTCCAATTTTGGTATCAAAGTAATGAATGCCTCTTTCCACGATTCTGGTGCCCCCTTCCCCTCCATAATTTGGTTGCATACCTCCATCAATGGTTGAGTCAAGTATTCCTTCAATGTCTTATAATACTTGGAGGTAAGTCCATCTGGGCCCGGGGACTTGCCTAATTGCATGTTCTGAATGGAACTTTCAATTTCCTGTTGTGTTATTTTATAGTTCAGGGCTGTTTGTTTATCTTGTGTTAGTTTTTCCAGGCCGTAGCTTTTTAAAAATTTATTTATCTCAGTCTCCACTTGGGGTCCTTGGGTAAACAATTTTTTGAAATATTTCTGGAAACACTTTCTAATTTCCTCTGGTTTCTGAATACATTCTCCTTCAACCTCTAGATTGGTAACAAAGTTCAATTTTTGTCTCCTTTTCAGCTGCCATGAAAGCAGCTTCCCACATTTTATATGGGCCCCTTTTGGCCTGACCTAGCAGGATCTACTTATGTTGTTAGAACGATGGGCTAAACCTAGCTCGGTGCTACAGATTATGCTTTCTCTATTTTGCATGGCCTCCAACTTTCAACAAACACTGAATCTCAGCAAAAATTTGCAAGTTCTGGTGAGTTTTAAGGGAAGCTGAGTCTCTTGAAGTTTCTCAGGAGGGTCCCGCATGGCCCTACCTGGGGTTCATAGGGTGTGGAAGTTAAATTGCAGGTGGACATCATCAGTCTCCCATCAGCACTGAATAATCAGGATCCGGTGCTGGCTCTACTAGTTGACCAACTGAGGCAAATGCCTCAGGCAGCAGGTGCTAGGAGGCGGCAGAGAGGTGTTGGAGAAAACAGCTTTATGGACCACATGACCTGCTCTACACTACCTGAAGCTCAACTGCTGCCCTAAGGCATGGTAGAGATCACTGCCCCATCACCCGTAGGGATGGGTGATAAATTTGATTCCACTGGTATCTATCAAATATGCACTTTCCTAAACCGTAGGAGGACCAAAACAGAACTAGACAGTGTTTATAAAAAATGCATTCACTGGGGAACTGTGTGCATAAAATGGAATATATTAGTGAAAATAACTTACCAAAATGCATTATACTATGGGTAATTGCTTGCAAAAATGTGTGTGCTAGTCAAAACAGAACTGTGGCTCAGTGGTAGAGCACATGTCTTTTCATGCATAAGATCCCAGGTTCACTCCCCAATATCTTCTTCCAGGGTGAGAGAGATTCCATTCTTGAAACACCAGAGAGCTGCTACCAGTCAGTGTAAGCAATGCTGAGCTAGTTGGACTAATTGGTCTACTAATTGATCTAATGTGGACCAAACCACATTAGGGTGTTTCTAATGTGGTTCCTGCATAAGAGAATTGCCTGAGTTTGACTAATATGAGTTTGGCTAAAGGTAAAGGGACCCCTGACCATTAGGTCCAGTCGTGACCGACTCTGGGGTTGCACGCTCATCTTGCTCTGTAGGCCGAGGGAGCCAGCGTTTGTCCACAGACAGCTTGACTAAGCTGCTTCTGGCAAACCAGAGCAGCACATGGAAACGCCATTTACTTTCCCGCCGGAGCGGTCCCTATTTATCTACTTGCACTTTGACGTGCTTTCGAACTGCTAGGTTGGCAGGAGCAAGGACCGAGCAACAGGAGCTCACCCCGTCATGGGGATTTGAACCGCCGACCTTCTGATTGGCAAGTCCTAGGCTCTGTGGCGCCACCCTAATGAGTTTGGCTAATACGAGCTAAATCTCTTGGGGGACAGGGGAGTTCTAAACCCCCTAATTTCCATATTAACAGTCCTGGTTTCAGTTTTCAGCATCTCCAGTTAAAGATTTCCAAGAAGCTATGCTTGGAAATATCTCCCTGTTACCCTAGAGAATTGTTGCGAGCCAGTCATTGATTACACTTTAATGTTTTAATTAGAGAAAAAACAAGCAGGACCCACAATAAAATGTGGTTGTGATTCCTCACCCCCTAACTGGAGTTCTCCGGTTCAGAGTTCTGGAGATTATAAGCTGTGAAGAGCTCAAGTGCGCTAATTTGCTCTCCTTGGTTGGTGTTCCATTTTTCTTTTTCACCAGACATTTGACATTCCACGAATATGGGGTTGTTTCTGATGGGTTTATTTTTAATGGGTTTTTAAAAATGGATTGTACTTCTGCATACCTCAGGGTTCAGCAGAATACACAGATGCTTCCTTCTTATTTTTCAGGGGCCATGTTTGGCTTTAAAACTAATTGATACACAAGCACTTGTGTTTGCAATTAGAAGGAATAATTATGATGGGTTAGTTGCTAGATGGAATTGAACCCTGCAATTGAACCAAAACACAGCCATCCTTTGAAATTCACACTTCTCTGAATTTTGCAGTGCAGTTCTCCACCAAAGTAATGAGTACAAATGTGTATACTGGGAGGAAGTGTGAATAAGAATGCATAGCTTAGTGAACAAAAGCAAACGAAAATGTACTACATTACAGAAACTTACTCTACAAAGTGTGTATATTGGGGGAAATTACATAAAGAAATGTGATATTAGGAGACTTTGCTCTTAAATGCTGATGAAGTTTCACAAGGACATTTAAAACAAACAAACAAACAAACATGCACAAACTGATATGGAAATAACTGAACTTTAGATTGCAATAATGAGAAACTGAAGCCACATTCACAACATACATATAAAGTACTGTGATGCCACTTTGAGCAGCCATTGTTTTCCCCAAAGAATTCTGGGAAGTGTAGTTTGTTAAGGGTGCTGAGAGTTGTTAGGAGATCAATACAATTCTCAGAGTGGTTTAGCAATAATTCCACCTTCGCAGAGAATTCTGGGAATTGCAGCTCTGTGCCAGGAATAGGGGTCTCCTCACATCTTTCAGCACCCATAGCAAAACTACACTCCCCAGGATCACTGCTGCTTAAAGTGGTATCATAGGGCTTTAAATGTATAGTTTGAATGTGGTCTGAAAGAAACTGAAATTAACCCATTCCTCCATTCCTCTTACTATCACACAGAAGCACACACACACACACACACACACACACACACAGAGAGAGAGAGAGAGAGAGAGAGAGAGAGAGAGAGAGAGAGAGCTTCTTTGAGAATGTCCTTTAGAAACGCCATACAAAAATTAAAATGGAAGTTTGGGCTGGGAGAGAATGACTGGCAAAAATCTGCGGTTAGGAAGATGAAAGGCAGGAAGCAGTCTTGGATGCATCTCACTTCAGAAAGAGAAAGACAGTAATAGGACAAGAAAAGGGAGGCACTCTTCAATTCTAACCTGTATCTGCCAAGCCTCGAAACATTTATTCCTCTTCTCACTGAGGCAAACAGAATTTTCTCTCTCAGCTACTGCTGCCTCTTCAGGAACCAAAGAGGTGGGGTGGAGAATAATGGAACTCAAAGATTTGAGCTCTCTTCTGTTATTTTAAAAAACCCACAGCCTATTCTAGGGGTCCAATGAAGCTGGATACAACATTATTTCACATCCAGTCATAAAAACAATCTTTCTCACAGGTAGTAATTTGTGAACAGGTACTACATACTATTGCAGTCAGTTACCATAGCATGTCAGCTACCCACTGTTAAGCAGCACCATATGCCAGGCATTGTCAAATCGCAACTGTTGATGATTCAGTGTTGAAAATCAGACATCCTAGGATGCAAAGTATCAACTATTCAGCTGAGATACAAGCAGTTGCAGAATAGCTGGAGAATAAAGGTAAAGTTACCTCGTGACTGACTCTGGGGTTGCGGCGCTCATCTCACTTTACTGGCTGAGGGAGCCGGCGTACAGCTTCCGGGTCATGTGGCCAGCATGACTAAGCCACTTCTGGCGAACCAGAGCACACAGAAATGCCGTTTACCTTCCCGCCGGAGCTGTCCCTATTTATCTACTTGCACTTTGACGTGCTTTTGAACTGCTAGGTTGGCAGGAGCAGGGACCGAGCAACGGGAGCTCACCCCGTCGCGGGGATTCGAACTGCCAACCTTCTGATCAACAAGTCCTAGGCTCTGTGGTTTAACCCACAGTGCCACCCGCGTCCCACAAGCTGGAGAATACTGAGCATCAAACTTTGCAAAATAGGAATTAAGGATTTTTGGGGGGCGATTCAGGATTTTTCGCAAAGCGATTCAGCTCTGTTCTAAAAATGTCAGCAGAAACAGAATCTTAGCAGAGGTGATCCCATATATCCACACATGGAGGCAGTTGCGTGGGGCGGCTTGTAAATCCCTCTTGCTTATGTTCTTTCAGAATTCACACTTCAGATGTTGTCCTCTGTAAGGAGTACATAGTTTTCGGGGCAAAACAGTTGCATGCAAATATATACGAGAGCATCCATGGAAGGCTGCAATCCTGCATGGGACATTTGCTGGAGCAGGGAGAAAGAGGCTGCTTCACTTCTCTCACCTGGGCAATTTTTTGCACTCAAGCTGCATTTCCACTGTAGGGGGAAAGATGCACGCCCCCTGTACCTTTTCTCCTGCTTGGTAAGGATCAAGCAGCCATTTATCCAACACCAGTCCATCTGCTCAAGATTGCAGCCTGCTTAGTAGGGTTATGAGATACAGTTGTGTCTGTGCTGTACCATTCAAAAGTGTGTATGGGAAGACACAATTGAATGTTCCTCTAACAACACAGGGGGAGAAATCATTGCATGCAGTGATGTAACGTGGGTTGTTGGAACCCAGGGCAAGGCAAGTGTTATGCCCCCTGGCGGACTGGGCAGTTGGGGTGGAGGCGTGCATCCAAGACCTGAAGGCCTGGTCCTGGTGCAACTTGCCTCCTCACGGCTCCAAAAGGTGGCAGAAGCTCAGCTATGTGGCCTCAATGAGGGAGCCTGTCATGGGGGCACCTGGTTGTGCTCCTCTCAGAATTTTGTGCCTGGGGCCTCTGCCCCCCCCCCCGGCTACACTACTAATTGTATGTACAAACTATATGCCAGGGATCAGGCTAGCCTATGAACATACCTTCTCATCCATGTGGCTATTTTCTCTATGGAGGGAAGTGTTTGTGTGTCTTTGTATAGAACTCTACAAACTAACAGGTTCAGCCCAGGAACAGTTTGGGGACCTTGGTGCAAGCTAAGCCTAACTCTGGCCCAGGAACTCTGAAGTTTCTTGGCAGGCTGCTTGAATGAAGAAGAGGGGAGTTAAAAGTCATCCTTCTCCTGCAGAATTGGACTGTCAAAGCCTTTTGCCAGCATCCCGCTTGCCAGCTTTCATGAACCCGTTCTACTGCCACTGGCACACAGTTAGCAAATGGAGCGGTCCAAAAGTCTCCCTGGTGTGTCTTAATTGAAGTCAATAGACTTACACCAGGGAGGTATGCGATCCAAGATCTCGGACTGGAGACCATGGCCAGTCCAGCTGGCAAGACAGAGACAATGATGATGGCTGCACAGATCCCAAGCTCAGAAAATGGCTTTGGGGCACTCGTTTGCCTACACAGAGTGTCAGTCCCAAGCCAGAGAATGAAACAGATTTGAAACAGATTAATACTACCAGCCGGCATGTAATTCTCACTTTAAACTCTCCAGTATATTGAACAAATAATTCCTCTCTCCACCTCCTCTCTGGTTTCAAATAAAATGACCAACAGTCCTGGTGTAAATATCATGTTGACAGTCTTGCTTTTAACTGATTAATTAGCAGATTAGAAAGAGAGAGACAACAGAATTTCGAACCAGGCACTGCTTTGGGGGGTATTTAATTAAGGTAGCTTGGGCAAAACATTTATCATTGTGGAAATCATTTTAAGCGCCGAATGAACATCCCAAGTGGAGAATCACAATAATAATCAAGTTACACTTCTTGACCCAAGTTGTACTGGATGAACAGTTCTGCACTATTACACAGTCACTCGCAGAGAGGTGGGGAGCCTCAAGCCCAGGGGCCAAATGTCCCCACCCCTAGCCTCCCTATCTGGCCTTCAAGTCCCCAGGTTCCTCAGTCCTTCTTCCACCTTGAATGCCTCCTCTGGTGAGAATGTGTGCTTAACAACTTGTGCCTTTTTAACTTGGATTCTGCAAAGATTGCCTGATTCATTATATCCCTACCTGACCACTAATGTCCTGGGAGTGGGGTTATTGGTCCCTCATGGCTCGAATGCCCAGCTTGGATCCACCAGGAGTTGTATGTTCAGTATTGTGGGCCCAGTTTTACAGAACTCACATTTAGTTGAGGTCCAATGGGCCCCCTCACTATATAACATGTTGCACCTTCTAGAGAATTTTGCTTCCCAGAGGCTGAATTAGTTAATTAATTACACGTATCCAGTATCTCAGTGTTTCCTTTCAGAGACTCAAGGTTGTATGCATAAGTTTCTTCCTCCCCATTTTCTCCTCACAACTCTGTGAGGTGGGTCAGACAGAAAGAAGGTGACTGGCCCTCAAGGCTGCCCAGTGAGCTTAAGGGCTCACTGTGGTCTGATCTGTGGTCTCTCGGGTCCTTGTCTGACTCTCTAAGTCAACATTTCCCAACCTTGGGTCTCCAACTGCTTTTGGACTACGGCTCCCATCATCCTTAGCTACCAGGACTAGTAGTCAGAGATGATGGGAGCTGTAGTCCAAAAGCAGCTGGAAACTCAAATATGCTGTAAACCAATATACTGCACTGACCGTATTGTATTGTATTGTATTGTATTGTATTGTATTGTATTGTATTGTATTGTATTGTATTGTATTGTATTGTATTGTATTGTATTGTATTGTATTGTATTGTATTGTATCTGGGGTGTCCAGAACACTGTCTAATTATGTTGGGCTGGATGAGTTTCAGTAAGTAAAGCTGAAGAATGTGGACAAGGTGCTTGGATCCATCTGGAAACTTGTCCCTCTTAGTTGATAAAAACCAGCAGGGAGGAGGCAGCTGGATGGGCAAGGCAGGTAGTTAATGTTTCTTTATGAGGGGGTGTGTGTGGCCCCTGCTTGCTTGAAGGGACTGGGGATGTTTAGCCTGGAGAAAAGAAGACCGAGGGGTCACATGATAGCCATCTTCAAATATTTGCAGGGCTGCCGTTTAGAAGATGGAGCAAGCTTGTTTTCTGCTGCTCTAGATGGTAGGATTCATATTACAAGAAAGGAGATTCTGACTAATCATTAGGAATAACTTTCTGATAGCAAGTGCTGTTCAACATTGGAACGGACTACCTCAGGACATGGTTTACTCTCCTTCGTTGGAGGTTTTCAAAAGGAGGTTGGATGGCTATCTGTCAGAGAGCCTTTAGCTGTAAATCCTGCCTTGCAGGGGTTGGACTAGATTGATCTTAGAGCCTCTTCCAACTCTACAATTCTATGATACTACAAGTGCCCCTGGGAAAGTGTTGGGAAGGTTGGTGATATTCAGTCTAGTTCAAAACAAGCCTTTTGGTGCTAGCATCAAATCTGTAGAAGCCCCCACCTCCGCCCCTTATATTTTGGCCATTTTTTTCCAGTCTTCAGTTGCATTATATTATATTTTTATTTATTGTTTTCCTGGGGGAATAGACAGAGAGAAGTCAATAAACAGCCGATGTGTGTTTGCTCCTCATAATACAAAATACACTTTCAGGAAATAAAAAATAAATAAAAAAACAAATCTTGACTTGCTAAATGCCAGCGTGACATTTCGAGGAGGCTGGTGCATGGGGAATTTTCAAGTTTGCAAATAATGGCTGGTTCTTCCTACAAAGTCTATTACGTAAAGCAGGGGTTTTGGCTTGGTGGGGCCAGGTCTCTATCTTTCCTCACCTCGCCGGCCAGTATTGACAGGCGGGTGGTCCCATTCACCTGTCAAAGTTGGCCCATGGGGGTGGTGAAGACAACAACCAAGCAGAATGAAGCTTCCTATGTATCGGCTGCTGCCAAGGGAGTTTAATCCTGCTTTCTGTGGGGTTTGGGTGAGCCAGCAAGTCCCCCTACAGAAAGCAGGATCAAACTCCTCACTCATCAGCTGATGATGTCAGTTGATGTCATAACATGGTGTCAGCTGTGGGACAGGCAGACATGCTTTGGGGTTAAAGGCCTAGTAGGGCAAATGAGGAGCCTGGCAGGCAAATCTGGAGGTTCCCCATATCATAGTCATCTTCAGATATCTGAAGGGCTTTCACATTACAGGAGCAAGCTTGTTTTCTGCTGCTTCAGATGGTAAGACCCAAACCAATGGATTCAAATTGCAAGAAAGAAGATTCTGACTGAACAGTAGGAAGAACTTCCTGATACTAAGAGCTGTTTAACAATGGTCTGCACTTTCTTGGAAGGTAGTGGACTCTCCTTCATTGGAGGTTTCTAAAGTGAGGTTGGGTGGCCATCTGTCAGGGATTCCTGCATTGCAAGTGGTTGGACAAGATGGCCCTTGGGGGACCTTCCAACTCTACAGCTCTATGATACTATGATGCAAGGCAAGGTTGTTTCCCTTATCTA
Organism: Podarcis muralis; assembly: GCF_964188315.1. Classification (NCBI taxonomy): domain Eukaryota; kingdom Metazoa; phylum Chordata; class Lepidosauria; order Squamata; family Lacertidae; genus Podarcis; species Podarcis muralis. Next base: position 26,641,736 of record NC_135669.1, read on the forward strand.
CTTATTCAGAAATATTTACTTATTTCTGTGTCATTTTTTTTCTACCAAGCACAAAGCGGTGTAAATAAAACCAACCACACAATTTAAACATCTCATGGTAAAGTGAATGCCAAACCACAAAGTCTTATTTAAGTCTCCCAGTAGCCACATAAGGCAGCATCCTAAACCACACCTGATGTCACAGTGTTACAATCACCATCCTCATAGAGCATCAAATGCTCATAGAGCAGTGATGGCGAAACTTGGCCCTCCAACTATTTTGGGACTACAACTCCCATCATCCCTAGCTAACAGGACCAGTGGTCAGGGATGATGGGAATTGTAGTCCCAAAATAGCTGGAGGGCAGAGTTTGGCTGCCACTGTCATAGAGTAAACCACAAGTGTTGCTGGAGCCAATCAAACTAAATGGCAGAGCGGACAAATGAAGCCAAGGACAGTGACAGCAAATGAAGCCAAGGGCAATGAGAGCAGAAAGAAAGGAAAATGGCAGTGATAAGCAGAAGCAACCAATGGGGTAAAAGCACAGCAAGTGCAACGAGCATGAATTTAGCAAAGCACTTCCCTTCCCTGTTGTAAATTGTTTGGCTGAGTTCTTTTTTCTCTAAAGTGATCACACATGCTCCTATTATCCTGGAGATAGTCCCTGTTCTCTGGTATCTCTCCCTGGTAAATCACTGACCCTGTTTTGTCCCCAGTTTTGGCATTGAGGGATGCCTTTTTAAAATGTTGGTAGTATGGGCTGCCAGACTTGTTATTCTCCAGGTTCCTTGCCCTCCTCAGTGTCTGTAGAAGTTAATTTTTTTTTTTAAGCAGAGGATGGCTGCCTCTCATCTCCTATGCCCATGCATATGCATGAACACGAATATACTACACTTTGCACAGCCTGCTCTTTCGCATCCTAGTGAGCCTCATTCCGAACCGTTGATAGAGGGATGTAGCTCAGAAGGTCCCCGGTTCAGTCCCTGACATCTCCAGGTTTCGTCAGGAAACACACTTGCCTGAAACCGTGGAAAGCCACCACTAGTCAGTGTAGACCTGTGATTGGACACCTGTGGGACTCCAGGTTGTGGTCATATTTACGCCATGCCTTTAAAGCACTGTGATACCACTTTGAACCACCATGGCTTCCCCCAAAGAATTATGGGAGCTGTTGTTTCACCTGCTGTATCAGAAATGGTGAATTTGGTAGGTTCAGCTGTCATTGTCAACTGAATCAAATCTCTCCTGCATTCCCATCCATAACTGAGGTGACATTCACACCATGCATTTAAAGTACTATGATGCCACATGACACAATCATGGTTCCCCCCAATGAATTATGGGATCTGAATTTGTTAAGGGTGCTGAGCGTCATAAGAAGATACCTGTTCCGACTTCCGGGATAGCGCGAACGGGTAATGGCGGATTCCCTCCGAGCTCCGGAGGGAATCGGCTCCGCTAAGGACGGGTCTTGCCGTGCCGGCGACACGGGGACCCTTAGAAACCGCAGGCGCTGAAGCCTGCGGACATGGTGACTCGGTGGGCACCTTAAACGCCCTCCCCGACCCGCGAAGAGCCTTTTTAAAGGCTACGGAGTGGACCGGAGAGTGGCGTGGCGCTGAGAGTCGATCGCTGCCTTGGCGGAGCGAAGCCGCGAGCCATGACCGGAGAGCGCTATCTTTCTTCCTGAAATTTGGACTGAAACAAATAACCCGTGAGTAGAAGGGAATTTTGGCATTAAAAGTTTTATACCTAAAATTGAGTACGATCGGGGGTGTGTTAAAAGGAAGTCCGCACCCCCCCCCCCACAGAAAGATTCAAAGCAAGGAGAGGAGCACTAAGGCGGAAAGACTTTGGCGTTTAAATAGATAACTCACACGAATTGGATTACAAAGTTATTGTGCTGGAGTGGAAAAGAGCAGAATTTCAGAAAGTTTTTTTTCTCTAGGCAATCCCCCCCTTGGACCCGGGAGCGCCCTGCGTGGGAGCCCGAGGAAAAAGAATAAAGAGTTTGACAGCTGTCAAAAGAGCTGTCAAACGAGCGGTAAAGACTTGGAACTGTGTTATTAGTATCTTTTCGGATTAAAAGAGCTACATTAAAATTGAACTTTTTGAAACAAAGTGACTGGGAATAACAAAGTGGCTGGGAACAACAAGTAACGGACTGTTGGAATAGGATCATGATGGAAATCCCCCTGGAGGGAACTAAAGACATTGCAATGGCTGCAGAAGGGAAACTATGGGCAGAGATTGAAAGGATGTTCTTTCTCGTGGGAACTTTACAAGAGCAAAGTACCACAATAAGTAAACAACTGGAGACTTTCGGTTTGGAACTGAGCAACTCTGCTAATGATACAAAGTTGATGGAAAGAAATTCTGCAGCTGCAGAGGAGGAGATAACTTTGGAACTGGGGGAAAAAGAAGAGGAAGAAGGAGAGGAATTTCAGGTGCAAAAAACCAACCAAAAGCCTGCAACTCCTGGGAACAAAGGAAACAAAGAAAATGACAAGTGGACCACAAATCTGCAAAAGGAGAGAAAGACAAAGGAAGAAGTCCCCGGAATAACTGGAATTTTGGACTATATAAGAGTAAACAAGTATGATTGGGACTCTTTCATTAGGCTGGAGTATGAGAGACTGAGTGGTCCTGAGCAGAAACTGATATTCACTGACTTGGAAGGAGAAAAAAATGAGGGGCTGGTGACAGAACCTCCTCAAGAAGACAGGGCCAACAAAATGGACTACCAACAAAATTGGTGGAGAGAGACTAACTGGGGCTTAAGAGCCTCCGATGTGAGAAACCCGGGCTAAAGCAGCCAATCTATTGGGACATTGGTTTGGGAAGGGACAGAAACCGGGGCAGGGGAGGAGGGGAGAGTAGGATAGTTAAAATCTGAGATTTAGAACAGCTATATTATGATTTTTGTTGTAATATGTGAAGGGAGGAATTCATGGGAGAGAATTTAGGCCGTCCTTAGAGAAAGGAATTATTGTGTAAAATTGGACAAGTTAAATTGGGTCAAGCATAAGTGACAAATTTTAAGAAAAGATAAGAAATATTTAAGGGAGGAGAGCAAATAACTTGCTGAGATAATTAATGAAATTGGAATGTGGGAAGGGGGGTGCGGGGAAGTCAATGAAAGAAGGTAATGAAAGTAAGGTTATGTAATCATGTATGTTTTGTTTTGTCTTTATATGTCTGTCTGTCTTTTAAAAATTTGAAAACTCAATAAAAATTTATATATATATAAAAAAAAGAAGATACCTGTTCCTCTCCTACAGCTACAATTCCCAGAATAGTTCAACAATTAACCTCTCTTTAAATGGAACCCTTGGGATTATAGTTTTGGGAGGGTGATAGCAGCTGGTATTCAGAGGCCTCCAGTTATGGAGCTAGAAAATAGCCATCAGGGTTGGTTGCCATTGTTAACCTCTTCCTCATCCATGAATTTATCTCATCCTCTTTCAAAACAGTCCACATTTGTGCCCATCCCTGCATTTTGTAGGAGCAAATCCATATGTATTCATATGAGAAAACAGACATCATTGTGTCTAGGAAATAGTGGAATATATTTGACTAATGAAATCAGAGTATCTGACATACCACTACTCCATCATAGCCGTTTCCAGGGACCTTATTAAACCGTGAGTTTCTTCTTTTCCTCTGACCTTGGTGCACGAACGTGGTTAGCCAAAGAGCCAAACCCCAACACACTATGACATTCATCTAGTCAGTCTCTAATTCAGTCAAGCTTCAGTACGGACAATTCCTTTCCCCCACTAATCCAATGAGAGGCCATTCCCCCTTGCACTGTAACAATGTTTGCTGCAAGGTGATAGGCATGCGTGCAAATGCAGTCTGATTAGAATAGAATTCTGCTATTCCCCATCAGCACCAACTTCTTTCCCTGCCATTGTCTCAGTTTAAACTAACAAATACATTGTGCTCAAATCAGGTGAAGCTGGAGGGTCTATTAACTTAAACTATCAGCAGGTGGGTGGAATCTTCATGAGAAGGCCGCCAGTCTACTGGCATAAGTCACTTGGCCTGCACTGAACATACTTACAGGAAGATTGGATGCCCAAGTTTGGAGAGGGAACAAGGAAGTGATGGTGGTTGGGTGCTCCCTCTAACCATCTTCTCATAGTCATAATCAGGCTGATTCAGGAACATCTGATCAAGAGGATTGCAGATGAACCCATGTAGGAGTCTTCTTTGTGGAGGAGCATTTTATCATGTGAACTTTCACTGCCTGCAGTCCGGTGGGATACAATTGAAATGTGCATTTACTTACTAACTCGCCTTCTGTGAGGAGACTGGCTTTGCTAACAAGCAATGCAAAGTGGCTGAACCATCTCCCCCCCCCCCCCGGACATTTACAAGAAATGTTAACAGGGCTTTCCCTGTGGTGGCACCTCATGTATGGAACTCCCTTCCCTCAAATGTGCCTCAGACACCATTTCTGAAGACACACTGTAAAGACTCACCTCTTTGCTCAGTCTCTGAGCATAGGTAGCCACTGTGAAAATATGAGCATTCATGCTGTTTCCTTGACAGCACTGGAGTTTTTAACTCTGGGGCTTTTTTTTAAGTCCTGTTTACAGTACTATGCTTTGTATTTTAACCTGCCCTGAGATCATATATGATTTAGGGCAAAATAGAAACTGAATGAATGAATGAATGAATGAATGAATGAATGAATGAATATATTTTTGAATGTCCAATGTGGCTTTGGAGTAAGGAAACCATTCCTTAACAGCTATAACAGATCCATAATCCATTGCATGTAACAGCTCCCAGACAAATATTGCCCAAAGTTTTTCAGTAGGATTGACCTTTGGCCCCATGTGGCTCCTCTCCAGATGTCCTTCTTTTCAAAGCTCACTCTTCAGAAGACATTGGGGGGCAGCCATCTCTCAGCCATTGTGGAAGCTTGCTGTTGAACTGCTAGTTCACATTAAGAATCCATATCCTACCAGACGAGGCTGGCCTGCTGAGTATAATTAGCAAAACACAGGTTGCCAACTGGATCAGACCAACCATCCATGTGGTCCAATATCCTGTCACCAACGGTGGCCTTGGCCAGCTGTTGCTTTGGAGCACACAAGGAGCTGGCAGATTCTGGGGCAACCTGCCCTCCGGAAAACTGTCTTTCCTAGCCACCAGTCGTTAGAGGTCACTTCATTGCCCTGCGGCGAAAGAATTTCAATCCCTTCATTAAGAAGCTGCTGGATAACACATTGGAACATAAAATTAAGCCTTAAAGAATGTTAGGGAAAGCTGCTTGACAAAGGGCATTCAGTGGACCGTAACGTAAGCTCTTCCCAAGAGAATTCAGGACAGAGCTCCAATCGGTCTGAAGATGTCCAAAAATGAGACTGGATGCTTGACAAGAAGCAGTTGGGGGAATGATAATCACCTAGAAGTCTTACCACTCTCCATCTCCATTGCTTTCTGCAGTATGATTGCAGTCTCTGAATTATCCTTCTCCAAAACAATCTGTGCACCATCTCTTTCTCTTGAGATGCAAAACATGAGAGCATTTTCAGGTGTCTCTGGGACCAGCAGAAAGGGACAGCAATCTCTGAGAAGGAGAGTCAAGATTTTTGCTCTGCCATTTCTTCCTTTCTTGTTTTTTTTTTTAATACAAGATAATTGTCTTGTGTTTTTTTATACAGCTGTCATGTTGAGCAATAAAGTAAATTAAGAAAAGCATAAACAACTCTGTGTCTTACTTGATTCTGCCATCTGGAAACTGTTCCAATATTTTTGAATCAATCATCAAAGGGCGAATCTGTCAATTTTTGTTTCTCTCTGCTTCTTGTTTTTTCCCCAATCTCTGTATTTCCACATCAGTTTGCAGGTTATTATTTTTTTTTTAAAGTTAAAAATCCTTATGAGAATTCATCAGCAATTTAGTGCAAATTTCTCCTAATATAAACATTTTAGACAATTTTACTTATTACATTATTTTCATTAATCTATATGTTGATTTGCACACTTCACCCCAATATACTCATTTTTTACACACTTTACATGGCCGGAGAACTGCAAAATTCAGAGAAGTGCAAATCTTGAAGATTCAGTATGTTTCATTTTGTGTCTTGTTTCAAAAACTACAAATTAGGTGGGTTTCCCTTTAAATGTGAACTAAAACTAGTTTCTCCCCAATCCCTAGAGTCAATAGTTGCTCTTTTGTTTTGTTTCTGTTTTTAAGTTCCACTTGATAAGAGGACGATGTCTCCAGATTTATGCACAGGAGTTTTCATACTGCATTATCACAGAGAATGGTGGAAGCTTTTGCACAATCAAAAAAGAGGAAACCCATCACAAAAAAGCACACAAAAGAAGCCACAGGTTTACATAAAATTTACATATGCTAATTTACAGGACTACATGCAGATATAAAAATAGTTACTTTAATTTATATAGAAATACAGCACATCTCACAATTGTTTCGTTAAAACTAGCAGCATTTTTCTGGGATGTTATTGGACTCCAACTCCCATCAACCCTAGTCAGCACAGCCTGTGCTCAAGGAATATGGGAGTTGTTATCCCTCTTGTATAGAGATAATGTACCTCTTCACAAACAATGCTCAGCTTGGCCCGAACCATATTGGCTGCTGCTGGCAAGAAAATTATAGATGACAGATGCCCCTTTGTCTGATCCGGCAAGACCATTTTTATACCCCGAATCCCCTTAAAATTCAGAGCTAAAATGAACCAGGTTATGTCTTTAGTTAAAATAAGATATTGATGCTATTTTAATGCCGATAGCCGAGACTGAACCAAATGATGATGACTTGTCAGTAAGAATCATTTAATTTGCTTAAGATTTATTCCTGATTATGAATCTGTTGAACTACAGACAAAAAGCGAGTTTTCCTGGACAGTGCTCACAATCCAGGGAGAAAGCTAGGCCTCTTTAAGACCCTACTGAAATCAAGGGCACTCAAGACTCGGTGATTTCAATGGGACTCGAGAGCACCTCATCTTCTCTGGACAGTGCCCATTAAGTCCAGCCGCTAAGCGCCTGCTGTTAAACGGCTTAAGTAGAATTTATTGTAGAATCACACAGGCCGGAAAGCAAGGAAGGTGGGGGGAGGAAGTGGTTCAGGTCAGCGGGTTAACCTTCTGCATTTTGCAAAGATTATGCCATTCATCTTTTCTGCTAACGTTCTGTTTAACACATTCCTGAACTCCTGACATTCCAAGTATCTCCTATGCATCCCTGGAGAGTCGAGTCTGCTGCCCACTTTTTCTTACTGCTGAGAAGCAACCAAGTAAAAACTTTGCCATCCACACCTCCGAGCCATCGCTCCTTGTCCCAGCACCTTCTGAGAGGGCCAACAATTCCTTCATTTATAATGTTGCCTTGAAGGTATTTATAGGCTGCCATCAAAACTCCCACGAGTCCTCTTTCCTTCTCTCTTTCCTTCAACTATAATTTTGCTTTAGTGCAAAGCAGAAGTGATCATGGCGAGCATGCACAAAATTTCCATGCCACCCTCATCCTGGACTATCAGAGGATAACTTTGCCTTTTGTCCGATTAACCCACCTCTCACAGTCAACAGCTACTCAGGGCCAGACTAAGACCTTTAAAGTACCCAGAGCACTTTGGTTCCCCCTCCATATGTCTAATTCAAAATATAAACAATAATAAACCGTAAAATGAAATTTTACTTTTTGAAATGAAACAAAAGCTACAGTAAGCTTGAAAATAATGTTTACTTTTGTACACTTTTATTCCACAATACAAACAATTTGCTTGCTAATTTACAGCTGAATCTTGTGCCTTTGTGCTTTAATATAGACAGATTTTGTCTCAGAATTTGTAAACTGAAAAGTGGAGTTGCTAGTCCAGCAATGGACAATTTCTGTGGTGCAACCCCTACCCTTGATTCCCTAAGAATGTGCTTATTTTGCTCAATGGTTAACCCAGCCCTGCATGTACTGCACTCTGTTCCAGATTGGACACTTCCAAACAGAGCGAAGGTGGATCTGAAAAGAAATATCACCAGGAATCTCATCTCACTATGTAGTCCAAATGGAGGAAGGAACCTTTCCAGTCAGGGAATCGGGTAATATAGAACCAGTCACCTCATGCTTCTGCCTATAATCCAGAAATCAAGACTCGCTCAATACTTTTTTGTGCCTGAGACAAAGGAGAAGATGACGTAAGAACATAAAAACAAAAAAATAGCCTGCTGGATCAGGCCAAAGGCACATCTAGTTCAGCCTCCTCTCATCACAACTGCGGCCATGTTGGTAGCACCATTTCCCCATAAAAATAGCTCAAAAACTGCATATAATATATTTTTGCAAATTTGCCCCGAAAGCTCAACAACCATGGGAAAAACTAAAAAAAAAGAGAGCTCAACAATATGTCCTTATTTTCACTGTTTCAAATGTGGCAACCCTAAAATGTCCCAGTGGGAAACCCACAAGCAGAACTTGAGCCCAAGAGCCCTCTGTCCTCCTGCAGTTTCCAGCAACTGTTATTCAGAAGCTTTGCTGCCTCTTGCACAGCCATCATGGCTAGCAGCCATGAAGAGCCATTATCTTCCATCAGCAGCACCGGCATGTATCGGGTGTGGTGACGTAGTGCGCACATGCCAGAGTGTGTGATGACATAGCCCGAACATGTTCCGTGGTATGCATGCATGGCCGTGCCATACTTTGTGGGTGTCCAGCCTCCTCATTAAAAATGTTGTGGGAACCATGGTATCCAGGGGCCCTGGGATTTGGCACCTATATCGTCCGTGGTACCCTCCATGGCTCATTGGAAGCTGACTAGACTTGGTGTTGAGTCCTATTTGAACACTCATGATGGGACGACTCCACTATACCTTCCACTCTAATACGTTTCATCCCACACTTGGGGCCAGATGATGGTTGGAGCCCCAATGGTTCATACTCTTGTACAGCACCAGCTGTTCCATCTGGGATGCACGAGAAGGGCTGTAACTCGCCGGCAGAACACATGTTCTGCACACAGAATGTCCCAGGTTCTGTGTGAGATGCCTGCCTAAAACCCAGGAGAGCTGCTGCCAGCTCGTGTTGACAATAGATTGACTGATCATATGGCAACGTCCTAAGCTGTGTGGCCATTCTCCTTCATAACACCCCCTCCCATTGCCAGCTCAGGTTTGGCTGCCCTGCCTTGTCTCTTGTTTGGAGCCACGCTGACCTGTCTCATATCCCGATTACCCTTCTCCTCACCTGGCTGCGCTGCTGTTAACCTGCCAAGGTGGATGGGCAGAACCTGTCAAGAAAAAATGGGGAAAACAAGCAAAGAAAGAGTTCTGCTCAGACACACTGAAAAGGCTTCCAGGAATGGTTGCCAGCCCCAGACTCTGTCCTGGGCATGCAAATTGGCCTCTCCTGTTCTTTTCAGTGTCCTCCTAACATGCCTTCTGCCACAGTTCAGTACATTCCAAGCTCCCTTGTTGCAGCCCGGAGCCTGCCTTGCTCTTCTGTATGAGGGGGAAGGGCTTCCACTGCCACAGCCGCACAGGTGGCTGACATCTTGCCACAAGGCCCGCGATGGAACAGCAGGTGCTCACCGCCTCACTATTTCCTCATCAAGGTGACTGCCCATCAGGCCTTTGATAGGACAAGGCGTGTTTTGTGTTAGGGCAGAGGTGGCGTTTGTCAGCCGTTTTTGCAATGAGAGCTGGTTTCCTGATAAACGCCACATACTTTTTCAAGGGCTTTCATCTCTATCCATGCTCAAAAGGGAAGGGGGGGGGAAGGTGGATAATGGGGGGAAAGAGGAGAAAGGTACATAATAGGCCATGATGCAGTATTCAACAGGGTGTGCTTAATGAGCTGCTCTCTCTCTTTCTCTCTGATCCACACTCTTTCACACACACACACACACACACACACACACACACACAATTGTGCATCTCAGAGCAACTATATCCCTGCTCCCAACACCATCAATATCTGTCCATAAATTTATAGAAGTTTATAAAGTTAGGCATGCATACCCTCCAAGTGTCCCGGTTTTCCAGGTACAGTCCCAGAATTATAGAAGGCATACTGCTTTCTGATTTGATCCCGGAATGTTCCATTTTCCCCTTTTCCTCCTTTCCACGTCTCAGAGAACAATTAAAAGTGAGGTGTGTGTGTCTAGGTTAAAAAGCAGAGACCTGTTTATACTGAAAATAAAATATGTGCACCAAATGAAGGAAATAATAAAGCTGGCATACAAAAGTCCTTCCTATAATTTTGAAGGGAAAAGGTCACAGCTCTGCTTTACATTCTTTAATTGCAATCCTTCCGCAGCCAGCCACGTCCTAGGAAATGTTTATTCCTTTATTGTAAACAGAGCCTGACACTGTCTACTCAGAAGCAAGTCCTGCTGTATTCAGTGATGTCTACTCCTAGGTAACTGGGTCAAGACGGTGCAGCCTTACAGTGTAATCCGAAACATTTTTACTCAGAAATGAGTCCCACTGAGTTCAACAGGATTTATTCTCTGGTATATTCCTGATCATTTGTTGTTGTTGTTTCTTCCCACCTTTTCCCCTGACAGGGACTCAAGGCAGCTTACAGCTACAATTTTATTTCAGTCCATTTATCTGTGGAAGGTGTTGCACATACTCCCTTCCCTCACATCATTTTTCTTCACAACAACCTTGTGAGGCAGGTGAGGCAGAGAGGTTGCAATGGGCTCAAGGTGACCGGTGTAAATATGTATGTCGTCATCTATGTGTGTGGGAGATCAAACACGGGAGCAGCTTATTGGTGTAGAAGAGGATGCCCCTAATTTCACTGGAGAAATGTTGGAGGGTACATGTGCTGCATGGTATGGAGAAAGCAGATATACTGTAGCTTTTCTCCCTCTCTCATCACACTAGAGCTCATGGACATGCAATGAAACTTAATGTTAGAAGATTTAGTGTGGTAAAACATCCTAAACAGTAAGTGCCATTGTTTTTTATGGAGAAGGGGGCCGATACTTTGTGCCCTTGGGTACCTCCAGGGACTGCCCATCAGGGTGCTGATCTGAGGGACTGTCCTGACTTTCTTGCTGTTATTCTTATTATGGCCATTGCCAAAATCACTGGGATCCTAGGGGTGGCAGTGAAGTTTGTGGTGAATGTGTGTTTCAGTGGTGAAGTTCTAGTGCTCTTTTTAAAAGGACTCTCAGAACACACAATTACTGTATTTTTCGCCCTATAGGCCACACTTTTTCCCCTCCAAAAATGAAGGGGAAATGTGTGTGCGTCCTATGGGGCGAATGCAGGCTTTCGCTGAAGCCTGGAGAGCGAGAGGCATCGGTGCGCACCGACACCTCTCGCTCTCCAGGCTCCGGGAAGCTATCCGCAAGCCTTGCACGCCCGGGGGGGGGGTTCCCCCAGGCGTGCAAGGCTTGCAGGTGGCAGCCTGCAGCGCGGAGCACGGGGCACCCTTCGGAGCAGCAGCCTGCAGCGTGGAGCATGAGCCGCCCTCCGTAGGACGCCCCGTGCTTCGCGCAGGTGTCCGCAAGCCTTGCGCGCCCAGGGGAACTCCCCCCGGGCGTGCAAGGCTTGCGGGCGGCAGCCTGCAGCGCGGAGCACGGGCACACTCCGGAGGACACCACCCCTCGTCCCCACAGCTCCCTCCCCTGGACAGGAGTGGCAGCTCAAGGCTCTCAGAATGGCCAACATGGTGCTTGGGAAAGGGGCAGAGTTGGATTTTACATATAGAGATAGAGATAGAGATAGAGATAGAGATAGAGATAGAGATAGAGATAGAGATAGAGATAGAGATAGAGATAGAGATAGAGATAGAGATAGAGATAGAGATAGATATAGATAGAGATAGAGATAGAGATAGAGATAGAGAGATAGAGAGATAGAGATAGAGATAGAGATAGAGATAGAGATAGAGATAGAGATAGAGATAGAGATAGAGATAGAGATAGAGATAGAGATAGAGATAGAGAGATAGAGATAGAGATAGAGATAGAGATAGAGATAGAGATAGGTAGGGGGGGGTTAAAAAAGAAAAGGTCTGGAGCTAAGCTCCAGTGCAATCTGGCTCAAAAAACCCCACTGGTTTATCTTACAACACAAATTTAATTGTGCTTTTCCTTTCTAAACATGGCCAGTGTTCATTCTGAAGCATTGAAACTCCTGGGAACTGTGTCACAGAATCTGGTGGATAACTCATTTCCATCTGCCCTTAGTCCAAGCAAACAAGATCAGACCAGCTCACTTCAGAATTTGCAATGATCACATTCCTCTAGCATCCCTGGAATAGAGAAGAAGGGTTTGGACTAAAAATGGGTGAAATCTGGCAGTTCTGGTTTCTCCTGGCTTATCATTTCCCCAATATTAAGCTCGTGAAAACTTATCAGCTCTTTCTTCCAATATACACATTTTTTTGTATGCTGTTTTGCTTAATAGAAACAATTTTGCAATGCAATTTCCCTAAATATAATGCAGGGTTTGCGTTTTATTTTCACTAATACATGCATTTTTATGCATGCTTTACCCTGGGTATGTGCATTTTTCTACATATTACTTGCTTTGAGAACTGCGCTGCAAAAATGGAAGACGTATAAATTTTGAAGCAGTGTTTCAGTTTGTGTCTTGCTTCAGAAACCACAAATTTGGTAGGCCCACTCTTACATGTGAACAGAATTAAATTTCTCCTCCATCACTACTTTAGACTTTCCTTCTTAAAAAATTCTAATTTTCCTTCTTATACAGTAACTTGGATTACATTTTTAAGCATATACAGTTTGGATTCCGAATACTGCCTTGAGGAAATAAAACACAACTGTGCACGTTTTGAGTAAGAAAACAAATGATTCAGAAAGCTATCACAGTGTTTGGACTGGATTCTTGTGAACCCTACACAGATTGGCTCTTCTGCACAGACCAAATTTCATTTCACTTTTAATTTGTATACCGCCTTTCTATATTACTATACAAATCAGCTTTCAGAACAAAGCAAGACCTTTTACCAGTTGATACGGAGGATGAAAAACCTCTCTAACATCCCACACCAGGGCATTAAAAGTGATGCAATAAAGCATATATGAGTTATTAAATATTGTCATCAAGACAAGCAATAAGTCAGGCTTTATGATTCCTGGTTATAAATTTGTCTGTAAAGTGTTTAAAGAGAGGCAAATGAAGAGACTCTGTAAAGGGTTGAAACCCTGTTATACTGCCAATGATTTCTCACTGTTGCTTTGGAGTGCACAGAATTAATCAAAAAGTCACCCAGGGGCAGATCAAGTTGTGCTGTGAGAGAATCTATCCACCAGCTGAGCTGAATTTAGAAAACAGGTACAGCATCTGAAGCAGCAGCATCCTCATCCACAGTAGTTCATGCACTGCTTACTTGAAGGCTGGATTACTGAAATGCGCTCCATGTGGGGCTTCCCTTGTGCTTGATCCGGAAACATTTATCCAATAAAAATATGGACGTCCTATTTCATAATGATAATTTTACTATTTATACCCCATACATCTTATGGGGATGCCCCAGCCACTCTGGGCGGCTTCCAACATATATGAAAACATAATAAAACATTATACTTCCCTATACTTTGGACTAGTTTACCAACTTTGGACTAGTTTACCTGTGAGATCGCCTTGCCCCCCCTCCCCCCAACTGCCTCCATCTGCAGAACTGGCAAAGTTACAGGTGCTACCTGGATATCCATTCCTCATTTGTAACAACTCAATCTTTTAGTGTGGTGGCACCTATATTTTGGAACTCCCTCCCTCTTGATATCAGGCAGGTGCCTTCACTATACAGTCGTACCTTGGTTCTCAGACAGAATGTGTTCCAGGAGTCCGTTTGACTCCTGGAACCATTCAAAAACCAAGGCACGACTTCTGATTGGCTGCAAGAACATCCTGCAGCCAATTGGAAGTCGTGCCGGAACACTCACTTCCAGGTTTCAATCGTTCAGGAGCCGATTTGTTCGGGAGCCAAGGCATTTGAGATCCAAGGTACGACTGTACTCTTTTCATTAAAGTCCTGAGAACATTTTTCTTTAGGCAAGCCTGTTCAGATGCTTAGAACGTTGATGCACATTTTAATCCGTTTTTAGTCTAGTGTTGATTTTGATTTTTTGAATGCTTAAAATGGTAACTTGCTTTTTACTGTTTTACCCTTTCTTCATAAACTGGATTGAGTTTTTGTTTTGTTTGTTTTAAAATCAAGAGGTTGAAATAAAGAAAATAAATCCAGCATGGAAGATGTGCAAACTGCAGCATAGATATCCACATGCGCAAATGTGCATTTGGAGATGCATCACTATCCAAATTATGATGCTCACCAGAGCTCTTTTGAATCGACTGAATACACCTTTGGGTGCACAGCATCCTCTGTGGCCAGGATTGGTTTCCTATGTTGTGCATAGCGCAGAGCTGGTGGCTGCCACTCCCTACTTATTTTGGAAAGTGCCCTCTAACTTTGTGCAAGAAGCTGGAAGGAGACATATTTATTTCCTTTGCCTAGCAGCAAATGGTGGATACAGAAAGCAGGAATGTGTCGTAATAGCTAATATACACAGGAGTTACCATCCTGCTGGGAAGAGGCAATTGACAAATTATGTTTGACAATTTATTTGAACTTTGGAGTTATTTCCAAGAAAGCCGTTTCTTTGACATTTTCTCTTGGCATTTGAAAGAGATGAGAACGAGAGAGTGATTTCTTTCTCTTTTTTTGTCGGGGGGGGAGTGGATTTCTCCCTCCTGACACATCCCACCACCTTCCCTGCCGTGATTTGCTTTATGGATGTCATTAGCTTCCTTTGGTTCATTTCTGAGCAGTGTAGGGCAATATAATTTAGGGGGGGGGGAACACTTAAAAGCCATCTAATGGCAGGCAGAGGAGAAGGCTAGAGTCGTGTGTCACATGCATTGCACAGAAAGCACTTCTGTTGAGAAATAACATGGGTTTATTTATTTTGCACATTTATACCCCACTTTTTTCTCCATGGCACTCAAGGTGGCATACATAATCCCCCCATTTATTCCCCACAACAACCCTGTGAGGTAGGTTAGGCTGAGAGGCAGCGAGTGGCCCACAAGGTCACCCAGTGAGCTTCATGGGCGAGTGAGGGTTTGAACCCTGGTCTCCCAAGTTCTGTGTTTCTGCGGGCAGCTTTACAATTTTGCAGAGCCAAACCCACAGAGGGATGGCTTGTCCCATCCTCTCCCTGCTCCAACACTGCCTGTATACTGGCTGTATATCCATCAGAAGGTAAATAGTTTTGCTTGCCTTTGAGTCGAAGACATCAGACAAAGCCGAGCCATAAATCATGTTACCTGCCTTGCTCCTAGCACTATAGCCATCAAACTCCAGATTATTAATTGCCTGTTCTGCTCCCCTCCCCAATTATTTAAGGGTCCCTTAGATTTTTATAGTTATTGGGAGAAAGGGTGGGGGGTACTCTTTCCTACGCAGATTTTTCTTTTGCCAGAATGCTCAGCAAACCTGCGTTTTGCAGTCAAAGCTCCCATTCTTAAGTCTTTTGACAGGCTCCTTGATAAATGGTGTGCGTTTAATAATATATCCTGAGTTTGAATCCACAATAGAATCTGCAAATATAGAGGGAGGTATAGAGGTAACTGTCAATCTTGGTTTTTTCCTTCTTCGTTTTTATGATCTCAAGTTAAGTTTACAGGATTGAAATAAATAAATAAATAAATCCATAAACAGAGGGGAATCTGCCTCGATGGAGTTGCCAATTGCTAGACAGATTCACATGTAAGTTAAGTATGTACATTAGGATCCCAGCAAGTCTAAGGACAAGACAGCTGCAGCAGAGTGCTGCAGCACGATTGCTGACAGGAGTGAGGCCTTGTTGGCATATAACACCCATGCTCAAAGTTCTGCACTGGTTGCTGATTTGCTGCTGGTCCAAGTTCAAGGAGTTAGCCCTTAATAGCTTGGGATAAGTTTGGCATCATCTTACCCCATATATGCCCATGCAGCCAGCAGAGCAGGCACTATTACAGGAGCTACATAAAACCCATTCCACATTCACATTGCAGTGGTACCTTGGGTTACAGACGCTTCAGGTTACAGACT
The DNA here is from genome assembly GCF_964188315.1 of Podarcis muralis. NCBI lineage: Eukaryota > Metazoa > Chordata > Lepidosauria > Squamata > Lacertidae > Podarcis > Podarcis muralis. The sequence goes on from NC_135669.1 coordinate 26,657,772, forward strand.
CCGCTAACCCAGAAATAGTACTTCGGGTTAAGAACTTTGCTTCAGGATGAGAACAGAAATCGTGCAGCAGTGGCGTGGTGGCAGCGGGAGGCCCCATTAGCTAAAGTGGTGCTTCAGGTTAAGAACAGTTTCAGGTTAAGAACGGACCTCCAGAATGAATTAACTTCTTAACCCGAGGTACAACTGTAACTCAATTGTTAAGGTGGCAGCACCTACACTTTGGAATGAGGCAGGCACATTCACTGCACTCTTTCCGGTGCCTGCTAAAAACATTTTTGTGTATGTGTGAAAATAAGCCTGCTCCAATGTTTAGAAAGCTGTTGTGAGTTTTAATCTGTTTTTAGTCTGTTGTGAACTTTAACTTTTTAAAAGTCTTCAATTAATTGCTCTTACTGACAGTTTTAGCATTTGGCCTCTTTTGTAAACCACTTTGAGGGGTTTGTTTTGGTTTGTTTTTATATTTTGCATATACATTTTACAAAATAAGTAACGGACAGGGTAGGGCTTTCTCATGAAACCAGCACCCTTCTTTCAAGCCCTGCATTCTGCCCCGTAGTGTTGCTTACACTGTCTCCTAAAATCACCACAAAATGTGCTTTTACTTCCGTCTCGGCAACCCCCAGGGCGGGATGTGGGATCCCTGAGTTCCACCGCAGGACCTCAAGGTTCCCCATCATCAGGCAGAAAACATGTCGACCACCAACTAGAAAATAAATAAATCCATAAATAAATAAATCGGGAAGATTCTACTCAGCCTGCCCTTTCGATGAGGCCCAGAACCCACCAGGTCAGCACATGGTAGCCAGCCAGGAATCTTATCAGAACAGGACATATTTCCACCGCTGCCACCTCAGACGCAAGCCAAGCGCATTAAAGCCGCCAGCCAGGTTTTGTTCACACCAGGACTGTCACATCATCTGCGCTGATTCACGCTCCTATTAAAGATTGTTTAGACAGGGACAAAACCCTCCGCAAACGTGCCACGATAACCCAACCGCCTGGCCCTTAAAGCCTTGTCTCCCAGCCAGCAAGGGTGAATACAGGGCAATTCCTGTTTAATTATGGCTCGTAAAAAAAATTCCTCTGGCCGTGTTGGGGACAGAAGCAAAGACGGCAGAGAGGCTGATCTGCTGCCACCTCCATAAACAGAGCTAGGTTATCGCTTCAGCAGTTTCTGCAACCGGTTTTATGAATGGTGCATTAAAAAAGGAAAGGAGTTTGGGCACAGCAATATGTTATGGTCCAGACACCTGGAACTGCTGAGCTAACCATGAGGTTCCAATGAGGCAGAGCACCAGAGCCTACAAATGGGTGTCAAATACTACATTAGAAACAGAGGAACAGTGTAGGGTAATGGTTATAGAGTGACAGGCTAGCACTGGGGGTGGGGGTGGGGACACGACACACCTCAAAGTTCAGATCCCCACTCAGCCATAAAGGTGATTTAGCATGGGCCAGTCACACTCTTTCAACCAAACCTACCTCACAGGGTTGTTGTGAGATAAATATATGGAGTGGAGGACTGGTGAGGTCCAGTGAAGAAAGGTGGGATACATCATCATTATTATTATTATTATTATTATTATTATTAGAATTTATATACCGCCCTGTACCCGGGGGTCTCAGAGGAGTTCACAGAATAAAATCAAGATATAAAACCACAAAATACCTAATAAAAATAAAAACAACAACCCATTAGGGGGCTGAAGCATTTTGTGTGTGTGTAACTTTTTATTGGATTTTTATAGTGAAAGCATAGATAGAACAGATAAGGCGAATAAACAGGCCATAACTGCCTTGTTTTATTCATACAAGGCAAGGTGTAACACGAAACATTTTTCAAAAAGAAAACCTTTGTTGCCATCTGTTTTTGCCAACGAGGCTGGTATCAGGAAAGGGTCATAGATCAGTGATAGATCATCTGCTTTCAATGTAAAATTTATTTATGATTTTCAGTTTTATACATCTCAATAATTTTAAGATCATTTTAACATTTCAAAACTCTACTTCCTCCCCCCTCTTTCCGCAGTTCCTTAAATTTATTTTTTAAAAAATATTTTCTGCATATACCAAATTGACTTAATTTACACATTTATTCATCTACTTTAAATATATACTCTTATAAGATTGCAGGTTATTACAAGATTCCTGACACTGATGCCTGTCATGGCATTTAATCAGTGCAGATGGGACAAATGCATGCAATGTATTTGGGGTGGGTGCAAGAAAATATATATGGTCTTGTCTTTTTAAGGTGTTTTTTTTTTAAGAAAACTTGTTTTGTTTTAAAAAATAATTTTCTCAGAGGATAAGAAAGATAGAAAAGCAATAACAGATCGATGCCAGACATATGGATTCAAAGGAGACAAAGAAAGCAACGCAGCAGCCCTGCTGGCTTCAGTAAGGTAAGCAAACAGGAGAGTGAGTTAACTTCAGAGCAAATTACAGGTATTAGGTGGTAAGTACATCTGAGCAAAACAGCATGTGGGGATGGATAATCAGTCTCGAGGAAGCGTCTGGATTTGAACATTTTTGGCTGCAGATCTCAAAAGGCCCTCTGCCAGGAATTTGATCTCTACAACATCACTGGGACCATGCAATGAAACTCAATGTTGGAAGATTCAGAACAGGTGAAACAGAGTTCTTCAAAATGTAAGAAGAGCTTGGCTGGATCAGGCCACTGACCCATCTAGTCCAGCATCCTGTTCTCACAGTGGCCAACCCTGGGAAACCAGCAAGCAGGATTCGAGCACAAGAGCCCTCTCTCCTCCTGTGATTTCCAGCAAGTGGTATTCAGAAGCATTGCTGCCTCCAGCTGTGAAGGCAGAACATAGTCATCCTGGCTAAAGGGGTAAAGGGACCCCTGAACATTAGGTCCAGTCATGGCAGACTCTGGGGTTGCGGCGCTTATCTCGCTTTATTGGCCGAGGGAGCCGGGGTACAGCTTCCGGGTCATGTGGCCAGCATGACTAAGCTGCTTCTGGCGAACCAGAGCAGCACACAGAAACGCTGTTTACCTTCCCACCAGAGCGGTACCTATTTATCTACTTGCACTTCGTGCTTTCAAACTGCTAGGTTGGCAGGAGCAGGGACTGGGCAACGGGAGCTCACCCTGTCGCAGGGATCCGAACTGCCGACCTTCTGATCGGCAAGTCCTAGGCTCTGTGGTTTAACCCACAGTGCCACCCGCATCCCTGTCCCCTGCGTCATCCTGGCTAGTAGCCATCAATAGCCCTCTCCTCCTCCATGAATTTGTCTAATCCCCTTTAAAGCCATCCAAGTTGTTGGCCATCACTGCCTCCAGTGGGAGGGAGTTCCACAGTTTTAACTATGCACTGCATGAAGAACAACTTCTTTTATCTATCCTGAATCTTCCGTGTATGTGAAAATAGCAGATAAAGCACATTGTATTAGAGGGAATTGCTTTGCATGAATGTGCATATTGCATATACTGTGGGTATTCGGAGAAAACCATGCTAAAATGCTGATTAATTTTTATGAGGACTCTAAAATAAATATATAAGGAAATTGGAGAGCTGAATTTAAGAGTTTAAAAGGGGGGGGACTGGAATTGGCAGATTCCTGCACCCCCAATCATAGCTGTCAAACATTTTCCTTTTTTTAAGGGAAATTCCCTTATTCCAAATAGGATTCCTCGCAAGAAAAGGGAAAAGTTGACAGCTATGCCCCCAATCTTGGGTCTTCTAAGCCCATAGCTCCTTCTCTTAACCTTGATACTAAAATTGGCTCTTCAGAACCCTTTCTCGGAATGACGTCGCTAGTGCTGCAAAGCCACCAGCCACCGTCCAGAGTTTCATTTAAAATCATACTCACTGAGGAATAGATCTGGCTGCCTCCAAAAGGGGAAAACTGATGAGGCAAGCTGTGCCCATTAAAAAGGTCAATTGCGGGGGTGTCTGGCAGTTTAAAACTGCTAGGAAAAAGTGTAACTAAAGAGGGACACCATGAAATTGACAGGGTCAGGGCCACCAGCAAAGGACATCAATATCCATCACTCAGCAAATAACCTTTCTGTAACTTCTGACCTGCCCAGGGGTCCTGATAAATGGCGGGTGGGTCGGGGTGGAATTAAAAGTAGTAATAAGCAGCCTTGGGAGAGAAACCCTGTCTGTTCAGATGACGCACAAGGGTGGGCCTTTAGTTTGGTGAGGAGACAAGGCACTGGGCTGGACAGTCATATAATTATAGGATTGCAGAGTTGGAAGGGACCCTAAGGGTCATCTAATCCAATCCCCTGCAATGCACAAATCACAACTAAAGGATCCCCGACTCATGGCTACCCAACCTCTGTTTAGAGACTCCCATTTTGCCACCACCACCACCCAAAAGTGTGCAGAGAAGTTGGATCTCAAGGTCGAACAGTGTGTGTATGCTAGTTTGAACTGTGTGTGTGTGTCTTTCTCTGTGTGAATTCAAATGGTTCTAGGCACGAAGGGCAGCGGAGTCTAGAAACTGTAGCTGACAGCAGAGTGGTTGAAGAAGCCAACTTTTGCTCCCAAGGGAGGCAGGAAGGACATGGCTGATGGAGCAGTCATGGACACAGGACAGGAGAAACTGCAGACAGCAAGAGAGAGAGGCCAGGTTTAGGAATGGGGGCAGAAATTCAGATTGGTTCACCATTTAATGCACACCTACTTAATTTGAATTTGACATGAGATCTTAAGAAGAGCCCTGCTAGATCAGACTGAAGTCTACTATCCTGTTTTCACAGTGGCAGATCAGATGCATACACAAACCTTGCAAGCAGAACCTGAACACAAGGGAATTCTCCCTACTTCTGTGGCTTGCAGCAACTGGCATTCAAAAGCATGACTGTCTCCAAAAGTGGAGCCAGAACATGGCCATGGTGTCACTGATAGCATTATTCTACATAAATTTGTCCAATCCTCTGTTTAAGCCAAAGAAGCCTATCTGTCTCCATCACTGCCTCTTAGTTTAACTATGTGCTGTGTGAATATGTCTTTTCTTTTGGCTGATCTTCCAACTCTCAGCTTCCTTGGATGTTCTTGAGTTTCTGATATTTGGAGGGAGAAAATGTTTCTCTATCCACTTTCTTTACACCATGCATAATCTTATATCCACACCTCCTATTACTTGGCTTTTTTCTAATGAAAAGCTTCTTACCACTATACATGAACTGATACTTGGCTGCCCTTCAAAATTTGCATGAACCAGATCCTTGCTAATGATTATGAATACACAATTGTCAGTTGTTCTGGGATAAAAAAAAATATATTCTGCATAAGCTTTCTCTGAATTCCAGGATACATGTAATGTTCCCATTTCTGAGGGTTGGACAGAGCACCTGGGCTCATTCTGAGCTCTTAAATTAGATTTCTTTTTTCAGCTGCCAAGTTCTCTGTGCAATTCATGCTTTCATCAATGGAAAACAATCTGAGCCTCATTCCTGGTAGCCTTGGAAGATCCCTCTGGAGCCGGTCACAGGATGCTGGAGGCCAAGTCACATGCTTTTCGGTGTCCCAGATAGCAGCAGTGATCACAGTTCCCATAAATCACAGTCAAGTCCTCCCATGCCCCAAGCCTTATGTCTGATCATTTAATATGAACCACTCCAAAATCATTCAGAGAATCCTTCAGTCTCCCAGTAACGTCCGCCATGGTCAAGCCACTTGATTAGCCTCAAAGTTTAATGGTTTGATTGGTAGATTAATCTTAAGAATGTCAGAACAGTCCTGCTGGATGAGGCCAGTGGCCCATCTAGTCCAACATCCTGTTCTCAGAGCAGCTGACCAGCTGTTTCCTGAAAGCCCACAAGCAGGATCTGAGTGCAAGAACACTTTGTCCACATGCAGTTTCCAGCAACTGATATTCAGAAGCATAGGAACAGTGGAGCTGGATCGTAGCCATCATCAATCCAATGCAAATGCTCCTGGGAGAAAGTCCCATTGAACACTATAGGATTTACCTCTGAGTAAACACACCTATGTTTGTGTGCTGCAACAAAGCAGCAATCCCATGCACATTTACTTGGAAGTAAGTCTCAGTGGAACTTAAAACGTAAAGGTAAAGAACCCCTGACAGTTAGGTAAGTCCAGTTGTGGACTCTGGGGTTGCAGCGCTCATCTCGCTTTACTGGCTGAGGGAGCCAACGTTTGTCCGCAGACAGTTTTTCTGGGTCATGTGGCCAGCATGACTAAGCCACTTCTGGCAAAACCAGAGCAGTGCACGGAAATGCCATTTACCTTCCCACTGGAGTGGGACCTATTTATCTACTTGCACTTTGACGTGCTTTCAAACTGCTAGGTTGGCAGGAACAGGGACCGAGCAATGGGAGCCAACCCCATCACGGGGATTCAAACTGCTGACCTTCCAATCGGCAAGCCCTAGGCTCTGTGGTTTACTTCTGAGTAAATGTCTGTAAGATTAAGCTGCGAAGTAGGGGTATGATCTTAATTCTTTCCTGCTATCAGTAAGAGTAATTCAGTATCAGTAATTCAGAGTGTTTGTGCTGACCTTTACAGCCCTAAACGGCCTCGGCCCAGTATACCTGAAGGAGCGTCTCCACCCCCATCATTCTGCCCAGACACTGAGGTCCAGCGCCAAGGGCCTTCTGGCGGTTCCCTCACTGCAAGAAGCGAAGTTACAGGGAACCAGGCAGAGGGCCTTCTCAGTAGTGGCGCCCGCCCTGTGGAATGCCCTCCCACCAGATGTCAAAGAAATAAACAACTATCTAACTTTTAAAAGACATCTGAAGGCAACCCTGTTTTTAATGTTTGATCTTTTACTGTGTTTTTAATATCCTGCTGGAAGCCACCCAGAGTGGCTGGGGTAACCCAGCCAGATGGGCGGGGTAAAAATAAATTATTATTATTATTATTATTATTATTATTATTATTATTATTATTATTATTTCTGGAGAATTGGAGCAAAGGCTTCTCTAGTTCAGCACCCTGTTTCCCACAGTGGCCAGTTAGATACTTTTAGGATGTCCAAAAGCAGGACAGGAGAGCAATACTGCTCTCTCCTATTCATGTTTCCCAGCAAGTGGTATTTAGAGGGTGGTGCTTCTGATCCTGGAAGTAGCATACAGCTATCATGAGTAGTAGCCATTGATAGACTTAGGGCTCAGCTACATTAGTTTTTGAGATTTTTTAAAGTGTTTTAAATGTGTTATAACACTGTGACACCAGATGGCGCTGCAGAGTTCGATCCTCTGGCAACATGATTTCCCATTATGAGCTTTACAACGCGTTTTCCTGAAACTTTTTTTATATATATAATGTGTCTAGATCCAGCCATAGTAATAGCCTTAGTAGCAAATTGTAAATTACTTTCTTTATTGCCACAAAAAGCTTTTCAGGCTTTAGTACTTTAACTTCTATTTACCATACATTTGATTCAGTGATTCTCAATTAGTTGTGAAAGGACAGGAGTTTAGCCAGCTAAATATTATCAAACAGTGTGTGCGCGTGTGCGTGTGCATGTGTGTAAGGCGGGGGGTGTGTGTCTTTCACATTTGTTTGATTCGAGCTCCCATCATCCCTGGTCACTTGCCATGCTGGCTTGGGCTGATGGGAGTTGTAGTCCAAAAACAGCTGGAGACCCAAGTTTGGGAAACACTGGTCTACACTGACCATCTGTGGGTCCCTGTGATTTCAGGCAGAAGTTTCACCCAACCCTACTTGGAGATGCTGCTGGGGTTTGAACCTGGCACCTTCCATTTGCACAGCAGATGCTGTGATCACTGAGCTACAGTCCCTTCCCATCTTTTCGGCGAATGCATCAACCAGACTGCAAGACTGGCATATGACAGAGGGAGAGGCCACGTGGCTGGGAATTTCAAGGGCTAATTTGCCAGTTAATTCACTGATATGCTAATAATTGATATCACAGTACCATACTGCACTAACCCAGACAAATCTGACCGTACGTGGATTTGGGGAGGGGAGAAAAGAGCCACCCTTGCCCAGCTCACTTGGATATTCTCTGATGCCAGCCAAAGTCCTGCTCACCATCTGGGCAGCAGATGTGCCTGCTTTCACTCAGGCAGAATCAATGCAGGATGCAGCCTCAATTAGTGCACATTTCACTGGGCTTGCGAGTCACCTGCGGACCCATCGCTTGGCCCTCTGTCCTCTCTTTTGTTTGGTTCTCAATTACAATCTATTTAGTCATCGATAAAAAGTTTTGCCTGCTGCCAAAGGGTCCCAGTTCCCTGCCAGAGAACATGCAGCCACCACTGAGGCTTGGCAAAAGCATCTATGGAAAGTGGCAACATCTCGTCCATTTGGGAAGCGAAGGAGGAGCACAGCACAGAGCCAATTCTTTAAAATCACAGCAGCAACCACAACATGGAGCAAGCATGAATGTGTAAACATTGGAATCCCTTTGGGGAGATTCGGCACTCGATTTATTCCTCGCTAGCAACTTTGGACAATGAGAGGGCACTGAGAGGCAGCCCCCCCCCAAAAAAAATCTCTGCAGCTTTGAAATCAGTGGTTAAAATCTGAGCAGTTCTGAAACAATGAGTCTGCCATCTGGATTCAAAATGACATCCGATTGTATGCAAACATAGGCAAAAACCAGCTCCTTGATCTCTGGAACCATCATGCACAATTTGCCTTCAAATGCATAATGAACAATTTTCCAAATTACCTAGCCGATTTACATATATTTCTGTCCACCTTCTCAGGATACAAACAGTGCTGAATGTCAGTGAGTTTCATCACTGAGATCAACTGGGGACGCCCTGCTATTGGTGCCACCAATTGGGGTAACTTGGGGGCAGTAGTTCCATGAGACAGAAACTTCTCAGTGGTGTGACCCTCAGACTTTGGAAACCCCATCTCTAAGGAAAGACAGTTGTGCCTTCCAATACTGATACTTTTAATGCTAGCTGAAGTCTTACTCATTTGTGGTTTTGGGAATTAATTACCGAGTGACCTCATGTTCATACATGTGAGGTGAGGGGTTACAGTGGTTCTAGAGGTTTAAATTGTGTTGTGAATTAATTTGTGTTGATGGCTTTAATCATATCTTTCATTGATTGGGGCTCCCAACCTGGAGGAAGAGCAGTAGGGGGGAAAAACAGTTATGGTGGTAGGGAAGGGGGAGGGAAATGAATTTGTTCTGGTGGAACTAATCTGGTCCTCATTCCTTGATCCTCTTCAGTGCACAGCTCAGCACATGTCACAGGTCCATCGAGATGAAATTCTGCAAGAAGTTATTATCCAACCACAAAAGAGCACCAGTAACTATCAGGTCAGAAATAGCTGGTTTTATTTATCAGCATTTCTTCAACAAAACGGCACCCAGCGTTTGACCAAAACTCCCTTAGAAATGAACTCCGGCTCATCTGCACCCGCATGATGTGGCTCCAGGAACGTCACCCTTGTTAATGCAAAAAGGACCCCGGAGAGATCTTTCCCCATCAACTCACACCAGGGTGCCTCTACAATTGGTTCCCATAAAGCTAAGGATGACAACCAGGCTTGTCTCTCAGCCATGACCCCCGCTGGCACCAGAGATGCGTGCGGCTGGAGAGCTGCCCAGCGGGGCATCCCTAATTCTGCTTTGTTGAGACCTGGGCTTTGCATCTCTTCTGTGAGCAGTAATTGGCTGCAAGAGGCAATCCGTAACTCCTTCCTCTCCATAACCTCTTCCTGAGCAAACAGTGTTTCACCTGTGTGTGCAACGTTGCATCTGCCTCCCTCCTGCATCCAATAACTGTCCTGGGCTGTCTCGGTGCCAGAAACCTTTCTTCCTTTCTTTTTTCTTTTTACGTTTTGTCCCCCAGCAATCTCTAAGCCATATTCATTAGTGAAATATCAGGAACCTCTGGGGCGGCAGCTTGTGCTCCTAATTCATCTTCCAAATGTATAATGAGCCAGGAGTGAATTTTTTTAGGGTGAATTTAATTGACCTTTACAACAGCATCAGGCAGATTGGCTTAAATGTTATTAAAGCATAATATAACCCAGGGAGACCGTAAGGAAGGTTATCAGAAAATCTATCAAGTTGTTGGGTTGTTGTTTCATGGCGAACAAATTAAGGAGGAAAAGGGGAGGGGTAGGGAGAAAAACAGGAAGTGATGGAGACAGGTTGAAGAGGGCTGAAGTAATGAGCGTGGAAGACTGGGAGCCAGAGACAGCTGTAGCCAAAGGAAGATCAGGAGGAGGGGTGTGTTTGCCATCCTGAGGTCCCAAAGGCTCCTGACTGCTGGGAGTGCATTTATTAGCCAGTTCATTTCTCCCACATCCTGAAATGGGGTGACTTGAAAGTCACAATGAATTATGAATGGAGGTTGGTTGGTTCTAAAAGAAAATTGGCAAATTCGTTGAAGATACAGTAAGGCTATCAATGGCTACTAGTGTCAGGGACCGTGCTAAGGAGGGCTGCACTGAGGAACAATGGTGGGAGCCACCCCCTCTCCCTGACCCTGATCCTGAATCTTTCCAGGAGCAGGAGGGCAGTATAGATTTGGAACAGGGGTTTGCAGAGGGGCATAGTTCAGAAGGCAGGAGCTGGGAAATACTGGATGGGGAACAGCTAGGAGAAGAAACACTGGGAGAGAGAGGGTTAACAGATTCACAGTTGTGGGACGGCATTCACCCCCCTTCTCCAAAGGCACAGAGAGCTCAGAAAGTATTAGAACAGAAAGCGCAGAGAGTACAAACTCAGATTACAAGACGGAGGAGTGACGTGGATTAATAGGGACGGGGCGGAGTGAGTGAGCCTTAATTGGGAGCACCGCCATTTCTAGGTAGACGTGTTATTTTATCTCTCACTGTGATTATTAAAGAATCTAACTGGTAAGACGTTCCTTTGGTTTGATCTCTTCTTCTTTACTGCCACTGGGGAGGAAGCTGATTCCCCAAAGCCTGACAACTAGTCACAATGGCTAGGGGTTGATTCCATGGTTGCAGGAATACTTTGAATACCAGTTGTTGAAAATCACAGGGCGGGGGGGGGGATCCTGTGCTCAACTCCAGCTTGTGGGTTCCACCTAATGCTAAGGAGTCACAACCCAACATGGATTATGATATTATTATTATTATTATTATTATTATTATTATTATTATTATTATTATTATTATTATATTTCATTTATATCCCACCTACCCCCCGCCACAGGAGCTCAAGGTGGAATACATGGTTCTCCCCTTCCTTATTTAATCCTCACAGCAGCCCTGTGAGGTAGGTTAGGCTGAGAGGCAGTAACTGGCCCAAAGTCACCCGGCAAAAGCTTTGTGGCCAAGTGGAACTTTGAATCCTGGTCTCCCAGGTCCTAGTCCAGAACTTCCACCACTACACCATGATGACTAACCATTTGCACAATTGATTCTGCACTTGCTAGTTATGGGGTGGGGCCTGGGTCAATATGTGGAAGGAAAGACCACAGGGAACCTTATTCAGCCACTCCTCTGCACTTCATGTTTCCCCACATGCATGGCTTTAAAGCATTTTCTCTACAATCTTGAGGGTTAGAAACTGAATTTGATTAAAGTTAAGATCCACAGAGTTCTGATTCCTGTACCCAGTCCCATATTCTCTACTGTGTCTGTGTTCACTTAGAATCCCGGCATAAACATAACCCCATTATACTGTTCTACACACCAAGCAGTTTTGATATACAGAAAGTGGACTCTCCCATCTGTATTGGTGCCTACAATTTATACCAGGGCCAAGGAACTGTTTTCAGCCCAAGGGCCACATTGCCTCCTGAGCAATGTGCAATCAGGGGGCCTGATTCAAGTGGTGGGGAAAGAGAGCAGAGGAATGGACATGACATTTACCCTTTGTACATTAGTCTACATTCTAGCCACACAAAAGTCAGAGGTTTCTTGGCACACACATTTCCCCAGTCTCCACCCAAGGAAGCAAGAGGACACATTCCAGCCAAGCAAAAGTGCTGGAGGGTGTGGAGCAGGGCCAGGGAGGGGTGTGGCCTTGGGAAAGGGGGCATGGCCCAGGCAGCAGCACAGTGGCAAATTCAGAAGTGCAGGGTCCTTCTGTGACACTCACAGCCACTTAGCATACCGAACAATTCATTGGTGTTCTTCCCATACACCTTCTCCAGAGTTGACCCTAGGAGCCAATCCTCAGAAGCTGCTTCACTTCTTCTCACTCTCATTGGCTCCAATCAGCACAAAGGGGGAGAAGACTACTTCTCCATGGCTAGTAGGCTTCCTTTCATGCCAACTGGATGGTTTTAGGATGCTGGAGGCAGGGACCCAGCTGCAGAAATATTAACAGGTCTTTGACAGCAACACCCCCACCACAATCCCAAACCCCTACATCTCTGGGTTTGGGTAGCGAGTGAGACCTGGTGGGCAGTCCTGGAAGCCCCATTCTCCACAGCTCCAATTTGATCCATACCCATTTTGAAGATTATCCCATGAAGAACTCGCCGCCGTTCATTCCCATCCACCCTGCTGGGAGAATGACAGGGGGCTCACGGCGTTCCCCGCATGCTTCAGCTCAGCTTACTTCCAAACTGTGCTTCCCTATTCTCCGCAGAGAGAATGTCACATAAAATAGCATTATAAAAGCATTTCAAAGAAGAAAAGATAACAAGAGTCACATTTCAACTGAAATGAGAAGTGGGGGGGACGGGGCGTGTATTCACGGGTGAGAGTGCATTTTAAAGAGTTCAAAGCGTGCTAAAATGTGGACAGGGATGAAAGTCAACAGAATCAGCTTGGGCAAAACTGGGCTTGGGGGAGGGGGGGAAGGGAAGAGTTAATGGTGATGTCAAGAGCAATTTTTAGTCCTGTTAGATATTCATTTTCCATAGATCATCTGCTTGTCCCCGCTTGTTTGAAATTCTCAAGGTTTCAAGCTTCAAAGCGCACCATGACTGCCTTTTGCACAGAGCTCATGGATCCGTAGGGAGCCACATCAGCAGGTTATAGCAGAGTGCGCGCCGAGGACTCCCGCTGGGACACTTGCTCCTTCTGCCAGCCGTCATCTCAGCGACAAGGGCATAGTGGCTTCCAGCCGGGAATAATGTAGCCGCTCCAAAGAATTTGGGTAGTGGGAAGAGAAATGGAAAATCTGCTGGACTGGTAGGGGGACAACGATGAATATTCTTTCCCCCCTCTCGTTTTCTGTGTTAGAGAACCCCAGAGATTACCCTTTCGTAGTACTTAATTGGATTAAGAACATAAGAAGAGCCAGCTGGATGAGGCCAATAGCTTGTCTAGTCCAGCATCCTGGTCTTACATTGGCTGAATGGGAAACCCACAAGCAGGACATGAGCACAAGAACCCTCTCCCCTCCTGTGGTTGGAGACAGCAATTTTTCTGACTATCAGTTGCTGGAAACCACACAAGGGGACAGTGCTCTTGTGCTTGTGTCCTGCTTGTGGGTTTCCCATTGGGGCATGTGGTTGGCCACTGTGAGAACAGGATGCTGGAGTAGCCAGCAGGCTTTTCTTATGTTCTTTTTGATGGCGATGAAAAATGCCTCTCCTTTTCCAGCATTTCCCCAAGCATTTAAACTGGAAGACATTATTTAGGACACTTTTAGTCTGAAGCATGGTGCCTGTAGTGTCATCCTCCCTCTCTCTCTCTCTCTAGTTTACCAGGTGCCAAGAGCTAAGAGCCTAACAACTTGGTTTGATCAGTCAATTAATTCACACAGAGTTCGGTAACTGTCTATGCAAGCCGTCCTCTCTTGGCTCGAAAGGCCACGTCCATTAAGTGCTCTTGAACAAGTTGGCTGAAGAGCTCTTCTGTCAAGCATCAGCCCAGAGCTCTTGCCTCCTAAAGTTGTTCTCTTTCTCTCCAGAAGAAACTAAGTAGGACGAAGGCAAGACAGGCATCAGTGAAGGAAGCAGCCTTTTCATCTGGGAGTAGGTGTGAAAAGCATGGCCTTGAAGGGAGAACACAAAGCTTCCCCCATTCAAAAACACTTGCTGTGAAATGAAGGCAACGCATCCATGATCCAAAGCCTACAGAGAGGGGTAGATAGTGAGCGGGTGAGCAGAAAGGGATCTGCTGTGTTTCTCCTCACAATTTTATTTCTTTCTTTCTTTCTTTCATCAAAGGGAGAAAGAACAAGTAGTGTGGTTGAGGCTGAGGGGGAGGAAAACCCAGCCATGTGTCCCACTCCGTAGAACACAGGAAGATACCTTAAACCAGTGATGGCCAAACTTGGCCCTCTAGCTGTTTGGGGACTACAATTCCCATCATCCCTGACCACTGGTCCTGTTAGATAGGGATGATGGGAGTTGTAGTCCCAAAACAGCTGGAGGGCCAAGTTTGGCCATCACTGATCTTAAACTGAATCAAAGCAATGGTATAATAGTATGGTTTACACTGAATGGCAGCAGCTCTCTGTTGTCAAAGGAAGCAGTTTTACTCAGCAGTCCTACCAGAAGAAATGAAGGAGTGAATCTGTCAATTCCAGTCTCTTGTTGTTGTTTTTTAAAAATCTGTTCTCCACATTTTCCCACCAGTTTGTAATTAAAAGGCAAGGGGGGAGAAAGAGAGACCTCTTGAAAAATTTATCAGCACTTGAGTGCAAATTTCTCCTGATACACACATGTATATATGCAATTTTCCCTAATAATGCAGATTTTCGCAAAGTAATTTCCCCTAATATGATGCATTTTGTATGCTGTTTCCACACAGCAAAGAAATTCAACACGTGATTGCTGCAGAAAACGACACCCGATGAATTTATCTGCTTTGAGGGTCATGACCCAAGACATGGGGGCGCTCCCACAAGAAAAGACCACAACCCCGCTTCTCTCCAAACAGCCTGGTTTGCATCGTCACCTGACCCTCCGCATTGCTGCCGCTTCCGGGAATAAAAATGCAAACCCATAAAGCGTAATGGGCTGTGGTGATTTATTAAGTATTAGTTTAGTCTTGGGGACCTTGTGACACCAGAGACCAAGGCAGCTCCACTCCTGGTTTTACGATGCTCCCAAGACCTCTCCGTGCAATTATTTCCTTGTCTCCCCACAGCCCATACATTATTCTCTATAATAATATGTTTTCTGAAACTCCTTTCCATAAACTACTGTAGCAGGCAGCAAGAAACCGTATTATTATTGATATCATGTCACATCAGTAGTAAAATGACTTATGGAAAATGGACTGTGAATAGAGACGGTTTCAATTTAAAACATTCTGACCTTTCAGATTATTAAAGAGGAGGGAAGGGGAAAACACACACACATACACACACACCACCAAAATAGTGTGCGGCAGCATCATACTCAGAAGGAGCGGCGGGGGGGGGGGGGGGAGTACCTATAATAACCTTGAACTGCAGACAAACTGAAGGCCTTGTCTTTCGGTCTAAGCAGTGGGGTTTTTAAGTGAAATCCAGGGAATCCTGGGATTTTGTGGAAGCTTATCCGGAAATTTTGTGGAAGCTTGGAGAAGAAAATAAGCCACAGCTGACAAGCTTCCCTCAAAGCTTGCGGTATAAAGGGCTGTATCCAGTGCTAGCCAGACTCAGAAATAGACCCCTTGAAATTACCAGTCACGGCTAATTCAAATCACAGCCACACCATACATTTTCAAGCACTTTCATACCACATGGCTAGGCATTGCTCCCCACTTACCTCTACAAAGTATGCTGAGAACTCTGTAGTTTGCTAATGGTGCTGGGAAGAGCAGCTATGTAAGGTGTCTCCTAACTCTCACCACCCATTAAACTACAGTTCCTGTAGTTGCCGGGGGGGTGGGGGGTGGGAGCCATGCTTCAAATATATGGTGTGGAGCTAGCCTTAGGTCAGGGGTCGGCAAGGTTTACTTCGCCTGGGCCAGTTCACTCCAGTGGAGATCCCTCTGTGGGCTGGATCGTGGGCACCCACAATTTCCGGCGTCTGCATCTGCACAGACACAATTTCTGGCACCACGGAAGGGAGTCCCCACACTGTGCTGTGCCGGTTTAGCACAGTGCACAGGGCCTCGCCGAGCAGGTGGCTCAGTTCAGGGGCGGGTCGTGGGCCTGTTAAATGACCCCATGGGCCGCTTGTGGACCATGAGCCTTAGGTTACCCACCCCTTCCTTAGGTCCATTAATTAACCTGCTTCTCATTTTGAAGCACACTGAATTAATTCACCCATCCCGGACTTCTATGTGGGTGAAATCTGGAGCTATCAATCGGATTACGTGGTTCTCCAAATCTGGCTTCCAGTTTGCTTATTTCTTTGCAG
Organism: Podarcis muralis; assembly: GCF_964188315.1. Lineage (NCBI taxonomy): Eukaryota > Metazoa > Chordata > Lepidosauria > Squamata > Lacertidae > Podarcis > Podarcis muralis. The sequence continues at coordinate 26,673,931 of NC_135669.1, forward strand.
GGGCATTTAACCTTAATGCATCAGCACCCAACTATAAGTGGAAGAAGAGCCTGGCTGCTGAATCACACCAATGGGGGCCCATCTAGTCCATCATCCTGTTCTCAAAGCGGCAAACCTACTATGGGAAGCCAGTGTGCAGCAGCACTCTCCCTAGTTGTGATTTTCCAGGTATGCAGCACCGTTCTTTACTGTGTATGTCCCCCAATTGCCTTGCATCTATCTATCTATCTATCTATCTATCTATCTATCTATCTATCTATCTATATACACACGCACATGCACGCACACACACACAAATAACGGTTTTGTGTAACTCAACTTTCCCCATCCACAATTTATTTGAACCTCATTTTAGTTCAACAACAGCACCACCCCCAATTTCTGGCCACTATTGCTCAGGTTGAAAACTGCAGTTTGAGAGCAAATTGCTAGAGAAGAATAGCCAGAAATGCAGACTGCAATTTAGCACAGTGGTTAGGAGACTGAGCTGTGAGGTTCACAATAAAATTGTAGCTTCATTCCCGAACTTGCTAGATTGCTGTATTCAGTTTGCCATCTCTCACCCTCAACTACTGAGGGGATAAGAATACTGGCCTACCACAAAGGGCTGTTGTAAGGAACAGTGAGGCAATGTATGTTGAGATGTTTTCTGTGCTTAGAAAACACACAGTGGGAATACTGTCTTAACCCAGACGCATATTTACAGTTTTAACAAAGTTGCTGGTCCTAAGCACATTTACTCAGAAGTAAGTTCCACTGGGCATCACTGCCTGCTAAGTATGCTTAGGATTAAAGTTGTCATCTTAAAAATGCATGGCTGACTTTTTCCTCTTATCAGTAAATCCAGGATCAGCAACTTTCTTTTAATGGGGAACCGGGAAGCAGGAAGCAAAGCATCAACAGAAAAAAAAATTATTATTTTATTACTTTTTTTATTTAGGCAAAAGCAATAAAAATTGGACAAACTGCCCAAATCTCTTTTGGAAGCTTTCCGAGCTGTAAACCCACAAGCTCTGGACCACACTTAATCTCCCTGTGTGTTTATCTCAAAGTCTGTGCTGGGATGCTAACTGAAGGGCATATTTAATCAGGGATCAGATGTTATCTGGCCATTGGTCTGGGACCAATACTAGGAAGTGTTTATTGGTCCAGAAAACATCTCTACTGTTCCACCAACTGAACGCCTTTGCAACCGTCTTTTTTCCACTTGATGGTAACATCTGATAGCTCATGGGCTGCTAGGAAGAGATTGATGGTCATGCTACATCTCTGCATTTCAGAGCTGAAATTTTAGCTCGGTGATATTGCAGTTGTTTCCAGATATATGATACCTGCTCCCCAACAGCATCGAGAAGTATGTTGCTGGGATGGAAATGGCAACATTAGGAGTCAGGTAGCTCCTGATCTGAGGCTCAAGGGTATTGGGTTAGTCATTCATTCATTCATTCATTCATTCATTCATAAAAAACATTTACCGTATTTTTCGCCCCATAGGACGCACTTTTCCCCCTCCAAAAATGAAGGGGAAATGTATATGCGTCCTATGGGGCGAAGGCAGGCTTTCGCTGAAGCCTGGAGAGCGAGAGGGGTTGGTGCGCACCGACCCCTCTCCCTCTCCAGGCTTCAGGAAGCTCTGCGCAAGCCGCGGGAGCCCTCCCCCGGCTTGCGCAGAGCTGCCTCTTATCCCGAAGCCCCAGCGTGCTCAGCAGTCGCGCCGGGGCTTCAGATAGCTCCGTGCAAGCCGGGGGAGTCCTCCCGCAGCTTGCACGGAGCTGCCTCTTATCCCGAAGCCCCAGCGCGCTCAGCAGTCGCGCCGGGGCTTCGGATAGCTCCGCGCAAGCCGGGGGAGTCCTCCCGCAGCTTGCACGGAGCTGCCTCTTATCCCGAAGCCCTGGCACGCTCAGCAGTCGCGCCGGGGCTTCGGGTAGCTGCGCGCAAGCCGGGGGAGGGCTCCCGCGGCTTGCGCGGAGCTGCCTCTTATCCCGAAACCCCGGCATGCTCAGCAGTCGCGCCGGGGCTTCGGGTAGCTCTGCGCAAGCCACGGGAGGGCTCCCACGGCTTGCACAGAGCAGCCTGTTCTGGGGGCTGGGGTCGGGGGAAGCTCGGGCTTCCCCCGCCCCAGCCCTGCGCCTGGGGGGGAAATAAAATTATTTTTCTTTATTTCCCCCCCAAAAAACTAGGTGCGCCTTATGGGCCGGTGCATCCTATGGGGCGCAAAATATGGTATATATAGCTACTTCATAAAATATCAGGGTGGTGGGCAACAAGACATATACAACAAATCAGAATTAAAAGCAGTTCAAACCAGTCCTCAAAATGACTGGCAATTGTACAGGCTTGCTTTAAACAATGGTACAGGCTTGCTAGCATAAAATGGTCTCCAATAGAAAATCTCTGTCAAATCTATTTTGGAAGAGTATTCCACAGCATGGGACCAAGGACTCTAAGTGTTCAGCTTCTAGTTTAGGCCAGTCAGGCCTCTGAAACATGTGGGTCAGTCCCAGACCCAAGGTGTTCAGAACTTTATGAGTCAACACAAAAGCCTTGAACTGACACATTCACCCACCTTCTCATAAATTCAGTGGGGAATTACTGCAGTTTTCTGTGTATAAGACTATGTTGTTTTCTTGAAAAATAATGCTAAAAAAGTGGGGGTTGTCTTATACATGGGTTGCGCATAGGGTGGACGTTTGATTGGTTGCTGCCGAGGCTGTCAGTGACTATTGTGTATGTTACTGGTTGCTGCATCAATGGGTGGTGTTGATTGGCTAACACTCCAGCAGTTGGGCGGGTGCTTGGCAGCTTCTGCCAGTGATGGAACAGCCAGGAGGCCGATTTAGCATCAAGTGCAGGTGAGCGATTTTCAGCAATCCCCCCTTAAAAAAAGCTCCACAACCCTGGGTAATCTTCCACAACAAAAAGCTCAACAACTCTGTGCCATCTCTCCCCATTTTCGTAAATTGAGTCCGCAAAAATAGTGGTTGTCTTATACATGAGGGCGTCTTATAGATGGGAAAGTACAGTATTCTTCCAAATGTTTCACCTAGTCTCCTCTGCCCTGTCACCTTCAAAACCACATTCCCTTGCATGGAACCATTCCAACAAAGTTCATAGAAAGTACACCAGTCTGGTGTTCCAAATGGTCCAAAGTTTTCCCCAACCCTAGATTAAAGAAGAAACACTGGCAGGGATTATTTAGGCAGCAAATAAGAGATTGTACAGAATGAAAACTGCCAATTCCTCAGACTGTAATGACATGAACAAACATGCCTAGGGCAATTTATTGTGCTGATAGCTCCGTAAGCACAGTCCACAGAACAAAATGTAGCAAATATACTCATTTGTGTGTGACACAGGTGACCTGCAAAGGATATTAAATGCAGCTGATGAGGACACACTTAATGATATCTCTTCCCATAAAGTAAATGCATGCATTTGCAGCAATGATGAGCGGTTGGTACCAATGGATGCTTGAGGCTCTCTCTTCCTGGTCCAAAACATTGTGTTCAAAATCATCGTGGCAGCTGCCAGATTCCATGAGCTCCATTGGAAATCCTATTGAACTCTACTGAGAAATGCATGAATTCCTGGAATCAGAACCAACGATTTCTGGATTTCTAGTCTACTTTGAGAACATGACCCCAGAGTTCAGCAGTAACCAGGATCCCAAGTCAGAGGCTACAGTGTTACTGGTTAAGGAGCCAGGGTGGGTTCCTGGATCTGAGCCTGATGGTGATAATCAGGGGACCCATTGAGTTAGAGACTGGTGGGCAGGAGTCCACTGAATCAGGTATCACAGAGTCTGTACAAGTGGAGCCAGAACTCTCTTAAGTGTCTTCACTGGGTCTTAGGAACTGAACACCTCTCACAATACCTCACTGCACAGGGAGCACACCAGGTGGGAGTCCAGGGAATGCAGGATAAATGGCCCCCTTCAAACCAGAGGGTTGGCCCTTTAAGAGACTCTAGCTCTCACAAAGGGGGTGGTGGCAGAGGCACATGTGGCCTCAGTTCACTTCCAACTCTTGTAGAGAAAGCTGCTTCCTTGGTGCTGTCCATGGTTCTACAACAATCAACCAACCTTGCTCCATAGCCCATCTAGTCCAGTATCCTGTTCTCACAGGGACTTGAGCACAATATCACTTTCCCCTCCCTGGTATTCAGAAGCACACTGCCTCCAAATGTGAAGGTTGAGAGCAGCTTGCTAAGGAATTTCTAGGCTGTTGAAAAACCAACCTTTCCTAATCAGTTTTCAAACAAGTGTCATTGGGCTGTTCATATTTCTCTTTGCAGGCGGTAGGTCATGATTTTTGAAGATCAGAACTCCCCTGTAGAATTTACAGGCGTTTACAAGCATGTCATGTTATCAATTAAAAGGAGGAATGGTTGGAAGCCAAGTATGTGTGCGTGCACATGTGTGCCTCGATAAAATAAATATATAAATAAAATCCAGTCTCCACTTCAAGGTACTATTTCCCACCCCCACCCCAATTCCTTTCCAGATGGCTGGGAGACTTTTTCCCAGGTGGTAAATATATTATTAAGAACTCATTTCACCGTGAAATTGACTATTCAAAACACAGACAGAAGTTAATATATTAGGACAACCTGTCTGAAAACCTGCATTAGGAGGAAATTTATTTTTGTTTAATATAAAGCCTTGTATTAAGCCCATGGCCGTTCCCTTAAGCTGCATGCTGGCAATGCCCAAAGCCATCCCCTTGACATGTGCTTCTGTATCAGTTTGAAGGGCTGCTCGCATAAACTTTAGATCCTTGTTTGTGTAGAGGAGGAGGGTCAGCTGCTGGCAGCCTGAAGGCCACATGTAGCACACACCCTCATTTTATGTGAGTGGCAAGGAGTGAGAAATGAGAGAAAGGGGGTGACAGAAGAGAGACAGATTAGCAACAGGTTAGAGCAGGGATGGGGAACCCATGACTTTCCAGAGGCTGCACGGTTCCAACTCACACCAGCCACACAGCCAGTGCAACCTGTGGTTGGGGATGAGGCGAGATGTAGATCAACAACATCTGGAGTGTCATATGTTCCCTATCCCTGGGTTAGAGCATGCCTCTAGACAAGTGGTTCCCAAACTCTCCCCCTGTGGAACACTTTAAAATTGCTGAGGGTCTTGGTAGACCACTTACAGTCTTTCTGCCCATTGTAGCAGTTGTAGGATCAGAAGGGTTTTTAGTTGCAGTTTTACAGAAACATCACAGACCACCCAAAGAAGTTTGTGGATCACCAAAGGTCTGCAGAACACAGTTTGAGAACTCCTGTTCTAGACACTAAAGGGCTTGCGCATCCTCAAGTAATTCCAACCTGGCTCTTACAAAACCAAGGAATTATGAATAATGAGGGCATCCTGTCTTGGATGGACAAGGATAGTATTTCCTGATCCTTGGTACAATCTGATCCAAAAGCTCCAGGTAGCTAAATTTCACTCTGTTTCAAGTTGCAGCTAAGCTAAACACCTGGACTGGGCAATGTGTTTCAGCTCAAGGGTGACATCCCATTCTCTGTAACCTTCCAGGAGCCAGATGCTAGTGGCCAGAGGAGCCAGAGGCAAAAGTAGGAAGAGCAACAGAGCAACAAATACTTTAGCATGCACATACTCCTATATGTATTATGGTGCATTTAATATGAGAAAATTGTTCATAGTTTTAACAAGACTGAGGGGGTGAGAAATCTCACTTCTCATCAAGATTAAGGAGTGAGATAGAAATCAGGAAGAAAAAAAACCCATGTAGGGAAACTCAGCATTGAGATCTTGAGAAAATTATGTCCCTACTCCAAACAGTTCATTTTGAGCCTCTTTAGATTCCAGCTGTAATTCTAAGCATCATATCTGAAGTCCATCTTTGCTAATCATGCAATTAATTTATTAGGCAGCAGTTAATAAGAAATTATAGGACTCTGTCTAATTAATGAGTCCACTAAAGCATTTCGTCAATCAATTACTCTGTCTTTAAGCAATTATTTACTTTAAATAAGAATTCGCTAGTGAAAGTCCTGAGTATTTTTTTAATTTTTTTTTGCTACCACTTAGGAGTCATTTAGGAAATTAGAAATAAATTGACCCCAGGGAAGAAGCTGGGACAAATAGCCGACATGACAAGGTAAACAAGGTATCCTTTGCCTACAAATTCAGTTTCCTTGCACCCCAAAGCAAAATACGTACACAGAAAACAGGAATATTCTTAGGCAAAGCTATTGGAGGAGGGGGACACCGCTAGCATTCATAAGTAATATGCATGACCCCATTTTTTTTTAATAGAAACACTTCCTGGTTTTGAAAGTTTAAGGGTGGGGGAGCTGAGTTCTCAGCCAACTATATGTCCTTCCTTATGTTCTCTGCACATTCATAGAATTCTGGCACTATAGTGGCAGATCCTGCTTCTAGAAAGGCAATGTCCCTAAGAGCCTGGGCAATCTCTACAATTTAATAAGGAACTACAGTAGTGTGACTGTCTCAAAGCCACCCAGTGAAATTCACAGCTGAGCAGGGATAGGAGTAGCCTTGGGCAACTTGTTGGAAAGATGGGAAATAAATGTATTGAATGGATGCATATTGCAGATAGAGGAGGGTGGCGAAGAAGAGAGGTGGTGGCTTGCGATTAGTTTGCGGCTGAGGTGGCCCGGGAACCTTTCTAGCTCGTGGCTCATGTTCTCATCCAGTATGCTAAATTAGCTCTCATTATGAAGAAGAAGGGAGGTTTCACACTGGAGGAACGGTCAGAATTGTGTCAAACGAGTGTAAATTTAATTTCATGCTAAACTGCATGTGAGGCCCTCCACTTGCCGAGCTGTTCCTAGCCTAAAATATTATTGGTTTAATTGCATCTCTATGTGTGGGATGTATAATCCCCAAGTATGATAAATTACAGAATTATTCAGCCAAGTCAAAGTATTCAACTGCTCACTCCTCTCTCTCCCCACTGCATTTGTGGTCAATCTCCATGGAGGCATCTCGATATCTCAGAGAGTATTCGGAGCTGTGGAGAAGAAACCGTGACTTATTTGAGAGTTTTAGCATCAAAGTCCAAGCCGGCTATTTCATTCTTAATTCAGCTGTGCTAAGAAGAGAAGTTTTGAATTATCCCTCTTGCCAAGGGAGAGTATGGGAGGCCAACACCCAGCAGCACATAGTTAAACCATAGTTAAACTATGGAACTTGTTCCAACGGTGATGGCCACCAACCTGGATGGCTTTTTTAAAAGGATTACACAAATGCATGGAGGAGAGGGCTATTGATGGCTACTAGCCATTATGTTTATGCTCTGCCTCCACTGCTGGAGGCGGCAATGCTTATGAATACCAGTTGCAGGAAAACACAAGAGGGGAGAGTGTTTGAATCCTGCTTGCTAGTTTCCCACAGGCATCTTGTTGGCCACTGTGAAAACAGAATGCTGGACTCGATGGGGCACTGGCCTGATCCAGCAGGGACTTTCCTTTCCTTTCCTTTCCTTTCCTTTCCTTTCCTTTCCTTTCCTTTCCTTTCCTTTCCTTTCCTTTCCTTTCCTTTCTTTCTTTCCTTTTCTTTTCGATAGTGCTGAAAAATGCCTCTCCCTTTTCAGCATTTTTCCAAGCATTGAAAATACAGTGGTACCTTGGGTTACATACGCTTCAGGTTACAGACTCTGCTAACCCAGAAATAGTGCTTCAGGTTAAGAACTTTGCTTCAGGATGAGAACAGAAATCGTGTGGCGGCAGCAGGAGGCCCCATTAGCTAAAGTGGTGCTTCAGGTTAAGAACAGTTTCAGGTTAAGAACAGACCTCCGGAACGAATTAAGTACCTAACCCGAGGTACCACTGTAGAATACATTATTTAGGACAACTTTAGTCTGAAGCATAGTACCTGCAGTGTCTTCCAATTTTTTTATTTTTTATTTATCAGAGTGTGAACAAGTTTGTTTGCTGGGCAATGGCAGAGGAAGCCGCTTGGGTGCTGGGGTGGCGGGCCCAGGGGCAGGGCAAGCCACCCATAGGGGCAGGGTGAGGGCAGGGCAAGGCACCCATAGGGGTGGGGCGCATCACGGGGCCTCCGGAGTCTGCCTGCCTCCTCCCACTCAGCTGCCTTACAGCATGGAACCTGCGTGCGCCCAAGCCACTGTGTCTCTCCCATGAGAGATGTGTGGCTCGGGCAAGCTGCAGACCCTGTGGTGAGTTCCGCCTGGCATTTTGTCATCCCCCTCAGTGGTGACACCCAGGGCGGCCTGACCAACTACACCCCCTTCCTCCGCCCCTGTTGCTGGGTGCCAAGAGCCCCACCCCACCTTACTAAGGTTGCTATAAGGATAGGTGAGACAATATATGTAATGAGCCTCTCTCTCATATTTTTATGATGGTCCTCATTACTCCTGCTAAGAGTGAATTCGGGTGGTGAGTGCTGATGATTTGGAACATAGGGAAGGAAATCATTCTTCATGTGGCACTTTGAAAAACTGTGGGTTTTGCTCCCACAGAAGGCAGTTGTGGCTGCCAACATGGATGGCTTTAACAGAGAATTAGGCAAATCCAGGGAGGATCAGGCTTTCGATGGCTACTAGCTATTGTTGTTGTTTAGTCGTTTAGTCGTGTCCGACTCTTTGTGACCCCATGGACCAGAGCACACCAGGCACTCCTGTCTTCCACTGCCTCCCAAAGTTTGGTCAGACTCATGTTTGTGGCTTCGAGAACACTATCCACCCATCTCGTCCTCTGTCGTCCCCTTCTCCTTGTGCCCTCCATCTTTCCCAACATCAGGGTCTTTTCCAGGAAGTCTTCTTTTCTCATGAGGTGGCCAAAGTATTGGAGCCTCAGCTTCATGATCTGTCCTTCCAGTGACCACTCAGGGCTGGTTTCCTTAAGAATGGATACGTTTGATCTTCTTGCAGTCAAGAGTCTCCTCCAGCACCATAATTCAAAAGCATCAATTCTTCGGCGATCAACCTTCTTTATGGATTTATGGATTCTTTATAGCTATTAGCTAATAGTAGCTATTAGCTACTAGCTATGTTCTACCTTCACTGTTCAGAAGTATGCCTCTGAACACCAGTTGCTGTGAATCAGAGGTGTGAAGAGTGCTCTTGAACTCAGGTCCTGCTCACAAGCTTCCCACAGGGGCATCTGGTTGGCTGCTGGAAAAATAGGATGCTGGACTAGATGGGCCTTTGGCCTCATCCAGCAAGGTCCTTCTTATGCTACTATGCCATTTTGAGGACCTTGTAGCTAAAATCTGGCCATTGTGAAATAAGGAGAACACACCAGAATTCTTGTGGAAGCCCTGAGGTTTTCCATAAGTACAAAAGCAAACTTTAGAAATAAAACTTAAGGAGGCATGCCCCTCCTTAAAAAAGAAATCACAACCCAATGAAGACTGAACATGTTTAGAAGAAGAGTATCAGTTTGAGGGTGGAGAGAACAAAGAGGGAATGAAATGGAATACCCTGGAAAAGGGAATTTCTAGGTTGGTTGACAGGAACCTGAAGGAGGAGCACCCTTGCAAGGAGATAATGATATTCTCCCACATTTTGTTGTAGGTCTCATGCAATCTATTCTTGCTTAACTCATCATCTGAAGGCTGACATACCTCAACCATGGGAGTGACTCAAATATACATTTTGGAATTAATGTTTGCCTGGTTTTCATGCATGCTTGGACTATGATAACACCTCTTGCTTACCTGGATGAAGAGTTGGGGGGCGGGGTGCAAAGAGAAAAACTTCTGCCTTTCACGGGGCTGGAATACAGCCTAATGTACAAAGGTAATTTAATTCCTCATGGCTAAGCCTGTTAGGATCAATGCAGCTAAGTTTGTGGCAAAAGCTTCCCAAGTCAGGAAAGCCTTGTGAACTGAGACAAGTGTATATATGTATTATAAGTATTTTATTACATGTGTTTGATTACTATTATTATCATCTTTGCTTGCATGCTAAAATTTGTTTGCTTACTTGTTTTGTTGGTTATAGCTTGTATTTGGTTGACCGATACATTTTCATTTGAGCATATTTGAACATATCTCTTATTCTGTCCGTTTTTTCAACTCCGTCCCTTCCAACCACCGGAAGGCGGCCCCTGGGTGGTTGCCACATGAGGAAATGTGGCCCTCAGGCTAAAAAGGTTTCCTCACTCCCACTCCCTGGGGTTAAATTGTTCTTCCTAGGCTGGCTCCCATCCATCCACCTTCTTCCCCCCCCCCCCCCAAGTAGCAAATAAATTCTCTGTGAGGGTTTCGTGGCTCCATCCCTCCCGGTTTTCATTCTCCTCCATCTCCTTTTGCTCATGGAATAAGAGATCATTAATCTAGTCAGAGGAAATGAGACTTTCACTCACACAGAGGAACCCATCTGAAGTTCACACAAAAAGTAACACATTACCTTGATACCCTGACACTGTGAAAAACGGTTCTGGGGGGAGAGTGTCTTGCTTCTTTTTCTTTCCACCCCCTCCCCCCATTCTTTTCAGTTATTCATTCAAGACTCCAACAAGGGGGAAAAAGGGGGGGACCCAGCTGTTACAAGTAGCCAATATTTGCTTCACAAAAGAAGAAGAAAGGAGAGAGAGAGAGAGGAGAGGGAGAGAAGCCATCAGACATGGATTCCAGTTCTTTCTACAGATGCAAATGCTAATAGCATTTGACAAATCAGTAATTTGTGTTTTTTCCCCCCTCACACCATAATTCATTTAGTGTGGTGTGCTTTATTACTGTACATTTTACACATTGGTGCACAGAAGACGTTGCCAGCTCTTTCTTTCTTTATTAAACAATTTTATTCTTCTCTTTTAGCAATCATTCATTCATACGAGCGGCATAATAGCCTCAGGAGGGAGGGATGGAGAATAAAGAAACAGGCAGAGACAGAAGGCAGATAGATGTAGAAATCAAGATTAGAAAAACAGAAATCGAGGGCAGGGAGGCATTGGTCAGCCACAGGACAGATGTCCAGTGATTTAGGAGGACATCAAGGAACCTGGGTGAGTTGCCGTGGCAACAAGGCTCATGTCAAGGTGAAAGGTACTTCTAGACTGGAGAGGCCTATTTCCCCATGGTCCCTCTAGAACAGACATCCCCAAACTCGGCCCTCCAGCTGTTTTGGGACTACAACTCCCATCATCCCTAGCTAACAGGACCAATGGTCAGGGATGATGGGAATTGTATTCCCAAAATATCTGGAGGGCCAAGTTTGGGGATGCCTACTCTAGAATCTGACTGCCTCCTATTGGCTAACTGGAGGTATTACATGCCATGACAGGAGAGGAGTGATTCTGGGAATAAGAAAACTGAGAATAAGAACACCAAGGCCACATTCACACTGTACATTTAAAGCATTATAATGTCACCTGGAATGGCCATAGCTTCCCCCAAAGAATTCTGGGAGCTACAGTTTGTTAAGGGTGCTGAGAGTTGCTAGGAGACCCCCATTCCCCTCACAGAGCTGCAATTCTCAGTTTTTCCTGGGAAGAGAGGCTGGTTGTTAAACCACTCCGGAAACTGTAGCCCTGTGAGGGGTCTCTTAACAACTCTCGGCTTCAAACTATGCAACAAAATTCTAAAGCAAATTATGAGAGAGGGCAATGCTTCTTCCCCTCCCTCTGAGTGGACTAATATTATTACCCTTCTTCACAACCTCCTTCCCACAGGTTTATTTTTTTTGGGGGGGGGGGGGAATACTGAAAGTTGATATTTTTTGCAGCTGGAAAAAAAGCTCCTGCAAATAAACAACCCCCTCCCTTTGGGCTCAGACCTATAAAGGACACATTTTGCTCCCAAGCTGATGCTTATGTTATTATATCTCTCAGCAGGCTTCAAGCCAACTTCAATTCCCTGTTAGTTAATAAGAAAAGTGAGTGATGCAACAATTGCTTTGTCTTGGTTGCCTTGTAAAAGGCTTTGTCATCCAGGAACGGGAACAAAAAGATGGGCCAGCTGACGCCCTCAGCCAGTAAGACAAGGACCAAGGAAGAGACAGAAATCAATTATCTGGGTGAAATTCAAAGGTAGCAAGAAAGACGCGGAAACAGTGTACATCAGCAAACAGTCCACATAATCCCATTAACACAGCTGCCGTCTCCCTCATGGGGTTGCTAGCCAAGGAAGGAAATGATAATTAAAAGACGCAAACAAAAATAGTCTTGGTGTCTTAGGGAAGTCTAAAGGCTGGTGATGTTCAAATGATACACAGGGAGAGACATGGTGCGCTGGATGTAGGGACTAAGAAAATAAGTGGTAATCAGCTGGTCTCCCAAGAGTACAGAGAAAGCTGCCCTATACTGAAACAGGTGATTCGTTCATCTAAGCCAGGCATGTCCAAAGTCCATTTTGGGGGCCTAATCCGGCCCACCAGTCGATTTAATCCGGCCCCTGTGGCAGTATATGTCCTGTGGTAAAATGGTAAAATTCTAAAAAAAGCTCAGCAATTTCAGTCCTAAAAGCTTCAATCTTAAAAAAAACTTTGTTGGCCCTCACACACAATCACTTCATCAAATCTGGCCCTCTTTGGAAAAAGTTTGGGCACCCCTGATTCTAAGCAGTGTGGTGCAGTGGTTAAAACATTGGACTAGAACCTGGGAGACCAAGATTCAAATCCCCACTCGTCCATGAAGCGGACTGGGTGATGTTGAGCCAGTCACTCCAAGCCTAACCTATGTCCCACGGTTGTTGTGAGCATTACATGAGGAGGAAGAAAACCAGGTAAGCCGCTTTGAACTCCATGGAGAAAAAGACAGGCTATAAATGCAATGAAGGAATAAATAATAGCTCAGTATTGTCCACACTGAGTGGATTTGTCAAGAGGCGGCATCCTGTGTGTGTGTCCCCCGCATTCCATGGGGCTGGACTCTCTTGAAAAGAGCAAGTGGGAGGGAGAGAGGGACCTGGATCTCTATTAGGGTGAACACAGGCCTTTTTTCAAGGGGTTAGGTAGTCACATCATATGAAAACTCACAGGCAAACACAAGTCGCTCAGTCCCTTTCCCAGGGAACTCTGGGAATTGTAGTTCTGTGAGGAGAATAGGGGCCTCTTAACAAATCTCAGCACCCTTAACAAACTACGTTTCCCAGGATGCTCTAGGGAATGTCATGACTGTAAAAAGTATTATAAGAGTGTGGATATGCCCTACATTTCACTTCTTTTATATCAGGAATGTTCCACGCTGTAGCATTCGGTGCAACATTGCCAAATACGGAAAGATTGAGTGGTTTTTACTCTGGTTGAGAACTCAGCCTACTGTGACTATTAAATAAGTAAATCGGAGTTACTTGTCATTGTGCCACAGTTCCCATTGCCTAGGGAAACCTCTTTGCACACAACACATAGTTATTAATAGTTGCAGGAAACTGAGATCCGTATATTCAGAGCAGAATCCATTTGAGAATGTCCTGGACTTTGTGTGTGTGTGTGTGTGTGTGTGTGTGTGTGTGTGTGTGTGTGTTGCTAACATGTTGTGCATATCAAACAGCCAAATTGTTGGAATGCTAGCAGCCAAGAAAAATGTTGCAGGATCGGGGTTTCCAAATTCTGGCGCTTTAAATAAATGCTTTTGTTTTGCAAATGGCGGCCTAGTAGTTTGTTTTTTTCTGTGGTTCCTTGGGAGAGTAGGAGAAATTCTTCAAGGAGATAAGTGATCATGGAATCATAGGACTGTAGTTAGAAGGTACATCCAAGAGTCACCCAGTCCAACCAGTCCAATGTAAGAATCACAAGCATCCCTTGCCAGATGGCCATTCCACCTCTACTTGAAAATCTCATCTCTAGAGTCACAAGGGAGTTTTGAGCATGTGCATTTCACATGGGGAAGCTGTGATGCCAAGCATAAAATAAGTCTACACCTTAAAACGTGACCTTTTGTATCATGGACAGCAGATAGGAATTCAACTGTTGATGATTAAGGATCCTCGGCAAGACAAGCCAATGTGCAAAGTGTTCCTTAAAGCACAAAAGCCCTTCCAGGAGTTTATTTTATTTTTAGTTCTGTATGGCAAGGGTGGTGTGTGGCACCACACTGATTAGCCCCACCTCTCCTTCCTCAACCTTCTTGCACAGAAGGTACCACCACCCTGATATTTTATGAAGCAGGACTCTAAGTGTGTTTGGCTGAACATGTCAATATGTCACCTTTAAGAAACTCCCATCCATTTTTAGACTTCCTTCTCTTTGAGTATTTCTGACCATGGGATCCCACCCTGTAGTTCCTTAAGCTTTTCAAAATCAAAAGTCCAGAGTGCAAGTCTGACTACACTCAGGTTTCCCTTGCTTCTGTATAATGAAACCTGGTGGGGGGGGTTTCAGCTACATTTTTATGTGAACCTACCTAATTTATCTATTTTATGAACCAATACACAGACCAAAATACAGCCTTCCTTCAAAATTCACATTTCTCCATTTTTTTTCATGCAGTTCTCCAACTCAAAAAATGTGTGTGTGCAGGGGTGCCAACTTGAATAAAATATTGGTGGGCAAGTAACTCCACCCCACGTAATTGATCACATGATGTAGCACACACACACAATCTGAATGGCAATGCCCATCAAGGTGGGGGGGGGGCAGTCCCCTCAAATAATTTTTTTTGGGGGGACAAAGAGATCTTGGCCCCTAGGTGTTGGCTCCTATATGTGTGTGTTTGTGTGCCATAGGTAAAGGTAAAGGGACCCCTGACCATTAGGTCTAGTTGTGGCCGACTCTGGGGTTGCTGTGCTCATCTCGCTTTATTGGCCGAGGGAGCCGGCGTACAGCTTCCGGGTCATGTGGCCATCATGATTAAGCTGCTTCTGGCGAACCAGAGCAGCACACGGAAATGCCGTTTACCTTCCCGCCGGAGCGGTACCTATTTATCTACGTGCACTTTGATGTGCTTTCGAACTGCTAGGTTGGCAGGAGGAGGGACTGAGCAACGGGAGCTCACCCCGTCATGGGGATTCAAACCGCTGACCTTCTGATCAGCAAGTCCTAGGCTCTGTGGTTTAACCCACAGAACCACCCACGTCCCATGTGTGTGCCATACATGGCCATAAAAACTGTATATATTATTTCAAAATACATTATTTTCAGGGAAATGGCTTGCAAAAATAGGTATACCAAGCCAAATTACATTAAAGAAATGTGCACAAAAATGTTGACTTATGTTTGGCAAGCCTTAAAAAAATGCAAAATGATTCTGAAATGTAATGAACTGAAGTTCTGAAAAAGAGAGAAAGAAATGGAGAGAATCTGAAATTGACAGAGCCATCCAACTCTATCCCAAACCATGTATGGGCTCAGCCATGCCAGAATTAGACATGAGAGGCATATTGCTTAGTCTCTCCTGCCACAACAAAAATTGTGGTCACAGAACTTGCTCAAAAGAAGCCTCCCTTGACCTAGTGCACTCTAGATGCTGTTGGCCTTTCACTTCCCTCATCCTTGTTGGCAACGCTGGCTGGGAGCATGGGAGCTGTAGTCCAAAGTCATCTGTAAGGGAAGGCTGCTCCAAGAAATATACAGATTATCCTCATTACATCCCTACTGAAGCAAATACTCATCAGCATCACGGGATCTTGAATTAATTTGCAGCCATTATGTATTTGTATGCTATCCAACAAGCTGTGAGTTGGGTCATCAATCTAGGCGACACCCTGGCTGGATGGCTTTAAATGTTAGATTTGTATCTGGAGAGAAATGGGGAGGCTGGCGATTCAAACCAATTCCTAGAAGGCAAATCTTTGCCTCCCTCCCCCCCCCCCCCGGCCACACATTTCAAAGAGAGAGGAGCGGGAAGGAAGGAGGCTGCCAAATGCACGGAGGCAGGCTGCGTGCTGGAACCCTCAACACATCCCCACGAAGGCGGCAAGATTAAAATACAGCCACTTAATCCGCTGCAAAGCCTCTTAAGCGTTTATATCAGGGTCAGCTCAGTCAGTGCTTAGTCAACCTGCCTCTGAAAAATATCCCAATTTAGACCCTTCGGTTGACTGTCATGTCAGCTGAAATGAAGATGGGAATTGGCTGGGGTGGGGGTGGGGGGAAATGAGACAGCAAGCAAAGTCAACGGCATGTAAGTAAGCACCAGAAGGTAACAGGGGTTCCTTTAAACCCACCCTACCCTTTCCATCATTCCTGCATAGTCTTTTCTCTCCCTCCCTCTCTCTGTGTGTGCATCCATTGGGGGGGGGGGAGTGGGTAGAAGAAAATACATTTTCCTTTCCTTCTCTAATCTCATTAAAACTTGCAGAGACGATAGCAGGCCAAGTGAGTGCATCAGTTTTTACCAGGGATAAATATATCACAGTGCTTTGTCAGATGGCAGGCAAAGTCGATAATTATCAGCTGAGTTTGGTGGAAGGAGGGATTGGATAGTCTCGTAGCACTGAGGATCTGAAACTTTTGGAGAATGGCATACCCTCCAACATTTCTCCGATGAAAATAGGAATGTTCTATTCTGGGTTGCCCCAACCACTCTGGCCAGCTTCCAACATATATAAAAACATAATAAAACATTAAATATATATTTCTCTGATGAAAATAGGGATGTCTGTCCATTTGGGGTCAAATCAGAAACCGGGATGGCTTCTGTGAATCCAGGACTGTCCCTGGAAAATAGTGAACCTTGGAGGATCTGGAATGAGCCTCGCCAGCTCAGCATTGTCCTGCTTTTTCTCCTTTTCTTTGAAAGCAAATGGAGTTCAGAGAATGAAAGAACGATGCTGGTGATTACCTATTACTTCCAGCAGGGCTGTGGCACTTGGGACCCTCTTGGCATTATTGGACTCCAACTGCCATCAGGTTTCAAAGAATGGCTGTGTTTTGGTTTGCATTATCACTTTCAGAGGTAAGTTCACCTTTAAAAGTGAACTGAATTGAATTCCTTCCCCATCCCTAATAGAATTTCAATGCTGAGTCATTGTTCCATTGACTGAGTGTTGTCTCCTCAGATTGGGAGCAGATCTCAGGCAAAGGCCCGGCTACCTGAGCATCTTTTAAGCAGAAACTGTAAGGGCTGCATCGGGGAACCTTCTGCACTCAATGCACGAGCTCTGTCACTTCCCTATATACAGGCTGTTTGCACACCAATGAGCATGCAGGCCGACAAAGCCAACTTTGGTAAGTCTACATGCTTTCCAAACTGCTGGGGATGAGATGCTCCCAAACTAGGAATGGGGCCAACCTCAGTGCATCTCCTCTTATCTCCCTTCCACATACCAGCACTGTCAGCGCCACTGGCAATTTTACATGTAAATGAGTCCATCCATCACTTGCCGGCTCTGCCGTGCTTCTCTTCCAAGCCGGTGACGGAGTTACGCCATTAAATCTCCCAACTACAATATACATCATGACATATTTGACATCCATCAGCTGTGTCAGTCTGCTCACTGTAAACCATAAAGTTGCTGTTCATTCCATCTCCCTGTGCAGTGATTAAAACCTTTGCGGGCAAGCTTTCTGATTACGGTGATGAACGGTGATTTGTCCCCTCCAAAAGCTGATGCCCTGCCCATCTCCAGCCACCACCCCTATTTTAGAAACCCCTTTTATTTGTGTAAAGGATGGACTAATCTGTCATTGCCACTGGTTCCACTGATCAGCTGTTTCGTATCCATTAGCCCATCGCTGAATTGTTCCCTCATAAGCAAGGATATTCTTGGCTAATAAAAGGAGATTGATAGACATGGGTGTTTGAAAGTTGCACAGAAAACCCTCCTATTGTTCTCCTTCTCCCACTGCTACCACCTTTGATGTGTGTTTCTGGTCATTGAAGAGTTATAATCACACTTCTTGCTTCTATATAACATTTCCAAAAACCTGCAAGATGCTGAAGTGAGGGCAAGAATTATTGTTGTCGCTGGCTTGAGATGTTACCATGTAACCAAATCACATTGACTATACGATGGCATCTCAATTGGATGGTCACACTTAGGCATCACCAGAAAGAGATGCATACACCTTGAGTTGCAGACATAATCTGTCCTGGAGGCACGTCCGCAACTCGAAGCGTTCACATCCAGAAGTGCCGGGTCTGCACACGCACACAACACGATTTAGCGCTTCCATGCATGCACGAGCAGCGAAACCCAGAAATAACCCGTTCCGGAACTTCCAGGTTGCCGTGGGACGCAACGTGAAAAGACGCAATGTGAAGCGGACACAACACGAGGTATGACTGGAATTTAAATAGAAATACAGAGTGTCTCACCATAGCAAGGAAGTCTGTGATCAGGAGACCTGGGTGGAATCTAGACACTCTGTGTAAATGCTTTTTTGAAAAGCATTTTAGAAAAATGTATTTTGAAAAATATATTGAAATTGCCATAAGTTCACCATCGCCATCTAGTGTCACATTTCTATAATGCACTTAAAACACACTTAAAACATTTTATTTGCAGCTGTATAGCTGAGTCCCTGCTCATCTGACCCACTTTGGATGCTACTGTTTGAATAGTCACTCAGCCCCTGCCCTTACATTTGTTACCCACAGGATGCCAGTGTGATGGCGGGACACATTGCCCTCATTCTATTTTTGTTTCATATATGTGTCCTATTTTGCAGTGTCCTAATTTACAGAGGGCAGCCCTCTGTTTGAAGGCATCCTCTATCAGAAGGGCTGTCCAGCCTAAGGGTACTTTTGAAAATGAAGTACCCTAAGAAAGGAGAGGAGGGACGCGGGTGGCGCTGTGGGTAAAACCTCAGTGCCTAGGACTTACCGATCGCATGGTCGGCGGTTCGAATCCCCACGGCGGGGTGCGCTCCTGTCATTCGGTCCCAGCGCCTGCCAACCTAGCAGTTTGAAAGCACCCCCGGGTGCAAGTAGATAAATAGGGACCGCTTACCAGCGGGAAGGTAAACGGCGTTCCGTGTGCTGCGCTGGCTCGCCAGATGCAGCTTGTCACGCTGGCCACGTGACCCGGAAGTGTCTGCGGACAGCGCTGGTTCCGGCCTATAGAGTGAGATGAGCGCACAACCCTAGAGTCTGGCAAGACTGGCCCGTACGGGCAGGGGTACCTTTACCTTTAAGAAAGGAGAACAGAGGGAGCCTCGAAGTTGCCCCATCAACAATTAGCACCTGGACTTAGCTCCAGGAAATGGGGAGGGGTTATGTCATGATAGTGTGTGTGCCCCCCAATCCCCACCCCCTGACCTGTCCTTTATTTTGCCCAATCTGTCCTGCATTTTTCCCAACCAAAGGTGGCAACTCTTCCCATAGGCTACGTAGGAGGTGACAGGTACTCATCATTAGATGTCCACTTTTGCAGGTTGCCTTGCATTGATTTCATAATGATTAATCCACATCCTCAAACAACAAACCTTCTGGGGTAGGCTTCACCAATCTGGTGCCATCCAGAGGTTTCAGACTATAGCTGACACCAGCCTCAGCCAATTGTAGTCCAAAGATTCTGGAGAGCCCCACTTGGGTGAAGCCTGTTCTTGAGCCATGGTGTCAACAACTGCACAGAGGCCAATGTGGGACAAGGGAGAGAGAAAATTGGAAAGAAGTAAGTTCTTCGCTTTCATTCTTGGGACATTCACGCAGTTCTGCGCCTTTCCTTAGCACAAGATGAATGGGCAGCTGTACAGGTTATGAGTGAGGTTTTATTGCGGATCTATAAATCTGTGTCTGAGACCCCATCTGGAGGGAGTTTTAATTTAAAGAAGAGCGATGAATGCAGAGAGACAATAAATCAACCAAAAATAAAAATAATAAAAGAGTTGTGCATTCACACAAGCAATCTAAGCGAGGGGAAATTGTTTGGCCCTGAAACCAAGGTGATGGGTCTGTGGGTTCAGCCTGTACATTTGCCTTGCTATGTTTTAGTTCCAGTTATGGGTGGGGAATAGGGATATGATTTATTCCTCTGTCATGATCCAGAATCAGTACGTGTGGGTGGGAGGGAGGAAAAGCTGCTCCCCTCCCCTTGAGAATGTGTTTTCACACTAAATGCAAAAGCAACTCCAGTAATGATTCTCCGAAATATTTCCTACCTCTGCTTGAAGTTCCAAATTCAGGAAGAGACTAGCATGGACATCATGATGCCATCACCTTTGAGAAATTGTCTGAACTCTTTTGAGCAACCTCTTCCAGCATGGTGGCTTTCAGATGTCACTGGACCACAACTCCCATCATCCCCGGACATTGGCCATGCTGGCTGAGACCGATGGGAATTGCCATCTTCACAACCATGTGGAGTGTGCTAGGAGGGGCCAGGCTGGGGGAAGCTGCTGAAGGCAGGTCAGACAGCTGAAATGGGGCCGTTTCTACTGCACATTCAACACTCAGGGCAAACCACATTATAAAGAATGAGGGAACACCTCTCCAAATGTCTATTATGGGGCTTCAAAATCCCAACAGCTCAACCTTCTGCTTTTGCTTATAGGAAGGCTCCATACATCATTTCAGGAGAAACATGGGAAGTGACATTATACAGGCAAGATTATCTGTCCACCCAACCCAGCATTTTCTCCTCTGACTAGGAGGGTTCCACCCCAGTATCTGCTCCTGGTTTCTTTCAACAACAGACCCAGGGATTGAACCCAGGATCTTCTTTACTCAAAACATGTCCTCTGCCACTGAGCTCAAAGCTGCACCTCATCTATCACTTCTTAAACATCAGAAAATTGCTGGCTACTTCTCTTGCTCCTTAGAGGGCTTTGGAGAGCTTCAGCTTATTTTTAAAGAGGCATCCCTTATCCTAGCGCATCATAGCTCCACAGCACAGAAGTCATTCATTCTTCATATGCAGTGACACCAAAGGGCTAAACTCAATTGGTTGTATCCAGTGCCACTCATACTCCAAGTAAAACTATTGAAATTAATGGGGATGGCTAACTGAGGTTCATTAATTTTAATAGGTCTACTCTGAGTAAATGTTCATTGGATACAGGCCATTGTTTAGCAGCAAACTCAGCTGGCTGCTCGGCATTTGAAGGCGGGCAAGAAAGGACACAGTCTGTAGCAGAGACTCCCTTTTCAACACTGAGGAAGTTCTGTGGACAATACAATTTCATTAACTGTATACGCCAAACTTGCCTTTGTACTAAAATGTGGCAGGCAGATCTGTAAAACTGCCTCCCATTCCTTTCCACCCATCACCAGAAAACCCTTGAAAAGCAGTAGTCAAAATATTGTGGCATCCAGGAGGTCCAGAGATTTGCAATCACAGAGTGCCTTGCTCAGGTCCCAATGGATTACCATGTAATTACATTTAGTGGATCCTAACTGTAATCCCAATGTCACCTGTGCCAGAGAGGATTTGTAGAGCAAAGTAATCATGTGTTATCCTTTAATGATAGAGCACCTTGTACAGGATAACATGATTATCAAAGGGCACGTACCATTTAGTTACAGCCAGCTGTTTTCATCACATTAAAGATGGAAAGGTGTGTAGGTGGGCGGCTGATTCCTAGGGATGGGTGTATCAGCCCATGACACTCTTGCAAGTCCTCACCCATAAGTTCATTATGCCCTGCTTCTGCGCTCCTCTGCACAATTTATTTTTAACATCCACAATGACATTAGCATTGCCGTATATATTTTAAACTACTCTTTTAAAAAAACAAAAACCCTCATCCTCTTGAACTATGCATTTCTAAATTTAATTTATCCAAGTTCTGCATTTTAATAGTGAAAAAGCCAATGGACAACTAAATTCTGATCCTCCATTTAGCCAGGGAATTCTCTATTTCAAGCAACAGCCTCCGGGCTTTTCTGACCCATGGAAAGAGCTCAAGTTTGGAGAAAGAGAGCAAGGGAAGGTACAATGAAGTCTAGGTCTAGGTTGAGGCGAGGTAAGAGTTTTAAGGTTCAATGGCACTCTGGACAGTTCTAAACAGGGATCAAACTGGAGACACATTAAAAGCAGAGCTCAAATGTTGTTTCAACAACAGCCAACGTCAGGTCGAGACTTAAATAGGAGCTGTCGCTCTGAGTAACAAACTCCTCCTCCTGTGAGAGAAGCCTCATCACTGAAAAAAATAATGCATTCATACTCCCCAACAGAGGGTTCAACCACACTTGTCCCGAAAGCACAGGTATGAGCAGTTTCCTGCTTGACACATGATTTCTAGGCACAACCTGATTGGTTTCATTTTTGCCATGCTGCTCCCCCCCCCCACCGAAAACCTGCTCTTTAGTGCTAAATTGGAGCAGACATCAATCCAGAGAAAACCTGATTTAGTCACTTTTCTCTCTCTCTCTCTCACACACACACACACACACACACACACACACACACACACTGACCCAAAGAAACTCACAAAGTCAAATAAACAAATATTAAAACCTAGTATAAAAACCAGAAAAAAAAATAAAACCTAAAAATACATCTATAAACTCTATAAAAAGGCAGGTCTAAATTCAACTCTCCCCATTAAAAAGATGAGCAAAAAGTGGCCACAAATAAGCCAAATTCTCTCCAGAATAAGGGACAAAAACCTGTGTAAGTGATTCTGATCTAGTAGGGACCTCAGTGGTTGACCCTGAGGGCAATTCCTTCTCCCACTCTGAACCACAGGCTTCATCTCTCAATGATGGGGAGACAAATTTGGGGTCATCATGATCAGGAGATGTGGATCAAGCTATTTCATAACAGCATCTGCAAATTCCTCAAGCAACCTCACCAAAAAGAAGTAAGGAGGAGAAGTCATCCACAGCTATTGATATAAGAGATTTAATATGGCCCCTTTTAAATAAATTTCCAAATTATGGACCTATTTCTTTACTGACATTAAGGAAAAGGGCAAACTATTGGAAAACTGTTGGTGTGAGAAAGTTTAGTGGGTTTTTAAAATAAATAAATATACATATCTGGTTTTATTATTCATTCAATCTGACTTGCATGGCTGTTTAGCTAAATTTCATGAAGGATGCTACTCAGCATGGTGAGGTTGGTTGGGAGAAAGAAGGTGTATGGATCTTTCTCACACACCACAAGGCTTCTTCCTACCTATTGCCCCTTTCTTCTGGAGTGGGGCTGTCTAAATCCTTTCAACTGACAGATATTTGAGATGCCATCATCCTGATTGAAATGAATGACAGACTGACAGATATGATAACAAAACGTGAAGTATGATGTGCAATCAATTTAGCATAATGAAATTAATGGGAGCAGCAAGAGGAGCCTCCTTTGTACTACAATGGGGAAAAAATGTCCCCTTTGTCTTTTATCTGCAATGTGGAAATCATTAATAATCCTTTTTCCATTGTTGACTTCTGTCTATTGCATCTGTTAAAAGCTGCAAGAAACTGGTTGTGTTTTGAAGTGCAGGCATTCCGCAGTAATTCAGAAAGCTGCAGCAATGCACATCTACATGATTATTACAATACATAGACATATATTGTTGTCACACATGGCTACCCTTTCTGGAATATATTATGACTGCCATTTTTATTGCTTATAGTAGCAGTGTCCAAGGCAGCACGGCTAGTGATTAGGCATGGTGGGAGTTGGAGTCCGATAACTTTCCCTGACTTACACAGCACTATTATTATACAGTGAGTCATCAACTTATGTGTATAGTCAAAACACATTGGGTGAGGTGGTGGGTGAGATTGCCAAAGTCTTTCTTCCCAAATGCCCACCCCCAATTACATAGGCAGAAAAGGCTGGGGGCAGCTCTCAAGGAGCTTAGAATATGAAATTCTGTACTGAACAAGACACCACAGTGATGGAATGGAAGGAGAAGCCACAGATTCCCTACCCACATTGGGAATATGAGACATGTCAGGTGCCTTGAAAAGGAGAAATCAAAACAAAAGTGCTTTGTTGCTTGGTGTCAACATGCTATGAAGTTATTAAAGCCATGGGTCCTCTGCTCTAAAGGCTGCAAGTTTGCCTACAAGACAGAGCATTTGGAAGGCAAATGTCTTGCCAATCCTATCCCACTTAGAGGTTGGGGGATGCTGCATCCTTCTGGCGCCCAGTGCTAATAGTTCTAGCCAACACGTTGAACAAACCATCCAGACAACTTATTACTCAGCCCTACAATCTCCAAGTTTATTGCAATAAGCAACTAGGTTAGCTCGGTCAGTAAAACATGAGAATCTTAATCTCAGCGTTGTGGGTTTGAGCCCCACGTTGGGCCAAATATTGCTGCACTGCAGGGGGTGGACTTTGAACCTTGTGGTCCCTTCCAATTCTACAATTCCATGATTCTGTGCTATGCTTGTGATTATGGATAAGTAGGATCATAATTAAAAGGTATGACTTTGATTGGCCTTCCTGGTCCTCATTGCTAAATGACTGTGTCCCATAAATGACTTCACTTTTTTGGCAAGATGCCCGCCTATAGCAACAGTTTTATAGATGAGAAAGTTAATTGTACATATAATGTGTGTGTGAACTATTCATAGGATATTCCTTGTGACAAGTGAATCTTTAGCAATGGTTCCCAAAGTTTCAATAAACTCATCCCCATGGCTCCCTACCCTACCCTGTAAAAAGCATTATTAAGAATGAAATGCAAAACAGTAACAACTGTTTAGCTAAATCTAAAGTTTCCTGATTTATTCAGTGGTGGCAATCTAGCCTTTAATACATTGTATGTGTTTGGATTATTAAGTATTTAGATGACACTGTATGGTTTTATGCTTTTATTTTTTAAACTTATGCCAATAAAGGCCAATAGCAATAACAGTAACAACTGAATGCTCATTTATTCAAAATCTAATTAAAACAACTTAGTTTAATTCAATAAATTAGTTGATTTTGATCCAGTGATGCCAGCTTTTCGAAGTCTGATAGTGATTTACACCTCCAGCACCTCTGCTGCCATCCCCTTGCCTCTTAGCATTCACGTAGGTAATCCCACCGTCCCATAGGGCAGTACCATCCACTTTGGGAACCTCTGATCTTTAGGATCTATTTTGCCTTGCAGCCTTCCATAATGCTAGGATCCTGCTCTCTTCCTCTTCCAAAGGGGCAACTTGCTACCTGGGCTGAACAGCAGCCCTGAATTAGCCACTGAGTGCCAAAGTGCACCTCAGCTTCTCTACTTCCACCCCGGTGCTATTCAGATGCTCACTGAAGTTCCAGAACTCTACTGCTTGGGAACTTCAAAGGTAATGAAAGCCTTTATTCTATTGTAAATATCCACTGGATTCTCAGTGGCCCTTTGTACGTTCCAGTGTGAGTGGGAGCATAGGCCACTGTTACATATTAAATTGTACAGCCCATTTCCTAACTTTCCACCCTGGCCTGTTTTGCTTGATGTCTCTGGAGGCTGATGTTGCCCTAATTCCACTCACCAGGTTGATGCTATGCACACATAAATCCTTCTTGGCATTATTATAAGGATGCATGGAAGCCAGGACCAGATTGCTGGCGGCTGTCATAACAGGATGCAGAGGAAGGAAGATGCAGAGTTCAGTGGATGGTCCTCAGCAAGAACACTTTAGAACTTCAATCCAAGTCAATTCCAAGTCAAAATGGCTGGAATCTTCTCTTCTCCCTGACCAATTTGCAAGTCAGAAGCTAATGTTCTACAGATTTTGCAGTTCTCTGAATGCATTAATACCATTATAGGGCTTTTACACAGCTGTCTGAAGATGCTTTGCCTAAACAAAAATGTTTTGTTTCTGTTTAGCATGCAGTGAAAAGTGCACAGCTGAAGGCACACTAAAATATTAAATTCTTACAAATGTGGAGCAGGTATTTGGTGACACCTTTAACACTGCCAGTTTCACTGATGGCAGCAGTCAATGTTTCCCACTATGGAAAGGCTAAGAGGGGGACAAATAGAATAGTTTAAATACGCAGGCCAGTTTAGATGCCAATTTAGCCAACATTTCTCATCTCTGTGAACTGTGCCATCGCAGACAATGAAAAGATAAAGGCACGCAGGACCGCAGGACCACCTGCAGTGCATCTCATCAGACAAGGTCCAAGCTGTGAGCAAAAAAACTTTTATTGCATTGAAACTGCAATGGGAAAAAAGTTCTTCTTAGCCTCCCTTTTGCTTTCCATATCAGAAACCCTCTTAGAAGTTGGAAAAGGACTGAGTCAGCTTTGCGCACAGATTATGGTTGAAACCCCTGCCACTTTCACACATCTCTCAGTTCTTCTCTCATCCTCAAAGGCCCCGTCAACACACAAAGGCTAATGCGTATTTTGCATTTGAATGCTGCAGGATCCCATCAGGCAGCGTGGAAGGGGTGGCGGGGGAGGTCCATACACTCCAATTATGAGCCTCGGCTGAGTCATATCTGCTCAGAAACAACATGGCATCCCTGTGGCTTCGACATATGCAAAAATCATTCCTGTCCCTTTGTTCTCTCCATCACTGTTTCAAAGGTCACCCACACTGAGAGCATTCCCCAACCTGCTTGCACTCACCTCATCACATGGAGCCCTTTGGAGCAGATGTGATCAAGGACACAAAACGGTCTGAGAATCAGCCTGTTCCAGGTGAACTGAAGCCTGCCTCAACTGATAACAAAGTTTCTGATATCTCTAGCAACCCCATATGGAACAAGAGAACCTGCCTTATACTGAGCCAGACAGCCTTACCTGATCTCACAGATATCTTTGGACTACAAATCCCATCACCCTTGACTATTGGTAATGCTGGCTGGGGCTGATGGGAGTTGCAGTTCAGAGCATATGGAGGACATTAGGGTAGAGAAGTGTGACATAAGACATGGTCTGGGGTGTCCACCAACTTGGGTGGATTTCACAAAGGCTTAGAAAAATTTCTGGAGGACAAAGCTATCAAGAGCTCCCAGCCATGATGGCTTTGTTCCACTTCCACTGTCGAAGGCAATGTGCCTCTGAATATCAGTTGTTGGGAGTCACAAGTGTACAGACTGCTGTTCTGCTCCTATCCTGCTTGCAGGATTCCTATAGGCACCTGGTTGGCCACTGTGAGAGCAGGATGTTGGTGTAGATGAACCATTGACCTGATCCAACAGGCTCGTCTGTTGTTCTTATGCAGCCCTGTACTGTCTCTTGTCACTGGCAGTAGCACTCTGCGGACTCAGATAGAGGTTCTTCATTACTTCCTACCTGATCCTACTAACTAGAGAGTCCTGGGGTTGAAGTTCTGTGTGGGCAAAGAATGACCATTCAAATGTTGACCTTCACTTAAAATTTTGGCAGGGCTCAGCTTTTGGTTGTTGTCAGAGATGGGTCAGGAGCTAGGAATGAATAGTCTAGAGTTAAATGGAACCAAAGCTGATGAGTTGAGCCAGGAAAGCACCCATTCCAAAAAGGCATTGTTTCTCCAGCAAGGATCCAGCCAAACCGGAAGTGATTTATTGGACTTGCTCTCTGGAAGGGTCTAATTCCTGGCTGGAGAGGTGGAACCTGGAGTCAAAGAATACTTCAGTATTAGGAAGATGCTCTAAGCTGCATACATATGTTTGTGTGACTTGCACATGGGGCAGTTACACAGTGAGCAGGGCATTCCCAGATCTATCCTTCATGGCTTCTGATAAAAGTAAGCACTGACCAATGCCGGCAGATTTTCCAAGTCACCCACTGGGGTACTTAGTTTCTTTCATCCACCCATCTGACCTGGTTCTATCATTACTCCACTCTTGTCCAATTTACATGGTGGTTCCAGCTGCCAAAATCATCATCATTCGCTGTACCACCTTTTATCGACTGACAAAGCTTGAGTGTGACCCGCAACTTCATCCTCCTGGGGCTAGTAAGGAAAGCAAAAGGCTTTTCCTCCCTAATGAAAACCATACAGTTTGACAGAGCAGTGAGAGGAGCAAGGGCATTAACAGCTTTTGGGTTATCATTAAAAGGATCATGCGAAAAGAGGTCAGATAAATATCATTTAATACAGCTATTAATATCTGCTTTTAATTTCATTCCCATTTCACTATTGGCCTCCTTACCTCTCTTATGAGATTTTTTTAAAAAAACTGCCGCCACTACCTTTCCCTTTGTTGACTTTTCATGACATTGGTGATCCCTTTTAAAAAAGGTCAATTCAGCTTGCAAGGGATCTGCCTCAAAGCAGCTCATCAACACATTTCATTCAAGGAGTTCAGGGTCAAGGAGGCTGTCTCTGCGGTTGCTAGCAACACCAAGCTGCATCTGAGAGGAACTTGGGGAATGGAGATGGTGCTTATAGAACATTTTATAGCATAAGAACATAAGAAGAGCCTTTCTCATCAGACCAGTGGATCATCTAGGCCAGCATCCTGTTCATACAGTGGAAAACCAGATGCCCCAATGGGAAGCCCATAAGCAGGACTCCAGCTCAAAAGCATGCTCCCCTGCTAAGGCTTCCATAAACTGGTATTCAGAATCATGCCACTGACTGTGAAGGTATAGCACAGTCTGCATGTCTAGTAGTCATTGCTAACCCTCTCCTTCAAGAATTTTCCCAATCCTCTTTTACAGCCATCCAAGTTCATGGCCATGACTGCCTCCTGCAGTGATGTAGCACCTGCCAACTCTTTGCAATCTGTCTAGAAACCTGCAGCCAAAGCTGGCTGCTTCAAATGGGAAGTCCACCTTTTCCTGCCTCTGAAGTTCTTTGCCCTGTCTCCCAGCTTCCCTGACATTCTGAGACCAACTTCAGACATAAAAATAAACCAGGTTGATCTGTCCTCCCCCAACCAATAAGACAAGCTTGGATGAAATAGGAAATGGTCTTCCTTTCAGTGGTAATGAGGTAAGTGAGGAGCATGTCCATGGCTGAGACTTCTGCAAGCTCATATTTTGGTTTGCTCTTCCATCGGAATTAGGCTTCTGATTTAGCCTTCTATGCTCCCCCAGAACCATT
Organism: Podarcis muralis; assembly: GCF_964188315.1. Lineage (NCBI taxonomy): Eukaryota > Metazoa > Chordata > Lepidosauria > Squamata > Lacertidae > Podarcis > Podarcis muralis. Next base: position 26,702,616 of record NC_135669.1, read on the forward strand.
CCCTTTTCTACTGGCACAAGTTCAAGTGACAGAAATTAGTTTGGGTGGCTTTAAACAAATTCATGGCAGAAAACAGATCTATCAAGGGCTATTAGCCATGACACCTGGATATGCAGAGGTTGCATCCTGTTGAATTCCAGTTGCTGGGTGGCAACAGCAGGTGAGGACAGTTGACTTTGAGTCCCTGCTGAGTTATCTGGCTTGCCACTGTGGGAAATAGAATGCTGCACTAGATGCAACTTAAATCTAACCCAGCAAGGTTTTTGTTATGATCTTGCACCTCCCATCCATCTTCCCTTGACCTACTGCCTTCTCTAATGGCCCTAGGCTCCACTTCTTCCAGCTTTCATTTCCTAGGTCAGCTTTCCCCAACCTACTACTCTTCAGATCCTGTGGGTCTCATTGGTCATGCTGGCTGCAGCTGATAGGACCTGGAAGTTCATAACTCCTGGAGGGTGCCATGGTAAGGAAGCCTACCCCGCCCCTTCTCTTAGCTCTCCCTATATTAGGAGGCCTCAGAGCAACAGAAATGGTGGTGTATATGAATCAAGCAATTTGCTGAGAATTCAGCTTGCAGGACCAAGCAGAGAGAATTCAAAGCAGGTCACTTAGCCTGACATTTGCTTTGGCTTGTTGCTTGATATAAAAGGTGTTGTCATGATAACAAGAGTATACTTGAATGTCAGGGCAGGGCTAATTTTGAAGTGTGTGACCCCCTCCCCCTCCCCAACTGCCTTAAAAAAAAACATAGTTAGTGTCTCTTAAGAGTATTGCCAGCCAGAAATTATGGCAATTTCCTGCCACTGGAATAAAGCGCCCAACTCTGCAATGCTCACAGCGGGCAAGGCCATTAATTCAACCGTTTGTGCTGGTAGATTATGGTGGGCAGCTGGGATTCCATTAGAGGGGCCAATTTCAACTCCATTTCCCTGATAAACAGACAGGAGTCTGCTCCTAAATGGGGCTTGATAGATTTGATTAGGACAGAGTTTTCACAGGTTGTGATTTCAGCAAGGAAAATTGCTGTTTGATGTGCGAGGGAAAATTGCACTTGAAATCCTCTTGTGACTGAGCAGGGGAGGGGACGATGATGGAGCACCTAGACATCCAGCCAATTACTATCATCCAGGCACCCAGGCCATCAAACTGTCATGAGAAGAGGCCGGGTATACGGGGACATTGCTGAGCAGAAATGTGTTAGAGTGGTTTAAAAAATTAGGGCCTGGTGGATTGAAGCATTATTTAAACAAGGCATTTAAGAAGCCGAGTATCCACTCTGCCCGGCTGGAGAACAGGTTGCTCAAGATCTTACCGTTCTTACAGGATGTTCTCACAAACACACAGGAATCCTAAATATGCTTTTCCTCTCTCCCCCCCCCCCCAAAATCTTAATACTCAATACTTAATACTTATTCAAGTATTTTGAATGTAAAAATGCAGGTAGACTTAAATCATGCAAATTCTCCATGAACACCCTGTCTTATCAGTGGTTCCACAGATGAAAGGGAGAGAGAGGGTACCACAAAAGGAAAAAAGAGAGAAACGAGAATAAAAGGTGACCCAACAACAAATGCACCCTAAATGTCTATGTCATAAATGTATACATACTTAGAATGACTGTGGCAGAAGAGCTCACATTGAAATCTTTGAATTACAATGAATTCAGCTAAGGGGCGTTTCAAACACATGTGTAAGCCTGGCTGGCTGCAAAGGCTCATGTGCTCTCCCTTGCTTTCCACAAGCCATGCGCTGTATCCTTTCCTGGTTGGAGGCAACCTACAGTTTGACATTTTCAGCAGAAGCAAGATGGAATAGACTCATGAGTGAAGACATGAGAACAAAATGGCACTGTCTGGAAAGAGACTGCTTTGCAAATGCTTAGAAGCTGCTGAGAGATGCTCCACTGCTGCTTTGTGGTGGTGGCGAAATAAAATTATAATGTTTTAAACAGGTTGTTTTTTAAGAAAAAACACCACCTCTCTGCTGCCACTACCAAGCAAAGTTTGTACCCCAGAATATCTGTCCCCACCATAAAAATAATAAATAAATTGTACCTTAGGTTTTGGAAAGGTTATGAATATAGGGTAACTATTTCGGTTCTCAAATCTGGGAAAGAGGCAAGGGATTAACTTATTGAGTGGCCACAGCAGCAGCAGCAACCTGAGCTGTGTTCACCAGCTGGCTAGATGGCTATGTCAATCACTACCTCCCTTTCTATGGACAAAGAAGGCAGGAATAGGAAGGAGGCTGCAGTAAAGATGGTAGCAATAACATGATGCATCATCTTCTCCCCAGTGAACTAATATAATGATTTTTAATTCCCTTTCCCAATGAAAGAGTAAAATGCCTTCTGCAATACACCCCTTGCAAACATGTGGCGTACCGGTGAGAGCATTTGACAATATACCTAAACCTGCTATAGCTAGCCTAAGGTATTCTATCTAAGGCAGGATGGAGTTCAGAACCTTGGACAGCTCCATGTGGGCCATTTACTTGAACAACAGAGAAGTACTGACTCCAAAGTCATTCTATGTGTGACTATGTGCCTTGGATAGGCATGGAAGTAGCCTCTGTCCGGCAACAAATGCCTCTAGGTGAATAAGGTAGGAAGTTTCTGCTTGGTGGCAAGGAGCTGACTCCCCCCACCACCTTTCTTTCAGGTCATCAGTGAGCTGCAACAGAAGATTAAAAACACACCAATATATAACCAAGCAACCTGGGGGAGGGGGGGAATGTGGACTAGTAACTTGCATGGATTTATTGAAGGACTGACCTTCCAACCCACACTTGCCTCTTTGCTGGATATTGCTGAGACTCAATCCCAGCGGAATATAAATGGATATGATCTCCAGCTACAGAAAAACATGTCTCTTTTTTTTGAAATGATCATTTAATAGTTAGCTCTTGCCATTTGTATATGAAAGGCAAATGGGTTTTCCTTGTTTACTGAAGGCTACTGCGGCAGATGCTTTAATGGGTTATAGTGAGGTCAAGGCCTGTTTTGCAAACTGCATTTATTAACTATGATTGGGCATCTAAGTCACATGTTAGTTTCATCTTTTGTTTCTTTAACTGAGAAAAGCATCTCAAGGACAATCCGAGCATTATGTGGATGCTTCTTTCTGTTATAGTGCAATATATTACTGAAATCTGTTTTGTTAATCATACTTTTCTTCATTACTGTTGCCTTCCTTCATATTTTCCTCAAGCAGATAGAGATTAAACCTTCAGCTGCTGACAAAATAACAAAATTCCTGCATGTATTTGTGTGAGAAACATTAGATCACCTGTGTGGCTGGAAGCAAGGGAAGAGGCTTAATGATTGGGGCCAGAGTCACACCATGCATTTAAACAGTAAGACACCACTTTAAAAAGCTGTGGCTTCCCCCAAAGTATTCTGGGAACTTGAGTTAGTTAAGAATCCTGAGAGTTGTTAGGAGACCCCTACTCCCTCCCCAGAGCCACAATCCGCAGAGTGGTTTAACAATCAATCCCTCTTCCCAGGGAATTCTGGGAACTGTAGCTCTGGGAGGGTGTCCTAGCATCCTTAACAAACTACAGCTCCCAGAATTCTTCCATTGCCAAGAAGCTGGGGAACAAAAGCAGCTGCACAATGCCCAACCTCGGCCCAGCTGATTGATCGTAGGAGCAACTGAGGGAGTGCACCAGTCAGCTGGGCAGCAGGTGGGGGCATGATGGGATCTCAGTGTGCCACGTGCAGGGTGAAATCCTGCCCAGACGTGGAGGAGGATGGGTAGAAGCATGAGTATAAGTGTGTGAGTCAGTGAGTGAGTGAGAAAGTGAGTGAGGGGGAGTCTGTGTGAGGAAGTCTGGGACTGATTGGGGAGAAGGCTGCTCACCCCTGCTCTCTCTGTGTGTATGTCTGAGAGGGGAAGACTGTATGTGTTTACAGTGGTACCTCGGGTTAAGAACTTAATTTGTTCTGGAACTTAATTTGTTCTGGAGGTCCATTCTTAACCTGAAACTGTTCTTAACCTGAAGCCGCACCGCCGGAGCACTATTTCTGTTCTCATCCTGAAGCAAAGTTCTTAACCCAAGGTACTATTTCTGGGTTAGCAGAGTCTGTAACCTGAAGCGTCTGTAACCCGAGGTACCACTGTATATGCTTGTAAGGGGGCATGCAGGTCATGACCACCACCAGCAAGCAGCCCTTGCAGCCGAAACATTTGCCCAACATGGAACTCCAAAGAAACATCAATGACACTTCCCCCCTCCTCTTACAAGGTCTATCCATTTTTTTTAAAAAAAAAAATCTAATGTTTTGCACTCTTCAAATCACAGTGCCTACCACAGAGGCATCAACAAAATTTTAAATTACCTTCTAGTCACAATTAGCAAGTTAAAAAAAGCAACCAGAAAGAATAATAATCAACATTTTAAAAGCTACCTTTCCCCCCACCACTCTGAGAAGATAAAAAAAAAACCCCATATAAAACACTTTCTCCCATCAAGAACCAATCTGAGTGCATTTTGTAAATTATAGATCAACCAGAAGCAATCTTTCAACAGTGAAGCTGGCACCGTGTTACAATTCCAGAAACGTTTTCGAGGGAGAGCACAGGGCAGAAGGTCACAGCGATCATAACAGTGTGTTCCCTTCTTATTGTTGTTATTTCTATATCAGAATAATAATGTTTCTTACAAAGGAAGACAAGCAGTGTGCAGTGTTATGTGTATGATGACAGGAGAGCAGGGAAACAGGACCAGCATCTTTGTTCAGTGTGTGTATGTAATGGGGGACCTCAGGCCCAGGGCCAAATGTGGTCCCTCTTGGCCATTATTTACATTTGTAGCTCCTCCTCCTTTTGCTTCAGCCCCCCCCCCCACCTCTGGCATGTGCCTCCTGGGTGTCCAGAAGCAAAGGTGGTCCTTGGGCTAAAAAGAAAGTGCCGTAACCCTGATACATGTTTCCCAGTACACAGGTAAACATCACCTTAGAATCTTATGGTGGTTGCCTTGATTCCTCCCACCAGGACTGGGCAATAGGTAGCTGGTCAAAATGCATCGGGAGGCAAAAACCAGAAGCCGGGAATTAAGCCAAGGAGTCAGTGTCATGTGACTATGCAATGTTCCAGAACTGAGGGGTAAGAAGCTGGAATCATAAGAGAAGCAGGATCAAAGGTATGTCCCAAAACAAACATGGATTTGCCAGAACAAGGAAGGGATTTTTCCTTATGTAAGGTCTCGCTCAAGCAGGAAGTCCATACCAACAGTGATGAGCCAGTGGCCTGCTTGGGTGGGCAAAGACATCTGGGACGTAAGGATACTTTATGAACTAGACTAGTGGGTGGGGGACTCTTAGAATCATAGAGTCGTAGAATTGTAGAGTTGGAAGGGACCATGAGTCTGATTAATTGAGAATTGGGGCTCCATACTGAACCCCCAAAGGGAATTTCCCCCAACCCAGGATGCTTCTGTCCAATTCTCACACACGCCACAGCCCAGTGTAAAGGGGGGGGGGGGTTGGTTGGTTGATTCAGCCAGTGAATTAACTTATTAATTTATTTATTAATAGCAATTAATAATTTATAAATTTAGTTGATCATGCTATATCCAATCGTTCCAATTTTAGGAAGCAAGTAACGCAATACATTTGAATTTTATTGGAGAAGACACTTGGGTGACAATATGATTAGTACATTGCCAGATAATAAGTTATTAATGATGGGATAAAATGGTTATGGCTTAATTCATTTCCCCCAACCTTTCCTTATTATTCTCTCCCCCCACCCCGCCCCGGTCCATTCTTTCCCCTTTGCTTTGTAATCTTGAAAATGCTAATTTCCCTTTCTATGAGGAGGTGGACTTAGTGCGTTTTCTTGTGCTGCTGACAGATTGCATGGAAGACAAGCCCACAATTGCTGAGGGTACCCAGAAGGTAATTCCCTCTCTGCTTCCTCAGCAAAAGCTGCCAAGTCACATTCCCATGCCAGTGCCTGGGGAGGGCTTCTCTCTGCACCCTCTGTTTATTAGGGAAAGAGAGAGAGAGAGAGAGAGAGAGGGAGAGAACAAGAGAGGAAGAGACTGGGGAATGGGGAGGCCTTAGGGAAAATCCGATCAAAAGCTGAAATAAACACATCTGATGAGCGTAACCACCTCCTCCTAAGAGGAACAGACGGTTGCTGGCACTGTGCATTTGAGACGGAAGGCTTTGAAGGAAGCAAAGACATCACAGGAGAAGTGAGGCAGAGGAGAAGGGTGGTGGCAAGGAACTTCCTTTCTACTGCTCTCTTTGCTGCCTACAGAGATGTCAGCCCCATCATCCCTGATGCCGCTTGCTCAGTCCTCTGCTGGCATCTAATCCAACCAGCATCAGGAAGGGGCACGTGCTTCTTTTTCTCTCTCTTGCACACCCCTCTCCTCCCAGATTGGGGGGGGGGGAATCATGCCTTTTGCGACCTTTGCACAACGGATGAAAGATGTGCAGCCTCGGCTGAAAAGAACAGATGTCCTATATTTTATTAAAGGGACGTTGGCAGGTACTCCTCAGCATCTTGCGTTTGCTCAAGGATGGAACAGCAGGTGGTTCAGAAAGAAAGAAAGGGAAAGGAAAGGAAGATTGCAAAATGTGACATGTCCATCAAATGTAGGGAAGGAGGGCCTCTTGTAAGAACTTTCTTCACAGCCAACTCTCACACAAGCTATCAGCCTAAGAATGTAAGAGGAGCCCTGCTGGATCCGGCCAATGGCACATCTAGTCCAATGCTCTGCTCTCACAATGGCCAACCAGATGCCTGTGGGAAACCCACAAGCAGGACCCAAGAGCATTCTCTCATCCAGTGGTTTCCATCAACTGGTATTCAGAATCATTGCAGCCTCCAGCTGTGGGGGAACAGCATAGTCATCATGCCATCAGTGGTATTCCTCTCCTATCAGTGATTTCAGGGCTTGGACCAGGAAACTCATGAGCTAAGGCTGGGTCCCGAGGCTTGTGAGCTACCATGGATGGTATGTCCTCAACTCTTAAATACTTATTCAGGTGCTAGAGATCTAGCAACACTGTTTGTGACTGGAGCACTGAGCTTCTAGTTTGACCAGATCTAGTGTAAATCCGGGGACACGGGTGGCGCTGTGGGTTAAAGCCTCAGTGCCTAGGACTTGCAGATCGAAAGGTCAGTGGTTCAAATCCCCGCGGCGGGGTGCATTCCCATTGCTCGGTCCCAGTGCCTGCCAACCTAGCAGTTCGAAAGCACCCTCGGGTGCAAGTAGATAAATAGGGACCGCTTACCAGCGGGAAGGTAAACAGTGTTCTGTGTGCTGCGCTGGCTCGCCAGATGCAGCTTTGTCACGCTGGCCACGTGACCCGGAAGTGTCTCCGGACAGTGCTGGCCCCCGGCCTCTTAAGTGAGATGGGCGCACAACCCTAGAGTCGGACACGACTGGCCCGTATGGGCAGGGGTACCTTTACCTTTACCTTTAGTGTAAATACACTTCCAACCTTGCATCTTCACAGAGCAGTGCCTTCACCCTGTTCTGCTTCAGGCCTCAACACCAGTGTCTCTGGTCCAGAGGAAGAGTCCTTTGGGGGAGGCGGCAAATTTTATCAGATCAATACATTTCATTGATCAATGGGCTGGATGTCACATTTTGGGTAACTTAAAATGGCAGGACACAACTGGAGATGGGAGGTGAGCTTGGATCCTGTTCAAAAGCAGCATGGCCAGTGAAAAGCAAAATAGAATGGGATCCAAGAGCCAATGGAACCTTCTTGCTCATCTCCCTGGTATTTCTCACTCCAAAGGAATCAACGAATCATAGAATTGTAGTGTTGGAAGAGACCATGAGGACCATCATTTCGTCCAACCCCTGCAATGCTGGAATACACATCTGTCCTATACAGGGATTGAACTTGCAGCCTTGGGGTTATCAGCACCATGACAATATTGTGCTGGGGTTCATATAAACCTCAAATTCCAAAAAAGAAAAAGAAAAAAGAATCAAAAGGCCTGAAAAGCAAACCAACCCTATTCTTTCCACCTTGACCAAATGGGCACCCGCATTCTAATAAGATAATTTCCCCCTCTGCCATTTCTTTTTTTTGTCCCATCACCATTGCTGTTCATTTGCCCTCTGTACACCAACACACACACACACCACTCATAACTCTTCCCTGAATTACAATGAGGCTTTCTAATTAGACTAATTAATTTTCTGCCCAAGTTAATAAGAACTGTCTACAGTTGAGAAATAATTGGACTTCCCAAACAGCAATTTTCTCCTCCCCTCCTCCCTTCTTCTCCTTTCCACAGAGAGCTGATGATGGGGCTCCTTAATAATTCAAAATTAGCTCCTGTTTTTCAGATGATGGCTTCCTGTTACAAGAATTATTTAGGTTTTTCATTAACACCTAGATGGCAGCCTCCCCCATTTCCCGATGACAACAGAAAGCTGCCTGAGGACGGGCAAGGGAGGGGAAGCTGGCAACTCCACGTTAGTTGCACAAGTCAATAAATCCGTTCAGGGATCAGCATGCCATGGAACTCCCACGTTGAAGATGATCAGTTTTCCGGCATATTAATCTCCCTCATGTGCTCTGCTATTGCTAAGTGCCACCAAGGGAAAGCACATGTTTTATGGCCATATCATGCTGGTTTCTACGTGTGTTTTGAGGAGCAGGAAGCACAATGTCCCAGTTCTTGCCCTGTGATCAGGGCCAGGGTTGAGCCCCAGTCCCTTCCCCATGTCTCAGCTGCCCCCTCAACATACACTCTGTCCCCCAACATTTGGGTGTCACCACTGGATGAAACTATTTAGGTTTATTTCAGTTTCTCATTTATCCAGTCATCAGTTCTCCACCTTTCTGCAACTGTTTGCACTTAAATGAATGAATGAATGAATAAATAAAGAATCAGTCCTCATGAAAACTTGTCAGCATCTCCTACAATTCACTTTCTTGTATTCAACTTTGCCTAATATATTTCTTATTCTACTTTGCCATTTCCCCCTAATATAATACAGTTTTTGGTATGCTACTTTCACGAATGTGTGCCATATATGTTCCATGATGCAGTGTGGGGAGAGGGAAATGTCTGTGAACATCATGAAGGATCAGGAACATGCAGAAAGCAGAGTATATCTTTGTGTACATCTTCTCCTCCGCCCCCCAAAATGCCAACTTTCCTGGGGAAAATGCAAACATGGTGCTAGCAGAAAAAGTCAGATGGGTGCACAACTGGGGCATGGTGTATGATGGAAACATATATATATATATATATTTGCTTTCGTAGATTTTCACGGGTACAGGAATGCAGGTTTTGGTGTCCTCGGGTGTCTTCCCGTGTAAAAGTTGGGGTGTCTAGGCGACGTTTCGACGAGGTCTCACTCGTCATCTTCAGGCTGGTGCTTTCGGCTTCTTGTTACTGGAACAGAGCAGGATCTCAGTGTTTGAGTTCCTATAAATACTGTTGAGGAGGTGTGGCCTCTAATGTTCTTGGGCAGAGAGGAAGTTCCCAGGCTAGTGTGCCTTTTCTTCTTTTGTTTCTTAATTACTTGAGGGATATCACTCAAGAAATCACTCAAGATATCCCTCAAGTAATTAAGAAACAAAAGAAGAAAAGGCACACTAGCCTGGGAACTTCCTCTCTGCCCAAGAACATTAGAGGCCACACCTCCTCAACAGTATTTATAGGAACTCAAACACTGAGATCCTGCTCTGTTCCAGTAACAAGAAGCCGAAAGCACCAGCCTGAAGATGACGAGTGAGACCTCGTCGAAACGTCGCCTAGACACCCCAACTTTTACACGGGAAGACACCCGAGGACACCAAAACCTGCATATATATATATATATATATATATATATATATATATATATATATGATGGAATATATATATATATATATAGAGAGAGAGAGAGAGAGACCTTTTTCTTTACAAAGTAAAATATCAATGCCTACAATTATAATATTTGTAATATGGGAGGGGTAGTTCTTTTACAAGCTCTGAGAACCTGGTTTTATAGGGCAGCACAGAAAAAGAACAGCAACAACCAACCTTTGGATTCCCTGAGGTCTTCTGACACCTGCTCCTTGTGCCTGGGTGCTGTTGTTTTGGCCACATTAAGCAATGTACATTGGAAGGTTGTACACTGGAAATAGAAGGAGTAATGATTTGAAGCAGGAGTGGGGAAACTCAGGTCTGAGGGCCAAATATGGGAAGTTTCGGGCCCTTGGGATACTCCCCAGGCCACACCCCTCCCTGGCCTTACTTCACATCTCAAGTATTTTTGCCTGGCTGGAATGCATGCATGAATTTTAATAATGCCTCTTGTCTTCCTGGATGGACGATCTGGAGGGGTTTCGTATGAAACTCTGCACAAAAACTAGCCTCCTGCAAAATTCATGTTCACTGCTTCACCCATGTTTGCCACTGTCTCCACCCACCACTGGCATGTGGCCCTTGGCAGGCTGCCCAGAATGGCATGTGGCCCTTGGGTTGAAAAAGGTCCCTCACTTGCAATTTGGAGAATATCCATCAAATATCTGAAAAATTCAAAGGGTGCCTGGATTCTACTTGCAATCCACTAAGGGACACGCAGAAGGGTGTTTTGCTTCTGTTGCAGGAGCCAACTCAAGTGTAGCTGCCACTTTCTTTCTTTTTTCCTTTTTCATATGTTTATTGATCACAAAAGAATAACTATAAATACACAACTTTACAATTACAAATCAACAGAATCAAATCCTGCGGACATAAAAATAATAAAGACAATAATACCCGTGTGGCTTCCCTCCACCACAACTTGACTTCTTATAAATTAGTGTATGTTTTACATTGTGACATTATCCTGTTCATTATCTATCCATTGTCAATCTTACTTCTAATTGGTTCATCTTTACAGATTTAATCTACACACATCATCTTTGGACCAGTGTTTTTCCATAGCTGCCACTTTCTCTAAAGTGAAAGGTCAAAGTAGCATTGAAGGTTCCTGCACAGGCAAAACATCAGAAGAACTTCAAGGGAAGTGAGAAGTGGTTTAGTAAGTGCTTTTAAAAAAATCAAATTGCAAAGAGGATCTTTATTATCACTGATGCTGGTGCTGGTTTCAGAGAATGATCCCTTCCTGGGTAATCCTTGCCAAGGAACTGGGCTGCCTTTGTCCGGGGGCCATTTGGTCAGCCCCTGCCTGAAACGCTGCCGGCTCCTCTCAGCAGAGTCCCAGCGGAGAGCTTCGGGGACATGGCTCTCCTCTTGCCTCCCTTGTAAAAACTGACATGTTTGCTGGCTGTCACAGATAACTGGAAGAGACAGGTAGGCATCAGGGCGGGGGAAGGGACAGGAAGGGGCTCTCCAGGCTGTGTTGACAGAATGCAATTTCGTTTCACAGCTGCTTGCTCATGATGACATGGCAGAGTCTGGCTGGGCCTGTCATCATGGATATGCCTCGTCTTGGGAAGAGTTTTGCCGGCGCAAAATCTAGCAAAGAAGAAGCTTAGAGTGGGAGGAGAGGATTGTGGGCTTGGGAGACTGGGAAGGAAGAGAGGTATTGGAAAGAGTGCCATATTATTAGAAAATCTATGAAAGACAACATAGAAACTGGCCTTTTGTGTGTTGACGTCTAAACTTTGGAACTCCCTGCCATTACAGAAAGGAACTTGCCTCTGCTGATTTCTGAACACTTGCTGAAAATCTCCCTTTTTCAACAGTCTTTATCTTTGGTGAATTTTTGTATATGGAGTTGTTTTTATTGTTGATGTTCATTACTGAGAAATATTTTCTGGGAAGTAATTCATAAATGGAATCAAATAAGGTCAATGACATAGTTTGTCTGTCCATACACCTGTTCTTTATAGGTTCAGTTGCCTCTCAAGATATCATCCCCAAATTCAATTCTGGGCACAATTTTGATTCAAGATGGAAGTCCAAAATATGACTTTGGCACTTTTTTGTGTGTGATGGGTCCAAACTCACAAAAGTTGCACTAGCCATTAAAAAAACAACCCAGTATTTTTTTGGTTTCTACAAATTCCTGGGCAACACCAGGTACTCCCTTTTGGTAAATAAAAGAAAGAAGAAGGAAACAAGGAGAACTCCATAGGTGAGGAATGTGGGATCTGCAGCCCAATAGATCTTCTTGAGCTCCAGCTCCCATCATCCCCAACCACTGGCTGTACTGGCTAGAGATTACTGGAGTTAGTGTCCAAAAACATCTGGTAGGCCACAGGTTCCCCATCCTTTCCACTGGCCAAGGGGAAAAAATGGGACAAGACTTGGGCTTTTATCATTTTGCTACCCAGGTTAAACCAGTTTAGTGTTTCACTAAAATCAGGCATCCCCAACCTTCACCCCTCCAGATGTTTTGGACTACAATTCCCATCATCCCTGACCACTGGTCCTGTTAGCTAGGGATCATGGGAGTTGTAGGCCAAAACAGCTGGAGGGCTGCAGGTTGGGGACGCCTGACTAAAATCCCTGCTATCAGATTACAGAGCTGCTTGTGTCATCACAGGAGCCTGAGGTCACCTTCACTAGAGCTGTGATGAGGGTGCTAGGACTCAGGGGAACCATATCCTTATGAGGGATGGGTCTCCAGCACATTCCAGGGAAGAGAAGAGCAGAAGTTTCAGTTAAAGGACCTATAACTTGGTGTGGAGGAGGTAGGGGGGAAGAAGGAATGGCAAACAAATCACTTCTCTGTCATGCAAGGTTTAGAGAACAGAGGAGTCAGCAAACTATGTAAACACTCCATTTTCCCTCTTCAACAAAAACAGAGCAATCTCTTGATTCCACTCACGCAAAGCATATGATTTGTTCACATGGCACTTTATTCCATTTCCGTGATGTTTCCCTAAACTGTTAATTTCCACATTGAATTTGTGCTTTTACATGAAGTAAAAGCCACTTCCAAAAACTACAGCGGAAATTTGGCATTCATTTCCATATCATTTCTGAACCAATGTTTTCTGGAAACAAAAATACAGAAGCAAGCACTGAGTTTGCACTATGGTCTCATTGACATCTCCTTTGGCCCTGCCACTTTCCCCCAGGAAAACCTTTATCAGTCTTTACCACTGAATCGGAATAAACTGCAATCAAGTTTTCTGTGGCTGCCATTCGCAGGTTCATTCAGAGGAAAGCTTTCCAGGGGGGAGTTGTGAGGCAAATGCAAAACTGCTCAGATCCACGCCTAGAAAATGTGAGACAAGTGGGAAACCACTCAGGCCCGTACTTTCTAGGCACACGACAAGTGGGAGCGTAGCTAAGTCCTACGTTCCTCTATAGTTTCAGAAATGGGTTTTATGCCATGTGAAAGCTATGTGGCTTTTAACAGCTAAGGGAAAGTCATAAAAATGAAATTATGTGCCATGCGAAAACAGGCTAAGTTTAATGCCACCTAGTGCTTAAACTATGTAATGACCCTATCTGCCCAAACATTCCTCAATAAAGCTATTTCTCCATTGGAAGGCGTTAATAGTCATTAGTATAGAAAGCTGCTGAGAGGTTGAGGAGAATTAATAGGGACATATTTTCTCAGGCTCCCTCCTGACAGAGGAGAGGCACCAAAGCAGTTTCTGTGCCAAAACCTAACTGTCTGTGCTGTTTGCCCCTTACCCAGCCTCAGAAAGAACTTTTTGATGGTAAGAACTGTTTGGCAGCGAGACAGACTCAATTGGAAGGGGTGGAGGGTTTTAAGCAGAGGTTGGATGGCCATGTGCCATTAGTTAAGATTCCTCCTTTGTAGGGGTTTGGACTAGATGACATTCAGGATCCCTTCCAACTGTACAATTCTATTACAGTGGTACCTTTGGTTACTACTGGGTTAGAGGAGCTCGTAACCCGAAGCATGCGTAACCAGAGGTACCACTGTATTCTATGAGAGGGCTGCGAGGCATGATGGCTATGCTGTGCCTCCACAGTCAGAACTGCTTGAAACAACAGGCTAAGAGAGTGCTATTATGCTCACATCCTGCTTGTGGGCTTCCCAAAAGAGATTTCTGGTTGGCCACTGTGAGAACAAGATGCTGAACTAGATGGGCCATTGGCCTGATCCAGCAGTCTCTTCTTGTGTTCTTGTTTGCGTGCCGAGTTCCCAACCCACCCACCCCAGCTAGAAATGATGACACATGACACAATTATTTAAGGTTAATGGGCTAAAAAAGGCCACCACTTTATTGGTTACAGGTGATGAGCGGTATCGGTTTACGCATTGGATCTAACCGACTATATCTGACTCCAGCCCGTCTGCTGGAAGTCTGGGAAGGGTTAACCACCATTAGGGGGAGTCCTGCTGATGCACATCAACTAGGAGCTCCCCCAGGGTCACCCATACTAGGGTGTGCCTTAGGCCCTAGGCTTCGGACAGGGCCATGCCCCCAGAACCCTTTAGCGGACTACCCTTCAAAATGCAGGGCAGGTGATGGTGCTACCTCCCCTCTTTCCATCTACAGAACTATTCCAATGCCTAACCGCCAATACCCAGAAAGTTGTGATGATTTGCTACGAGGTAGGCGAAAACCAAGTGGCTAGTGCCAATTTGCCAAGTGGAACAATTCCTACCAGGCCCCTGAAGTCTATAGAAAGGTCAAGGAAAGAAAACCTTAAAGGGTGGGATGGTGGGAAAAACTGGAGCAGCTGGAAGGCAGACAAAGAGGGAGTTCCCCGGCTGTGTCCTGCCTTTATGGGGCAGGCCACACCCCCGGACCAACCCAATTGGCCGGCTAGGGGAGTGACGCAGCCGAGAATCCCCCAGCCGCACAGGGGCTCCCACCAGGCACACGTGGAGGGGTCGTGAAGCCCACAACCCCACCTCCTCCTTAAGGCAGAAGTGTTTTTTCTAGAAGTCAGCAGCAATGGGTGGTCTCCAAGGAGCAGGGCTAGGGGCATGCCCAAAGTTGGTGCAGGTACTTGCAGTGTGTCCCCTCATGCCTAGTCATTGCATGACTCTCTCATCACTTGGATAATGCATGAAATGGGCTTCTGAGAAGACAGATGTGCAAAGCATGCAGTTGTGCTGAGACAGCTCCATAGCTTTGCAATACAATCACTGCTACTTTTCACTCTCCACCCCCCCTCCTTGCTCCCTCCTCTCTGCACCTGTTCTCGTGCATTTAAGTCGACGATAAACCTGCCTTGTTCCATCTATCTTGAGCTCGTTGTTCCCCCACCTCCACCCCTCCTTCTGCCCTGGTTTTTGCATTGCAAAGATGTGTATCTGTTTGCCTTATTGTCTGACTGCTGTCTGTGATTGCACATGATGCTCTCTTAATACTCCTCCACACACACACACAAACACCTCTGTTTATATTGCAAGATGGCATAAAAAGACTCTGGCAGTTAACACTGCTTCTGATTATTCTCTTACTTTCCACACACATCAACACACAGAGAGAGTTTCAAAATTCCTATCATTGTTATAATGTCTGTGATGTGAGCAGACGGAGGCTCATGCGCTGCAAGGACCTAGAATGCCTGTGGTCCTTTTCTGTGGCTGCGCACAATGGCACACACTAGCCATACCTGCACATTACATTTAAAGCAATATTATACCACTTTAAACAGGCATTGCTTTCCCCAAAGAATCCTGGGAACTGGAATTTGTTAAGGTGTTGAGAGTCATTAAGAGCCCCTCACCCCTCTCACAGAGTTACAGTGGCTTAATGGTCAGTCATTTTTCCCAGGGAACTGGCTTGTTCCCATGGGAGGCAGTGATGGCCACCAACTTGGATGGCTTTCAAAGTAAGGTAAAGGTAAAGGTACCCCTGCCCATACGGGCCAGTCTTGACAGACTCTAGGGTTGTGCGCCCATCTCACTCAAGAGGCCGGGGGCCAGCGCTGTCCGGAGACACTTCCGGGTCACGTGGCCAGCGTGACATCGCTGCTCTGGCGAGCCAGAGCCGCACACGGAAACACCGTTTACCTTCCCGCTAGTAAGCGGTCCCTATTTATCTACTTGCACCCGGGAGTGCTTTCGAACTGCTAGGTTGGCAGGCGCTGGGACTGAGCAACGGGAGCACACCCCGCCGCGGGGATTCGAACCGCCGACCTTTCGATCGGCAAGCCCTAGGCGCTGAGGCTTTTACCCACAGCGCCACCCGCGTCCCTTTTAGCTTTCAAAGAGGATTAGACAAATTAATGGGAGAGAAGAGGGCTATCAATGGCTATTAGCCATGGTGGTGATTTTTCTGAAGACAGCAAGGTTTCTGAATACCAGTTGCTGGGAACCACAGGAGAAGAGAGGGTTCTTGTGTTCGGCTCCTGCTTCCCACAGGCATCTGGTTGGCCACTGTGAGAACAGGATGCTGGCCTAGATGGGCCATTGGCCTGATCCACCAGACTCTTCTTATGTTCTTATGAGAAGGTTTCAAGAATAGCGTTCCCCCCCTAATAGTGCTACAGATGACTAGAAAAGAAGAACCCTTTCTTTTAATTACCAATGAGGGAGCCAAGGGCTCAGCTTCACATGAATTATTCCCTTTCCCTTTCAGAAGTTATGTTTTTAAAAGTGTTCATATATTTATAAGGAACAACCCCACCACCACCCATAAATGTAAAAAATAACTATCCGTGAATTAATTAGCATTATATGACTAGTAGTTAGCTAGCAATGTAGCGTACTCAGCTTTGCTATATATACTATTATGCAAAGGCTGGACAGCATTCTTCACTGCTGTTAATAAGTTAAACAATTAATTTTATTTAATTTTTTAATACACTTCCTCGCTTGGAGTTATCTCCAGAGGGAACGTCTCTCTCTCCCCCTCCCTCTCCTCCACTTGCCAAAGACCATACATCATTTGGCAAGGTTACTGGCTTCAGGAGTTCCCCCCAATAATCTCTACTCATTTCCACCAAGAAATACCTACGGCAAGTACCTGTTCCAGAGAAGCTGTAATAAATCTGTAAAGGTGAAATGAAGTGCTTCCTCCTCACCCCCCTCCCTTCCTGCCTTTAAGAAAAGAGAGAATATATCTAGCACATACAACTAAACCTCTGAGAGCCCAGATCTGTAACAGAGCATACCTGGAAAGTGAATTACAAATAAAATCATTTTTACTGTGGACTGGAAAGGTTATTTTTAGTTTTGCCTGTTGGGTTGTGAAGTTGGGCACCGATGAAATTGTGGGCAGCCACTGATCCACACCAAGAGATGCATTTCATACAGTGATTTACACTGCCATTGTATGCTGTCTCCAGGCCTTTTACACACACACACACACACACACAGAGAGAGAGAAAGGGGGGGGGGAGAGAGAGATTCCTCCTCCACACACACCTCATGCATAATGATGCCATTCTGATAATTTGCTCCTCGTTCCCCCACCAGTGAGCTCAAGACTGGCATTTATCCTTGCAGGCGGTGGCAGTGGTGGTGATTCCTGGAAATGGATTTTAACTGGAAGTGCAAAGAATACTGTGGACCTTTGAACTGCTAGGAAGTCCATCAAAGGGAAGAAGCACCCAGCCTTGACACATTCTCAAGCTTTCTATATGCTGTCACAAACAATAGCGAAACTTGAAATGTGTAGATATCTGCATGGGTTCCCAGAGCCCAAGCCACACGGGGGGGGGGGGGGGGGACAGAAACAGACAGAGTACGCATGCCCATTCAGCTGCCTAAGGTGTCCATATCACCCAGGAGGTCACAGACATAGAGATGAAAAGAAGAAGAGTCATTCTGTTGTCTGGAGAGGTCACTTCCTGGTTGCAAAGGAGAAGCTGTTTTCAACAGAGCCCAACGATGGAAGCACACAGCTGTATTGTGGCAGCACCTGGGTTTGAAATTTTGCGCCCCCAACAAATTTTGTGCCTGGGGCCACAGCCCATGTGACCCCCCCCCATGCTACACCACTACATAGTCTTAGAAGCTTGCGTCATCTTAGAAGGTTGTGTGGCTGTGAAGAGGCATGATTGTGACGGGCACGGAGTCGGCACTTCTGAGTTTGCCACTACGCTACTGTTTAAGATATATCATTTTTATCTGGGAAATTTCTTAAAGCATGAAGGGAACTAGTGAATGCTTGCATTCCACCTGGGCTTCAAATGTTTGGTTTCTCCTCCTCAGTCTAACTGCCCCCCAAAGGTCACAAAAACGATCAAAGATTATCAAACCTCCTTTGTGGCGATTAAGTTTTGCTAAGAGTTGTGCCTGCCCTCAGCTCCAGCTGCCACATCCAGGGTCAATAAACTATTATTCTAACAGCTTTTCACAGCCCACTGCCTTGAAATTGACTGCCCCAAGCTCTCTGCTACTTTATGGAGGACGAAGAAGAAGAAAAAAATAAAGTGAGAAAAGGGCCATGGGGGAAGAAATGAGTAGAAAAGGAGGTCTGCAGAGAAAAGAAGAGACGGCTGTAGGAAGGCACACCTTTCCAAAGATTGATGGGTCATTGCTTGGTGGATTTGAGTGTTTCCTGTTCTGCTAGTATTTGTCTAGCTTGCAACACTGAACAGGCATGGGTGTTTTTCCCCCTTGATGAATATTTGTGACTCAGGACCATATCACACATAGCACAACAATGTTAGATCATAAGAAAAGCCTGCTGGTTCAGGCCAATGGCCCATCTAGTCCAGCATCCTGTTCCCATAGTGTCCAAACAGTTGCCTGTGGGAAACCCACAAGCAGGACATGAGCACAAGGGCACTCTCCCCTCCTGTGGTTTCCAGCAACTGGTATTCAAAAGCATCATTGTCTCCAGCTGTGAAGGCAGAACATAGCCATCATGGCTAGTAGACAGGGACAGCGCACTATGTTTCGCTGTTTGTGGCACAACAGGAAGTGCTGTCCTGCTCTGCTCCTGCCATCACTTCCACTGCCACCCACCTGCTTCTGGCACTGCATGCCCTACCACTGCTGCATGCTCTGCTGCATCTGCCGCTAGCAGAGAGGTGCCACCACCATTGGTGCCTATTTCAGGCAAGATTGTGCTGATCTTTTGTGATTTGGGGTGAGATCTTGCCCAAGATTGGTGCCAATGGTGGTAGTGCTTCTTCGCCACTGGAGGAGGTGACATGGCTGGCAGGGCACCCACAGGCATGCCGCCTTCCAGGCTTCCGCCACCTGAGGCAGTGGCCTCACCCTGCCTAATGCCTAAGCCAGCTCTGCCAGTAGCCATTGATGCAAATGTTTAATCACAGCCCTGGGCATATAATTTGTGAACTGCAACCATACAACAAATCCTTACAGGGTTCTGGCTATAGCCATTCTGCTACTAAACTATCATGAGCCATCACTTTGGGGTAGGCTGATCTACATACACAAAAAGGACACTTATTTTTGTCACTGCATCAAAGCTTCTCTAATTTGCAACCTCATTTATCTTCCTGACACCACAAACCTCTTTGAGGTCCGTCATGCCCAATTTACCCCTGAAAAATGGGAACATGCAGTGGGTGAAAGACTTGCCACACAAAAAACTAGCCATATACCTCTCCTCTTCCACCACCACATTTTTTTCAGAAGTAGCAACAAATAAGGCAAAGTAGGATTGACTTCCTCGGTGTTCTCATTTAATCTAAGTTTAAAGCTTCTCATCTTGAGATCAGGTCAGCCATTTTGTTTGTATCTAAACTTGAAGCCAGCAGAGAAAAGTCTGGTGATTTTCAAATCAACGTGCAAACTTTGAACTGTTCAGTTCTATGATCTTTCTATCTGGTGAAGCTTCTTGCATACATTTACTCATATTATAATATAATTACATATCACTATATCATGAAAAGGAACACACCCTTCACTGGCCCTGCTGGCCCAAACAATTTTGCCTAACTGGAATGTATCCTTGAGTTCTGGTGATTTAATTTCATTTATTTCACAAAACATATACACCACTTGTCACAAAACCTCAAAGCAGTCTACAAAAATAATGGTTCTATCTTGTCAGGATGGGGGATAAAGAGGTGTGTGTCAGGATGTGTAGAAATCAGCTTACTGTACAAAAGTGAAGTTTAAATCTGCATCCCACCTTGTTCCACCCTCTACTGGCATGTGGCGCTAGGAAGTAATACACCACTTGGGCTGGAAAAAATGCCTTTCACTCCTAGTGTAAGGCAACCTCATATGACTGTACACTTGAAGAATGCAATGTGTGAACACTCCTAAAAACTGCAATCTAGCTGTTGTTGGTTTGGTAGGCCTCTGTTTCCCGATGCATTTCAGGACCATGTGAGAGAGAATTAAAACTGACAAACGTAGGACTGAGTTCAGATGCAGTGGGGGCGAGGAGGTGGTTCAAATGGATTATAATTAAAACTTAGCTGGAAGACAACATCTGCTGAGACCCTCGCACTCATATATTTCTTTTCCATCAAGAAATTAATTTGGAGATCAAAAGGAAACCATTTAACAACAGAAAGTAAATAGGGTCGGGTCGGATGGGAAAGCGATGGAAAATCTTGCAGCCCCCAGGACTTGAGCGTGCCGGGAAGAGGATTAATATTTCTGACAGATATTTTTCACAAGCCATGGGGAACTTTCTTTGCAACATTAGAAAGCATTGAAAAGCACTTTCTGATTTGACTCCGAAAGGGGTAATGTTTTAAAGAGAGATGGACACACTCGCACACACATATATACCCACACGAACTGAGCACCAGCACAAATCTATTAATCTTCTTCCTTCTTCTACAGGCTGGAACTAAAACAATGTTTGATTCTCTTTGGAGAGCTCTGGAGGCCAAATCAAATAAGGAGCAAAAAGAAAGCCTTTAACACCCAATACACTTTATAACACACAAAAAAGGGATGTCCAGAAAAAGGTTGAAGGGGGTGGCAGAGTGCAGGAAAGACAAGAGTTCATTTTCAGTTCCAGAACAGACTAAAAACTGTGTGTGCTCGCACCTGGGAAGCCTTTCTGTTTCAGGTACGAGAAATTTCCAGAGTTCCCAAAAACTTCTGGTGCCCTGTGCTGCAGCCATTTTGAAACCACTTGGGCTGCAGGTACATTTTATTCATAGAAAACAGAATCAGTGAACTGTGGGGCTGGGAGGGTCATCTAGTATAACCCCCTACAATGCAGGAATCACAGCTAAATAATCTCTGAGAAACATCCATCCAACCTCGGCTTAAAAGCCTCTGGTGGAGGAGAGGCCACCACCTTCCAAGGTAGCCTTTTCCACTGTCAAACAACTCTTCCAGTCAGAAGGTTATTCCCACTGTTTCCCACTGGCTTGAGCCAGGGTGAAGCGACAGCTTCATTGCATTTATAACATGCCTTTCCTCCAGGTGTTGCAATGTAGCATTGAGCAAAAGTATGCAATCGCTGGGCAAAGTGGCAGAGTGTTGCTGTAATAGACGTGGACCACGGTGCCTCATTTTGGACCCCCACTCAGCTATGAATCTTCCTACATCAAAGCGAGATCTCTGGGAGGATGGGCAGGATGTAAACGTGCAAAATTAGAAGAAGTAGAAGAAGAAAAAAATCACTGCAGGTATAAATGTAATAAGTCACAGCGAATATCATTACCACTGGATAGACTAAAAGCATTCATTCCCAGCCTGTTTCAAAGTCAATAAATTGATGCTTGAGAATGATAGCACTCACTGATTGGGTTCTAGTATTCCAAGGTGGTGGCAGAGATGTGGGAGGAAGCAGGGAGTGATTTGATTGATTGGAGAGAAGCAAAGCAGACACTCCAAAGCTCCTCTCAGGCTCATAAATCACATTTGCCTCAATGGGATTTATGATGCACTTGCCGATGGCTTCAAGAATGCTCTGCAGGCAACAAGATGCAAATTATCTCATTGGGAGTAATCCCATTGACTTCAAAGTCACTACTCCAGAGTAAAGACTTTTTTAAAAAAAGATTTCCACCGCCTGCCAGTTCCACCCACCAGCTTGGAGTAATTGCATTTATTGAGGCAGTTTAGATAACTTTCCATTCCTGGGTCGATTTGCTCACTCTGTTCTTCCTGTTGTTTTAAAACTGACTTTCACTGTGACACTTTAGCCTGCCTTGGCAGGAATGCAAATGACCATTTGCCAAGAGTGAATGGTGAGATGCAACTACACCAGCGGTCAGCTGCCTACAGTAAGGGAAGGAACCTGTAACCCTCCAGCTGCTGTTGAACTACAAGTCCAATCAGTCCTAGGCAGCATAGCTAGCGGTCAGGAATGATGGGAGTTGTAGCTCAAAAGCATGTAGCTACCCCTGGCTCGCAGCACATACAGATCTGCATTCTGAGAATGAGGCAAACAAACTGGGGTGGGAAGGAAGAAATCCTTAGAGTGAGAGATGGCTGCTACAAATGAGACTCCCTAGTTTCACCAATAGCAGGTAAGAATGACTCCTCTCTACGAAAAAAAGGGGGAAGGGGAGATTAACAGAATATGAATAAGTGCAGCTATACTTAGCCATTGCTTTTAGTGGGAGAATGTGTCCTTGGAATATGTGGAATATGTTATTGGATTCATTGTCTACCTTGCCTGGATTAGAGGAGAGAGATGAATGTGTGTGTGGTCTCCTGTACTATGCTAGCATTTACATTTGTTGCTCCTCCTACTCTTGCCTACAGCCTCACTCACCACTGGCCTGTGGCCCTTAGAAGGTTTCCCATAAGGGAATGTGGCTCTTGGGTTAAAAAGAGAGAGAGATTCAAGTACATCTGACCAAGGCTGGTTGGAAAAGGGTCATAGCTCAGTGATAGAACACAGGCATTCCATGAAGGTCTCAGGCTTGGTCCCCACTGTCAACCGGTAGGTAGGGTTAGGAAAGTCTCCTGTGTTAAAACTAAGAACATCAGAAATGTCCTGATGGATCAAGCAAATGGCCCATCTACTCCAGCATCCTGTTCTCACAGTGGCCATCCAGATGCCCCACTGGGAAACCCACAAGCAGGACCTAAGCACAAGAGCACTCTCCTATGGTTTCCAGCAACTGGCATTCAGAAGCATTGATTCCTCCAGTTGTGGAGGCAGACCATAGCCATCATGGCTAGTAGCCTGAGGACCTGCTCCTAGTTAGTGTGGACAATACTGAGGTAGACAGGCCAACAATTTGATTTCCTATAAGACAGCCTTCCCATTTTGATGGAAGACCTATGAATAAAATCAGAACCATTCTGTTTTATGGAAAGAAATCTAGGAAGTGGCAAGTTTCCATCTGACCTACGAAACCATGCTAATTTCCATCATTTTACTCAGAAAACAGCATCTCCCAAGGGCATCTTTTAGTAGCAAATATACTTTCATCATAAAAGCAAATGCTGGATTTCAACATCTGCCAAGTTATCAATGTTTGTTGGCTCACTGAGCAGGTCGCTGTTTAGGGGCGAAAGGAGGCCTCTTTCTTTTACGAATGTAATTTACGTTTCCCGCTATGCTCTTTCGTACTCGATATGCTGGTAGCCTGAACGATGTCATTGCATGGGGTGAATTAATGAGAGAGAAAGCCTCATTGGGGCCTTTAGTTCTAGTAGGGCAGTGATGTTCAGAAAGGCCAAATTGGAGGGTGGTTGACACCACTGTTGTCGTTCTTTTGACATATTGAAAGTTCAGCAAGGCATTAAATCGAGGGAAGTTCAGACTCACATAGTTACAACTGCAACTTTAGCCCAATTCACAAATCGGTGGGGGCATCAAGCTCACACAAATGCTCTCCCTGTTCCTGAATTTCATGCATTCAGCTGAAGGTAAGACAAAAGCAGAGGTGGGGAATATCAGGCCTTGGGGCCAAATGTGGTCCTCTAGGCTACTCTATCTAGTCCCCAGGTTATACCACCTCCTCAAACCATACTCCTTAAGTCACTGTTCTAGGTTTTTTGTTTGCTTGTTTTGCCTCATGAACATTGGCTTTCACTGAGTGAGACCATTGGTCCATCCAGCTCATATGATCTACACTGACTGGCAGTGGCTCTCCAGGATTTCAGGTAGGAATCTCTCCCAGCCCTACCTGGAGATGCTGGGGAATTGAACCTGGGACCTTCTACATGCAAGGCAAGAGCTCTGCCACTGAGCTATGGCCATTCCCCTGGCATCAACATGCCCATGAACAGTAATAATGCTTGTTTGAATGGAGAAACTGCTGGTGTGTGTGTGACTGCACAGGACCATACAAAGATAACAATCAGATTCATTGCCTCACCCACCACTAGGATGTGACCCCCCTCCCTCTGAAAAGATGCCTGCTAGGGAATGCAGCCTTCAGGATGAAAATGTCCACTCCACCCTTAGAAAATAGCCTGTGCACATGCACGATCTAACTCTAGAGGATTTCTTAAGGCAACCAGATGTTCTGTTGTCCTGCCAACGATCATTCTCCAAACCGCCTCCTTACCTACAAATTGCTAAAGGTTGCACTGTGGTTGGAAATGTATAAGTGGCCACACTATTGAGGAACCCCCAAACTCACTTTAAATTGTGTTGTGTTATTAAAGTCATTCTGCAATAGGGAAACAACTTGGTATACCATCCTTCCATTATTATTCTTTCTTTCTTTTTCTCTTTCTTTCTTTCTTTTTTTAAAAAATGTTTATTTCTTGCTTTCCTCTTTCTTTCTTTCTTTCTTTCTTTCTTTCTTTCTTTCTTTCTTTCTTTAAAAAAAAGGTATATTTCTTGCTTTTCTCACATATCAGAAGCAGTGCTGCAATAATATCCCGATCTAAGCGGATTATGCTGAGCACCGCACCTATTAAGATGGACATGCTCTGGGGCCAGGACGTGTTCCACCATGACCAGATTCCCACCCTGAAATGTAAAACAAGGATAGCAATAGTGGTGATTTTCTGTAATAATAAGAATGACTCTGATAATTGCAATAGTAGTAATTCATGGTCATAGCCATCAACACAATTAGTTAGTGTTGCTCATCACTGCTCTTATTAATTACTAGCAGAGATGTCCTCAAGGCAAAATACTTTCCATCCCATTTGCAATTTGGATGTGTCTGAGAACAGGCATAGAAAAGAGAGGTTATTCATCTAGAAGTGTAAATTTGATATTAGTTGATCTTGACTTGAGCAGGAGAGCAAGTCTGCAAAAATTAAGAGCTGATGAATATCTTATAGACTGAATCAACAGAAGTACAGTGTCTAGATCAAGGAAAGTAATAGTACCACTCTATTCTGCCTTGCTCAGACCACACCTGGAGTTCTGTGTCCAGTTCTGGGCACAACAGTTTAAGAAGGATATTGACAAGCTGGAACGTGTGCAGAGGAGGGCAACCAAAAAGATCAAGGGTCTGGAAACCAAGCCTTATGAGGAATGGTTGAAGGAGCTGGGCGTGTTTAGCCTGGATAAGAGGAGACTGAGAGGAGATATGAGAGCCTTCTTCAAAGATAGTCACATGAAAGATAGAGCCAGGGCCATCTTAAGCATATCCGGTGCCATGATGCAAAGCTCCACCCACCCCACCCCCCATTTCCCAGAGTTGTCAACCTCTTGTAGGGAGGACAGCGCTGCCGGTGGGGCTGGAGGAGGTGGGCAGCGGCTGGAGGGCAGCACCTCTGGCAGGGAAGAAGTAGAGGCTGGACATGGCGCCTCCCAGCTCTGCTGGCTGCTTTGCGCCACAGTGGCCACGGCAGATGGAGGCTCTGGGCACGGCGCTGCTTCGGCGTGGCATGGTGGAGGTGGGTGAGGGGGGTGAGCTGATACTGGGAGGCACCGCATCCAGCCTCCACCTCTTCCCTGGCACCCTCCAGAACTTGGCACCCTGGCGCCAAACGCCACTAGCCTCTATGGGTAAGATGCCCCTGGATAGAGCAAGCTTGTTTTATCCTGCTCCACAGGGTAGAATTGACTAAACATCAGGAAGAATTTTCCACCAGTAAGAACTATTCAACAGCGGAATGAATGGTCTTCCTGTGGAGGTGGTAGACTCTCCTTCATTCTATGTTTTAAGCAGAGTTTGGATGACCATCTGTCATGGATGCTTTAGCTGAGATTCCTGTATTGCAGGGGGTTGGACTAGATGACCCTTGGGGTACCCTCCAACTTCTGGATTCTACATTTTACAGTAGGAACATAAGAAGTGCCTGCTGGACAAGGCCAATGAACCACCAAGTTCATCATCCAGTTCTCACAATGGCTGCCCAGATATTTTTGGGAAGCTGAGCACAAGAACACTTTTCCCTCCTGTGTTTTCAGCAACATGTATTCAGAGGCATAACACCTCCAACTGCTGGAGACAGAGCTTGGTCATTCTTGCCAGTAGCCACTGAATGTGCATTGACTACAAGACTGGATTTGGTCTTTGATTTCGCATTTTGGAGAACAGCATGCCTCAGTCATAGGTGCTTCTTAAGCTGCTCCTCCCCCATCGCCTTCAGTACTGGGGAAGGAAAAAACAAACAATTTCCATTCTTATAATAGGAATAGATAAAATGTGCAGTCATAGTAACTGTTCTGGAATGGATAAATCCTAGCAAATTATAAGCCAATATTTTGAAAGGCATTTGTATTAGAGAACTCCAAAAAAAGGAACAGTCTCTTTTTTTATATTTGATCAGAATTGGACAAACTTTGCAGGTGTGGTTGTCCCTTTTGCTGCCTAATTTCAGATGGATAGCTGCAGCTGTTTTTCTACAAGGGCAGCCATAAGAAATAATGATAATAATATTTTTTTTTATACCCCACCCATCTGGCTGGGTTTCCCAAGGCATTCTGGGCAGCTTCCAACAAATTAAAACATCAAACACAGTAAAACATCAAACATAAAAAAGTTTCCAGATGCCTTGCTGATGTCTTCTAAAAGTTGTGTAGTTCTTTATCTCCTTGACAATTGATGGAAGGGTGTTACACAGGGAGGGCACCACTATCAAGAAGGCCCTCTGCCTGGTTCCCTGTAACCTCACCTCTTGCAGTAAGGGAACTGCCAGAAGGCCCTCAGAGCTTGGCCTCAGTGTCTGGGCTGAACAATGGGGGTGGAGACGCTCTTTCAGGTATACCATTACAGGTTCGTGATTTGTTCCTTTCCCTCCCCTTCACTATTGAGAAAGGTTTTGTTGTTGTTTTTAATGGCTATACCTTTCCCCCCTTTTGACAGAAGTGGATGAAATTTTCAGTCACGGTAGCCCATTCAATGCTGGTAAGATCTGTCAAATTATGGGTAAATGGTTCTTTGGGCATAACCTTTTTATTTTGAGGCAGGACTGGATGGAATATGAAGGCAATGTTGCCCCTTAGTAGAGAATGAGTCTTGCCACATTTCACAATGACAGCTATAGTAGTTTCCCCACAGAAGTAGACATTACAATTTTGGGGTAATAAAAAAAGGAGCCACTTAATCTTCCAGAATGATTTGTGAGCAATTGGTCTGAAAATTGCAGAAATAAAAGAAGTGTTCCTTTGTAAGAAAGCTGCCAAAATTCAAAATTCAGGGGCAACCAAGAAGTAACTGTAAACCCCCAGAGATCTCCATAAGAGATGGTTGCAAAACATTTACTCAGCAGAATTGAGACTGTTCAAAATCTGCAAGTCTTGCCTAGTCTGTACAGCAAGGCAAGTCTTGCCTAGTCTGCTCCAGAAGTCACACCTTCTTGGGTACTCCATCCCAGAAAATACTGCCAGGATTCTAGTGACCCCTAATCCACTGGTGCCTCTTGATCTGATAACCAGGTTCTACAGCTATGATCTTGGAAAACTGAAGAATGGAAGGGGAGCTTGCCATCCTCTAGATGTTGAACAGCTAGTCCCATTAATTCAACCAGAACAGCCAATGATCAGGGATGAGTTGCTGTTCACAGGTTTCCCCGCCCTTGAAGGATAAAATGGGTACTGTACACAATGTCATCACACCTGGGAGAGTTTTGCTGAACCATATTAAGGAAATCTCTCCTTTATGCACTGAATACACAACCAAAGAAGATACAGTAATACTACAGAAATCCAAACACCCACAGAGCCATGAGTTTATCTGTTTAGTGATGGTTTCTAATAGGATAAACTAAACAGGGTCAGCATGTAAAATACAGTTACTTTGGAGATCAATTGGGGGGGGGGAGGTAGAGTGGAAGGGGAATGAGAGTGTAATCTGCAATGGTTTTTCACCTCCGGGGTCCTGAAAGCAGCTAAACTATATTTGCTTATTTAGCTGATCCATTTTTTTTTATATAAGTATCTTAAATAAATGGGGGGAAATGCATTCATCTCATAAACCCCAGCCAGAGAAAACGTTGCCTCTAGCAAGACTTTGGGGGGGAAAGAAATATAAATCCCAAATCACAACAGTGGTTTGAAATGCAAACAGAGTTGCTGGCTATCAGATCCTTTTGACACAACTGTGGCTTTTGGTTAGCTCTGGGTTCCTCCCCAAGGCATCTCTCAGACATCGTGTTTACCACTTTGTAGAAGCTGTGAGTAAACCACCCCCTGGTGTTTCAACGATATCATCCATTTATTTGCAGCTGTCGTTCAGATGCCACTTTAATTTGATGAAAGTCATCACGGTGGTTTGGCTAATTTGATCCGCACACAGCTTCACAAACCACATCCTGAAACATACCCGGTGCCTGCATGGAAAAGCCCCCTCCCCAAGACCAACATTAAGAAGAGAGAGAGAAAGTGGCTAAGCACTGTTTGACATCTCAATGACTACTTGGAAGAATAAATAGGGTCCCGTGATTAATAGACCTACATGTACACACAAACCGATAGCATGGGTCTGATAGACACATGGAGAAATGTGCTGTCTTCAGCTGAACTGTCACTTCAAGCAGGTGTTGCTAACTTAACATATTTATTAAATAGGGTTTTATACAGCTTTCCAACAGGGCTCTGAGCACAGGCCTGCAGCAGGATTTCTCTTACATCAAGAAAAGAGAGGGAATACCTGGGTGTTGGGGCAGTGAGCAATTAATTCATTGGAAGACAGCACAGGGAAGCCTTGCAGATACATTTGAATGGGAACCCCACAGTGTAAAAACAAAGGAAAGCTGGGCTTTCTACCCAAAACCCAGAAAGCTGTCTTGTACTGAGGGCTTATCCACACTTACATTTTGCCCTGCTCTTTCCAGGCACAGCCCTGGGTCAGACCATTGGTCTATGCAACACACAATTATTTGCACTGAACGGCAGCAGCTATTCAGGTTTACAGCCAAGAGTTAGTTCAAATCCTACCTAGATATGCCAGGTACCTCTGCATGAAAAACAGCTGCTCTGCCAAAAAGCCACAGTTATTCTAATCTGTGTTTCTGTCCTCATATTGTTTTGGAAAAGTGCAAATTTGCTATATTTGACTTTAAATGAAAACTAAATTGAAATCATCCCCCAGCCCTACTTACAGGTCAGTTCGCTATGCATCAGAATTTGCAGACATGAACTTTCTCAAGCATCCCTATTAGGTTTGATAAATACTTTTTTCATAGGATGTGTGTGTTGGTGGGGGAAGCTAGAATCCCATACATGCACAGCTTGCCTTGAGCATCCAAGATCACAGGCATGGCAGTGTGGAAACGTTTGTGAAAATCAAGGTGAAAGCTGTTCACATTCCTTATCTGGGGGTCAGGAGGGAAATGCAACTTTCCCTGCTTTCTGGGGGGGGGGGGGGTCACTGTCGCAACGCACACATGGAACACATGTGCATGCATAGTGCACAAAAATTCTATGTGCAGGGGATGGGAACAATTGGTGCCTCTGGCTGTGATCTTTATTTTCCGTTAACGGACTTAGGTGAATGCCGCCTGTGTTTGAAGCTGCATATAATGAACTGAGAATGAAAGGGATAAACAGTAGCAGTTAAGGACTGTCTTTTCTTTTTCTCCTGGAGGAATGCTGAGCTTATTCAAGTCATGCTGCTGGCACAGGGAGCTTTTAATGGTCCCGGATAAGGAACTCAAAACCACATCTTAGCCTTGAGCACCTATATATACAAACAATAAAAATGCAACCAACATTGTGATTCTCAGTGGTTCTGGGTGCCAGGATTTGGAAGCTCAGGGCTTCCTAAAGGCATAGGTTCAAATGCTGCCGGAGATAGATAGATGATGATAGATAGATAGATGATAGATAGATAGATGATAGATAGATGATAGATAGATAGATAGATAGATAGATGATAGATAGATAGATAGATGATAGATAGATAGATATAGATAGATAGATGATAGATAGATATAGATGATAGATATATTATTAGCCTTTCACAGCAGGCGAGCATAGGTCTGGCTTATACTTCAGGGCTGAACTGCATTATGTGGGATTGGTTCTCCTGGTGTGTGTTTTTTTAATGAGTTGCAGCCATGAAGATCACAAAATTAATTGGAGCAGGGACTATGGGGAGGGGTTATTTTAAACTTTCCCTTTGTGTTGTTTCCCCAATCAAAATCCCAATACCCCCACCCCAGCTACAGTTTGCCCCATATGGGCAGGGGGGAAAACTGCCCTATGACTAGGTTAGTAGATTGTTTTCATGCAAGTGATCAAAAAGACTGCAGTAGACAGGTGTGATTCCCCTCACTTCTGTCCCCTACTGAAGAGCTATTTCCCAGACAAGCAAACAAAAACCCTAGGTATTTATCAGGAACACAGGAAAAAATCAGTTCAGTTCACATTTAAATGTGAACCTATCTAATCTGCAGTGTCTGAAATAATACACACACCAAAACACAGCCAGCCTTTGAAATCTACAGCTTTCTGAATTTTGCAAGGCTGTTCTCTGCCCACGTAATGTGTACAAAGATGCATATACTGGGGTAACGTGTGCATTAAAAATCCATTCATTTGTGAAGATAGCATACAAAAATGCATTATAGTAGAGAAAATTGCACGGCAGAAATATTCATAATGGGTAAAACGGCATGCAAATATGTGTATATTAGGAGAAAATTGAATGAAAATGCT
The DNA here is from genome assembly GCF_964188315.1 of Podarcis muralis. Taxonomy (NCBI): domain Eukaryota; kingdom Metazoa; phylum Chordata; class Lepidosauria; order Squamata; family Lacertidae; genus Podarcis; species Podarcis muralis. The sequence continues at coordinate 26,733,343 of NC_135669.1, forward strand.
GATTCCCCTCAAAAGAATAGCAAACTGATGTGGAAAGGTAGAGTTGGGGCGGGGGGGGGGGGGAGAGGAACTGAGATAAACCAAAATTGTCAGATTTGTCTATTGCTGGGATTTATAAAATTGTTATCTATGTATGCATCTAACTATGCATTTGACTCCTACACCTGTTAGACTTCTGGTCTTTTGTCATGATATAGACCAAAAAGAAGTCTGTAATGCCATCTTCTCTTTGAGCACTGAGAGGCGACAGTGACATTTGGTATTTGCAAGGGGTGCTTGCAATCAAATGTTGGACTTCTTCTGTTTGCTGGTCTATTCAGTGAGTTCTGCCCTCCTCCACGACAGTCTATTCTATTCTTTCACCCACCTGCTTTGTGCCCCCTCCCCCCAAAACCACTCAGCTTTCAATGGCCAGCAATTACACTCAGTTCTCAAGTAACTCTTTTGAGTATTTGTCCCTGAAGGTCTGCGGTGTGACTGCAAACCTTGAGAGCCCCCCAAGCCTGTAGCGGTGCCATTTTGGCTATGTAAACAGTTTTGAGGCACTCACACTTCAAAACTAGAGGCTATAGCATTTCACAACAATTTGAAGCACAAGCAAAACTGCCCATCTGCACACATGATTTTAAGGGGAGGAGGAAAAATTCAAAATGATATGATATTGCCTTGATTAAAGACTCCTTGTCACGCGACCAAAACAATTTTATTGCTATCATCCAAGGGAGAGATATTTGTTATGAATAAGAGTTGCCATGATTTGCAGTGGACATCCCAAAGTTGCAGAAAATGTTTCCTAAGATTAATTTAGGAGATTGTAGCAATGTTATATAACCTATTGATTACAATCTGCTCCTTTAAATCTGCAGGAAGAAAACATGTATTGATTTTAATTCTGTGAATCCCAGAGATGTTATATATACATTACTTGTCTCTAAAAAAGACCTCAAAGAAACATTGTTGATAATGTGATTTTATCCAGTTTGTATATAGTAGATGATTGTGGTAATGACCATAAAACCAATAAATATCCCTTAAATGCTGCTGTCCAATGTATATTATGCAAAGGTGCCTGATATTGCCTTATTTTGTATAATATATATGGCTTTCAAGATTCAGGTCTCTGAATAGGAAAGTTGGTTGTCTGGAAATCAAGAATTACAATGCAACCCATCTTTGCTCACATACTTGCTCAGTCTCTCCCAGAGCACTCATAGCTGGCAAGTTGGGAAGCTCTGCAACTCAGCAGGAGAACATCTGCCTTGCACTCAGAAGGTCTCAGGTTCTATTCCTGGTGGATCCAGGTTGGACTGGGAGAGACCATAGCCTGAAATCCTCAAGAGTCACTGTCAATCAGTGTAGACAATACTGAGATAGATGGACCGATGTATTGATGCAATACAAGACCAGTGGTGTTCCTCCTAACTACCCAAATTTTTTTTGAGGTGCTGGACAGTAGGACATCAGGATCAGGTGTACCAATGTGGGGCTCTCCAGGTGTCAGTGCACTGCAGCATCTATCAGCTCCAACCACCATGGTCAATGGTCAAGGATGATGGAGGTTGTAGTTCAAAATCATTGGGAGAGTGAGGTTGCCACATTGCCTGCTACTGTGGAAATTCTGTAAAACCCATTATCGATAAGGCCAGTTTCACTTTGTAAGACTGTGGCCTGATCACAAAACTGGTGAGAACCAGTTAGGAGGAACTTAACTGAATATTAGAGGGGAGAGAAGCCATATAAAGTACAAGCAGGGCTCTGCATATACAGTAAAAATAATTGGGTGAGTGTTTCCAAGGACTGTAGTTGGATAAAGAGATAGTGGGGTGATGGGGTGATGGGGGAGAGCATAAAACAACCAAGATGATGTATAGTTGTTCTATATAGTATGTGTCATAATAGAAAGTTCTCACAGATTCTCTGTACTTTGCCCTGTATTGCTTTACTGAATAAAGCCTGACTAACTAGAAACTTGTTGTGAGCCTCTGTACTAAATCCCCAGAGGGAATTTTCCCTCACAGTGTATTGACAGAAAGGGCAATGGGAGATAACAGGCCCAGGCAGGGCCTGAGAAACATCCCAAAGGCAGAGGAGGAGACAGAGGAGGAGCAATAATTATTTAGACTGGCATAGAAGCCAATTAGAAAAGGTCAAGGCTGGCTGCCGAGACCAAGCCCGAGTCCAGCTAGGAACCTTTTAGACCCTCACCAGGTCAGAGGAAGCTGTTGGGGAAAATATGGGAGTTCAATATGCAATACTTTGTGGGTTCAAGCCTGGATGGCCAATAAGGTTCATATTCCAGTTGCCAGTCAAATGTGATGTTTATTTATTAAAGCATGTGGATGATGCAGGTTGGACCCCAACAGTTGAAACACACTATTTCTACTTCACATTCACTGTGATGTAGCACATGGTGTGAGTAGAAATTTTTGCACTTCACAATAACAAGGCTGCGAAACAGGATCTTCTATTCCTCCTTTCCCCCTCTCCCTTCCTTAGGAGATAAGCATGTCTTGAGATAAACTGCTAGAGGCTACATGATCTTGACAGTGATGCCTGTGGTTATCAACATGTAGATCTTGCATTTCACCCAGCCCAGAGTTGCAGCCCCCACCTTGCTTACAAACACATTTCTGGTTCTTAAATTCATTAATAGCTTCATAGTTTCAATCCCTGCCCCCCACAAAGCCAGTGGGCTGCCAGGGTGGGTGTGGTCACCCCAAAGCCAGAACTGCATATCCTCCAATATTTCTTTGATGAAATAGGGATGTGCTAAATAATAAGGGACGCGGGTGGTACAGGGACGCGGGTGGCGCTGTGGGTAAAACCTCAGCGCCTAGGACTTGCCGATTGCATGGTCGGCAGTTCGAATCCCCGCGGCGGGGTGCGCTCCCGTAATTCGGTCCCAGCGCCTGCCAACCTAGCAGTTCGAAAGCACCCCCGGGTGCAAGTAGATAAATAGGGACCGATTACAAGCGGAAAGGTAAACGGCATTCCGTGTGCTGCGCTGGCTCGCCAGATGCAGCTTGTCACGCTGGCCATGTGACCTGGAAGTGTCTGCGGACAGCGCTGGCCCCCGGCCTATAGAGTGAGATGAGCGCACAACCCTAGAGTCTGGCAAGACTGGCCCGTACGGGCAGGGGTACCTTTACCTTTAAATAATAATAATAATAATAATAATAATAATAATAATAATAATGGCAGCCCACCCATCTGACTGGGTTGCCTCAGCCACTCTGGGTGGCTTCCAACGTATATAAAAAGATATATATATTTTTTTAAAAAAACTTCCCTATACAGGGCTGCATTCAGATGTCTTCTAAAGGTTGTATAGTTACTTATCTCCTTGGCCCAGGGGTCGCATAACTCCAACACCCTTAAGCATTTCTCAGATGAAAACAGGGACTTCCTAAGGGAAAATAGGACATTCCAGGATCAAACTGTGGTCCCTTCAAACTTTGCAATTCCATGATTCCATGAAATCAGAAACTGAAACGTCTTCTGTAAATTCAGGACTGTTCCTGGAAAATAGGGTCACTTGGAGGGTCTTCAATTGTCTAACCACTGGGGGCAGCAGAGCAGAGGGCCTAGCAGTCCTTCCATTGCCCCTATGTCTCACTTTCCACATATGCTTTGATTGTTATGTCTGACTAGCATTGCCAGGCATCTCTGCTTGTACATACGGAGGAAAAACAAAATGATGCGCTTTTTGTATACGCTCTCTTAAATCCAGGCAGGCAGCCACAATAGGCTACCAGCTTCCCCACACACCCCAACACACACACAAACACAGAGAGAGACTTTTGCTGCCACAGACTCTGTTGGCCCCGGCAATAAAGTTCTGATTTATAATTTATAGGGAGCCTTCTGCTGGGTCTTTAATGCTTTTTATTTCCTCAGGAAACACTGGCACACGGGCCTTAGTCAGCACATCAGAGGAGAAGTTGCAGGTGTTTCAAAGGCCCCTGACGCAAGGCTCGGCAGCCGACAATGGGCTAAGATAAGCAGTTTTTTAAGATTCCTGGCACACAGTGTGCCAGCTAACTCTTTAATACTTTAAATCAAGCCTTGTCAATCTCCCAGCTAGGCCTTTAATTTAAAATTAACAAGGTAGCTATTCCACCTTTAATAAATAACTATCGATCATTCCCCATCCCATCCCAGTGCTTCTTCTGGATTGAGGCTTCTGAGGCCATCTATGGTTGGTTACATGTCTCAAGATATACAACAGCTATTAAGTCCTTATTCAGCCCCCACAATCCAGGCATGGTTTCACCTGGGCATTGGTTCTTTAATTAACTGGTGTGGATGTGTTAGCTGGGTATATAAAAAGTATATGCAATTTCCTAGGGAGAGCACATCGCTTGCAAAAGATGCCAGGGAAAAAAAGCTCTACGAAACAAACAAAGCTCTCCTTTACCCAAAGAACAAATTCAATAGAAGATGTGTAAGCTTTTGAGCAGTGTGTCTTGGGGGCATAGGCAGGCATGAAATTAAAAAACAAACAAACCTGAGTCTTGGCTACAGGGTGCCTCTATGACTCATACGTAGTCTATTCATAAATACCAGGAATGTGGAAGCTCAGGCCAAGGGGCCACATACAGGCCTCTGAAGCATCTCTATCTGGCCCTTTTGACTCTCTCCAGGCCGTAGTCCCACCAGCTCTTATTTGAAGCCACTTTTGCCTGGCTTGGATATGACCCTTTACTCTGATATTCCCTCTTGCTTCCCTAAAAGGAGGATAGAGAGTGCTGTGTGAGTGTGTAGAAATTAGCCTACTTCACAACGGCAAGATTTGCATTTGTTTCTCCCCCCAATATTTGCCTCTGGCCCTGCCCAGCACTTACATGTGGCCCCCAGAAGGTTGCCCAGAAGACAGTGTGGCCCTTGGACTGGGAAAAGTTTCCCGCCTTTGGACATAGACTATTCAGTTTTTCTCTATTGTGATGATACTAGAGTGTCCTAAGGTAGTCAGAGTGATGCAGCAGTTAAAAATGTTGGATAAAACCCAGAGAAATTTGGGTTTATATCCTCCCCACCCTGGTATGGAAAGAGGCACTTCCTTGGGTATGAATCAAATAAATAAAGCACAACTGGAAAAAGTTCTGAACTTCAGAAGAAGAAGAGGAGTTTGGATTTGATATCCCGCCTTTCACTCCCTTTAAGGAGTCTCAAAGCGGCTAACATTCTCCTTTCCCTTCCTCCCCCACAACAAACACTCTGTGAGGTGAGTGGGGCTGAGAGACTTCACAGAAGTGTGACTGGCCCAAGGTCACCCAGCAGCTGCATGTGGAGGAGCGGAGACGCGAACCCCGTTCCCCAGATTACGAGACTACCGCTCTTAACCACTACACCACACTGGCTCACACAGAGGTATTCATTGTTAATACCTCTAGTTACAAAGATACAAAGATCTTGAGTAGCACTGAGAAGACCTCAAGCAGGGCATCTCTGCACCCATAAATCTTGCATGAAGATACATAATGGATTCTGCCATCACTTCGAGATTGAGACCACTTGTCTAAGGCCATCTAGAATGCACCCATGGCAAAACAAAGACCCGGACCTGCACATCCAAGGCCATAAAGTCAATGTGATATTTCCCAAAGTAATGACTACAGCATCTCAAAGCATGTTTGTTTCCTTAAGATGCTTGCAGAATCATAGAATGGTAGAGTTGTTAGGGACCCTGAGGGTTATTTAGTCCAACTTCCTGAAATGCAGGAATCACAGCTAAAGAATCCCTGACAGATGGCCATCCAACCTTTGATTAAAAAGCTCCAGTGAAGGAGAAACCACCACCTTCCTGTGTAGTCCATTCCACTGTTAAGCAGCTCTCGCCACCAGAAAGTTCTTCCTAACATTTAGTCGGAATCTCATTTCTTATTACTGTATGTGCTTCACTCATAAGGGTCTCTGGCTACCATACGAAGCAACTGACATAATTTCAGTCAAAAACAAAGCAAACAGTGAACAATAAATGACAAAATCCCAAAGTCACAATGAGCAGTGAAAAAACTTAAAATAAGAATAATGCATGGGTAGATGCATGAGTAGATGGATAAGCTTTTGGTGAGGTCCACCCCATCCAAACAGTTGGCATAGGTCAAAAAAGTGTGTTCAATTCTCGCAGGCCTCGTGCACCGCAAAGCCAGCTCAAGTTGGCCTCAGTTCAGCAGAGGTGCCATAGCCAACCCAACGGATCCCCAACTGAGTCATCTCCTCTCTTTAGAACCTTGATGTCAATGTGCCGCTTCCGTGTGGAGGGGCACCAACCCAGCTGCCCCTGGCACCTCTGACGCACCCCGCCAGCTGCTACCTTTGCATCAAGCTTTCTTCGTGGGAAGGACAGCTGCTATCATTGATTTGTACAGACCAGCGCTTAAATGAACCTTTTTCATCTGTCACTTTATTAAAAATAAACGAAGGGAGCATTGGAGTCTTTTTTTAGATGTCTCTGCACCTGGCAATCACCAGCTCACATCGGAGGGACGTGGGGAGAGTAAAATAACTTTGATTGCTTTATGCTCCCATCTTTTGACGCACCCGGCAGCTTGTGTGTCCCTGCCCCCACTCTCCTTGCACTTCTCAATCAGCTACAAGGGGGAGCGTGACATGAGGAATTTAGGGAAGGAAAGTTTGATGAGTTTATAAGCCACTAGTCTTCAAAGATACGCAGTCAAGCTATTGGCCTTGTCTTCCCAAAGCACACATGCTCAGATTTCAAAGCAGTCTTCCGAGTAGGGACAGGGATTCATTCAGTCTGCTTTTTGCAGTGGACTGATCCAATCTGGTACCCTTGAATTTTAGCCTGCTTACCAGAAAGCAACTCCCAGTTTATTGTTGTGGATCAATTTTATTTATTTATTTTTTCACATTTTTGCAGAGCAAGTTCCCCTCACATAATACATTTTCACAGGTTATTTTGGCTAACACATGCATTTTGATGAACACTATACCCTAGTTACAGTGTTTCTCAACCTGTGGGTCCCCAGATGTTGTTGGACTACAACTCCCATCATTTCTAGCCAGCATGATCAATGGTCAGGGATGATGGGAGTTGTAGTCCAACAACATCTGGGGACCCACAGATTGAGAACCTGCAATGTTGCACACATACCCTGACTAGAGAACGGCATCACAAAATCTCAAGAAATATGGGTTTTAAAGGGTGGCTGTTTCAGTTTCTGTGTGGTTTGGAAAGCACAAATTAGGTGGGTTTCCCTTTAAATGCAAACTGATTGGGACTTCTCCCAATCCCTACCTAACAGTACTGATCCATTTTGCTTGGCAACAATTCCTGACCAGAAAATTGGGAGACGGTCTTGACCCAGAATTCCTTAGCCCTTATGAGAGGTTATATGATAGCCATCTTCAACTATCTGAAGGGCTGCCACATGGAACAATCCTGCTTTCTGCTGAATCCAAACCAATGGATTCAAAAAGAAAGGAAGGAGATTTCAAGTAAACATTAGGAATAACTCTGAGGGAAAGAGCAGATTGATAATGGAATAGACTACCTTGGAAAGTGGTGGACTCTCCTTCATTGGATGGCCATCTGTGATTCCTGCACTGCAGGGGGTTGAACTAACTCACCCTTGAAGGCACCTTGCAACTCTACGATTCGATGATTCTATGAAATGGGGAATCTCAGAAGAACACACAGGGATTCTACTTCTATTGCACCGAGCAGACTCAGGCTCCCTGCCGTCTCGGCATGTCCCAACTCCTGCGAGTTGATGGAGCGAGAACAAGGCCAGTCACGCAATATTAGACAGAGCGCTGATCCCAGGAGACCCGACTGGCTCACCATCAAATGAAGAAGATGCAGTGTGGGAATCTGAGGGTATAACGTAACACTTTTATGTGATGGAGAAGAGGGGAAGAAAGGTACACCGGCGGAGGTTTGTGGAAGGGAATGTTAATAAGATCATGCCAACGGTGAAATCAACTGTCAGCAAGGGGAAGATAAAACTGAAAGCTGTCGGCAGAAATGGAAAATAACAGAGGGGTAAATAAGAAAGTAGAAGTATCACAGTGATGTCACAGATTTAAACTTTTAACTAATTTCAAAACTGAATGTCTAGCTGCCCCAGAAAAGTGGTGGCAGTACTAACACTCTCTTAGGCCATCTATCCCAGGATGCCTTCCTCTAAGGTTCCTCCTCCCTCCCTCAGAGCAAGGCAAAACAGGGGGGCAAGGGGAGAGGTATACTGATGTCACATTAGTGGCAACAAAATATTAAAAGTAACGGAGGTGGGGGTGCTATTTCACTGACTCTGTATGCTCTCCACTGCTTGAAGATAGTACTCCCTCATGCAGCTGTGGAAATTGCTCCTACAAAGAGACAGGGATGGCCACCAGTCAGGTGACTTTAGAAGATGATTAGACAAATTCATGGAGGAGAGCACTATCAGTAGGTCCACTCACCTTCCTTGGTGGGCGGTGTTGTAGCCAGTCCTTGGACCACGTGAGTGATCTCAGAGGCTGCACTAAAAACAGGGGAGGAAGACGCATGGCCACATGCCATCAGCCTTCCCCCATGGTGATGCTACCCTGCTTTTGCACCTTGCCCAGGGTGCTGGCAACCCACGCTATGCCACTACCTACCTAACAGAGTTGTTGAACTTGTGTTTTTTATATTGCAGCCCACCCTGGGACCTTATGGTGAAGGGTGGGTATGGAATGATAATAAAGAGAATACCAGCAAGGTTCAAAGAGAGGAGGGCTATTTTGAAGAACCGAAAAGCATATTTAGAGTGAAATTTAGAGCAAAACACAGTAAAGAAATGGAACAAGTTTAAAGAAAGAGAGGAAGGGAGAAAAGGAGGTGTGTGTGTGTGTGTGTGTGTGTGTGTGTGTGTGTGTGTAACCCATGCCTTCATAATTTTGTCTCCTGATCTCTCATGTAGTGTCAAGAGGCAAGTCTGCAAAAAAAACACCAACAACACGGTTGAGGGGGTATGTGTGCATGAGAGACAGAAACACCACTTTGCAGAGGCTGCTGGGTTTCTGCAGGGAGACTCCTCAGATGGTATGATGAGAGGTGAGAAGAAGCTGCAACTGCCAAGCTCCCTCCCTCACACTGGCTGTGATTTTGCAGGCTGTCACCAGGGAAGTGGCAATGCTGTGGCAGCTGCAGCTGGGCTCCCCAACCCAATCACGGCTTCTCCTCCGCTGCTCTCTGCTCCTAATCAATTACAAAGGAAGCCACAGTAAGCCAGGGGGACAGGCAAGAACAACTGGGAAGGTGTGGGTGGGAGAGAGAGAGAGAGAGAGAGAGTGAGTCTGCTGGCAAACTCTTCCAGGAAGTAATTAAAAAACAGTTTCTCCTCACTCACTGTCTTTCCTTCCATCTGTCCAGCAAAAAGTGCCAAAAGTGCTGTGAATCATAGAAAATTACCTAAGGAAGGCCATCCTAGGGATGGAAGGATGGAAGGGAGTATCCATGGTAAGGGAAGGGAAAGCAAGGCTACTAGCCAAGATGGCTACACTTCCAGGGTTAAACTGTAGTTGAACTATGAAACTCACTGGCCCAGAAGGCAGTGATGGCCACCAACCTAGACGGCTTTAAAAGAGGATTAGACAAATTCAAGGAGGGGCAGAAGCCTATCAAAAGCTACCAACCATGATAGCTATGCTCTGCCTATGCAGTCAGAGGCAGTAATGTTTCTGAATACCAGTTGTTGGAAAGCACACAAGGGGAGTGGGTTCTTGTGTGGGGGTCCTGCTTGGGGTTCCTCACAGGTATCTGGGTGTCCAGAACAGGATGCTAGACTAGATGGGCCATTGGCCTGATCTGGTAGGCTCTTCTGAAGTATTTAATGGGGATCAGCAACTTGTGCAGCATGCCTTGTGAGCAGATCAGCTCAGAAGTTTGGTCCCACAGAGAATGGGTCCACAACGAAATGGTGTACAGAGATGGTACTACAGACTGCACCACTTCATTCTGCAAGTGGAGGCACCACTTTTGAATGCTTCCCACTTAAAAACAACAACTCTGAAGGTGAAATTAGCATTCTCTAAGAGATGGGGGGTGGAAAACCCCATGTAAGAAAATTCACAGGAAATTTCTAAAAAAAATAAATCAACAAATTTGAGAAAATTCAGCGCAGATCTAGGCTCAACAGATCAACCACAGCAATCTCTCTGCCTCCAACTCCCACTCCTTAGGTTAGCACCTGTCTCATGTAACAAGACCCCTCCCCCACTCTCACAATGAGTGCCATTCAAACTTGCATTATAGTGGTGCGTTAGGAAAGAACCATAGCTCAATGGTAGAACGTCTGGTGGTAGAAGTTCCAGGTTCAATCCCTGGTGTCTCCAGATGGGGCTGGTAAAAGCTCCTGCCTAAAACTCTGGAGAACTGCTTCCAGTTAAATGTACATGATACTGGACTTGATGGACCCATGGTTTGACTAAGTATAAAACAGCACCCTACACTCTAATTTATTTGCTGGTCCTCCTAACACCAAATATTCCAAAACAGGGCAGGCACTGTAGCTGGATTTCAACACCCATGAGCCCCTGTCAGCATGGCAAATGATCAGGAACGATGGGAGATGTAGTCCAGTAACATCTGGAGGACTACAGGTTCCCCATTCCTGATATAACCCAGCTCTAATTGAAACAAAATATCACGCAACTGGGCTACTGTGCCATCATCTCACACACATTCCCAAGCTGCAAAAGGATCCTCAAGCAACAGCTGTCCTCTTTTGAACCCATCCCTCTCCCCTGATGGATGCCCCATATATATCTCTATATCTATCTCTATATCTGTCTGTCTATCTATCTATCTATCTATCATCTATCTATCTATCTATCTATCTATCTATCTATCTATCTATCTATCTATCATCTATCTATCATCTATCTATCTATCTATCTATCTATCAATCATCTATCTATCTATCATCTATCTATCATCTATCTATCTATCTATCTATCTATCTATCTATCTATCTATCTATCATCTATCTATCATCTATCTATCTATCTATCATCTATCTATATCTATCTATCTATCTATCTATCTATCTATCTATCTATCTATCATCTATCTATCTATCTATCTATCTATCTATCTATCATCTATCTATCTATCTATCATCACCTTTATATATACACACTTTTTAAAAGGTGTTGGCTCCAGCTCTGAGAAGCCACAGGTTTCTTTTTTATTATTGTCTTGCTTTGCTTCCCCCTCCCTGCAAGGCTTCCAGCTGATATTTCACTCTGTCCCAGCTGAGGTTGCCATCTGCCAAGTGGTCACCCAGGCAGACACATTTGCTCAGCACTGGGATCAGCATGAGTATGAAGGTGACATTTTTCACAAGCAAAGGAGTTTTGTTTGTGTGAGGTTTTTGTTTTGTTTTTTGCTGTTGTTCCTTTCTGTTAATAATTTTTTTTTAAAGGTTTCCTGGAAAATTGGAGGGAGGCATCAGGAATGAAAACAAAACTGCAGGCAACTGCTCTGCCAAGGCCAAACTAGACATTTGCTAGATGCATAGCATGAAGCTACGCATCCTGTTATTGTGTTCCTCCATGAGAGGTATGCATGGGGGTTAATTCTTAAAGGGTGCACAGCATGCAAGGAAAGAGGACTTACCTCTTCCCTTCCCTGCAGAATCAGACCCAAACCCTCAAGCATAGTTAGAAGCCTTAGGGAACAATCCCTCTTGGCACCAATGGAGATTTCTTCCCTAAGGCTCATACAGGTTAGGGATGGTGGTTCTGATTGTAATGAGAAGGAGAGGTATGAGCCACCATTTTACATGAGCTATGCTCTCTGTAAGGACCACCACCACCACCACCACCATGTGGCTGTAATTTAGAAAGAAAAACCAAGAGACTAAGAAACACTCTTCATGTCTACAGAACGTTTAGTTTAGCCCTTAGGTTAACAATGCAATCCTATTGTATTCAGCTTACCTCCTCCCATGTAAGCATGTATAGGATTGGTCCATATTTCTCAAGATCAAGATGTGGGACAAATTCAGTTCATGTCATATTTGAATATGGACTTACTTGGTGCCTGCTTCCTAAAACAGCCAAATTCAAAACAGTTATCCTTCAAAAATCATGCATCTCCAAATTTTGCTTTGCAGGTTTCCACCCTGCCCCCACACAAACATGCATAAAAACGCATGTGTTCCGGGAAAGTATTTGTGAAAGCAACAAATGAAAACACCTTGTATGTAGGGGAAATTGCATGCAGATATGTGCATTTTAGGATAATTTCAAATTAAAATGCTGAGAAATTTTTTTTCTAATTTGAAAAAAAAATATGTATCACAAACTGATGCAGAGTGTGATAAACAAAACTTAAGATGAAAAGAATGAGAAATGGAGAAAGCAGAACTGACAGTTTCATCTATTGATAGGTCGAGGTGAGTTGCTTATCTCCATTTCCTCTGTGATAGCTCACTCACATATGCAAGGCACCATTTCATGCTTTGATCACGAAGTGAACTTGCATATGCAAAGCAGCTTGTCTATTACAAGCACCTTGGCAACCGAAATATCTACTGTTTTCCCCTCCACCCACAAAGTTATTGCTACTGATCCTGAGCCAATATAATCTTTTATCTAATACAACAAACCTAAATACCTAAATACCTAAGAAAAATTGCACTGAAACCCTCTTTATGCAACAGTCTACATCACCCCCCATTACAGTCCACCGACTGTAAGAACTGTGGTCTGCTCTTGTTGTCAGTGTCCCTCTAGTTGCCCAGCCACCTGGGATCCTTTTAACCACGCGTGCCTGGAATTAAAACGGGGACTTTCTGTGTGCAAAGTGTGCATTAAGAGTACCTACCTGCTCACCTGGTCCACCAGTCCTGGGATATCTGGGAAGAATGCCGATACAGGTAACATTTCTGCTAGGATGAAGGATATCTAAAGTAGTTGTGGTCCTGTACTTAGCAGGCAAAGACAGCCCACCTGGACAAACCAGCTTCTACTTGCCTCCTTATAGTGTCCCAAGTTAAGTTACTGGCCCTAGGATCAGGGAACAGGAGAGACAGCACTAGTGCTTGCAACATCAAGGCAAGCAAAGGCTGTGCATGTGTCAACATTGCTCATGAGCCTTCATCCTACGATGAGCGAACATACTACCTGAACTCTTTAGATGTGTAAGAAGGCAGCCATTTTTGTTCCTACCTGTGCCTGTTACAATCAGCAGTGTTTCTGTTGTGCAGCAGACTTCTGGCTTCTGTCAAATGCAACAATATTAAACTCCCTGTACTCTGCACACTGTTTAATGTTATGGAAGTTGCATTCTGTTAAGTTACAAGTCTTACATCCATTTCAATGCAAAGTAAACAGCAAAGCAATACAAAAAAGGTAACAGACTAAAACAACCAATACAGTGATGTGAAGAAACACCAGTTGCATTCACTTGACTGATCTCCATTCCAGTTGAATGGCAGCCACGACAACTCCCTTTCCCAGTTTTGCCATAATTATCTGACATTTTTAGCTCTTGTAACACCCCCTCCAAAAAATAAAAATAAAAAAAACTGTCCACACTCCACCATCGAGAACACATAAAAAAAGAGCCTGCTGGATCAGGCCAATGGCCCATCCAGTCCAGCATCCTGTTCTTACAGTGGCCAACCGGATGCCTGTGGGAAACCCACACACATGGTCCAAGCACTCTTCCCTCCTGCAGTTTCCAGCACTGATATTCCGAAGCATTGCTGCCTCCCACTGTGGTAGCAGAGTACAGTGGTACCTCAGGTTACATACGCTTCAGGTTACAGACTCCACTAACCCAGAAATAGTACCTCGGGTTAAGAACTTTGCTTCAAGATGAGAACAGAAATCATGCTCCGGCAGTGTGGCGGCAGCAGGAGGCCCCATTAGCTAAAGTGGTGCTTCAGGTTAAGAACAGTTTCAGGTTAAATACCGACCTCCAGAACGAATTAAGTACTTAACCCGAGGTACCACTGTATAGCCATTATGGCTAGGAGCCATCAGTAGCCCTCTCTGGCCCCTACTTGAATTGCCCCCTGCTAATACTTTGTCTCCAGATTACAGATATTGAAAGGGCTTTGCATGACCAGGAGCCAAGCATGGAGACAAGCGGGTGCTGCTGCCATTGTGCTGAGTCACCATTTAGATGACATACCATTTGTTTCCTCTAATTACCAGCCAGGCTTCATCTTAAAGCTATTTACACTGATTGCCTCTCCGACTGCCTTTGCTAGTCAATGCTGCTACAGATTAACTAATCTGCCTGTAGGAAGGCGGATGGGTGGGTGGGATCCACCTAAATTCTTTTATCGGGTGCCCTGCTTTGCAGTGCCTCAGCTTCGATTGCTGCCCGCTCGTTCTCCTAATCTGACATGACTCAAAAAGGCTTCAACGGCAGCAATCTGCTCAGTTTCCTTCATAAATCTGCAAACCCTCGATGAGTCCCCTTGTTAATCTTCTCTTTGCTAATAATTAGAGACTGGTGTTCCTGACCCCTGCATAATGCAGCTGACAGCTTCCTAGATACCTACGTCCTCATTCAGGGCTGCCTATTACTGTGCCTTTAAGGCTACCTCTGTGCAGCCTGTTGAATTAAATATACAGAATAATGTACAGCGTATGTTAATGCAGTAGACCTTGAGCCTTTTATGCAAAGGAATCTACCATTTGTTTTGACTTTGCAGCTCCCCTCTTCCCATCACAGGGGACATGATAGGAACATCACTGACACACAACCCACCCACACTTATGTTGATCATCCATATTGATCACATTGGAGTTCCTTTGCTTATTTATGTGCTGTATTTATTTGCAAAAAGGTCTATAAGAACCTGAGAAGAGTCCTGCTGGAGCCAATCTCGTCCGGCATCTTTTTCTCACAGTGGCCAACCTGATATTTACAGGGAGCCTGCAAGCAAGACCTGAGTGCAACAACCATTCTCTCCACCTACAAATCCTTGAAACGGGTATTCAGAGGCCTGCTGCCTCCCACAGTGAAGGCAGAACATAACTATCATGGCTAGCAGCCACTGGTAGCTATATCTTCCATGAATTTGTCTAAAATTCTTTTCAAGGCCATCCAAATTGGAGGCCATCACTGTATGGTCATACCCTCCAACATCCCTTATGCTCCGCTCTGTTCCCGCTTTCTTCCCACCCAGGGCAGTCCTGCCTTCTGCTGCCCCTCAGAGCCCACGTGTCACCCAGGCCTGGGCCTCAGTGGCCTCAGCCTCTCCTTGCCCACTTTCTAGCTGCCCAAAGGAGGAAGTCAACAGCAGCAGCCATGGAGATGCCATGGGCAGGCAACAGGGTGTTCTTTGACAGCTACAGCTTGGGACAAGCACCAGCTCATCCTCCCCCCTGGAGCTCAGCAGTGGCGGCATTGGTGGGGAAATAGGGACATTCCAGGATCAAATCAGAAGCCGGGGTGGCTTTCATAATTTCAGGACTCTCTCCCTGGAAGATTGGGACACGTGGAGGGCATGTATGTTGCGGAAGCAAACATCCATAGTTTAACTATGTGGTGTTTGAAAACCTTCCTCTTTTATTCCGTCTTGAATCTTCCAACATTCAGCTTTGCTGGCTGGCCCTGAGCTCCAGCATTATGAGAAAGGGAGGAAAAACTTCCCTCTGCCTGCTTTCTCCACATCAAACATAATTTTATATACTTCTATGCCCTCTGTAACGTGCCCTTTTTCTGAAGGCACATCAGTCTGTTTCCAGTTTAGGGCAGTTTCACACGCTCATTTGTAGGACTATTCCACTGCATCCCTCCATCATTCTGCTTAAACAAATAGAGAGACCCAAGGGGGACCCAATGTTTTATGCATTTTACCCTTGGATATGTAATTTTTTGTTGTTTAGCAAACATGCTTATATTTATATATGTAGTTTGTCCTAAAATGTGCTTTTCTGTATGCGTTCCAAAGTAAACTACACATTTTTTTTATAGACAAGAAGATCCAAGAGCACATAATTCAAAGTGTGAAAGAACCAAATGCTGCGTTTTAGGGAAGAGCGAATCAGTTCAGTTCACTTAAAAACAGACCTAATGGCCTCCTTGAGCATCCCTTCAGAGCAATTGGTAATCTACAGACTTCGGCTGTGAAGCAAGCCCAGGGGTCCCCCCTCCAGTTTGAGATCCAGGTTCTACTCTCAAACACCCCCAAGAGTGGCCCTGACATTTATCCTGAACTGCACCTGGAATAGTAGGAAGGAAGGACATGGTGGGTAGCAGGAAGAGAGTTGGTGGTCCTAGCCTGGGGTTTGTTGGAAGCAGATAGGCTGAGTGAGTTGGTAAGTGTAATAGACTATGAATGGAGATGTGCCTGGCCTGAATGATGGATATCTGAGCAGACAAGCAATCCACACACGGCCCAGTCTCCCTGCAAGGGCATCTCTGATTATTCTCAAGCCTTCACTCTCCACGTTTCTGCTTCGGTGGCTCGCTGCGGTTCAGTGTGTAGCAAACTCCTCACTGACTTGGCACCAGGAGGATAAGCAGCTGCAGCAGAACCAGCCAACTTGAAGGTAGCAAAAGAGAAAGAAAGAGAAAAAGAGAGAGAGAAAAGGGAGGGGGCCGGGGGAAGAAGGATGCCTGAGGTGCCAGCTGTAGATGGAGAAGCTGTTTGAAAGAAGGTGCAACCCTAGTTTCACAGGTATGCAGATGGAGAAGCCAGGCAGAGAAAGGTGAGAAATAGCTAAGGGGCGAGGGAAGGAGAGGGACTTCTTGCCTAGCCAAAGCCTTATCTTGTCCCAAAGCTGCTATGGGTCAGTGGAGTTGCCATGGGGAGGGGGCTAAGAGGCAAGGGGGCAGCAGGGGAGGGCAGGAGGTGTAAATGACTATCATAGACTCATAGAATTGTGGAGCTGGAAAGGACCACAAAGGCCATATAGTCCAACCCCCTGCAATGAAGGAATCTTTTGCCCAATGTGAGTCTCAAACCCATGACCCTGAGATTAAGCGTCTCATACTCTACTGGACATTAAAAGCTCATCAATTTTGTTGAATTAATTAAACCAAATAATTGTAGTTCATTTTCAATAAATGTGCAATGAATTGTTTCTGTTTTGAATTTGTGTTATTATCTTCTGTAATGGGTTGCGGAAACTGCTATCCCAGATAATGCTTTCTATAGGGTTGGGTAAGGGGCACTGGAGATGAATTTATGGGGCTAAGGCGGGGGGGCACATTTGGGAACTACTGCTTTAGAAGTAAAAGGTAAAGGAACCCCTCACCATTAGGTCTAGTCGTGGCCGACTCTGGGGTTGCGGCGCTCATCTCACTTTATTGGCCAAGGGAGCCAGCATGCAGCTTCCAGGTCATGTAGCCAGCATGACTAAGCCACTTCTGGTGAACCAGAGCAGCGCATGGAAACGCCGTTTACCTTCCCGCTGGAGCGGTACCTATTTATCTACTTGCACTTAGACGTGCTTTCAAACTGCTAGGTTGGTAGGAGCAGGGACCGAGCAATGGGAGCTCACCCTGTCACAGGAATTTGAACCGCCAACCTTCTGATCGGCAAGTCCTAGGCTCTGTGGTTTAACCCACAGCACCACCCACGTCCCTACCGCTTTAGAAGACACTTAGCATTTTTTTCTCTTTCTTTCATCAAAAAGGACAGTGTCACTTTGCACAATTGACTTTGAATATTCTCCAGCATTTTTATTTTATTATTTGGCAGAAGTTGCCATTCCTCTCCACCCTCCACCCATGGGGAACTCAGTTGCACGGTTGACACTGTCTCTATCTATCCAGCATCTCTAAGGCAGGTGGTTTGGGGAAAACAGCCTCATAAGCAAAACTGGGACCAGTGGTGGGCCAAGCCAGCCCTGCAAGCCAGAGGTTCTCCATCCTCACCACTGAGAGATCCCCTGCTATCATAATAATAATACACCTTTTCCTACCTATATTGATAGCAAGACTCTGATAGCTCTTTCACACAAAATCAATGCTCTGGCATGGTAGCTCCCCATGAGAATGAAAGCCTTGTGCAAGGATGTGGGGAGAGTCTTCACAGTAATTCTGAACAGCACACATTCTCACAAGTGACAGGTTTCCAGGAATTGAAAGAGGAGCAGGAAGGTCACATTGTTCACCTTGCATTATAACGTTCTCTCCGGAGCTCTGCCATCACCTCAAATAAAACAAAAACGATGTTTTGCTTACCAGCTGGTATCGCCAGCGAATTATCCATGAGGTGTTGCTACCAGGCTTGTGTTAAGCTGGTATCCAGATGGGGCTCTTTAGCACAGCCTCAGCACTACACAATGAGCCATTTAAAAAGTACCTTTAAATTCGTAATATATGCAAATGCATGTGTCTTTTTATACCCTGGGACGTGAACAGCAACAATATCCCTTGATATTTAAGTCTTTCAATCAAAATATGTCGGAAGCATCATCTCAAGAACTGCCATCGGGGTGGGTGGCTGGAGGGATAAGTGGATTGGTACAAATTCAAGCTTATCTCTATGAGTTCTTTTGTAAATCAACTCAAAATGCTCCCCAGTGATCCTTTTCCTTCCAGATTGCATCATCAGGTGTGTCCCTGGATTTCTCAAACGAAATGTTCCTTCCCTGGAATGTTTTGGCGTACCAAATTCCAAAGCTGCTTGAAGTTTTGAAACAATTTACTTTGAGCACACAGACAAATGTCCCCCAGAGCTTCAGTAGCCAATTTTGGGGGTGGGGAATTGTTTCCAAGTGTTTCCAATCCTGCCGCTTTCTGATATACCATTCTTCCCTGCTAACTGCGTTTCCTTTTCTGCAGCACCTACAGTCCCCAGCCCCAGCCTTCCTCTCGCCTCCATTCCCTCTTGCATGTTCTCGCATATGTGTGTGTTTGAAACCTAAAGCTTCCTTCCCTGGATGAGCACTGAGATTTCCACGATGAAGAGCTTTTGTGCCGTGCCACTGTGCAAAGACAAAGTAGGTTTCAGCTGGCACTTAATGGCCTGGAACGTTTACTCTCCAGTGCATAAGAATAAAGCTCTCATGCAATGTTCCCAGGCACTGTGCTGTAACTTTATTATTGGACAGTGAGAAAAGAGAGAGAGAGCGACAGGCAGGCAGACAGGCAGACTCTCTGAAAGTTCGTGTGTATCTATGCACACATTTAATATTAAAACAACTGCCCCCTACAGGTTCGGGTGGCACACATATTTATGGCATGAGAAGGTTAAAGTACAATAAAGGATTCCTGAACCACATATTAAGAATATGGGATGGGATAGATACAAAAGTCTCCTGGAATGGAAAACACCCTGGTGGTTCTCACCCCTTGAAGCAACATCTGTTTAAAAGCAAATATGAAAGGTAAATGGGCCACGTACAGGGCATTATTGATGGAGGTAGACGATCAATTAAAATTTTAAAAATTTGAAGAAGATGCAATGACAGATTGGTTACAGTACCACCAAGTTAATGATACTTTTAAATATAGATAAGAGAAAGGGTTTTGATACTAAAAGATCACAGTTTGAATATGATTTGTTAGACAATACAGTGGTACCTCGGGTTACATATGCTTCAGGTTACATACGCTTCAAGTTACAGACTCCGCTAACCCAGAAATAGTGCTTCAGGTTAAGAACTTTGCTTCAGGATGAGAACAGAAATCGTGCTCCGGCGGCGCAGCAGCAGCGGGAGGCCCCATTAGCTAAAGTGGTGCTTCAGGTTAAGAACAGTTTCAGGTTAAGAACGGACCTCCGGAATGAATTAAGTACTTAACCCGAGGTACCACTGTAATGTCAAATTGCTGTCAAAAAGGCATAAATTGTTGTTGGAACAGCATACAAAGGATGAGGAAGTTAAAGCGGTAATGATACACTGGGCGAGGGATTTTGGATATAGTATGCAATTAAAAGATTGGGAGAAATTATGGAAAGAAGATATTAAATTTACTGCATGCTGATCATTGAAATTATATGAAAATGATGTATCATCGGTACTTAACACCAAGTAAAATGGCAAAGATGTACAAAACTAGTTCAAATGTTTGCTGGAAATGTAAAAAGAGGGGAGGCACTCTTTTCCACTTGTGGTGGGTATGTGATAAAGTAAAGGCTTTCTGGGAGATGATTTATAATGAATTTTTAAAAATGTTTAAAAGTACATTTGTTAAAAAAACAGAAGCCTTACTGTTAGATATAATAGGTGACAAGTTACCAAGAAAAGATAAATGATTATTTATGTATGCAATGACAGCAGTGAGGGCATACCAAGAAGGAAATATGCACAATGTAGGAATGCCAAAAGGGCCCTGCAGAGTCAGGCCAATGGCTTGCCTAGTCCAGCATCCTGTTATCAGAGAGGCAAAAAAAAAAAATGTCTATGGGAAGCCCATAAGGAGGACCTTGGAGAAACAAAACTGCCTCCAGCAACTGGTGGTCAGAGGCATGCTGCCTCCAACACTGAAGGCAGAACAGAGACATTGGAGCTACTAATGGACTAAACCTGTATGCATTTGTCTTATTCACTTAAGAAGAGCCCTGCTGAATTAGACCAATGGACCTTCTATCTAGTCCAGCATCTTGTTCTTACAGTGGCCAACCAGATGCCTATGGGAAGCCCACAAGCGGGACCTAAGTGCAAGAGCATGCCCACCACACGTGATTCCCAGCAAATCATGCTCAGAGCCAGGCAGCCTCTGACCGTGGAGGTAGAACATAGCCATAATTTATCACCTTATCCAGTGCTTTTTAAAAAATAGGGAGGGGAGGTGCCCATACTCTCTATGAAATTTTACAGTAAATGCCACACTTTTAACACTGATACTGTGTACTCTTGAGTTAACCCCCCCCCCAAAAAAAAGCACTGACATTATAGTTTGTGAACCACAAATGCCTGGTTCACATAGGTGGGTCATTATTTTTCCAATCTGAAGTTTGGTTCACTCCATTTCCAGATCAGTTTGCAATTTATTTATTGTTCTAATAGAAGTCTCATGAAAAGCCTTCAGTTAGATGGGTCATCGCTTCCTTTCAGGCCTCAGAGACCTCTTATGATACTGCTGGGGAAAGGAGGTTGACACATTGGAGACTGAAACTGACAGCCAATATGAAGGCTCTCGATCATTCCAGGTCTTGCATGAACATGCTAGGCTGGCCCTGTGCCCTACTGTATAGAGGGGAGTCCCCTTTAGCTGTATTTGAAGTATTGTCTACACTGACCACCAGCAGCTCTCTGTGGGTTCACGTTGGGGACATTGCTAGCCATACCTGGAGATGCACTGGACTGAACCCAGGACCGTCTGTACCGATGAACTACAGCCCTCCCTAGATAGGTTGCATGGCATGATGGTCCCAAGACAGCACCCTTGTGAGCAAGTTGGCCTATTATGCAATAAAATATAGACCTGCCTTGGCACTGTATGGAGTTTATTCTTGCAGACTGGTCCAGAATTCTACCACCATTAAGGACCACAAAGAAATTCTGCTTCCCTCGCCCCCCTCATCAGTTCCATGGACCCCAATCACCTTTCCACAGCAGCTATCTCCTCTTTACTAAGTAGGCCACCCGAGTGTAGATGCTGAAGCCAGAGACAACCTCGCGAGCTCATCCTGCCTTTATGCTCTCAAAGCTATAGCATTAATGCATCAACACAGATAGGAAAGGGGAGAGAGGGAGTCTTGACGGAAGAGTGAGAGGCCCCAAATAAACCCATAATTCTGCCACTGCTGCGCATGCTGTCTCTTGGATTGAGGACAGCGAAGGTTAGAGGAAGAGTTAGTGCTCCACTCTGGAACTGCGCTCAAATAAATTTTGTTACCCCCAACTTATCTCTTTTGTTCTAAGTCCTTAGCAGCGATGATGATACGGGTAAGAGAGACGCTATGGAACGGAGGCCAAGGCTTTGTGCGGCTCTTTTCTGCCACCTAGTGCCTCTCCTACTCATAACTTGCCGCGTGCTAAATTTAAGATCTCTCCAGAGAAAGAGGGAAATTGGCAAGGGAAGACGGGCCCAGGTTTATTATGCAAGGAGGTATTAAAACTGACGGAGGCGGTATTAAATTGTGGAAATGCACACAGAGAAGAGAGGATGACTGACAGCGTGAATCCTGCATTAGTGCAAGCCTGCTGGATCAAGCCAATGCCCAACTTGTCCAGCATATTGTTTTCGCAGCAGCCACCTGGATGGCTATCGGAGGCCAGCAGCAACAGTCTCCCCACTTGCGATTCCTAACAGCCTCAGGCTGATCCAGCAGAGTTCTTCTTAAGGTAGTAGAATCATAGAAATGCAGAGTTGTAAGGGCCACAAGGGTCATCTAGTCCAACTCCTAGCAAGGCAGGAATCTTTCACCCAATATGGAGCTCAAACCCACAACCCTGAGGTTAAGGCTCAAACTCTACCAGCTGAGCTATCTGTATGATTTGACAAATTCATAGAGAATAAAACCATTGCTGGCTACTAACCACCACAATGTCTATGTTCCATCTTCAGTGCTGGAGGTGGTGTGGTTGTGAAAGAACTAGCTCCAGAAACCCATAGTAGTATGAATAAAAACTAAGTCCATCAAGGGCAGCAGTGGGGAACTTTAGTTTAGGGACCTGAATATGGCCCTCCAGACCTCTTTATCTGAGACTTGGGACTTCCCCTGGGCCACAAACATCACCAGTGCTGCTTAGAACAGAGAAGACCATACTTTTACCATACAAAGGTAAAATTCACTTTTGGTGCTCTGCCCACTTTTGCCCCTGGGTCCACCTCACAGTAGCGCATGGCCACTGGAAGGTTGACTAGAAGGGAATGTGGGCCCAAATCAGGAAGGTTGTTGGTCAAATTTTTCAAGCCAATCCAGGGCTCAGAAAACAAGTAATTTCTTCCAGTCAGCTCCTCCTATTGGACAACCGTCCCACTTTCCTTCCCATAGCTGGTAAGCTGCAGTGGAAGCAACTGTCATTGCAGAAGATGTGAAGAGGGAGGTTTGCTCTGTCCCTTTCTTCCATCCTTCTTCATTGCCTTGGCTCACTGAGTAGCAGCCTGCCAGGACATGAAGCCTGGTGTTCATGTGTGAGGTGGGAGACATGGTTCTCCCAAGGGCTATTGCAAACTACATCTCCCATAGGCAGCCTGAATTGGTCATCACAGACCTTGCTTTCAGGAATGGAAAGGGGCTATTTCCAAGACCAACACACACACACACACACACACACACACAGAGAGAGAGAGAGAGAGAGAGAGAGCACATATCTTCCAACTACTTCTCTGCAAATGCTGTATGAAGTGTCCCTAGATAGGTGTGAACATGTATTTAAAGGAGAGGGCTCCCTTCCTAGGTGAGCTTGGAATTGTGCAAAGATGACCTGATGGACTTCGTGAGACATCAAGAGCACTTCACATCATCAGCTACTTAACAGCAGTCACTTTTGGCTCAGACTTAGGCTGCAAAGGCATGTCCAGCCCCATACTTCACTACTTCACCTGCACACTTCATGAATTAATGTTTGTATACCTTTCATAAATGTCAAGTGCTGCTCATGTATTAAGTATCTTTAAGTGAAAGGTTTTTGTTCAGTTTTTGTGTGTAGAGGGGTGGGTTAAAGGAAAAAAATCCACTGCGTTTCTTACATTCTAATATTCCATTTTCTATGATGGGCAGAAACCAGAACAGATGATTGACTAATAGAAACCTCTGAAAATCCACAAGGAGATCATGAAGGCGCCTCTGTTGCTTCATTTCTATGAAGCTACTTCCCCAGCCTCCTAGTTCCTCTACAGCAGAGGAAGTCAAGATGGCACCCGCCTGATGTTGTTGGACCACAACTCCCAGCAGCCCCAGCCAGCATGGCCAAAGATCAGGGATGATGAGAGCTGTAGGTCAACAACATCATGCTGGCTGCCAATTACAAGAAAGGAGATTCTGACTAAACACTGGGAAGAACTTTCTGATGGGAAGACTTGTTTGACTCCCTCAGAAAGTGGTGGGTTCTCCTTTCCTGGAGGTTCTTAAACAGAGGTTGTCTGGCCATCTGTCAGGGATTCTTGAGCTGTGATTCCTGCATTGCAGGGGGTTGCACTAGACCCTGGGATACTCTACAATTTCTATTATACCTCTTTCTTACTGCAATTTAGCCTGTAACTAATCCTAAATATGTGGAACTGAAACAATCCCACATTCATTTTCTCGTTTAACCCTGCCTCCACTTCCTTTGCCTTTCTCGGCTGTTTCCCCAGTGTCAGATCCTAGACTGTAAGCTACTCAAGCCTCTACTATATATTGTGAGAGCCATCAGCAAAGTCAAAAGCCAGCAACTAAAAAGAGTGTGTTTCCCCAAATTAGGGGAGAAATTGCAAGATCTGTGTGAAGAAATACCTTCTTTTTTTCTGTCCAGAACCTTCCAACATTCAGCTTCACTGGAGGACGCCAAGTTCTAGTATCACAAGAGAATATTGTTGGTTTCATTGAGGTATCCCTTATGACTCTGATATGTCTTTTTTGGTTAATCATTACCACTCTATACCTCATCACTATGCATTTGAAGTTATACCCATGGGGGAAAGACTGTAGCTCAGTGGGAGAACATGTGCTTGGCATGCAGAAGGTCCCAGGTTCAAGCTCTGGCATCTCCAGATCGGGTTGGGAAAAGGCTCCTGTCTGAAACCGTGGACAGCCACTACCAGTCAGTGGTCTGATTTAGTGTAAGACAAAAAAAGAGAGCCTCCTATGTTTCTATTTAGGACTCTTTGCCCATCAAAACCTGCCTAGGTCTATTGCAGCTTTCCCTTCTTTCATCCAGAGGTGCTATTTTTGGCTTTTTCTAGGCCCTGCCCAACGTGCTATAAAAACCTCCCAAAGCGTGGCTGGCTAGAAGGAAACAGAAAATCAGTGTTGCAGTATGTGTACCGCAGACAATGACAGCTCAGAAATACAGCTTCTAAGTCCCCAAAGAAAGTGACTATCTGCACACGGTCTCTGAAGCAATTCCTAAGCCTGAGGTTCCATTGCCTTTGGTCTGCACCATCTCCTTTGCAAATGACAGCTAAACTTTTTAAGAAAGGAAAACAATGACATCTAGTGCCTCTGGCTGTTCATTACAAGGAACTGATAAACCGTTTCTGGTGCTGATATTTTAAAATAATAACAATAAAGGAAATCATCGGGATTAATTGCATGCTAATGGGCTGCCTGATGGAAACTGCTAAAGCCAAATGTACCAGTCTCAGAAACCTCCCAGTTCCTATAGAAGTCTCTCATTGTTTGGCTTTTGTCAAGCAACTGTCAGTATTGAGTGGCTGGGATTTCCAGTGTTGGGTCCCTACGAATTCCTGTGGAAGCGTCAGGGGCACAAGACCCCTGATGGATGTACCTTGCGTGTCTCCTGATTGGGTGAGGCAACAGCTTGTCATATGGAGAACTGAATTTGGGACTAGAAAAACAAGAACCTGAGAGAAACCAATATGGATAGATTCACCCATGTCCCCCAGTGGTGCAGTGGGGTCAGTGGGGGCTATTAACCCATCCATAACTACAGCTCCCATCATAGCTGACTATTGACCACGTTGACTGAGGTTGATGGGAGTTGGAGTCCAACAACATCTGGAGGGTCCCAGGTGCCCTATCCATGGTTTAAAGCATTATGTACCTTCAGGATGTTTACCTAGGACAAATGGCAATGCAACTACGCATACAAGGACAAAATACATGTTAAGTTTTTTCATAGGAAGTTTTTCCCCCTGACTTCTGTCCTCTGGATAATGATCTGCATTAAAAAGAGAATTTCCCTTAATGGGGGAAACATTCATTTGTAGCAAACTGTTCTGCCACTGATTTACTCAGTGCCCTGGAACTCAGCTCTTTAGGAGGCCTCCTAGGTATTCACTTTCTGAGGGATATTTGGCCTTCCGGGACCTGTAACAAGAGTCAGTGTAGAGAAGGAGGAGGAGAACACCTTCCATCCCTTTTATCTGGGGTTCAAAGAGCACAGCTGTGTACAGACTCATGCCAGGAGAGATGGATCAAACCATTGTTTCCACTGAGGCTAATGATGCCCTCTGGCTAATTAAAAATATGATTAAAACACCAAAATACCATGAGGAGCCAATTTATCTATTCATCAGAGAAGCCCAATATGCCAATAAAAGTTTGAAATTCTGTTTGCTGGCTGCCTTTCAGCCTCTGGGCAACCCGGTGGGAGGCAAGCCTGCCAAAATGGACAGCGCTTATAAGCAAAAGAGGAGAAAATTGGGTCAGGACTCAGCATTTGGGAGCCCAGCAAGGGAGACCCCCCCCCAAACCTAAGCGTCCCAGGGTATTGTTGATGCAGTGATGAGAGGGGCATTTGTAGGCAAGAATCAGCAAAAGGAGACAGGGGCTGCTTAGCCCTTCCTGGACTCACTATTTCGCCCCTGCAATTACTACTGATGGTCCCACCACCACCACCACTACCTGAAGCTAGGCTTACTTTTGAGTCTGGATCCTGGCTTAGGACTTAGGTGTAGTGCTCAAGAGCAGTGGACTCGTAATCTGGTGAACTGGGTTCGTGCCCCTGCTCTTCCGCATGCAGCTGCTGGGTGACCTTGGGCTAGTCACACTTCTCTCTGAAGTTTCTCAGCCTCACTCACCTCACAGTGTTTGTTGTGTGGGAGGAAGGGAAAGGAGATTGTTAGCCACTTTGAGACTCCTTAAGGGGAGTGAAAGGCGGGATAGCAAGTTCAAACTCTTCTTCTTCTTATCCACACATACATTTGCCCCACTCTTTCCAGGCACAAATCTGGGCTTTCCTGGTCTCTGTCCGAGAGCTCTTTGCTTTGCCCTGGAGCTTTCCCCATGAATATGCACTTTTAAAAACTGAAGTGCAAAAAACAGCAATTCAATCCCCCCTCCCCTGATTGCCATTTGCTCCAATTCATCTTTAAAGAATAGGAAAGCTCCAGAAAGTATGAAGGGAAAGGTAACTGTGGATAAGCCCATCCAAAGTTCAGGTGGGGCCCCCTAACTCTCTGTCCTGAATTTTGCATGTCTCAGTGGCTTGATGGATCCTTTTTGGAACTATTGATTTCACTGCAGAAATTGCTTTCTTCCATTTAGCAAGTGGGTCAGCCTGGGATGTTAGGTTGGCTCCATCCATTAGTGACTAGCACACCTCCCGGGTGAAGACGTCTTTGCCTTGTTTTAACTTCAGTACATCTCAAGATGGAATTAAGCGGCAGGAGATACTGCATCTCTGTCTCCAGCTGCTTCTTCCTCCCTTTTGGGAAGCTCACTGTGTATGCGTGTTCGTGTGCGTGTGTGTGCGTGATGGAGAGGAGCAGGATATTGCATCATTTACAATGATAGCATGTAGCATCAGGCCACTCACCTTTCTTACACTCAGAAGATGAGGAGAAAGGAACCTAGCAGTGAGTTTTCAAGCAAGCATGGAGGGAGGAGGGAGGAACCATCTTATCCTTCACCCCAGGCAGTAAAACGTCTTGGGCCGCCCCTGATTGTAAAGGAAGATCAATAATGGCAGCTAAGCTGTCTTTTAGAGATGCTTGTCTGGTATTATTGATCTTTTCATTAAAGAACCCTTGAGAAGCTTCCAAGATTCCTGGGATTACCATTTGAACACTACCGAGCTAGTGAATCCCTCAACTTCCACACATCTACAAATATTTAAAACAGTGCATTACTTCAACGCTGTTACCGTTTATCGATGGTCACATGATCAACACACAAGAGGAAATCCTGCTAATTGCAGGGTTTCAAATGCCCAAACTAGCTGGGAGTGATAACATCCTCCTCCATGTCAAGTAAACCATAGTCCTCAGTGTCCTACTAGTCACTATAACCAAGGCTAGCAAAAATAAATAAATAATGATGCCCGTCTTGTGGCAGGAACAAAAAACTGGAGGGACCAGATTAACCTCTGGTGGGAGAGAATTCCACAGCAGGGCTGTGGCTGTGGAAAAGGTCCCCTTGCACACATTTTCTTAGAAAAGCCTCTCACTCTTTTCTCTCATACAGAATCAAAGGCCTCTTCTGAGATGCAACCTGCATTGACACTCTCTTGTGTTCTATTGTACAGAGGACAGTCCTCTGCTTGAAGGCCTCTCCAGCCCAAGTTCAGTTCAAAGATAAAGGACCATGCAGCAGGGGCCTTGAGGTTTTCCATCAACAGTGAGCACCTGGTCAGCAGACTGAGCAAGCACCCAGGTCTTATTCCTCCAACATCATCATTTGTCAATTTATATGCCACTTCCTGACAAAATTGTGCACAGCACAGCTCATGACATATCACATGAACAATAAGTGTGACAAATTATGGTGTGATGCATTTATGTTTAAATTGAAGTACTTCCGTGGTTACAGTAATCGTTTCTGCAATTGCATCGATGAACGTAAATTTGTGTTTGTAGAACTGGTGCACTCTTTGGGGTGATGCTATTCCTCTTTTTCTGACAATGCACAAGTGGGAACCCTATGCAAGCAAGGAAGGAATGCTGCTTATCTTCAGAACTATTGCTGTATTCATATAGGCATATAATGACATTTAATTAATTACTTAAAACTGTAGCAGTAAAGAACTCAAATATTAACTCCAGCATTCACCTGTGCTGCTATGCATGCGCACACAGAGAAATGTGTGTGCATTTCTGGCTGTTGATCATTGTTGCTATTCGAGCAGGACATTGGGGGAGAAGACCAAAATCTCACACAGCAGAATGAGTGTGGGGAGGGGCAACCCACCAAGACTGGCTTGCCAAATTTTGAAATAATGAAGTGATACACCTTTCCATCTAAAGCGAGGTGGGGAAGGATAAGGAGGGTCAGTGTCTCAAATTACATAATTGGGCAACAGCTCTTGATTCTGATCCTTTCACACAAGATTTAAAGAGAATTAGGAAAAGTATAGACTTCAGGTAAAATGTGGGGGAAATTAGTCAGTGTTACAAAAATAATAATGTGAGGGCTGGAGAACACTGAACAGAGTAAGAGAATATGGTATTCATGATAGCATTTAAATAAACATACAAACACCTTGCAATATTTGATTTCAGGAAAACAAAATACCAAGCATTTATCTGGAAGTAAAAAACCCCAGCATTGTGCAATGATTTATTCAGTCTATAATGGTGCTATAATTGAAAAGAGGTGTTTTTAAAGCACCAAACAGCCATTTAGATGTTTCAGTCCTGCCTTTCAGGCCACTATCTGCTAGGAAATCTCAGGAGCATCTTGCTGTCAAGGAACATAAAGACATCATCCTATCCAGAAGAATATGAGGTGGCCCTGGTCTGCTCTTCCTAGATGGCTCCAGGCACTTTAGTCTTGGCTGGGATATTGACACTGGGTGTCCCTGATGCTTGAATAAACTACCTCTCTCTTGGGAGTCAGAAGGGGCCATTGCAATAGGAGGCAATTGTAAGGAGAGTAAGAATACAAGAAGGAGAAAACTAGTATTTGCAAGATCTCTGTAAGAAAGGACAGGGGAAGGATGTCAACACTGGAAAACAGTGTATTAAGATCAATTCAAACTGCCCAAGTTTCCCCAACCTCCCCAGATTTACGACTCAGTTTACTTGGACCCTGTTGAGATGCTCACCTTTAAGACATTTCATTACAATTAATTTTGAAAGATCCTTTCATGTCCACAGACAGAAATGTGGAGTATGGCTACCAGTGCCAACTAGCAACAATGGCTATTCTCTACCTCTACAGCTGGAAACAGTAATGCTTCTGAATATCAGTTCCTGGGAATCGCAATTGGTGAGTGCAGTTGTACTGAGGCTTGGCTTGTGGGCTTCCTATAGACATCTGGTTAGCCATTGTGAGACCAGGATGCTGGATTAAGGTCACATCACATGGCTTCCCCTAGAATCCAGGGAATTGTAGTTTGCTAAGGGCACTTGGAAGTGAAAGCTGGACCATAAAGAAGGCTGATCGCCGAAGAATTGATGCTTTTGAATTATGGTGCTGGAGGAGACTCTTGAGAGTCTCATGGACTGCAAGAAGATAAAACCTATCCATTCTTAAGGAAATTAGCCCTGAGTGCTCACTGGAAGGACAGATCGTGAAGGTGAGGCTCTAATACTTTGGCCACCTCATGAGAAGAGAAGACTCCCTGGAAAAGACCCTGGTGTTGGGAAAGATGGAGGGCACAAGGAGAAGGGGACGACAGAGGATGAGATGGTTGGATAGTGTTCTCGAAGCTACCAGCATGAGTTTGACCAAACTGCGGGAGGCAGTGGAAGACAGAAGTGCCTGGCTTGCTCTGGTCCATGGGGTCACAAAGAGTCGGACACGACTAAACAACAACAACAAGGGCACTTGGAATTGTAATTCTGTGAGCAGTAAACTACACTCCCCATAATTCTTTGGGAGAAGCCATGTGACTATGATGAGTCATTGGTCTTAATGAAAATTGTAAGTCATGCCAAGCCACTCTAATTTTTGAATCTTGGTTGCCAGTTGTTCCCATCCGTTTTTCTAATCTCCATCCTATTTCACAGGTATCGTCACTTATTTCCAGAAAAATGCCCAGGGTTGAATTTGACACCCAGATTTGGGGTGGCAAAGTATATATGATCACTTTCATGATTCCCAACCACTTTCTAAAGCAATTAAACCTAAATTAAAATTCACCTGAAAGCTTCTTGGAGCTAGCCTGTGAATTTTTTTTTTTTTAATGTGCTGTGAATAGTGGCAAGCACTGTTGATATTGTACAAACGATATCAAAGTGAGGTAGCTGTTATCATCATTATGATATAACCCAACAGTAATGCTAACAGCTTTAAAAAACAACCACCACCTTTCCACCTGAACATCATCCCTGTTCAAAGATGGCTTTGAAGACCTGGCATAGCCAAACCAGGGATCACTTCTATCCACAATGTTGATTTCTCCATCACAAGACAAGCACACTGAAATTCTTCCCACCTGGGCTGACAGGGAAGCCTCTGCATCAGTGAGGGCTAATTAATTTATTATTCTAATTGAAATGACTTTGTCGAGTTAATAAATAAATAAAAATCAGAAGGTCACCGAGTTGTGCTTGGAGACCAGTCTATTAACATACATCTGCATACTCATTAAGAGGGGTGGCGGGGCGGGGAGCAATTGCAAAAGAAAGAAAGAAAGAGCTGGCAACATACATTTCCTGGAAAACTTCATTACCTTTAAAGAACGTTGCACGTTAAGCACTGATTCACACCCTTAACTACCCCAAAACAGATGGCAAATAGGGGCTTTGGTCGATTTGCAGTGATAAAAGGGAAGGTGCCCTCTAGCTTTGGATGGAGGCAATTGGAAGCTCTTGCCAGGAACTCTCAATGGCTGCAGATTCCCTCTCCCTCTCTCTCTCTCTCTCTCTCTCTCTCTCTCTCTCTCACACACACACACACACACACACACACAAAAGAACTTGGCACAGGAAATTTTCACCCAGTTGGCTCCTGCCCCCCCACGGCTTTCACTCAAACTTTTCCAATTACCAGTTGCAAAAAAAGTCTTGGAAATCCCTGCTCATTGCTATTCTGAACTTATGTGGGCAAAATGTTTTCAGTGTGAAAAGAGAGTTCAAAATGTTCTCCAAGAGCCCTCCATGCTTTGGTGGACGTGGGGCACCATTTTGTTCCTGTTCCTGTTCAAAACTGTCCTCCTTGCTCTGAATGTGTTCCATCCATTCAGGGATCATGTGGCCAGTTTGATGTTATCACAGTGCTATCAGAAAGACTTGCTGACAAATTCATGGAGGAGAGGACTATTGATGGCTACTAGTCATGATGGTCATGGGACGCAGGTGGCTCTGTGGGTTAAACCACAGAGCCTAGGACTTGCCGATCAGAAGGTCGTCGGTTCGAATCCCCATGATGGGGTGAGCTCCCATTGCTTGGTCCCTGCTCCTGCCAACCTAGCAGTTTGAAAGCATGTCAAAGTGCAAGTAGATAAATAGGTACCGCTCCGGCGGGAAGGTAAACGGCATTTCCGTGTGCTGCTCTGGTTTGCCAGAAATGGCTTAGTCATGCTGGCCACATGACCCGGAAGCTGTGAGCCAGCTCCCCTCCCTCAGGGGTCCCTTTACCTTTACCTAGTCTTGATGGTTATGTTCTGCCTCCACTGTTGGAGGCAGCAATGCTTCTGAATACCAGTTTCTGGAAACCACAGGAGCAGAGAGGGCACTTGTGTTCAATTCCTGCTTGTGGTTTTCCCATTGGCCGCTGTAAGAACAGGATGCTGGTCTTGATGGGCCACTGGCCTCATCCTATGTTCAAAGAAAAGCACAACGAAGAAAGAAGTCCTCCATACTCCTTCCTGCCTAGAAGGACCCAAAGATTACCCCAAGTGGGTGGAGTCAGTCCAGAAAGTCCTGTCAACTGCAGTTCACTGATTCGCCACATGGGGCAGCCACACCCAAGTTCCGGCAGCTCCTGACAGCCACATTCTATACCAGCCAAGTTTTCTTTCAGTAACAATGGGCAGCGCATTAAACCTATCTGGCAGAAAAATTCACCCATAGCACCTAGTACTCATTTCACACCTGATTTGATCTACACTGTCAAGTGCTGATCATGACAGTAAGTGAGTTAATGAGCAACTTGTCACCCTCCTCCTTATGATTATGGAAGTTGACAGTCAGCTCTATCCATCTAGCTAGGGAATCTTCAGTCAATGTAATAGCACAAAAGAATAAATTCAAGGCTAAATGGAAAACAATTTTTACAACTTCTGTTCCTCCCGTTATCTAATCTGATGCAGGATGGAACTGATTTGCCAAAGGAAACACAGAGAAAACAGCCTGGCTCGATGGTTTATCTAATTTCTGTGTTATCCCTAGAAATTGAATCATATTTTGTGGACAATCACAAAGCATCTTTACTAGGTCAGCTGACGAAGGAAATACCCAAAACAGCAAAGAGTTGTGTGCAGGTAATTACAGAGAGGGGTATGTAAGGGACATGGGAAGCTGCATTATCCATGGTTGCTCACACATTAAACCAGGCAAAGGTAGACGTTGTCTCTGTATATGTACAAGTGTTTGCAGAGGTCTTCACACATTTCATTCAACACATGTACAATGCATTGTATGCCTGTGCACACAAACGGTCGAGATGTACACTCGTCCAGTTGTTCCAATGTGACAATAACGAGTGTACAATCTGTGAACCCAATAGCTGAGCTGTACGAATAAGCAAGGGTACGTGCTTTCACACAAACCTCTGTACATGTGAATCTGTTTCAGTGCCACTTGTGGAAATCTTGTGAAAAAGGGTGTACCTAAGTACAAAGATGGGACATGTATTGTATGTTACACATGAACAAGTGAATGAGTGCACAGCTCAGCTATTCAGCTCAGCTATTTGCAAACACAGTTGCGCCGATTACATACTCCAGCATATGAACATTATCACTGATTCAGACCTTTGGTCCATCTAGCACATTAGTGACTACACTGATGGCAGTGGCTCTCCAGGGTCTCAGGCACAAGTGTCTTCTAGTCCTTGCCTTACATGGGACCTTCTACATTCAAAGCAGAAACATCTGCAGGCAGCCCTATTTAGGGAAGTGTTTAATATTTGATGCTTTATTGTGTTTTTAATATTTTGTTGGGAGCCACCCAGAGTGGCTGGGGAGGCCCAGCCAGATGGGCCGGGCATAAGTAAATAATAATAACAACAATAACAATAACAACAACAACAACTGATGCTGATCTGCCGAGTCCGAGTTCAACAATCTAACCGCTACACCACACGAGTTCTCGGGTCACACCATTGCAAGTTACCTGATAGTCAACCTGGCTTCCTGCAAATTCCTGAAATTATCTCTCTTCCTCCCTAAATTCACTGGCATCAGCAAAGAGGCAGGGAGGTGGAGAATGGTGCCCTCCCAAACTATTTTCAAAACCAAGCAGAAGCAAAGCTCAGAAATGAGAAACAGGAATGAGGTAGATTTTTGTGGAACTATTGGATATGCAAGAAAAGGAAGGAGGTGTGCATACTACATCCTTAAGCTTAATCACACTTACACCCACAGAGGTAGAATTGCCAGCACACAGAGGCGGTTTCCTCCTAGGGGACCATTTGAGAAGCAATTTGAAGCACCAATTGCACATACAGTACTAGGAAGGATGCAGTTCCATCATGTGCCACCAGAGGCCGCAACAACCCCGATGTTCCCAACACTCCCCCCCCCCCCGCATTTCCCATTTTTATGCAATTCCTAGTTTCTTTTGTGTTTGTTCTGTGTATATTTATTTTCAATGAGGTCATGAGTATCAAGGTGATAAAACAGATTTATTTTTTTAAAAAAGAATTTATTTTCTTCCAAGATCTCATAGAAAGTGCTTCTGGGGACAAGCTTGTTTTCTCCTGCTCTGGAGGGCAGGACCCAAACCAGTGGCTTCATGTTGCAAGGAAAGATATTCCATCTAAGCATCAGGAAGAACTTTCTGACAGTAAGAGCTCTTTAACAGGGGAGGCCGTGCTCTCTCTTTCACTGGACGTTTTTAAGCAGAGGTTAGATGGCCATCTGTCATGGATGCTTTCCGTTGAGATTCCTACATTGCAGAGGGTTGGCCTAGATAACCCTCAGGGTCCCAACTTTAAAATTCTATGATTCTATTGTCTTCTGGAGATTGTTCCCACCCTCATCCGTTCTTCCTTTGACAACCCTTTTTCCCAACTCCCTCAGGCCACCTCTCCTGTTTTGCCTCTGACACCAATGAGCTGAAAAAGAATGGAAGAATAGCATTCTCCTTCCTTGAAAATTCCCGGATTCAACCAACCCAACACATTAGTAGTAGAAGGCAGTTCAAGACCTTCTCCACCAGTAGTAGAAGAAGAGTTTGGACTACAACTCCCACAGTCACTATCTGGCAGTACCAGGGATGATGGGAACTGTAGTCCAAAAGCAGATGGAGGACCGAGCTTGGGAAACGCTGCCCTTGTAGAACATCATCATCATCATCATTATTATTATTATTATTATTGGGACACGGGTGGCGCTGTAGTAGTGAAGCTCCTGCATTCAGCAGATAGTTGGACCAGATGGCCTTTGCAGTATCTTGAAACTATGAGTCTGTTTAAGGACACCTCCCATAACTAGTTTAGGAGGACAGGCCCAGGCAAGAGGAAGGGCGAGAAGCAGAGTGAGAAAGGAGCTAGAATACCTGTTGTACGATCTATAATAAACAATTACTTTTCCAGCTCCTCTGACCTGCTCATCACTTAAACAGAGAACATTACAGTATGTGTTTACTTAAGCATCATTCAGCATAATGTTCTGCAAGGCTTCTCCTAAACTTGCCTCCAAAACTGTTCCACTTTTCAAGTATCCCCATAGAAAGGTCAGAGGCAATATCTGAATACCTGTTTCTGGGAGCCACAAGAGGGGAGGGCTCTTGTGCTCAGGTCCTGCCTCCAGGTTTCCCACAGGAATGTGAAATATACTCGGAGTCGAGTGTGGATTTCATGCTCTTTATTCAGCTCATAGTAGTGCGGAATGAAAGTTCCCCAAAATATCTGCTTTATATACATTATTTACACAATGGGTCGCATGTGATTGGCTAATTCTGGGATTCTCCTGTAGGCCAATCAGGTTGTGGATTCACTTCCACCTGGAGCTGGATTGGGTGGCTCCTGCGGACCAATCAGACTGCTGCATTATGGACCCTATTGTTCTAGGACCAATCAGACTGCTGTATTCTGAATCCTATTGTTCTAGGACCAATCAGACTGCTGCTTTTTGGATCCTATTCAACTCAGTACATAATACATCTGGTTGGCCACTGTGAGAGCAGAATGCTGGACTAGATGGGCCCCCTTTGGCCTGATCCAGCAGGATCTTCTTATGTTCTTAATGCTCAAAAGGCTTTGAAGTGAGTTTCAAGCATTGGATAACAATTCTCCGCCAGACAAGTCTCCCTATCTCCAGTGTGTACCTTACCTTGGGGAGGAGGAGGGGCAGAGAAGACCTACTGCTGTAGAGAAGAGGCCTTAATTGCTCTCTCCTTAGCCAGAAAGAACATACAGAGCACCATATGCTGCCTAAGGTTGATGTGCTTGTAGTTTGAAAAACCCACGAGAGACCCGTGCAAGTGGCGTTTCAGTATAAATGCAAAGGGACCCAACAGCTAGATGACATCAAATGTTGGATTGTTCTTTGGAATGTAACTGTTCAAGCATTTAAAACAACGACAATAATTTATCTTCCAACTGAATGCTGACTTGCTCTATTCTCCAATGCGAGTGCCTAGGGAAAATATGATATCATAGTATAAAGTTTCGACTGTGGGGACCCCCCCCCCAAACCATTGTACTCTTTGGATGATTATCGTTGCAGAGCACAACACAAATTTAATGATATGATAGAGAGCTCATTAAAGCTCCAGCAAACTGTGGAATCAGTGAAGATTAGAAATTATTCCTTATTAATTGTTTCTTGCTCTTTCTCTGCCCCCATCTTCCCCCTGTTAAGAGTGTGTCACTCAGAAAGGGGGAGGGGTTAATAAGTATGCAGAAGATGACAAACACGTGTGGCTCATACGCCTGAGTAAAACTGTCCCTGAAGAGATGTGCAAAAAAATTACCTTCCCAATTATTTCTGTAGGTATTTCCACCTCTACAAAAATGATACTACACTGCGAAAGCAGATTATATATGTGTGTGTGTCCAGTGAATACAATCATAGAATTGTAGAGTTGGAAGGGAGCCTGCGGGTCATCTAGTCCAACCCCTTGCAATGCAGGAATCTCACAGATGGCCATCCAAGCTCTTCTTTAAAATCTGCAACAAAGGAGAGTCGACCACCTTCGGAGAGAGTCCATTCCACTGTCAAACACCTCTTACCATCAGAAAGTTTTTTTCCTGATGTTTAGTCAGAATCAACTTTCCTATATTTTGAAGCCATTGGTTCAGATTCTACCCTCTGGAGCAGAAGAAAACAAGCTCACTCCATCTTCCAGGTGACAGCTCCTTAGATATTTGAAGATGGCTATCATATCTCCTCTCAGTCTCCTCTTCTCCAGGCTAAACATACTCAACATCATCAACCGTTCCTCATAAGGCTTGGATCCCAGACCCTTTATCATCTTGGTCGCCGAACTCTGCACATGTTCCATCTTACCAATATCCTTCTTAAATTGTGAGGCCCAGAAATTGGCACAGTATTCCAAGTATGGTCTGACAAAGGCAGAACAGAACAGCACTGCCATCAGAATTAGCAGTTGTTGCTTCCAGTTCGCAAATGATATGCAATGGATTACATCCCACACATTTGCCTTGCAATAACGGGGTGGAAAAATATAATGCCAATATAACTTACACACTTTATGTAATTTGCATAATCCATTGCATAAATTATATTAATTACATATTTTTTGCCACATGGGACAGCAATATGAATAAGGTAGGTTTGGGTGAAAGTAAGACAGAAATGGTTTTGCATGCAACAAATACAGGGTAGAATGGAAATTGTATGGAAAATAATAACCAGCTATTGCTTTACATGGCCCTGGGCTTCTGTTTATTGTTGCTCCTCCTGTAAGTTCTGACCAGTTTGCTTAGAATCTGAAGTGGCGGCCTGCCTGCTGCTTCTAATCATTGCTCCCCCACAGTTGCTAACCACATTGCCCCTCTCAAATTCATCCCTCTGAAATTACAAATCAGCTTCCCACCACTTCTTGTCATTTCCCTTCACAGGCTGACTAGCCAGCTACAAAACTTCTTTGTCCCCTCCCAAGCATGGATTGGTGTCCTGCCATTTCTCTCCATTTTCTATCCAGAATGCGGCAGCTAGACTGGTGACTGGGAGTGGCCATCAAAACCACATAACACCAGTCCAGACAGACCTAAATTGGCTCCCAGTACGTTTCCAGGCACAATTCAAAGTGTTGGTGCTGATCTTTGAAGCCCTAAACAGCCTTGGCCCAGTATACCTGAAGGAGCATCTCCACCCCTATTGTTCTGCCTGGACACTGAGGTCCAGCGCTGAGGGCCTTCTGGTGGTTCCCTCACTGCGAAAAGCCAAGTTACAGGGAACCAGGCAGAGGGCCTTCTCGGTGGTGGCACCCGCCCTGTGGAAAGCCCTCCCATCAGATGTCAAAGGAATAAACAACTATCTGACTTTTAGAAGACATCTGAAGGCAGCCCTGTTTAGGGAAGTTTTTAATATTTGATGAATTGTTGTATTTAAATATTTTGCTGGAAGCCAACGAGAGTGGCTGGAGAAACCCAGCCAGATGGGTGAGATATAAATAAATTGTTGTTGTTGTTGTTGTTGTTGTTGTTGTTATTATTATTATCATCATCATCATCATCATCATCCAAGGTTGATCTTGGTAGCAGTCTGCTACTGCTTCTCAGTGTTGTCCACATTGACTTGTAGTACCTCACGAGGATCAGAGACAGGAGTCTCTCTCTCTCTCTCTCTCTCTCTCTCTGGCCCAGCTGAAGACTAAATCTGGGGCCTTCTACATGCCAAGCAGATGCTCTGCCCCTGAGCTATGACCCCTTCCTTGGCATCTCCAATGCTGTTAGATCCCTTGAGCAAAGGGACAGATAAAAGAAAGTGCTTATTCATCATTAAACTAAGGAATTCACTCCCCCCGGGAAGCAGTGATGGCAACCAACTTAGATGACTTTAAAAGAGAATTAGGCAAATTCATGGAGGAGAGGACTATTGATGACTTCTAGCCATGATGCTTAGCTCTGTCTCCATGGCTGGAGGAAGTAACGCCTCTGAATTTCAGTTGCTTGAAACCACAGGAGGCAAGAGGTGCTTTTGTGCTCAGATCTTGTTTGTTGGCTTCCTTCAGGCATCTGGTTGACCATTGCGAGAACAGGATTCTGGACTAGATGGGCCATTGGCCTGATCCAGCACAACTCTTCTTATGTTCTTATGAACATTACAATTGGAAAGGCAGGCTCTAAAATACATCATTCCCCCCAATGCAAATCTACCCAGTTGGTCTTCCTTATTTCTATTCCCTTTCTATTCCCTTTCTCCTCTGCACTTCTCAGCACCCACCCCACTTCCACAAGCGTAGAAAGCATTTCCCCATATGACTCGCATTTCTCTCTCACACACACTCTTTTGCAAAAGGAAAAGTGAGGGAGGCACTGTGCCAAATAAAGGTGCATTGTAAAATAATTGTACCTGGAAGGCGGAGGAGCAGCTGTGACCAAGTACCACTCGTTGGCTCTTTGAAGCCGCCTGTTATAAGAAACAACAAAGGAGGAGAGAGGAAGAAACGGGGGCAGGCAGCCTTAATATGGTAGGCAGGGCACTGAAGCGAACTTGCCAGCTGGGAAGGGAGAGGAAGTGAGTGAGGGCTGCTTCTTATTACTCTCTCCATCCTGTTGAGTTTCCAGCTTTGCCCACTTCAGAGCGTCAGGGTCCCTTTCTAGACTTGTAGGGCTTTGACACTCATCCAACATACGTATTTGACTTGGCTCACATTGGCAGCAGTGTCAAATGGGTTCAGCGTAGTACATGGGTGGGGAAGGTTTTTTCCCAGCTCATGGGCCACATTTCCCATCAGGGCAACCTTCTGAGGGCCATGTGGTGGGGTGGGAGGAGCCAGGAGCAAAAGTGGGTGAGGCAAAACGTGTTAATCGACTCACCCCTCTCTAGCCTCCATTCAGGCAAGCAAGAAGCACTATCAGACACAATCTAGACAGACAGAAACACCCAAGGAGGCCGTGAAGTGAGACTAATGAGGAGTGTGGCCCAGGGTTTGTTCCCAGGGCCAGATAGAGAGGTCTGGAGGGCCACATGTGGCCCCTGGGACTGATGTTCCCTATCCCTGGAGCATGGCTTTGCTGCTCTTAAGAGGTGACATTTAAATAAATGCATAGATGATTTGATTTAGGGTGCCAGAGGAATTCAATCTTTGCAAATCCCAGAGCAAATTGACTCAATCCATGCCTACAGGGCTAATGTGAGAATTAGACATCCACTGGTTTTCACACATCCTAAATATTCCAGTGCAGCCCTTGGCTCAGAAAACTATAAATCAAAATACACTTAAAAATGAGTATTTGGGGAGAAAACGCACTTGGATATGTATAGTTTAAATGCATATTTAAATACATATTTAAATGAGGGACCATGTGTCCTCTTTTTCCAGGACACATCCTCTTTTTCATGGGTATGTAAAACGAGAGTCGTCATAGTGATCCATAGTTAAAAGTAAAAGTCGGCAAAAGTGTCCTCTTTTTTGCTCTTCAAAATATGGCAACCCTAACGCAAGGCTATGTTTGAAATGAATCTTGCAGATGAATGTGAAAATGGGAAGGAATGGATTATAGAGCCTGTCAAAGTGATAAGGATCAGAAATAGACTGCTTTGGGAATGTTCCCTTAATGTCTGATAATACCCCACTTGCTTGTCTGGATGGAAGATGGAGAGGGGTGTGTGAGTATTTTTAGAAACTAGCCTACTGCACAAGGGTAAAATGTACATTCATTACTCCACCCATTTTTCTTCTGGTCCCGCCCACCATTGGCATGTGGTCCTTGGAAGGTTGCCTGGAAAGGAATGTGGTCCTCAGTCTGAAAAAGGGTCTGCATTCCTGACCTATGGCTACTCCCTGTGTTCAACCAGCCCTGAACCTTGAACCAAACTGCAACAATTTGCACATCTTACCACTTCTAAGGCGGCTCCTACCCATGTAAGGATTATGGAGATTTGGGGTTTACGGGGGCGGGGGGGGGAATTGTGATGCATTTCTGCACCAGCTTCATAATTAATGTTTGCATCATTTATCTTTTGTGGAGAGATTATTCTGACTAACGAGGTTCTGGGCCACTAATTCATTACAGTGCCTTGTCACTTCCTGCTCCTTCTTATTACCCAGAAATAGACTCATTAGTCAGAGTTCAATGACAGGGAGAAATTGTGTTCATTAATTTAATTCCCTTCTCTCCTTTTCTGGGTCTGAGCTTGTCCAAAACCAAAGGTTTTCATATGGAGGTGGAGGGATGGGGCTTGGCTCAGCACGCAAGTCTCGTTTTGTACCACACTAAGCCACCTACTGGTGAGCAAGGGGACTGTGGAAGAGAATGGAAGCCTTCCACTGGTCATACTCTGAGGTCTGTGCCATATCAATGCAGTAGAACAAGAAGAGTGACCAGCTACTGCCATCATCTGCATATTTGGAGAAGTGTTGGTAAACTTGTGATGTGCATCTGGTCTGGACAAATCCCAGATCTTGAACTGATTGGGTCCAATCTGGGACATTCCAGGATTTGTTCAGAGTGGGTGGACATAGTCTTGGGTCATCCCAGGTCATGTCTATCTAGCGCAGGGGTAGGCAACCTAAGGCCTGTGGGCCGAATGCAGCCCAATCGCCTTCTGAATCTGGCGTGTGGATGGTCCAGGAATCAGCAAGTTTTTACATGAGTAGAATGTGTCCTTTTATTTAAAATGCATCTCTGGGTTATTTGTGGGGCATAGGAACTTGTTCATTCTCCCCCCCCCCCAAAAAAAAAATAGTCCAGCACACCACATGGTCTGAGGGACAGTGGTCCAGCCCATGGCTGAAAAAGGTTGCTGAAACCTGATCTAGAATGATCCAGTGCTGTTTAAACAGGTGGTAGTGAAGAAATCAAGTGGCAAGGAAGAGAGAAGAGAAGGAGACGGTGCAAGCAGAGAATCTTACCCCCAACACTGCCTTCTCCCCTCCTCTCTACCCATTCACATATTTAATCAGGGTTTGAAACCCTAAATTTATTTATTTATTGCATTTATATCACCTTTTTTCCCTTGAGGGAGTTCAAGATGGCCTACAAGGTAGTTGTGGCCGCCGGAACCACATAACACCGGTTCTGAGAGATCTGCATTGGCTCCCAGTACGTTTCCGAGCACAATTCAAAGTGTTGGTGCTGACCATTAAAGCCCTAAACGGCCTCGGTCCTGTATACCTGAAGGAGTGTCTCCACCCCCATCGTTCAGCCCGGACACCGAGATCCAGCGCCGAGGGCCTTCTGGCGGTTCCCTCATTGCGAGAAGTAAGGTTACAGGGAACCAGGCAGAGGGCCTTCTCGGTAGTGGCGCCTGCCCTGTGGAACGCCCTCCCAGCAGATGTCAAAGCAATAAACAACTATTTTACTTTTAAAAGACAACTGAAGGCAGCCCTATTTAGGGACGTTTTTAATGTCTGATGCTGTACTGTTTTTAATATTCAGTTGGAAGCCGCCCAGAGTGGCTGGGGAAACCCAGCCAGATGGGCGGGGTATAAATAATATATTATTATTATTATTATTATTATTATTATTATTATTATTAGTTCTACCCCTCCCCAATGAATCCCCAAAACAAACCTTGTGAGGTAGGTTAGGCTGAGAGGCAATAACTCGCCCAAGGGTCATACAGTAGCTGAGTGGAGATTTGAACCCTGGTCTCTCCCAGGACCTAGTCCAGCATTCTAACCATTCTAACCACACTCATTCTCACGTGTAATCAGATGGTCCACAAGAAGGAAGGAAGGAAGGAAGAATAAATGATGTAAGCATCTGCCCATTGTCTCTTTCCCTTCAACCACCTGGCCACATATTTAATTGGGGTTTACACCCCTGGTTAAGGCTGTGAAAAGCCCCTGAGTCCAAACAGGAGAGCCAAATTGGATCCTGAACTACCTTGGGAGTAATAAGCCCATTTGCTGCTTGGAGAGCAGCTATGCAGCTTTCCAGACTGGCAGATCCATTGGTCTGCAGGGCTTCCCTTTCATAAATCAATGCAATTAGGATTTGCAAAACTTTCCCATCAATTTCTGTGGGCATTTGTGCCTCACCTGGAGGCATTGTTGCATGATGGGCTCTTATCTGCAGACGCGGATATCGCCTTTTCAAAAGGATGCAGCTTTCAAATTAGGCCTTTTGCCTATTATCCTTTTGGATGATTGACAGTCAGTTCAATCATCACCATTTCCCATTCAGATTCCTGAGCAACTTGAATTGTACAAGTGCCAGCCTTTTTATGGAATCACAAAATTGCAGGAAGGGACACAAAGGGGCATCTAGTCCAACCTCCTACATTGGTGCTCATCATTGTTTCTCATACTAACTCCTGACCAAGTCAGCATTGGCTTGTTAATGGTGCACTGCACATTGCCATTTCCAATTCAGGTTGCAGCTTAGTATTTCACAAGGTCTCTTAGTATTCCACTGAATATTTTACTATACACTT
This sequence comes from Podarcis muralis, assembly GCF_964188315.1. Lineage (NCBI taxonomy): Eukaryota > Metazoa > Chordata > Lepidosauria > Squamata > Lacertidae > Podarcis > Podarcis muralis. The sequence goes on from NC_135669.1 coordinate 26,776,432, forward strand.
TTCCTTCCTGGGCAATTGGCTTAACAGCATGACATCTTGCGCAATTGGCCCCTGCTTTTGATTTCCTTTTGCAACTCTTCAGAAACCTGTCCGCATACGCAGGACACTTTCCCTCCAAGGCAAATACGCAATTGACACTCCTGGGAATGCAAGCAATGGGCTGGCATTCAAAGAAAAGCTTTTTCAAAAATTAAAAGCATTAAGAGGGTTAACAAAGAGAGCCATTTCTGAAATGGAATGGTTTTAGGAGGTTCATCAATAATAATAATAACAACAAAATTCCTCCATCTCATTATGTCAGAATATGGAATTTGTGAAACTGTTGTCTGTCTAAACTCTGGCCATGTTTCAAATCTGTGTTCCCAACTTTTCACAATGACAAGTGTGATTTCCTTTGCTGGATGTTTCTATTGGATTGCTGTTATTTTAATTCACATACACACTTCCTTTACTGGTGTTCCGTTCATTGCAGGGGTTAGACTGGATGTCCTTAGGGGGTAGCTTCCAACTTTGCAAGTATATGATTCATATATTTGTCAGCTTACATTGCAGAAATGATTATTCTTTGCAGTTCAAAGGACTTTGTTAATGAGCTGGTGATTACTGTCACTTTCAGTTTTCACAGACTCTTGGAAATTGTTTTTGGGGTGTTGTGTTGTTGTCTTCACAATCTTTGTATTTATCTTTGAAAATCCTAGTACTTTTTAGGGGATATTTATGAAGAACCACTACATTCCTACCTATAATATACAGCCAAGCCATTTTCCTCCATGAGATTTATTCACTTGTCAGAACTCAGTGATGGAATCATGCTTCCACAGTTTATTGTTCTTCATATATCCTTATGCAGTGCTTTGTCTGTTGTCCAACATGACCCTTTGCTTTATTGTCATCCCCACCCGTTTCAGTATTTTGCCGTCACTTACTGCCTCCCCGCTAATGCTGATGTACAGGTCCATTGTGATGGAGGGAGCCCCAGACAATACAAATGTCTCCACCTCCTCCAAAATCAGCAATCACTCACAGGGCTGTAGCAGAGAGAAAATATGATTATGTTCAGGAGACAAATCCCACTCCTCCAAACAAGAGAAATTGATTCAGTATGTGCGTGGGATAATTAATGATTTCAAATCCAACTGGATGGCATCTGAAGGGCAGGCAAAGATCAGCAGATTGCCTCTGGATCGAAATGTAGAACTCCCTGTTCCCATCACCAGCCAGCCAAGATCCATCCATTATAAACAGACAGAGCTTGGAGTATCCATAGCTCGGTGCTTGGCCTGCAGAAGGTCCCAGGTTCAATCCTGGGCAACTCCAGCCACAAGGTTTTTAAGCACTGGAACAAGGGATGACTCTTGGTTGAAACTTGAGAGAGGCACTGTGCTAGGCAAAATGGATTGTGCTGGGCTGGAAAGATCAGTGGTCTCATTCAGTATAAAATAGATTTTGTGTCATTATTGTTTCCAAAGCAATACAGCAGTGGGGAGGAACCTTTTTGCCCTGAGGGATGCATTCCCTTCTTGGCAACCTATCAAGAGCCAAATGGAAATTGCTGAATGCACAAAAGGTATACATTTCCTACAAAAGAGACACAAAACTTTTGATTCCTGAGTATGCAAAAGCTATCCAATATTAGCAGTATTTTTTTTTAATCACAGGTTTTTTATGGGGTTGTCCTTTCTACACATTGTTTTCCTCCTTCTTCATATTCTTCTTATGGGTGGATCAATTACTGTGAAGTTTCCCTTGGGGCAGATTCCCCATAAATCCTGGATATATTAAAAATTAGACTTAATCAAGGTTGGATTGAACTTTGCCAAACATGGAAACCCCCCTGGATTTAGTTATGCTAAAGAGCCAAGCCAGCTCAGCAGAGCTACCTGGATGGGCCATTAGCAAGGGGACAAAGGCTGGTGATAGCCCATCAAGAAAACTATCAGAGAGCAAGACTGCCAGGCAAGCAGGTGTGGGACCCCTTCTTTGTTGTGTTCTGGAGGGCAAAGGCAAAGTCCATGTTTAGAGTTTAGCTCTGAATGACCTAGGCTGGGGGGAGGTCAATGGAGTTGGTTAGCAAGAAGGAAAATAACTCAATGTGAGCTGGGAATGACAGTCTGGAACTAAGAGAAGCAAATAATGGTTTCATGCTGTCCTTTGAATCCAGTGCTGTCCTTAAGAGGGAAGCCAGACCCTCACAGGATATGACTGTTCTGCAATCCCTTAATCTAGGTGCAGGTTGTAGATGTGTGTAAATAAACCATATAGTATAAAGGCACCACAGTCTGCACTGTGCCTTATTACCCAAAAGAAACACAGTGAGTGCCTGTAACCCCTGAAGTCTTGTGCACTATTCAGGTGGAGATTGGGATGGCATGGTCTAGCAGCAGATTAGTTTCTTCCTGCACCACTTGACATTCAGGCAAGCAAGAGGCATTATCAGAGTCCAAAGATACACAACAACCAGGCAAAAGCACTTTAGGAGGGTGTCAAAACCCAAATCAGTGATTGTTGAGATCTGGGAAGAAGGGTGTGCGGCTTGGAGTTTTTCTCCGCAAAGGTCAAATAGAAAGGCACAGAGGGTCTCATTCAGCCCCCACATCCAAGGTCTTCCCCTCATGGCCTGCAATACTGCCATCTTAGAAGGGGGTACATTTTTGGCCAGTTCATCCCAGAGACACAAAAGAATATAAGTAGAGCTTGCTGGATCAGACCAATGGCCCATCTAGCTCAGCATCCTGTTTTCACAGTGGACAACCAGATGCCTCAATGGGAACCCCACAAGCGGGACATGAGCACAAGAGCACTCTTTCCTCCTGTGGTTTCCAGCAACTGGTTTCCAGAAGTTATCGGTGGTATTCAGAAGTACTACTGCCTCCAACCATGGAGGCAGAGCATTGCCATCATGGCTAGCAGCCACTGATAGCCTTATCCCTCATGCATTTGTCTAATTATCTTTTCCAGCCATCCAAGCTGGTGGATAAGGCTGTTGGCAGCAGATACTAGCTGTAATGGCACTGCTTTACGTCCATGGTTAGAGGCAGTAATGCTTCTGAGATGCCTTCAGGTTTCCCACCGGCATCTCACACAAGGACTTGGAGGTCCTGCGACTACAACTCCAGAAGCCTCATGATCAGAATCCAAAGTGGCTTCCATTGTTGATCAGGTGTGTAGCAGTGGTCACATTCAGTTCTCATGTTCAGGAATTCCTGCAGTAACACACACTCAGGCCTCCATTTGGCTGCTTAGGAAGGGTACACATCAGTACAACGCTATGGACTCATCAAAGAACAGCTTCAGTTTGACATGCCCAAAGCCTTCCAAGCTATCCCTGTTTCTGCGGCTCCCACTCTCAGAGCCCTTGATATGAGACCTTTGTGTAACCGGGGCGCTTCTGACCTTTCCTCCTTCCCCTTTGCCGTATCTGGCAACTGAAAGATGAAGCTGATTCCTCATCAACAGTAGTAGTTACCTAGCTCAGAGGCATCTCCATCCCTAAAGGGCTACTTAACCTTCATGGCACTTGACCCCCGAGGTCAGCTTTTCCTCTCCTGTACATAGTCTGAGCATAGTCCATATAGCCTTTCATGGCATAATGCATGGAGATCCAACCCAAAGGCGAACCAAAGCAAAAACATTCACAAAGGCAAACAAGAGTTGATCCCCTTGCGAGGTTGGCATTTTAAGCAGGTCGGAGCTAGTAAATCCATATGTAAAGGGCTGTGTCTCCCGGGTGGGTCTACTGCAAGCTCAAGCAGAATTAAACATTTCAGGAACACACCCGTCCAAGCGGTAATGCTAAGCAGGGCTTGCTGGCATCCACAGTCACAGTACAAAGATCGTTTAGAAACACAGATACAACTCATTTGCAGGGTCTCAGTGGGAAGGGAAAAATGTGCAGCTCATTTCCATTGGGTCTTATTATCATGCATTATGTGCAGGCTAGCATATGAATTTGCCCAGTGTGTGACGCTATAATGGCACAGCCTGCTGTGGTGCACAGGTGAACAGAAAAGGAGAGTTGGAAGCAAAAGTAATAACAGAAAAGAACCTCAACTCAACTCTGCTATGAGTGAAGAATGAAGAGGAAGGGGAAGTGGGGCTGGAAGAAGTATATATGACTGCTATTGGATAATGAATTTGAGGCTCAACTGTGGCAAAAGTATTCCCCCAAGGAATCTGAGTCACTGCATTTCCTGGCCAGTGTACATCAGAACTACCTAGAAGCTGGTGGAGCTGATGGCCAGTGTACATCAGAACTACCTAGAAGCTGGTGGAGCTGATGGCCAGTGTACATCAGAACTACCTAGAAGCTGGTGGAGATCCACACACAGCTCTGTCGAAGGATGTAAGGTAGAGAGGAAATGGGCTGCAGCTGCTGGAGTTGCCATGACAATTTCACCTGGATTGAATGTGGGGGATTCTCCCCAGGTGGAAAAGTGGAGATGTTTCAAAGGAAGCTCTTTCAATAAGATGAGCTCCGATGGTTTTCCCTCCCATCTCCAGGCTGTCGCTGGATTTCATCTAATGCAAAATTTGAAATTAATTTGTTCTGAAGCAGAACCATGAATGAATTGCAAGGGGAGACCAAAAAGGGTTGGGGGAAGATTAGCAAAATGGAAGTGATCTGTATGTTTGTGTGGGGAGGACTGATCTGTCAATGTCCTGCACCAGCCCAGGCAAAATCTGCATGCCACTAACAGTGACTTCCTTGAAGTCCTCAGTGATTGGGCAGGGATATAAGGGATTGGGCAATCCTTGAAGCATCCTGGAGGCAAATTGTTGAGGGCCGCATAAACTGAGTTCCGTGTTGGCCCCATCAACAGTCTATCCACAGCACGTTGCACAGTTGAAGTAAGGCCTGAAGGCACTTGATGCAAGAACCTTCCTGAAGCTAAGCACATCTCAATCTAGTTACTTCCTGGATAAGAGACACTGGGCAACCCTATGGGCATCACAAGGTATTTCATAGGACAAAAGGTAGGAGATGAAAAATGATAAATAAGTGTTCAAACTTAAGCAGGGAAATCCAAACCTGAACATGCCTTTTCAAGCCTCTGAATAGGCTGTGATAAAAAACCGAAGGTGGGTTTCAGAAAGAAAGGAACCCAGAATGCATTTGAATAAAGATAAATGTGAAACATTCATGCATAGTGGTGGTGGGTCTAACTACCTGAGGAGACAAAGTCAGAAACCGACTTTGGAGAATTAAATGCTTTTAAATTACACTGATTACTGCTTTTGGTTGGGACAATGCTATTGGCCTCCATAATGTAATTACAATAATCATATATTGCGATGGCTTGACAGGAGGGCAGAAAGAGGTAGGCGGGAATGGCCAGGAAACAAAGACAAGGGTAATTAGGGAAGGAAATGTAAAAATAAAACCTATATTTCTACTTTGGGCACATTCTCCAGGGAGGAATAAAGTGCTGTTTTTTTAAATACAAAAAATAAAATAAAAAATCCCCTACAGAAAGATCATTATATCACTTTTATTTATTTTTTATTTCGTAAAAAAGAACATTAATGGTCTTTATTCTGAAATGTGTTATGCAAAGGAGTTTTTCTGTCAGCTTTCTTCCAGCTTTCCCTCCATCTGCATTTTAAACCCGTATCCCCCATGTTCCAGGGATGCCACCTTTCCCATGACTCCCAGTTTTTCTGGGATGTAATCTTTCCATGGCTCCCAGTAGCCCAGAGATGCTACAGTTCCCATGACCCCCAGCGATCCTAGATGATGCAGCAAACATTTGTTGCCACCCTGTGCTTTTGGGGGGAGAAATAGTGGGGTATCACTTGATATTGCTCAGACCTTGCATACACATTCCTAGGAGTCTTGCTCACACTGTGAAGCATGAAGGATAATGGAAAGTGCTCCCAGGAACACCTCTGTAGGTACTCTTGCCTCTAGGCATTGGCACGCAGCAATGACATCATCAATACAAGGCAGAAATGAGAGCTCCAGCCTCCTCCAAACCTTCACACTTGGAGTGGGAATCAACCACCTCTGGGGTGTCTAAAACTGAGAAGAACCTGCTGGCAACCTGCTGCTGTGTTTTTGTGTGAATTGCTCATGGGAGTGTGCATCCTGGACGGAAGGTGTTAAACCCTGAGTAGCAACAGAGAGGCAACGGGCAACCTCCTCCGAGGAAGAGATAGTCATTCTTCAGCATCAAAATTTCAGGGGAGATTGAAGGCTGATGAGAGTCAAGGTGAGAGACCTGAATCATGCAAAGGCAGGCATACTTTAGGTAAGTTAGGCACATGAAGTGCTAGTCATACAAATGGGACTTTTCAGTGGTGGCCCCCCAGTTATGGAATGCCCTCTTCAGAGTGGATTGTCTGACACATACTACTACTGACAACAACAACAATTCTATTACTTATATGCCACCCATCTGACTGGGTTGCCCCAGCCACTCTTGGCAGCCACAGCCTGCTCTCCAATCAGGCTGGGCTTACAACAATTAAAACATAATGTTAAAAGTCACTGTTAAAACCAGATTAAAACAATTTACAGAAACTGGTGGATCCTAGACAGTATACATCCCAGGCTTCAAAAGCCAGGGTAGAGAGCTATGTCTTTTCAACACCAGACAGAGACCCACTTTGTTGTTGTTTTTTCTCACGCTTAAAAAAATTATTTTAGAATTTCTAGCCTCTGCCTTTCACTTTGGTCTGAGAATAATGCCTTTTGTGTTGTTTTGTTTTTAGCTCTGCAAGGATTGTTCTTTTGCCTTCCTCTGCTAAATGAATGCTGCTGAAGCTGTGTTAGCCTCTCCCTTTGATAGGACACCTTGTTTTGTGCTGTGTTCGCACTCTTGATGACTGCTGTTTTAAATGGTGATTTTAATGGGTTCTAAAAAGCTCAAATGCTTGCACAACATTTTGCAGCATTCAGGATGGTGTTGCTTTGGAATTCGGAGCCTTTTCCTTTTCCTTTGCAGCCTCTGTTTTTAAAATATGGACACCACAAAGCAAATGTATAAATACCAGGGGCTGCTGCCCCTCCTGCTCACGCTGCTAGCCAACCTCACCTACCCTCTCCCCCCTAGAACCCCTGGTGTTGTTTCAACCAGTAAATAATTGATGTTTACTGTGTCACCTCTGCAAATGTTTCCTGACCTAACAAATACTATACCCCACCCCTGTTGCCAACCCCAACCCTTCCCTTTATACTTCACCCAACCCTCCCATCTCTTCACGGCTCCTTCAAACTATTTGTCATTTTAAAAACTGCTTTCTCATTTACTCTTCTCCCTCACCATAACACCTTGCAAAATCAGGGTTAGGATGAGGCACTGCTGATCCTCCAATGAGAGCTGTGAGATGACAGCCTTACAATTAGATATAGATATACAGTGGTACCTCAGGTTACATATGCTCCAGGTTACAGACTCTGCTAACCCAGAAATAGTGCTTCAGGTTAAGAACTTTGCTTCAGGATGAGAACAGAAATCGTGCTCCGGCGGCGTGGCGGCAGCAGAAGGCCCCATTAGCTAAAGTGGTGCTTCAGGTTAAGAACAGTTTCAGGTTAAGTACGGACCTCCGGAACAAATTAAGTACTTAACCTGAGGTACCACTGTAGAGATATGGATATAGATATAGATAGGGCCTTCTTGGTAGTGGCACCCACCCTGTGGAACACCCTCCCACCAGATGTCAAAGAGAAAAACAACTACCAGACTTTTAGAAGACATCTGAAGGCAGCCCTGTTTAGGGAAGCTTTTTAATGTTTGATGGACTATTGTATTTAAATATTTGGTTGAAAGCCACCCAGAGTGGCTGGGGAAACCCAGCCAGATGGGCGGGGTATAAATAAATAATTGTTATTTATTATTATTATTTATTATTATTATATGAGTTAGGAGCAGGGCCGAACTGGTAACCCCATCCCGAACATCGCATCCACCCTCAAAATTTCAGGCTTCTCAATTGCATGGTGCAGCCTCTATGACAGGTGTGGCGAGGAACCTCTCTCCTAGGAGGGGATCAAACACAGTCCTCCGTTTTGTCCTTGGGACACCTCTTCCTGAGACCACACCCATCTCTTGCCCTGATCTGCACCCTCCTCAAATGTTTTTGTTTGCTGGGATTTGTCCTTGAACTGTGCAAATGCTTCTCCCTTTCCTGGATGAAGGCTGGAGAGGTCTGGGGATGTGGATATACAGAAAGTTTTGGCATTTGCATGGCTGGAGTGCAGCCTTAGTGTAAAAAAGGTAAGAGTCCCATCCCTTGCTTTATGGCCTTGGGAAGGGTGATCTCTAGGAAATGGAGCTCCCTGGTAGAGGAACAGCCAGCTCTGCCTTCAGGCATTCCAATGTGTGGAGCAGAGAAGACTTGCAACACTAGGGGCAGGACTGGGAAAAGTCCTACTTCATTTGGAGACCAGGATTCAACATCCCCAGTTGCCCATGGAGCTCATGGGTGACCTTGGGCTGGTTCCAGGTTCTCAGCCTGATCTACCTTACAAAATTGTTGTGAGGATGTAATGGGGAGGAAGAGAGCCACATCCACCACCTTGAGCTCCCTGGAGGAAAGACCAGATGGAAATGCAATAATCAATCAACAAATACTGAAAAGGGACTACAGTGATCCTTTGGTTACTTATTTCTTGCAGCACCCTAGCTGTTAGACCACAGCACATGGTTTAGGTGAATTGCTGTTTCTGAAAAAATGCCTCTCTTTGTATGTGTGTGTATATATATATTTTATAGCAAAGCACAACACAGAGGGCTTAGGAAACATAAAGGTTTCCAACTGAGTGAACACCAAATGGAAGATTAAAGTCTTCGTTTGCAAAGGATTCGTCATTGACCCAAACTAAACCAGTCATCTCCCCTTCCACAGCAAACAGGACTGCCTGTTGAGCTAATTGGAAGCTCCTCCTTTGTTAGGATAATCTGATTTGGAGACCTTGTGTTTCCTTGCAGAGATCTGTCATCCAGGTATTGTATCTCCCCTGCCCCTTACAGCACACAAACAGGAACCTAACACTTCACCAGAAACTTGTATCTCATTTCTCCAGTTATGGTTAGATTTGGCTCAGGCAAATCATGCCATCTAGGAACTGTATTTCCCAACACACAGTTTCGACTAGTGTACTTTTTTTTAAAAATGTATGCAGTTCTGACTAATCTACACATTTTTGAAAAGCATCTTCCCCTAATATAATGCATAATTATATCTTAATTTCCTGAATATATGAATTATTACCAGTTTTCTTGTTGGATTGCCTTACCCCATACATGCCCACTCAACCGCTTTGATAACTGGAAATGGCACTGTTACAGTCACCACACAAAACCTGTCCAAACTTGCAGTGAACGTGTCTCTTAGTGTGGCAGCACCTGCACATTGGAACTCCCTGCCTATTGATATCAGGCTATCACTTTCGCTGCCATCTTTCCAGTGTCTGGTTAAAACATGCTTATTTAGGCAAACCAGCCACATTGATGCTGATTTTAATTGTTCTTTCAAATGCTCCAACTACTTGTTATTATTGTTCATTCAAATTACTTGTAAACCGCTTAGAGGATTTGTTGTAATCAAGCAGTATATAAATTTTGATAAATTATAATAATAAAAAATATAAATTGCATGCATTTCTGCGCATGTTACGTGGCTGGAGGACTGAACGGAAATTTTCAGAGAAGTATGGTTTTTAGAATGGCTGTGGCTTGGTTCACATATTGTTGGGGAGCTGCAGATTATATAGCCTGGCCTTTAAATGGGAACAGAATCAAATTTCTCCTCTGTCCCTATCAAAAAGGATGTGATGGGCAAAGTCTCCAAAGCTAGATCCAGTTAAGTGTATGTGATGTTCCTAAGGGGAAAGAGCGAGATTCTGAAAATCACACACGCACACAGTCCCTCCTCTCAAGCATGTATTTGCAGGAAGCCCCCCTCCCCCATGGGGGCAGTTCAGAACGTCACTCTCCCCTCTCTAATCAGTACATGGCAGCAACATCTTGTAGCACGGCTTCTCCCCAATGGTATCTGCTATTAACAGCTGACACTTCATTTCAACAGAGCCTCGGGACTGTCTAAATATTTGCCACAAATACGTGCCGTTCTTTCGTCTTGCGATGCGGCTCAGCTGGCCCCCTCTGGGGTGATGGTTTTGACTCTGATTTCTTTACATACTGCAAACACAACACCTGCCTAAGTGAGAGCCTTTGCCAAGCGAGATTCAGCTCAGGATGCAGGGAGGATTTTGACCAGAAGGAGGAAAAGGGAAAAGTTTTGCCAGAGGAGTCTGTCACTGTGACTGCAAACACTTAGAATCCTAGAATCAGAGAATTGTAGAGTAGGGAGGGACCATGAGGATCAACCAGCCCAGCTCCTAGGTAGCTGTACCATACTGGGATCAAACCTGCAACCTTGGCATTATCAGCACCATGCTTTAACCAACTGAGCTATCCAGGCTGTCCAGAAGCACTGAGGCAAGAGGCCACAGGCTGAAAAGGTGGCAAAGATGCATGTCTTTTAGGAAATGGAAAAATTCTAGGAGCATTCTGGGGAACGGAAGTGTCAAGGGGATGTTCAGTCAAGAAAGCCAAACGAAGCCAGCCATAACCTGTATGAAACTGCATATTTCCCAGTCTGGGATGCCCCTAACCCATGCAAAATCGGTCAAAATCAACCTTACTTCCCTGGTGTCATGCATTCTGGAGCTAAATTTAGGGAACACACTTTGCTTTTTGTACAACATCCCTCAGTGGTGAGATGTAGGGCTGGGCAATTTTTGGTTTTCAACATTGCAACATATCACCACTTAAACATCACAATCTACCAATATATCACAATGTCTGAAATAAAGATGGAGCTATGTAGAGGCATTGGCTGGCTTCATTGTATTCCTCACATCCTGCTTTTTGCATAGTGCATGAGTGCGTGCACACACACACACATGATTCACAATATATTGCCAGGTCATATATTATGAAACCGGTCTCAATATGGACTTCAAACTGGTTTTGGATGGTATATCGATATATCACCCAGCCCTAGCGAGATGGGGATCCCATTGCTCTTAATATATTGTAGGACTCCATCAGTCCAACCAGGATGCCAATGGTCAGCGATTATAGGAGTTACAGTCAAGTGACACTGCCATCACCACCACCATTGTCATTTTCATTCTACTTCATATAGCAACATATCAATGTGGTTTATATGAAAACATCTCAGGCGTCTCAACAACAAGGGTGGTTGAATGTCCTACTTTACAGAGTACACTCCTCTAGTGGAAGAAGTCACCCATTTGAAGGGCTGCCCAGTCCAAGTCTGGCTTAAAGATAAAATGGGATGAAAGGAAGAGGGACCCTGAAGTTGCCCAGCCATAGCAGACTGTGCCAGGCACAGGTCACCGCCTATTGCCCTATGGCAAGAGGTCTCATCCCCCGCCCCCATCTGAATACTTCTGATTTTAATGTTCAAAACATATATCAAGGTGGCTGGCAACAAAGCTACAGTGAAATCAATCAATAAATATCTGTAAAACACAAATAGAAACGTAAAAAAACTGCATTAGATACTGGTTGGTTAAAGAGAAAGAAAACTCATATTGTAAAGGCCTGTCTAAAAGGCACCATTTTAAAGAGGTGCTTGAAAGTTGTCAGGTTTGGTTCCTGCCAAATCTCTACAAGCAGGAAGTTTCACAGGTCACTCAAGTGAAAGCCTCAGTCCCTAATGAAGAGCACCTGAACCTGCAGGGTGTGGGGAACCAGCAGATGTACCCCATCAGAGGATCAAGGTGATCGAGGTAGAGTATTAGGGATCAGGTGGTCCTTGAGGGACTTTGGGTCCAAGCTGTTTGGAGCTTTGTGAATTAACACAATAATCTTGAACCTGGCCAAGCAGCAAATTGGTATTGAGAGGTGTTGTGTTTCTAAATTTGCACCTGTGCCTACAATTGAGCACATGCATCTTTTATATAAACCTGCACCATCTATATCTCCTCTTTTCAGCAATGCATTTCCCCCCCTTTTTTGGACAATGCTTTAAGGGCATGGAATTAAGTACTCACTGCCCCCACTCAACAGCCCCATTGCCCAGACATAAAGAGGCCGTTCCACTATCCCAGTTGGGTTTATTTATTTATTTACTTCATCCGTTTAAGGCTGCATCAAATGCTCATCCCACTCAGAGCAGATGCATCAGAGTTCATGGGCTTGAACTTAGTTACATTCATTCTAATGGGTCTGCTGTAAGTGATTGTTAGTTGGATTGTTAGCTGGATGCAAACCCATCATTTCCCACCTTTTAGAACCTTTTAGAACATTTCTCACTAGGTAGCGAAGAATAGAAAATTAGACGTATCACTACAATCCATAAAACCTTCCAATAATACTTCAAGCAACACCCGAGCAACAGCAGTTCCCTGCAAATCTCCAGTCCTTATCATTTTATTTATTTGAAAACAAACAGAATGAAAATCTGGAAGTAAGGGCCTGGTCTCTTTTCTCAACAAGCAAACACTCCAGCCCCATCTGCATCCATGGAGAATTAAAATGCTTGTTTGTTTTTGGTTGTAATGGTCAGCAGAATGGCTGTGTATAAACTTGATGTCTTGAGGGCCCCTGCCACAGGCTCTCTTTTGGATTTCAAATAAAAATGACAGACCTCGTTCGTCCCCAGTCAATGCCACACCTGGCACCAAAGTCTGGAAAAATCCATCCCTGGGCTTCATTCCACTTGCCCACCAGCGATTACCAGAATGACAATTTATTTTATGACAATTGGTGGTGGGGGGCGTGATCGACAGAGAGGGGACCAGATTGCAAATGAGACATCCTCGTTGCATGAGGGTTTGCCCACCTCAGTTGTTATTTGACTTCCCTTCCATTGTGTGAGAAGTTAAACCATGTTCAGCTGCAGAATTAAAGCTGCCTGTTAGCAATGGCCCAGGTTTTTGGTGGAGATAGAACTGAATAAACATAGCAGAAGGTAGTGAGATAGGATAATTAACCAGTGTGCTAAGGAACTTTCCTTCTGCTTCAACAGTGGAACATTAAGCAGAAGTTTAGGGTCACAAATTGGACAAAACTGAAAAGGATGCTAAGTGCACGGGCTAATCCTGAAACTCCCTAGCTCTTTATTATTTGCCAGAACATCTTACTGAAATTCTCTTTCCCTTGATGCTGTTCCTGCTTGATGTTTCCTTACCTTATATTCTCCCCCCACCCCAGTGGCACTGAACAGGGTCAGTTAACCCAGTCGGGTGGAGCCAGACTAGCTTTTTAGCAGCAGGGTAGCAGGCTGGTCAGCATAGTGCAGGTGCACCAGCGGGAGCACTGGACTGGCTCCTTGTTTATTCTGCCATCAGTTAATTCCTGCCATTATACATACCCTGTTGCATGGGTGAAATGCATTATTTATTGCCTCTTAGATCCTACACAGTTTGCAAGGATATCAACAGCTTGTTGTTTCAGTGCAATGGCATAGAAAAGGAACAACTTTTTGTGACAACAAATATTGTGATAGTGAACAGCAGTTGCTGCAGCTAACAAGCATGTTGCAAAACAGAACAAGAACCCATCGCCGTGGTCCAAAACGCTCATCACCAAATTACCTTTTCAAGCTCTCTTGAATTCTGGAATGTTACCCACTTTTACCAACCCACTCTCGCCATTCATAAATGTGACTATTGCACGAACAGCTACATAAAATCTGTTAACAGCTTTCATTTATTGTGGTCATTTGAGTGTGATGCTCATAAACTCTTGTAAGGAAATCATTGCCATTACATTGCCATTTCAGCAGGTAAAACACCCACACCCACCCACACCAATGAGCACAGTTACAAAAAGTCCTTAGAGGTATGGAAAGAAAAGATCCAGTGTATTAGCAAACATTAACAACATGGGCGCAAATATATTCCTCCAAAAATGCTGAACAAGAAGCACATCACAAAGACCTGGGATCAGCCTTTGCAAACTTGGTGTCCTCCTGATGTTTGGGGACTACAACTCCCATCATCCCCAGGCAGCATGACTGTGATGGCTGGGGGCCAATGGGAATCATCATTCAAAATGTCTGCAAGGCACTGAGTTGGTGAAAGCTGCCTTGAACAATGGTCATTCATCCCTCTATCGGAGCTACAGAACAACTCAACACTCACGTCCCATCCACCTGCTCTGTCTCTGCTTTGCAGTACAGAGCATCCAAAACAACTGGGATATCCGTTTCAAACGCCTCTCCTTGAACCCCTCCTCAAATTATTAAATAATAATAATAATCTAGTAACACCAACTGTAAAGAAAGGAACTTTCCACCAGTTCTACGAACATCTCCTTCAAAAGTCCTTCCTCAAAGGAACCACAACAACAGTGAAATCTCTTGTTAAGGTGATGCCTACCTGAGCCATCCTTTGTGGATCCACCTCTTCCCTCCTGATCGTCCTCTCTGCTTTGCTTTGCTTTCTCACGGCAAATGTTTCATTCTAAGTTTTTATTTTTGCCACTTTAAGAAAAAAAATATGGATAACCTGCGCAGAACTCTGCCGTAGGGATGAGCAGAATAAAATGTCACTTACCTGAAAGAGAGAAAAGGGGAGTGGGGGAGAGGAAAGCAAAGCATTAACACGAGTTCCTTTGAAATCAGGTCAACACCAAGCTTTGAAATTGCAACAATGATGACAATTTTCCCTGCATCCCCTTCACTTTTTGATGAAATCCTTTACTCTTCAAAACTCATTTCCCAAGGCCAAACATTCCCTTCATTATCCCTCTATTTTGTTTCCATTATACCAACACCCTTCTTGTTCATCCCTGGAGAGAGGAGGTCAAGAGAGTGGGGCAGAGAAAAGTACATCAGAGAGACTCAAAAACAAAAACACTGCCAGGTGTTCACTGTATGGAGGAGACAAATGAAGACGAGCCATCATTGTTTTGGGGGATTTAGAATGGAGACTTTTCTTACACACATCTCAGGATGAGTAAAGAGCAGCAAAAGGTCCTTGCCTTTGGCTGCTTGGGGTGAAAACGGGGCAGAGGGGGTTTGGGCAGAAGGAGATCAAAGCTGGGGCACAGGACCAGCCAGGACTGAGGGATTGGTGGCCCTCAAGATGTTATTAGACTCCAGCTCCCAGAATTCTTGACGACTGGTCATGCTGGCTGGGGCTGATGGGAGTTGGTGTCTAACAACATCTGGAGGGCCACACACTTCATCCCTGAGCTAGGACAACTGTGAACAGCCAAGATAGGTGCAGAAGATCACTGAAAATGAGCCACCTGTTTTTACTACCTGCTTGGTGGTGCACAAGCAGAAGTCTTCAGGTAGAGACTAGACAACTATCTGTAGGGATGGTCTCACTTGCAATTTCTTGCATCAAGCAAGGGGACAAGATCACTGATAGGGAACCAGCTAGATTCAAAATTCTCCCTTATGCGCTGGTCACTTTGACAAGTGGGTGGGGCTGCCCACTTGTCAATCACATGTCACATGAATCAGGTAAATTCAAGCTGGACTGCAAAGGAAGAAAGAATTGGGAGTGGACTTGCTTTCCCACTCCTAATCTTTCCTTTTCTGTTAAACCCTGAAGGTTTATCTGACCCACAGCTGATGCCATGTGATGTAGGAGGCATGCTGTTGTGTTCATGTCCTGCTTTGGGCTTCCCATTGTCATCCAGTTGGCCACTGTGAGAGCAGGAGACCGACCTAGATGAGCCATTGGTCTGATCCAGCAGGCTCTTCCTTTTTAGGGGGTTAAAAAGGTAGAGGGTAAAGGGACCCCTGACCATTAGGTCCAGTCGTGGCCAACTCTGGGGTTGCTGCGCTCATCTCGCTTTATTGGCCAAGGGAGCTGGCATACAGCTTCCAGGTCATGTGGCCAGCATGACTAAGCCGCTTCTGGCGAACCAGAGCAGCACACGGAAACACCGTTTACCTTTCTGCTGGAGCGGTACTTGCACTTTGACGTGCTTTTGAACTGCTAGGTTGGCAGGAGCAGGGACCGAACAATGGGAGCTCACCCCGTCGCAGGGATTCGAACTGCCGGCCTTCTGATTGGCAAGTCGTAGGCTCTGTGATTTAACCCACAGCGCCACCTGCGTCCCTTTCAGGAGGTTAGTTTGGCCCAAATCATGGCACAGGCCAAACAAGGATATTTAGTGGCTAGAATGTCAGGCTATGACCTGGGAGACCAGGGTTCAAATCCCCACTCAACCATTATGCTCCCTGGGTGTGACTTCGGGCCAGTCACTGCCTCTTACCCTAACCTAACTTGCAGGGTTGTTGTAAGGATTAAATGAGGGGGGGAGAACCATGTATGC
The DNA here is from genome assembly GCF_964188315.1 of Podarcis muralis. Lineage (NCBI taxonomy): Eukaryota > Metazoa > Chordata > Lepidosauria > Squamata > Lacertidae > Podarcis > Podarcis muralis. The sequence goes on from NC_135669.1 coordinate 26,792,706, forward strand.
CACCCCAAGCTCCTTGGGGGATAAGGTGATATATACATGCAATAAATAAAATAAAACATATTGGAGAGGCAATCCAATCGTAGTCTTCTTCTCATTACCCTGCTTTTCTTTTTTTGCAAGAGAGAGCTTTAAATTTTCAACCCGTGTGAGGTGTCGGTGGCCGTTAGGGGGAAATCCAGTCCCCTTCTGCAGAAAAAATGAAGCCCACGCACTAGAGCTGCATTTAGCAATTTGCTCAAGGCCACAGAGGAAATCTGCACTTGGTATATAGACACTGGCGGAGATAATATCAAGTTCAGCAGAGTAGCTTACAGACAAGGTTATGCAGCATTATTAGTACCTTTCCGACACGCGAGCATGCAGACTTCAGCTAATTCAAAGCACATTGCCACAGAGCTAGGTCCAGTCCAGTTGCAGTGAATTAAAATGATGGACAAGATTTCCCCAAAGAGACCATCTGGAAGATTAAAATGTACTTTTTGTACAGGAGTGTTTCCTGCCATGACTTCTCACCTTCCCCAAAAGCAGGCCATCGCCCAGCTTCAGAGAGTCGGAAAGGCCTACACATTACTGCTTGCTCAGGAACCAGATTAACAACCACAGCTCTGCAGAGAGATTGCTGGGATGTTCTTCTGTCCTTCGTACATGTGCTAGCTAGGCCAGAGCTACTCTCTGTTAGGGGTGGTCGGATCAGCCAATTTCAGTTCTGTGTCAGTTTCACATGAGAGTCTGTTCCATCCCACTGGTTCATCCCACTGGTTCATCCGTTGGCTAGAGCATGGTGTTGATAATGACAAGATTGCAAGTTCGATCCCCGTATGGAACAGCTGCATACTCTTGCATTGCAGGGGGTTGGACCAGATGTTCCTCAGGGTCCCTTCCAACTCTATGATTCTATGACCCACACTTTATTGCAGATTCTTTTATCTTTTTTAATTACAAAAAGTAACAGTGGGAGGAATTCAGGGACACACTGTTACAAACCTTCTGTCTGTAAAAGCACTTCTCCTTGCTCAATGAATTAGTCTCTCTCCTCTCCTCTCCTTTCCTCTCCTCTCCCAGTTCTGGGGGCAGTGGCGGAGCTTCACGCTCTGGCACCAGGGGCAGAGAGTAGGCAGGGGCAGGGTTGGTGTGTGTCCTGGGGGCATGGTGCGCCGCCCGCAGGGTGGGGCAGCCGCGATGGCACCCCACCAGAATCACGCTACTAGGAGCAGTGTGCTCCCCCCCCCACTCCTCTTCCTCCACCAGTGTCTGGTGGTTCTTCAGAACAACCCCATACACTCTGAACTCATTTGGGGGTGCAGGTTGGGAAAAGCCCCATTCCACTAACAGAAGTCATTGCACTGGCTTTCATTAGCAGGGCCAGTTAGTAGAATCTGGCCCAATGTTTAAATTGTATTCATTCCCCCCTGCAGTATATATTATGTACACATTCTTCGCTTAAAATATCCATTCCTATATGCTTTCCCACAGTACTTTTTTCTAGAAAAATAGGTCCTGGTACATTCCATCAGTATGCAGGTATGCAGTACAAGCACCTAAGAAAAAAGAAGAACACTGCTTTCCCTTACTTTTTTTCTGGAAACGTGCACCTTGGGGTGCATTTTTTGAACCAAAACTGCATTTTCAAAACAAGAAGTCCATAGTAATTAGATATGCAAATAATTAAGCAGTGTACTGTATAAATGCCTTATCGTGAAGCTGAGGCTCCAATACTTTGGCCACCTCATGAGAAGAGAAGACTCCCTGGAAAAGACCCTGGTGTTGGGAAAGATGGAGGGCACAAGGAGAAGGGGACGACAGAAGACGAGATGGTTGGATAGTGTTCTGGAAGCTACCAGCATGAGTTTGATCAAACTGCGGGAGGCAGTGGAAGACAGAAGTGCCTGGCGTGCTCTGGTCCACGGGGTCACGAAGAGTCGGACACGACTAAACGACTAAGCAACAACAAAATGCCTTAAATGAATCTGCCTTCCAATCTACATCTAAGTCTAGGACCGGCGAGTTAGGATGGTTAATGTTAAAATGCAGGAGAATTTCTCCTCCACCACTAACACTGCAATCTGGCTGGTTGGACACAAGTCCCCAAATCTCTCATATATTGGAAAGGGAAGGACCCAAGCACAGAAACTTAATGGAAGAGTCTCCTATTTGATATGCAACCCTAGTTCATAGCAGTGCAAAACCAAAGTCTGTTTCAATGAATTACCGGCTGCTCTTTATAGGACTATCATAAAATCAAGAGTGGTGACAGCTCAACTGCTCCTAATCAGTTTCAACTGAAGAGGTTCTCTCGCCCTCATTTTTTTAATAATAACAGAAGCAATTTTTAAGGAGATTAACCCTTTGCTTCCTATTTTTATGCCAGGCTTTGGAACTGCCAGAGCTGGAAAAGTATTGTAGCCGGCAGGCAGATCAGTTTTTAAATGCACAAGGGGGGTCACACCTTTAAGAGTTACTTGGAATGGGAACTTTGAAAGTGAAGCTTCTTACAGAAATGTAAAACTATGGCGATGAAAGGTGCATTGGGCCAAATTTTCTTTTCTACACAGAAATCTATTGTGGTTTTCTTTCATTAGGGGGTTATTTTACTTTGACTAGATCCATGCTGCTATTCTCAAGTTTCAATTTCTGGATAAAACTGGGCAATTTCAGCAGAGTAGAAATATCACCCCCCCCCCCCAAAAAAAGGTATTTGCTTCTTACAACCTGTTTAAGATGGTTGTTTACTCCGGCTTCTGGTCCTTCCTCTGATTTCCTGGATTAATTGCACGGGTGATCCTAATCAATCAGGGATCCTGCAAAGAACTGTATGACATCACAGTAAAGGTAAAGGTAAAGGTACCCCTGCCCGTACGGGCCAGTCTTGACAGACTCTAGGGTTGTGCGCCCATCTCACTCAAGAGGCTGGGGGCCAGCGCTGTCCGGAGACACTTCCGGGTCACGTGGCCAGCGTGACAAGCTGCATCTGGCGAGCCAGAGCTACACACGGAAACGCTGTTTACCTTCCCGCTAGTAAGCGGTCCCTATTTATCTACTTGCACCCGGAGGTGCTTTCGAACTGCTAGGTTGGCAGGCACTGGGACCGAGCGATGGGAGCGCACCCCGCCGCGGGAATTCGAACCGCCGACCTTTCGATCGGCAAGCCCTAGGCGCTGAGGCTTTTACCCACAGCGCCACCCACGTCCCCTGACATCACAGTGCTACATAGTAAATCAGACTTGACTTCCCAAAGATGCAACTGGGGGTAACTGAGGGCAACTGAGAGTAAGAATAAGTTGCACTTCTTTGAAAACACAGCCATGAAGGCTATATAGAATATATCACCTCTAGGAACAGAGGCATTATGCCTCTGACTACCCATCGCCAGGGAGCAACAGCAGGAAATGGCTATTGCCCTCATATTTTCTCTGTTTCTCATTGGCATCTGATTGGCCACTGTGGGAGACAGGATGTTGGGCAGTTTGAGCCTTTGGTTTGATCCAGCAGGGCTCTTCTTGTGTTTGTTTTCCTTTCTGGTTTTCTCAAGCTTTATGGGTTTCAACAATAACATTTGATTGAGCTGAGAATAAGTGCAATTGGAAGGAGTGCTGGAGAGTTTCCAAAAAGAGGCATGCCGGAATCACTGTGAAAATGTCAGCAATAACAGTGTGTCGTTTTGCCTCGAATTCCTAACACCCACCCCCAAATGTTTATTTAGTAATAAACTGGATCTCTTCATTGCTTTATATCCAAACATTTCAAAGCAACATCCAAAAAAAAAAAAAAAAAAAAAAGTAATTCAGGCAACAACAAGAACATTATAATCTTGCAAACCTTGAAAAAATTCTTAAATATTATTAATCTAAGGGTTTTTTTTGGGGGGGGGGTATTTTACAGCACAATTATATGCTTAGAACTCATTGGGTCTTCTATCCAGGCAATAGATTTAGGATTGCTGCATTAAGCAATTATTGCACCTGCCTGAATAACCAGTTTGCCAGATGCAGTCAATGTGATTCCCTCCAGATGTTTTGGACTACAATTCCCATCATTCCTGAGCACTGGCCCAGCTGGCTAGAGCTGATGGAATTTATAATCAAAAACATCAGAAGGGTATCATGTTGGCACTCCATAACACTAAACCCTAACACTTCACACTGACCCTTTTTTCCTCCTGCAAGATGGAATCAAGGACTTAAGAAGCCAGTAGCTGCCCCTCAATGCTCTTTGTTCAGCTACACCTGATGCAGACTTAGTTCCACAGGAAAATTCTTTTTTTTTTTTAATCATCATTTTCTCAGACCTCCATTTCAAACCATTATCCCCTAGAGGAGTGCTTTTACTTTCCCCTCATTGCCTCATATTGAGTTTTTCTGTGTATTAGATTTGTTCCCCCCACCTCCTTTTTGCAGTGAGCATATTTATTGATTTTCACATTGGGCAAAGCAGCGCGTTATGCACCTGTGGGGAATCTCCATCGCTAAAAGCCAGAAGGCTCTCGCCAGCCCATTGTGCAAAAGAATCGAGAATTAAAGAGGGGAAGAAAAGAAGCAGCGGGCCTCCAAAACATCTCCAACCAGGCAGAGGGACACAAACCCAATTGACAAGGCGGCACAACGTTCCTTTCTGCTCACCACCGATGTGTTATTTGAAACCACAGACACAGCTATTTAAGTAGACAAACAAACCCAGGCTTGCCAGCAAACCCTGGCCTGATTCAGCTAACACTGCAGTGCTGGTATTTCCAGCTTAGAAGGATAAACAGGACATGTGCTCTGTTCCTATTGTTTCAACCTTTTTACATGGACACACACATGCACAATGAGATGCCGACACTCAACAATGGCTTAATCTAGACATAGGGAACCTGGAACCCTCTGTATGTTATGGGACTACAACTCCCATCACCCCCAAACAGCATGGCCAATGGGCAGGGACAATGAAAGTTGTAGTCCAGACACATAGTAGGGTCACAGGTTTCTCCATTCCCGATTTAGAGCAGTAGTATTCAAATGTCCCATGCTGCTCAGGGAACACATCCTGCATCACATACCCTCCAATATTTTTCTGATGAAAACAGAGATGTCCTATTCAATAGTATCCATCTGACTCGGTTGCCCCAGCGACGAAACCAGGATGGCTTCTGTAAATCCAGGGCTGTCCCTGGAAAATAGGGACACTTGGATGATCTGGTATCAGAGCTAGTGCCTGTAGTCTCCGTGGACCGGGCAAAGACAGAATTCCAAGTTCTAAAGCAGAGACATCACCTTGCCAACAAAGGTCCGTATAGTTAAAGCCATGGTTTTCCCAGTAGTGATGTATGGAAGTGAGAGCTGGACCATTAAGAAGGCTGATCGCCGAAGAATTGATGCTTTTGAATTATGGTGCTGGAGGAGACTCTTGAGAGTCCCATGGACTGCAAGAAGATCAAACATATCCATTCTTAAGGAAATCAGCCCTGAGTGCTCGCTGGAAGGACAGATCGTGAAGCTGAGGCTCCAATACTTTGGCCACCTCATGAGAAGAGAAGACTCCCTGGAAAAGACCCTGATGTTGGGAAAGATTGAGGGCACAAGAAGAAGGGGACGACAGAGGACGAGATGGTTGGACAGTGTTCTCGAAGCTACAAACATGAGTCTGACCAAACTGCGGGAGGCAGTGGAAGACAGGAGTGCCTGGCGTGCTCTGGTCCATGGGGTCACGAAGAGTCAGACACGACTAAACGACTAAACAACAACAAGGAGTTACACCAAATCTGATCGATCTGGGAGCTTCCTACTGCCTGCCAATCACACAAGCAGATATTTCATTCCACTATTCCATTCTTGTTCCCGAAGAACGCTCCAAGACCCAAGTATGCACAGCCAGGCACAGCTCTGGCTTTTATTTTGAAGGGAGTTTGGGTAGCCGCTCTGACCCAGGGCCTTCCCCCAGCATTTGGTGGAGGTTACAGCCTATTTCAGGACCAGGTTTCCAGGCCTTTGCATGGTTCTAATTTGTTCAGCTTGCAGAATCACTGGATGCAACAAGGTAACAAAACACCCACACAGCTGCTTTGAAATGACAAGGAAATTGCAAGCCCTGGTAATTAACTGTTCCTGCATATTAACTTTGGAACGGTTTTGGATGTTGCTGGATAAATGCTCAATAGAATTCTCTGAATGATCTTGGGGGCTTGGAGATAGAAACTCCCCAACTTTTTTTTTTTTTTTAAAAAAAACCTTTTTGGTTAATCACATCTTCTCATAGCAAGGAGGAATAATTCCTTGAATTATTGGCTGCAGGGACACAGGTGGGAACTCAGCATAGTGAAGAGAGACCAGATCCCTTGTACAGACTAACTTTTCACTCAGGTGATTATGAGTATTGTTTGCAGATCTTCTATGCTGTTACCTTTGAATAAAAACAACCCTTTTCATGAGCTATGGTTTATTGAGTCTTTTTAAAGAGTGTAACCAAATTTTGCCAGAACAACATCTCGAGGAGTGTCCGATGCATAGAGAACAGACAGACAAACAACTTTCCAAAGAATTATAGTAGTTGATCAAAGGGTGGATGTAAATTCTCATCAAAGGGAATGTGTCATGCAGCCAGTAGCAGTGCTAGAGAAATTTATACGTGTCCATTCATGAAAAGCCTTTTAGAACCCCAGTCTCGATATATATTTTATTCCTCAAACAGTAAACAAGGCAGGGCAGCAAATGACCAGACCAAGGCCATGCCATGCATCAGTGGCAAATACAGGAATAGCTCAAGCCAATCTCCTGCCTGCAGACTTGTCTGCCATGCATGTTCTCTCGCTCCACTGTCCTTCCTTGCACTGATTGATGCTGCAGGCTCCACACCCACCTCCATTAAGGCATTCAAACTTTCGGCCTCTTGCTCAATGACCTGACTTGATGATACTTAAAAGTGGCAACTGAATGGATCGCCTCCTTTCAGAGCTTTACGGCCTGTCATTTCACAGTCATTACATACTTATCACATGCGGCCTCTCGTAAAACAGGATGCTAAGGACCAACTAGCAGAATCTCCTTCCCCCCTTTAAAATATATCGAGTGACTTTTGGAGGTCCTGCGATATTGGGGTTGACTGCCATTTCCAATTGAGGCAAGGGGGTGTTCCAGGTATGTGAGCAGGAGACAAAAATGGATTTTTGACAAGCTCAGAAAAGTAGGAAGAAGGGTTGATGTTGGTGTAACAAGTGCAAAGCAAGGACATAGATGCCCAAGATCCCCTTACTGCATAGGGAAGCACCAGTATGGCTTTTGGATGTCTTAGCTGAGATGGCAGTTGCAAAGGAACAGGATTAAACAATAAGCACCTAGTTCCATGGCAAATGTTTTCTGTTTTTGACTATTATACAGCATTTTCATAGAGGCATTTCTTTGGCTCCTCTCAAAGCTTAGCCCAAGGAGGAACCTCTCGTTTACATTGCTGAGATACTGTGGCAATGCTACACTGAACACATTTTCTATCTCTGGTCCAGAGGAAACAACCAGTGATGCAATCTATATCTTCCAGATTAGGGAGTGAGAAATTGCAAGCTCAGGCATGGAGCCGTCTGCTTCCAAGAGGCAATGACAGCAGCAGAAAGAAACAAGCTTTCTTACTTCACCACTTCCCATTTGGCCTCCCTGCAAACCTCCTGCAGAACACAATGACCCTTCAAAAGAATCCCAGAATTGCTGACATTTCACAAATATTCCTGGGGGTTTGGTGGGACGTTTCTCTACCCTTGCACCCTTCATCTCCCCCTTCCCTCCCCATCACTATTGTGCTCAGCTAGGGAGGTGTGAAGTGCTGCAGACCTGCACATACAGCCTGTACTTACAGCATGCTAACAATCATTAAATTTTTACAGATCACTAAATGAAGAAAAACCGCAGATGCTATCAGAACTGACAGCCCCCCGCCTGGCTGCTTGAGAAAGCCTGATCTGGGGAGCAAGGCAGTCTCGGGAGCTGAAGGCAGATTGACTTTTATATGCCTGGGATTCATCCACGTACCTCTGGCAAGAGAGAATGAAATTGCTTTCTGGTAAGTGCTCTCCTGCAGCTATAGTTAAATGCGGGGATCCTGCTGGCCAGGGTAATATTAGCGAAAGCGAGAATGGAGTGTGGAAGCTATACCCGCTGGCAAACATGCCTACGTTCCAACAAATAAAGGCAAAACAGAGGGTGCTTGGTGCACATTCTCTCTTACACACACACCCTAAATATACACACTCAGGCATTACTTGAGAAGTACAGCATGTGTGAATAGACCTTTTGCAAAGAAAAGGCATTCCAGCTCAGGGGCATAGCATGGGTTGCCAGTGCCCAGGGTCGCATGCAGAGGGTGGGTGGGAGGGAAATGGATGGAGTACACATGCACATTCAACTGCCTAATGGCATCTGCATCACTCAGGTGATCACAGCTGCAGAGACAGGAAAAGAAGAGTCATTCCGTTGTCTGGAGAGGTCACTTCCTGGTTCGCATGGAGAAGCCATTTTTAATGGAGCTCAGGGATGGAAGCACACAGCTGTATTCAGGCAGCACCGGCAGGGCCAGAATTAGAGGCCCTAAGCTACTGAAGGTAATGGGGCCCTTTATATGTCCAGCTGCCCTTTGTCAGCAACAAATTGTCACTGTGGTTTTTTTTGTGTTGAATATATGCTATATGGTAATTATGGATGTAACAGCCTAAAGCCATTTGCACATAATAAAATATGTATTTTATCAAGGCAATTGTTGAACTTATATTTTGGAAATGTACATACAGGGTTTTTTTTCCCTTTGATTTTTTTGGGGCCCCCAAGAGTGTCAGGCCCTAAGCTATAGCTTGTTTAGCTTATACATAAATCCGGCACTGAGACCAGGTGTTGAAATTTTGCGCTTCTAACAATTTTGCACCTATGGGTTTTACATGTTGCTTTTAAATGAATTAATATTGGTTGTGTTTTCTCGTTGTCTATTATGTTTGAACTTACATTTTGGTACTGTAGATATTGCACTAGCCACGCTGCAGAACCTCTGCTTGGGTCAAGAAAATGGGATATAAATTTTAAAATAAATATTTATGTCCTGAAATTTGCTCCCATACACTCCAAATTACATCCCCCTCTAACATTGGCTGAAAAATGAGCTGGTTATTTAAACACGGAACTACAGCAAGATCCATATTTATATTGGTTGCTAGTATAATCCTTAGGATTAAGATATCAGAAGCAGGTTATTGGATCAGCTCCCAACTGAGGACAGATCAAGAATATATATATATATTGTTAGGACTTGGTGAAATAGAATTGGATTTAGGAGATGTGAAAGGTTTTACTGCTGCCATGATTAATAGTTTTCTTTAATATTTTATATGGTTTCAAATTGTTCTTAAATGTTTTAAACCACTGTGGAAAGATAGCATATTTTGAATGATAGAATATAAATTAATTAAAGAAAAAATAAAATAGGCAATGAAAATTGGACAGCTGGCATTTAGTTTGAACTGTAAGTGAACCATTTTGCAGTTCCAGTGGTTTATTGAGCCTCTTTCTGATTTTGTCCCTAACTCATCATAATTCTACTTCTGCCCTCTAGAGATGGATGTATCTGTCAATTTCAGTTTTTCTCAGTTTCTTCCCCCCCCCCATCTCACGTTTAGTTGGCCCCTTTCCTCGTGTGTTTGCAATAATATTTTTTGCAATAATTTCCCCCTAACACAATTCATTTCTGCGTGTTATTTTTTCTCTAATGCCCGCACTATTATGCACACTTTACCCCAATACATACATTTTTGTACCCAGTTTTTGATTCAAAAACTTCATCGCAAAATTCAAAGGTGAGCGAATTACAAAGCATAGCTGCCTTTCCAAGGAAGTTGCCCTACACTGAGTCAGACTTCTACTCCAACTATCTCATAATTGCTAGCACTGACTGGCAGCAGCTCACCTTGGGCTCCAGGCTGAAGTCTTTGCCATCCCTACCTGGAGATGCCAGAAAGTGAACCTGAGACCTCCTGCATTCAAAGTATATGCTCAACTACTAAGCTATACCCCTCCCACCTCTCCAGAGTTTCAGGCAGAAGTCCTTCCCATCCCTACCTGAGATTGAACCAGAGACCTTATTGATGTAAAACATGTGCTCTACCATTGAGCTATGACTGATTTGTGCATTGTTTTGAGAATTGAAACTTGGGTATATATTTGCATTAAAATGTAAACCAAACTGTATTGCTCTCCCATCCCTACAGCCCCCATCCAAAAGGTCTGCATTTTTCAAACTGGGAGTTGGCAATCCATCAAGATCTTCTGCCTTTCTCTATCAGCACCAGCTGCACACCTGAGAGCTGAACAAATGAGACCAGTGCAGCCCCTTCTCTCCATTGCTTCCACCGAATGAGGTGATTAGCTCCCTGACCTGCACAGCTTTAAAGCGACCTCTGAGAATAGATAGAATCTTGTTATCTTGTAATGAGTTTTATGGCTTATTTCAGTATATTTCAGCCTTGTTTCTCCAGTGATTAGGTGGCAATTATCAGCCCCCACATTGCAGGATTATGAATTATGGAGCTCTCAAGATCTTGTAAGGAAAAAGAGACAGACAGAGAAAAGTGCTATCCCACAAGGAAGGAAGATTGATCATATCCTGAGAGCCCCTCTATGGTCCCATCACCAAAGTAAGTGCTTTTGTGAACTTACTTAGCTGTGGAGGTTGCAGGGAAATGATAGTGGGGGGCAAGTAACAGAATTCAGCACTTGACACCCATCAGTTGCAAAGTGATTTGTAAACTGGGTATGGCAATTTTTAACATGGGCATAGCCAAACTGGCATGTGTGTTTCTTCCGGTGGGGACTGCAGAAGCAAATTATGGTCACAATCACAATGAGGTGTGACTGCTCCTTGCTCTAAAGCAGGCATGGCCAAACTTGGCCCTCCAGCTGTTTTAGGACTACAACTCCCATCATCCCTAGCTAACAGGAGCAGTGGTCAGGGATGATGGGAATTGTAGTCCCAAAGCGGCTGGGGGGCCAACTTTGGCCATGCCTGCTCTAAAGAGTCCTGATACTACCAAATTCTTCTGAAATGTATCAACATATTCAACTTTAGCCAGCATGCTGAATCAGCCTCAATATCCCACCCATCTGACTAGGTTGCCCCAGTTACTCTGGGCGGCTTCCAGTTTAATAAAAAAAACAGTGAAATGTTAAACATAAAACACTTCCCAATACAGAGCTGCCTTCAGAAGTCTTGGGAAAGTTGTGTAGTTGTTTATCTGTTTGAAATCTGATCAGAGGGCATTCCACAGGGCGGACACCACTACTGAGAAGGTCCTCTGCCTGGTTCCCTGTAACTTCACTTCTCACTGTGAGGGAAGCACCAGAAGGCCATCAGAGCTGGATCTCAGTTTCTGGGCTAAACAATGGGGGTAGTGGTGCTCCTTCAGGTATACAGGGCTGGGGCTGTTTGGGGCTTTAAACACTTTGAATTGTGCTCTGAAACACACCAGGAGCCAATGTTGATAAAGAGATTGATTGCACAACATGCTGTGCTTCACACCAACATCTCTCCTCTCACATTGCTTGGCTCCTATTCTCTGTTGCCACACCATTGCATGACAGCTGGGATATTTGAGCTCCCACATCTCAGGACTGTGCATATTTGATCTCTTTATCTGTTATGGACATGGGCCGGTTGAGACTGCTTTGGGCAAATTCTCTCCCCATTCCCTCCGCACCCTCCGGGCTGCCTTTGAAAATAGAACTGCTGGACCAGAGTGAAGCTAATGATGCTACAAATCGAACAGTCAAGTGCAAAAGCAATAAAGGTTTCCATCTCTGCAAACGCTCCTCTCCTACATGTGAATATATACTCTATATATATATATTTGAGATATATATATTCTGGATTAGAGATGAAAGACCGAACCTCAAGTAGCTCTGTGTCAACCTCAGAGTTTTCAGATCAAAACGTATACAGAAATAACAATGGTATTCTCACCACTATGATTTGTGGGGTAAGGGATAACTGTTCATATATCCTGTGTCCCTGCATAGCAACTAAACTTTAACAGGGCCTAGATTTTTGATGAGCAGGGGTTGATGAAAGTTTGGGCTCCTCCCCCTGACTCATTCCCACAAAAGCCGAGGCAGTGGCAGAGGCCTTCAAACTCTCCTTTCAGGTCATAGCTGTCTCTGCTCTTCTGGGATGTCCCCATTCAACATCAAGAAGGGTTATTTTTGGCTTCCCAATCAGGCTTAATCCATCCTATTTGTGGCCCACCCATGTGAGCTGCTGCTGATTTTGTGCACACACGTAAAGCCACTTACCAGCTTAGCTCTTAACACATGGCAGGAACCGCCCCTAAGGTGAACTGGGAGTTTCTGGGTGAGCGTGTCCAGCTCATCAGATAAAGCCTCTCCCTAGCAAAATCCAGCATTGCATAACTTCCCCCGGTAGCCTGGCATTGAGGAAACATTTGCCCTTCATTCAGGCCACCCAGAGAACACATGGGTGATTAAGAGCCCCATGCAAACAGTGTGACGCAAGCAGAGTTTAATCACAGATTTAAGCAGGTTCAGTGCTCACACAGTTTGGCTTGCTCGAGTTCTCCCTGCAATTTCCCTTCAACTGTAATTAATCACAAATTTAAGGTCAGCTTTTGTTACTTAGATCGTAGCTCAGAGCAATGGGCTTAAAGGGTGTCATCAACCTTGTATAGAGCTCTCTCTCTCTCTCTCTCTCTCTCTGTGTGTGTGTGTGTGTGTGTGTGCATCTATGTAAAAGAGATACTGGTTGATCACCCTGTATGTAGATTCAGAGCATGATGACCTGGCTCAAAACACAAGAGTGTGGTAGTGATGGGGGGAGTGCGGGAGTCCAACACGCCATTTCTTCCAAATTGTCTATTCCTTGTAACAACAGAGTGATTCAAATTCATATTCCAAGAGACGGAAAAAAGGTTTACAACTGCAATCTCCTTTCAGTTTAACCACCAGATCAATCAACTGGAGTTTAGTTGATTAATCAGTGAGGTGAAATTTTAATCAGCAAACTGCATGCTTATTTTCTGAAACTATGTTGACCCTGGTAGGGAATGAGAAAGAAGTTGAAGAATAGCCTTTCATGGTTATAGCTGTTGCAATCTGATGCAGAGGTAAGCACTCTCAAACTTATTGGCTATGGTCACTGACCGGTCAGTTTTTAAAAATTAAACTGTAATTTGTTTTAGCATCCCTTTCCCGTCTCAAAAATATCTCTGATTTGGAGGCCTCTGTCACATGCGCTAACCCAAAAATAGTGCCTCAGGTTAAGAACTTTGCTTCAGGATGAGAACAAATTGTGCAGCAGTGGCAGTGGGGGGCCTCATTAGCTAAAGTGGTACCTCAGGTTAAGAGCAGTTTCAGGTTAAGAACGGACCTCCAGAATGAATTAAGTTCTTAACCCGAGGTACCACTGTAAAACAAATAAATAATAATTGGACACAACAAATTCTTCCCCTATCCCTAGCAGTGCTGCAATTCCATTCATTTCTCTCAGTACACCAGCTGCCTGCATCCAGGGTCCTCATGCTTGCAGCATCAACAGGCTGGTGGCTCATTTTGTACACAACCTCATTTGCTTGAGGCATTTGAGTTTATCCCATTTAGCTTGCCGCTTGACCTCTGACCACCTGCAACACAGTGCACCCTGGTTCTCCCTTGGACTGTGCCTGAGATGCTCCGTATAATCTGGATAACTGTAGGCGGTGTTCTTTCATATGTGCTAATCTGTTAGGAATGTGTCAGGCACGATTGTTCCTTGGGCAGGGCAGGGTGTCTATATGTCTGCGCAGGAATGTGCAAGGAAGAGAAGGGTGACCTTCATATTGCCTCCATCTTCACAGTTTAACAATTTACGTACAGAAATGAACTGTCTCAGTGTGTTCCAAATCCCTGCAGCCCATTGGCAGTTCAGTCTCAGATGCAATGTATCAACTTGGGTAAAAGACTCTTAAATCAGAGAGGGGGGGAAACCAGGCCAGGTCCTTTTTTTCATTTACATGCACTTCTAGAGATCATCTTTCACCAAGTTCATCTTGCCATGTCTGATTTCCCAGATGTAGCTCTTATAAGGCACACTATGCACCAGAAGTTACATTTAAAAATGATCCCTTAACTCAAAGCTGTTAGTGCTTTCTGTAGCCTTTTCTCATTCCTGTTCTCTCCATTCCTTATCCTATCTGGCAGTGCCTTGAGGTTAGAGAGTTTATCAAGGATTGCTTTACTGGGCTCGGAAGTATGCATTTCAGGAGCTCTTAATGTTTGCTTCATATATTGGGTGAATATTATGATCCCAAAATTCTTCCATGGCTTGGATTTTAATCTAAACCAGAGAATAATTTTGCTTCTTGTCCTCTTCCAGACAGCTAGTCCCTAAACCACATTGCTCTTGAGGTCAATTTGCTCTTGACATGATAGGCAGGGGCTCTTGGGCAAATGCTGTAATGCTGAGCTAACCTGAAGAGGAGCTGTCCAGAAGACTCTCAGGCTAAGAGCAGGTGTGTGGAGTTTTAGGAAGCAGCTTCGAGGCAGCAACTAAGAACTTACATAACCAGCCTGGCTGAGTCATCTCTCCAGGAGTACTAGTAGAGTTTTGAGTAGAACTCTTGTGGCAACTTAGGCCCAAGGTATCTCAAGGATCACTTGAACCCTTATAACATCCCAGCTCATCACTGAGGTCACCTGCAGGAGCAGCATTTGTTTTTCCCTGAGTTGGTGAAACTCATTTGACAACTAGAAACTGAGCCTTTAGTGCAATTGGCTCAGTCCTGTGGAATGTTCTGCCAATAAGCCTCCCTCCTGTTAGAGGGTTTCTGTTTTGTTTTTTGTTCTAATATTTGAGGGGTTTTGTGTTTTTATATTTTGTTGGATGCTACCCAGAGTGGCTGGGGCAACCCAGTCAGAAGGGTGGAATTTAATAATAAATATGACAATGACAACAACAATAAATTACTACTATTATTAGTACTATTATTAAGCAGCTGCCTTCCATGCCAGCTTTTAAAGACCTGCTGAAAACGTTTCTATTCCACCAAGCCTACCCATGTAATTAAGAATGCATCTTTCCACAATGGTTATTTGATGTCTGTTTTTTTAACTTTTAATATGGTTTACATTGTAATTTTTTTTTGTATTATTGCTGTAAACTGCTCTAAATAAACTCAGTCTTGTGCTACCATGGGAGCACTGCAGCATTGACACTGAACTTTAATTTGCTGCTGTCACTGTCACTGAGACCACAGCAGCCATTGTGGGTGTGTTCAGAGCCAAAGAGTGATACCAGCTGGGGAATACTAAGGGTCTGGGGTACACTATGGCCTTGAGGTATAATATCAGGGACTTGATTCCGGCTGCTCCTGGGTTCATGATGAGCTCCTCCTCTGATGAGGTCACATCCCATTCCAGCTCCAAGACCTAGAGCTGCCATAATGGGGTGTGCATTTTAAGCAGCTCCAGATTTAAACTGTGGGCCCTTTGCCCTGATTTGGCAGGGAGGGGAACGTGTAAGCATAGGTGCATGGTAGGAAGGACAGTGAATAATAAGTCTTGTTACCAAACAGCTGTCTCCCTTCCTTGGTATGTCCCAGAAGACAAGCCACACACACTACAAAAGGTCAGTACATCTAATTTACATGCACAGGCATTAAACCTTCAAACTAAAACTGAACAATTTTTGTTCATGGGTTTCTGATATGTATGTGAAATTATCGGAGCTGGATCTGACTCAGGTATAATGCATGGCACATGATGAATGGCTACACGGTTCTGTAAATTTATTTCTGTGAAAGGTGCAGCTAAATAAGTTATCCATATGTTTAGCATGGTCAATATTTTTTGGGGCTCTCATTCTCTTAAGATCGAACCAAGGTAAGTGAGTTACCTGGCCCTGCATATGCTTACAGGCTCTCCTTACCACAAATGATCAGGCTATGGTTGTGGTCCTAAAATAAATGTGACCCTTGAAGCCTCTCTAATTGGTCCTCAGGGCTCTCCCCAGTCCACATGCTCCTTGAGGTTAGTGTGTGTGTAGAAATGTCTGGCTTTAGCATGGCTGGGATGTAATTTACTGTACAAAGGTGCCATTTGTATCCTTTACTCTGCCCACTTTTGCATCTAACCCTTACCACCAGTGGTATGTGGCCCCTAGTTTTGAACTGGTAGGTTTAAGAGCAGCTTGGGGCTCTTGGCAAAAAGGCTTCTAAACAGACCCCCCCCCCTGCACTTTGAAGCCCCAGCTTCTGGTACTTCAAAGCACAGGGCAGGGCTTTCTGAAAGTCTTGCCCTGTGCTTTGAAGTCCCATAATTCAGGGCTTCAAAGCATAGTTTCATTTGATGTCATAGGGAGCCTCCAGGTGTGGAGAAATAAGGAACTGACCTGCTGACCAGAAAAGGTTTCTCACCTATGCTGTAGCATGAAGACAAGGACACTGGTCTTCTGCCTTTGCTGTGTCAACAGTGGAGTACCTCTGCCTGCTATAGTTTAGGCACCAGCTTAAGCCTCCACATCCTGTTCTAGTCCCTAACCTCAGAGACCTAGAATGATGTATCAGCCTATTTCCATTCCCTATCGGTTTTACATGCACTCAAACTTCTTTCCTTGTTTAAAATGCACGCACATTCAAAAAGCTATACACATTTTGCATCCATTCTTCTCCCGAAATCCACATTTGTGTAGGCTTTTCAGTGCATTTGCCCCTAAAGTATTATATTTATTACTTATATTTCCATTTATATGCTACTTATAATCTAAAAGGTTTTGAAGTGGTTACAAAAGGTAAACACATAAGTGTGTATATACATAGACATATGCAGAAGTACAAACATGATCATGTCAAAATTCATGAACGATATCCATATCCATAAAACACATAAAACCAGATAGCATTAGAAAGGAGTCAAACAACACAACATTCATACAGTTATTCATCCAATCCCACTTAGCTTCCATTTCATATGGCCCCCACATCCATTCAATGCTTGAAGCATTACTTTTACCAAGCACTCATGCAAAAACCACTCACACTCAATAATATTCTATACCCTGGAGTGTATAGAACAACTATGATTCACTCACTCCCAAGATTAGAATCATAACATACAAGATACAGCAAAACCTCCAAACCTGATAAAGGAACACTCAGCACTGGTAGCAGACACATTTTCCCCTAAAATATGCATTTTATGTGTACTTTTCTAGCAATTCACACATTTCTCTGTGCATTGTTTTTAACTGGAACTGGACTGCAAAATTAGGAGAAGTGATTGACAGGTGCATTCCAATCAGCACCTAAGTTCAGGTCTGGTGTACTAGATCAGGTCACTTTAAAATGCAGACCTTACAAATTTATCCTCCATCCCTACAGGGACCCTGGGATTCCCTGGCCCAAATCCAACCCACTATCTGCAACACCTCCCTGGCTCAGTTCCACCTTCCCTACTCTCAAAGCAGTTTTTATGCATGGAATGCTCATTCTGTATCATAAACCTTAGTGGCTTTGAGTACAGACTCAAAGAGAAGTAGCAATCGTGGATTAATGAATCAGGATTTTTAAAAATTATTTTTCAAAGGAGTGTATCATGGTTGTGTATGTGTCCTGACGCACAAGTTGGAAGGGGCCCATTGTGCTGACATAATCATCTTCTCTTAATTTGGCCTGAACAGCACTGTTTTAATTATATTGATTCATGCCTTGTTTTCTGCCGAACAAGCACTGGAAATTGAGTACCGATCGCTGAAACTACCGACGACAGCAAGAGGGCTTCCTTAATGGGAGCAGAGATACGACCCTGGTCCCATCCGTCTCCCTGTTGTCTGTTATTATTTCTAAGTGCAAAATATTAATTCTGCATAGAAATAAAATTGAACTCTGGAAATGGGTTCCGGGAAATAAAACTGTCACTTGGCTTAATTAAGAAGCCATTATGTTTCAAAAGCCTGCCGCAATAAGAGTTTCTTATAGCAGACTGGTCTGAGCTGCCAGTCTTCACAATCCTGCACATGGGAAATGGGCTTTTAGGAATTGGTTCCTCCAGTACACTCAAGGGAGCATACAGAGTTTTTCTGGTAACAATCCTGTGTGGTAGGCCACACTGAGGCTGAGAGGTACTGACCGTCCCAGATTCACACAGTGAG
Source organism: Podarcis muralis (assembly GCF_964188315.1). Taxonomy (NCBI): domain Eukaryota; kingdom Metazoa; phylum Chordata; class Lepidosauria; order Squamata; family Lacertidae; genus Podarcis; species Podarcis muralis. The sequence continues at coordinate 26,810,838 of NC_135669.1, forward strand.
CTTTGCAGCTATGTGAAGATTTGAACTGGGGTCATCTGAATCTTAGCCCTGACATCCTAATCGCGGTACTAAGGATAGCCGTTATGATGCCCTTTGGCCTGCCAGAATGGCCAGCGGTATGGAATTGTGGGTGTTGTAAGGTGACGGATACAGCATTAACTACACCCTTGAGCAAGAGTCATCCATCGTAAACATATGGAAAAGTATGTGACCAAATTTAGTTTTAACCATTGTGAACTTTTTTTGGGTGGCGGGAAACTGCCTGAGATTATTGTTGCTGTATTGATCCTAAAATAAGACAATGAGAGAGGCAATAGCAAGGGCGTGGGGGGTATCAGGTACCGTTATAGCTCACGTTTTGCATATATGAAAGGTTTCCAGTTAAGGATTATTCAGAAGGTGGAGCATGTGTACAGTGCTCACACACAAGGGGCAGGGGAGTTGCAGCAGAAAACCATGCATTTGACTACTCCTATTCTTTCCCAGCAGTGATCTAATCCAGGGAACATGGTTCATATCTGCATGCAGAATCTGGGGACCCCAGCTGAGGTACAGTATTTTATGGGAAGGATTAAAGTTTCCCATCCATTTTCTCCAGGCCACGTGTAGTTATAGAAACCTCTATCATGTACACACACAGAGGTCAGTTATGAGTGCTCTCACTTTCTTAATAGGCCATAGACTGCAAACAGCAGGGTAGCTAACTATAGGGGGTGGAAAGGGCTTTGGCCCCCTTAATATTTGTGGGCAGGGGATTGAATCCCCCCAGTATTGGTGTGCTTGTTAGGGAGAGACAGGTCACATGACACTGGGCCCCCTCAATGTGTGTGGGGCAAGTCAGTGACCCTGGCAACCAGTCAGAGAGCTTTCACCACTGTGAGTGGTGAGAAGTCTCTTTGGGACTCACTTCTAAAGGAGTCTTGGCTGGTTCCTTCCCTGCCTTGGTTCAGGCAAATGATTAAGACTTTCCTATTTAAGAATGCTTTTATGACCCATTTTCATGGCATCTGATCAGTTTTATGCTTCATGCTGATTTTTCTTTATCTCTGTGTTGTGTTTCTCGCTTTATTGTTCCTTTTTATAACAACAAAAAACCAACCAACCAACAAACAAGCATGTATTTTTCTATACCTCTTTTTAAGCCACTTGGGGGAAGTACACTTCCTTGCCCAGCAAGAAAATCAATGAGTGGTGTATAAATTAAAGTGAAAGTAAACAAAGAAAGTAAAAGTGGCAGCTTTATGCCAGCCTTCTCTGTGCCAAAATGGATTCAGTGAAAGTTGAAGCATATAATTAAAACCTCACAAACCCAAATTAAAGCTGACTGCAGTCTGTCCACAGCATAAACAAACATGATGGGAACCAACAAGCGCAATAAAAGCCCCCAAAATTCTATGTCACCAACAAGCCTGCCAACCAGGCTGCCTGTGGCATGGAGTTCCCAGTGCAACCTTGCAGAACAGTTTGGGGAGATTTTCATTCAAAAAAGGAGGGGTGAGGCAAGTCTCAGCACTTGATCTCAAAACCAAGTGCAATCTAAGAACACGAGAACCTCGGAAGATCCTGTGGGATCAGGAAAACGGTCCAGCATCCTGTTCTCACAGTGACCAAGCAGGTGCTTATAGGAAATCTGCAAACAGGATTCAAGCCCTTCTCCAAATTTTGCAATGCTGTTCTCAGATGAATGCATATCTTAGCAAACATACAAAAATCCATTATTTGCATAGCTGTCAACTTTTCCCTTTTCTTGCGAGGAATCCTATTCGGAATAAGGGAATTTCCCTTTAAAAAAGGGGAAAGTTGACAGCTATGATTATTTGGGGAGGGGGCATTCCTTTGCAAAAATGTGCATATGAGGTAAAATTGGAGGCCAGCCACATTGGAGGATAAATTTGCACTATGCTGATGCTTTTGGGCTTTTTAATCCCACCACCCCTCCCTGCAAACTGATGTGAAAATGTGAGGAACTGAACTTAAAAGGGGAGGGGGCGCGAATGAGAAACCGAGAGAAATCAAAATGGACAGATTCACCCATCCCTATCTCCTACACAGTCCTCTGTGCATGTATAACACAGCCTGGCTAGAGCCTCTCATCTTTCTGCTGTTCCGATCTTCCTCAATCCCTTTCCCCCTCCGAGCTGCCTATCGCCTTTCCCACTTGCACTAACGCCTCTCCATCGCATCCGCTTGCAGCAGCCCCTGCCCTTTCCAGTTCATCTCTGCTAACAGGCCTGTGTAATAGGCTGTCTGAAGGGATCTGCTCATCTTAAGTTCACCTCTGAGCTTGATACTGCTGGTTAGCCGGTTAATATCACCAAAGAGAGAGAGACAGAGAGAAAGCATTAGATGAGAACGGAATATGCAAGAAAATGTTGGGCTCCTTCAGCCTTCCACAGGATGACAGCTATGATACCCCCCCCCCCATTCCCAGTTACGAGAGGAAGGTAATTTGACATAACAGCTGTTCTGACACTTTCTCCCTGCAGATGATGCCAGGCAATAAGAATGCAAATAAGGAGGCTTGACTCTCGGCTCCTGCTTTCACCTGCAGAGCCCAAAACTGCTTTCAAAACATGGGCTAATTAAGTCTCACTTCCCCTGCTGTGGAGGCAGCATCATTAGACCCATTTCCCTTGCAGTTAGAAAGGCAGAGAAGGAAGAAAGTCGATCAGAGGCTGGGAGTTCCATAGCAGTTGCAGACAGAGGCATAGTTAGGCTCCCTGGTGCCCTTGTTAAAGACCTGTATCCGTGTCCCCTTCACTCTGGCCCTTGTGCCCTTGGCAAAGAGATGTATCGTTGCCTCCAAAGTGGACGGAGACCATGGACCAGAAACTCAAAAAGCTTGCTTTTTCTTGTCACTGGTGACTTCTTCCAGGGCCACTGGGGTCAGGTCTGCTCTACTCCACCTCCCCTCCTCCTCTGTTGGTCCATCTGCCTGCCTTCCGGCCTCCCTCTCTCTGTATTCTACTTTTCTTTCTGCCTCCTTCCTCACTCCCTTCCTTTTTCTTCCTCCTGCAACTCTTGCCTCTTTCTTGCCTCCAAGCTCCACTGGCCAGTCCTCTTCTAATAGTGCCACTGGCTGACTGTGGAGGGGTCATGCCTCTAACCAGATTCCTCTGCTGTGACACCCAGAGGAGTTTGCCATCAGACAAAATGACCCCAAATGGAGACAGTGGTAATGTATTATTATTACTACAACTGATATAGCCACCCAGTATTACAACAAAATATTTAAAAATACAATATAGAATACAGTGGTATCTCAGGTTACAGACACTTCATGTTACAGACTCCGCTAACCCAGAAAAAGTACCTCGGGTTAAGAACTTTGCTTCAGGATGAGAACAGAAATCATGTGGCGGCGGCACAGCGGCAGCAGGAGGCCCCATTAGCTAAAGTGGTACCTCAGGTTAAGAACAGTTTCAGGTTAAGAACGGACCTCCAGAACGAATTACGTTCTTAACCCGAGGTACCACTGCAATAAGAAACAAAGATAAACCGGGGATGGGACGGGACGGGACAATGGAGACCACATTTAAAACACAAGACTATAATAGTAGAATAGGATTGCAGGCCTCTCTCTGCATCAGCTCGAGACACCAACAAATGTTGGCTATCTCTGTTCTTTTACTCTTCCAAATCCAGCTAGTCATTGTAAGAATATTGCAACTAAGAACCAATGCTAGTGTTAGCCTTTTTTCCTCCTCCCTCCACACCCTCTTTCCTTTCATGCCATGTCTTTTAGCTCATAAGCCTGAGGCCAGGGACCGTCTATTAATGACATTTTAAAGGAGCTCTGGGGTTTCTTTTTCCAGCCAAAGAGCAGGATTAAAAGAAATGAACAACAAACCCTTAAATAAATGACAGGTACGTGTAACAATCCCTCTCCCTCTTCGAAATTATTTCCGAGTCTGGGCACACGAGAGGCTGTGTGGCAAAGCACAGACATCTGTTGGGTAGTGTCTCCTGAGAATATAGATCTTTGGCCACCCGTACTTTAAATCTATGCTCATCATATATAATGAATTCTATGGCTGAGAGCAAGGTGTAAGGGTCAGCTGTATGCGGGCCTCAAGGGGTTTGGAAAAGGCAGAGAAAGAACCTTGAAGCTGAATGTCATCTGCATTTTTAGCGCCTGCCAAGAGTTCTTTTGCCTAATGTAGGCAATGAAGCTGTTCAGGATGAGATTGAGGAGAGGGTGCACCTGCGAACAACTATCTTCAAGGCTGTGGAACCTGTGACCTTCCAAAAATTGCTGGACATACAGCTCTGATCATCTTCAGAACCCAAGAACATCAGGCCAGTGGCCCATCTAGTTCAGAATCCTGCTCTTACACTGGCCAACCAGATGGCCAAGAGAAGCCTGCAAGCAGGATTTGAGCACAAGAACTTCCTCCTGGCACTTAATCACTCGTTTTAGATAGCATCACAGATTTTTTCCCCCAGCTTGCATTAACGTTCTGAAATTTTGCAACCTCCATGTTTTATTTGTTGCCCTATTCTGTAGAATATCACTATAGTAAATCAATACATGGGTCATCAGAGGCACACTTGCTTAGGAGCAATCCTGACTGAGACCAGTGGGTTTACTCCTGGGAAAATTTATTCAAGATACCCTAAGTATGCAGAGCGCCAGTCCCATTGAATTCTTGGGGGCTTCCTTTAGAGTCCAGGCAGCAATTGTTTGTGGCATGTCCAAATGATGTACGGTCCCCGCCGTGTGGGTTCTTTTGGACCCAGAAGAAGAAAGAATGGGGTGGTGGGGTGGCGTAATGGGAAGAAGAAGAAGAAGAAGAAGAGTTTGGATTTGATATCCCGCTTTATCACTACCCGAAGGAGTCTCAAAGCGGCTAACATTCTCCTTTCCCTTCCTCCCCCACAACAAACACTCTGTGAGGTGAGTGGGGCTGAGAGACTTCAAGAAGTGTGACTGGCCCTAGGTCACCCAGCAGCTGCATGTGGAGGAGCGGAGACGCGAACCCGGTTCCCCAGATTACGAGACTACCGCTCTTAACCACTACACCACACTGGCTCTCCAGTTAGGTCCAGTCATGACCGACTCTGGGGTTGCAGCGCTCATCTTGCTTTATTGGCCGAGGGAGCCGGCGTACAGCTTCCGGGTCATGTGGCCAGCACAACTAAGCAGATTCTGGCGAACCAGAGCAGCGCACGGAAATGCCGTTTACCTTCCCGCTGGCGCGGTACCTATTTATCTACTTGCACTTTGGCGTGCTTTCGAACTGCTAGGTTGGCAGGAGCAGGGACCGAGCAACGGGAGCTCACCCCGTTGCGGGGATTCGCACCACCGACCTTCTGATCGACAAGTCCTAGGCTCTGTGGTTTAACCCACAGCGCCACCGCATAATGATACCCCCACCCAAAATGGTCATTGCCTGTAAGCAACTTTAATGATGAAGGGTTGACCATGACACACATTTCATTTTTAAAACTGCTGTGATTTAATGGCACACTACACTGTGGTCCCCATTAGCTTAGCTGAGCCCCAGGGATCTGGAGCATCATCATTAACAGAAATTAGATCCCACATTTTACCTATAGGGGTGCACTTAAAGGAAAGAACTGTAGCTTAGCAGTAGAGCATCTACTTTGCATGCAGGAGGTCTCGAGTTCCATCAATCCCTAGGATTTCCAGGAATGCCCCTGCCTGAAAACATGGAGAGCAGCTACCAATCAGTGTCAACAACACTGAACTAGAAGGAACAAGAATCTGACTCAGTGTAAGACAGCTTCCTATGTAAAAAACAGATACAAGTGTGCTCTGTAACTCTCTCTCTGAGATATATCCATTGAAGAGGAAGGAAGAATTCTTGGAGCTAAGATGCCTAGACTTTCTCCATGACAGAGCTGGTCCTAATCACAGAGAGTGACGGATGGCGAATCAGAACTCAAGCGAACACATGCAATGTCCTGTTGCTTCCTGTGTGGCAGCTACTAATTATCCACTGAAATTTATAGGCTCCTGGGATGTAAGCAGATGGGTATTTAAGTTAACCGCAGACTTGAATTGTCTTCCATTAGTTCCAGAAACATACCTGGTTTCATCTGAGCTCTGCGTGTTCCAGATTAACTACCCGTTGAGTAACAGTGAGTAAGCCGGTTATTAACACAACAATGACACCATTAACTACATCCCTCATTTCCCCTTTAAAGGAAAGCTGGGTGTGGCTGAGTTAGGGATGGACAATTTAGTTTTCTGTTTCTCTCTTTTTAAAAAGTTGCCACTTTCCCACATTTCTGCATCAGTTATGTTTCTTTGTTGTTGTTTTTTAAAAAAGTCTTCGTGAAAATTCACCAGCAGTTTAATGCAATCTTTTCATATGTGGATTTGTAGCTGGTTGACTGGCAGAGGTGATCTGGAAACCAAGACTTATGCAGAAAAGTTGAGGGAGCTGGGCATGTTTAGTCTGGAAAAGAGGAGCCTGAGATGGTATATGAGAGCCATCTTCAAATATCTAAACTGCTGTAGCACATGGAAGATGGAGCAAGCTTTTTTCTCCTGCTCCGAAGGGTAGGACCCAAAACCATTAGCAAGGAAAGTTACAAGGAAAGAAATTCCAACTAAACACCAGGAAGAACTTTCTAATGGCAAGGACTGTTTAACAGTGGAATAGACTCCCTCAGAAGGTGGTGGACTGCTTGATCACCCTTGGATATTTTAACTTCTTCTGTGTTTGCTATCGTTTCCACTTTTTTTGATATGCTGCTTTATTTCTCACTTAATTATGAATGTGAATTGCCTTGTGGGGCTGATTTAGGACAGGAAGGCTGTTCTAATTTACCAGTTGCAGGAAGTCACAGGAGGGGAGAGTATTCTTGTGCTCAGATCTTGCTTGAGGGTTTCCTACAGGCACAGGTTGGCCAACTTGAGAAGAGGACACTGGACTAGATGGGCCATTGGCCTGATCCAGCAGGCTCTTCTTAGGTTCCAATGGCAAGACACTAAATTTAAATAAATCAGTATATTCTGTTGTATATGCCCATTAGATATATATATCAAATATGCAACTCTCTTTCCTTCCAAAAATAATGGGAGAGGGAGCAGCCTGACTTTTGTTGCTAATACTGCTTCAGGTATAAGGAAGGAGATCCATGTTTCTGCAATTTAATATTGATTGTAGCCAAGAGCAGGCCTTTAAACCTTGCTGTGACTCTTGCCCCAGTTGCTATTCTGAAATCTGAGTTCCCCAAATGCTGTATTTCATATTTCATAGTGCTATGCATGTGAATCTACTGGCATCCTAAGAATTAGCACCCAATAACAAAATTTTATATTACAATCTTATGTATACCCATAGAGCAATATTATGCAATGTGATGTGAATCCCATTGTATTTAAGGGAAGATTTCTAGATAAGCATGCATGGGATTGCAGCTATGCAGCACAGTCTTATGAATGCATTGTTTAAAGTGCATCCCGCATAGTTCAATTGTTTTACTGACAACTAAGTAAGGATAGGAAGACAGTCTTAACTGTGCAGTCATACACTGTTAATTGATTAATCTTATGGGTTTCAGGCAGCAATCCTAAACACACTTACTAGGAAGAAAGCCTAATTGAACAGAAGTGGGACATACTTCTGAATAAACATGTTGTTAGATAGTTGATTAATTAATTGGTTAAACTTGCAGCATCAATTTGCAGTTGAGTAAACAGAGGCGTTCTGAAGCAAAAAGCAGAATTTCTTCATTCTGAAGTGATGTGTCATAACAGGCATAAATTTAGATGTTGGCCATCAGCAGTTTTTTCTTCTCTCTCTCTCTCTCTCTCTCTCACACACACACACACACACACACACACACACACACACACCATCTGTACATACACATTAGCCTGCAATTTGCATTGCAAAGAGAGAGAGAGAGAGAGAGAGAGAGAGAGAGAGAGAGAACTCCCATTCACTGCAATGGAACTTTCCCCAACCCCAATACAAATGGCACAAACAGAGCCTCCCATCAGGATTGGGATCCAGACATAGAGGGCAAGGGCTTTAACCCTTTGTCACAGTAATAGCCTGCAAGCCAGCACAGGGTGGGGACTGCACTGCTGACCTAGCTTCCGAGCACTGCACATCACTGCTGGTTACCAATAGGGGCAGGTGGAAGGGCAAGGCAGCAGAGACCTTGGTGCAGTGTGAGTGCAGGGGTATCCGAATGCTGTATCTGTGCCACACCAAACTCCCCAGTGCCTTCTCTCTCTTCTTCTTGGTAACCAGAAGAGATGTCCTGTATTCAGAAGATTGGCCAACAACACAGTCCTGTCCCACCTCGCTGGCTGCTACTGGTTTGCCAAATAATTTGGCAACTGCAGTTCAAATAATTTTATATAGATATATTCTTTAGTTATGGTTTCTACTTTGCAGAGGTTTGTACTAGATTGCCCTTCTGGTCCCATCCAACCCTACATTTCTATTATTCTCTATAGACAGATGGTAGACAGACAGACAGACAGATTGTTATTGTACATAGATATGAAACCTGTTGTCCAATAATTGGTGGCCCTTCTTTGTTTAGATTTATTTCCTAAAATTTATATAGCATTTCATTGCAAATACAAAAAAACATCAAAGCCGTTTCAAAAAGAATAAAACAATGTAAGTATCAGCAAACAAAACCCCAACAACACAAGAAAACAAACAAATGCCAATTGAAAACAACAATTTAAAACCTTCCAAAAAAGTGATTAAAATCAACAATAAGCTAAAAAAAACACCCACCAGATTAAAACACATGTCAACATTCTGCATGTCTGGGTCTGCTTGCCTAAACAAACAAAAACTATTTTTAGCATGTGCCAAAAAGAGTATAGTGAAGGCGCCAGCCCAATGTCAACATAGTCAGCCAAAAGGTTTTAAGTTGGCAGATCTAAATGATTAATTTGAAGTTTACAGCCTTAAAAGCTAGCATATGATGATTTTTAACAGACAAGAAAACATGGCTTGTCCAGACTTTCTTTTGTGGCATGTTTCTAGGCATAGCTCCTCAGTTTAAAGTGCTGTGTCTGAGTGCTCTCTGACTTATAAATCCAGATTCAGTGGTACCTTGGGTTAAGAACTTAATTCGTTCTGGAGGTCTGTTCTTAACCTGAAACCATTCTTAACCTGAGGTACCACTTTAGCTAATGGGGCCTCCCGCTGCCGCAGCGCCACCACCACACAATTTCTGTTTTCATCCTGAAGCAAAGTTCTTAATCCGAGGTACTATTTCTGGGTTAGCGGAGTCTGTAACCTGAAGTGTCTGTAACCTGAAGTGTCTGTAACCTGAGGTACCACTGTAGTTCCAACCCTTGCATAGCAAAATCAGGTCTATCGGTACTGACTTGGAACCCTTGTATAATTCAAGTGAGCAATATATTTATTGCAGAATTCAAAGGGACACTGAAAAACAAAACATCGAGCCAGCTGTAAATAAAATTTGCTTCTCCAAGTTCTATGGCTTAAATACGACAGAGTCACTTATGCTGCATCTCAAAATTATTGAATTGAATTTACTTTATTACGGTCACAGACCAGCATAAGCAAAACACCTAAATAAATAGCATAACAATATCTCTAAGCGGATAATTATTAAATTAGATTTAACCAAACATAGATTAAAACATTTACATAGAATACTTGATTAAGCGTAGGTGATGGATGAATAAAAACCTATAAGGAAAATTTAAAGGAGATCAGTTAAAAAAGAACAGCTGTATGGGGTGGGGCTTCAGAAGTATGGATCTAACAATATGGGCCTTCTATTTAGGACTGATTTGTAGCATAGACCGTCCTTCTATCTATCATAACAGCGCAAAATCTGGCGACTAAATATGTGACTTCTGGGCTTTCGTCCTTTAGTAATAGGGAGATGTAGTGTTGTTCTGAATGCCCAGGGAACTTATATAGGATGGCCTGGATAAACCTGGCTCGAATGTCTATGTAATACTGGCAATGAAGATGGGCATGCTCCATTGTTTCCGGCTGCCCAGAGCCACATGGACATTTCCTCTGCTCATATGGTATCTTCCTATAATGGCCTTCCTGAACTGCTGAAGGGAGGGCTTGACAACAGGTCAAGGTGAAAGCCCTTCATTATTTTGGTATTTCAAGGTTAGCTATGTACAGCATTTGGGAAGTCAAGTATCTTCTAGTTTCGCTAACTAAAAATTATGGGGACCTGGCTAGGTCTGCCTGTCATTCTATGTCTACCACAAACTGTTTAATAATGTTTTTGGCTTGTTCATTCCCCATGTTAAGTAAGAACTGTGAATTGAATCCTAGAGTTGTTATTATATTATCCACTGCTCGTTTCCATATCGATTGGAAATCGTCTTTGATAGTCAAGGAAGCAAGGCCGCTCGGAAGAGAGGCTAGTCTCAGCCAAAAATTAAGAGTGGTGAGCCGCACTCTGGCCTCGATTCTTATGAATCCAGTTTCGAGGCGTATTGTAGCATTGGAGATATATTTAAGTACTTGTACTCGCTTCGGCAGCACATATACTATCTCAAAATTAATAATTCCAGCCAACGCAGCCCGACTGAACGTTTCCCCCTCCGCTTTTGTCTAGGGCAGATATTTAAACTGCCCCAGAAATGATAGGCATTGCAGATGTTCTTTAAATGTGCTGGACACAGTAGAACATATCCTTTTCTACTTTCCATTGTACAACCAGCTACGCAAATGTGTGCTATCCCCTTTTTTGGGTATTCTCACATCACGGCACAATGAAAATATCAGATTCCATCTGGCTGACATCAACCCAGAAGTAACTGCAAGGGGGGGGGCTGAGGTTTTTGTCAATAGTATCTCTTAGAGTGGTGAATGGCACTATTTAGCGGAACACGGCTGTTTATTTCTATCAGCGGCGTAGCGTGGGTTGTCAGCACCTGGGGCAAGGCAAGTAATTTGCGCCCCCTAACCTGGGGCAAGGCAAGTAATTTGCGCCCCCTAACCCAGGGCAAGGCAAGTAATTTGTGCCCCCTAACCCCTAACCTGCCGCCGCTGCCAGCTTCTTCTTGCTGCTGCCTGGGCTGGGGTATTTATGGTAAGGTAGCCACGGCGGCGGCGGCGGGTCCGTGTCAGGTGATCTGAGGCGAGTTGCCGCTGGTGCTGCCGCCCAAACGACGCCGCTTGCCCGGAGGAGGAGGGCAGAGAGGCGAGGAAAATGCAACATGGCCCAGCAGCTGCAGCAGCAGCAGCGGCGGCGGGGCTGTGAGGAGGGGCTGCCTGGCGCGCCCTCCGTGGCCCTGACGCGCGGGGACCGCGGCGAGCGCTGAGAGCCGCTGCCAGCTCGTTGGTTCCGCGAGACATGGGGCTCTGCTACAGCCTGCGCCCGAGGCTCTTCGGCGACTCCAGAGGCGGCGAGCGCACCCCCCCCAGATGTTGCGCCCGGTGCGGCCGGCCCCCCCTGCACCCCCCACGCTACGCCACTGATTTCTATATATGATAATTTTGTATATATGGATGTTTTATGATGGCCTATACTTGTAATGCCTAATAAAGGTTTGGCAAAATAAGTAAGTAAGAGTGCTACCTCCCCCAGTGCTTTCCCCATGAAAACCCATTCTTTACTGCTGAATCAGAACAAATGACAATCTGCTCAAACCTGAATTGTCTTTTGTTCTGCTTCAGAGTTAAAGACAGGGTTTTCGCAGGGAAAGCACCGGGGCAAACAAAATAAAATAAAAAACTGCTCGGATACAGCACTTTAAAACACAAACCTGTGCTTAGAAAGTGGGGGGGAAAGGTAAGTATGAATGAGTCCATAATTGATCTGCAGTACTAGCATGTATTTTTCCCTTTCCTTGTCTGCAATTTTGGGAAGCGTTTGGCCTCCACTTTGTTTTATACCAGCAACCTCTCTCCACCTTGTGCTTAGATCACAGGAGAATAAAGCAAGATCTTCTCCTTTTTTGCTCGTTCAGCAGTCTCTACCAGGAATATGAAGAATGGGCCACAAATGCTCCTCAAAAGAGCTGAAATATTCAGCAAACAAGACCCCAATCTCTCTGGCTGCCTCCCTGGGAAAACAATGCAATAATTCTCTCCCAGATCCAAGGTATGCATCTTATCTGTTTCCAGGGCTGTCTGCTGATACTTGGCTCCAGTTCAGGGGAAATGATGGCTCAGAACAAGGGAAGGAAGAGAAGGGAGGGGAGGGATGCAATGAACACACAAACTCTGACAGTCAGCAGGAGATGCAAGACAAGAGCATCAATTGCATGCTTCTACCAGACCTGTTGATGGAGCAAAAAAATGAATTCAGAATTGCAAAAGGTAAATGCCACCACAGGAAGAAGAGGTTTGCACAGTGGGATGGAAGTTAGCAAGGCTGGTATGAAATGTTGATTCTAGAGCAGGGATGGGGAACCTTTAGATGTTGATGGACACCCATCAGTCCCAGCCACCCTAGCCAATGGTCAGGGATGATAGGAATTGTTGTCCAGCAAAATCTGGTTCTCCATCTGTGTTCTGTTATTATAATTAATAACCTGCCCTTCACTGTAAGAGCCAGCTACGCCAACTCCAAGGAGCCAAGCATTTTTAACCCCCCACCCAATGTTTCCTACTGTCAGGGGCAGAGGAGGCTGAGCGTGGAGCTCAGCATGGCTTGAGTGGCTGGTTCCTCAAGCCCAAGAGAGGAAGAGCTGCAGGCCACTGTGTTTACCTCTGTTCCCTGGCTCCTCCTGAAGTGTAACTCAAGGTCACACGTGTAACCCATTTCCCTCAATCTTCAGTGCTTGTTGGCATCTCTGGTAAGGGTTGTCAATGGCCAAGACTACTATGCTCTGGCTCCATGGTCAGAGGAAGCAATGCTTCTGAAAACCAATTGCTGGAAGCCAGAGGTGGGGAAGGTCCTCCAGCGCTCAAATCTTGCTTGTTGGCTTCGCACTGGAGTGTCTGGTAGGCCATTGTGAGAATAGGATGCTGGACTAGATGGGCCACTGGCCTGATCCTTCAGAGTTGTTCTTATGTTCTAAGGTCCCAGGGTGGGTTACAACATTAAAACACAATATTAATAACAGTTTAAAGGAACATACAACTTTTAGAGTGATGCTGATAATTTCTATTTTGGCCACTCACTGGAAGTTTGGGGGCAAGCTTAAACTTTCCTGAAATAATTAAGCTGTCCTGAAAAATCATGGCAGAAAGAAATTTCTCTGTTTTTTGGGGGAGAGGGTTACCTTATTTAATCTCATGAGATGGCCAAGGTTTTCCCCTCCCTCATTCCCCCTTGCTATTTTAACTTGTAAATAAAAATCACATTCATTGTAGCACAGATCTCTCTGTACTTTCCTGTCACCCACACTTCCTGCAATGTCCCTGAGGGTGCTGCAGTGTCATGTCACATTGTACCCAAGGTATTCTGTGAGCCAAGAGATCCCTATTCCCCTCCCAGACCTACAATTCCCAGAATTCCCAGGGAACCCACCAGAGTTTCCCTCATCAAGGATGGAGAGAGGGAGAGAACAGGAGCTCACAAGCTCACTGAGTCGCCTTCCATTCAGAACATGTCATGCTGTGTTCTGCTTTATGAGCCCCTTTCCCATTGCTACTCTATGCATAAGGGAAACTCACAGGGGTGGGGGAATAAAGGGTGTAGAGGAAGGAGGTTGTATTAGTAAGTCCTCTTGGCAGCTCTTTTCAAGAGGAGTTATTAGAATTTATTTTCAATTATACACTAGAATAAGCCGTCTGCAGTATAGTTAACTTTCAATTTCAACCAATTTTCGACGCAATCATAGATGCCTCAGTGATTAAGAATCTATGTTGCAAAACAATTCCCACTTTGCAACACAATGCAATCAAACAGATCTACAACACATAACCCATTATCCAATACTTTTGCAGCTCACTGGCGAAGTGAAATAGGATTTGCCAAGCATCCACTTTTATACCCAGAGAGCTCCCAGCCTCATTTGCAAACAGATCTGCAAACTCAAAAACAGCACACAAGAGGGGTGGTGGGTTTTTTTGCTTTTTTGCTTTTGGTCTCGCTGTTTCTTTGCAAAGCCACAAATCTGATCACACATATAAAAGGCCACTTTTGTTACACTTGACTTTGAATGGTCCTGTTCTGTATCTTGCCCAACAGCCTCCTTCCCTCACACTGCCACCCCCTGCAGAATATATGGCATGGGATTTAAATCAGTCTCAGGAACATAGGACAGCAACTCATTTAGATGCATAGAATATTTCAGGTTTATTAGTCTGAAAACCTGTACAAAATAAATAAATAAATCATCTCACTTATCCAGATTAAGGAACTGCAGTACGGAATGAAGAATTCAGCCACCCTAGCATACCATCCGGTTAAACACTTTGTGGGTCTCATTTACTGATGACAGGGTTTGTGATGCAACAGGCAGCTCCTATCCCCCACAAGGGATTCCAGTCAACCAGGGATCACATAATGAAGCAGCCATTGTTGCCATAGCCGAGCAGGCTTGACTACATGATGCAGAGGGAACCTGAGTGAAAGTCTTATTGGTGATGCCAACCAATCAGGGACCATGAAGGATGACATTATGCCTACCAGATTTCACTACGTGATGAAATAGCTACAACTATGTGAAGGAGCAAGTCAAAGCTACAGAAACCAACACAGCAAGCTGCCTTATACGGTCAGAGCCTTCATCCATATACCTATTTATTTACTTTTTTTATTATATTTTTATACCACCTTTTCCTTGCAGGAGCTCAAGGTGCCATTCATGGTTCTTCTTCCTCTCTGTTTTATCCTCAGAACAATCCTGTGAGGTAGGCTAGGCTGAGGGTGAGTGGCCTGAGGTCACCCAGTGGGCTTCGTGGCTGAGTGAGGATGGTCTCCCAGATCTTAAGGCAAGACTCTAACCACTACACAACATTGTCTGCACTGACTGGTAGCAGTTCTACAGAACTCCAGGTCTTTCTCAGCCCTACCTGGAGATGACAGTGATTGCAAATGGGATATTTTGTGTGCAAAGCACATGCTGTACAATTCTCTTCCTTATAGACCAGCAAACCCCCCCAAAAAACCTGACAATAAGCTTCTCCTCCTCCTTTTTTGGACAGCCTCAGTCACTTTCACAAAGAACAGTGAGTAGTTTGGGCTCAATGTATGCAATTCGTGGAGCCCACTGCATTGGCATTAAGAATAGTTCCACATTATCCGCAACATGCATGCAGTTACAGAACTGGTGATACCGAAAGCAGATAAAGGCACCCTTTAGTTTTCGTTTTCATTTCAGGGGTCTCCATTTCCAGAAATGGTCAAGTACAATGCACAGAGAAGGCAAGCGCAACCTGTCATCCCAGCCCTTGCATGGCGAAACCTGCCTTGTGCCTCTCCTATTCCCCTAGTAAGACCTTTCGCAGCCGCGTAGCCTTTCCTTTCTTACACAACGAGATGCCGGGGAAGAAATGAAGCTCCCTTTATGCACTGCTAGATGGAGCAAACAGAATGCAAATCATGCCTCTGTATTGCAAGCACGCTGTGGCCACTCCACAGGGGCAGCGCCTCAGAATGCAAGCCACTTCCTCTCTTGGGCTCCTGTTGGCAAGAGCAATTTTAAACAGATAAATATGATTTAAGGCGTCAGAGACTCTCGTCACAATTCCCCAACGAGAAGAGAAAGCAATTATTCATGTGCCTTCTGGATGCCTGGGTGTGCATCTTCGATTCAGTGCATACACACACACACACACACACACACACACACACCCAACATTATTACCCAGGATTTTGTCAGGGCTATCTGCTAGAAGAGAAGCTCTCTCCTCTCCTTCTGTCCACCTGAGAGGCTGCAGTCAATGCCATCAGGATGGTTTTAGGAAGAGTCAGTAGGTTCTCCAATTGGCACAGGCTTTCATACTTCTTTCCATATCACCTCCCCAGAAGGGCTGACCTGTGTCTTCCCACTGTTGTTGGACTCAAGTTCCCATCAGCCCCGGCCAGCATGGCAACGGACAGGGATGATTTTTTTTAAACAAAAGCAAGGGAGTGATGAGTATTATGCGTGCAATAGTGTGTAACATGTATGGAATCTTTCGAGGAGTTGGAGATGGCGTTTATAAGTGGTCCATGTTTCACAAGCATATATGCACAGTCACTTACAGACTCATTGTTAAAAGTGTCTATGGAAGACAATTTTACTCGGCTATGAGTGATTGCCAAAGAAGAAGAGAAGAAAGAAGAAGAACATGTATGCATGTGTTCAATGACGGTAGTGTGTCGTAAAACCTTTTTGAAAATCCTATCATGAAAAGTCCATCTATGCTTTTGTGGTTACTCCTGCTCATGTGTTATACATGGGAAGGTAAAAATGTATTGAGGAAGAAATGGGGGCATGCTTCTAGCTCCACCTCTAGTATTACATCTATTGTTGTTGTTTTCATTCATAGAATTGTAGCGTTGTAAAGTTAGGAGGAGCCCCAAGAGTCCAGTCCAACCCTCTGCAATGCAGAAATCACAACTAAAGATTCCTGACAGATGGCCATTCAACTTCTGTTTGAAAACCTCCAATGAAGAAAACTCCACGACCTTCTGAAGTAGTCCATTCCACTACTGAAGAGTTCTTCCCATCAGAAAGTTATTCCTGTCAGGGTGCTGTCAGCAGCTCCCGGCTGGTTGCCCGGGAAAGTATAAAGACAAGGAAAAGTTTCTTTACAGAGAGAGGCTGTAGAACCCAGTATATGTCCCAAGTAAATCTCCACCTTCTCTCGCACCTCCTCATTTGTCATCAGCATCTCTATGGGTGCTTCTACATGCCCTCTGTCTTTGAGCTCTTTGCTCTCCTACTTTTAAGGCTCACCGGATTCTGGGAGATGGTGGGTCTGGAATGCTTTCTAGTGACAATGTTAAAGCCAGCTGCTGCTTTGGCTCTGCCTGCTCCTCCTCTCCCATTATTTCCCAACTTTTCCCCTCATCTGCCTCTGAGCTGTGATCTCCTGCAAACCACTGTTGTAAATCTATACTGTCTTCTCCCTCCTCCCTGGAAGGGTCAGGATAGGGATGAGGTCTCCACCACTCCTCCTTCTCTTCCCAACCCCTGACATCTAATATTTAGTTGGAATCTCTTTTCTTGTAATTTGAATCGATTGCTTTGGGTCCTGCTCCAGAGCAGCAGACAGCAAGCTTTTTCCATCTTCCACATGACAGTCCTTTAGATATTCAAAGATGGCTACAATACCACCTCTCAGAAATGCAATGCTGGGGGCAGGACTTAAACCACTGCTCCACTCCTTTCTGCACAGTTTTGCCCTAAGGAGGAGTAACATGTGATCAAGGAAGATACATGCCTTGTACATGTGATGACACAAGGTGGCATACTAACAGATTCAACTATGAACATTACACATATCCCTAGAATTTTCTGTCTTTGGCAGTCTCAATACTAAGATGTGGGGTGTTTAAAATCTGCACTCCTTTAAATATCATAGGAACATAAGAGCCCTGCTGGATCAGACAAAAGACCCATCTAGTCCCATAACTTATTCTTAGAGTGGCCAGTGGTGGACCTCCACTTTTGGGACCCTGGAGCTTTAATTGTCATGGGGGGTCCTTTGCAACCAGCAATGAGTTCTGGGTATATTCTGTTATATTCTTTAGTGGGGATGATCCATGACAGATCATCACACCTTTACAACATCTGTGCTACTGACTCTCCAATTTGGGGATTGTTGAAATATATACAACAACAAAATAATCAATTTGAGTTGAGTGACTCAAATTGGGTCTACCAGACCCCCCAAAATTAAGCAATGTAAACCAAAGACTCAGGAATTGGGGACCCTGAAGTTTAAGCTTCATTAGTTTCATTGGCCCCTGACCGTGGCCAATCAGATGTCCATGGGAAACCCACAAATGGAACCTGAACGCTACAGAACTCTCCCGACTTTGGGTTCCTACCAACTGGTATTCAGGGGCATACTACCTCCAACATTGGAGGTAGAACATAGCCATCATGGTAAGTTACAGAGATAGCATTGATGTTTAAGGGGTCTCAAGATAGTTTGCATTCTGAAGAAGAGCCCTGCTTCATCAGACCAGTGGCCCATCTAGTCCAGGATCCTGTTCTCACAGTGGTCAACCAAATGCCCATGGAAGCCTACAAAGAGGACCTGAGCACAACAGCAGTCTTCTCGCTTCCAAATCCCAACAACCAGTACTCAGAGGCACAGTGAGTACATTCTTGGATAAGCAAATAGGAAATGGAGACCCTGAGACCCTGGGGAAGGCAGTACCCCAATTTGACCAGGTTCAAACCAGCAGGAGCATAAAACTGGCAATGCAATGGGAATGTTCAAAGCTGGAAGTTGAGCTATGTAGCTTCCTTGGGACAAAGTCACCGTAGTGAGCAACAGGTTTTCAACCCAACCAAAAGATTTGTTTTTGAACAAAAAGCATTTGGTTCCACAGGCTCCTGGCTCTTTGTCAATTTCCAAAGTGAAAGAAAATGCAGAGGAAAATATAGCCTACGCATCTGAGACTTAGATTTTTAAGGGCAGATAAAGAGCTTGGGCACAATATAATGAAAGAGGATTGCCTGGGGTCATAAAGCATGTCTGAAAATCTGACCTCTATTTATATATAACTCTGTATATTGGCTTTCCAGTAAGGATTCAGCTCGCGTTGCCCTTGCTTAGAGCCCTTTCCTGAAAGAGAAGGGAAGTCTAAGGCTTAGAAACTGAACATAGGCTGCAATTGTGGGTGATCTCTGCTTTCCCCAGGAAACTCTCTGGCTTCCCTAAGTAGTATGCCTCTATCCCACGGTCTCTATTGACTTTGGTATCTTGGCAACCTACAAGGGAGATGTTGACCTAAACTAGGACTGGATCTCACATTGGTTGGTTGCACTACTCTTGATAGCCACATTTAACAACAGCAGCAGCAACAACAGGCTGGATTCAACTAATTGGTCCTACTAGTGGAAGACCGCACAAGGACTTCTGCTTGTGCAAGGTGTTCCCACCTCTTCCTCCTCCCCCTCCCCGCCCACATATACCCCATATTGTCTCAGTAGCTTGTGGAACCCCCAGAGCAGCAAGCAGGGAGAGGAGAGGGGAGATAATTCCATCAGGCAAGCAGACATTTAAACTACATTTCAAGGGAAGAATCAAACCAGAGGAGAGTTTCGTCCCACTTTCCAGCAGGTGACACCAGGGTGAGGGCAATAAGTGGTACAGTGGTACCTCAGGTTACAGACGCTTCAGGTTACAGACTCCACTAACTCAGAAATAGTACCTTGGGTTAAGAACTTTGCTTCAGGATGAGAACAGAAATCGGGGGGGGGGGTGGCACAGTGGCAGCGGGAGGCCCCATTAGCTAAAGTGGTACCTCAGGTTAAGAACAGTTTCAGGTTAAGAATGGACCTCCGGAATGAATTAAGTTCTTAACCCAAGGTACCACTGGATGGCACAAGCAGAGCAAAAGCAGAAGCAGGAAATGCTCAGAGCAGGAAGGAACTTCAACGAAGAGAAAATTAGTACCCCTTAGGTGCGATTGCTGTGGACAGGTTCACAGAGATAGGTGACAGTAGAGAAAGGTAAATGAGTGGAGGAAACAAGGTGTTGGGAATACTTCAGCTCAAGGCAAAAAATTTTATTAAAGAACCTTCAGTTCAGATCTCAATAGAACCAATTTTAAGACGAAAATTCACCTCTGCTGTATTGATCTTGCTAAGATTCTACTCTCTTTAATAAATCTCCTTCTAAAATGTCTTCTGCCCCAGACTGATGGAGCATTTCCACTCTAGTCTGGTGTCTGGTGACCAGCACAAGGAATGCTGGAATGAAACTGGGGCAAATGAGCCAGTCCTATGCAGTGAATGCTTTTGTTCAACAAGAGAGGTTAACGTTCTCAGAGTCCCCCTCATTAATCTGGTCTCATCTCAGCAACGCACACTTTAAAGCCAAAATAGTAGCCTATTAACCCATCATGAAATCTCAGCTCAATTTTTCATGAGACCCTTTGGTCCTGCAACTTGTTCAAATTCCTTAATCTGAAATAGCTTCTGATCTATTCATTGACTTGCAAGGCGCAACATGCAGACTGTCTTCCAAGGTCTAGGGTTAGTTGGGTTGGCTAAGAAAGGCATTTTTTTTTTAAAAGCAATATGGTCCTCACCATAAAGTATCGCTCAGCCCATGCTACCTTTGTTCTGAAGCTTCTTAGAGCTCAAAAAGTTTGGGTGCGGCTTATCTGTCTAGCACTTCTAGGAGAAAGTTTCTATTTTCAGTTAATCACACAGATTCAAAAGCAACCATGTGCAGCAACCCAGCATTGTGTACTTTTAGTTATCTGTATCGATGCAACACTTCAAAAAAAGCAATCTTGAAGCCTTGCAGTTGGCTACAGCTTGATAGTGTGTGGTATTTTATCATTGCATGGGAACTGCAGGACACTGCATAAGAAGAGTCTCAAACCATGAATGAACTATTTTAAAATGAACTTTTACAATGTGTGCGTGTGTGTCTTCTCAATGGAAACCTGTGCACTTTTAATGTGCACAAGTGAGCAGAAGGAAGTAAAAGCTGTAGCCCAGTGCGCAGGTGTTGATTCCAAATTTGTGAATGTTCTGGTTAATACAGGGAGTTGGGGATCATCCAGACTTCCTTTTGTGCTATGTTTCTAGGCACAAGTCCATGCTTTAAAGCAGCAATTCTCACAACCCCCCCCCTCCCCCCGCTCTCTACCGCTGAATCAGAACAAACGGCAATTCGCTGAAAAACCGAATTGCTGTTTGTTTGACTTAGCATTAAAGAGCAAGTTTTCATGGAGAAAGTGCAACTTTAAAGCGTGGACTTTTGCCTAGAAAGTGTGGGGCAAAAGGTAAGTGTGGATGTGAGCCCTTAGGGAAGTGGGACCCAAGGCTGAGCTCAATAAAGGATTGGCATCAGAGAAAGCCATCTCCGAGCCTCGGGGAGGAGAGGGGGTTGCGGGCTGACCCCTCCCACATGCGCGGGGGCTGGATTTTGGCCCCCGCGAGATCTAGGGAATCCCCGGGCGTGCCTTCCCGCCTTCCCGCCAATCGGCGGGCCGGGGAGGCGTGGCCTAAGGTATTTAAGGCCAGGCACGCCCCGGGACCGCCCTCTTCACTCCTCGGCAGGTGACACCCGTGGGGTCCTAGTTGGCGTACTTCAACAGGACTCCCACGGTTAGTGTTCAACCCTTCCCGGTCACCATGCCGGGTAGTTGATAGGAGCTAATGCCTAAGGCCAATACCTTCAATTCTGTAATCAATAAAGTTGTGGCCATTTACGCCCATTAACCTTAAATAACGTGTCCTGTGTCTTCATTTCATATGGGGGAGGGAACTTGCCACGCAAGTCCACCCTCTTCTTCATCAGCTCTATTCAGATACCTGTAGGACTGCCAAATAGAAGATGTTCTCTGCTGCTCCCAGGAAGGCAGGACCATATGTGCTGGGATTATGTTACTCGAGGGCAAATCTTGATTGACTATTAGGAGAAACAACTTGATGGTAAACAACTGGACGTTCTTTGGGTGGGCGTCCTCAAGCACAGACTAGATAACAGTCTTTAGCTGTCGTTCCTGCATTGCAGGAGTTTGCATTGCAGGATTGCCAGCTCTGCAATCCTGTGATTCTATGATCTGTTCAGGAGGCTCTAGCTCTGCAGTTCCTCCATTGAGCAAAACATTCTACAAGGCTTCCAACTATTTGATTTCATAGTTTGAATGCCCCCACCCCTCTTACTGTAAAAAACTAGAAGATCAGAAATAAGACCAAACTGAAACAATGCTTTCCCCCGACATACTACTTAACAGCTGTGACTCCACAGGTGGTTTTGACATCATCATGGCTCCCTCCACTCTGATGTGGTACCAGCCGGGAGAATAGCATCTTACGCCTTTTTCTGACTAAGTGGATCAACCCTACAAAGTCTCTCCCAGTTCACATCACCTAGACACTTGTTTCCCTTAAGCTGAAGAGGGTGGATGTATCACTGGGGATCATTCCATTCAATGTTAGCAAATAATTTCAAACGAATCAGATTTCTTTTTAGGCTTGGGTTGGGGGTGAAAGAGTAGCTGAAAGACACCTGGAAGTGACAAGGCGGTTGTGCTACAAGATAATTAGAGATTATTATAATCGAGATTTCATTGCCACATCAAGCGCTGTCTTTTAGCATTAATTAATCTCCGCTCTCAGCTCCAGAGAACTCTGGGGCTCTCTCCCGCTGTAGGACAGCAGCTTGTCAACACACCGAACATTCACATCTCATTATCTTATCAGAAGGGAAAGCGGGAATTAGGAAAGCACAAACAGATGACTTGAGTTTTCAAAGATGCATTGATGGGAAGAGTCATCTGTATTTTCAGAGAGTGATTTGCAAACTTGAGCAAGCAGACATGTGGCTGGTGAAGTGAAGAACAAGATGTTCCTCTTTTTCCCCACAGCACTTCCTCTGGGCAATTAGCCTGTAAAGATGTTTTGCACAAAACTCTCTGGGTGACCTTGGGCCAGCAATACTCTCTCAGCATAACCTGCTTTGCAGGGTTGTTGTGAGGACAAAATGGGGAAGGGAAAAACTGTGTGTGCCGCCTTAAACTCCTTGGAGGAAACAGTGGGATGCAAATGTAATATTTTGTTTATTTATTGTTGTATTTATAGCCCACCATTTTCCCAAGGAGCTCAAGATGGCGGCGTACACACCCCTCTCCAATTTTATCCTCACAACAGCCCTGTGAGGTAGGTTATGCTGGGGGAATGTGACTGGGCCATGGTCACCCAGTGAGCTCTAGGCTGAATGGGGATTTGAACCTGGGTCTTCCAGGTCCTAGTCTGACACTCTAACCACTACACCGCATTGGCTCTCATAAAAATGATAACCTCCTTGACCTTTCCAAGGGCCAAATGGGTAATGCATAACAGTTTCTCAAGCTTTTTGTGAATGAAAAGCACCCCTAGGAGACTGAGAACAGGAATAAATTCCTCCATCTATTTCTTGTCTGTGGCACTTTTGTATGGGACAGAAGGAGTGTGGCTCAGCGGTAAAGCATCTGTTTTACATGATAAAGGTCCCAGGTGCAAGCAAGAGCATCTCAAGCTAAGGATGGGAGAGATCCACTCTGAAATCCTGAACAGCAGCTGCAAATCGGTGTAGACAACACAGAGCAAGATGGACCAGTGGCCTGACTCAGTTAAATACAGCTTCCTGTGTCTTCATCCGCATGCATATTCTCAATAATTCCTGCATTGGTGTTTGTTTTTTAACAAAACCATATGGAAACGTGCATGACAATACACAATTAAATGTGCATTTTTAAATGGATTTCATCTAAAAAATGTTTTTCTAAAAAAAATAAAATTCCAAAATATGCACATGCAAATTTATTTATATTTTACAGTTATTTATATCCTGTCTTTCAGAATGACCATCTTTCCAAAGCAGCTTATGAGAAACTTCAGGCTGTATCAAACACAACTCATACTCAGAGTAGACCCATTAAGACATAAGAGCCTGCTGGATCAGGCCAATGGACCATCTTGTTCTCACAGTGGCCATCCAGATGTCTGTGGGAAACCCACAAGCACAACTCAAGCAGAAGAACACTCTCCTCTCCTGAAGTTTCCTGCAGCTGCCTCTGACTGTGGAGGCAGAGCATAGACATCAAAGCTTAGTAGCTTTCTCCTCCATTAATATGCCCATCCTCTTTTAAGGGCATCCAAGCTTGTGGTCATTGCTGCCTCCCATGGAAGCGAGTTTAAATATGCACTGGGAATGAATTTCTTTTATCTGTCCTGAATCTTCCAAAAATTCAGTTTCATTGGATGTCCATGTTTGAATGTTATGAGAGAAGGCGGGTGGGTGGGAATCTCAACTCCCTTTCTCTATGTCATGCATAATTTTATAAACTTCCATTATATCTCCTTTTATTCACATTTTCTCTAATCTAAAAAGCCCCAAATGCTTCCCTCTTAGGGGAGTTGTTCCATCACCTTGAACATTTGGGTTTCGCCTTTCTGGACTTTTTCCAACTCTACAATATTCTTTTTGAGTTGAGACAACCAGAATACTGAAATCAGTAAACATGGCGAACTTGGGGGGGGGGCATTAATTTCAGTGGGTCTTCTCTGAGTAGAATTTTGTTGAACAAAATCACATTTTTTAAAAAGCACACAGTTAAGAATATTAACATAGTCAAAGCCATCATAATCCTTCCCCCAAGGCAGCTGATTGTGGAATAGCCCTGTGTTTGGGTAAGGTAAAGGTAAAGGGACCCCTGACCATTAGGTCCAGTCGTGACCGACTCTGGGGTTGTGGCGCTCATCTCACTCTATGGGCCAAGGGAGCCGGCATTTGTCCGCAGACAGCTTCTGGGTCATGTGGCCAGCATGACTAAGCCACTTCTGGCGAACCAGAGCAGCGCACGGAAACACCGTTTACCTTCCTGCCGGAGCGGTTCCTATTTATCTACTTGCACTTTCGAACTGCTAGGTTGGCAGGAGCTGGGACCGAGCAATGGGAGCTCACCCCGTCACAGGGATTTGAACCGCCGACCTTCTGATCAGCAAGTCCTAGGCTCTGTGGTTTAACCCACAGCGCCACCTGTTTGGGAGGGATAGGTCAAATGGAGCAGCCTCCACACACCCTTTTCTTCTGAAATCCTTCCCACAATTTAAACACGTGCAAACAGAAGTTTAGAAACATGTATTCCGATATAAAATATAGCCAGAAATGCATATTTTTAAACACATATTTTAATGCAGAGAAATGCATTTTGATGCTTTATTCAAGCCGAGACCTGTTGGAATATCTGAAGAAATGCAAAATCTGAAGGGTAGCTGCATCCTGATTTGTACCTCTGTCTCGGATGCAAGATCAAGTGGGTTCCTTTTAGAGTTCACAAATACAAAATTCCTCAATCAACCCTACAGGAGGGGAAAGTTGGCTAAACTCTGTTTTCTATACAAACTTTGCATCTGGTCATCTTTCTTGGATGGGGGGAAAATACATAGGGCCAGTAAAGATTGTTCCTGGCTGGTTCTCCATCTCCTCTGTGTGACATCCTCCATGCCTTGCTGCTGTTTCCCTGCTCACTTGCTACCCGTTAAGGATTATTTTTTTCCTCCTGGAGGAAGGCTTTAATTTATTCTCTGTGCAATATCTTCACGCCACTTTTTTCTGTAACTTACACCATATATTATCCGCCGTCTTGTATCATTTAACTCTGGAAAGTGTTTGGAGATACCATTTACTTGAAAGATGCCCTACCATCAATCCTTATTCTGCAGTCCTGCCTCTTGCACTAGCTCTGTTGGCAATTTTCCCAGTGGGAACATCAAGCTGGATTTGTATCATGCCTGGACAGGAAAGAGGGAAGACAGCTTTATGGGGTCCTTCTCTTGCCCCTGCTTGGAAAGAAATCTCTCGGGGGATGGGGAAGAAAAAGTAACATATGCTGGTTTATGTGCATATAGACATTACTCAGTAGCCACCAAGTCTTGCTCCTCCAAAACTGAACTTTGGGATTTGGTCAGAACCGGCTCTGCCAGCAAAACTTGGGTGAATTTGGCACCACTTTAATAAAAATGTAACCAGGTATCTTGTTGGGCTGTTAAGGCAATCTGTGCTGCCACTGTGAAATTATGGGTTTCATGCAATTCTGGTTGTATTCAGAGTACCAGTTAACATTAATGGACATTACTCACATTCATTCATTAATTACAATGGGTCTACTTTGAGTAGAACTTAGTTGGAAGCATCCCTATATTTTCTGCGTTCTTTTTGTGGCCTCCTTTTGTACTATGTCTTGTCTGTTACTTATTTGATGCTTTTATTCATTTTAATGTGAAAATCATTCTGAGTTGTTTATCATTATTTGCCACTGCTACTCATTAGCCCAGTGTTGAGGAGCCTCCAGCCCAATAAAAACCTCAACTTCAGAGTGTGCTCCTGATTCCTCTGTCGTAGCAATGGTCAGAAATTTATTGAACCTGATCTAAATATGGTGCCAGATGACTGAATTGTGGGTTGCCCCACCCACCTGCTAGAGTGGCCCACACTCTAACCACTACACAACCAACCAATGGCTCCTACACTGAATGAAGGCTGAGGTCCGTTGCCCTAACCCCCTCCAGCATGGTGGATCACAGGGTGCAAAAATATTGTGGGGGCCCAGGTAAGCCCTGCATCATCGATCACATAATGCAGTGCACACACATGATTTGAATCGGAATGCCAATCAACTTTGTGGGGACCAGGCCCCCTCAAATATTTTATTGTGGGGGCCAAAGCCCCCATAGACCCTAGGAGTTAGCTCCTATGGTGGATCAGGAGGTCAGATTGCACTATAAACCTGGTAACTCTGCCCCAGGAGCTTCTCACCACTAGCAAAACGGGGAAGCATGTAGCAATTCAGTACTTTTAGGTGGAACTCCGGCAGATATGCTGGAAGCTGAAGAGGGGTCTCTGTCAAAGTCCATTGCCATCAGCCACTCAGAAAGCATTCCAAACAATTCCCTTAACAAAGGCTGCCTGTCTGCCTTGAGACTCAACTTAGAGGAGGACTTTCTAGCACAAAGACAGATCCTAATTCGAAAAAGCTAGCTGAATCTTTAGTTGCAGCTTGCCAGTACTTAGTATTTTGATTTTTATCCTGAATTTGCAGGGTGGATTAGCACTGGATCATCCCCACTTGGTTCCTGAGCCTCTTGCAGACAGTATTAGAAGTGATTTTCCATGATCACATGGCTTAGAAACTTGCCTAAGAAATTGCAACTGCTATGCCGGGGGATTTCTGATTCAGCCTCTCCAAAGAGCAGAATAACACAGCCTTAATTTTGCAGTTTCACAAACTTAATCCCTGCTAGTTCCTTTGACAACACACAGCAAACTTGAAATTGTACCTTTGCACCCTGCTGCATAACTCATCACATGCCATTGCTTCTGCTCGGTGACATCTTAAAGCTTTCTTTCTAAATTAGGCCAGTGAATGAAAGACAAGTTGCATCTCTAGATGACATCTTTACTCATAGAAATGTGTCTTGAAATAGCTGCAAACCAAGAGATATCCCTGTGGCGATCCAGTATCTAAGCTATAATAAATAATTAGGGATGAGTCAACACTACTCACTGTTTTTCAGGAATGTCCAAAAAATGTCCCCTTCTATTTAATTATCTCTCTTCCCACTAAAAGGTGAAGGTAAAAGGGCCCCTGATTGTTGGGTCCAGTCACAGACGACTCTGGGGTTGCGGCGCTCATCTCGCTTTACTGGTCGAGGGAGCTGGCATACAGCTTCTGGGTCATGTAGCCAGCATGACTAAGCTGCTTCTGGCGAACCAGAGCAGCGCACGGAAACACTGTTTACCTTCCTGCTGGAGCGGTACCTATTTATCTACTTGAAGTTTGACGTGCTTTCGAACTGCTAGGTTGGCAGGAGCAGGGACCAAGCAACGGGAGCTCACCCCATTGCAGGGATTCAAACCGCTGACCTTCTGATCAGCAAGCCCTAGGCTCAGTGGTTTAGACCACAGCGCCACCGCGTCCCCTCTCCCCGCTACTGTGCGCAAAAAGGGTTCACCTAACCATGGTCTTCTCATGTTCTCTCTCTCCGTCCCCTTCATGTGTCCTCCATGACATCATCACCACATACCCAAGTCTGATTGGCTAATTACCATAGTGACTCAATCTTGTTCATAAGAGCCTTGCTGAATCAGGCTAAAAATCTCATCATCCAGCGTTCTGTACCCACAATCACTAACCAGATGTTTAAGTGGGGAATGAACACAATAGCCCTCTCCTGCTCATGGTCTTCAGCAGTGGTGGCTGGTCCATTAGGGCAAATGGTGCACTGCCCCACCAACCATCATCTGTTCTCAGCCAGCCCCCATCAGGTTGATCTTCATACCTACAACCAGCTCAGGGGGTTGGCCCTGGCTTCCCGCTTTCTCCTTTGTAGTCTCAGTGTTGCCCCTTATAGAACTCAGCAGAGAGGAGGAAGAGGGTAGGGACAAAACTAGAAATAGATGACCCTGCCTGTCATTCGCTCTGACACCACCTACTGTTGGGCTCCCTGCTTTCCACCTTACCAATCTCAATGGGTACCAACCATCACTGTTCTCCAGCGACTAGTATTTAGAGGCATACCAGCTCAACTGTAAGGTATCCAGGAAGCAGGAAGGAGCGATAACCTACGGGTATGTGTGGGTGAGAGTGTATCAGGGCTTGGCCATGGTCAACCTTCTGGAGACAGCCAGGAGCTGGAAATCCAGTCCCAAGACCAATCAGCATCAAAGGAGGCTATGCTGAACCCCTGGCCTACCTGGTGACAAGTTAGTATGTCAAGTCCCCGGTCCAGGGTCAGTCCAAAGTCCAAAGCACAGTCCCATAAAGGTCCTGGAGCATCCAAGCTGAGGTCCATCAACATGGGCAGTTGAGCAGACACAGTACCTCAGCTCTGCTGCCCTTTTCTATATTGCATGCTGATTGCAGCATCTGGGCTTGATGAGGCATGTGACCCTCACCTGTTCCAAGCCTACTCCAGCTGAGCACCTTTTCCCAGAGCTAGTGAGCCCCACCTGGCCAGCTACAGAACTGGACTGTGGGCCCTTCCCTGCCTCAGCCTCCTGGAGCACCCCACCCATTGCTCCCTACACCTCAGAGCCCACTGTGCCCATGGAGACAGGGGCCCCTCTGGCTCTGGTGATAGGTCCTGCTACTCTGGTTCCTATGCACTGACCCCCAGCCCCTCGCCATCCATTGTCACCCTATGAGCACTTCCAACACCAACCTCTCCTTCCCCATCCCCAGCTTTCCCCAATGTGTCCCAGTCTCAGCTACACCCTTCGCTGGGATCCTCCTCCCCGTAGTTCTGCCAGTTCATTTCAGCTGCAGGGTCAGAAAATGAGCAAGGAGTCAAGACTGGAGAACATTCATAATAAGAGGACAAAGCCTAGCTAGGAGTCAGGAGCAAGGCTCAAGACCAAAAACCCAAGAGCTCAGGTAGATTTTGTTTTGCAAGCCCTTCCTGCCACAGAGAAGCCCATGATCAGTCTGATCAGGAGGAGTCAGGGTCTAATTTGGGAGGAACATCAACAGGAGGCTGCAGGTACATGGTTCATCACTGGCCAGAAATTACTGACAAAGGGTGGTGGTGATAAAATAGCAGCTTTGGTTGGACAGTTCTGTTGAACAGGATACACAAAAGCTGAACAACTAAAGTGCTTTTCAGAAAATATTTCTACTCCCCCCATCTGTGTTTTCCACCCCAAAATGCAAATAGGAAATTATCCAGCACAACCCCTTTTTAAAAAGCCTACCATTATAACATTGGCAACACAAGTGACTTGTACTTTTCTCTCATTTTCAAAAACTATTAACAAACTCACATTTTCACATTATTGTTTGAGCACAGAGAACTCCCAGTAATGGAAATACAGCTGTCTCGGAAACCGAAAAGGTCCTATATCTCATTTGCAATTTTCCCAAGCCCCCCTCATGCACCCGTTGGTATAGGTGACCTCTCGCCAAGACAAATATAAAGGCTGGGTGGTACACATGAATGTTTGTGTATATTCCTAATGCCGTAATTTAAAAGACCAAAGCATTAACAAGAGGCATGGGGGCATGAAGCGACAGCCGTCTTGGTGGAAAATGCAAAATTACCATTTTAATGGATGGTGTGTTGACTTGCCACTACTCCCTGGGGGAGCCTGTTTGATTTCATTTGCTTGTTAGCGTAAGGATTTGACATAGGCGATTAATGCAGAGTTCATTAAGGTGGTTTTTTCCCCTTACTGGATTAGAAAAAAAGACACACAAAGAAAGCAAAATTACATTAACTAAGAGATGGAGGTTTAACATGCCCTCTATTACAAGCACCTAGGCCTCGTCATAAAGGCACCAGGAGTCTATCAAAAGAGCATCAAAGCTTTTCTAAGGGGGAGAAAAAAAGCACAATGAACTTGATATGCAATAAAGAAATCACTAATTAGATGTGACCTCTTCTGTACCCTCAAAAGAGGGGGGAAAGCAGGGAAACAGTTGCTAAAAAAATTAAGCAAGCTTCGTCCAGCATCTACAGAGATCTGGGGATTAACTCTCACATCACCAAAATGGCAAGTAGAGGGAGATCAATCCACATAAAGTGGGTTACACTACGAGAATGTAAGCAGTCAGGGCCAACAATGGTAAGGGGGAGACCAATACAAATTACTGGGACTCGTCAATCAGGGAGAGGGCCCAGGGCTCAACAGTCTTGCATGTTTTATGCAATTATTAACAAAATATAAATTGCATACTCAATGCACAAATGATTCTGAATAACCACTTGCAAACTAGTGCCACAAACCCAAGTATTTCTGAGCATTTCCAACTGTATATGAACTTTCAAGTCTGTGCTTTGATAGTATGACAGCGTAGCCTCACCTTTTTCTGCATTTGTACGTTTTTGTAAGTGAACGCCAGGTAACCGCAACCAAGTTCAGGCGCAATATACACTGTGTTGTGTTACACATAGAAGGTTAACATTTAAAGGATATGGCTAGTTCAGCAATAATTGCAGGGGCGCTTATATTACTGATATTAGTCGTTAGGATATTAATATTCTGAAATGGTACAAATATTATATATATCCTTAAAAAATAGTTTTTTATTAAAGATTTTCTTGAGTTACAAAACAGACAAATAAACGAGGGAAGGTGCATGTCGTTTCCACTTTCAATTCATTGCCTTTTCCACAGTTCGTTTACATGTAGCGAGAGACACTTTTATCATAGACATCTTGCGGTTGAGGGGAAAGAGAGGAATGTGAGAGGGAGGGAGAGAGATGCGGTGTTCTGTTGCATAGTGTTAGTGTAGGGAGGGGTTCGTGTAAGCTAAAAAGGAGCTCACATATTTATTTTATACCCCATGTTTAAAAAAAATAGCCAGTCTGCCCTGACTGGGAAGGCCCACATCTCCTCACCCCCAAGTCTGACCCAAACCAGCACTTTGTATCTCTGCAGGCAATTAATCCTATTAAGCCTGGCCCACGTATAGAACAGAATGAAGTGGTATAGGCCTGAATAAGTCAAGCAGACTGTACCAGTTCAGAATGTAGAAAGGGCAAGGTGGATCTTTTTTATAGGATAAATTATACTAGGATGGGGAGGATAGGTGCAGCTGCTGAAATCCCACTTTTATACTGACTTTTTGTTATGGGCACAGGATCCCCATATCCTTTTGGATTTGGTCACCCAAAGATGCTTTTCCATTTCAAGCATCACCTCAACAGAACCAGCCAGGGCAGTCCAAAACCACCACAGAAGGAAAGACCAGAGATAAGCCAAATAATAATAATAAAGGCAGTCTGTTCATATATATTATATCTCCCAATTTTCTGAGCTAAATGACCCTCTTCAAAACCAGCGAAGGAAGCACTCAAGCCTGAAATGGTGCTCAAATTGCTACATTGACTGCACCAGTATTGAATGACTGACCAGGAAGCAGAAATCAAACCTGGCAACCAGACTGACCAGCTGATGGATTCAGGGCTGGCACCAGCGGTCTTTAATGTCAGGCATCTGTGCCCCAGCAGAGGGCTCACTGACAAAGAGCAGCAGTTAGCAATATCAGCAGTAAAAAGGCAGAGTTACTGAAAAAGGGGCTCCCACAGTGGGTGTACTACCAAAGAGCCATCTCAAGCTTGGAGCCAACATTGGGGACTGCCATCCAGATCATGGAATCAAATCCATCTTACACCCTTAACTGTCTTTCCTGCTTCCCGGCAGGCTGGATTAAAAGCAAAATTGGTTGTCTTCAACTAAATGCTACTTGGAGCAGGCCCGCTGAAATCCATGAACCTAAGCTAGCCATGACCATTAACTTCTATGGGTGGGTCTACACTGAGTAAAGCTGGCCCCCAAACCCCCACAGTGCATCAGGGTGTGTTTGTGAACAACAAAGCATTGGTATGTGTGCTTGAGTTGCACCATCTCATATACCCCATATCACTAAACTTACCCTCCAGATGTTGTTGGACTCCAACTCCCATGAGCCTCAGCCAATGTGGCCAATGTTCAGGGAAGATGGGAGTTGCAGGTCAACATCTTTGGGACGGACACAGGTTCCATACCACTGGTCTAAAATGGCCGGTATCTGCTATCCAGGGTTTTGAAGCAAGAGATATTCCTATCTACAGATACCTAGGATTCAACTTGGCAAAGCATGAGCACTACCACTAAGCCACAACCAGTGGTGGCTGATGCACATTGGAAGTGGAAGAGTTGAAGGTAGGGAGACCAAACAGTAAATGGCATCAGGGTCAATACCAGATAGAATTAACTAATTCCAGTTTTGCCTCCACCCTTCTCCCTTCTGATTTCTACAAGGGCAACACTTGTGACTGATGTTGACAGCCAGTGCCATCTCCTGGTCTACTTGAGAGGTAGGCAAGCTGGCCTAAAGTTGGTGGGGCAGTGACCTATTCACCCTAATGGGCCAGCCTTCCCTGGCTACAACCCTTGATCTCTTCCCATGAGCTCGTTCTCAGTGGAGAGACCACAGAATTGTTCATGGCTCACCCAAAGCCTATAATTCATTAACTAAGTTATTGTATCATGCTAGCTTTTTTCTTGTGCTTGAGAATT
Organism: Podarcis muralis; assembly: GCF_964188315.1. Classification (NCBI taxonomy): domain Eukaryota; kingdom Metazoa; phylum Chordata; class Lepidosauria; order Squamata; family Lacertidae; genus Podarcis; species Podarcis muralis. The sequence continues at coordinate 26,843,411 of NC_135669.1, forward strand.
ACTTGCTTGTCTACCTGGCCACCTTCCCTCATTCCTTGCATTATGAGCCCTGAGAAGAATGGACTGTGCGTCTGCCTCTGTGATAGAGATGCAAGAAGGCATCATCTCCTGTTCTGCATGCAGCACTGTTTCTTTTCCACTGCTGCTCACCTTCAGCGAAAAAACCAACATTATTCAGCTCACTCATCTGTGGCTACTTACGTCTATTGTATTGTCATGATGTGATTCTGCCCCACTGATTTCAATGCAAAGGAAATGCAATGCAAATAGGGCTGGGGCGTAATCAATTACACATCATTTCCAGACAGAAAGCAGAAGCTGCAGAGAATTCCGATTGTATTCGCTGGATTGATTTCCATTCCCGACATAGGGGGAATAAGCAAATATTGGCAATTTCCACTCCTGTTCCTGCCAGAATTCTCTAACATCCTTAGTGTGTGTGTGTTTCAAGTGTGTGGTTTTTTGCTCTTCTAAAATGAGCAATGTGTCTTTCACATGTACATAGGCTAGAATGATAGGAGTTTGGGGGTGTGGGGAATGCAGATCCTGGAACTTATTTCAAGGTCAATTTGTTTCAAAATCAAAAGCCATTTGCTGTTACACAGGCAAACATCAGGGGAGAGGGTGGAAACATGGTTGAGAGGATGGAAATGCACCAATTGCCCTTTTTGAATCATTAAAAAAGAAAAAGAAAAACATGGTCTTTCTATTTTCCTACCACCTCCTCTGGATTTTATGCTAAGCCTACCTCCCTTAGCATTTTCATATTTTATCACCTGGACAGACAGGCTGCCAAGAGACCTCCTGGGCACAGTTGTCTATTCAGCTGCTTCATTGCAAGCTATCAGGCCATTACTAAACTCCTGCCAGCTCCTTATGGGCTTGTTTTTACCCACTGCTCACACAATCAGTTTTGCCAAGTTCCCAAAGGGGAGCCTGGATGTCAGGGACAAGAGCAATTGCTACCTCCTCCTCAAATTGTTCTCTCAGATATTACAGATATCATTTGATTAGAGATCAGCTTTGGAGAGCACAATTAGCATTTATATTGCCTCGCATGTTCTAGGTGGGGCTGCCAGCTTGATAACAGAAGCCCATCAGCGCAATTATGAGGCAAGGCCCCCGGGAAGGGACGCACGGATACCTCTGTGGAAAGCACAGGTGTGAAGAGTTTCAGAAAGTGGTTTGATAGTCTATCTGCATTGTCCTCCAAAGCAGATTAGGGACCTCCAACAGATTACAGGACTTTAGGCATAGGAGAAGGATGAAGAGCACTTCACTGGCAGATAAACTAAGACCAAGAAGCTTCTTGAACTGCAATCCTGTGTGTGTTTACTTGGAAGCAAGTCCCAGTACGTTCAACAGGGCTTAAGTGTACCCATAGCCTCCAATATTTCTCCAATGAAAATAGGAACATTCTAGGAAAAAGCAGGACATTCAGGATCAAATAAGAAACTAGGATGGCTTCTGTAAATCTGGGACTGTCCCAGGGAAATAGGGACACTTGGAGGGTCTGGTGTACCCAGGGATGGAGTTCCTCATTTCATTCCAATCTTAAATATTCAGCATGTTTTCTTTTAATTGTTGAATGATTCTGTGTACATTGAGGCAGCCTTTAGCTATGTGCAATAAAACTGACTGGCTGACTAAATATGTCATTTTTGCATGATTGTGATTTTTTAAGAGCATTCTCACACAAAAATTGTCAGAATTTAAGGGCACTCTTCTCCTAATATATACATTTTCAAATGTAACCACTTTGTGGTTGGTTGGTTGGTTGGTTTTACAATCAAGTGGTATATAAATTTGGTGAAAAAAATAAATTGTGGAATGATTTTTGCCTCCTCTAATATATACATTCTTGTATTTTATTTTCCTTAATATATGCCTTGCTATGCACATCCCCCCCCCCCGTATACACTTTTTAAAAATAAACCATTTGCAGCTGTGCTTTAACAACAGCAACAACAAAAGCTATCCAGAGCTTTCAGAGGGTTTTGCGGGCAACACTTTTGAGAGCCTCAGTTCTTGAAAGCCCACAGACCTAAAGAAACATAGAAATATAAAGGGAATAGAAGCAAAAGAAGAAGGAAGAAGAAGACTGAAAGAGAGAAGCTTCATGGGGTTCCCAATTGGACTCAGGAATTATTAACAATGTGCTTTAACTCGCCGCAATATGCCTCATTATTTGGCCAATGCACAGAATATAAGAAAATAAAAAGAGTCTACTGGATCAGGTCAATGGCCCTTCTCAGCATCCTGTTCTCCCATTGACCAACCAGATGCCTATGGGCGACCAGCCAGCAGGATTTGAGCACAAGAGCCCTCTCCCCACCTGTGGTTTCCAGCTACTGGTATTCAGAAGCATTGATGCTTCCAGCTGTGGATGCAGAACACAGTCATCATGGCTAGCAGCCATCAATAGCCCTCTCCACAAATTAGTCTAATTTTCTTTTAAACCCCTCTAGGTTGGTGGCCATTGCTGTGGGAGCAAATCCCATGGTATAACTAGATGACACAACTTTGACAGCGCACTCTGAGGAAGCTCTACAGAGACTCATCAAGTGTTTTTCCCAAGCCTGCAAGGAGTTCCCAACAGCCTGATGAAGACCAACATCCTGGGTCAGGATGTCACCACCACTCCATGTATCAGCACTGCTGACCACACGCTTGAGGTGATAGGCAATTTTGTCTCCCTGGCTTCCACCATAACCAGCAATCTCTAAACCAATGCTGCGTTGGACAAGTGTATTGGCAAGGCAGCTACGGCAGTGGCTCACCTCTCCAAAAGGGCATGGGGAAATGTGATGCTATCGTCCAATACCAAGATGAAGTTCTACCAGGCTTGAGTGTTGTGCATGCTGCTTTATGGAAGTGAGTCGTGGACAACTTACAATTGTCAGGAGCTACGCCTACCACATGTGATGTGTCAGGAGGATTTGGGGTATCACATGGCAGGGCATAATTTCAATCAAAGGTGTGCTCTCCCAAGCCCACATCCCCAACATGATTGCACTGTGAGGGGAATATAAGGCTCTCCAAGCAACTCTCAGTGCCTTGAACAAGCTACAGCTCCTAGGATTATTGGAGGAAAGCTCTGGCTGTCTAGACCAGAGTTTTCCAAACTGTTAGCAGATAGGCTGCAGTGTGTAGGTGTGTCATGCAAATGCCCCCCACACTCCTCCTGGGGATGGAAAGGGGTGAGTTTAACCTCTGGCTTGCTAATAAAACTGAACTACTGCATCGTGAAATGATGCATGTCTGAAAAGTGTGTCACCGACATGTAAAGTTTGGAAAGCTCTAGTCTGGAGTGCTATCACAATACTTTAAAGGTATGGTGTGAATGTGACTGGTCCAGCAACATCCAGAGGGGACCCTTTTCAATATCCTTGTATTAGGCCAGGCATCTGCCCTCCAGATGTTTTTGGCCTACAACTCCCATGATCCCTAGCTAACAGGACCAGTGGTCAGGGATCATGGGAGTTGTAGTCCCAAAACATCCGGAGGGCCGAGTTTGCCTATGCCTGTATTAGGCCGATCAGCAAGCATGCTTACCCAGTACCGAATTGCATCCTAATCTTGCGAGTGCATCACTAAGCTTGCCCATTATTCCACAGTAATCAACACAACACCCAACATGCCCACTATTCCATGGTAATTTACACCCAGGGTAGGTAGTGTCCTGTAACGTTGGTGCTATATTCTGTAAGGCATGCAGAGCAACACCACACTGGAAACCGTTCTTGTTAACAGCTGGGGAGGGACTATCGCAGTGCCGACACCCTCCATAAAACAGAGACCATTATAAATGTTATAACACGTAACTGGCAGCCAGAAAAGAACAGTGGCAGCAGTAGCTGCCAAGTGTACTGGAAAGATATAGCAACAATTAGCCATACAAAGGAGGGGAGAGAATGCTTTGCTCTCCCTGTTGGTCAGGAGGTGCCACGGGGAGCACGTGCCGGTGGCTGAAAGGCCTTCTTAGCCGCTCTCGAGAGTAATTCCACTCATAACCTCATAAAGCTTCCTCAGGCTGCCAGGCTTTGATCAGCAGCTCCTGCAGGGACTCGCCGCGACCAGCATCCTCTATGAGGCTGAGTACGGAGAGTCGTTTCGGCTGTTCAAAAGCTCTCCAAAGTTTTGTACAAGGACAGAGTCTGCAGCATTCAGGGCATCAAAGGGGGATTATTGGGGAAATGATAAGAGATTTTAATTTAGATCCTACAGGATGGGTACCAGGGGCAGGTGGGGAGGGGTGTGTGTGATGCAGGCAGGGAGGAGAGAGCTGGCTTAGCATTGCACTGGAAAGAAAAGGGAAAGGAGAGAATTTAGAAGCTGTGTCCAGCCTTTTATTATTCCAAGCATGGACTGTGAGTCTGCCTTGAATTTTGCCCTCAGCACAGAACAGAGTTTTGTTTTTGTTTTTTTGTTCTGCATGCCACACATATCTGTGTATAAGACAAGCTGGCTGGTGTTGTTTCTCATGCATTCAGTATTCCATCACATTCTGCTGTGGCCACAAAACAGGATCCAGAATAGGACTGCTCACAGGCAGGAGCAAGCATGGTTGTTAGTGGCTGGTGTTGCTAGAGGCAGGGAATAGCTTAGCTCTCTTTTACACACACATATCCCCACCTGAATTTTACACCTTTCTCACCTCACCTATAAATGGATGATACGCATTTGTGGGGAGAGCTTGGACCACACTGGAGAAGCAGATTTAGGGCATTGTAACTGGTTCCCCCACACTGGGCACTGAGCCTAGAGGGTGCCACAGGGAGTCAAAACTATGACAAAGTGAATTGAGGAGAACAGAAAGCAAGAGGCAGGATGTGTGTGCCAACTTTTGGCCTTGCTACTGAGATTTGAAAGACCAGTCTACCCCTGCTCACAGATTCATTCTGATTGTGACCTCACAATATTGACCATCAGGAGCAGCCCAGACCCTGAGATTTCAGGGCCCACACCTGAGACCTGGGGGCAGCCTCTGGTGTTGTCCTAGGGGTGGGCCCTGGTGATGTCACAGTTGAAGGGGAACCGATGTCATCAGGCAGGTCCTGATGATGTGATTAAGCATGGCACATTAAGCAGCAACCACAGCATGCCATTCAAATCAGAAGCACAAAGCTTTACAAATCAGCAAATGTGTCACTGCTTGGAAATTAAGATAGAAACCTTAGCACACACAAGGTGGTGCTCCCAGGTCCAGGTGAAGTGACAAGATTTCTCCTCACCTGCATAGGGAGCCTGGGTAGGGAAGGTGCTTTTGCCCACCGGAGATTGAAGCCCTTCCCCTGCCACCTGGCAGTGGGCAGACAGATTTGGGGACTCCGAGCCAGTTCCTGGGTGTTTTGCAACCACACAGAGTGCTGACACACATGCCACTTCTCTAAGGAGCAGCAGTTCAACAGACAAGAGACCACATGCATGATGCCATCCTCCTTGCTACTGCTGACATGGATCCTATAGGAGATGGATCTCTCAGGAGTCTGTGAAAGACATAAACCAAGGGCCAGGAGTTGGCATCATCAGGCTTTTGGCACACTTCTGATGAGAGCCTATTGCTGATCATGTGAGGCCTCTGGTTCCCAAAGCTGCTTCTGGTCTTCCTCATTGCCATTGGTCTTCACTGCGTTCCTGTGTCCCAGAAGGAGAACAATGACGAGCAAGCAACAACTTGGAGTTGTTGGGGATTGGATCTGGGAGCTTCTGTATGCTCTACTCCTAAGCTGCAGCCTTTCACTATAAATTGGAAGTGGTTACATGGTCAAGGCAATGTATTCTGCAGTCAGGACTGATCCCTCCATAGAAATATGTGGGCAGTGGTTGCTCAAATTCTCTCCACATATCATCCTTCCTGTGGTCACCACTGAATGTGTCAACTGTCTTAAACTTGCTTCCTCCTCCTCCTCCTGCTTCCTTTAGACACATCTAACAAACAACATGACCAGGCCAGTGTCCACTGTCATCAGTACAGCCATATTTAGATTAGCCCTGAAAGAACCTATTAATTGGCATCACTCAATGATTAATTCATTAAGCACAGATGTTAAAATGCAGATTTTTAATTGGATTTTAATCAGAGCTTGTCTCTTTCAAAGGGTGATGAGTGCTTATTGCAATCTCATTTTTTTCCCATTTTTTTCAAAGCCCACGTATATCTGTCCAACCCTCTATACAAATCTTTCCCTGTTCCACCAAAAACAGGCAAACCCTCTCCACTTTATACATACTAAAAATAATAATACTTGTGCCTCAGCATGGGAAAGAAATTCAGTTTGATGCATGTCTAATTTGCACTACCTGGCAAAATATGTGATTTGAAATTGGCACGTCTCCAAATTTTTCAGTGCAGTTCTCCAACCAAGATGTGTGTACAAAAAGCATGTAGAAAATGAACAAGATGCATATATCTGCAAGAAAATTATACAAACATGCATCATATTAGGGACAATTCTTGCAAAAATTGGTGTATTGGAAAATGAATTTCCATTACTTTAAAAAAAAATCAAAACGTAAATCAATCGCAAACTGATGCAGAAATATGAGAAACTGAGCATAAGATTGTAAAAATGAGACTGGCAGGGCTCTGTTGAGTGTGTGGGGCAGATGCAGGGGGTCAGGGACTGATCCAGGAGGGTGGACTAGTGATTCATGGGGTAGGTGATAGTGCAAGAAAGGAGCCAGAGAGGGGAAAACAAGATGGGACGGAGCAGTCAGAGGCGGAGAGGCAAGCACAAGATGTGTTAGAAGCAGAGGAAGAGGAAGAACCAGAAATCTTTTTGTCTTCTTCATTTTCTTTTCTGCCTTTCTTTCTCTGTCTTTCTCTTTCCCTTCCTTACCCTCTTCTACTTTTTTTCCTGTTTCTGTTCCTTTCAGGGGTGCAGTGTGGGAGGGCATAGTCCCAGGCACATGATTTTGATGGGGTGTGTGACAGGTACTCCCATGCAGGGATCCTCACCCTCCCTGCCACCAGGGGTCTCTGGGCCCTGAAGCCCAACCTGGCCTTGCCGTCGCACCCCCAGCCCCCACACTGAATGGCCACCCAACCATCATTGGGGGGATGTGCCCGCCATGAGCTGTGTCAGCTGCCGTGCAGGCAGGCGGTCAGCACAGCACTTCCACGTGAATCCTCCATACCCTGCACCAGCCCAGTGGTGGTGGCAGAGAGGGTTGGGCCGGCGTGGCAGGGTTTTTTTACCCTCCGCACTCAGTGGAGGAAGAGGAGAAGGAAGCAAGTTTAAGAGAGTTGACATCCAATTTATAGTGAAGAGAGCATGCACGTGTACATGTGCATGTGCCCCGGGCACCAGTGAAGGACGCAACGCCACTGGTTCCTTTTTAGATTAGATTTTTAAAACATTTTTTTTCATTCTGGTGTACAGTGGTACCTTGGGTTAAGAACTTAATTTGTTCTGGAGGTCCGTTCTTAACCTGAAACTGTTCTTAACCTGAGGTACCACTTTAGCTAATGGGGCCTCCCACTGCCACTGCGCCACCACTGCATGATTTCTGTTCTCATCCTGAAGCAAAGTTCTTAACCCAAGGTACTATTTCTGGGTTAGCGGAGTCTGCAACCTGAAGCGTCTGTAACCTGAAGTGTCTGTAACCCGAGGTACCACTGTATTATGAAAAGATACTTTGAACTGGGTATATCATTCAACAAGGATCAATAAAAAAATAGATTTTAAAAAGAAGCAGAAGAGGAAGAGGCTATCCAAGCAAGGGGTGTGTGACCCGAATCCCCACCACCACCTCAGCCTGCTGTCTCCTAGAACCAGGAGGGGATTGGAAAGGAAAGAGCAGCTGTTCTAGTGGGGCACCCTGTTTTTTCACCCATAAACACTTCTTTTGGGGCTGCGATCCCATGAAGGTCACGTGACTTGCTTTGGAGCACATCCCAGGAAGATGTGCATCCGGGTTTTTCACCTTGGAGTGTTGGAGGTTATGGCATAAGGCTAACATAACTACTGCTCATGATAACAGGTATGTTACCTCTAGTTATCAACAGCAGAATGCCTCTGAATACCACATGCTGGGGATCGCAAACAGGAGAGGTCTGTTGCACACATGCCCTACCTCTGGGCTTCCTGCAGCCATCTGCATGGCTGTTATGACAACAGGATGCTGGATTAGATAGGCCTTTGGTGGAGCTCGCCCGGCACCCTCCTCCCCCAACACCTTTGTTTTCTTGAATGTCGGCTTTGTGCATCAAGTTGCTTTCTCTGTACCAAAGTGATGCATAAAAGGCAAAGAGAGTGTTTTACTGCATTTTCCCAGCAACAGTCATGGAAACAACAAGCAAGGGAAAGAGTGAACATTGCTTCTGGGAGGCAGGGGGCCGTAATTAAAATCTCTCTTTCTCGTTTTATTTCCAAATGGCCGATTAAAATGCTTGAACACAAAAGCACCCGCAAGGAGGCCCCTTACTCTATCCCGCCCCTATTTTCTGTTGTTTTTGCTTCTAAATGGAATGAAATGGATTATCTCACACCCCAAAACACCTACTCCTTCCCAAATACCATACTGGTTCCCACTCAATAATACATCAGCTACAGACAAGGCAAATAATATATATTTTAATCACTTTTCCACCAGAAAATACAGACTGTATAGGAGTCGCCCTTCTCTGTGCCTCAAAATTATGAATTTTTCAATAACCCTTTTCTATTATTCATCTCGTGTTATTCCGTTAACATTTTCTGCATGAGGAATGCTCTTGCCAGACATTTTATGAAGCTTTTCTATAATTTATTAAACAGCAAGGTGTCTCCCAGTACAACCCACCCACCCCGACACAACTGCACTTCCAACCTGCTCCGTTCCCAGGAAAGCGTGCTGAAGATACCATATAAGAAAGGAGGGGAGGGATGTACAGTTCTTTGGAGGCTTATTAATAATTTCCAGTAAGTAAGAGAGATGCTGAGTCATTCCTGTGACTCAACAAGCTCAATGGCTAGGCTTATTGTTTTAACCGTACTCAGAAGGTGGCAGGAGTTTAAGGAACAGGAGAGCTGGGACAGGCCAGAGAAAATATTTTCAACAGGTAAGGCTGGCCTTAGACATTCATTCACGCCATACATTTCAAACACTATGATACCACTTTAGACAGTCATGGCTCTCCCCAAGGAATTATGGGAGCTTTAGTTTATTAAAAGTGGTGAGAGTTGTTAGAAGACACCTATTCCCTCCCAGAGCGACAATCCAAAGAGGGGTTTTACAACCAATTCCTCTTCACTGGGAACTTTCAAATATTTTCTGTACAGAAGAAGTGGGTCAGAACATCCAGAAAGTGCATATAGCAGACCCTCCAACTGTCCCTATTTTCCAGGGACAGTCCTGGATTTACAGAAGCTGTCCCAATTTCTGATTTGATCTTGGAATGTTCCACTTTTTCTTAGGGTGCCCCTATTTTCATCTGAGAAATATTGGAGGGTATGCTATAGCCAGTGGGTGGTTAAGTTCTGATCCACACCTTGGTTCCAGAGGTTTAGATTGTGTCCATCTGTATCAGAATTTGTAAAGATCAAATACCCTGGGGAATTCAACCATCCCTAGTTTTACTGCAGCCGATCTTTAAAAAATAATGTGGTGCCTATTTATCATCTGCAAGAGCAAAGTGCAAATCTATACTGGTTTGAGAGTCTTTGGACTCTAAAGGAGGACATTAAATTTTCACACTAAATGCTAAACTGGCAACAAGAAACAACCAGCCAACCTTTATTGCCAGCCTGAATTTGCTGCTGCAGGTGGTTGGTTACAGCTAGGCTGCTTTTTAAGCAACATGAAGGCAAGTGGGCGGAAGGAGAGGGTAGCACACACAAGGCAGGCCCATAAATCAGCTCTCTGCAGTTTCATGGCTTGAAGAGCCACTCAAGCAATTCACCTCTTGCCAAAGTGTTTGACATTCCTCTCCCCTCAATACATCAATTTGTCAGACAGGAGAGTTTTCACCTGACAGGTCTGAACCACCATCCGAATATGTTGGAGTATAGATTATAGCAGAATTGGAGTTGGGAAGGTCAAAAATCCAGCCCCCCTTCTATTGTGCAGAAGAACATACCTCAAATGGTCCATGGTCTACATCAGGAGTGAGGTACCTCAAGCCATCCAGGCGCCTCTCTCTGGCACTTGGAGTTTTTCTCCCTCTCTCACTAAAACTCATGGACATCCAATGAAGCTGAGTGTTGGAAGAATTGGTACAGATAAAAGAAAGGACTTCTTCATGCAGAACATAGTTAAACTATGGAACTTGCTCCCACAGGAGGCAGTGATGGCAACCAGTTCAGGTTAGACATGGAGGAGTGGTCTGTCAATGACTTCTAGCCATGAAGTTATGCTCTGTCTCCACAGTCACAGGCTGTAATGTTTCTGAATACCAGTTGCTGGAAACTGCAATTACCAGTTGCTGGGAGAATATACTCATTCTTGAATCCTGCTTGTGGGTTTTCCACAGCCATCTGGCTGGCCACTGTGAGAACAGGATGATGGACTAGATGGGCCATTGGCTTGGTCCACCAGGCTCTTATTATGTTCTTATTGTGGGATAACCTGTCTCATATAAGAAACTTGCTTATGTCCAAATAATGCATGAGGGAGTTAATACCATAGAGTAAGCTGTCCTGCCTGGCTTAGCTGTGTCCACTTCCCTTACCTTAGAAGGAAATGAAAAATCAAGCCTATTGTTCCCCTTTTAGTCTACTTGATGAACTCCTATACCAATAATTGTGTCCCTACACCAATAATTTAGGAACTTTCACCACTTTGTAATTAAACCAGATTTTACTGCCTGTTGTATGGAAAAACACATGAACCAATCCTTTGAAGAGTTTGTAAGTCATAGAGTCATAGAACTGTACGAAACTGAAACGTGTGGTCTTTTTCCTATGCTGGGGGAAGATGGGACTATTTTGGAACTCACTTGGAAAGACATATTTTAAAGGTCTAACAGCAAATATTTCCATGCTTTACTTTGTTGCAAATTTTGTGATTTCAAATCTCTGCTGAGATTCCTTCACCAAAGAGTACTTGCCCCCATTTTGGATTTTGGCATCGTGGAATTCTCCTTTCTATTATACCTTTTTTTTTCCCCTTGGACCAACCCTTAGGAGGAAAAGGAGGAGGAGAAGCATTTGTTTACCCTGAAGCTCCTCTTATATGCCTTGGTCTGGCAGCAGCAATTCTATTGTCCTGAAGAAGAGCCCATCTAAATCTCTAAAGCCCCCTAGGAAATCACTTCTGGAAATAACACACCCCCACCTCCTTGTATATCCTCTGCAAGTGTGATGCTTGCTTTTTTCCCCTTGCTTTTTTTTTTTTTTTTTTTTGCATTGTGGGAGTTTCAGAAGTTGCTTGCAGCCTTGTGGAGAAGGGAGGGATTAGTTTTACTCAAGCTGCCATTTCCTGTGGCTCCAAAAGCAATTTCTCCTCCTGCCAATTTGCTCTGAAAGCAGACACTTATTCTGTCTCCTCCTGCCCCACTGCCTCTTCAGAGTCAGTGAGTTTGGGTTTTATAAACCAATTACAAGCTATTTGCAGACAATCACTTTGCCCAACATCCCAAAGTACCAAAGCACAAATGGTAGAAAAACACGGCAGTGAGAATCCACTACAGTTTGGAAGGGGTTTGAGGTAGAGTGAGGCATGAATGAAAGAGGTTTCAATCAGTTGTAATGATCAGGAGAGAGCAAAAGGAAATTGCTTTATATGTGTGTTGGGGGGGACTTAAGCTTGGAATTGTATATTTGAGGTTCAAAACTCTATTCTTTTGTGGAATTCCGAAAGTCTAGCCTGCACACCTTTCAATGCATAAGTCATGCATTCTGGCCTGCCAGGTGTATGAAAGTTCTCCCCATCCAGGGCAGGCTCTAACATGAGGTACAATGAGGCAGCTGCCTCAATAATCAAATGTCAAGGGGTACAAAGTGCACAAAGATATTCTGACCAAGGCAGAATAGAGTGGTACTATGACTTCCCTTGATCTGGACACTATACTTCTGCTGATGCAGCCTAGAATAGCATTAGCATTTTTCTTTTTGCTGCTGCATCACACTGTTAACTCATGTTAAACTTGTGTTCCATGAAGACCCATAGATCCTTTTCACATGTTCCGCTAGTAAGCCAGGTGTCCCCCACCTTATATCTGTGCATCTGGTTCTTCTTGCCCAAGTGCAGAACCTTACATTTGTCCATATTGAGATTCATTTTCTTAGTTTGGGCCCAGTTCTCCAATCTATTCATGTCATTTTGAATAATGTCTTCTGCAGCATTAGCTACTCCTCCCAGTTTGGTTTCATCTGCAGATTTGATAAGCATCCCCTCAATTCCTTCATCCAGGTCATTTATAAATACTTTTTTAAGAACATAAAAAGAGTCTGCTGGAACAGGCCTAGCATCGTGCTCTCACAGGGGTCAACCAGATGCTGAAGGGAAGCCCACAAGCAGGACCCGAGTGCAACAGAAGCCCTCCCCCATCTTGTGTGGACCAAACTATTTACTCCTCCATCCCAAAGGTCAGACTGCTTGTCCATCTTAGCCCCACACTGTCCACTCACAGTAACTCTCCAGGTTTCATTCCTTCATCTGCTTCTACTTTCAACTGGGAGTAATGCCAAGGATTAAACTTGTTATGTTAAGCATGCAAAAACTTTGGGCACTCCCCCCCCCCCGCCTCAAAAAAGCTGAACAACTCTGGCCCTCCCCCTTAAAAAAAGCTCTACAATTCTGGGCAATGCTCCCCCAAAAAAGCTTGACAACTCTTGGCAATGCCAATGGGCAGATGACTGACAGTTTTTTTTATACTGGGAGTAGATCGCAGTCTCTTGGGAGTTGGACGTGCTTGCTCTAAAGCATGACTTTATCCAGCCCTGAAAAGATGCTCTTCTCCCCATCATTTGATTGACATTCATTCACAGACATGGAGAAAAGGGCAGTGCCAATTAAATGGAGGTACAACAACTTGAACCAAGTAATGATGACTTGATTGATGGAGTTAATTGAAAAGGTGCAACATGCCAAATTCTTAACACAATGTCAGAGGCACACAAGGGTGACATCATTTGATGGGCTTTGATGCTGGGAACACAGCACAAATAATATCATTTGGACCAGGCTCAAAAAAAGTGTGAAAGAAATCTATATGATTAACAGAGGAGGAAGGGTTTGTAGGATACATTCCAGATAATTGAAGCGACAGTGCTTAATTGTTATCAATCAGCCTATGACCACACAGAAATTTGTCAGACCCAATATTCAGGGAAGTGGGACCCATCACCCTAGTGGACATCTGCCATCAATAAATAAGACAAGTTAAGTAGACAGCCGGAAAGTCAAAAAGATCAATATTCAAATGGATTTGACCAAGAGAAGGCTTAAATCAAACCAAATCACGGTATTCAGGAAGAGCCAAAGGAAAATGACCACATGCAGACTTTGCTTTATGTGTATCCTGGGAGAGGCATGACGGAATCTGGCAGAGCACAAAAAGGACTCAAGAATTGGGAATTGACTGGCTTTTCACAACCAGAATTGGAACACTGTTTTACTTATGGATGCACATAACTGTCCCTGATAAACTTATCTAGTTATAGTGAAACTGTTCTGGTACTCTTCAAGATTCCGGAGATGTTTGATTCCCAGATAGAACCTCCAGATTCAGTAGCAAGGGAATCAACCATAACCTGCCTGAGTTATTTTGCTGTCTGAAACAGCTTCCATGAATGGTTTCAGGTGTGTGTCTCAGGTTCTTCAGCCTTGCAGAATAGGATGATGGGGTACTATCCTCGTATTAGTGGCCCTCTCTGGCTCAGGCACACAGCTTGCATCCTCTAGGAGCTGTGCATTCAGTTCTGTGGGCCCAACTCTTTGGCATCGTCACTATCAGGAGGTGGTGCCAGAGTCAATGCAAATTTTATCTTACTTAGTGGGTCACACAAACCACCAATCTGAACAATGCTATTTATGCAGTAGAATAGGGCACTAGAGATGAGTTTATGGAACCAAGTGGGTAGTGGCCCAAAAATGGTTTGGGAACCATTGATGCCTTAACCTGTAATGTTTCTCTCCAATTCCTATCAGGTGCACAGAATGGTAACAGGCTCCGATCCCATCTGTACTTCTGTACCATTGTTGGCATCTGTCTGCCCCTGGAGAAAATGGAGGAGAGTGCCTGTGTGATGTTCTGTACCAGATAATAATAATAATAATAATAATAATGATGATGATGATGATGATGTGTCTCATTATTGCTTCTCATACCCTACACATGTATGGAAGAACCCATTACATAGAAGTCTCTCGATTTCCCCAAAGCCCTCATTAGAGGGGATTCATATTTCACGTCCAGCACATGCTATTTTTAAACATTTAAATATAACAATGCCAAAAAGAAAGTCAGGGAGAGGAAGGAGCAGAGCCACCCCCAGCAGAGGAAGCATTGCAGTGCATGGAGCCTTTGTGGCGGTGGAAGCGAGATGCAAAAGAGGATATCAAGCCCGATCTTGCCTGTTGCTGCTCAGTCTTCCACACAGCGGAGGAGGAGGAGGAATGGTGGGACGGGGGGGGGGCAAAGGGCACAAGATATCTGGGCTTTTTCTTTTTCTACTCAGTGGAGGGGCACGCTTCCTGCCAAAAGTGCCGCTTGCAAGGGCAGCTGCCTGACACCTAGGGGAGCACAGGCGCCGGCAAAACAGGACGAGATAAAATCACAAGTGACAGCTGAGCCTATGTCTGCAATTACAATGCATTGTAAACAAGGGGACTTGCAATTCCAGCTGCCAGCCCAGGTCAGTGATTGACAGTGCAGAAGATGTGTGCGCAGGGTGCAGGGAAGAGAGTTGAGGACGCTGCTCCTCACTCATCTTCTGCATCCAGCTGAGGAAGGTGGCAATAGGAAGGCAGGGAAGAGGGAAAGAGGAGTTATTTTTAAGGCTGAGTGGAGGAGAGCACTCTTGTTCTAAAGGTCCCCTTGCAGGTTTTCCACATCTAGTCCAACTTGATGAGAGGGTGTTGGACTAGATGGGCCATTGGCCTCACTCAGCATGCTACATTTTTTTGTTCCCATGTGGGAATTTTAAAGAAACAAATGAGAGGATAAAACAATAAGAGGTCTGGAGGGTGGCAATGCAAGAATGGGCCTTTTCTGCAGTGGCTCCCCTTTTGTGGAACGCTCTCCACAGGGAGGCTCCAGTGGCGCCTTCATTACAAATCTTTAGGCGCCAGGAGAAAACGTTTCTCTTCAGCCAGGTATTAGGCTGATTAGCATTCTGTGGCTTTTAAAATGTGTTTGCGGGTTATTGGTTTGTTCTTGTTCGTATTATTTTTTTTGTATTCTCATTTTGTCTTTTTTTTCTGTTGTGAACCGCCCATGAATCTATGGATGGAGGGTGGTATGCAAATTTAATAAATAATAATAAAGTCTGGGAGCAGCCACTGAGGAAGCCCTCTCCTGCATCCCCATCAAGCATGCCAGTGAAGATTGGCAGAACTGAGAGAGTAAGGTAAAGGTAAAGGGACCCCTGACCATTAGGTCCAGTCGTGGCCGACTCTGGGGTTGCGGCGCTCATCTCGCTTTATTGGCCGAGGGAGCCAGTGCACAGCTTCCGGGTCATGTGGCCAGCTTGACTAAGCCACTTCTGGCAAACCAGAGCTGTGCACGGAAACGCCGTTTACCTTCCCGCTGGAGCGGTACCTATTTATCTACTTGTACTTTGACGTGCTTTCGAACTGCTAGGTTGGCAGGAGCAGGGACCAAGCAATGAGAGATCACCCCATCACGGGGATTCGAACTGCCGACCTTCTGATCGGCAAGTTCTAGGCTCTGTGGTTTAACACGTCCCCCCGTGAAAAAGTAGATCTAGACAAATGTGGCCCATATAGATACAGATATATATATTTTTAAAGAGTTAACATCTCTCCCTGGAACACACAGGCAGCCAACTTACTCTGCAAATCTCATCGTAATGAGTTTGTGGGGACTGCAGTCTTTTGGAATACTTGATGCTCATCTGCTAACCATCAGCAATGTGGACAACTTAATAGCAACCAGCATGTTGTTTTCATATTAAAATGAGAGAGAAAAACATGACCAGAATATTTACCTGGATAAACTAATTGCAACTGCTTGTTGGATGACTTAAGCTGCAATAAAATCCTGCACTTACATGATATAATTACAGTAGCTTTTATTTTTTCCCAGGGAAAAAAATCATTAAGATGGAAGTTAAAGGAGTAAACAGGTCATTAATTCACAATAGCATTATCAGATGAGCTACAGATATTTGAAAAAAGAGCAAACATCTGGAAACCCGCACATTTTATGGGTTTTTGGGTGGTTGTTTTGTTTCTTGAGAGAGGCAATTTAAACAGTGATGTTCCAGGCCAAACATATACCATGGAAATAATCTGATCACAAATTGAGTCAAAGGGGGATTTAGAAATAAGTATAAATTGAATCTGTGATCAGGACTGACTCCAGGTTTTTATGAGTTCTTGGTTCTGAGACATCCGGTGATCTTGACACCTGGCCCACAACCTGGATAGTAAGAAGACCCTCATTTCTGCAACAGGTAATTGTACCATCCCCACTGGTCTGTAGAGAGCTTGTGGTAAAAGGAGAGAATGGATTAAGGCTCTCACTGAGTCCAAGGCATAGCTTCATGGATTCTTCAAGCACTGTTGGGTTCCAGGAAGCTGCTTTGCTGTTGTCACCTGGGAGCACTGGCCATGCCTATGATTTCTAACTACTGGTCAGGAATAAGGATGGATGAAGATGTCCAGCCTTAATTGGAAGTTTGTAAGGAGAGGTTGGATGGTCATCTGTCATGGATGCTTTAGTTGAGATCCATGCATTGCAGGGGGTTGGACTAGATGACCTGTAGGGTCCCTTCCAACTTCTATGATTCCATGGTTATTCCAGTTTCCAACCTCCATGCCCCGCTATTTTTGCAACAGTTTGCCGTTTTTCCTTTTAAAAGGCTACAATAAATTTTGTATGCATCTTTGTATCTTTGTCTCCTAATGTAAGTTTATTTGTAAGCATTTTTCCCCAATGTACACATTTTTGCAACTAATTTCCCCTTACCTGTTATTTTAAATGTTCTTTTCACTAACATTAGCTTTTTTGTGCATGTTTCTTTCAGCTTGGAAATTGCATCACAAAATTCGGGGAAATGCGAATTTTGAAGGAGGGCAGTTTTGTGGGAAAGGCGAATTAGGTAGGTTTACATCTTGAACTGAGCAGATTTCTTCTCCATTCATAAGCAGGAATCACGGGCTCACAAAATACTAGGTTGCCAGTTTGCATGGGCTGCTGAAAATTGGATCCTGGCCCCTCAGCATTTACAGAGGATAAAGGCTATGCTACATACACGTCAGCAATCAGAGAACGAGACTGCAAATCTAGACACAACAACTCACTCAAATCACACACAAAAATGCAAGTTGTCGACAACAAATCAAAGTGAAACCAACAACTAGGCACACACACCTCACATCATTATAACAGATTGCATATAACGTACGTCGTTAAATTTCCAGAGCTTAACACCCGTAATGCACAGGGAAAAGAAAAATACTGCACTTCACCACGCAAGTCCTTGATTTGTCTTCTAATTATAAAACAAAGGGGAGCATGTTGAGAGTGTCTCCTGATTGCTGACAATCAGAAGATCAGCAGGCTGCTGGTCTCCCTCTAAGAACCTAAGAAGAGCCCAGATGGATCATGTCATTTAGCACATCATCCCCTTCTCACAATGGCCAACCACATGCCATGGGGAAGCAGGACATGTGCTCAACCGTTCTCTGCCCACTTATCATTCACTCCAACTGGTATTCAGAGGCATACTGTGGAGATGGAATATAGCCTCATGCCCTGTGACTTTGTCTAATCAATTTCATTATTTTTGCCTATCCATTTCAATTTGAAATATGTTTTGTATATCCACATAGGGCTGTCTCCAAAACAAGGAGATTGACTTAATAGCTTGAAATGTCATGCGTCACACTCCCAGCTCTGGTCTGAGTTTAACCATGATTTTTCATCCAAGTACAGGTCTCTTTCCACTCCTTCCACATGCCCCAGCAATAGAAAATGCATACAACCATCTTCTACCAGATCTCTAAGCCTCCATAGCAAAACCATTCTTCACTCAGGACTAGTGCTTAGCTGAAATGGTTTCTTGTTCCTCCTCCTGCACTGCTCCCCCACCATTCTCCATCAATTAATGAGATAAAACAGGATAGGATAAAATGTTACCCCAAGGGCCATTGGTGTGTAGGGTAAGCTTCTGCCTCTTCTCTTCCCAATGGATTGTGGGGATTCAGTTGAGATTTGGTTATTGAGTTGCACAGGGGAAAGCATAGATTTATGTACAGTGGTGGACTTGGGCACTCCAGTGCCATATGTGAGCCCAAAATTTGGCTTCCCAAAAGTGTGGAAGGAAGCATCTCCACCTCCATTGTTCTGCCCGGACACTGAGGTCCAGTGCCAAGGGCCTTCTGGCGGTTCCCTTGCTGCGAGAAGCCAAGTTACAGGGAACCAGGCAGAGGGCCTTCTTGGTAGTGGCGCCCACCCTGTGGAACACCCTCCCACCAGATGTCAAAGAGAAAAATAACTACCCCACTTTTAGAAGACATCTGAAGGCAGCTCTGCTTAGGGAAGCTTTTAATGTTTGATAGGTTATTGTATTTTAGTGTTTTGTTGGAAGCCGCCCAGAGTGGCTGGGGAAACCCAGCCAGATGGGCGGGATATAAATAATAAATTATTATTATTATTATTATTATTATTATTATTATTATTATTATTATTAGGGAAGGGGGAAGGGGAACTCTAGGGGCCTGTCAGAGCCCTGCACCTTCTTCCCAAAGCTCAGCACCTCTCTTACCGGGCTTTGAGATGGCACCAGCTCAGCTGTGAATGCCCAGGGTGTGCACGTTCTTCACACAGCCCTAAATCTGCCCCTGGCATGTGGTAAACAGTTTTTAATCGTTTCCCCTAAATCAATGTGATTGGAGCACTCTGGGAAAATAATTCACTGATTAAAAGCTAGATTGGCCCATCAAAATAAAAGATACACACACACACACACTCCATCCCCCTCCCCTCTCAAGCTCTGGGCATTTCTCCAGTCGGCTTGTTGTTGTTGCTTTATTTTTGATTTGGACAAACTTCGTTGAAAAATGTAAACAGATAACAAGCATAATCTGTAGTCTTCCAAGACAGATACACGTATATGTATTGAATATTGAATACAGTTAGCTTCATGATGTGAAAACAGACTTGAAAATAATATTTTACAAGACCACATCTACAACTTGGTTTTGTTTTGGGATGGGGGAATAACTAATTGTGAGTTTTGTATTTTTTGGGGGGGCGGGGGCAGCCAAGGCCCCAGAGCCACTCAAAACCTTAGGCAGTTCCTTTCCTGGCTTCAAATGCCTTGTTAACAGTGCAATCTGACTTGGAAACCTTCCCCGAATCACCCCAATTCCTTTCCCAGAGCTGATGCACGCCCCCTTTCTATACATATGAAATCTCTCCTCCTGTTCAAAGTCCTGATTGCCGTCTTCTTGCCAATGATGCCAATTGGAGAAATGATTAAGGATATTTTGAAAGAGACCCCACTTTTGAAAGAGACACCTCTTGGGTGGAGGGAAGGAACTTTGAGGTGGCCTTTTTCCTAGTTAGGTTGCTGCATGATGGCTCTTCCTCAAGGGCTGGTTTTTATTCTGAGCATGTCCACCCCCTCATTCATCAGCTGAAGGGTTCCAACTGATCTATTCCCCTCCTTCCAAAAAAAAAAGAAGCTGAGCCTTTTCTTTCCCACTGATTGGACTCTGCAAATTCTCTCTGAGAGCACTTCCTTGATCTCATGAACCTTCCTGGCTGTACTCTACCAAATTAGAAGGAATTTGAGGGTGTCATGTGCAGCCACTTCCAAGCTTTTGAAAAACCAACTTTATAATCTGAAATGAGATTTGCCTGTTCTTTAAATATTAAAAAAGTTCTATCTTTCAAACAAGACTTCAGGATCTTGGCTAGCAGAATACAGCTGATACTCTCATGCTTAAACATCATTTGATGCCTTCTCTCTTCCAGGTTACTCCATCATTGGGAGCTGAAGGTGTGGACTGACTCCAGTGAAAAGCATTGTGCTGGACATGAGGAGGTTAATGGTGATGGCAAGGATACATCATACAAATAAATTGATGATGCTGTTGTTGATTACCTAGCAGTGTTTAGTCTGAAGTCTTAGAGTGTTGATGCCTCATTCAC
The DNA here is from genome assembly GCF_964188315.1 of Podarcis muralis. Classification (NCBI taxonomy): domain Eukaryota; kingdom Metazoa; phylum Chordata; class Lepidosauria; order Squamata; family Lacertidae; genus Podarcis; species Podarcis muralis. Next base: position 26,863,683 of record NC_135669.1, read on the forward strand.
ACTTGCAAGCCATCCCTTGAGACTGCAGTTATTGTTATTATATCTTAAACATTTTAGTTGATTCTTTGCCATAGCATTAAAAAAATAAAGCTAAAAAGACCATTTAAAAAACAACATTAAAACATCCCACCCATGAAAAAAGGACATAGATAATTAAAATCCGAAGGCCTGACAAAAAAATAAATATTTTTGCCTGGCACCTAAAGCTATGCAGCAATAGGGGTAGGTTAGCCTCCCCGGCGAGAGTGTTCCATGAGCAGACAGCCATTGCTTGAACTCTATTGTGTTGCCATGGAGGGGGCAGATGAAGAAGGGCTTCAGATGACAATTGCAAGATCTCGGTTGGTTCATATTGGGAGAGGAGGTTCTTGTGGGATCCTGAGCTACATAAGACTTTATAGGTCTAAACAAACATGTTGAAGTGAGCCTGGAAACAAATTAGCAGCCAGTGCAGTTGGGGCAGGATTATTGTAATGTGCTCAGACCATCTTTCCCCAGTGATCAACCTGGCCTCAGCTGCAATTTCTGAACTGTCTTCAAAGGCAGCCCCATGTATAATGCATTGCATTAATCTAACCTAGTGGTTACCAGATCATAGACAAGAGAATTCACACTACCCCTGTCAAAGCTGAGCAGCTGAAGCTGTTGGAAGACACTCTGTGCCACCGAGGCCACTTTAGCCTTATTTAACAGCTATCAAATGATTGCCCATAGATGGGAGACCTGAGCTACTGCTGGCTTTCTGGTCCTGGACCTTCTAACAACACTTGGAATATATTGTTCTATATCAGGCATGTCCAACTCCCAAGAGACTGCGATCTACTCCCAGTATTAAAAAAAACCTGGCAGTGATCTGCCAACAGCTGTTCAGCTTCTTTTAGGGGGAGAGGCCAGAGTTTCTGAGCTTTTTTCAGGGGGAGAGCCTAGAGTTGTTGAACTTTTTCTAGGGGAAAAGGCCAGAGTGCAGTGCTAAAGCTAACTAATGTATCCACAATCGTTGGCAACATACGAGAAAATAGTGCACAAATTACGCAACAGAGGGACAGAGCGAGGGGGCGGGGGGCGGAGACATTCATTCAACAGTTTTTATAATTCAGAGATCAAAAAGTATCCTGCAATCAACTGTGATCTCCAGGGAATGTACCTGTCAATTGTGGTCGACCGGTTGGACATCACTGTTCTATATGATTGTTGACCCAGCTACCACATGTATGCTATCAGATCACCCTCCCTACTGCATCTGAGGCTCAACTGTGTGGAGCCACCCCCACCCCCACCCCCCGCCATGCATCTCTGGTTGCCCCTCCATGCTGCTCTGATCTCTCCACTTCACTTTCACCAATTAGGAGCCCATTGTGGAAGCAGCTCATTCTTGAATATTGTCCTTGAGTGCCCATTGCACCAGTAGCCCAAACCAGCTTGGCTTTGCCGAGGGACTGTGCTGACTTCTAAAGTCTCTTCTGAGCAAAAGCTGAACTACCTGGCAGTACTTCTAATCCAGAGGCAATTGATATTCTGTGGAGCATCTTTAGAAAATAATCCGCAAACAAGGAGCCGCAGGCTGTAAAAGCCTCTCCTTCATCTTTGCTTTAGATCGCGGCTTAAATAAAAACAAAACACAGGCAAAAGGAGAGGCAGCCGGAGATCTTTGCCTAGCTGTTTCATCCCAAAAGGGATGCATTAATCAATTTTTAAAGTGATCCAGCAATTTTAACAGGGTGTGAAAAGGGGGGAGGGGGGTATCCTCCAAGATCCCTTTGTATCAGGCTTTGGCATCAAAGAGCTCAATTAGCAAAACAGGCAGGGAAGAAAAGCTTGCTCTTAGAGAACACTTGGATCCACACTGTGCCCACAATAAAGATCAATACAAAGAGCCATTTTGGCTACTCCCGTGCAAGCAGCCAGCAGAGGTCCTGCACCCCAAGGAGTGTGAACCTTTTCACTCACTTCAATTCACATGAAGTTGGGAAAACATTCAAGACTTTCAGAAGCCTGACTCCAGAGTCAGACACTTCCAGGTGGAAAGTGGATCCTGTGTCACAAGAAATCTCTCCTCCTATTTTTTTTTTTAAACCAAAGTCACATAGGATATTTTGCACAACATCCCCCCATTGAGAGACACTCAACACCCTATCATAAGAACATAAGAACAGGTTGCTGAGTCAAGCCAATGGCCCATCTAGTTTAGCATCCTGTCACCAAGTCACCAAGTCACTCCCTATGTAATGAAGTAACCAGACCAGACACAGCAGCATGCAGAGTTTTGGGGTTCAAATAAGCCACAACTTTTTTGGATGTGGGATTTGGACATAGGCATTGAGTGAAGCCGTTTATTTAACTCCCACCCATTTGCTGGGAGGGTATCTAAGGGTAAACCACACCTTGGGGAGGGGGGGCTATGACCCAGATCAAATAGGGGTACCCCCAAGGGGTCACTGCTGGAAGAGTGTTATGACCCTAGCCCCCATCTGGGTGTTGGACAGAAGCAAATCCTTACAGATCTGACAAAAAACCCTCTCTTTTTAAGGAGAGGTTGGATGGCCATATCTTGGGGATTATTAGGCTATGTGTTCCCTGCCTTGCAGGGGGCTGGATGACCCTCGACGTCCCTTTCAGCCCTACAATTCCACCATTTTAGGTATGGGGCACAGTCAAGTTCAATCAGTTCCCATATCACTGGGGTGACATAAGCCTTTGCCCTCCAGCATGTCCATAGGTTAGGCTGTCTTTCAAACAGTGCCTCCTAGGGTCAAAGCAAATGTTCCCTAGACACTGCACAGCACTGCCCTGCTGCCATCACCCAAATTCATGCCATTCAAAGGAGCAAGAGAGCAGGAAGTTACTGCTACCATGCCTTTGGCTCATCGCTGCTGCTCTGGAAACACCCAAGTATGTTGTCTTTTCTGGGAGCTGTTGAAGCTGGTTCTTTTCATAGTCAATTAACCCCATTTGAAAGTGGATTCTTCTAAAACCTTGGCATCAGGCCCCAACCATCAGGCCTACCTTGGCATGCAGGAGATCCAAACATTTAGCCCCCCACTCCCTCCTTCCCTCCCTCCCTCCCTCCCTCTCTGTTTCTGTCTCTCCCTAGCTTGCAGCACTAAAAGTGCTGTCACATATATTGCTCGGAGTTGCTAGCCCTTGGCAATCACAGCTCAATCATTCTTAAATGCCACTGCTATTTATTGTTGTCACATGGGGTCCTGTAAAGCCCAGCTAGTTTCGATTGAGGGAAGGAAAACAAGATGTCTGGCACTACAGTTGAGTTCAGAGATTTCCCAGGATCTTTACAGGAGGCATAATAGAACAGCTCCAAATTCAGGATCCTCAGGCACTGACAATTTGTAACACCCACCATTCTCTTTGGGAAGCTGGCAGCAAGCGGGCAAGAATCCACATGGGACACCAGCTTTTCCCAGCAGGCAGTCTTTTATAGTGCCTAAAAACAATAGTATAAAAAAATGAGGGAGCAGACAGCCATCAACTTTTCACCTCTTCACCAACTCAGAGTCCTGAGTAACTAAGAATTCTTAAGCCGGGGGTTTAGCCTGGGGGGGGGGGGGAGCGGAGCTGCCGGGGCAATGGCCCCAGGCACATTTTTGGGGTGTGTGCTGCTTATGCTGCCCTGCCAGCAACCGTGCTGCTTTGAGAGGCTGGGATTTGATCTGAATGATTTGCCAGGTGAATCATTCAGATCAGATCCCAGCCTCGCAAAGCGGCAGAGGGCTAGGGTTGCTCCAGCGGTATTGACGGCAAAGGCTGGACTGGGGCGGTGGGCTCCATTTATCCTCTGTACCCCACCCCTTGCGATGTGCCTGCCCACCCCGGGCACTGGCAAACCACTCTACGCCACTGTCTTAACTAATAAGAGTACAGGGACCTGGCTTATATCAAGTCATAGAATCATAGAATTGCAGAGTTGTAAGGGGCCACCAGGGTCATCTAGTCCAATCCCCTGCAATGCAGGAATCTTTTGCTCAACATAGGGCTCGAACCCATGACCCTGAGATTAAGAGCCTCATGCTGTACCAGCTCAGCTATGATCAGAGTCCGATCAATGGTCCACACTGCTCAGTTCCATCTATGCTGACTGGCAACAGCTCTCCAGGGTTTCAGACAGGAGACATTCCCAGTTCTATCTGGAGTCGTCAAGGACGGAACCTGGGACCTCCTACATTGCAAAGCAGTTGCTCTACGCTTCCCTTTCTCCACAGTCATTGGGTAAGATTAGATCACAAGCAGGAGAGCAGGAGAGATATGGGGCTGCAGTGTTTTCCTCTGGCAGAAGTGGTCCCTGTAAATGTTCTCTCCCTTGTAGCACACACAAGCTGGGTCAGTCCAAATGTAACACCAACCCATGGTTTGGCATTATATGATAGTGAGTGAAGCCCACATGCTCTGTTCTCTCTCCTTCCAGCTCTCATCACTTAATTAGGCACTCCCTAGTTTGCAGCAAACCATAGTTTGCTGTTACATTCAAAGCAGGAAACAACGGTTTGGGCTTGCACTCTGAATTAGGATTGCTGACCAGCTACAACCAGTTTGGAAAATGGCATGCTTGAGCATACTCAGGTGCATCTAGACCACTTAAGAAGAAGCTACAAAACCTCTCATGTCACCAGCAAACCCATTCCCTTAAGAGGGAGATTGATTCCCTTAAGAGGAAGGCTGAGTTGTGAGCTCCTCTGTGCTTTTGGAAGAGCACCCTGAACTTTCTCCAGGCATTCTACCAGATAGCTTGAGAAAAGGAAACAGAAAGCAGGGAGGGAGGGGGCCATACCCATTATAGTCAGAATATATCCATACTTCAGCCTGCGGTCACTTCACACATAATGTGTTAGGAACAGCAGGCCTGACACAAGGTTGTGTGAAGTCAACTGGAAGCCACAGTCAACCATGGGTTCCTGACGAATGCATGCATAAAATACCCATGTTTGCAAACACAAATGCTTCATAGTCACACTTTACATATTTAAGTGTGCACTGCAGAAACAGTACAGTGTGAAGCAGCCTCTGATTCACCCTCTCACCATTTCACTGCTGCTGTGATGATCTACTAATGCCTCAAGGCAAATTCATACCAGAACCTTGTGCGATAAAACACAGAGATTCTCTGTGACAAACTGCGGTTCTAATGTGATTGTTTGGGGAGACCCATCTTATTGAGTCCACTTTAATAGATTGTTCTTTATTATCTCATTCAACCCTTGCCCTCTCTCCCCCTCCCTCCCTCCTTTAGTGATGAGCTGGTCTGATAAGAACAATCCATGATTTTGTAGCCATGATATGGGCTTCCCAACAAGAGATCACAAGATACCTTCAGTTTATCGCAAGAAAAACTGTTCAATTTTAACACATTAACTAAATCTCGGAAGGGAAATAATATTTCCTGGCACCGAGACAAGAGTATAAGGCAAGGACTCTTTATGCTCCAGAAACATAGGCAGTTGCCCTGCACTATCAGACAGTTGGCCTATCTAGCTCATTACTGTCTACACTGATTGTTAGTGTCATTCCCAGTCCTACCTGGAGATGCCAGGGATTGAATTTGGGATTTTCTGCATGCATGTTCTAACATGGAGCCCACATGGAATTTGGTAAGAAATAAAGTTTTACACATACAGATTTGTATCTGAAAAATTGTATTGCATCTGAAAAATTGTATCTGAAAACTGAAACGGACACATTCTTGTGTGATGCTTCCAGAAAGATTCTTCTTCTTACTTCTTCAGGGCATGGCTCAGACACACTTTTGAGTCTGATTAATTACAAAGGGAGAATCATGCACATGCTGAAATCTCTTGCACTGAAATCAATGAGACTTAAAATGTTCCACTTTGACTGAATTATGGGTGAAGTGTTTTACAATCCTCTGCTCATTCATTCTCACAACCCACCCTGTGAAGTACGACTTTGCTAGTCCCATCTGTCACCGAGGGAACAGATTGGGATGCAGAAATCTAGCCCAAGCCAAGGCAGCAAATCCATGGCTGAGCAAAAAGTTCGTCTCCAGTCCCTACATATATTCAGGTCCAACATGCCACTGGCCGGACTGAACAGGCTTTCAGATGACTTGAAACTATATTGCTGTGCAAAAAAAGCATTCCCATTTCACCAATGACATGACAAATCTGGGAGGCTTAGGCTGATTTCGCATGGCAGTTTATTCCATTGCTTGGACATTTCCCTAACGGTTAATTTCCACAATATATTTGAGCATTCACATTATGTAAAAGTCACTTACAGAAAACTGATGGAATATAGTGCATGTTTACCACTCATTTCCATGTTATTAGATTTTGTAAAACTCCATTTGCAGTGCCCATAACCCAGAAAATCATGGCAGTAAAGTGACACAATTTGAGTTGGTATGCCAGCATACAGTTCTTTCCTGACATTTTCATGGGGGAACAAAAGCACACATGTGTGGAAGGAGGGGGGGGGAGTAGCCACATTGCCCAATGTTGTTCCTTGTTGTGTCATACCTTGCCCACTGGCATGAATGAAATTTAATGCAACATCCCAGTATGTGGATCAAAAAGCCACCATTCCAAAAAGCCACAAAAGAAACCTTACAGAATAGGATAGAAGCATTTGCATTATAATCAGAAAAACAAATTCCTCACATCTGAACGAACCTTTGTGTGTGTGTGTGTGTGTGTGTGTGTGTGTGTGTGTGTCAAAGGGAATATGCAGTTTGTGCACTGACCAGATGTTCAAATTTTCTAGCCCATCATTGCACATTAGTGTGGTACAGGAAATTGCACAGAATCAAGGCAAAGACATTTTGCTACCTGAAGCAAAGGATGAGGTCATGCCCTCTCATATACAGAAGCTATGGGAGATGGGTAGGCAAACTAAGGCCTGGGGGCTAGATCTGGCCCAATTGCCTTCTAAATCTGACCCACGGACGATACAGGAATCAGTGTGTTTTTACATGAGTAGAATGTGTGCTTTTATTTAAAATGCATCTCTGGGTTATTTGTGGGGCATAGGAATTTCTTCATTGTTTTTTTCTTCAAAATATAGTCCGGCCCCCCACAAGGTCTGAGGGACAGTGGACCAGCTCCCTGCTGAAAAAGTTTGCTGACCCCTGCCATGGGAACTAAGGACTCAGCTATATTAGTAAAGAAAAAGCGCTTTATATGTGTTATAATACTGTGTCACTAGATGGCGCTGTGGAGTCCCCTCTTTCACCAATGTCCCTTTATAAAGATTACAACACATTTCCCTGAAAAGTTTTTTTAATGTATCTAGATCCAGCTTAAGGGTTTGATCTTACTTTGACAGTGGGGATGGGATAGCATCCTGCACCACACCTTAAAGGAGGCAGGGCAGGCTGCATATAAGTAGTAGCAGAAGAAGCAGCAGCAGCAGCAACATTTAATTTCATTATGAATTGCTCCCCATGAGACATCCCAAAACAATTTACAATATATGGCATCGTGTCTCTGTCCCATCTAATTCCTCATATTTGCTGCCTGCCTCCCAGCATTCTCTGTCCCAGGCAGCCACCCCATTCCTCCTAATTGTAGGGCCAGCCAACTACACATCCTTCTCATTCAAAGGCATAGATTTTTCACAACTCCAAATCACTGTTTCACTTTGCTCAGCTGAGCACCATTTTGGTAACTGAATCACTGGACCCAACCCCACTTCCCAGTTTACATAAAATCACGGAACTGGTTTTCAAATGTTGCACATTTGGAGATGATGGCTTAATTGTGCATTCCCTCAGACCCCATTCAATGCCAGTACGAAGGTTGGTGCGTTGTTTGTGAAATGACACAGACTGCACAGCTTGCAGAAGTAGTCCCCGCTTCTTCTTCCTTTCATTGATCCAAGCGCATTGTTCATGAACCTGTTGCTTGTTCATAAGCCCGTCCCTATTTTAGGTAATAGCTTCTTCATAAATGGCCACTTAAGGCAAACCAAACACCTTTTGGGTTTCAAGTGAAAAGTGCAGCAAAAGAACAGCTGCAGTGCCATCGATTTTAGGTGTGCTTGAGTGAAGATGTCAGAGCAGCCAGCTCTGATTTTTTTTCCTTTTTAAAAAATGAAACAAGGCTGCGATCTTATACATACTTACCTGAGGGTAAGACCCACAGAAGGTACTGGGACTTAGACACACATAGATATAGTAGACGCTGGTTCATTAGAGCAAATGAGGCATAGCCCCACCAACCAGCAGGTAGTCAGAGCAGCTCCTATTTGAGGGGGTGGTGGAAGGACCCGAAGAGTCCTTTTTGCATCACCTGTATTTTCCTGAGTCTCTTAGCATTTTCAGAAGCAGAAGCCTCTCCCACCCCCATGCCTCCCTCACCCTATCTAATAAAGTGGTACATGACATTTGAAGGAACAGAGCAGCTAAGAGATGCTTTGTAAAGATGGAGCACAGCGATGTGCAAAAAAACACACAAAAAAATCCAAACAAAACAAGGAAAAAATGCCACCTCTCCATCACCTTGAAAATGACACCGTCAGGTGCTTCTTCCTTCGTCCAGCCTCTCAGCGGGCTAATGAGAAGGATTGCACTTCCTGCCAATATTTCGCAGGCAATCTTGCACATCTGCTATGCAAAGCCCTTTGTACACTTTCTCTTTATATGACGCCTGCCGGAGAAAAGATTTTCTCGAAGATGCCACGAAATCCAGCCGTTTCCCATTCTTCTCTCACTCCATGCCTGGTTTAACAGCTGACAAATACTACCAGTTAATATATATATATATATATATATATATAGAGAGAGAGAGAGAGAGAGAGAGAGAGAAACAGACCCTCTCCTCACCACCACCCGCTTTTCCTCCAATCTCTGGCATTGCTGACATTTTGCTGTTTCCCCCTGAGATTATACTGCACATAATGAATTTCCCCCCCATCTCTTCCCTGGTTGCTTCTCTGCTTTGCTTCCCCTCTCTAAGCTCCACTGTCTCTCTGAGTGAACCCAGCGCAAAGATGAATTGTCCTGAGACACTAGATGCATCCTTCTTTACACTTCACCTCCCTCTGCCATGGATGAGAAATAGGCCCTTCTCTCATCCATCATAAGTCAGGATGACAAGGCCTGTCGTTCCCAGCCGCAAGTGTGCTGTATCATTCCTTCCCAGTGCCCTGCATCACTGAATGGCCTTGTTTTCAGGGGAGCATCAGAGACCATTCTAAAGGGCTTGGCTCATGGGGAGGATGCAGGCAAACTCATTTACTGAGACAGGTGTGCTTTTTCACTACAAATAACCACAACCACCGCCCCGTACCAGCCATCCCCTGTCCCATTGAAACTTCGAAAGTTTTGCTCTGCTCCATGAGTTCAGTTATCAGACCCTCCAAGTGTCCCTATTTTCAAGGGACAGTCCTGGATTTACAGAAGCCGTCCTGGTTTCCGATTTGATCCTAGAATGTCCTGCTTTTCCTTAAAAAGGTAAAGGGACCCCTGACCATTAGGTCCAGTCATGGCCGACTCTGGGGTTGCTGCGCTCATCTCGCTTTATTGGCCAAGGGAGCTGGCGTACAGCTTCCGGGTCATGTGGCCAGCATGACTAAGCCGCTTCTGGTGAAACCAGAACAGCACATGGAAACGCCGTTTACCTTCCCGCCGGAGCGGTACCTATTTATCTACTTGCACTTTGACATAATTCCAAAATGCTAGGTTGGCAGGAGCAGGGACCAAGCAATGGGAGCTCACCCCGTCACGGGGATTCGAACCGCTGACCTTCTGATCGACAAGTCCTAGGCTCTGTGGTTTAACCCACAGCACCACATTCCTATTTCCACCAGAGAAATGTTGGAGGGTATGGAATAGGACATCCCTATTTTTGTCAGATAAATGTTGGAGGGTATGCAGTTTGACTGCCTTGCAGGCGATTGGTCTGGCTGCCCTTTTAGGTCCCTTACAACTCTACAATTCTATGATTTTTTGACTGGTAGGGGTCTCAGACTCCTGGTGTTTATGGACCTTTCTGTTCTGCAGGGGCAGAATAACCATTAAACTAAGTTCACTATAGGGAAAGTGTGCAGTCACAACAGCCAACTGAATCAGGCCCATGGCCCATCTAGTCCAGCATCCTGTTCTCTCAGGGACCACCCAGAAGCCTGTGGGAAGCCCACAAGTAGGGTCTGAGGGCACCAGCTCTCTCCTCTCCTGCAGTTTCCAGCCCCTGCTATTCAGAAACCTACTGCCTCTGACAGTGGAGGTAGAACATAGCCATCATGGTCAGTACCATCAGTGGTCCTCTCCTCCATGAATTTGTCTAATCCCGTTTTTAAGGCCAACCAGCTTAGTTGCCAATTCCATATTTTAACTGTGTGAAAAAGCACTTTCTTTTGCCTGTGTTGAATCTGCCAATGCCCAGCTTCATTGGATGTGTGTGTGTTAGCTATCATTGCTGTAGTTCATGAAGACCAGTGATCTTTTACAATGTTGATAAAGCATATTCACTGTGTTCCTTGTTCCTATATTTGTTCACTACCTAAAGGCTGGTGCCAAAGATTTGGCTGGCTGCTTCGAATCAACACATCAAGGGTTGCCAACTCTTGTAGGCCCGTGGGCACATTTGGATTTGTTGACAGCCATAGGTACAACCTATTGGTCAGCTCTTTCTTCCCTCCTCCAGATCAGCCCCCTAAAATATACACAAAGATACAATTTTTTGCACAGAAACGTCACTTTTCCAAGGGAACTGGATAATAGTCAGATCTACTGGAATTAATCTAAGCCTTGAGAAGCACATATAGCTGAAAGAGGAAATGGGAAGGGTGCTACTCTTCTAATCTCCTCCTCCAAATATGGGTAACTTTTCAAGAGAGGGAAAAAATGGTAACTATCCTCATGACCAAGGGAGCAGTGCAGTGGCTTCCTGGGTGCCATGGTAAAGTTCAAGAATGTCACTATCTCCATGGTTGCCATGTTGGTGATCCCTACAATACCCAGACTTTAATCTCTCTCAACCTGGCAGTCCTTGACTGTATATATCTTTCCATATGAACCTACCCGGACCCTGAGATCATCTTCTGAGGCCCTTTTTCATGTGCCTCCTCCTCGAGAGGTCCGGAGGGAGGCAACACGATAACAGGCTTTCTCTGCAATGGCTCCCCGTCTGTGGAATGATCTCCCCAAGGAAGTTCACCCGGCACTTTCATTATACACCTTTAGGTGCCAGGCAAAAACGTTCCTTTTTAACCAGGCCTTTGGTTGATTTGATTGACACCCTATGCCCTTTTAAAATGTGGGGTGGGTGGGTTTGGGGTTGGGCTATTGAATTGTTGTTTTTATTCTGATTATATATTTTGTGGTTTTATATTTTGATTTTGTTCTGTGAACTGCCCCAAGACCTCTGGTATAGGGCAGTATATAAATAATACAGTGGTACCTCTGGTTATGAACTTAATTCATTCCAGAGGTCTGTTCTTAACCTGAAACCGTTCTTAACCTGAGGTACTACTTTAGCTAATGGGGCCTGCCGCCGCCGCGCGATTTCTGTTTTCATCCTGTGGTAAAGTTCTTAACCCAAGGTTAGCGGAGTCTGTAACCCGAAGTGTTTGTAACCCAAGGTGTTTGTAACCCGAGGCACCACTGTAATAATATATACATCTCCTGTTGGGGTATTTCTGGTTTCACTTCTGGTCTCAGTGTCCTCCCACTTGCCTTCCCCACCCCACCATATTATTTAAAGCTCCCATATACCTCTTCCAATCCTGCTCTATTATGACTCTCCCTTTTCACTTTATCAGGCTCCTAATTCTCCCTTTAGAACACTCTGTGGCTGGCGTGCTCTGGTCCATGGGGTCACGAAGAGTCGGACACGACTAAACAACTAAACAACAACAAGTCCCACTCAGTGATCATAACAGCTTAGCCCACAACAGAGACTACAGAGACCCTTGGATTTGTCCCTGTCCTCTGTGACATCCAAGCAGTTCAGCCAATCACTATCAGAGGCTTCATTGCCATCCTGACCACAAAATTCTTTAGGGCACCTCTCCTCCAAAAATCAGGATATAAAATCTGTCTCCTCCAAGGAACCAGCCCGCCAACATAGCAGAAGCCAAAGTACAGATTGCAAAAAAGTTTCAGCTATGGAACTCCCTCTATCACATGTTTTAATAACCACCAAACAGACTCGGAGATGGTGGATTCCCAGTGGCAGCTAGGTGTGTTTCTCTGCAGTTATTTGAAGTGTTGTATACCTTGCCTATTCCCGGCAAACACACCGCCTTCTACTCAGTTCAGCTTCGCTAAGAGAAATGAAAAGGCTTCACAGGAGGCTGGGCTGATTTATGATGGTGGAAAGGAGTCGTAACAAATTCAAGGCCACACTAGGCTGGACATGAAACCATGCAGATCAAAACAGAGGCAAATCTGTTTACACAAAGGAAGACATCCAGGCTTTGGGCAGCTCCAAGAAACAGAAAATGGATATTATGATGACACCCATCAAGGGAAGTCGGAGAAAGCGGCCGACTCCAAGCTTCATGCAACCAATATCTAGAGTTGCTGCTGAAAGTTCATAGCAAATTGGGCTGTGCTTCCTAACAGAACTAGATGAGTAACTGCAAAGTTCATCAAAATAATCTCAGTAAAATTAGCAACATATCTCAGTAGGCTTCTGATATACTGGAGGAAATTGAGAGCGGCACTTAGGACAAGATGGGGTAGGAGTTAAACTTCCACATCCTTAGTGAGCCCATCAACTGAAAACCAAACCCACCGCTGTCTCTGTAGGTTTCATTTACACCATATGTGCAAAACACATTTAAGGCACATGTCCAGCCCCAAATAATATTGGGAACTGTAGTTTACTAAGAGTTCTAGCTCTGTGAGGGGTAAACTACAGCTACTGGAATTCTTTTGGGTATGGCTGTTACCATAGCCCCACCCCAGGTTAGGTTCTTAGTTATGCTGGAGTTAGAGAAAATGTTAGGGAACTAGCTTACCATTCCTGTTATGAATGTTGTTTGGGAATGAGTGCCAAACATTTTGTAAGCAAAATGTCAGCACCCGTCCATAAAAGGGAGGTCTTGGTGAATTTGGGTGAGGACCAAGGTTTGCAGAATCACTTTAAAAAATTAAAAAATAAAAACTATTCTCCCTAGGCACAGGAAATTTGAAATCTGTGGGGGAGGAAAAGAGATAACTGGGGTGGGGCAATATAATGGAGTATTGCTAGAGGTAATAGCTGGTTGGAACTCTTGACGAGAGCAAGTCCTACTGCAATGTTTTAGTGCAGGTCCCACTTGTCTATGCGTATACCCCATAGGATCATCAGAGCCACATTTTCCTGTGAAAGCTCATTACAGGTGCTTCAATTCTGGATAATGAGGGTAGACATTTCAGAACTGTCTAGTAATTGACTAACAACTGATCCTTAGAGGAATATGCCAATGCACTCCCCGATTAGAGGAAATGGCATGAATCAAAGCTGGCCAGACTAAATCATCCATTCAAAGCCCATATGATGCAGGCTTCTAAATGCCTATTTTATCTCCTCTCTCCCTCTCTCTCTCTCTCTCTCTCTCTCTCTCTCTCTCTCTCTCTGTGTGTTTTAACAGTGAATCCCTCCTCCCATGGAACTCTGGGAACACGGGGTCTTCTAACAACTCCCAGCATCCTTAACAAACTACAGCTTCCAGAATTCTTTAGGGGAAGCCATGACTATTTAAAAAGGCATTATAGTACTTTAAATGCATAAATGGGACCTTTTGTTTTCCTGAGCCTTTTTTGAAGAATGTCATTCTATTTTACTACTGCTTTTCCTCTCAGAATAATCTACCTCATAGGGTTGGTTTTTTTGGGGGGGTAAGGGGTTAAATGAGGAGGAAGAGGAGAACTGTGCATGCCACCTGGAGCTCCTCAGAGGAAAAAAATGGGATTCAAGTGGTGATGGTGATGATGAGATGATAAGCAACCCACAAGCAAATCAGGATGAATGTACGATGCATGCTTTTTGTTGTATAACCTCCCTGCAAGCATATCAGAATGAATACTCAGGAAAGACCAGATATAATCTAACTGCTGCATAAGCTTTGTGAAAGCAAATCAGGACAAATGGTCAACAAACCAGACATGTGGAGGAGCTCCCATTAACAACTGGGACCTCTCCAATCTGTATAACTCCACCCCTTCATTAGCATAGTCCCACCCTAGGTTTTAGCTATTCACCAATCTAGCGTGAGGCAGAGGTGGAATATCGGGGAGTGACTATTACATAGGGAAGCCTGTGATGCTCCGAATGTTGCTGGACTACAAGTCCCATCATCATTGATGACCGGCCGTGCTGGTAGAGCTGGTGGGAGTCCTTTCCCTGAGTCTAGCCCTATAGGCCGTTGTAACTCTCAAGGGCAACCTAAGTTATAAAGGTGACTAAATGCAGCTTGGAAACCTTCACACAGGAGCTCCTTCCAAACAACGCAACACAGAGAGCTAAAGTTTCCAGAAGTTCCATTCATCAAGTGCTTAGCAGAGGAAAAGATTTAAGCCCCAATCCAGGAGAAGGGAAGGAAAGCCCATTCTGCACGGAATACCCCAGCCATAAGCTGTCCTTTCATTCCCAAGATAAGTGGCTCAGCGAGGGAGATAACATTTAACTATGTTTGCTTCAAAACTCTCGGAATGAGCTTCTGCCTGCCTGCCAAGAGAGATTGATTTCCTAAATAAGTTATAAATCGCTCGAAATTTCCCTTGGCACACGTGGAAAAATAAAGGTACTGAGGTGCAGGGGGAGGTGGAATGCGGGAAAAAGCAGCAAATGAGTTATTCCATCAGGGCTTGTGTACCAAGGCAGTAGTGGTGTCTTTAAGCGGGTTATTTATCCGGAGTATTTCTTAAATATAATATTTTTTTGGGGGAGGGGGTTAAATTTAATATCCAGTTAATGATTTCCCTCACCCCCATTTTGCTGCGTTGCCTTTTGTGACAATTGATTCCTTGACTGATGCGCACATCACACTTGCTCTCTGCTCTCCCACTGGAGATGGCTGAAGAGGCAGAATATGGTTATGAGAACGTAGTGTGATTATGGCTGAGCTCCTGGGATCGGTTCTCACTTTTGACAATTAAATCCCCGCTGCTGGAGAACGAGATTGTGGGGGGGATGGATGGATTGATGCTAAAGCATTAGGGTTTTTCCCCCCTCTTCAAAAAACAGTCTTCGTGGAGGGAAGGAGCTCAAACCATGAGCCTCACTTGCATGGATGTCATTTAATTTAAGCTGGGGAGCGGGGTGTGTGTGTTATATTTTGCTGCAATCTAACAGTTTACTTATTAAAGGTGCCCGAGAAAGCACTTTTTCATGCAGTGCACAGTTAAACTATGGAACTCTCCCACAGGAGGCAGTGATGGCCACCAACCAAGATGACTTTTAAAAAGGATTAGACAAATTCGTGGAGGAGAGGGCTGTTGATGGCTACTAGCCATGATGGCTGTGTTCTGCCTCCAAGGTCAGGATTGCTTCTGATTACCAGTTGCTGGAAACCCAGGTAGGGACAGTGCCATGGGTAGGCAAACTAGGGCCCGGGGGCTGGATCTGGCCCAATCGCCTTCTAAATCCGGCCCATGGACGGTCCGGAAATCAGCATGTTTTTACATAATGTGTCCTTTTATTTAAAATGCATCTCTGGGTTATTTGTGGGGCATAGGAATTTGTTCACTTTTTTCCCCCAAAATATAGTCCGGCTCTCCACAAGGTCTGAGGGACAGTGGACCGGGCCCCTGCTGGAAAAGTTTGCTGACCCCTGGACAGTGCTCTTGTGCTTGAATCCTGCTTGTGGGTTTCCCACAGACATGTGGTTAGCCACTGTGGAACAGGATGCTGAACGAGATGGGCCATATTGTATTCTTATGAGCTTGCTCTGCCGAACCTTCTCACGGCCTCCGGACACTGATGAACATCCAGGGCTGACCTAGGATATTTTACTACATAAGACAAATCAAAAGATGGCACCTCATCACCACCAGCAGTAGAACAGACTTCAGCACTGGAAAGTGGACAGTGTCTTCCAGCACACCTGAGAGCAGCAGCCTAGGTTATGAGATGCACACACAGTTCTGTTCCCCAGAGGAGGAAAGAATGACTAGGGCAGGGATGAGGAACCTTGGGCCTGGGGGGGGGCAGTTATCCACCCTCTCCATGTGGACCTCAGAACTCTCCACATACCCTCATAAGCCCCACATACACCTCATTGGATCTGCTGTGCATCCTCTTTGAGTATTTTCTCCTGGCTGGAATGTGTCCTTCAACTCTGCTGAGCATGCTCCTTACTTGGTTGGATGCAGAACAGAGAGCATTGTGGGAGAGTGTGTGCACAAGCAGTCCACTGTGCAGAAGCAAAACGTATGTTCCTTGCTCCACCTCCTTTTGACTCTAGCCCCACCCACTACTGGCATATGACACCCCCTCCCATAAGGTTGCCCAGAAGGAAATGTGGACCATGGACTGAAAATGTTCCCTGTCCCTGGACCAGAGGTTCAGATGCTTGGGCAGCTAGCTTGTTCTGTCTATTAGTAGGGCCGGCCCTACACACATCAATCTATCCTGCTCTTCATCCACCTTGGATAGGTCCCAGGGTTGCCTCCAAATCAATATGGGCCTTCAGGCAACAGACCCTCAAGGGCCCTTGCTCCATCATTTCCCATTGCCTGCTTCATTCCCATTTTACAGTGATCACCTTTCACACCCGCATCAGCCAGAGGTGAGACAAATGTACTGTGCCTAACTAGGTAAAGGTAGATAGCCATGTTGGTCTGCCGTAGTCAAAACAAAATAAAAAAATTCCTTCCAGTAGCACCTTAGAGACCAACTAAGTTTGTTATGAGCTTTCATGTGCATGCACACTTCTTCAGATACCTAATTCAGATACACAATTCAGAGAATTGTGCCTAACTAGATGAGCTAAGGCTACCTGTTCACAGGTCCCATAACATCTGGGTGCAGAAAGAAAGGAGCCCCAATATTAAAAGCAAGCAACATAGGGAACATGGGGGTCTGGAGGAGGCAGCAGGAGGAGTTGAGATGGAGGCATACATTTGTTTCAGTTCAGATTTCAGAGAAGGAGCATACCTAATTCACACTTTCCAAACAATAAATGAACCAAAGCACAGCTGTCCTTCAAAATCTTCATATCTCTGAATGTTGCCAAGTTTTTTTTAAAAAAGCATATACTAGGATAACAGGTGCAAGTAAGGGCATGTTTTGAGGACATTTGCCTCCATGTCCTGCCCTGATGGCACCTCTGGTTCCAGATCATGGAGGAACCCAGATCTGGGGCATCACCCAGGATGTGGCATGAACTGCCCCAGCATTTGCCCAGACAAATCCAGAGAGAGAGAAAACAAAGCAGCATGTTTTTCATCTGTGCATTTCCATGCATGCACATGGGAAAGAAAGGGAGGGAAGAGACAGAGAGGCAGAGGGAGCTTTCTGTCTTGGGTGCCCAGTTGCCTTCTAGCAATTTGCACAGCTGTCTGGATGTAGGATACACTCTGCCCAATTAGCTAATCAACCTCCACCTCCTTTGTCACTTGCAGTAATTGAGAACCTCATTTCCCTCTCTCAAAGGCCAGTGATGGAGAGATGGCACAGCCCTGAGAGCAAAGTGATAAACAGCTGTAGACTGGGCGAGAGATGGGGAGGGGAGAGAATGGGGGAGAGAGACTGATTACTATAAAGCAGGCACGTCCAACAGGTAGATCACTAGATGTTTGTGGTGGATCACTGGCTCCGGCCAAAGAAGCTCAATAAGTTTGGCTCCCCTAAAAAAAGGTGAATATTTTTGCCCTGCACCTCAAAAGGGCCTTCCTCCTTCCTAAAAAAAAGCTCAAGAACTTTTATCTGAACCCCCCAAAAGGGGGTAGATCACTGCCAGTCTTTAACTCTGTGAGTAGATCACAGTCTCTTGGCCACCCCTGCTGTAAAGGAAAGGGTTAGAAGTTCCTGCTACTGTGTTAACAAGTCTTGAGGGCAAATTGAACTTTCATCCCAACTCAATCCCCTAACCTGGTGGAAGGAAACTGAGTGAGATCAATGATCAGAATAGACAACTTTGTTTCCCAGAGTGATGCTATGCCCTACAGCTTGGAACCACATAATGGAGACCCAGCATGGGGAGGTATAAACATACCATCCTCTAATCTAACTACAACAACATTTTGCTTCACCCCACTGGCAACATTTCCTGCTCTGCTCTTCCTACACAAATCCACATGTTATTATTTCAGGGGTGGGTGGTGTAGTTTATCATTGAGCAGGGGGCTGCATACTGAATTCTCTTCCCTGGACAAAGATGTCCAAACATTACCAACTGAGGGCATTATGGGCAATCAGGAATCTCATGGATACACAGTAGTGGGCTTCAGTCCAACTCCCAACCTCACAGGGTTATCATGGTGGGAAGTGTTAACACATTATATCTGATGAGTGTACAATCTGTTTGACTGTGTATACAATCTGTACACACATATAGTTATTCACAAGTAATGCTCAGTTAATTTAGAGTCTGTGTACACAACAGTTCAGCTACAAATCAATCAATTTACACCCTTTCACACCAACGATGCAGCAAGCTTGTTTTCTCCTGCTCTGGGGGGTAGGACCCATACCAATGGATTCAAGTTACAAGAAAGATTGTGCATCAAAGAATTTTCTGCCATTTGGGGCAGTATTCATGCATCTACTACAGTATGCAAATCCACCCACAGTCTTTGGGGATTGTTTTTAGATGTGCGGTGAGGATAAATCGGTTTGGCGCCTGTGAGTGTCACTGTTATCTTAGTTTTTAAAAATTGAGCAGTGATGTCTCTATGAGAAGCTTCCCAAGTCCCACACAGATGACATTTGTTGAGAAAGTCACTGTAGAGGATGCTAGCAGAAACGATCTCTGGCAGAGAGACTTTCAAATGACGTGAATGGGATCCGAGTGGGATGCTAAATTTGTTCTTTGTGGAGCGTCGGCAAGCGGCCACCATTGTCAAGTTAGGACCTCAGTCGCGCTCCAAGTGCCAATTTTAGAAAGGCATTTATATTACCACAATTTGGGCTTCCTGGAAGAAGGCTGGTCCTGGACTATTCCAGACTGCTCGCCTCATCAGAGTTACTGTTTGGGATAATGAGGAAGCAGGAGAATTGATTTGAAGCTTAATGAATAATCAGCTGCCATCAATAATTGTAATCACTAATCTGGTGCAATTAGAGGCAATTATAATAAATGCAATTTCCTCCTGAGCTGCTAACGAACTGCAGAAATATGAATTGACTTAGAGGCTGGATGGTGGTGATTTATGCAACTGGGTGATCAAAGATCCTATTATCATGGTGAATGTGCTTAACAAATGAGGGTTTGCCTTGGTGAGCTGCTTTCGCCGCTAGCCCCTCTGCATGGCAATTCCCTAATGCAGGCATCCTCAAACTCAGCCCTCCAGCTGTTTTGGGACTACAATTCCCATCATCCCTGACCACTGGTCCTGTTAGCTAGGGATGATGGGAGTTGTAGTCCCAAAACAGCTGGAGGGCCAAGTTTGGGGATGCCTGCCCTAATGTGAGAACCCAGAACCTTGCACACCTATGGAATCACATCTCCTCCCAGCCCCTTTGAGTTCTGCAGCCCCAGAAATCTCAGCAGTGCTGATGTATCCCAGGAACGCAGCTCTCTACCCTCATCCAATAGACTTGCCCATTTCCCAGCTCAGCTAACCAATTCCTGTACTCGTAGGTTGAATCTAGACAAGCCCCTTCTTCAAGAATGACCCTCCACATTCCAAGAATGCATGAATGAGGGAGTATGGTGCCACAGAAACCCACTCCATTCATTGTTTGATCCAGCAGCTGCTGGTCTCCCTGTCTAGCCAGGTAAGACCCGGTGCTCCATTTCAAAATGGGACTAAACAAAGCTTTATGTAACCAAATCATTCTGAAGAACCATTGCCTCATTTAACATCCAAGCCAATACAAAATGCCGTCCTATTTATGCTTTTGCTCTCTCTCGCTCTCTCTCTCTCAAAGCATTTTCTTCTTTTTAAATGCTATGGACATTTTAATTCCTTAAGATACATTCCATTTCCCCATATAATTATAGCCATGCATCTTCTGTCTTTTGCTCACTGCCCACCCACATTTCCCCTGGCTACAAGCTATTACCATTTTGCTCCCCATATAGTATTGGGGGTACTTTTTCTGTGCAGAGAGTCAAGGTGTTGTGGCTGCCTAATGATGAGCTAGATGGCAGCAGCCTACAAAGTTTATCCTACATTTCAGGCTCAAGGTTGCTGCCAAGGCTAGTCCTGTTCAGAGCAGACCCACTGAATTTAATGTGCGTGCCTAACTTATTTTCATTAATTTCAATAGGTCTACACTGAGTATCCACCAACAGCTGACTTCTCATTTGTTTAATCCTCTTTAAAAGCCATCCAAGTTGGTGGCCATCGCTGCCTCCTGTGGAAGTGAGTTCCATAGATTAACTCAGTGCTGTGTGAAGAAGTCCTTCCTTTAATCTGTCAAGAACCTTCCAACATTCAGCTTCATTGGAAGCCCCCAGCTTTAGTCTTACAAGAGAGGGAGAAAAGGGCAGTTCCCTGTGTTCCTAAAGCCATCCAAACAGGTGGCCATCATTACACATTGTGAGAATGAATTCGATCATTTAACTACATGCACAGGAACAATAGGAAGTTTGAAAATGGTTGGAAAAACCATAGTGAAGACCTACCCTTGGTTTCATGTCTGCCCCAGTGCTGCTACCATGCACTGCTTTTTCTCTGGGGTTCATTGAGCTGAGAATTTGAAAATGGAGCAGCACACGCGCGCGTGCACACACACACACACACACACACACTCCTCTTCAATTACCTGCCAACAAACGATAGCAGCCTTCTAAAGATGCACAAATGGCTTATGGTGCATCCCTTAAAAACTCGCATCCACCCAGCTTAGGCCTTCTAACTGCAAAACGTTTTGCCCACCCCCACGCCCGCCGGCAGAAAACAGGTAATAAATATGGAAATCCAGAAAGCCAGGGAAAGGGGGGCGGGAGAGAGACTCCACTGTCTCTTGCCAACAAAAAGTGCACAGCAGCCTCAAATGGCAATGAGCGGCTTTCCGTCCTCCGCTGCCTTCATGAATTCCTTATGGCCTCCGTGTTACTGCCGGCCCATCAAAGCGACAGGTGTCTTTCTTCCTCCGGCAAAATAGCCTGCTGTTTACGGACTATCAAGCAGCTACGCTCACGGCCTCCGCTCCCCTGCCAGGAACCCAATTGCGGCGCCACCGTTCCCTTTACCAAAGCGGCTGAAAACCCAATGTAAATTCATCGCTAGGAAAATCTACACAGAATATGGATGCAATTGACTGAGCAGAGAGATAGAGAGAAACAAAGTCTTCGGGGGGAGGGAGGCGATCAAGACCAAGATGCTACTGCAGCTGGATGCCTCAGAACACACTATTTAAAAGGAAGAGCGTTCTTCCTCTTTTGCTTTGGGGTGGGTTTTGTTTTTGTTTTTTTTGGTGGGGAGGAGGCGTTGCAGAAGCTACTCTGATAATTAGCCTGTGGATTCCAAGCCTTTTTTATTTTCCAAATTGAAAGTCTTTTCAAATCGAAGGATTTGGCTGCAAGCACCACACGCTGGTGCGGAAGATGTCTCTCAAAAGGCTTCGCTTAAGTAAGACCTTGGCAGGGCGGTTTTTAAGGGAGATCAGCTTTGGCGTGGCAATGGGAGCAGCGGCCCATCCTGATGATCCGTCTCTCTTGACAGCGGCTGGCATTTTGGATTTTGGAGAGAAACGAATGGAATTATTTGACTGGCAAGGAAGGGGAAGGGACTTCTTAACAGGGATAGAGTAGTACATTGTTTGCCAGCCTGAGACTAGATTAAGGTTACCAGACATCCTCGTTTCCTGGGGACAGTCCCCGGATTTGCAAATAAGTCCCTGGACAAATTCCATCCCTGGAATGTCCCCAGATTACATCTAATGTCCCCAGGAAACACATCAGTGGCAGTCTCTCAGCAGCCCAGAGCAGTTGGCTCCGAAGTCCCCATATGATGGTGGTGCAGGGGCTCTAAGACGCAGCTTCTGGGCTGCCTCCACCTTCCCTGACCCCAGCAACTAAGCTGTGAAGGGAGGCTTCATGCTGCCTATCAGAGCTTGCGTGCAAGCAGGAGGGGGCCGGGATCTCTCAGTTAGGCAATGGGAAGCCTCCCTTCCCAGCTGAGGGATCCCCACCCCCTCCTGCTTGCACACAAGTAGGAATGGGATTGGGGCTGCTCCGATGGGAAGGGAGGCATCGCACTGCCTGAGAGATCCCTGCCCCTCCTGCTTGCACACAAGTAGGCGTTGGGAAGGGGCTGTTCCGAAAGGCAGTGTGAAGCCTCCCTTCCCAGCTGTGGGATCCCCGCCCCCTCCTGCTTGCACACAAGTAGGAATGTGATTGGGGCTGCTCCGATGGGAAGGGAGGCATCGCGGCTGCCCGAGCCTTGCTGCCATCACTGCCACTCTTGACCCTCCTTCTCCACCTTCCATGCCTGACCCAATGCGCACCGCTTCACCACCACCACCACCACCGAAGAACCAACAACTCAGGGGCTGCCCAGGCTCATGGCGAAATGAGATAGAAGCCTCGGAAGAAGGGGAAACGTGGCGGTTGAGGGCAAGGCAGTGGCCGCCCCTCTGCCACCACCATCACTGCAGCTTCAACGTCCCAAACATGTTGTTATGTATTGTATTGTATTGTATTGTATTGTATTGTATTGTATTGTATTGTATTGTATTGTATTGTATTGTATTGTATTGTATTGTATCCCCGGATTCATTGAAAAAAATCTGGTAACCTTAGACTAGATTAGCCATTGCAAGGTTTGGAGATTAATTTCTGAAGGAAGAAATCAGACCAAAGGTCTCTGTAGCACAGCACTCTGTTATCACAACATGGGCACCAACTCCAGGGGGTCCTGGGTACCCGGGCTCCCACACATTTTTTTTTGTGGGTGCTTGGTCTCTGCACCCTCCCCTGCTGCTATCCAGCCTCCTACCACCACCACTGCTGCTGCTGCCCGGCCTTCACCTCCTGCCGTCACAGCTGCATTTGTTTAAGTAGGCTGGGGTAAGGTCATGGACTCTGGTGTGCAGTGGCCTACAGAGGTCCACAACATGACACATTCACATTAGATATTTGTGGCATTTTGACAGCATGAAAGGGGTGGGGGGAGAGGAGAAACGAAACATTCCTGTCTATGAAGTCTTCCTTCCTTGCTCACTTGGCAGTGGTTCTTGCTCACCATAGGTGAGCGGTTATCCTCCAATCTGAAATGAGCGAGTAAAAACAAATAAAAAGGATTACGGTCTACAAAAACGGAAGAATCACAGTCTACAAAAACAAGGAGCAACAGCGATGCTGTAAAAGGAAACGAGCAAGTGAAGTGTGTGCTTTCAAGCCTAGCAGAAGGGTAGGCACCTGTGCAAATACATTTCAAGTCAATAAATTTGCCAAGGTGGGGAGAGAAAGAAAGAAAAAACTTTACCTTCCGTGCAATGTTGAGAGTTGTTCAGAGCCACCTGCCTCTAAACTGCCTCAACTGCCTATTACTATTAGAAATTACAGCGCAGGGTTTCATGGTACAGGGAAGCGAGAGCCTGTGTCAAAGGATGCACTTAAGAACCATTGTGACGGAGCCATAGATGTTATTGACACGCCATTTGGTTTCTGCTGCCAGATGTACCCTATAGTTAGCGTCAACTATAGTGAACATTTTCTCTCCCCACCACTGAGCTAGAGAATTAAAAAAAATGCAGTGTGGTGTTTGCTTCCAGTTCCCCAGAATCTCAGACGCAGCACAAAAGCAGAAGCAATTCCGGTGGCGGCAAGGCTAATCTATTCAGTTTTGCATCTCCTAGAAGTGTCTGTGCCCCTCATTTTTTATTTTATTTTTATAATAAAAGCTACTCGATGGTCCTTCATTTATGGCAGGTGTTCTCTATTTTTTTGGGAGGCATTTCCCAGGGCTGGCTGTCAGTGGCGTAGCATGGGGGGTGCAGGGGGGGCCGGCCGCACCGGGCGCAACATCTGGGGTTAGGGCAAATCCACGGGTTAGGGGGCGCAAATCCACAGGTTAGGGGGCGCAAATCCACGAGTTAGGGGGCGCAAATTACTTGCCTTGCCCCGGGTGCTGACAACCCACGCTACGCCACTGCTGGCTGTTGCTCTGCGTATGGAGGACAAGTGCCCCCCCCCTCCATAGGCTTGCACCGTTTAAGGGGCTCCAGCATAGTGTTTTGACAACACAACATACAGAATGAGGAATAAAGCTGAGAGCGGAAAGAATTCTCCTTGTTTTTGTGCTGGTGCTTGAAGAATGCCTCTGATTCAGGCTGGTTTTCAGCACTGTGGCTGACACACCTGTGCCAATGTAATGCCCTTCTCCTCGTCTCCAATTTCCTCCCTCTTCCTTTGCTTGCTTGCCCATACCTCCATTTTGGCTTCACTTGCCCACACTTCCAAGTAATCCCGTTGGCCGCAGTGGCCCATGTGTGCCTGGTGAATGACATCACACGACATGCTGTCTGATGATGTCACAGATGCGCATCAGCAAAGTCATCCAAGCCATTTGGTTTAAATGGCAGCTGGGTCACATGTGGTCAAGGATCCAGAGGACAAAGACAAAGGGGAGATATGACAGTGCTGGGACAAAGCCTGTCCTCCAGTCCCGCCCCCCCCCCCAAATACTTCCCCTGTAAAAGAGGCTTCCATTTTTTCTGCTTCATTCTCAGGGCATGAGAATTTCTTACTGGCTTCAGTGGGTGTGGGGCAGCTCAATCAGATATCTGCCTATTCCAAATTTGCTCATCTTGGCAGATATTGGGTTTGGATTAAGCTGCAAGATAGCATTCTCCTTTGCCCTAGTAATTTTTTATCTATTCGTCCCCTTAAAAAGGAAGGAAGGAAGCCCCACTAAGGCTGAATGCACACTATAAATCTAAAGCACATTTGAAGCATATTCTTTGCCACAAAGAATTTTGTGAAATGTATTTTATCATTCACATAGTTACAATTCCTTGCAACCCTTAGCATACTACAGGGCCCAGCAGTGCACCAAAGATGCGGGGGGGGGGGGGAGAGAGGAGCATGTCGCACATGTGTGATGTCATGCACCCAATGTGCATCACATGTGTGTGATGTCATGCACCCGGTGCATGTGATGTCGCACCATCGGGAGAAGGCCAAGAGTTGAGCCCAGAGCAGCATGGCTTCCTTTCTCACACTGAGGAGCCAGCTATTGAACTGCTCCATGCTCAGTCTCTGCCCCCTCAACATTAAAGGGGCCCAGCCCTCTGCCAGCAGATTTTGAGGGGGGGGGGGCGAAGACACCTCTACCTCTAGGAGTTGGCATACCTGGGGCCCATAATTCTTAGAGATGGAAAATGTGTTTTGAATGTGCTTTAAATGTAGTGTGTGTGTGCAGCCTTAAACTGCATAACCACCAAACTTGTTTTGAAGGGATAAGGGAGCTTTTCACTTAAAAATAAAAAGTGGAGGGCTGCATAAATTTGCAGGCAGGTGTGCATGTGCGTGCATGCATGCATGCGTGCCTAAAACACCTTCTCTGTGTCCATTTCCTCTTCAGTGTTTTGCACACTCCCCCATTTGCTTACACAATTCTTTCCTCCCTGGCTGTCTCTCTCTCTAAGGAGCAGTGAGTGTTCAAAGCACTCAGAGAAGGGGCAAAAGCAGTCAGGGAGATGAGGAGCCAGGAAATCTCTCTCCCCCCCCCCCCCTTCACCTTGGTATTTATTGCCTGATTGGTTCCAGCCCGATGCTCCTTCCCCAAGGCTCATCTGCAGTCTGTGGCAGTTCCTCACTGTCAGCTCACTGCTTTGCTTCTCCAACACTTTCGTTCCCAAGTTCTCCTCTTCTAAGGAAGAGACGTTTCCAAGCAGGGGCTGTGCATTCCTCATTGGATTGTTGGGACATCATTTTTGCTCCCCGTGTTCCTTCTGCATACTGTGGCCCAACGATTGGCTCATCCCAAGTTGGATTTGCCTAAAAGGTCACATCCCCACTACAGATTCAATGGCAGCTGCCTTTTGTTGTTTGTAGGGGAAAGGAGAGCTGCAACAACCCATTTCTGCTGCCTCAACATCTCAGAGCAAAAATTGCATCTTCACAGCAACAAAGCAGTACCCCCAATAAAGCCACGAAGCATGCACAGATCTTTCCATTTCATTTTCTCTCAATTTACCATTTTTCAAATCTTCAGTTCTCCACATTCCCACATCAGTTTGCAATTTTTTTGGGGGGGTGGGGGTGGGAATTCTTATGAAATTCGTCAGCATTTTAGTGCAATTTTCTCCTAATAGACACACTTGTATGCAATTTTGCTTAATATACACACTTTGATAAAGCAATTTCCCCTCATGTCATACATTTTTGTATGTTATTTTCAGTTTTCACCAATATATGCATTTTTATGCACACTTTACACTAGTATGAGCATTTTTGTAGACATTATTTGGCCAGAGAAGTGCACTGCAAAATTTGGAGAAGGGCAAATTTAATAGAATGCCTGTGTTTTGGTTCGTTTTGGTAAGTACAAGTTTGGGAAGTTCACATTTAAAGGATAGTGGAGCCGAATTTCTCCACCATTCATAAAAGCCCTAAAAGTTTATGTAATATGAGAGTTGGAATTCAATGTGTTTTGCAGAAAAGGAAAGGCAGCAGTGGCATGAGATCAGTCAGTGGACTGGGGGAATAGGCTAGTCCCTAAATGTTCCTGGTAAATTTGAGTACAGTGGTACCTTGGTTCTCAAACTTGATCTGTTCCGGAAGTCCGTTCCAAAACCAAAGCATTCCAAAACCAAGGCGTGCTTTCCCATAGAAAGTAATGAAAAATGGATTAATCTGTTCCAGGCTGTTGAAAAACTACCCCTAAAACGCTTCTCCCCACTGCCCCAATCAGCACAATCTCTCTCTCTCTCTCTCTCTCTCTCTCTCTCTCTCTCTCTCTCTCTCTCAAAACGGAAGAGCAACACTAAAAACGAAAGCTCAGGACACTTTCAACTTCCATTTTTTAAAAAAACAAACAAACCCCAATATGCTCACTTCTGGGTTTGCGAAATTTGGGTTCTAAGCAGTTCATGAACTAGGCTGTTTGAGAACCAAGGTACCACTGTATTAAAGAATTAAAACCTGGTGCCTCCTTCCCAAAGCCCAGGAAACTTCTGCCCAGCTTAGGGATGTGTTAGCAGCCAGCAGTGGCCTAGTAAAAATGGAGACTGAAATTATTCAGCTCAAGAAATTCCACACACAGAATTTCAGGAGAAAAGTTTAAAATTTGAGCTAAAATGTCTACTTTTTCAAGGAAAAAACAAACTTCTTGTTGCATCCATCCAGATGTGTATTTAATCTATTTGGAGGCATTTTACCAATTATCCCAATGCCTTCTGCACGACCCATTACCTTGTAAGATGTTCCTAAGTGCTACATAAACAACCCTCTCTACTGAGAGGCTGACACTTAAATGCACACCCGTTAAGTCCATTAAACAGGGCAGCAAATGGAAGCACCAATTTGGCAGCCGATATTTAGCTGTACATTTGGGGCTGTGACTCTGACAGCGCAACTCAGCATTCCTTAAACTTTGCAGAACTCAGGACAACCGTTTCAGTTTGTCCCTCGCGGGTCACCTAAGGAAATGCAAAATTTCTAACTTTATTCCCAATGATATCTCTGCCTTCATGTCCGTTGGGATGCCTGCACTGTATCAAACATCATGGGCTTCCTAGTAGACCTAGATACCAGAAAGTCTTGACAGGCACTAGAATGCAGAATATTTCATGGGGACATAGAAAGTTGTATTATACTGAGGGTGCATTTAGATATAGGGAATATTTCCTGATTATAATGCTAGTGCTCCTGTCCTGTTTTCTAACATTTCTTGTACACTGCAGTACCTGTTGAGTCATAGACCTGTGGCTTTTCTATTGATATACCAGCACAACCTGCTAATTTTCATTCACAACAGTGGACATGGTGTGACACAACACACCCCCACACACATCCATTTCCCACAAATTACATACATGATACATCACATATCACTTCCCTTAGGACTTCCCAGTCCATCTCTCCATGGTCTTCAATGCAAACCTTATTCCGCTTCATATCCTGTTATACTTCCCTGTTATACTATCTCACGTGTTTCCTTTATTTAAAACTAACTGCTGCTCATATGGTTACCCTTACTTGCAGGTTAAATTGTGTGTTATAATCTCCTGAGATATTCTCCAAAAGACTTCCACTCCTCTCTTACCTGTGTTTCATATTCGTTTCTTGTTTTCTGAGTCATCATTGCTAATTCTCTATATTCGGTCAATTTACCCTGCCATATTTCTTTCGTTGGTATTTCTTTGTCTTTCCATGTTTTCGCATGAACTATTCTAGCCGCAGCAGTTGTGTATATGTAGAGGCTGAGTGCTTTCTTTGGGATATCATCGCTTATTATCCCTAGTAGGAAGGCCACAGGTCTTTTGGAAAATGTAAAGGTAAAGATCTTTTTCAGTTCTATATGAATCATTTCCCAGTGCTCTCTAGCATATTTTCACGGTCACCACATATGCATCAGAGTTCCTTCTACAGTGGTACCTCGTTCTGGAGGTCTATTCAGAACTTAATTCATTCTGGAGGTCTATTCTTAACCTGAAACTGTTCTTAACCTGAGGTACCACTTTAGCTAATGGGGCCTCCCTCTGCCACCGTGCTGCCGCCATGCGATTTCTGTTCTCATCCTGAAGCAAAGTTATTAACCTGAGGTACTATTTCTGGGTTAGCAGAGTCTGTAACCTGAAGCGTCTGTAACCTGAAGTGTCTGTAACCCGAGGTACCACTGTACCTCTTGACATTTCCTGAATAACTTGGACCCTTTTAAATAATTTTTTGCCAGTTTGCTGGGTGTCAAGTACCACCTGTACATCATCTTTTGTAAGTTTTCCTTGATAAGACAACAGGCTGAGAACAACGAACGTCATTGGACAAGGTTGCTAATCCCCCACCCTCTTCACATATGCCTGCTTCTGTTCCCCCACAATTCCCCCATGAAAACAGCAGGAACGAATTGTATGCCAGTACACTGCCCCAAATTTCATCACTTTACTTCTGTGATTTTCTGGGTTAATGGGGCTGCAAATGGACTTTTTCTGGAAGCAATGAACACAGAAATTATCACTAAACCTATACTAGATTTCTGGTAGGGGCGTTTACATTGTATGAAGGCTCAAATCTAATACAAAAAAATAAGTTAGGGTAACATTGGGCAAATGGAACATACTGCCATGTGAACACAGCCTGCATGAGATCTTTGGCCCATCTAGTTCTGATCAGCTGTAGCTCTCCAAGGTTTCAGGCAAGGTTCTTTCCTGGGTGTTCCAGGGATTGAATTTAGGACCTTCTGCACACAAAGAAAATCCTCTCTCAATTAGTTACAGCCATTTTCTAAAACAGTCCTATTTATTACCTTCTAACTAGCTGCCCCCTGCAGTGAGTTCTGTCCTAAAATTATCACTATTAAACAGTGAGACTCAAACGAGTCTGCATTTTCGTGCAGATTAAAATCATAAGCCTGTGTGCATGTGGAGGGGGGAAAAACTCTTTTTTAAAAAGGCAACTAGGTGTACAATTGCACATGGATTTGCAGCCACATTGAGCTCCATCTCTTAGAAGTACAAAGCCCCCTGGAAAAGACAGATACATGTAGCAATCCAAAACTAACTTAAAGCTTTGTGATGATCTCTACTCGGAAACACTGTGCCGTCTTGATCTAAAAATCTACAGAGCTGGAAAACGACCTGTTCTTGGCAATTTCCTGTGGCGGCTCCTTTGCGAAATTAATGATGGCTCTGGGTCATCTTTTAGGGCCGTGTGCCTGAAACTGGTGCCTTCCAGATGTTTTGGACTACAACTCCCATCAGCTTCAGGCAGCAGAACTGTGCTGGCTGGGGCTGATAAGAGTTGTAGTCCGAAAACAGCTGGAGGGCACTGCAGGGGAGGGTAGGTTTCGCAGCCCTCACTGCAGTCATTGGAAGGAAAAGAAGGAATACAATTAAAGCACATAATATGTCTATTTGCTGGAGAAAGTTTTGCCAATTTGTCCCCCCCCCCCCCAGATCAGATGGAAAAGTGGGGGCGCTGGATATAATCACAAGAACACAGGGCTTGAAATTGCTTTTGCAAGTGGGCTGGCTGGATACGATTAACAAATACATATAACATCAGATTCTAATTGTGTTCCTTTTAGAAAATAACTGAGTTAAAATCAAAGCTGGATTTAATAGAAACAAACACACCGAAGTCTATCCTAGCAATCTCTTAACACTTAACCAACGTCATCTATCAAACATATCATGTTAAAGGCTGCTTTTCTATCAGCAAGAAAACTGATATTGAAGCTGACCATTATAAATGACGCCAGAGTTTTGTGGCTGTAGGTGAGCTGTCACAAGACTTCGCTGTGTGTTGAGGTGGGTATCTTCCTCCCCACCCCCCAACCTCACCCCCATTTACAGGAATCCTGCTTAGCACACTGCAGTTATGACATCTGGGTAAGCTGTTAAGTCGACAATTATGCCATATGCAGCTTTTAGCATTATAAGCTAATTTAATAAAATCATTGTTGCGAGGACTAATTAATAAATAGGTGACAACATACACCATGTCTTTGTCATTGTTGTGGAATTGCTTCTCGTGGACCTAGGGTCTAAAAGATAGGATCCAGGAGATGTCACCCAGGAACATACTTCTCTACAATTTGGTAGCCTTTATTGATTCTGGTAAGCCTGCAAATTCTGGTAAGCTGGGGGGGGGGGGGGCTCAAATTTTGACCTTGCTCCTGTGGGTTCCATTTCAAAGTATTCTTGCAGGCCACTTGCTATGAAAAGTTGGGCCACCCTGGTCTGAATGATGCCCTGAGCCCCTTCTAGCACTTGGGGTCTTGTGCCCACTGAAGGTTGGAATCAAATGGAAGATGTTTCTGAACTGGTCAGACAAGTTTCTTTGTAACACTATGACCTGAGCTGACCTAATAATAATAATAATAATTTATACCCCGCCCATCTGGCCTCCCCAGCCACTCTGGGTGGCTTCCAACAAAATATTAAAATACAGTAATGCATCAAACGTTAAAAGCTTCCCTAAACATTCCCTAAACATTTAAGTGTCCTCATCAGCATCCTCAAAAACGAGTGAGGTCACATGAGCTATAACGGTGTGATTGTGTCTCCCAGGTTAATAGGTGGGTCTTTCCTCCACCTCCCCTTACCTTGCTGCTAGAACAATAGCCAGAGAGGTGTATGGAAGCTGGGACTCAGCTACATTAGTCAAAATACAGCGTTATAACTGGGTTATAACACCGTGACACCAGATGGCACTGTAGAGCTGAAATCACAACTCAGTGATATTTTGAGCTTTGCAACAGTTTTTTTGCAGAGTATTTTCAAAGCGTTTTTTAAATATATATATAGCTGTGTAGATCTAGCCCTGGAAACAGTTTGGAAGGTGGAGAAACAGTGGCATGTCTGTTCTGTGCTGGATCCAAAGCTGTGGCTAATGGAGAAGCAGAATCTTTTCAGGTGCTGATGCTGCAATTGCATCCATTTTATGTTCAGGTTGTGTATATGTGTAAATAAAACCATATATACTGAAGACACAACAATCTCTGCGGACCTTCATTCTAAGGGAAGCAAACACTGTGTAAGCGCCTGGGAGCCCTGGAGTCCCTTGGAGTTTGGAGCTTGGGGTGGCATATAAGAATGCCATTTGTGAACCATGTTTATATGCATAGGAGCATATGGAGAAATACAGAGGTGTTACTTCCAGATGCAAATGGATGTTTCTCTCAACTTGTACACAAATAATTGTACTTGTGGAGAAGCCCTGCTCACTGAGAAGAGGCGAGTCCTTCAATCACAACACAAACCAAAAGGAATTGGTTAATACAATTGCTGTCACTTGTCTAAGAATCTCCTGAGCTCGATTCTTTGTTCCTTTAGGTCTGAAGGAACTGGCACACCATATGAAGAAAACAAGACTAGGTTATTTTACATCAGGACTGGGATGATAAGAACTCGACATGCACTTTCAAGGAACAGGGTCTTCTTAATACGTTCATACTATTAACAGTCGATTAGAAATGTGACAGTAACCGGGGGAGGTTTACATTAGATATTTGTTATTCATCAGAACATAAGAAGAGCTCTGCTGGATCGTTGCTGTCTCCAGCAGTGACCAGCCACAGGCTTTGCGGAATTCAGTGTGTCTAAAATGGATTTATTCATGATTTAGTTAACATGTTTGCAATACGTTAATATTAAAAAAAGGGAGCTAGAAGAGCCCTCGCCCATATGGGCTCCCTAGTGATTGAAACAAACACTAATAATTTGAATATCTAGGAGAGAGAGAGAGAGAGAGAGAGAGAGAGAGAGAGAGAGAGAGGAAGGGAGGGAGGGAGGGAGGGAGGGAGGAAGGAAGGAAGGAAGGAAGGAAGGAAGGAAGGAAGGAAGGAAGGAAGGAAGGAAGGAAAGATCCATTATAAGCTTGTCGATGAAACTGAATCTTGGAAGATTCAAGACGGATACAAATACAGTGGTACCTCGGGTTACATACGCTTCAGGTTACATACGCTTCAGGTTACAGACTCCGCTTACCCAGAAATAGTGCTTCAGGTTAAGAACTTTGCTTCAGGATGAGAACAGAAATTGTGCTCCGGCGGTGCGGCAGCAGCGGGAGGCCCCATTAGCTACAGTGGTGCTTCAGGTTAAGAACAGTTTCAGGTTAAGAACGGACCTCCAGAACGAATTAAGTACTTAACCCGAGGTACCACTATAAGCACTTCTTCACACAGTGCATAGTTAAACTATGGAACTCACTGATGCAGGAGGCATCATTGGCCACCAACTTGGATATTTTAAAAAGAGGATTAGACAAATTCATGGAGGATAAAACTATTGATGGCTACTAGCCATGATGTCTGTGCTCTGCCTCCACTGTCAGAGGCAGAAAGCTTCTGAATATCAGTTGCTGGAAACCACAGGAGGGAAGGGCGTTCTTGTGTTCAGATCCTACAGGGCTTCCCAGAGGCACTGTAAGAGCAGAATGCTGGACTAGGTGGTTCATTGGCCTGATCCAGCAGGCTCTTATGTTCTTAAGCCTTGCTTGCAGAGGAACGCTCAGGAGCACACTGCAACACCTGTCATTGACAGCTGTGGCTGTATCAGCCCCACATATAACATATGTCAGGCATAGATGGTGGTGGAAGGGGAATTTGCTTTTGTTTGCATTGTGATGAGAAACTGCCTAAGGCACAGTGTTTGGTCCAACGTGTGAACCAATACACAGCTACCCATCTAAATCTACACTTCCTTAGTTTTTTTTTCTTTTCGATTCAGTTCCACAGCCAAACAATACTTACAAAAATGTATACGTTAAGGAAAATTGTTCATGAAAACACATATATCAGTGAACATAGCATACAGCAGTGTATTATATCAAGGGAAATTGCTTGCAAAAGAATGTGTGCATTAGTCCAAATTGCAAAGAGATGTTTTTAAAAGGCGAAAAAGGAACACACAAATGCTGATGAATTTTCATGAGGATTTTATTTCATTTCTATATATATTCTTAAAAAGAAATCCACATATTGCTGCACAAATGCAAAAAGCTGAATATAAGATGCTGTGTGAGTGTGTGAAATGAGAAACTAAACCTAACAACTGAATGTTGGAAGATTCAGGACAGATAAAAGAAAGAGCTTCATACAGCACGGTTAAACTGTGGAACTCTCTCCCACAAGACAGTGATGGACACCAACCTAAAAAGGTAAAGGTACCCCTGCCCATACGGGCCAGTCTTGACAGACTCTAGGGTTGTGCACCCATCTCACTCAAGAGGCCGGAGGCCAGCGCTGTCCGGAGACACTTCCGGGTCACGTGGCCAGCGTGACATCGCTGCTCTGGCGAGTCAGAGCCGCACACGGAAACGCCGTTTACCTTCCCGCTAGTAAGCGGTACCTATTTATCTACTTGCACCCGGGAGTGCTTTCAAACTGCTAGGTTGGCAGGCGCTGGGACCGAATAACGGGAGCGCACCCCGCCGCGGGGATTCGAACCGCCGACCTTTCGATCGGCAAGCCCTAGGCGCTGAGGCTTTTACCCACAGCGCCACCCGCGTCCCTAGATGGCTTTAAAAGAGGTTTAGACAATAATGCAGCAGCTAGACTGGTGACTGGGAGTGGTTGCTGAGACCACATAACACCTGTCCTGAAAGAACTACATTGGCTCCCAGTAAGTTTCCTAGCACAATTCAAAGTGTTGGTGCTGACATTTAAAGCCCTAAATGGCCTCGGTCCTGTATACCTGAAGGAGCGTCTCCACCCCCATCTTTCAGCCTGGACACTGAAGTCCACTGACAAGGGCCTTCTGGTGGTTCCCTCATTGCGACAAGTGAGGTTACAGGGAACCAGGCAGAGGGCCTTCTCGGTAGTGGCGCCCGCCCATCAGATGTCAAGGGAATAAACAACTATCCGACTTTTAGAAGACATCTGAAGGCAGCCCTGTTTAGAGAGGTTTTTAATGTTTGATGTTTTATTGTATTTTTAATATTTTGTTGGAAGTCGCCCAGCATGGCTGGGTGGACAAACAAACAATTATTATTATTTATTCATGGGGGAGAAGGCTATTGATGGTTGATAACCATAATGGATATGCTCTACCGCCACAGCTGGGGGCAGCAATGCTTCTGAATGCCAGTTGATGGAAACCACAGGAAAGAAGTGTTCTCCTGTGCTTATGTCTTGTTTGCAGGTTTTCCACAGAAGGCATCTGGTTGGTCACTGTGAGAACAGGATGCTGGAGAAGACGGGCCACTGAACTGGTCCAGCAGGGCTCTTTTGTGTACTTAGGTTCTTATGATAGATCTATCCATCCCAAGGTCTTGGGGAAAATGGTCTTGCAGCCACATTGGGAATTCCAGGTGGGCCTCAAAAGTGTTACAGTCCTTCCTGAAGAGGTTTGATTCCCTCCCTATTAAAAGGAAGTGAAGTTCTTGTGATCGTCTGCAGTGCAAGTCCATCTGCCAGGAAGTGGCTCAATGAACAAGGTGGGAAGCCTACCTGGGAATTACAAACACACTGCCAGCCTCTCCACCCATGCCATTCTGCATTGCTTTTTTCTTTTTTTAAAGAAACAACAGGCTCTTAATTAAAAAGCTGGAAATCAATTGCCCTCATCTTCCTCGTTCCAAGGCTCC
Source organism: Podarcis muralis (assembly GCF_964188315.1). Taxonomy (NCBI): domain Eukaryota; kingdom Metazoa; phylum Chordata; class Lepidosauria; order Squamata; family Lacertidae; genus Podarcis; species Podarcis muralis. The sequence goes on from NC_135669.1 coordinate 26,898,945, forward strand.
TGTGCACACGAGGATTAGAGCCTGCCTCTGTGTTAAGTCAATTAGAGATAAGGCGGGTTATAGAAATGTCAGCTTCCGCTTATCGGCCTGCTTGAAAATGACGCAGATTGAAATGTAAAAAGATTATTTCCTCAGCTCTCTCCCACCCACTCACCCCACCCCACTCTACTTCTAAGAAGGAGGGAGGGGAATTGTTAAGCAAGAAATCTGACAACCCATCGCCGATAGTTTCAGGTAGCCGCCTGTGGAAAAGAGATATTATGAATTCCTCCACACACCTGAAGTGCAGCCTGCAAGGGTGGGCAGGAGATGAATACCTGTAAGAGCTCAGTTGCTGTCGCCTCTGATCTCTCACATGGTTTACCAGGAAGGGTGGGCACAGAATCTTCAATTTGCATGAATCAACCTCACTGCCCTACTCCTGCAAAGATGTACAGAGATACAAAGCCACTATCAAAAATCTCAGATGTAAAAGCATTCATCAAATGGTCATGAAAGGAACTACAAAAATAAAATAGAATAACCATGCAGGGAAAGGGAGGAGAACCATTTTTCTTCCCAAAGAATACACTCCTTAGGAACAGCATGCCAATAGGTTACATTCTGTCTTTGCACTAAGGTTACTGTTAATTCTTCATCCAAGAGAGATCAAATTTTTATTTGACAGTTCTCTGGGCAGACTGACCTGGACCCCATAGTAATCACCTAGGACCTAGACCCAGAGGAATTCACACCCTGCTAGCACTAATCACTTATTGACCGCCATCTAATATGAAATGCAGTTGTTGCTTTGATTTCATATTAAAGGGAGGTTCACAAGCCGACCAGTATTATTCAGAATCACCACTTAACAATAGAAGAGAAATAAAGCAAAAGTGGAATAATGGGAATGTTTCCTCTTATTGAAATGTAGAGCCTCCTCAAGTCTCAGGATAGAATCACGGAGCTGGAATTGATTGTGGAACCCAGTCCTTGTGTTAAAACAGGATTCCTTCTGCCTATAATTGCCTGATCCCATATCACCCCATCACAGGCCAGTACAGGGCAGCTTTTAAAACTTCCTGCCTTAATTCAAAGTGATGGGATGCCTGTTGTGTAATGACTCCCCATCTGCTTCTTGCTCAATCACGTACCTTCTGTTGCTAAAAATGGTACTGGATGGCTTCTGTATGTACCAGAATTGGGAGCTGGTTATGTGTTGTGTGACTGAAAGTCCAAAAAAACACACAACTAGGTTGAAAGCCACTGTAACACAAGGAACAGCAAAGGAGAAAGAAGAAGTGATTTTCTCTTAGTCCAACCAGCTGTGTAAGTCTTCCTTGGCTTTCTTTGAAAATTTTCAGACATTTAATCTCACACCAACCCTCCAGATTCACTTTAAATCCCCTGTGAGTCACAGGCTCTTTTCTGGAGAACATATGTAAATACTACCAGTTCCTGGTTGCCCAATGATGAAGTTCCAAAACATAGATCTTTGCTCAGTTGTAAGAACATACGAAGAACCCTGCTGGAGCCAACCAAAAGGTCAATTTGGTCTAACATTCTGTTCTCTCATTGACCATTGCCTGTAGGAAGCCCACAAGCAGGACATGAGTACGGCAGCTCTCTCCAGTCTTGGGGAAGACAGGAGACTGGCCTGGAGGGTGACCAAGCCCCATGATCCTGCCATTTTCAAATCCCACCACCTCTTGGAGTGAATGGAAGCAGGCAAGAGGGTAGGAAGCTACAGGAATGGCCCTCATTTGCAGAAGTTTAATTTACTTTGCAATGGCTTTTTTAAAGTCTCTTTCATCTACGTGTTTGTTGAAAGCAGTGTGAGTGTGTGTGTGTGTGTGTTCCTGATAATGTTTGAGATAAAATAAGAAACAAACTAGTCTACAGAACAAGAATATTTTTTGAAAACAAACAAACCCAAAGATGAAAAAGCAAGAGAGAAAAAACAAAAAAAGAGAGGAAGGGGGGGGGGAGAATACCTGTAGGGCCCTTTACCATATTTATATCATAGATATCTTGTCATTTATCCACATACTCTCCCATCTTCCACCTGGGAGCCTACTTCTTCTCCCAGTCTCTTACCCTGGGAGACCTTGTTGAAAGCAAAGATTGAGGGACCCACCAACCCTCGTGGGCAAAATTCCAGAGGCAACAATAGGAGGAGCACCAGATGTGGTTCTTGGTTTTGTCTGGTAGGCTAAATAGCAGGCTTGCAAAATAAGAGATTTATAAACACACACACCCCTCCATCCAAGCAAGCAAGCAAGAGACATTGCCAGATATCAAAGACATATCCCAGCCAATGTGTAAAACCACTGCAGTAGGGGGTGGAGGTGGGCCAGTGTGGGATGCTGCCTGAGGGAAAGGAGGGCTAGCCTGAGCATGTGATGTAGTCTGAGCAGAGTTCCCAGGGCTGAATAGGCAGCCAGAGAGAGCCAAATCTGAGCCCCATGTCAGAGGTTCCCCATCCCGATTGAAAGCCACATGCCAAATCGAATTGGAAGTTAGGGTTTCCCAACCAGCACTCCCTCTGGGAGCACCATTCACGCAACACTGGTTAATAGCATTAGCAGAATAAAATGCTTACAACGAACGCACGTCTTCTGCATGGCTTTAATGGAGTCCATCCGCTGCCACTGTTTCACTTCCAAAAGGCCACAGAGACCACCCATAAATGCCCACTGGAGTACTCCATCCATAGCTGGCTCTCTCTCACACGTGGCAAATAGCATAAGGAGTGTTGTGGGAGGACTAGGAGAGTGTTGATTTGGATGTTGTCTTTTCAAAAATGCAGGCAGTGTGGATTACACTAAGTGCCATCACATTTATGGGACTGTTAAGTATCTAGCTAGCAGGTTGACTTGCTGATGTGTTAGGAAAATATGGTCTAAGATGCTACAGTGAGAAAGTGTAGGATGTTGCACCACAAAATAATGTGGTTGTTTTGCTCCCCAAGCAAAATAAGAATACGAATAATAAAGAATTAATGCTTTTGCAGATGAGCACCCACAGGTTTCAGATCATCAGATGCAATAAAATAAAATAAAATAAATGTGAGCATGTTCAGACTCTTTCCCTCCTCCACTTGAAATGATGTGTGGAGTTTCACTGCCTCTCAGACTGACCTACCTCACAGGGTTGTAGAGAAGATTGGGTGAGGAAGGGGAGAACCATGCATGCAACCTTGAGCTCCTTGGAGGAAAAGGTGGGATATAAATGCAATTAATCATAATCACAATAATAAAAGTTGCTAATAATATGCATGCAATGCTTAACTAGAGTAGCATCATGTTTAATTCTCACTTCACTCTCAACTCTTTTCAAAAAAGGACGACCATTTGCCAGATAAGAATCCTCCTTAGTTAAAATAATAATTATAACCATTACATTCTGATGTATTTGGTGCATCTTCAACAGAGAGCTTCCCACAATATGCAAGGTTTTTCTCCACGCTCCCTTGACGTCCCATGCTTTTTAATCATGAGATTTATGAGTCTACACACAGTCAGTACGAAGCAAAATATAGTAAACAGTGTGATGTTAAGATTTGTCCACATAATGAATCTGCAGGGCATGCCATTGTCTTACTTAATTATTATTTTTTTCCAGAAGGAAAAGAGATATGAGACCAGGAAAATTTCCCCAAGCTATTAAGTCAGGATATGGCTTTCCTGTTCAATTGACTTGACATTTATAATATTGAAGATCTCAATCTTGTTCAGTTTGGTGAAGTACCAATGAAAGCTCACACGTATGAAATATTATCTTATTACTTCAAAAACCAGCTCTGAGTTAAAGGGGGTGAATGTTTTCTTCTTTTTCACCTTTTTTCTAAAAATAAAATAAAATAAGATTATGTCCCACGGGGAGATCCACCCACCCCCCAACTAGATTTTCCTTGCTGACAAAAACCATCATTTTTCACTTAAATGGTTCAGAAATTCAACTTGTATTAAACAACAATTAAGAGGCAGCTTTTAATGGAGTCATTCACTTAATTTTCAGAACAGCTTTACTTTAAAAAGGAGTAGTCTTAATTTATCTGATGGGTGCAGTGACTGGCAGAGGAAGAAAGCTGTCACGGTTATTGGGAAAAGGGTTTGCATTCTACAGCATTTAGTACTTTTCACGCAGCACATAGTTAATCTATGGAACTCCCTCCCACAGGAGGCGGTGATGGCCACCAACCTAAATGGCTTGTAAAAAGGATTAGGCAATGTCTATGCTCTGCTTCCATAGTTGGAGGCAGTAATGCTTCTGAAGCACATGAGCTGTTGGAAACCACAGGAGGGGAGAGGGATCTTGTGCTCGAATCCTGCAGGCTGCTCTCCCTCAGCGATCTGGTTGGCCGCTGTGAGAACAGGTTGATGGGCCATTGGCTTGATCCAGCACGCTCTTCTAAGGTTCTTAAATTCACCAGAGACATTTTTCTGATTACCATACTTTTCCATGTACAGTGGTACCTCGGGTTACAGACGCTTCAGGTTACAGACTCCGCTAACCCAGAAATAGTGCTTCAGGTTAAGAACTTTGCTTCGGGATGAGAACAGAAATCGTGCTCCGGCGGCGCAGCAGCAGCAGGAGGCCCAATTAGCTAAAGTGGTGCTTCAGGTTAAGAACAGTTTCAGGTTAAGACTGGACGAATTAGGTTCTTAACCTGAGGTACCACTGTATAAGGCTTGTCCCCCCACCCTTAAAAAGCATGCTAAAAAGTGGTGGTTGTCTCATACATGGGTAGTGCATTGGGTGGATGTTTGATTGGTTGCTGCTGCGGCTGTCAGCAGCTCTTGCGCATGTTATTGGTTGGTGCGTAAATGTGTGGTGTTGATTGGCTGACGCTATGGCAATTGGGCGGGCCATTGGCAGCTTCTGATGGTGAGGGGACAGACGGGAGGCGGATTTTGCGACATGTGAGGGTGAGCAATTTTTATCATTCCCCCTTAAAAAAGCTCAAAACAACCCTTGGTAATCCCCCCCCCAAAAAAAGCACAACAACTTTGGACAATCCTCCCCCCAAAAAAGCTCAACAATTTTGCCATCTCCCCCCATTTTCTGAAATTTAAGACCCCAATACATGGGGGCGTGTTATACATGGAAAAGTACGGTACATTCCTGATAGCTTTCTCCCCTCTCACAGAAAAAAGACAGCTTTGCACATTTTTCTCTGAATGTTCACCACCACTTCCTCCCCCCTACACACAGAGGCAGCCATTTTACTCACTATGAGTGATATATTTTCAAAGTCCGCATCAATGGATCAGCATATTGTTCCTTGCATAAACACCCAAAAGATATGCTTTGGCAAGGACAAACCTAACCAACTCCTATTTAATGCTAGAACAAAGACGATGGAAAGAAATGGAAAGACAGCACTTTTGAGGCCGATACAATGAGTTTCCCTTTCATACACAACACATAATTAACCTTGCCACCACTAGATATCATTGAGACCAAGAGCTTAGCAGAATTCAAAGAAAGGATTAGGCATTTATATAGCTAATGAGAACATTGATAATTACATTACATAGGATAACGGGGGGAAATGTCAGAAGAGCTATAAACCATCATGCTTCAGTGCCTTGGCCAATGAGTAATTGATGGAAGTCAGGAAGAAAAATCTTTTGTAGGAAGGATGATCTCTAGCAACCCTTGATGGTGTTTTTGAAGCGGCTTGCTGCCAAGACCTTAGATATAAAGCCAATGGGTCATTGGCCTAATCTTTGGTGGTATTGGTTTTGTTCCTAAGCAAGCAAAACGATGGTGCGTGTGCAGAAAATAGTCATCTAATTATTCTTGACAAAATCACTAGCAACTTTCCTCTTCATTGTCTCTTTATAATCCGATATGCTATTAGCAAAGTCTGTTCTTTGACTAAAGAATGCGGATCTTTATTTGGTTATACCATTCCTGTCCACACACCAGAGGAAGACATCAGGCAGGCTTTGGAGACAATCTTCTTAATCATACAATTTCTTATTCACTTCCAACTGAACTTTGGGAAGAGATTCATACCTGCTGACTGTAAGGAGCAGATTTAAGCTAAACCTGCCACTGCAAAGTTCTCCTCTTTGTTGAATTTTGCCACATATGAAATCAATGGGTAAAAGTGTGAACATGTGCATGTTTTCACTAGACCTTTTGTAAAGAAGACCTCTTAAGGAAGATGTGCCACTTCGATGATGAGCAATTATAAATAATAGATAAAGGAGAGCCCTCAGATATGGATGAACAGCTCTCTAGAAAGCAAAGCAAAAAAGTTCAAGGAATGACTGATGTGCCTTTAGAATTCCAGAGATTTGGAATAAGGCCAAGAATGTGGCAAAAAAAAAAAAAAAAAAGGTAGAAATCTCATAGGACTTCCATCAGTGTTACAAAATTTCTCCATGTTTCCCAGTTAATACATTGCCCATTCAGGCCTATGGAATCAGGGTTCTCACTTTCTTGAGCTTCTGGTCATCTGAGATTTTAGAATTTAATAGGTATGAAAAAAATATTTATAATAATAATAATAATAATAATAATAATAATAATAATAATAATTTACTTGGTCTGAAGGGTTCAGAGGAATCTAAGGGGGGATTTATTTAATGGAACATGAATTCAATAGGGGAAGAAAAGCAACTACAACAAGAGTGAGAAAAAAGGACTAGTTTGGAGGGGTACCAAACATGTTATCCTTTAGATGTTATTGGACCAGCCAGCATGGTCAATGGTAAGGGATTATGAGAATTGCAGCCCACAACATCTAGAGGGCACGGCATTGTCTATCTCTGGTGTAATGTGTGTGCAGGAGTGTGCAAGTATACATGCACAGAAACACACACTATACATGTTTAGGTTGAAACTAGGGAGGAAATGCATATATTTAGAGTATTTGGTGTCCCCTGCTCTCTCTAAGGCCCCGTTGGCATTAGACATTTAAAGCAGTATCCAACTACTTCAAACAACCATGGCTTCTCCCAAAGAATTCTGGGAACTGCAGTTCAGGGTGCTGAGAGTTGTTACTATTCCCCTCCCAGAGCTGCAATTCCCAGAGTTCCCTGGAAAGAAGGACTGGCTGCTAAACCACTCTCAGAAGTTTAGCTCTGCGATGGGAATTGTGGTCTCTTAACAATCGGTGACTCAGCCACTCTTTGCATTAGGCTGTGCTGAACTGCACACCTTTTTCGACGGATGTTTGGAGGGAAAGAAACATGAGTAAGCAAATTTGTTGTTGTTGTTGCTGCTGCTGCTATTAATAATTATTCTGGCTCCCACAGCAGCAAACGTGAGAGCAGCGGCTGTTCCTGAGGAGTAAGAGAAGACCTTTATTAAAGCAGAGTACAATACAGAGGACAAGAGCTAACTCAGCCTCACAGATCCTACAAATATGGGGGAGGAGGGAACCAGGATAGGAGCAAGGCCATAATTCCAGTGTTCAAGATCAGGGCATAAAGTTCAAAACAAGGTGTGAGTCATTAAGTTCTCATGCCCACCAAACAAGCTTTATAGCCAAGGTAGGCCACACATCTGACTTATGACAGTTAGCCTTGCAAGATCACCTAATCTGCAGAAACACACTCTGTCAGGGTGGGTGTGTCCATTCCCACTGGAGAAAGCATTGCCTAGGTCTAGGAGACAACAACAGACCCATCTCCTTGCCTGAATCCTGATCAGTGCCACTCATCCACAGCTCTGAGTTCTCTTCAGCCTCTGACAGAACACCTTCCCCAACAGGGTGGGAAGAAGATGCTGGGACTTCTGTTCCAATATGGCCATCTGACGGGGAAGGGCTTTCCTCAGACAGGCTTCCCTCTGCTGTCTCAACCTCCTCTCCCCATTCCACTCCATCTGCCTCACCATCTTCCTTCAGAGTCTGCTGTCCCAGGTATGTGCCCAAAGGCACTGAGAGACAGTAATCATCATTTGGTTAGTTGCTGTGCTGCTTATTTTAAAGACTGTGTTGTTAAAGAATAGATTTTATGCATTCATTTTATGCTGTTCTGTTTCGTCGTAAAAAGTCTGTTGCAAAAGCCTGTGGCTTGTGCAAAGGGTGGTAGATAAATAAATAAATAAATGTCTAAAGGTGGTTGTTGTTTTTTGGTTTTTTACTATTTACTATTTTATTTATATATTCCATTTGTATCCCACCTTTTCTTCCAAGGAGTTCGGGTGGCATAAATGGTTCCCCTGTCCTACTTATTTAATACCAACAACCTTGTGAGGTAAGATAGGCTGAGAGGCAGTGACTGGCCTAAGTTCACCAAATGGGCTTCTTGGCCAAGTGGGGATTTGAACCCTGGTCTCCCAGGTCCTAGTCCAACATTCTAACCACTATACCACATTGGCTCTCTATTGAGGAGAGGGCTGAAGTGAATATGTTTGTATAAATGAGAGGGAGGTAGATTTTCACAGGATGGGAGCTATGTTACCTTATAAACAGAATGAAATGGCCAAGGAATCTCCCTGCCACAGCCTGCCCGCCCACCCCGGCTCAGCAGTCATGTTTTATAAAGGTCATGTGTGCATTCATACTGGCACAGGACTCCATACATACCTGCTTCCCTGGACTAACATTTCAATCACACAACATCACATGGTCACTCTGGGTTGGCCACTGTGAGTGAGCATGGGGCTTTCAGAAATCACAGTTGCGCTTATTAAAAACCAACAACGCCCAAATCAAAACCAGGTCCCTCAGCAACTTTCTTGAGTTTATTAGGTATGCACAACACTGCCTTATCCGACAAAAATTCTTGCACATTTCTCCCTCTGCTTGTGAAGGCGGCAAGAAAGAAAATAGGCCTCTTTTGTAGTGGGCAGGATTCAGTAGTGCACTAATTTGCACAGATTGGACCTCTGATTCAGAGGTGTGATGCCTCCACACTCTGTTGATGGCAGTCAGAGCTTGCTTAGCACTACTTATGATGTGAGGAAGGTTTAAAACCCTGTGGTTTACCTCAGGTTTGAAAACTCTCCCACTAACCAGTGTAATCTGCTCCTGCTCTGAAAGGCCTGCCGCAGAGATGACCCATTGACCTGTTTTCCAAGCCCAGACACCAGCATTCTCCACATCAAGAGCACCTGCAACCATATTTATGGAGGTTGCTTTTCCTGCAAGATCAGCCAAGCCTGAAATTCAATCTAAAGTGAACCTACCTACCTTTAGAAAAACACTCAATAAAAGGGACAGAGTGCTGGGAAAAGCTAATGGAGAAACCAATTTCTCCCTGACTCCAGGTGGGACCTACCAGGGCCCAGAAACAAGTGAAGCTGAACAAACAATTAACCATAAATTGTTTAGCTGACTGATTTAACTCCCTCTCCGCTCCCAGAATATCCAGAAACAGGTCATGATTCTGAAAATGATCTGCAAGATGTGTGACTAAAATGCTAAGTGATAACCTTTTTTAAAGGATCTGTCAGCGATGTACACATCACACCGGCAAATAGCAGGCCAGCTAGCCAAGTTGCCTTTCCTGCAGAAATTGATGAAATGGAGTAGCCTGGAACCACTTCAGTATTAAGGATATACAGTGCAGAGAAAGAATCAACATCGCTTCTGCAAAGAGGCTCTTTTGGCCTGATTCAGATATAGTCATGGCAGGCCTAAGGCTTGCATGCTCCCCTGTGCAAGAGGAAGCCATCAGAAGATTTTAAACAAGCCACAGTTGTCAGTCACATTTGAACTCCAATAACTGTGGTTTGTGTAAACTGTAGTTCATGTATAAAGAAGCCCTGGCCCTTTTTTCTGGACTCCAGTTCCCATCAGCCCCAGCCAAGATGACCAATGGTCTGGGATGATGGGAGTTGCAGTCCAGCAACAGCTTCCCCACTCCCATAGGCGCCAACTCCTGGGGTCCCAGGTCCCTTCAGCCCCTACAATAAAATAAGTTTTCATGTTGCAGTATCCACAAACATGTCAGTAGGGGTGATACAGAGGACACTGTGCATCTCGACGGCCAGAATCCATTGCCAAAGTCTTCTACTGAAATGTGACAGTTTCAGGAGAAGAGCAAAGTTCAACTTATGGACCAGTAAATGATTAAAAGAGAGGAGTTAATTGTTCTCTAGCTGAGAGTGAATGGAAGAATGGACATACAGGGTGGGGCTGAGCTCCTATGCTAGCCAGCTGACTGGGGGTGCTGCTGGTGATTAATGGGAAGGGTGAAGCAGTGGGAAGGTTGTTGAGGTGCATGACACCAGCAGAGCAGTGCTCCTGCTGGTGCATTTGCGCTGCACCAACCTGCCTGCCACCTCGCTCCTCTTGTTATGCAGAAGTGACCCACCTGCCAGAGAGCTAGCATAGCTGCTCCACCCCACCCAGTGAGCTGAATCTGCTAGTCACCTTCAGTTAAATAACAATTAGCTCCAATGCAGATCCTTGGAGGGCACGGACCATTCCAGATATTCTCCTCTTCTCCCTAGCTGTGATTTGCTTAAGACTCAACAGTTGCCAGGCACTGATGCTAACTGGGGCTAATATTCATACTATCATTTAGCATTAACTTTGAGCCAACAGCAAGCTATTCCCTGTCTCGATGCTAATGTGAAAGGTCTTGAACAAGAGACCCGGTAGATTATTTCCAAACTCATCATATGATTTAACTCCTCTGTCTTAAAAAAATAAAATAAAATATTGTACAATAACGGAAAGTGGAAAAAGAACCAGGCTTCGATAATTTCTCTGCAAACCTTTTTGGTCATTTCAATACCCTCCTCCAACAACTGACAAGCCAAATTGGCTACGGAAGGAGGCATAGAGGGAAAACTCGGATCCAGGGCCATAACTCTAAGTTCATTAACTCTGAATTATTATTTGAGCCAGCCTCAATTTTTTCCGAGAGCGGAATTATACATTCTTAAAATAATGTCCCTGACACAGGCAGAAAAGAGGCTTTACGGCGCTCACCTTGAACTCCATCAGAACTCCTACCTCATCTGTTATCCTTCTTTGGATAGGAAGCCCAGCGCAGCCACTGCCGTTTCACCTTTAATTATGCTGGGCATTTAAGAGCTAATGTTCATAGAAGAGGAGTATACGAGGCCATAAATGGCTTTTGCAGGTGATTAAATGCCCAAGCAGAGCAGAGGCACTCGATAAGCGCAAAGGCCACTTATAATCCCAATGCCACGAACTTTTTTCCCTCTCCCGTTACATGACAAGGCGGGAGAATATTCAACAAGGCTCCGCTAGAAAAAGGATGAGGTATTAATTTCTCTCCTTCCCTAGGGTGCTTCCTGACGGTTGTTAGCTTCAGGTGGGATGCAACCACACACCTGCAAATTCAGATGGTGCAATTACACTTGATTTGATGCTCTTGCACAATGCACAGACCCTGTGACATTTTTGCAATAAGGAAAATGATATGAAAATGCACTGGAAAGTGTGGGATAACAACATGAATGAATAATATCCATTGTAGTCCCTGAACCAATTTCCCTTCCTGACCACAGACAAAAATGCAACTTGCAGCAACTTTTGCCCCAACCCTAATAAAACTGTTGTTGAATTTCTCCTCCCCCTGGATAAATTTAGTGACACACTCCTTAATTTCTCTGACCACAAATAGAGTAGTGAATTTTGCACAAGCTCTATCCATAAGAGAAATAACACAGAGAGTTATGGTTTAAGTGAGAGTGCTTGCACTTATTTATTTGTTGCAATATTCTGTGCATCTATCAAAATAAGCTCCATTTTGGAGTCGTCTCTTTGGGATACCCATTCAATTTGAAAGAGGATCTGAACTGGAACCAAGTTATTCCCAGAAGCCCATTGGGCAGCAGAGCCTGGCAGCTGCTCTCAGTGTCCTTGCTGGTGGCATCCTGGGAGATCATATGTTGAGGGCCTTCATTTGCAAAGCAAATACGTGAATCTGAACTAATAGGATTTCATCTTTCCCCTATTTCCATATAGACAATTGCATTATGCATGTTAAAGAGGGCACTGTTCCCTGTTCAAAGGCATAGACCTGGGCTACTGTCCATAATTCCCCCACTCAAAAGCAGAAGACCATCATCATGCAAGTTTTTAATCACTGCAATACACACAACAGTTTGTGCAATGACTTGCAGTGTTTCACCATAGATCAAACCATGCTATTAGCAACCTTACTGGCTATCTGAATGTCTTACCACATATGTGAATACGTGATTCACATGCAGTTCATTATTAGTGGTAAATGTATAAGCCCTTGATTCATGAATTGGTTTAAACAAAAGCAAAGATGAAACAGGATACAACAGAGTTCACAGATAACACACCAGCACCTGACCAGGAGCCCTTGTGAGTATGCTTAGATTAAGTATAAGTAATAGTCATTTTCCCTCTTTATGTTACCAATGAAACAATATAAAGTATTGGTCTATTGATGAACGTGGGAGGAGTGTTCAAAGTGAAGATAATAATTTACATTTACACTTACATTTAAATCAACCGGATTGAGCCAAATGCTGATTGATTGTTCATTTTCTGGAATACTGGCATATGTTACGAAATTATACCACACTAGGGTAAAGCCATCTTTCTTGATCTGTCCACATGTCAGCCATAGTTTATTTGTTAATCTCTCAAGGGGAGCTGTTATGTATCAATTGCCTATCACGGTGCCGGAAAAGGTCTTTCCACTGTCTAGTTATGTTGCGTCTCACATCTTGTATTAAATGGCTTATTAATTCTTTATTATGTAAATCCAGGTTGTTGTCTTGAAATATATTTAATAAATCTAATTCTGGGTTGTCTTCCAATTGTTGTTTTGTGGTTTTATTTCTTGAAATATCGGATTCCAGAAAGGCTGGATTCTTGCACATTCCCACCACATGAAGTGATATGTACTGAGTGGGACAGCCCCTCCAGCAAGATGGTGAGGTGCCAGGATGAATCACTACCAGCTTCCTGTTCGCATACTCCCAGCCTCCATCAGAAAGTTCAGTGTTTTCTTCCTCCGTTGCCTCCTTGCTGCCATTCCAGAGGTTGGTTGATTCCAAGAGTGTTGAGAGGATCTGTTGCTTCCAGTCTGTTGCTGTGAGCCGGGTTGATCCTCTCATGACAATAAGACAGAAGGGAAAGCCTCAGCGATATTTAATTCCAGCTTTTTGCAGTTTAATCATACAAGCATGTAGACCCCTTCCCCCCTTTAAAAAGCGTTTCAGAAGCTAGATCCTGTATTGCCATAACTGGGCTGTTTTTTAATAACTTGTGAATATTAGGTTCCTCAGTTTGTTCCACACTTCCTCCTCCTTCCTTTAATGGCCAGATCAGACAATTATATAATGGTGGGACAGAGCTCCCTCCTGCAGTCTGGGCTCAAGCGCTCTGTGTCCATTCAAAATTATCAGCAGAGATTATGAGGACTGGAAGCAGTGACCCAAGCCATGAAGCAAATGAGTTGCTCAAGATCATTCTCTTCCACTCCCTCTCCAAAAAAACAAAAAAAACAAAACAAAAATAAATTATCTTACCTCCATTTTCTGTATCATCAAGACTGTTGCATATATCTACGTATTTTTTTTAATCTTTTTGTCATGGATTTGTCTTAATTCTTTTGTGGCTGTAGCTATTTCTATTAGAGCATCAACCCTTGCATTAAGTTCTGTCAGTTTCGTTCCCATTAGAAGTATTCATGGCTTCTTGATCTGCTGAAAATTCTTCTCTTAATATGTTGTTACCATTTGCTTTCTCCAACAAGGAAGAGGTCTCTTTTGAAGGTGGGGCCATCTTGGCTGCAATCTGCATTAGTGTCCTTATTGAAGTGAGATCTTTTATTTTCATTTTTTTCCTGAATCCTTCTGCATTCCACTCTCCTTTCTTCAATGTGTTTTTTCTTTTCTTTTCCCCTAGACAGCAGGGGCTTTTGCTACAAGTTGTTTTTCTGGGCCTTGGAGCAGAAAATTGTGGGGACATATATGATCAATCCAAAGGATATTGCTATCACAGTTCTTGCTCCCTGACAATGGGCAAACCCTGAAACACTCAAGCTAACTCTTCAGTTGTTGGCTTAAGGGGGGGGGGGGATCCCTCAGTGTTGTGTGAAAAAAGGTAGGCTGCCTGAAGAAAGCTATAAATTTGAGTGATATAATATCTCCTAAAAGCATCAGGAAAGAGAGCAAAGCTTTGTGTGGTAAATAAAAAGAGCGTGGAGGGAAGTAAATTTAAGCAGAGTTGGAGCAGCAAAGAAGTGTCGCCCAAGAGGGCTGCTCAACAAAGTACTCTTTTATTGGGATAATTTCGTGGCACAGGCAGCTCGCCTGTTCAGTGGAAGATTGGCTTCAGTATAGGATTGTATATGCCTGATAACACATTTGAGTTTGTTGGTGGAGCGATATAGGATGAGAGATGGAAACAGCATCTCTGAATGCAGAGTAGAGTCACTAGGGTGCGGCAGTAAGGGCATCTGATTTCTGATACGGTTGCAATGTTCACAGTGGTAGAAAATGACCCTACAGCAGGTTATATAATATTATTAAGGTAACATCTGAAAACTATTCCACGTTCTGTGTCTCACTTTTGGGCAATTATACCTAGTTTCAATGCGTGGGTGAAAATCCACCTGTTTGCTCAAAGGGTTGGTGAAGACCACAGGACAGGGGGATGCTTGAAGCATTTGATCAGCCTTGTGGCTGCTTCCTAAGACAGGGAAGCACAATAGGCTGAAATCTGAAATGTGGGGATAATATGACTGATGATATTAAAATGACAGAGAATACTGTACACTAAGATTTTTGAGCAATTAGGAGGAAATGCCCAGAATCCCATGTAAGCAGGATTGCTTGTTTCTAATGACAGAGTGATATACATTTCATACACACTAACATTTCAAGGGAAGAAAGGTTGTCCTGCCTTTTGTAGCCAAATGCAAAATATGGTCACTAGCATCTTCCCCATATGCTGTAACACAGGAATGGCTAAGTGATGCCCCTTCAAGGGTCATCATCTCCCATCTCACCATTGGCCAGGCTAGCAGAATCTAGCAACACCTGGCAGGCCACAGGTTAATGACCTAACCTGTGGCCCTTGCCAGAGACAGAAGACTTATCAGAAGTGGATGGGCCAGACTCTTTGTCTTCATGATTTGGAGATTCTCTGAAGTAACAGGTGTAACCTCAGTACATCAGGGATGAGCAGACTTTCCTCATTCCGTTCAATTATTATTTCCATGACTTCATTCTGCTTCACACTCAGCCCCACCTGCCTTTGGGGTTAATGTGGGGAACTTCTAAAATTAACTTTGGAATTGCAATGAATACAACTTGCTGCAATCTTCCACCCCCTATATGTATTACATGCAAATTGCAGATGCACACTGATGTGCATATGGGTGCTGATTAAATCAGCCTAAAAAGGAATCTTGATGTGATTGCATGATCACATCAGGATTCTGCCTCCTCCTGTGATTTACTCTTCCAGTGCTCAAACTCATGTAACATGGATGTGTGGAGGACATTTCAACTTCTCTTTCTTTCATCCTGCCTGCATCCAAAGTGGTAAAAATGAAGCATAAGTGTGTGATTATTTTCCTGCCCTTTCAGTGCATGCTTGTGAGCAAAAGACGAACTGCAATGGGAATCAGTAGTGGCCATAATTCTAGATTAATTGGTGCATGGTAATATAAGGGTATGTTTCGTGCAGCAAGGGATGCACTTCTGACCTACAAATTCATTGGCTCCTGTCCATTCATAAGTGGCTGAGCAACCCAGACTCTTTCCTCCTTACGAGCTGCTGTGCTGCTGACAATTGTCCCTCGATGACAGGTGATTAAATATACATTGGTCTGTGCCACACAGTGTTAGCACTTGGTGGTTCCTGTCTCTGAAAGTAGAGTCAGCTCTGCCCCCCTCCCCGCCCAATGCAACCAGGGACCCTTTGGGAAACACCATAGAGCTGGAACTCCCATCACTCCGAGTCCTGAATCCAACACTCTGTCTGCCCCAAGCACAGAAGGGCTGTACTGGAATAGGGGTGGCTGTAAAGAGCCAAGAAATAGCCTGGGGCTTTGAGAAAGACATCAAAGAACTTTCCCACACTGTAAGCTCTTGCCATTTAGCAGTTCCCCATGGGTATCCCTTGTTAATGCAGTAACTACGGACACTGAAATGAAGTAGGAAAGGGAGCATTTGGTTACAGATTCTGATAGCACCGTGATGGGAAGGACTAGCAGCAATCTGACTACTCTACAATTGCCATGTACTGATTAAAAAAATAAATTGTGGGGGCTTGAGACATGAATGGAGAAGAAGAGGAGGAGGAGGAGGGAAAAGAGTGTCCTTTCGTTAAAAAAAAAAAAAAAAAGCTTAGATCTCAGGTTCTACCTTTTATTTTCCAAACAATTCCATGAAGTAAGTTAGGTTGAGGGAGTGTGAGGTCACCGATGAGATTTGTGATTGAGCATGTATTTGAACCTGTTCTCCTTGGCGTTCTATTGCCCAGGGAAGCCTAACTTGCAAACTGGTAGGACCCAATCTGGCTTGCCTGACCTCTTCATAAAGGCCCCCATGCTCCTCTGAAGCCATACCCTCCTCTTCCAAGCCACGCCCTCCTCCAATTTTCATCCTCACCCCCACATGAAATGATTGAGGAGTGGGAGGTCCCCTACAGCAGAACAGAAAGTTTTTCTTCCCTCTCATGGCAGAGATTAGCCGCTGTTCAACATTGGCTCAGTGAAGCGGGTTACAGATGGAGCCTGAAAGAATCTGGCTTATTTACTGGCTTTTCAAACCAGAATACCAATTATTTGGCACACATGCTGTCCATTCTTCTAAAATAATGCATGGTTGGCAACCTTCGATAACTTGTTCTCCAGCCTTTGTGTTATCATGGCATTCCCTATAGGTGAGATGATGGGCTCAATTGGCAACAGTGGCCGATACTATTGTGTACACTCTTTTGTCTTCATTTTGCTACTATCTCTTGGCAATAAGGGTTGAATTTTTTGGGGGGTGGGGAGAGGCACCCTTAAACTCTGCAAAACATATGAAGAGCAACAGTAGAATAATGAAGCATGTACAACAGGCAGTTATGGCTCTATTAAACTAATTGCATCTCTCAGGGCGGTGAGTTCATACTTTCTACAACTGATTCTTCTTGCTCCTGATATGCCTATAGCCCCATTTCTCTCCTCCTTTCTGGACACCCCCCCACACACACCTTAGCAAAGCATTCCCATTTCTGCAATGATGCAATCAAATCTCTTTACAATACTTTTGTTCACTACATCAAAGTTAGTCTTGCGTGAGTTTTGCTCTGAATCTGTGTGTGAGAGTGCATAGCCCTGAGTATAATTTAGTAACCTTGCAGTGCGAGAAGCAGACTTATGTAAAAGGTCCCATGGGGCCAAACCCAGATCTCTCAAGTGCCATTCAAGTGCACCTTGCATAATAGTGAAATCCAGGCAGCATACCTCCATAACTGTGGCTGTCTCAGAATATTCCAATTCATCTGGGGTTGCTACTTGAGCTTGGAAATCACTTCTTGGAACTACTGCCTCCGAACATACATAAACAAGCACGAACACACAATGCACCACACACTCGGACTAGTAGCTGAGTTTTGACAAAGGGAATGTCCTTCAAGAGGGCAGAAGTGGACAGAACCATTAAGCATTGCAAAAGAGGAAAAATAAATCTGAAGCAATGAGGAATTTCGCAGTGTGCTGGCAAGAATGTCACTCGCCCCAAAATGGAAAGAAGCAGAAGTCCCAGCAAAGGAAGAATGGATAGAAAAACTTGTGGAATGTGCAGAAATGGTGAAACTTAATGGAAGAATAAGAAATTAAGATAACAAACTTTTCATAAAAGAATGGAGGTGGTTTATTCAATATTTACAGATAAATTGCAAACAGATAAGAACATTGGCAGGATTATTGTAATAACCTGCAGTTTTGTAAGAGTATACATTTAAAGTAGATGAATAAATGAGTAAATTATGTTAATTTGGATATGCAGAAGGTATTAAAAATAAATTTAAGGAACTGCAGAAAGAGGGGGAAGGAAGTCAAGTTTTGAAGTGTTAAAATGATTGTAAAATTAGGGAAATGCATAAACCTGAAAAATGGATATTTTTTTAAAAGGAATTTCACAACATGCTGAGGTTCCTTTGCCACCAGCATTAATCCATTAAGGGAGGAGCAATACTGAGCTCCAGGTGCCAGCTCCTTTCAGCCAAGTTGCCCATTAGCTCAGGTGTTTAGATTTTGATTTAATTTGGAGCCTCGGCAAAGACTGTTGTTTATGTTCTCAAAACCAGGCGACTGAGGCCTCTGGGATGGGAGTGACTTTCCAAGAAGGAGGCATTTAGAAGCCTAAACAGCTTTTGACAGGTGGTGAGGGCCAAATGAATGCCAGGTGCAGAAAGCCAATGTGTCTGCTGGAGTGAAAATGCTGAGGAAGCTAGCGCCATATACGTACAGTTCTTCTAAAGTGCTTTGCTGGAGGAAGGGTGATATTGCCTCACTTCATTTCGAGCCTGGTGCCAATTCCAGATTCCAAAATTCGAAAAATGCTCAAGCCAGAACTGGCAAGCATTTGCTTAGCTAGACTTCTGCAGTGGACCCCGCAAATAACAAACCACATTGCCTTGGGCCAAGCTTCTGAGCGGGAAAGGAGCTCTCTGGAGGATCACTAGGCTAGGAGTATGTCTATGGTGGTTGATGTACCACACAGCAACTAAGGGTTTCAGAGATGGAGACCTATGCAGTTGTTTTTATTTGGGAAAAACTTTAGCCAGTAATTAGAATAACTGTTCTCTGTTGCCTTTAAAGGGATTATTTTAATGTTGCTACACCGATCTGATGTTTTGCAAGAGGGAGGTGTATTAAAACTTTTCAAAACCAATCACTCAATCAATATAAGATGGATAAGTCATTGTTGAGTATATCCGGAGAGGGTTAGAGATACTTTAGAAATTCGATCTTTGTCAACTCTGATAGGAATTGACCTCGTTCATACCTTCCAGAGTAATGTGAAGATTAGGGCTCACTTAACAACTTGCAGTTTCTGCTCACTGAATGCTCTGAATAGGATGGAAAAACCAGCCCATTTCCAGTGTGTGTCTATTTCCCACATGCTCATTAATAAATGCATTCCGATCCATGTCAGCTTCACATGTGTTCATTCACAAGTCCATTCCATCCTATTTATGGACCTTTATTTCAATATGTTTTTTATCCCAAAATAACTGTTTGTGTATTTTATCTCAGTGTACACACTCTAAATGTATTTCATCTCACTATAACATTTTTATGCCTTTGAGTCCAAAAATATATGGAAAAACTGGGAGAAGAGCAAAATCTAAAACATAAATATGCTCCAATCAATGTATTAGAACTTAGGTTAAGATCTCTGTGCACTGAATGAAATTCTCCTCCACCCCTAGTTCTGACACAGTCATAAGATAACAAAAAAAAAAAAAAAGAATAGCTTAAATGTATGTATTTTGAGAGAAAATGGGTTTAAAGATAAAATGCAAAATAATGTGGAAATGGAATGGCACAAACTTATGGATGAACAGAGGTAAGAGTGGCAAACTGGCTATAGATGTGCACTGGATTACTCCAACAGCAGAGAGATTATTCAATGTCACCACCAAAAGTACTCCCTCTCCAGCAGCCAACCACCTCACCTCAGAAGATGGGACACTCAAATTTGGGCCTCAGTGGAGTTTCTTAACATGTAGGTAGGTTCACATAAGTCATAAGAGAAGGATGTCCTTTGAGGAGCCCAAGCCTAGGTTGTTCAGGGCAGACAACTGGGTTGGGGGGCACAATACTACAGCCAGAAATTGCTTAGAGTGAATGCATTCCAGCAGTGGGTGGAGCCAGATTCAAAGTGTTTTTGGGTGGGCAGGTACACACACAATCACAAACCCTTAACAAACACAGGAGCATACACAGAAATAGATACAGTTGCTCAAACCTTAAACTTCAAATTGCTATTGCATCCTCCCAAAATTGCATCCATGCAATTGCAAAAGGCACGATACATTTGTGAGGAATGCAAAACACAAATCTGCTCAGAAATTTTCCTCTCTGTTTTGATCTTTTTTGCAGAGTCAGAAGCTGCAATTGCACTTTGCACAACATTATGGCCCTTTCCGTTCAACCACCAATGGTTGGGAGGGTACCACCTCCCCCACCCCACCGGCCAAATCCCTTTAAGAAGTTTTGCTGTGGGCATCATCTGGCCAGCCTGTGTGTGCCTTATCCCTGGTTTAGGACTTTAAAGATAAAAACTAGATCTTTAAGCACTAGTGAGTTTCAATCAACTCTATGAACTTAGCTACCTGGTCTCTGCATTCTGAACACTTCCCCCTCTATCCCTTTCTCTGCCAATCAAACCTGATGGGCCCTTACCTAGCACAAGTTCCTTAAGGATCTATAAAGGAGTCAGCCCTCCCACAAAACCTATGGACACTTTAGACTGGGAGCCTCCAATTCATCCTCTCAAACTGTTTTCTGTACCATATCAATTTACAGGTGAGCACAATAAAAAAAGCAAGCCCACAGATGTCCCACTGCTTGCAAAATGGAACTGGGAGCTGTCTATTTGCCAGCATGTGGAAGCAGCTGGAAGGAATTGCTGGGCAGTGATTGCTCCGAACAATAATCCTATCATTCGGGCTTACTGTGATCAGGCTTGGAGAAAAATCAATCCAAAACTGAGATTGGATACAGCAATACAATATTTATGGCTTGAGCAGTTGAGTCAGGTGCTAACCAAGTAAAGTGAGGCTGAAGTTTTTTTCCCTCCTCCCCACTTGTGGAGCTTTGACTGCTTCTGCCCTCAAGTCACAAGAAGTTTTACTTGTGGATGTTACATTTTACCAATCAGGAGCTAGAGAACAGCATCATAAGGTCTTTGTTAGTGCTGTTTTCAGCTTGCCAGAGGAATGCTGATTTCTTGTCAGTTGCACTGCAGCCAAGAGAGCACAAAAACCCAAGACTCTGGGAGCCTAGTTTTAATGTTATTCTCCATGAAAGCAAACCAGTGCATTAAGAATGGGGACAACTCTTGGGCCCAAGAAATATCCCTCCATGCTCCTCCTGTATTGTGCATAGGACATACCGTTCACTTGGAGCTGTACCTGTTTCATTGTACACAGGATCTTCCAGACCCCACAACCCACATATGCAACTCTTTCAAACCCTGGAAATGTCAGGGCTGGGAGCAAGGTTGTAAGTAGCCTGGGAGCCTGTCAAGCAGGTGAGCAGGCCTGAGCTCAGGAAGACAGGACAAAAATTAACAGGTATACATAAGCTATTGGAAACCCAATGACGCTTACTACCTTTTGGCTATCTTCACAAGTGCAATGATGATATCACAGCAGCACAAAGAGTGAGGCTCTTGGGTTCTGCTGCTGCAGTCACTGGTTTGAGACAGTGACTGGTTTGAGACAGTGACACATTATTGGACACGAGAGAAAGATTTGAAAGATCTCACAGGGAGATGAAGGATGGAGGAAAATTACTTTCATTCCTCATTCTCTATCCAACCTAATTTGAACCTTCTGGATTAAGACACAGATCAGAACATAATTATCCTTTGGATTTAGTACCTTTTAGTACCTTTCAGAATGTTGCAGTGCAATTCCTAGCTCCATCCCAACTCCAATATACCAAAATATTTTTATAGCATATTTTAGGATAGAATATATTTAGATAGGCGATTGATTCTATTTAAATGCCTATTTTGTAATTAATTTTTTTAAAAATAAGATTTTGTTTTAGAATCATAGAATTACAGAGTTGAAAGGGACCCTGAGGGTCATCCAGTCTTTATTTATTTACATGTTTGTTTGTTTATTGGCATACTTTTTAAAAAAGGAACAAATCAGATTAATGCCAAAAGAGGATGGGATGTATTTAGGAATGTACACATGTGAAATGGGCATGGACCAAAAGCAAAATGACCAGATGATCCTTGACGTCCCCTCCAACTCTACAATTCTATGTCTCTTTGGCCTGCTCCTGCCTAACAGAATTAAACATCTTAAAATCTGCCATTCCACATACGCTGTGGCAATGGAAGTGAGATGCGAGTGAGCTTCAGACTGACTCCTCCTAGATTTCAATAGGAAAAGTACCCTACCCTGTTGTTTGAGTCACATCATCACAGCCCAGCTACAGTGAAGTTACCACAATTTGCCATTTGGGTGGCGTTTCATAAATGGTGTTTTGTTCCCCTATAAGAATGTAAGAAGAAAATGCTGGATCAAGCCAATGGCCCATCTAGTCCAGCATTCTGCTCCCAAATTGGCCAACCAGATGCCTATGAGAAGCCCATAAGCAGGACCTGAATGCAGACGCATTCTGACAACCTTTGATTCTCAGCAACTGGTATTCAGAGGCATACGTCCTCTCTTAGCAGAGGAAGAACATGGCTATTGTGGCTCGCAGCTGTTGGCAGCCTACGAATTTGTCTAATGCTCTTTTAAAGCCATTGGGGTTCATGGCCACCACTACCCACCACAGAAAATTCTCTAGTTTACAGATGTGATGTGTGAAGCTTTCTTCTGTCCCAAATCATTCAACAAAATGTGGTCTTACCTGGGAACAATTTGCATTCCTCCGAGCCCACCATTTTTGAAACTCTTCTTGACCCCTCCAGTCTTGCAGATCGGGTGGACTGGAAATTCAAATTAATGCCCTTTCAAAGGTCAGCGCACCTCCGTGTAAGAGGCTCCCTGGGATTTTGCTTGCTCACTGCTTTACAAGGTACCTCTCACTTAATGTAAAGCCAGGGAATCTATTTTCCTCTGTCAAGTAGCGGAGAATGTATATCCCCACTTCAGCATCAGAAAGACAGTTTCGCCATATCAGCATCTCTGCTACTTGCTGCACCGCAAAGTGAGTCTCTCCACGCTGAACTCAGGTGCAGAGTGCCCTTCAGTTTGACATTTAGCATTTCATAAGCTTCTGCTTTAGGCAAAGGAACAAAGGACGGATGATACAAAAGCTGGAAGGAGTGGGCTTCTCTTGTAGCATTTCATCCACAGCACACTGCCTAGCAACCAACTCACCAACGCCTCATGCAAAAGAAGCCATACAAGGAGAAGTAGCCGGTGGGGCAGCCATGCTGACCTGACCTCCCATTGCCAGCATCACTATGAATTAACAGGAAGGAGAGCAAGAGGGGCAACGTGGCGAGGAGGTTGATGTGGTGCAGGTGCACCAGCAGAACCAATCCAGTGCTCCCCATGGTGCATTTGCTGCCACCTTGATCCTCCCACTTTTCCTCCCAGTAATTTGCAGTGATGCTGCCGATAGGAGACCCAGTAAGTACTGCTGCTCCACCCTCCCAACTCCTACTGCATACAAATCTGTCTCTGAGATCAGCAACAGAAGCCCTTCTCTGACTTCCTCTGTTATCAGAAGTTAGATGGGCAGAGGGCCTTCTCTGTAGTGGCACCTTAGCTTTGCAAGTCTTTCCCCAGAGGAGGTAGCAACTAATCTGTAAATTTTTGTTTCTCGTGTTTTTCAATATTAAGCTTAGATTGCCCCGTTTCTGCAAATGTATGAAGATGATGGTGATGATTTTTTTTTTAATAAAAAGAAAAGAGCCACATGGAAATTTGTAGAAATTTCCAGGCAAATCCCTCCAAATATACATAACTTTATATGCAATTTTGTTCAGCATATGGATTATTGAAAGTAATGTTCACTAATTATTCACATGTTGCTATGCATTCTTTATGGTGAAACTCAGAGCAGAGCAATTTTGGAAAGAGAGGCAAGTTTCAGTTTGCATATTGGATTGGGAAATGATGCAAATTTAGTAGATTCACTTTAAAATTTAAACTGAACAAATTTCTCCCCCATCTCTATCCTAGGGAAGATTATCTGGTGCCATCTCTACTGTCACTTCAGCTTCACCCTGAGGCCGCCCTACATTTCTAAGCTTGCCATTAAAAGAATGATGGCTTTTATACTGGCATTATTCTGTGATGCTGCTTTCTTCTTCCATTTATTGGTTCATTGTTATTTTAAACCTATGGATCTGTAAGCCACTTGCGTTTAAAATGGAAAGATAACCCAGGGAAAAGGGTTATTTATAAACAGGCATGAAAACAAATGGACACAATTCAATGTAATTATAGAACTACACAATGCTACTAAGCCATGATGGCTATGATCTGCTTTGACAATTGGAAGCAGAAATGTTTTTGAAAGGACAGAGGTCCTGTGGCTGGGACGGGGCGATATGGGATTGGGGGAGCAACTCCCATCTCTTGCGGGGGCGCAATTAGTGCCAGCACCGTCCGTGAAGAGTTTGGGTGTAATCTTCGACACCTCCATTTCCATGGAGGCGCAGATTGCAGCTATAACAAAGGCGGCATTTTTCCATCTCCGCCAAGCTAAGCAGTTGGCTCCTTACCTCTCTCGCCCTGACCTAGCCACTGTGATCCACGCGACGGTCACCTCCAGACTGGATTATTGTAACTCGCTCTACGTGGGGCTGCCCTTGAGACTGACCCAGAAACTCCAGCGGGTGCAGAATGCTGCAGCGAGACTCCTTACGAGGTCTTCGCTGCGAGATCACATTCACCCGGTGCTACACCAGCTGCACTGGCTCCCGGTGGAGTACAGGATCAGGTTTAAGGTGCTGGTTTTAACCTTTAAAGCCCTATACGGCCTAGGAGCCTTGTACCTACGGGACCGCCTCTCCTGGTATGCCCCACAGAGAAACTTACGGTCTTCAAATAAAAACATCTTGAAGGTCCCAGGCCACAGAGAAGTTAGGCTGGCCTCAACTAGAGCCAGGGCTTTTTCGGCTGTGGCTCCGATCTGGTGGAACACTCTGTCACAAGAGACCAGGGCCCTGCGGGACTTGACATCTTTCCGCAGGGCCTGCAAGACAGAGCTGTTCCACCAGGCCTTTGGCCAGGGCACAGCCTGACTCCCTCCTTCGGCAATCTTCGCGGAGCTCTGGCCCAATGGTTGCCAGTGGCTTGAATTAATTAATTTTATAATGAATGATTTTAGAATGTTGTTTATGCTGTACTTTTGTACTGTTTTATTGTTGTTAGCCGCCCTGAGCCCGGCTTCGGCTGGGGAGGGCGGGATATAAATAAAATTTATTATTATTATTATTATTATTATTATTATTATTATTATTATTATTATTGTTAAAGCAGTTGCTGGAAATCACAGGAATCACTGAATCATAGAATTGTAGAGTTGGGAGGGTCATCTGGCCCAACCCCCTGCAATGCAGGTATATCAGCTAAAGCATCCATGAAGAATAGCCATCCATAGAAGCATAGAATTCTATGGCATAGGAGCAGAGAGTCCTGTTTGACTCAGGTCCTGCTTGCAGGTTTCCCATAGGCAACTGGTTGACCAATGAGAGAACAGGGTGTTGGACTAGATGGGCCATTGCCCTGATCCAGCAGGTTCTTCTTATGTTCTTAGGAGAGAGCAATCACTCATTTTATCAGAAGATTTATACCTCAAATTTCAATTGAATGATTCCCAATATGACTTTCAATGGGGTTGGATAATACAACTACACCCATTACACAAAAGTCAGTGGCTCGTAGCTTGGGATAGGGAAGAAATTCAGTTCAATTTGCCTTTAAAAGCAAACCTACTTAATTCACTGGCTGAATCAATAGGTGGAGCGAAATCTGATCATCCTTTGAAATTCACACATCTGTGAATTTTGTAATACAGTTCTACAGTCAAGTAGCATACGTAGAATCAAAGACTTGGGGAGTTGGAAGGGACCATAAGGGTCACCCGGCCCAAGCCCCTGCAATGCAGGGATCTTTCACCCAAAGAGGGGCCCAAGCCCCCAACCCTGAAATTAAGTCTCTCATGCTCTTCCAACTATTATTTGACTTAACTAAGCTATCCCATGTGTACACACACATACACAAACACCAGGGTGCAATGTATCATCTGTGTAAGCATGATGCAAAATGCATTCCATTAAAGGAAAATCCTTGCAAAAACTTGTATTTTAGGCAAAAAATGAATATAAAAATGTGGCTATCAGGAAAAATTTGTACGGGAATACTCATTATGTGGAAATGTAGAGAACTGAACTTACGATAGGCAAAATGATAAGCAGAGAGAAATTGAAATTGGCATGTTTGCCCAGTCCTAGTCTTGGTTCATGGATGTGGAACATGCTACGGATGTGGGTTCTAATGATATAAGCTATGCCTTCCAACGTGTTGGCTGTTGTGGTGTAGCGAGGGGACTTTTTTCCCTGTGTTGTGGCCACTCTTAGTCCCCTGTACTTTCTCCTAAGTGCATTAGAGGTAGAAAGTGGAACCAGGTCCCCAGAGAGACTGAGAAAGGAACCCCCAATGCAGCCATGCCGCTCCCCACAGCCCATGATAAAGCAGGCAACCCAGATAACATCACTAATACCCATCGCCTCAAAGGCAAGTGATTGAAGTCTTTCTTTCTAGGGCATCAATGTGTCTTCCTCATAGCACCAGACACTTAATGTTTCTCCATTTTCCATGTCATCTCTTCACTTTCAGCCTCCCCCCTCCCCCGGTTCGATCTCTGGGGAGCGGGCTGGTTGGATTTATAGGGTTGTCCCAGTGACACACCGTCTCAGTAACTGCAGAATGGCAGTTGTAAAAAATCCCATTTGCCAACCTATTAGAATCCTATTAGTACTCCCGGCAGAGGAATAACCTGGGTCCTCTCTGTGGAATTAGAGAGGCTCACGGGTACTGGCGCCGCAGCTTTATGGCCCTCCCCCCCACACAACTCAAGAGATCAAACTGCTAGATATAAAGCCTTAGGCAATGAGTGTCCTTGGTCCATAAGCCCCATGACAAAATACTTTTGAAAAGAACAGGTTGGACTGACAGCGCAGCGGCGAAGCGACTTGAACACAGCTGTGCTGAGGGAATTAAACAGGCGGCTGGAGAGTTTGTTTGAGGCGCATTTCCAGAGGCGATGGGAAATCCAGCTCGGTTTTTGGGTACTCGTTGTTGCTGCTGTTTCCTTTCAGTCAAATGAGGAAGATCTGCACCTTGCAATTTACAGAATCAAAGCCTCGGTATATTTAATCCAATTCTTCACCCTCTGTGTTTGTTGACCCAAGCCAAAAAACATAATGTAAAAGAAGAAAAAAGGAGCCGGTCCTATCCAGGGGTTGTTCAAAACTAATTTTCTAGGTACATGGGGAAAGCATTTTCAAACACAAAAGCCTTCGCTTCCATGGATTTGTCCAATCTTCTTTGAAAGCAAATCCAAATTTGTGGTCCTTGTTGCCTCCTGTGGGAGCGAGTTCCCTAGTTTAACTACGTGCTGTGGGAGGAAGGGCTTCTCTCCTGGCACTGAATTTTGCTGCCTGGCACCACTCCCTTAAAGCTGGGCCCCATCCTGCCCATGCATACTCAGTTCCCTCATCTATCAAACAGATGCTTGGTGGGTAGGAGGAGAGAATGCAATTTAACAGGGGAGAGCTATCCCTTCACACTGTCTTGCCCACACTCTTCTCAGCCTGTGCAAGAGCTGTTTGGCAGGCTGGGAGGTGCTTGGTTTAAATGGGCAGGAAGGAACAAGGAGAAGAGAGGTGTAGCCATGTTTGTGTGTGAGAGAGAGAGAAAATGAGTGTGCATGAATAAATGCATGTGTGGATGCTCCCACTCACCACCAGCCCAGTCCCTGCCATCCATTATTTACTACAGAGACAGCTTTATCACCTATATACCTGTAGATCACTCTATTCTGTGGGAAAGTCTCTCCTGCAAGTTCCAGATATCTCAGAAGCCCTCTCCGCAGTTAGTCAGAGCAGAGCTTTTCATGTGGCTGCCCCATTCTGTGGAGATACACATCTGTATTCTCTGGCAGCTGTTGAAGTCATTTCTGTTCTGGGAGGCTTTCCACCTAGCAGTATGTGGGATTGTCTTGGAGTGGCGCTTTTAAAGGTGATTAATATGTACATTGCAGTAGTAATAATAGAAATAATTGTCCTATGAACTGGTGTGGCCCCTGACTGCCCATCTACTGCCAAATAAGTCTCTCAGGTGCACTTACTTGGAAGTATGCTCCATTAAACTCAGTACTTCCTTCTGAGTAGACACACCAAAGATCACACTGTCAAAGATCTTTTAGATCAAGCTCTGGAGTCCCTCACCCCATCTTTCAATGACCCCACAAAGAAGTCTTTGGATATGGGACTCTTGTCCTTGAAAAATAGATGGAACCTATGACCCTACAGATGTTGTAAGGCTCCCATCATCCTTGACAACTTGTCAAGATGGCTGGGGCTAATGATAAGTTTGGATCCCAGTGACACCTACTGAGCCACAGGTCCTCTAACCTCTGCTCTGGAACCAAGACCCCAGGAGTTTCTCACAAGTTTTTGTCTTTGGAGTTCACAGAAGGCAAACTAAGAGGACAGTGGAGGAATTGATATATAATGGCGGATGGCTTACTCAGCACTGCTGTAAATAGTTCATGAGCTCACCAAGATTTATTGCCTCCTGTGCTAACGAGTTTGCCTCCTCCGTCTGGGGATTAAAGGCACTGCTGAGTGGACGTGCAGAAATGGCTTTAAATTACAAACCCAGCTGGACCTTTTTGCGGTGAGGGATGAGTCAGGCCATTTTACTGGGAAAACCCATAGCTATTTTTTATTATTATTATCTCATGACCAGGAAAGACCATACATATGGTTAGAGCCCAACAAAGGGCAGTGAAAGTCCCAGATCAATTTTAGTGATGCTCCCATAGGTCGCTCAGAAACTAGGGTAGAATTGGAGTTTTGGCATTCCATCCCTTTGTCACGCTCTGGTGTGACCAAGGTGGACAATCCAGGGCTTAATTTTAAATAGCCATAATAATAAGCATGAACATAGTACAAGGCCCGAATTCCAGATGCCCCAATCACATTCTATGAAACCAAGTAAATGGGTTGTAATTATCAAGACTGTTGACCCAATGGCAAAACCCGTTCTACCCCATAAACTTTGCAAGTTTATTCCTCATTCCCAAAAGTGTGTTTAGTGCACTTCTTTACTTTGTCCCATACACATGCAATGGTTACCACCCAGTTTCCTGGGGGTGGGCATAATGCTGTTTGGGGGTAGATGCTGAGCTGAGCTTAAATTTATTGGATGTTATTTTGCTGGCCAAAGGTCATCACCCTGAGCACCTTCAGTTACACTGAAACAGAACACTCAGTTCTTCTAATGTCCAGCAGGCCTCATCGCTTGTGAAGTATAATGGACCAAAGTCTTCTCAGTGGCCTTTGGAGGTCTTATATTGTGCATCTCTTGGATCTATTTTTGGGTGGTGGTTTTATCCTTAGAATCTCTGTGGAATTAATTTCAAAAGTTCTTTTAAAACTTCCTAAATCATTGCAATGCTGCTGTAGTTTGAAATGAAGTTGTAAGCTACTTTTTTGAAGAGCGGGGTGTAAATGTATTATAGGAAATGTATAATAGGGAAAAAGGGGGGAAATTGAACACTTTTCAGAAATTTCTCAGAATATCTTCCATCTGGCCACCCCCACAAAATGTCCTTGGGTGATGCTAGTCCCAGACATCTGCGCGGGATAGAGGAGAGGGCTACTGATGGCTACCAGGCATTGCTTTGCCTCCACAGTTGGAGGCAGCAATGCTTCTGAATACCAGTTGCTGGAAACCACAGGAGGGGAGAGCGTTTTTGTGCTCGAATCCTGCTTGTGAGTTTCACACAGGCACCTGTTTGGCTACAGAGAGAACAGCATGCTGGATCAGATGGGCCATTGGCCTGATCCAGCAATGCTTTTATTATGTTATTTTGCAAAATGTTGACCAGTTCTGCTTACTCTTGCCATTTACAGTGACCAATAAAATGCCAGTGGATGGAGAATGAAAGGATATGTGCTAATTGTGGGCACCACCCCTGAGAAATCTCTGAGGTACTTATACTCCCCTTGGAGAAATTTTGGGAAATTACACCCTCTATTTATCTACCAATAAAAGTTGGAGAAATTCAAGAGTCTATTTACACACAACTCGGCAGGGTGTGGGGGCACTGCTGCATGGATGGGAACTTATCCTTTCTCTGCCTCCTGACAACGAGTGACCCAGTTTTGACTAAGAATTCCTCAAATGAGCACAATGCCCCTCTATGTTCAGAGCACACATTGGAACCTATTGCATGGACCCAGGGTGCTTGCAAAGTCTACGTCTCCCCCTCTCCCCAAGGAACAATGGCAGACATCTCACTGGCGGCAGTCACCAGAGCAGATGCCTGCCACTGCCACCCTCACTAAAGGTTAGCCCAGCTATAAAAAGTGCAAAACATTCCATACACAATTCACAATCCCCCGAGCCACTGAGCTTTATTATCTGCCTTCACTTTTTCATAGGGTGATATTTCCACCTGTAGGAACCATCAAGTCCAGCAGCCCACAGTAATATATGGAGTAATAGAGTCTGGGCACTGCAAGCTTAATCTTGTTTTCCTGAAGCCCCGGGTGTCCTCAGCAAAGCCAAGTTTGTCATTAGGAATTCCTTTCGCCTGATGGTAAGCTAGTTTTGTTTAGGGTTGTTATTATTATCCTCCCCTCCAAAGGGAACAGAAGCTCTTGAGATTGATTTATGACTTCCTTGATTCTTTTATGCAAACTGGCAAAGCTTCAACGGAATAAGTGAATGAAAGGGAGGAGGAGGAGAATAATAATTATTGGCGATGACCAGCAAAACTTTGTCACTGTTCCCTACACTGATCTTCCAAAGCAAAGGTGGCCTGGCCGGGTGAGGGGTGGGGGCAGGGGCAGAGACAGCTTGATGTGAGGGTGTCCCAGATTTCGGACAAAAAAACGTTGGAGCATATGGGAATCCAGGATCTGACCATAGCAGGTCACAGCCCAGAGCTTCCAGTGCAAATGAGGCTTGCTTGGACTTCATTTTTCAAATGCTGTTATCTAGTTGTCAAGCAATGCCAGGGAAATAGTGCACCCACTGTGGTGCCCTCCAGGTGTTATTGGACTACAACTCCCATCATCCCTCACCGCTAGCTGTGATGGCTGAGAATGATAGGAGTTGAGAGTCCAACGGCAGTTAAAATGCACCACATTGGCTATCCCTGCACTATAGAGGTATGTGGGGTACAGCAACTCTGTCCCCATCTGCGTCATGCCACCCAAGTGGCAGGTTCAGTTTGGTACCCAAAGCCCAGAGCTGTGCGGCACTCTCATCTCTTAGCTTCAGCGCTCACAGCATCAGGATGCAGAAGAGATAAACATCAGAGAGACTAGGTGCTGATGCTTCCACAATGCCTTAATCTGTTTGGAGCTATTTGACATTTTCCAGTTGGAATCTCGGGCTTTATCAAACCTGTGACAGCCTGGTGACTTGCCAGAGAACAATGGCGAGGACTTCCTCTTGCTGCATAGATTGCTGAGACGCCTCACCCCTAGCAGAGCTCAGAGCTCAATTGGCCTCTTGGAGATACCTTGTGGTTTTCCATTTTGGAAAAGCCAATGAGAGGCGATCTGAGGGGGCATTTCATTTGATCACGCAGCTCTCTCTGTGGCAGGGTAGGTGCACATTATGGATATGGCTTTTCACTTGGGGGCTAGAACATCCCTTAAAGGGGTGGGGAGGGTGGATAATGGAAGCAAACAAAAGGTTCCCTGTTCATCCATGTCCTCCCATCCAGACACGCACCCGCTGTGGCTGCTTCACAGAGCTGCCTTTCTGACACCCAGGCAGATTTGCTCACAGTGTGTCCGGAGGCAGCACCAGCAGAATACGAATGAGCGGAGGAGGAGGCCCATGAATATGCAAACACCAGGAAAGCTTCCAGCCTGGCGGAATTAACATTGCTAATGAAATAATCACATGGGCAAGATGTTCAATCGCTGGCCATTTTGTGGCATCCCTGGAAGACCCTGATAATGCAGAATGAGAGGAGAAATATTTCCTCAAAGGTCTGCAAAGAATCTTCACACAGGCCCTCCCCTCCCCACATCTTTTTGTTCATGGTCCCCTTTTCGAGTTTTAAACCTCCTTCCTGGGCAACCACGGGCAGTCACTCTTTTGCCTCTGAACATGGGATGGGGGGTGGGGAAGTCATCAGTAAATCTAGCTCCTCTTAATGGTAATGCTGAATCAGAGGGATTGTGACTGCGTTTTGATGCTAAGTCAGCAATGGGGGAGCCAAACCTGCCTCTGTGCAAAGGTCCAACATAACAGCTCTCACACAGAGGAACTATGTCAGGAGCCGCTTTCTAAAAGGATAGTTCTGCTTTCAAGCACCCATGCAAATAAGTTCTTAAAAGATATGTGCTGTCAGGCTCCCATCCCAAAACACCACAACAGCAGCTCTTACTTAAGAGCACGGAAGAGCAAGAGGGCAAAATTGCACTTCTCCAAATTTTGTGATACAGTTCTCCAACTAAATATTATGTATACAAATGTTTTTGTTAGGGACATAAAAATGCACCTGTTTGTGAAAATGGCATTAAAACTGTATTGTATTGTGAAATTACAAAGGATGGTTCTGCTCCCTCCCCCACCCCAAAAAATGTGGCAAAGGTGTGACAAAGCAAAGCATTATTGGTAAATGTTTTTGAAATAATAAGATAATGTTTGCAAGTTGAAATTCCACTAGACCCTTTGATCTGCTTACTAAGCTATGCTGAGAGTTGAATCCTGCAACCACACAAGATCCTGATTCTACATCTCTTAAACACTGCAAGGCTATTATATGCAGAGTTTAGAAAAACACCCACAGACCAACTAAACAAGATATCGTTAGAAAGATTTGTGAACAGTTAAGCCTGATTAAATGAGCAGCAATGTTAAAGAATAGAGATAACGATCAAAGGGAATTAGTAAATGGAGTCTGATGGCAATTTATGTGAAAAGTGAACTACAAATATCAGGTGCTGGTGTAGATTATGTATTTTAACAAAGGGCAAACGTATAGAATGTCCCCAGTTGTGCAAACAATTAAGAGATTATCCATTATGTTTGAGCATATGCCTCTCTAAATATTGGTTTATA
Source organism: Podarcis muralis (assembly GCF_964188315.1). Lineage (NCBI taxonomy): Eukaryota > Metazoa > Chordata > Lepidosauria > Squamata > Lacertidae > Podarcis > Podarcis muralis. The sequence goes on from NC_135669.1 coordinate 26,931,883, forward strand.
CTTTGTGTTATTGCTCAGCTTCAGGGGACAAGGATCCCAGGAGTCAAAGTGCATTTGCAAGGTGAGCTTTTGGGCTTACTTCATCTGGCAATGGTAAATAAAGGAAGGGGGTGGGAGATGTTGGCTGATGTCTGCATCTAGTCATAGAACTGTAGCCAACGTTCTCTGTCCACACAAGCAATGGGTCTTGCGCTAGTGGACAGGTGAGTTTTAATGTCGTACAATGAAACAGTTGCACTAGTAGAAACCCATTGTTCAACAGTGGTTTGTACCTACTATGTTTGGTACAAACCATAGTTTTGAGAGGCAGTATGGTGGAGGTAGCATTCTAATGAGGCTATTTTAGGTGCTATCCAGGTTGCAGGCTTCAGCCAGAACTGACATCTAGCTATAAACTGAGTAAATGTGATTATTATTATTTTGTTCTCCCCCCTCTTAACAAACCACATGTGAAAAAGGAAGATGGACCTGTCCATGCCAGCCTGTACCGAGAAACCATCCATGCCTAGGACCTGGTTGCACTGTCTCTCTTTCATCAAAATGCACCAGTCATTGCAATTGCAGGACCATTAAAAAGCTACCTTATACTGAGAAAGACTATTTGTTTATTTAGCCCAGTACTGTCTACACCAGGCATAGGCAAACGTGGTCCTCCAGATGTTTTGGGACTACAGGTCCCATCATCCCTGACCACTGGTCCTGTTGGCTAGGGATGATGGGAGTTCTAGTCTCAAAACATCTGGAGGGCTGAGTTTGCCTAAGCCTGGTCTACACTGACTAGCAGCACCTTTCCAGGATTTCAGGCAGGATCTTCTCTCAGCTCTACCTGGGGATTGGACCTGAGGCCTTCTGCATTAATCACCCAGCCACAGAATTTCAGCCTGTGCACACCAGCCGTCCTGCAAGCAGGGGTCCCCGTAGGGGGTGCTGTCAACCCAGATTGTGTCCCCTATTGGGACACATTATGCAAAAGCACCAGTTGCTTTGTAAGAGTTAGGAGGTGATCAGAGCCCTGATAATTCGGGAAAGGGGGAAGGAGCCAAGTAATATTTCCCCCCTCTGCTCTCCTTTGTCAAATTTACTGCAGTGGAATAATGTTTTCAGAAGAGATTTGTCATTGTTTGTGGCGTCTTGGAAAGCTCCTAAATATGCTCGATGCAATCGCGGATGTAAATTGCAGAGAAGAAAAAAGCAATTTGCAAGACATTAAAACCCCTGCACAGGTTTCTTCAAAATGATCAATGCATGTAAACTGCAACGTTATCTAGATAGGCAGAGGCTAGAGATGCCTACTGAACGCAGGTCACATACATGCTGGAGTCTCCCCCCCCCCCTCTGTTTTACAGGGGATGGCCTTCAATTCCTGCTATTTGCCCAGGGAAATCCTGATCTCAGCTTTGCTGGGTCGGGGACGGGGGCAGGTGGTAGATTTTGCTGTTGTTCAACCTTCCACCCCCTTGCCCCAAGACACTGAAACCTTCAAGCAGCATGGACACGTTCTGTCCCAGCCACACCCCAAATAAATGCATGTGAATGTACACAAAGGTATCTTGTGGTAGACAATTTGCCACTGCAACCACCAAGGCTCATTTTGAAACAAAATTGTCCTGAGAGGAATCGTTAACCAGAAGTAACACTCGCACAGATGCTCCTTGCTTTTAAATCAGTGCAAGACAGGATACTGCAGAATCAATGCATCCAGCAGGTTCCTAGCAACATGAAATAGTGCACGGGTGGGGTGTGTTGGGGTGTGCATGGTTCTGAGCCACGCAATAAACCAGGGGTGAGCGACCTGCAGGCCTTGGCCTTCTGCAAGGTCAGACCTCTGGCAAGAGCAAACTACACTTCATCTTGGGAAGGAGAAGGAGAGAGAAGGAGAGGCAGAAAGGAAGAGGGGAAAATGTTGGTGGAAGAAGGGGGGGTTGTGGAGGAAGAAGGGGGTTGGCTCCACCCACATTTGGCTCTGACCCTACCCAATATTGCCTTCCTGTGCCAGTGAACCTTGGTGTGAACATATCACATAATTGTAGAGTTGGAAGGGACCCTGAGGATCATCTAGTCCAACCCCCTGCAATGCAGGAATATGCAGCTGTCCCATACGGGGATCAAACCTGCAACCCTGGTGTTATCAGCACCATGCTCTAACCAACTGAGCTGCATATTACTAGTTCACAACTCCATCCTTTTTTCCTTCTGTGAATTGCTGGCAGCCATGGCATTGACTAGCAGGTTCCTGTAGACCTTTTCTTGGTCCCACCAACATCAGAGGCACGGGTTGGTGGCATGCCCTCCAACATCCCCCAGGTGAAAATAGAGACATTTCTCACTTTCCCCAACTGACCCTCCTTGACCCCCCCCCATGTTATGCCCCCTGCCCCCCTCAGAGAATTCCACAACCACTACACCAATGGGACACAAAGCACACATCCTCCGCTGTCCTGAGAAAACTCCTTAATCCCAGTTTGAGTTTTCTGGTAGATTTGCAAAAAGGGGAAAAAACACCAGTAAATAAATTTTTGAAAGGGGTGACATTAGAAAGGGGCAAGATTGGACGCAGACACACAAAGCATTTAGAAGAAGAAGAAGAAGAAGAAGAAGAAGAAGAAGAAGAAGAAGAAGAAGAAGAAGGAAAGAAAGACTCCTTTCATTCTCATCTGCTCCCTCTTTCTTCCTGCCCAGGGTGGCCCAGCACTCCCCCTGTCCATCAGAGACCAATGCATCACACACAGCAGGGCCTCAGCAGTGGCAGCCTCTTCTCCTCCTCCTCACCGCCCTCCAGCAGCTGCTATGAAGTGTCCAAGGGAGGAGACTGGCAGCAGCAGCCATGGAGAGGCCACGGAGAGGCAATGGGGTGCTCTGTCAACTTAGCTTCCTTCCTGAGCTTGGCGGTGGCAGCACTGGTAGGGGAAATAGGAGCATTCCAGGATCAAAACAGGAGCTGGAATAGCTTTTGTACTTCTCGGATACTTGGAGGGTATGTGGTGGTGACATGAGATTGAGTCTTTTGATTGGCTGCTCCCAGATTGTGGAATTCCCTCCCAGGAGAGGTCAGACTGGCTCCCTCTTTGCTATCCTTCTGCTGGCAGGCTAAGACAGGACTTATTCAGACAGGCCTTTGAAGCTAAAGTGCAAATGATGCTGATCACTGGACTGCTGTCAGGGCAAACTGTATTTTAATTCCTGGTTTAAAATAGGTTTTTTGATGTATTTTAAAGCCAGTGGATCAAGGGTGATGTGGGCTACAGGGTGAGATTCTTAGATTTAGTTTAGGGTTGTTGGTTGTTGTTTTTTAAAAAGACTTTTCCCATTAATTCTCTTTGATTTTGATCAAAAGGTCTCTTTTGTGAACTTACATTCTAAGAAAGGGAGGAGGAAGGACGGAGAGAGAAAGAGGCAAGATTAGAAGGGTTAAACGCATCTCTCCCCCAGCTCCATCGCAGGCAAAATTTCTGTCTCTCAATCAGTAATAGATTGCAATCAGATGAAAAGGTGCTGCTTGCATTAAACAGATCAGATGGAAGCAGGCGGCAGGAGAAGAAAGCAGGGGGAGCAGGATGCTCAATCTGGAAAATTTATGTCCGAGATCACAAAACAAAAATAAAAAGCCACTTCCTTTCACCTTGCAGTTACCTCTCCGAAGAGCACCATGCCCAGTGGCTCCCAAACTCCTGCTATCAGAAGAACTCTTTAAAAAGTTAGAAACGGAGGCATGTGCCACCCATCCATGGAACCTTGTCTATGTTCAGAATGGGCACCGGGAAGAACTGGCAGGTTGCAGAACAGCCCAGCCACTCTGTGCCTGAAGAAGCATGCCTCTTCGCGGAAAAGAGGCAAGCCCAGAACAGGGACACATGCAGAGGGACAATGGAACAGCCTCCTCTCAGGGTGGTGAATTCTGCTGCCTCCCTGCAACCAGAACGATTGAATGAATCAATCACATTCGATGCGACAACACAGCAAAACAATCCAGTAGTCCTGGTGGCTGATTAGGAGAACAGTGAATCAATCAGAGATGCAGTGGGCAGCCTCAGATGTGATTGCTTCCTTGGACTCTTGTGGCAGGGATCCATTCCCAAGTTTAAAAGATAAGGCAAAGAAAGAGGAGCAGATGTGCTTACCTATGCTCAAATTGTTGCAGACAGAATAAAGGCAGAACAGTGAGTAAGCATTAATGAGGCCCTTCACACAGGGTCAGATTGAGGTTTGATGAGGCCCTAAGCTACTGAAGGTAATGGGGCCCTCTATATGTCCAGCTGTCCTTTGTCAACAACAAATTGTCACTGTTTTTTGTGTTGAATATATGCTATATGGTAATTTATGGATAGGTATCTAAAGCCATTTGCACATAACAAAACACGTATTTTATCAAAGTAATTGTTGAACTGAAATACAATTAAGAAGAAGTATATTAATAGTGAAATTTTGGGTGGGGCCCTAAACTATAGCTTGTTTAGTTTATACGTCAGTCCGGCACTGTCTTCACACATCCTTTCTGTATGGGTTTTCACATGAGCACCAAGGTGGAACTTTTGTGGGCCCATTATTAGGGAAGCCAGTGTCAAATACACAATAATATGATCTGACTACAACACTGGGAAGAACCAGTTAAAGTGGAAATTAATGGCTGACTGTTGAAGTGAAAAATAAATCCATATGATGATATACGTTTTGCCTAATGGAAATGCCCTCACAGACTCTTGGAACTTTCTCCTGTGACACATTACTGGCTGGGAATTTGGTCTGAGTCTTCATACTTGAACCCCCAAGGGGAATATCCTCCACAACACCAGACCATTCACCCACCTTCTCTACCAACCAGTCTTGGTCTCCTCGCCCGCCTTAGCAAGTCTCTCAATCACTATTTTTTTTAAAGGATACTAATTTTCTCTCGTGTGCCCCCCCCCCTAATTTAATTCTCCACTTCTTTCAAACACCATCCAATGAAGCATCCAAATTACATCCAAATACCCTTTAAAAATGTTGAATTATGCAATTAAGAGCAGCGTGCTACAATAATAATGAGAAAAGGGAAGGGGGAGAGCCATTTACCCAGAACACACTGTGGACTGAAGCAAGAGCTCTTAGGTATTCTCCAGGAAAAAGAAAAGGAATAAAACTTTACACCTAATTTGAGCTCTCTCCTCTTTGCATCAAAGCAGACCCTCAAAACCACTTTGTTGCAACCATTCTGGGGCCTGCAGAGGAAAATGAGCTTCAACATTATCCCCCCCCCCCCCCCCCCGATCAGTCAAGCTTTCCTCCTCACTCAAAGCTGTTTCACGCTTTAAATGCCATCAACTGTAAACTGTAATTGTGAGATGTTTGCTTTGTGCATTTTTAATATTGGTGCATTTCATGATTTGATGAGTATTTTAGGATTTGCTGTTTCCAGGCTTGTGCATAACTCAGAGTATCATGCTGCAAAAAAGGGATGGGTATACATACAGGCTATTTTTATTTATTTGTAAGAAGAACTGCAAATGGCAATAGGACACAGGAACATGGAAAACTGCCTTAAACTGAGTCAGACCATTAGCACATTGTCTCCACAGACTGTCAGTGGCTCTCTGGGTTTTCTCACAAATATGGAAAATTCAACCTTGGATCATCCACCATCCTTGTGAACTACAGCCCTTCCCAAAGGAGAAGATTCACATACATTTCTCTCACTTGATGACTGCAGCATCAGGTGCTAACTTGCATGGTAGAACAACCCATCCCAAATCAGCCACCACCAACAGAACCTTGGTGTCACCTCATTTCCACTGAACCCTCAACACATTTCCAAGGAATCATATTCACATATTCAGTTGTGAATTATCACATGTTGAGTCAAATCAAAGTGTGAAGAATTAGTACATAGAAAACATTCATTCATGAACTGGTCTATTTTAGACTTACTGTGATCTGACATTCGCCAGTGTCCAACCCTGATCTTTCCACCACTGTGCACATTTCCATTACAGTGGTACCTCTGGTTACATACTTAATTTGTTCCGGACGTCCATTCTTAACCTGAAACTGTTCTTAACCTGAAGCACCACTTTAGCTAATGGGGCCTCCAGCTGCTGCTGCTCCGCCCCCGCCCCCCGCACGATTTCTGTTCTTAATCCAAGGTACTATTTCTGGGTTAGCGGAGTCTGTAACCTGAAGTGTATGTAACCTGAAGCGTATATAACCTGAGGTACCACTGTATATAGCAGTTCCAATGTGTTAAGACATTTGAATCTGGAAACATCTTGCGGCAAGGAGTTCCACAAACTTAAATGTGCATCACTTTAAACTTAAATGTGCATCACTTCAATTAAGTGCTTTCCAAGTCAGGACAGACAGACAAAGTCTGATATTGGTCTTTTCCATGCCATTCGTTATATCTGTCCTATCAGTCTAGCAAAAAAAAACACCTTGTACCGAAGTTCAATGGCAAACGGATGAAAAGCAACCATTTCACCCCGACTTTTGCTTTGAGGCTTTGGCTTGCTTTGAACACAGAGCTCAAAGTGATGTTGCTCAGTCACACTTTGATGGCCACGTAGGTGGAAGCTGAACAAAAAGCTCCCAGGAGACTCAATGAACTCAAAGCCCCCTGCAGCTTTGGCATCATTTCGTCTTTGCCCCATATGCCACAGCCAAGGGCTCACTGATATAACTGTGCTCTTGAGGAAGAGCCATAGCTCAGTGGGAGAGCATTTGCTGTGCATGCAGAAGGTCCCATGTTCAATCCCCAGCAACATTTCCAGGTAGGGCTGGGCAAAGATCTGTGCCTGAAACCCCGGAACAAAAACCTGACTCAGTATGAAGTAGCTTCCAAACAGGGCATCTGGCACAGAATCCAATAGCATGGGCAAGATGCCGAGAACTCTTGCTTTCATTTAAAAAAGAACAAAAATGGTTCTAGTTCATAGCATGACAAAATAAGTGAAATGGCTTAAGCCAGTGATGGCCAAACTTGGGCCTCCAGCTGTTTGGGGACTACAATTCCCATCATTCCTGACCACTGGGGTGATGGGAGTTGTAGTCCCAAAACAGCTGGAGGCCCAAGTTTAGCCATCACTGGCTTAAGCTGTTTGCAAGCCAATTAAGAAGAATATATCCTGCCACAGAGCTGCCATCACACAGACATCAGTCTCAATGGGAAGCATCTGTCCCCTGATCTTCATGACTGCTGCTAAGCTAGGGGTGCAGCCAGGGGCACAGGAAGAGGAGAAGGACCAGAGCTGAGTGGAAGGGTGTGTGTGATGCATGCTTTGCATAAAGGAGTTCCCAGGTGCAGTCCTTCGCACCTCTGATTTTTTCTAGAAAAGCAGCAATTGGGTAGAATATGGTGGGAAAGACTGACAGTCAAAGTGGACAGGAGCAGACCCTCCAAGTGTCCCTATTTTCCAGGGACAGCCCTGGATTTACAGAAGCTGTCCTGGTTTGTGATTTGATCTTGGAATGTACCGCTTTTCCTTAGGACGCCCCTATTTTCATTGGAGAAATGTTGGAGGGAATGCAGTACTGGGCTAGGGCTAGATCAGGGGAAGGAGAAGGTGAGGCAACAGTGACAAAGGTGTTGATGCTGGGAACACCCACCTCCCAGTTACAGCACAGGCTACAAAAAAACCATGAGCTGTATTGAGTGTTGGCTTTGCAATATGGCAGGGATGGGAAATCTCAGGCCCTCCAGATACTGTTGGACTCCTGTCCCCCTCATCCAGTGTAGCCAACTGTCAGGAGTGATGGGAGTTGTAGTTCAGCACTTTGTGGAGAGCTACGGATGCCACACCATTGCTCTAGCAGAAAATGTCTGTGTCCATGCACAGCACAGCATCCCATTTTCATTTAACTGTAGCCCTCTGCACTCAGGAACATCTTTTTGGGGCACTCGGCAGCAGTTGGACTCTGTAGTAGGGACCAGCAAATATTGGGTGCCTGTCTCAGCAGCAGGAGTGCCACCCTGCATAATTGATCACATTCACACCATTTGAATGTCAATGCCCATCAACCAGGGTGTGGGTGTGTGCTGGCCCCATCAAATATTTTTTGGGAAGCAAAGGGACCTCAACCCCTAGGAATTGGTTCCTATGCTCAGCAGTGGCTGGTACCCATTGGGGCTGGTAGGGCAGAAGGCAGGGAGTCCAACAGTAGGTGGCGCCAGAGCCAATGACAGGCCGAGCCACCTAATGCTTGTTTTGCCCTCATCCTACTCTCTGCTGAATTTTACAGGGACCAGGCACTGAAACTACAGAGCAAGAAGCTGACAGGCAGGACTTCCCCCTGAACTGGCTATAAGCAAAAAGACAGGCAGGCAGGAGCTGGGTTGAGGGCAGAATGAGGTTTATGGGGCAGTGCCTCAATAGCCCTAATGGGCCATCCCCCACTGCCTTGACTTGCACAAGAGTAAGCTTCTTCTGTCGGTGCAAAGCCACCATTGGATACAACCGTATAACAATGCCCAATGGGCCTGTTAGCTGGGTGTGCATTCAGGGAAAGGATCATGCATTGCTAAGAATAACAAGAGGCCGTTTTTATTTATTTCCACGAGTCTGAATAAAGAAGGTGCTGAAACGAGGAAGACAAATAGAATATTGTGTTACAGAGAGAGATTCCATTTGGAAGAAGAGAGGACGGCCGGCTTCACCTATTCTTCCTATGAAATATATAGCCTCCCTGTTGCTGCCGTCTCCTTTATCTGTCCTCCCAACAGGGCAGAGCAAGAAAATAAATGGTTGTCTGTGCAATTTTCTTTCCAAACAAGAGATATTTACTCATGCACGCTTTTATGCAAGAAATCAGTGGTACGGAAGCTGACAGAAGGCCCTTGTGTAATCTGAAAGGAGTTCAGCTAGGTCTGACTAGTTTTGGTTAAACTGTCATGCAGTGGGATCCTGTGATTAGAGATGTCTAAGGAATGCGATCTTTGCAAAGTCTGCTATGAACTGACTTGATCCACACCATCCACACATATGTGTGGATCGAGATGTAGCTGTGCATTGGATTATGCCCTTCCTAAGGGAATTCATAAGTAGGACTTTAGTCAAACAGCCCTCTCTCTCTCTCCCAAGTTGTGCTCCACAGCAACTGGTACTCAGAGACATGCTATCTCTGATTCATGGCTAATAGTCACTGGTAGCCTTACAATCCTCCATGAATTTATTTAACCCCTTTGGAAGACAGGCAAGGCAAGATGGTGGTTGTCACTTCATTTCATGGCAGCAAATTCCCAAGATTATTTTCCCCAATGCAGTGAGTTTTTGTATGCTCCTTTGTATATCATTTTCATGAAAACATGCATTTTATGCACACTTTCCCCTAATATAATAATGTGATACAAAACAACATGATATGATGCAATAAAATACAATACAATTTGTACACACCTGGGGCTGGCTGATGGCAGACTGAGGTGGATGGGGCATCACCCTACTTTCTGATGTTAAGAGCTGTTCAACAGTGGAACAGAGTACCTCAGAAGGTAATAGAATCTCCATCAGAGGTTTTTCAACCAATGTTGGATGGCCATCTGTCAGGAATTCTTTACTGTGATTTCTGCATTGCAGGTAATTGGACTAGATGACCCCTGGGGTCCCTTCCCATTCTGTGATTCTATAGCCACTCTAATGGGATTAGTCTCCATTGCTTGCAGCATTCTCCTGAAACAGCAGGAGGAGCAACTCACTTCTAAGAAATGGCTTTGGCCAGATGTTGACAGCCTGAAAAGCCTTCTGGAAGAGGATGCAGCTGGCCAAGTCATTCAATGCCTAAAGGAGGAAAGACTGTCAGAATTTAAGGAGATAAGAAGAGTCCTGCTGGATTAGGACAATGGTCCATCTAATCCACCACCCTCTTCTTCTCACAGGGACCAAGCCGATGCCTGTGGGGAAGCCCGCAAGCAGAACCAGAGTGCTCTCCTCACTTGCAGTTTTCAGCATATAGGCATATAAAAAGGTAAAGGTACCCCTGCCCGTACGGGCCAGTCTTGCCAGACTCTGGGGTTGTGTGCCCATCTCACTCTATAGGCCGGGGGCCAGCGCTGTCCGGAGACACTTCCGGGTCACGTGGCCAGCGTGACATCGCTGCTCTGGCGAGCCAGAGCCGCACACGGAAACGCCATTTACCTTCCCACTAGAAAGCGGTCCCTATTTATCTACTTGCACCCGGGGGTGCTTTCGAACTGCTAGGTTGGCAGGCGCTGGGACCGAGCAACGGGAGTGCACCCCGCCGCGGGGATTCGAACCGCCAACCTTTCGATTGGCAAGCCCTAGGCGCTGAGGCTTTTACCCACAGCGCCACCCGCGTCCCCATATAGGCATATAGAATCAGGCAATGGAGGTAGAACATAGCCATTGTGGCTAGTAGCCATTGATATCACAGCTAGATAAAGAGCAGCATTAAGTGCACCATCTTTCTCACGGTGGGAGGTGGCATGGGCAGGATCAATGCATCCAACAGAGAGGAGAATGCAGGACAGGGGGGGGGAGGGAATAATCAGCACTCTGTTCCTGTTTGCAGTGCCAGTTCTCATCTATGTTTAACACACCACTGCTGTCTCTGCTAGTGACCGGCTTTGTGCAGAAGTAAATTGCTTCTCTCTGCCCGTTGTCGGCTGCCACCTGCATGTCTAATACAGCAGTCCTCAGAGCGAAATCCATTCCACCACGATCTCCCCCATTAAACTGCAAGTCTCTAAAGCGGGGAGATTTTCAAGAGGCACTTCTTGTCGTTTTAAAGGGTACACCTACGGACCACTCAACACTTTGCCACTGTGAAAGGGGGGAGGGAGGAAATGCCGACTGATCAGAAACCCTTGGCACTCCCCTGGACATTCTGCAGTCATTTACGCCAAGGAGGACTATTCAGGTTCATCTTGATATTTCAATTTAAGCAACTTTCGGAGGGTAAGTCTGGTCTTACCAATTTTGCCTGCTGTGTGGGAGAGGTCATTTGTCTGCTCTCAGTTCCCAATAACACATCCTGTGCAGGTGAGAGGCAGTGGCGCCTGCAGGGCACTTTGGATAACTTTATGGAACATCTGTGTTCAAACACAGTAGCACACCTGTTACTGGGGAACAAAAGTAAAATATGACTACAGTCAAACCTCAGGTTACAGACGCTTCGGGTTGCGCGATTTCGGGTTGTGCACCGCGCCAAACCCAGAAGTACCAGAACGGGTTACTTCTGGATTTCAGCACTTGCACATGTGCAGAAGTGCCACAACACGACCCGCACATGTGCAGATGCGGGGCTGCGGGTTGCAGGCGCTGTGGGTTGCGAACGTGCTTCCCACATGGATCATGTTCGCAGCCCGAGCATCCACTGTACTGTTGCCCTCCTATTCTGCTTCTGGGCTCATGCTCTTTAAGTCTCACTGCCCCCACCCATATTTTTGTACTTCTGCAAACCTTGAGGGTTCCACAACTTCCACTAACATCTCCATCTTCTGTGTGGAAAGTGATATAAGGATTGGCCACTGGGAAATGGGTTTGCTATTCGGGATGGACCAGTAATTGACAGTGTGATGAGGCAAAGGTGCTTTCCTGACCTCCCAGCAACTGAGTGGCTGATGTAAGCATGGGTGAAGAAGTGAGGAGGTGGCAAGGAGGGTGGCACAGTGTAAACACACCGCCAAGAGCATCAAACTTCCTCTGCTATCATGTTGGAAACTCATGGCCTCTCTGCTGCCTCCCCTTCCCTCTCTCTCCTAGGAAGCAGCAATGACTCACCAGCTAGGAGGCAACAGGGACTAGCAGGGCTCTGATGACTGTGTGGCAGAGGCAGCAGGGCAGAGGCTGACCCAGCGATTTATGGAGGTTTGTGCCACCTACGAGGCAGGAGCCAGGGCTGGAGGAAGCAGAAGAGTTGGAGCAGTCAGAAGTTGTGGAAGCAGAGGAAGAGGCTGTTTAGGTGCGGGGCGGGCTGGTTACTGTAAATCCCTGCTGCCCCGTGCCCCACCATTTCCAAAAACCAGGAGTGGCTTGAAGAGGCAAGTGCAGAGGCAACTTCCATGTAGGAAAAGTCATTGGTTGCTTGCCCACATTCCATCAAACAGGGCTACTTAAGCCTGGGAGGGGTGTGTGGTCCCACTGCTGCTTCAACTGTCCAGCCAGGGCACAAGCTTGGAACGTTCATGCCAGCTATGTAGCCGCTAGAAGCACAGGTGCATGTTGTTTTCAGTGCACCTTAGGAGCTGCTGTAAGTGTGTGCTGTTATAATAAAGAATTGAAGCACGGGCCGTTTGTCCTCCATCATGGGGTGTGTGCAGGGCAGGAGGTCTGGTAAAGATGTCCACCCCACCATGCTGCCCACTACTGAGATGGAACACTCTATTACAGTTGCTCATTGCCCCAGACTTGAGTTTATTTTGCAACATTTCCGCATCTATTTGCTGAGACTGCACCAAAAATGTGTATGCATTTCCACACACATTTCCCCATGGTTTTTGGTTTGCAGTGTTGCCCTATATATGCATTCCTACAATCAGCCCCTGCCCCAATAGAATGCCTTTCTTTTTTTTTTCTTTTTTTGCACACTATTTTCACAAATACACCCAGTTTTGATATGCATTTGTGTGAGAGTGTGGCTGAAGAACTCCACTGCGAAAACCTGGAGCAGCGTGGATTTCAAAGGACAGCTGTGCTTTGGTTCCTGTGTTGGCCAGGAAATGTGAATTAGGGAGGTTCACATTAAAATGCAAACCAGAAAGGCTTTTCTCATTCCTCGCTATTTGCTATTAGTATATAGGATCCTGGCACTTAGCATCTCAAGGATCCAAGCTTGTTAAAAACCAAAAAGGAGGGGAGAGAAACACTAAAATGAACAAAAGCAGCCACCACACACAAACAAAACAGGGTGATTTTGTGTGTGCCATCCCTGCTTTTCATTAGCAAAGAGGACACTTATCAGAACACAGGCAGCAAATTAGGCTTGCATCACCACCTCCTTTCCTTTGCATCCCAGTTTTTAAAGTATATTTAAAAGCCCAGTGAGCCTCCCTCTACCCAGACAGCCCTGGGGGAACAGAGAAGGAGCGGGAATAGGAATCTGTCTCTCCTGTTTATTCCACAGGCAGAGGGTTGCCTCAGATCAGGAGAGTTAGGGAGCTGTGTCTTCTCCCGTGCAGCCGGCTTCATGTTCACAGAGGAAATTGATATTTGCTGCAAATTATTTTGGATGATTTACTGGAATGAATTAACTCCCCGGAACGTGGGGGGAATTTGAGTGATGGCATCTCCCCCACTCCCCAATCCTGTATTTACATGGCCAGCCTTCTGCATGGGTGGGTGTCATGAACTGAGCATCCAATCATGGGAGACAGTTAAGGAAGAAGCAGAAGAAAAGACCCAATGAACTGTGCCTCAGTGTCCCTTTGTGTACCAGTGATTATAATATTTCTACCAACCATGGTAAGAAGCTGTTAGCATGATCCTTGGGGGAATTGCATGTCATTATGAGGGTATCTGTGACTTTACTCTGTCAGCTTCATGAAACAAAACCACAGAGCTGGGTGGAACACTTCTTTCTCAAGTTTTGCAGGAAAAATTGTCTAGGTCAAGTCAAGTGTAGCTTAAGAAAGTAGAGTGGATCGACACCTGCAGCAGAATGATGGGATAAGAGTCCTAAGATGAATAATGAATGGTACCACTTCAGGTTGCCGGGGGCGGATGAGAGGATACAGTTTTTGGATGCTTCTCCACCTTTAGAAGAAAAAAATCAATGCAAATAGAAAACAAATACAGCAGGGAAAACTGTGGTTAGAGCTTCTCTCTTTGCTAGTTTTCTATCTGCGGAGAAGGTGGTGAACTCTCCTTCCAACTCTCCTCAGAAGGTGGTGGGGAAGGAAGATGCAGCCAACTTGTTTTCTGCTCTCCCAGAGGAGAATCTGACTAAACATTAATCAGAACGTTCTGATTGTTAAGAGCCAGAGGCACCAGCTTGTGAAAGTGATGGGGGTGGGGACAACGTTGAAACGCATTATGTCCTGATGTCCCGACATCACGTGTGTGACGTCAGGATGTTGGGAGGAGCTGGGGGTAGAGCTGATCACACAGCCATGAGGCTCAGTAGCTGGAGGCTCATCCTCCGCCTCCTCTTGGCACCAACACCAGCAGGAGGCTGCTTCAACCTTCCTTCCCCTCTACAGTAGGATGAGAAGGAGAAACCGGCCGCTGAAGGCATGTTGCACTCTGCTCCACACTAGGACCACCACTTGCCAATGGCCCATCCACTCCGGCATCCTCTTATCACAGTGGCCAACCAGAAGCCTGTGGGAAACACACAAGCAAGACTGGAGCACTGGAGCTGTCTCACCCCTTGGGGCTTCCAGCAGCTGGTAATCAGAAGCATTGCTGCCTCCAGCGATGGAGGCAGAAGAGCACAACAACCATCATGCCTATTAGTCACTGACAGCCATCCCTTCCATGAATTCCATGAATTGCAATCCTCTTTTAAAACCATCCAGAGGAAAGAACCCTGGTTTTGGGATCCATTCTTCCTCCCAAAAGCGTTTGCCTCATGGCTTAGAGAGGAACCCTCCTAGATGAGGTCAAGAGCTCCATCTCAGCTGCTATCTTGTTCCTGATAGTGGCCAAAAGCAGAGTGTCAAGGCAATATGCTCCTGTGGCAGGAGAAAGATGCAGATTGGTCCCATTTGGGGGGATTTCACACCCAGCCATTCTCCTTGTAAAACAAAGGCATTGCATATTCACTCAGGATATTTAAGTGCAGGCAAGCAGGAAGTGGTTCCAGGTTCTTAATTGCCCATCGTTCTGCATTTAAAAGCACCTTCAATTATCATTTGATTACCTTGTAAAAGTAGATCTTTGTTGCTCAATTTGCATTTTGCTAGCAGAAATAAGGCAGCTCACCCAAAGGAACTCTTTAAGTGGAGTAACTCCTCCCTGCCCATTCCAGGGGTGCCTTGGCATTCAATGTTTTCCTCCACTTGCCTTCCAGTGCTGGTGAGGAACTGAGGTTCTAACTCAGCAGCAGAGCACCTGCATTGCAGCCAGAAGGTCTCAGCTTTAATCCTTTGCATCTCCAGGGATGGTCATGCCTGCCCGAAATCCCCTGCTGGTCAGTGTGGACAGTACTGACCCAGGTGGACCACTACTCTGACATGATGAAATGTAGCTTTGACTGTTCTTATACATGCACTTTAATTTATGGCGAGGCTTGGTGCACCTCTCTGTTCCCACAATATGTTTTCATCTTCTGAAGCCTGTGCAAACCTCTGATCATGAGCAAAGTTGTTGTCTCAGGACGTCAAGGGTGAAGAAATGGATAGCCTTGTTGTTTATTTCAGGACTGAGGGGAAGGGGAGGGGCGGGTGTCTCCATGCATTTGGAGAGAGAAAACTGCAGTTCCAGCAGGGGTCTTGTGCCCATGAAGAATGTGAAGGCATTCTTATGACTCCCGGCAAAACATAAGCAGAGGGAAAGCTCCCTTTATATAACAATTACACACACATATTATATATCAGCGACCTCAGACCAAACCTGAAGCATTAAGGTCTGGCTTAATTGTTCATTGTTCCCCATTAAACAGATCTATAAATCTCTCGATGTGTGTTTTTCCTGGGGGAGGAGCAGGGGGAGGGAGGATGTCAGAGGTAATGTAAGGACAGGTAGAAAAATGGCCAAAGAACTGAGCAGCAGAAATCTTTTGAATGCCACTATGGTGCCAGCAGCTGCAAGGAAGCACACACAGAACTTGCAGACCTTCAATTCCTTAAACCTCTCCCCAATGGTTGTGCCCAATCCCTGTCACTACTCAGACAAGACCCATTGAAATAAATAGACATTGCTAAATTTGGTTCATTAATATCTATGGGTCTACTCCAAGTAGAACTTAGTTTATATGACCCAGAGGATTTTATTTTTTAGACTGCCCATACATATGCAAACACTGCAGTTTTCCCAGTGAGTAAGCCATGGATACTCATTTCCCTCCTACTCAATATCTAGTATTCATTCATTCATTCATTCATAGAATCATAGAGTTGGAAGGGACACTGAAGATCATCTAGTCCAACCCCCTGCAATGCAGGAATATGCAGCTGCCCCATTCAGGGATCGAACCTGCAACCTTGGCATTATCAGCACCACACTCTAACCAACTAAGCTGTCTGGTTCATTCATTCATTTATAGCCTACTCTTCTTCCAAGTCACTAAAGGTAGCATATAATGGTCTCCCCCTCTCCATTTTCCCCCTCACAAGAACCCTGTGAGGTAGGTTAGCCTGAAAAGGGATTTGAACTCTGGTATCCCAGGTTCTAGCCAAACACTCCAGCTACTAAACTGCAGACAGACTCCCTGTGACTATTGTTTCATTTAACCAGTCTGGCTAATATCGATAGCTCTACAGTGGTGCCTTGGGTTACATACGCTTCAGGTTACATATGCTTCAGGTTACAGACTACGCTAACCCAGAAATATTACCTTGGGTTAAGAACTTTGCTTCAGGATGAGAACAGAAATCGTGCTCCGGCGGCGCGGCAGCAGCAGGAGGCCCCATTAGTTAAAGTGGTGCTTCAGGTTAAGAACAGTTTCAGGTTAAGAATGGACCTCTGGAACAAATTAAGTACTTATCCCGAGGTACCACTGTATTAAGCTTGAATTTTAACAACAGCAATACCCAGATTCCTTTCTAGATTGACAGCAAAGCCTAAGGCTTGTATCCAACATAGTGCTAAGTATACGTCCCATCAGTGCAAGGATTTACACTTGTGCAATGAAAATCCCCCCTTTCTTCCCCTGTGCACCCCCAATGTGTTCTTGGATCTTCTCAGTGGCGTAGCAAGGTCAGGTGGTACCCAGTGTGGAAAATTTATTGTCACCACCACCACATTAAAATCTAGTTGGACTCCCAAGAGACTGATATCTACTCGCAGTGTAAAAAGTGTGATCTACCCATTCTCATTGGCAGGAGTTGCTGAGCTTTTTAAGGGGAGGGTTCGCAAAAGTTGTTTAGCTTTTCGGGGGGTTACAGGGTTTGGGTCCTGAGTTAACGGAGCTCCTGCTTCCCTCCACCTTCATTTGCTCACCTTCCTTCTTTTCCTCTTCTCCCTCCCTGCATACCCCCCCCCCAGCAGCCCGGGAGTACGGGGCTGTCAAAACGAAGGGGGAAGGCCACCGAAAAAGCAGTGCAGCTCCCTCCCTTCCCCCAACGTCTCAGGGTAGGCAGGTGTTGTGGGTGGGCAGTGCACCGAATGTCACCCCCCTCAGAGGTGATACCTGGGGTGCTCCGCCCCTGGATCTTCTCCAACCCTCAGAAGCAGATTTGGAGAGAGAAAAGAGGGTGGACATTCCATCAAGCAAGCATAAATTATTACACTGATGGGACACACACTCAGTGCTACATTGGATAAAAAAGATCTGAACTCAGGACTCTATCACAGGGCTAGAAGCCAAAGCACCACACACAGGTCAAGTCAGGACCACAGCCTGTCTCATGAGACTGGGACTTGCTCATGATACCGCCACACACACACACCCCTGAGACAGCTCACGGCATGTTTGGCTCCACAGGTTGCCAAAGCAAATCAAGTGTACCCTACGATGTGGCAAATCTCTCCTGGGGCCCTGCAAGTGCAGAGACCCAGTCCCCTGACATTTTGCACATTAGTGTTGCATGACAAGGATCTGACAGGAGGCATAATGCCTTGTGGGGAGATAAGGAGGGGAAGGGGCAATCTTAGCCCCCAGGAACCCTCTCCCACACTGTGCAAAGGCAGGCACAGCAGGCAGAGATGCTTAACAGCCGCTGGCGTGAGGCAAGGGGAAGCGTGACTTCTGTCCTTTCCAGATCATTACAGAAACGATGACATTTATCAGGAAGGAACATTGGGCACCAGGCATCCAGTCGTGCAGGCTGTTTGTGCAAAGAGTTGACAGGGGAGAGCGGTGGATCAGGGCTAGATCACCTGCTTTGCGGAAGGTCTCATCCCCAGCATCTCCAGGTAGGGCAGCAAGAAAACTCTCTCTCTGCAGAGCTGCTGCCAGTTAGTACACTGAGTTAGGGGGACCCACGGCCTGACTATGTATAAAGCAGCGTCCTGGGTTCCTAACCAATGTGCCCTGGTGCCCCCTGTTGCATAAGGGAAATGCTACCAAAGCACATTTTGCAAATTCCTTAATGATGATGAACCAAGACCTAAGGGCAGTGGAATATGTGACCCTGTAGGCACTGTTGAGTTCCCAATTTCTTCCACTCCTGGCCATTGGCCATGCTGGCTGCGGCTGATGGGAGCTGGAGTCCAACTACACTTGGGAGAATCAGTTCTATGATTCACTGCAGCCCACCAACTGCAATTTAATGTAATTTAAATCTTTGTTGGAAGCCGCCCAGAGTGCCTGAGAAAACCCAGCCTGGGAAAACCCAGCCAAATAATAAATTTATTATTCTTATTCTTATTCTTCAACTGCACACCTTTCAAGTGTCCCTATTTTCCAGGAACAGCCCTGGATTTACAGAAGGTTTGATCCTGGAATGTCCTGCTTTTCCATAGGACGTCCTTATTTTCATTGGCGGGTTGGAGGGTATGAAGTTATGGGATCCCGGAGCCAAGGAAATAAGTGACTATACAACCTTCAGAAGACATCTGAAGGCAGCCCTGTACAGGGAAGGGATTTTTAAAATAATAATAATAATAATGTTTTACTATGTTCTTATATGATGACACAACCTTGATGGCAGAAAGTGAGGAGGAATTAAAGAACCTTTTATTGAGGGTGAAAGAGGAGAGCACAAAATATGGTCTGAAGCTCAACATCAAAAAAACGAAGATCATGGTCACTGGGCCCATCACCTCCTGGCAAATAGAAGGGGAAGAAATGGAGGCAGTGAGAGATTTTACTTTCTTGGGCTCCATGATCACTGCAGATGGTGACAGCAGCCACAAAATTAAAAGACGCCTGCTTCTTGGGAGAAAAGCAATGACAAACCGGATGATGGACTCAAGGGCATCCTGATCAAATTTGCAGATGACACCAAACTGGGAGGGGTGGCTAACACCCCAGAGGACAGGATCACACTTCAAAACGACCTTGACAGATTAGAGAACTGGGCCAAAACAAACAAGATGAACTTTAACAGGGAGAAATGTAAAGTATTGCACTTGGGCAAAAAAAAATGAGAGGCACAAATACAAGATGGAGGACACCTGGCTTGAGAGCAGTACATGTGAAAAGGATCTAGGAGTCTTGGTTGACCACAAACTTGACATGAGCCAACAGTGTGACGCGGCAGCTAAAAAAGCCAATGCAATTCTGGGCTGCATCAATAGGAGTATAGCATCTAGATCAAGGGAAGTAATAGTGCCACTGTATTCTGCTCTGGTCAGACCTCACCTGGAGTACTGTGTCCAGTTCTGGGCACCACAGTTCAAGAAGGACACTGACAAACTGGAACGTGTCCAGAGGAGGGCAACCAAAATGGTCAAAGGCCTGGAAAAGATGCCTTATGAGGAATGACTAAGGGAGCTGGGCATGTTTAGCCTGGAGAAGAGGAGGTTAAGGGGTGATATGATAGCCATGTTCAAATATATAAAAGGATGTCATATAGAGGAGGGAGAAAGGTTGTTTTCTGCTGCTCCAGAGAAGCGGACACAGAGCAATGGATCCAAACTACAAGAAAGAAGATTCCACCTAAACATTAGGAAGAACTTCCTCACAGTAAGAGCTGTTCGACAGTGGAATTTGCTGCCAAGGACTCGATGGCCCTTGTGGTCTATTTCCTGGAGTATACTACCTACAGCACATTCATCTGACTGAGTTCAACCATACTTACATTCTATAGGTTTGCACTGCAAAAAACAAAAACAAACCACTAGTTGCTGCAATGGTTAGGTAATGATAGATATGCTGTTGTGCTTTAATTTTACCCTTGAGGGGCTGTATGAATTCACTCAATTCTCATAGAATGTGAAGGAAGCCAAAGATAACCACTTAAACATGCATGCAAAGGAGCTCAGCGAAGAAAGTGCAGGTATGATTTGGACGTGTCTCAGTAGAGCTGTAAATGTACGGGTTGGCTGCATCCCAGGGCTAAAGAGGCCCAATTTCATATCCTTACTCAACCGCAAAGCTCACTGGCTAACCTGGGGCCAGTAACTGTCTCTCAACCTAACCTACTCCATAGGGTTGTTGCGAAGATTAAATGGGGGGGGGGGGGTATTTACAACACTGTGAGCTTCATGGAGGAAAGGCAGAATGCAAAGTAATGTGATTTAATCTGCCATATTGATGGCTATTGCTTTGGCCCCATAAGAAAGGTTCTGCGGATCCTTCTCCCTTCTGAATGTTTCAGTGGCCTTTTTGATAGGAGCGTAAAGCACTCCATGCAAGCTATTGGGATGCTAGTGGCAGACAGCTACTCTGATTTACACTTGTGCCTGCAGGACAGTCAGGCATGGCCTACTCGATTCTCTTGCGGTTTGGTTTATGTGTAGCCCATACATAACTGTCTAGGTGCTGCAAACACTTCTGAAATAAGCATGAAAATTGGTTTCCAGGCTCCAGCAGTTTCTAAATAATGGATGTTTAAGATAATAAAAAAGTAGTGACACAAAGTGGGTTCGAGGAGGATGGAATGGTGTCTGTATAAACCTTGGAGACGGAGTCTGGGGAAAATCAAATCCACACAGGGCAACAGGGCATCAATAAAAATGGAATTGGACCATTGGGGGGGGGGGAGATGACGAAAGGGAAATAAAGGCTTCCTCTTTCTCTCTCCATTCCGCAGGAAGCTTCACTTCTCTTTCTAGTTCATCTGATGGCTAGGGATGGGGGAAGAAATCCAATCTTGTCTGCATTTTAGCAAGAAATTACCTAATCCACGCTTGTGAAACTAATGAAATCAAAACACAATTATGCTGCAAAATTCACACGTCTCCGAATCTTGCAATTCAGTTCTCCAACCAACCAATGTGTACACAGATGCACATGTTAGGAGCAAGCGTACATGAAAAAAAAATGCACATCTTGAAAACAGCATATAAAAACACATCGTATGAGAGGAAGTTGTTTGTAACAATGTGAACTTTAAAGATACTGCATACCAGAATGTGTAGATTTGCTCTAAAATGGTGATGAATGAAGAACCAAATTTAAGACTAGAAATGTCAGAAGCTGAAATTGACTGATTTTCTCATCCCCCACCTGATGAAGATGCAGTACCTTCCAACGGGAAAAACCTGGACATGAAGCATGGACTGGACTTTGGAGACATCCATGCACAGACCAGTGTGGTGTAGTAGTTAGAGTATTGGACTAGAACCGGTGAGACCAGAGTTCAAACCCCCATTCAAGCCATGAAGCTTGACCCTTGGGCCAGTCACTGCCTCTCAGCCTAACCTACTTCACATATATGCTGCTTTCAAGGTGTGCGTTTCACAGGGTTGTTGTGAGAATTATAGGGGGGGAGAAACTATGTATACCACATTGAGCTCCTTGCAGAAAGAGGTGGGATATAAACACAGTTTATAACAACAAACAACAACTGAGATGGAGCAGGAGCTACAAGCCAGCCTCACCAGGTGGTCCTTGCCAGGTGGATGTGAAGCATCTTATTCTGTAAACCCCATTGCTAGACAACTACCAAGAGCAAGAACAAGCAAAATAGCACGTGTGAAGCTGGAATTGGACCCTTTATTGTTGCCATTAACTTCTGCAAGGAATTTGCCAGTGAATTATCAAACCATAATCATGTATATGTCGGCATCAGCTAGAACATGCTGTGCCGGGGGAGGGGGGGGGGAGAAAAGATGGAGGACGTTAATAATCCCTACCATTGAGGAATGGGAAAGTAAAGTTGATGATTGCACAGTTATGTCTAAATTAACCAATTATGTGATAATATGAGGAGGAAGATAGCGAGAAAAACACATTTCTGAGTGGATGGGAACTGTTGAATGCTGGCAGAACAGAGTGCACATTTCCACAGACGCAACACATTTATCTGGTTTATTACATTTAATTTACTGATATTGTTAGGTTGTTGTTTTTCTCCTGTGCATCTATATAATTATGTTTGTGAAACCGTTATGTATAAGACAAAGTTTGAGAAATCTTTTCTTTTGATCAGGTCATCTTGCAGGCAGGGTGCCTAGTTGTCTCTTGTCACACATGCTGGTGGTACATGAAACACCAGAATGCAAGGAGACATCGAAATATCACCTCACTGGACCAGACTGAAGAGCCATCTCTTCTAGCACTCTGACAAACAAGATGCCTCTGGGAAAAATCAAAAGCCAGGCATGAAGGAGATCAGACAGCCTCTGTTATTGTTTTTGTCTCAAATATTTAATAAGTCAGAGGTAGACTGCCATGGCAGATGAACTGTCTATTCTTAGGGAAGTGGTGTGTGCTTGGTAAAAGCACAGAGCGGCCTGGTTTGAACATCATAGTAAGGCAAACTATGACACACTGAGACCATGCAAATGGCCTGACTCCCAGAGAGGAACCCTGCATCCCTCTGGAGCTGGGAATAGGTGCAACTGCTCAATCCCTATAATATTTTGTGGGGATGGGCATGACTACTGTTGGTGACACTAACCAGCAACCCAGCCCACCTGGCCAGTCCTTTAATCTACCATCAGTTTGATTAGACTCATCACCTCCTTCCTTCTTAGACCAAGAGAGGGAGGCAGAGACCCAGACCAGCACTGGGGTGGGTGGGTGCATATGGGTTCCCTTTGGGTCCAGCCTGTTTCACCTCTGATGCTGGGTGGGGATGTGATTGAAGAAAGCTTCCATATAGCCTGGATAGCTCAGTTGGTTAGAGAATGGTGCTAATAGCACAAAGGTTATAGGTTTGATCACTGCATGGGATGCTAGATGCAATTTTTTCCCCCTTCAGCTCTCCTACCCCACTAAATGAGTTTTCCTGGGGTAAGCAGCAGAGGGGAAAGGAAAAGGAAAAGCACTCGGACTGAAAGCATGGAGGGAAAGTAAGTGTGGCTGAGTCCTATTCTGCCTTCCCAAGTTTGTTGCACCCAAATACTGTTAATGTTTGAAATGTACAGTATTTCCCAATCTCACCACTTGATTCTAAACAGGACCTTGTTAAAGAAGCCTTAGTCAATTACTCACAAGAGAGTCATAGCCAATGGATTGATCAGTCAATAGGCAAATGTATGCCAATTTAATATCCAAGTAAAGACAATAGTTTTGAAGCATGCTAAAATATAACAAAAAGTTACACACTGCAGGAACCATCTTAGAGGAGACAGAAGGGGCAACTGCTCCTGTCTCCTGCAGTTATTTTGAAGGAAAGTATTTTTATTTCTCCTTTCTTTCTTTTTTTAAAGGAAATCTTCTGATCAGCTAATCAAGGACAGGTTTTGATACGATTTGTTGACGTTTCATCTAACTGACTGACAAAACACTGCCGCACCGGTTATTTTGCATGTGACATTTCAAACTCAAAAATATCATTCTAAATGTAAATTTGAATTTTATCGCAAAATTTCAAGTCCAAATTTGAAGGCAGCTCTTGATTGTTTTGACAGGCATTGATTATGAAAAGTTATAATCTGTTTGCTGTCAAATACTCCTCCACACACTAAAACACCATTACATGACGAGTATCACATTCTGATAAATATCAGGTGCATAAAATGTGTAGGAGTGAAAATGTCACAGGGCAGAGAACGGAACTGAGGCCAAATACACCCCCTCCACCCCATCCCACAGGATTTCCCATCTAGCCCTCAACTTGTCCCTGTTCCAGAGACCACCTGTACACAATTAGCATCTTATCTAATTCTCCCACCCTGAGATTTGGGCCAGAGGCTCAATATGTGGGGCATAGGTTAGTGTTTGCTGGCACATCTTTGAATGATACACAGGATACAAATGGCTGGTATCCAACTAAAGAAACTACTTCTTCAAACAGTGCATAGTTAAGCTCTCTCTCGCACAGGTGGCAGTGATAGCTACCAACCTATATGGCTTTCAAAGAGGATTAGACAAATTCATGGATAAAAGGGTTACTAGCCATTACGACTATGTTCTGGAGGCAGCAATGCTTCTGAATGTCAGTTTTTGGCAACCAAAGGGAGGGGGAGTGCTCTTGTGCTTGAATCCTGCTTGTGGGTTTCCTATTGGGGCATCTGGTTGGCCACTGTGAGAACAGGATGCTGGACTGGGTGGGTGATGATTGGCCTGATCCAGCAGACACCTCTTATGCTCTTAACATGTTGCGTCAGCATAAAGATTTTCATGTACACAGTGGAACTTCCCTCCGCTCCCATCCCCCTGCACCCTCCCAAAATCTGCTCTGGAGGGTTGGAGGATTTCCTAGAACATATTTAGGGAGTGCAAGGTGGGAGTGAGTAGTCTCATAGTGCAAGCAGAAATCCTTGCACTGATGGAATGCATTTATTAGATACCACCCAATAGTAACAACGAAAAATCCCCCCCCCCCACAGCCAAGATGATCAAGGGTCTGGAGACCAGTCCTTATGAGGAATGGTTGAGGGAGCTGGGTATGTTTAGGCTAGGAAAGAGAAGACTGAGAGGAGATACAACAGCCATCTTCTGATATCTAAAGCTCTGTCACATTAAGGATGGACCAAGTTTGTTTGTTTTTTTCTTGCTGCAGGGGCTAGGGCCTGAAGCAATGGACTCAAGTGTCAGGGACTGGACATCGGAGGAGGAATGGTGGAGGGCAGAGGAGAGGAGGGCAGTCTAGAATTACAAAGGTGGTTTGCAGAAGGTCATGACTCTGAGACAGAAGAAAGGCAAAGCTGGGAGGTAATGGAAGAGGAGGAAGGGGAAGCAGCAGAGCCAGAGCAGCTGGCTGACACGTTATCATTAGACAGCATTCCTGACCCCCCTTCTCCAAGAACCTGGCATGCATTGAGAGTAGCAGAACAGAAAGCTCAGAGGCAGAGAGCACAGATCAGCCGGCGCAGGGATGACGTAGAATAGGAGAGACAGAGGGGGTGGGACTTTACTGGGAGCAACACCATTATTTAAGAGGGGCGACATTGCTATGTCTCTGTGAATCTTGAATAAAAGACTTGGTAGAAACTCTTCTTTTTCATCTGCTTCTTGGCTGCCACAGTGGGAAGAATCAAATTTATAAGTTATAAGAAAGGAGATTCTGACTAAACATCAGGAAGAACTTTCTGACAGTAAGAGCTATTTGGCAGTGGAATAGACTCCCACAAGAGGATTCTGCAGCATAGTGGACCCTGACATTGGACCATATAACAATCATAACTAGCAGGTATTAACAGACCATGTCCCTGAGATGTTCCCTGCTTGAAGTCTTATCAGCCCCAAAGATCCCCCTCTCACACACACACAAATGTCAAATGCTTGGGGTTGTTTCCAGTGCTATTTCTATCCAAAAGTAGACCCATTGAAGTTGGTAGATATTACTAATTTAGGCTTGTTAATTTCAAGGGAACTACTCTGGAGCAAAACTTAATTGAATACTCACCTTGGTGAATATTCACCCAGATGATGTGAGTGATGAGAGAAGAGCTGGAGAGATTTCCGGCGTGAAATAAATGCCCACAGCAGATAATTTTTCGAGAGCCAATTTTGTCTCAGCTCCGGAGAGCGACAATTTCTCCCAGCCCCTTTTGGAGTCCTTTCCCCGTGACAGTCCCACAAAAGGGACCAACAAAAGCTCAAAGCGAAAACACACACTTTTAATTATAAGAAGTGGGCTGCCTCTGCATGTCACCCAAATTATATACACGTGTCGTAATTCACTCAGCGGGGCTTTTTGCCAATGTCAGCAAAATGAAAAGAGTTTCAATTACAGCCTTTGAATCGGAGGCCTGCGTATTGTTATTTATAATACAATGCATCCTGACGGCCGGGGAAAGAAAAGGAAGAGAGATGTACAGATGCCGGGGGGGGGGGGGAATACCGTCCGTCTTGGCAGTTAATTGAAATGCCTGCGCCTTCCTGAGATTGCTTCTTCTGGCCTCCATGACATTGGCTGGCGGGACATACCTGTTGTGTAGCGGGAGAGGGAGAATGAACACCTGTGGAAGGAATAGACTTGTCAACGGAAGACAGCTTCCATCCCCTGCAGATCAAATAGCCCAGCAGCAGCACAATGCTGCCTTTGAAATGAACCTCGGGCGGACGCCATCCAGACTGAGCTGCGAGGTTCTGATTGTTTCCTGAAGTGCTATCGGGGGCCTCGAGAGTCCCATCGGCTTGAAGTCACTCTTCACCCAAATTCCAGACTACAAACTTCTCCCTGGTGAAGTGTTTGAACCAGGTCCTCTTTTCCACTCCGGTAAGCAGGGTGAAACAACCCATTTTTCTCTTATTTCTGCGATTATTTCCACTCTGTTGATGTGCGAGATCACACATGCACAGCATTTATCTCCCAAAGCAAATGTGTGGTTTTTGCAAGGGCAGGACTTTACAAGCGGTGCTGACATTTTAGTATGAATGGACCAGTATGGATGGAGCAGACAGCCCCATTGGCTACTCATTTAGGTGGGAAGGGCATAATGGGGCTAAAATTAGGGCGCGGCTGAGGTGGGGTTTCTGTTTTTAATTACGGCAACCTACACTGTCGCCTGTTATTTAATAGTGTAAGAAAAGCTTGCTGGGCCAAGCCAGTGGCCTATCTAGTCCAGCTTCCTGTTCCCACAGTAGCCAATCAGATGCCCATGGGAAACCTGCAAGCGGGATTAGAGCACAAAAGCGCTCTCTCCTTATGTGGTTTCTGGCAACTGGTATTCAGAAGCACTGCTACTTGCAATGGTGGAGGCAGAGTGTAGTCACTGTGGCTAGTAGCCATCGAGAGCCTTCTCCTCCATGAATTGGTCTTTGACTCTTTGAAAGCCATCAAATTGGTGACCATCACTGCCTCCTGTGGGAGCCAGTTTCACAATGCATGGCATGAAGAGGTCCTTCCTTTTATCTGTCCTGCATCCCCCAACATTCTGTTTTGTTGGATGCTCACAAGTTATAGTGTTACGAGAGGTAGAAAAGCTTTTTTCTATCCACTTTCTCCATGCCATACATGATTTTATTAACTTCTTTCATGTGACCTCTTGCTTGCATTTTATCTAAACCGAAAAGTCCCCAACGTTGCAACCTTTCCTCACAGAGGAGTTGCTCCACCGCCTCGATCAATTTGGTTGCAGTTTTCTGATTCTTTTTCTAACTCTACAATATCCTTCTTGAGGTGAGGTGATCAGAATTCCAGTATTCCAAATGTGATCACATACATTTGTATAATAGCATTGTATGCCACCATCAGGAATTTTATTTTCCTATCCTAGCAGTGCCTTTTTCACTGCCTCTACACACTGAATCCAGTTCAGTCCCTGTGAGCAAATATGTGAAATTAAGAGAGAAAAAATACGCCAATATGCATCACTTTACACTTGTTTACACTGAATTGCCTTTGCCATTTTACTGCCCATTCTTTCAGTTTGAGGAGGTCCTTTTGGAGCTCTCCACAATCTCTTTCTGTTTCAATGATCCTGAATTTAAGCACTGACAAGGGCCCAGTGTTTTGCACAGAAAGTGATGACTAGCTTACTATTTGTTGCTCATGGTGATGCGCTGTTCCTTACCAGTGGTCCTTGTTTAAAAGGCTGATGGACTTGTTGTTGCTCATTTTCATTTCCTTAGGTACCAACCAGCTTGCTAAAGAGCATCAACTCAGGCTGTTGTTCCAAGGACTATTGCATATTTATTCTCCATTCTGTGGAACTGGATTGCTTGTAAAATGCATTGCCTACAATGCTGTAAGAGGTCCCTCCTCCTTTTTCTCTCAAGCTTCTATTCAGAAACTTGCTGCTCTAGTCAGAAGGATGCTGTTGCACAGTTAAAATCAATGATTTTATTGGGGGGTAGGGGTGGGGTTTTCCATGAAATATCTATAATCAATATCCCTATCATTCAATAAAATGTAAGTGTCTGAAACGAGGAATTCATTGGCTGGTGGTACAAAGCTATTTAGAAACAAACTACATTTTGAAGAACAAGCCCTAATGCAGCGCTCAAGTGATGATTAAACCTTGAAAATAAGTTAGATTTGAATTTTCACTAGTGATGGGCAACATCTTCTCAGATGAATCTTGCAATTAGCTCAGGTTTTCTGAGCTCTCTCAAAGAACTCTTGAGAAGTGGGCAGCTTGGCATGCAAAGCTGGGAGAGTTCCACACTGAACTTCTGCCCAACTCTAGTCCTGGCCATGTTCTGTGCCTAGTGATGGACAACCCATTCCCAGACCAGTTCTTATTGATTTGACTCTGAATAAACTGGGTTATTCTCCCAATCCAGGAAATAAATTGTCCTGGAACAACCTAACGTGACCCAAACTGGTGTGTGTGTGTGTGTTATGATGTGGAGGACAACCATCATTAAAACATCAACAAGACAAGTGGGGTTGGGGAATGGGTTGAAAATGGATAGCAAGGAGAGTAAGGAGCCAAATTCAAAGTGCATTAAAATCTAAGTGGCAGAAGCAACAATGGAGTCATGGTTGTCACCAAGCACTTCAGGCAAGCATAATGACCTGTTGAGTTTCATCCTCCAAAACAAGAGATTACGAAGCCCAGCAATAACTGTAAGTCACCCCAGCCATTTATAAGCTACCTCTGGACATCATGCTGTTCCTCCTTCATATAAATGGCCAAGGTGGTGCTGTTCCCACCGAAACACAGATAGATCTCTCTGAGGGGGGTGCGGGGGGAGGAGGAAGTAATCTAGATGTAGCACTCAAAGGATGCAGTGGGGGCTGCATCATGGAATAGTCTCTGGAGTTCAAAGCCAAATCTATACACTTTCTCTCAATTGCCTCCTCCGCCAGCCGAAATAGCCGTGTGTGTATTCATAAGTAGACAGGCATCTTGTATCTATTTGCTAAATAAGCCTATCCATTCATTCACGGGAGTGAATTTGTAGCTATTATGATTCAAATGGCATGACATGCTTTATTTTTCTGCTATCGAGTTAAAAGAAGCAACAACCTGAAAATTGCAAAACCAAAGCAATTTGCTTTGCATAGGGACGTCTGGCAAATAAATTCTCTTTATGTGGATCAATAAATTCCCCCATCCGCTGCCTCCTCCTTCCCCCTGGGACAAAACAAAGCATGGGCACTCTAAAGAATATAGAGAGGGTTCCCTGACCCATTTCTGAGTATGGCATGCATTTTTTAAAAGATGACATGCTGTATTCATTACCTATTGATTTTAATCTCTCCCTCATCAACATTAACTTCTACCAGGAATTTGTACCAAGCCAGATCTTTGGGATGTCAATCAATTCATTAAACGTTTGTTTAGTGTGTCATGAGCATCACTATCTCTCATTAACCCACTATGCCAAAAATCAATCAATCAAATTGGGGGGAAGAGGAAAATATAGCAGAAGGTTAAGCTCCATCATAGGATATGGGAAGTAAGAACCAGAAAAAGACTGTGTATGGTGATCAGAACAAGGCAAGATCCAGTCTACCCCACTTGCCATGGCTCCGACTACTGACATTCTTCCACACCTAAATTCTTGTCCATCTCACTGGTTCTACTGAATGCACAAGGTGACTATTTTGGTTGACCTTTTCTGGCATTCAGTCTAGGGCTGGTTGACAGGCATGTACAATTCCCATAGGGGGTTTAACAGACAATCCCTCTGCCTGGGTAGCTTTGGAAATTGTAGCCCTGGGTCTCCTAACAACCCCCAGCATCCTTAACAACTAGCAGCTCTCAGAATACTTTGGGGAAAGCCATGTCTGATTAAAGTGCTATCCTAGAACTTTAAATGTGTAGTGTGAATGTTGCATCAGTGTTGCTTTGTAGAAATCAGCAGGGAGGAGGATGGGGACAAGTCCAGAGTTAGTTGGCTCTACCTGCCACTGGCCATGGCACCACTTGTTGTTGGTCTCCCTGCCTTCTGTCCTGCCAATCCCAATGGGCACCAGCCATGGCAGAACCTCAATGCATGCAATTCCATGCACGGTGGCATTCTAAATATGGCAGGTTGGCTGAAGCAAAGCCTACTTCTTCAGTGCTGCCCATTGTTCACATTAATTACCCCATATTGGGAATCTAAGGTGAGACGCCCACTTAGCAGAAGTTGCTCCCAGTTGCAATCACCCCACAGAGGAAGTTTAAGGTCCAAATATCTTGCTGCTGCAGAAGATTAGGCTTCAGTAATACAGTTCCAGATACCGATATATACATACAGCTTGTAGACATTGCAGATACAGATATGGATATATATGTGTCAAAAATATCTCTGTTGCTCCAGCAATTCAAGATGTAGCACTGATTACTGAGCTGACATGCCTTCATTACTTATATAGTCAGCACTGGGCCACTACCATAGCAACTGACTTGGATGACCCTGCACCTGTTGCTTATCTCATCCATGGGGTGATTTGTGTCCATGAAAGAAATCAACCTCTTCCTCCAGTCCAGTTCCTTCAACACTCCACACTGAACATTGGGAATGAGATTATAATTAAACATGCCTGTGTGCTGGTTTTGCAACATTAGATGCATAGTTCCTTGTGTTTGAAAAGAGAGAAGTGTGACAGATTGTTCTGTGTTGATCATGTTGCTTTGTTAAGAGATATTAACAACCAACAGGGACAAATAGTTCTACAATGCATCAACATCTCTTATTCTCTTTTTGTCACAGTTTAATCTGGAACACACACACAAAAGTGAGCATCAAACCTTGCTGAGAATTTCTTTTTTCTATGAAATGACACCTGTGCAAACAGCGCAGAGTTGGTTTCTCATTTATGCCAGCCACAGAAAAGCCAGCAAAAATAGTTTCTACATGGCAGCTTCTCCATAGTGAGCATGGAGCACGCAGCTCGAATCAATGCAATGGACCCAGACACCCAACATGGGTTTCCAACATGGTGTCCGTGGGCACCAGTGTGCTCATGAGTAACTCCTAGGGTGCTCTGAAAAGGTCTCGGTAAATAGCTCTTCAAAAATCCATAATGCAACGGAGATTGATTGCTTTTCCTGCTCAATTCCTGTTTGCACTTGTTCAGCCTCTCCAACATTAAACATGCCCGGCTTTAACATGCCCACATTTCATTGGATGTCAGGATTGCATGCTGACCCCCACTCCTGTCCCTTCTGAACCAAGGGGAGGTACAAAGAGCTTCTCTCTCAGAGCAAGGGCAGTGATTGTTCATGCAGATACCTTTCCCCCCATTTATGAGGCAGCAGATCAGGGGAGCGGATGCCCCCATACCAATCTGTAGTCCTTTGTCTCCTTCCACTCTTTTAGATGTAGCAGTCATTTCTCGTGCCCCCAAGGCAGCCATTTTCTACTAGGCCCCATGGCAGCCATTTTGTGTTATGCTACAATAACACTGGCAGCCATTTTGTGACTGGCACCTCAGACACCTTCTCCAAATGCCACATAGTTCTAGTGCCCCAACAAGGTTGGAGACTATTGCAGTCCTTAAGCCTTTTTGATAACTACAATTTTTCTCTCATTTCTCCAATACAACTCATGACAACATGACCACCTTAAACTCCAGATGGATGATTGTCGCAGGGTTTAATGTATTAAAAAAAAGCCATCTAGGATCTCAGTGAGACGAGTTGTCCTGTTTTCCATGTGTATTTTCTTTTATTGTGGGGAAGCAGGCTTACAACCCCTGCTCCCAGCAATTTGAAGCAAGGCAGATATTGAACAAGATATTTACCATGTGATAATTGGGTCCAGAGCCTGGCCTGGCAAGCCTCGAGGACAAAAATAGCTCCAGGGGATTTGGTAGGTTAGGCTAAAACTGTGGCTAATTAGCCTCAGGTCAGGATGAACCCATCTCAGCTAAAAACATTGCTGGCTTTCCCTGTCCCTCATGATATCAACCTGGTTCCATTTGGCACCATCAAATGTCTCCATGCAAGTTGGTGCACAACTGGATGGAGACAGAGTCTCATGTGCTACTAAACCCCACATGCAGAGAGTCGGTAGCTGTCCCTGAGATCACAGCACTGCCTTCCTCAAACATCTGGAATCTCTAGAAATTGGCTTACTGTTCACAGCTACCTCTGCCACCTTAGACTGTTTCCAGCCTGCTTTATCAGATCTGTGTTGGGAAATAGCAGCCCAAGAGGGTCTAAGATCTAGCACAGGCATCGAGAACCATTGACTCTCCAAATGTTGCTGAAGTATAATCAGGGGTGCCATCTCATGGGGGCCAAGCTATGTTGGCCCCCAATAATTTTTTGAGGGGCTGCCCCCCTCAATGTTCCAAATGATCAGGGGGTGGAAAAGGTCAAACACAGAGCTGAGCTTGGTGTGGCTTCTGTGGCCAACTCCTCCTCCTCCTGCTGCTGTAGAAGGAGGCCCCAGCTGCTCCTGAAGTTGCAATGTGAATTCACACATGTGAAGTAACTCTTAACCATCACTGCTCCCACATCTGCAGCATAACTTGGTGCTTCTGAATACAACTCCCATCAGCCCGAGCCATTGACCATGCTTGTTGGGTCTGGTAGGAGTTGTAGTTCAGCAACCACTGGAGGGCGAAAAGTTCCCCATCCCTGATCTATCGGGTGTTTATCTAATTCTCTTTTGGAGCGAGCGAGAGATCTAGGCATCACCCCAAAATACAGGGCTGTCATTGATAAACACCAGTACCCTTTGCTGTTGTCATGGGGAATTTCTTTATGTTTCCTTGATCCTTGCTCCATATTCTTGATAACAAAGGATTTTTAGGAGGGATGTCACATTACATCACTAGCTTCATATCCAAAAGTAGGAGTGGTAGCAGAGAGTGGACCCAGCCCCACGTCTGAGGAAACATCTACCCCAAACTTCCACCTTCCAGATGCACCGCGATCAGCCCCAGTCATCACAGTCAACAGTGAAGGATGGTGGGGACTGTATCCCAACAAGGCTGAAGGAAGCTGATCTAGTTCCAAGCTCAGACTTCACTCTAAAACAGTGTTTCCCAAACTTGGGTCTCCAGCTGTTTTTGGACTACAACTCCCATCATCCTTAGTTAGCAGGAAGAGTGGTCAGGGATGATGGGAACTGTAGTCCAAAAATAGTTGGAGACCCAAGTTTGGGAAACACTGGTGTAGACAATACAAAACTAGATGTATCAACAGAATGAATTGGTATAAGGCAGTTTCATGTGCTCCTATGTACAAGTCTGGTCAGCTACACTACATGGGATTTGGGGTGGGGTGTGAATTGGTGCCATTTTGTCCTTATCATTTTCAGTCCCAGGGCCACTTTCCTTTCTGGGCAACCTCCCAGGCTGCTGAAGAATGTGGCCTGGAGACAAGAGGGCATGATCTGGGAGTGTTGTAGCCTGAGTCCCAAGGGCCACACAAACAGCTCTGGGGGCACATTTGACCTCCATGCCAGAGGCTCCTTGTTTTTAGGCCTATTTATCACCACTGATGGAGCTGAACATCTTCAGTTTGCAAAATTTCTCTGAAAGGTAGACAGGGAGGAGTAGGAGGAGAAGGGGGGGGGAAGGAATATCCACGGGAGAGTAAACCACATGAATGGCGTTTAAAAACTGAAAGCTGCTACTTTAATTATGGGCTTTCCATTTTATCACCGATAGCATTTTCTCACACATTCATCAGTAGACCTGGTGATAAATCAATTGTGGCTAGCCAGAAGCTGCAGTCTGGCTCCATCCACTTCTCCTCCCTGAGAGCTCTGGAGCGATTAGTATGCAGCTCAGCACTAACAGACTGTGCATTTCGCATCAGCTTTGGACAAAGCTGGTATCAAGCAGATGCCCCCAGCACCGATTCTAGGCAGCTCGGTTTGGCTGCAGGGGAAAGAGGTGTGGGAAGGGGGAAGACAGATGAGGAAATGGAGAGAACAGACTATCTTAATGCTTTTAAGATTTTGCAACACAATCTCAGGACATTAAAGTGGACGTTTTAGAGAAATTCTCGTGGGTATCTTTGGCTGCTTCAATAGTAATAATTGCAAGTGGCTGCTGTGGTGCTTGTGTTCTCCTCCCTAGGGGCTTGCAAAATCTCCCTATGAATATTCCTCTGCCACAAACTCATCAGATGCCGCCAGGGAAACCATTGCTTTTCAGACATGTGGGGTGGATGGGATCTACTATATGGGATCATAATGAAGGGTTATTATAGCCTGGTTTGCATGTAGCATTAAACCAGGGTTTCCCAAGCTTGGGTCTTCAAGCTTTTCTTTTGGACTACAAATCCGACCATCCCTAGCTAGCAGAACCAATGGTCAGGGATGGTGGGAACTGTAGTCCAATAAGAGCTGGAGACCCAAGTTTAAGGAAACACTGCATTAAACCATGGCTAACAGAAGCTGAAATTTATAAACCAGCAGTAAACTATGGCTTGCAAGTGGTGTTTGTTCCATGGTTGAGCTGTTGGGCCAGGTTCAGGTGATCAAATTTAAACATAGTTTATTTAACCACAGGTTATAAATCTCAGGCTAGTGTTGCATGGGAATCAGGCTGACAAGGGTTTGATGGGATAACTTTGGAACACTGAGAATCCGCAACATCATATATACTGCATTGCCTGAGACAGACAGACATGTGTATCCATAGCAGTGACCAGAGGAGGAATGACTGCTGGGTGGACTGCAGAACAAAGAAATGTTGGAAGGTAGCCCCACCTGCAATAAAACCTGTCTCTCCTGTATTGGTCTCTACAGCCACAGCAGGCACTGTAAATCTCCTACGGTTTGACTTTATCCCTGAAGGTGCATATTTCCATGGTCTCCAGTGATTGTTTCATTGCCCTCAGATCCGAGGAAAACCACGGGGCTGTCTGGGCTCCATGCAATTGGAGAGGGTGAGTCGGAGCCAAACAGTCAATAGCCCTGGTTAACTCCGCATTCCAGCAGGCCACCAGGGAATCAGCTAAAAGGCCATCAACATTGGATAAAACATCCCCTACCACTCTCTGGAAACCATTTGGATCCATTAAGTGGCGGGGGCAGACCATCCAAATCGGTCCCACCTCCCCGCAGAGGGGAAGGGTCACAGAGAAGTCCAGTTGCACCAGGAAGTGATATCTCATCTTTGAATGCATGTGTTATATTTTTAAAAAAAATGCAAAAAGGGTGCATAATTGCAGTGCATGTGGGCCCTTTGACCAAAGCTTGTTCCAAAACTAAGCACTGTACACTTATGAAATTAATGCACACAAGTTAATCATGTCAACAGTTTCAATGGGCCTATTCTGCGCTGCATGCGCTTTGGATACAATCTATAACGTTTCATGGATTGCTCCCTATTCAGGACCCTAGCCACTTCCATCACCATCATCCTTGCTGGTTTTTGAAGCAACAGTTAGTGGTTCATGACCACTGAATATCATTGGGGTGTTCTGGGGGTCCCCTTCAGGGTTTTGACCCCTAACACGCACACATTGCCAGTCTGCTAATAGCTTCCTCTGAGTGGTTCCAATTGTGGCTACATATACAAAGCCCTCACAGGCTGAACATCAGAAAGAGAGAGGATGGTTAGGTTAGAACCCTGATATGCTATTCAGGAAGTTTCTGCCTATTCCCTCCACTTCCTTTCCATATACAATAGCTTTTCCTCCTCCATCTGTGGTCCAAAAACCATAAAGGTAAAGGTAAAGGTACCCCTGCCCGTACGGGCCAGTCTTGAAAGACTCTGGGGTTGTGCGCCCATCTCACTCAAGAGGCCAGGGGCCAGCGCTGTCCGGAGACACTTCCGGGTCACGTGGCCAGCGTGACAAAGCTGCTCTGGCGAGCCAGTGCAGCACACGGAACGCCGTTTACCTTCCCGCTAGAAAGCGGTCCCTATTTATCTACTTGCACCCAGAGGTGCTTTCGAACTGCTAGGTTGGCAGGCACTGGGACAGAGCAGTGGGAGCGCACCCCGCCGCGGGGATTCGAACCGCCGACCTTTCGATCGGCAAGCCCTAGGCACTGAGGCTTTTACCCACAGCGCCACCCGCGTCCCTCCAAAAACCATACAACTCAGCAAAAGTGGCTCTATGTGATTCGGCAGATCATGGAGCTCTCGGTTAATAGGAGCCCCTTGATTGCTAATTGAGGAGACACAACCTTTTCATACATTCATGGCTCTTGTTTGCAGGTGAAAGCCTTTGTTCGAGTGTGCAAAGGCAACAAGGCAGCCTGCAAGACTGTTCCGTTGCTAGAAAGCAGAAGCCCATTAAACTCTTCCTGCTGCGGCAGCACTGACCCTTCCATCTGCACCCCCAGGCACTATTGAGCAACACACTTCTCGCTCGCTCCACAGCCTGTCACCCACTAAACATTACACTGCCTCTTGATCATTCACTTTTAGGTGCAGGCACCCGACAGGAGAGCCAGGGCATGCGAATCATTTACTTCTTAATGTGAATGGCAATCCCAAAAGGAAGAGATGAGCAGAGGCTAGAGAATAGCGGAAGAAACTCCATGATGTGTGCAGAGGGAGGCAGTAGCCTTAAGCTCTCAGATCTACTTCCACTGTCAGAGACCCATTGCTGGGAACTGCAGGTGGGGAACATCCTGATGTATTTAGGCTCTGCTTGCAAGCTTCCACAGGCATCTGGTTGCAACTGTGGGAATAGAATGCTGGTCCAGATGATGCAGCAAAGCTCCTCTGCAGTGATGGAGGAAGCCTCTCAGGCACCTGGGGCAAACCGCCCATAGGGGTGGGACGCAATTGGTGCCCAGGGAGGCGATCGGCATGGTGATTCGCACCCATTGGGAGTGATTGGCATGGTGATTGGCACCCAGGGGGAGGCGCGGCAATCCACCCAGAGGGGATTTTGTCACACACACCCCCCCCCAGGGATGACACCTGGGGCGGAATGCCCCCACCGCCTCCCTTCCTACGCCCCCTGCTCCTCTGACATTCTTCTCTCCAACATCACTGATAGGGAAGCAGATGGTCCTGTTAGCCTCGTCTTGAAGACCAATCCGCCACCCCGCTTTCCCAAATGCTCTTTATGGCTGCAGCAAAGGTGTGTATCTCGGTCTGACATTAATTAGGCGGCTTCAGCATCCAGCCTTCTGGCACTCTGGCCAGCTGAGCCCCTGCCACGCTGAGCCTTTTTATCTCTTGCTGAGCCTGGGAGATGGAACTCTCGCCCTCCTCTACAGATGTTGTGAGAGACTCCGAGAGGCTGCAAGGAGCTGTTGCCATAATGACTCTTCTGCTCCAGAAGGCAGGTGGATTGGACACAGAAACAAGGAGGGAGGACAGGGCTAAATGCTCCTTTCTCTTTAATGGGATTCTCTCTCATTCATACACACACACACTGATTGCAACTCTAGCACTTTCTAATGCTCCTCTCAAACTGCAGTACCAGTTGCATTATGGAACTGTGGCTTTTCGACTGAGGTTAACCTACCTTACAGGGTTGTTGTGGGGATTAAACAAGGGGAGGGAGAGAACCATGTACATCTCCTTGAGGGAAAAGGTGGGATATCAATGCAATAAACAAACAAACTCTTGTGCAGCGTAACTCTACTCCCCATGCCACCCTTTCTTCTGACTGGCCTCTGTCACTTCCAAGCCTTCTTCCGCTGGGATTTATCACAAAGAAGCATTATGTTTTGCAGGTTAATAAGGATCCGATTAAGCAGTATTTGTAACCAAGGTTCAATGGGGTGTGGTTGTGGTAGGAGGCGTTAGAAACTCTTGGAATCAACAGGCCAATTCCCCGGAGTCTAGCAATACATTTTCCCTTAGGGGAGCAGAGACCAACACTGAGGAGACAGGACAGTTAGGAGGTCACCATAAAGGAGGTTTCCAGGGGAAATTTTTGGAGAAGTTGCCGACAGAGATAAGCCTCCATTTCTGCATTTTTAATTAGCCACTATGACCTGTGAAGTAAACAAGACAGCAAATCAATTTGAAATGCAACATTTTCCACAACTGTGAGAGTCCTCTGGAGGCAACTGCTTCTCACGGCCAGAGAGCTGCCCTGGCGCCAACCCTTTGCCAGGTCAGAAGTTCCATTTCAAAATTAAATTAATAGCTATAAACATCACTTTGCACAAGCAAATGCTTGACAGCGGGTCACGTAGCAAATGATGCATCCTACAATTAACTGCGCACACACACACACACACACACACACACACACACACACACCAGCTTCATGGAAAGGCTTCTGATTGGCTCCACCAGAAAATCTCACAGACCCTATTTTGATATTACACAAGTTTGCATGAGAAATTCACAGTGATCACTGTGATTTGCACAGTGGGATGGAATTTCAAAACTTTTGCAGCAAGTTTTTAACTTTTTTACAGTGTTATTGTATGGTTTTATTGCTATAAACTGCACATATATAATGATATATATAGTCAAATACTTTAAAAAAAATAAATGGCTCACCGGGCAGGATGCAGTCGCTATGCTAGGATCCCAGCTGATGGGGTGCTGTTGCTGACTGGGAGTGGGAAGGGACAAGGGAATGGGGATGTCAGTGTTGTGCTAACACACTGGTGGGAAGGCTTCCATTGTGTTTGCACCATGCCAATCTCCCCACTCCCTTGCTCCTTCCTCTCTTCCTCCAGGTGAGCAAGAGTAATCCATCTGCCCAGAAGCCATTGGAGTGCTTCTGCTCTACCTAGTGAGCCACTTCCGGTTACAACTTCTGGCCACCCTACAGTGCTCAAAACTGCTTCAAAAGGGAACGAGCTTGAAACAGTTCTGGAAAGAGGAGCTAGTTTGAGAGAGGGCAAGGGATTTTCTGCACCAGTTCAGCAAGTTTCCAGAATTCAAACTGAAGTTTGAAAGCTCAGTAAGTTTCCAGAATTCTTTCAAAACTATTTTTCTGTAGAGAAAATACAAGAATGCAGAACTGTGCCACTTTTGGTTTCTTATTTATACCATCTTCAGTTCTGTCTGCCACATTTCTTATATCCCTTCAGGAAGTGTGGATTTGTGAGGTTTGCATTAAAATGCAAACCCAATCAAATTCATCTCCCATCCCAAAGTCTGTGTGTCAGCAATAAGTGCTAGGAAACATGAATGTGGAATTTTAAAGAGAGAGAATAAATGCTGCATTAGTGTTTAACAGTTACATAATTCATTTATGCTATTTTAATTATACAATCGGAGGCACATGAAGATGCAACCAAATCAATTTTAAAGGGGAGTCATAGAATTGTAAAGGGACACAAAGGGTCATCTAGCCCAACCCCCTGCAATGCAGGAATCACAGCTAAATAATCTTTGACCGATGGCCATCCAAGCTCCACTTAAAAACCTCCAATAAAGGTGGTTCCTTCTGAGGGAGTCTAATCCACATGCAGTTGGGAGTGGGTGCCATCTTGTTCTTTGCCTTGGGCAGCAAAATGTCCTGGGCTAGTACTGGCCTACATGCTTTAGTTTCCCCTTTTTTACTACCTTAAAACTAGAAACGTTCTTTTTTAAGAAAAGGTCAGATTTCCAGGATGCTCAATGCTTCATCCAGTACTCAATCTCAATGGATTTTGCTCAACACCAGTCGTGCTCACCAGACCCACTGGAATCAAATGGCATGGCTAACTCTGTTCTATTAATCTCAGTGGGTCTACTCTGAGTAGAGGTGAGCTGGATACAACCCACAACTTGCATATTACCAGACTTTCTTACTTCACCCCCAAAGGTGCATTCCTCCATTGTCTCCTGAGACAGACGGATCCCAAACTTCAGTAGTACGTACTGATGGTTTTACAGTGCATCTGTTAATTGACTGTTTGTTTGTTTTTTTGCTGTTGCTTAGAGATTTCTATATATATTTAGTGGCACAGAAATTGCCTTGGATAATTAAAAAAAAGCATTTTTTAAAAAATCACAAGCACAGCTTGGCTTACAACCTGTTTTGATGACAGATTAATTCCTTGTCGACTGCAAACTCGCAACAACGCCTCGCAGTACGGAACCATTTCGTGTCAAATGGAACAGGGGGGACCCAAAGTCCGCCTGAAGAATGGTTCATTCCAGTTCCCATCCTCTCTTCTTCTCACACATGTCGGCATGCCTTGGAATGGCTGTGGTGGTAGGGGGAGACCTCGTCACTGCAGTAAACAGCCGAGATTCTGAAGCTGCCCAGGAAGCAATGTAGGCCATTAAAGCCGGGGCTGCTTCCTTGGAGGACTCAAGTCTCTAACTGCTCTTTAATTATTCAATGGCTATAAAAAACACCTTGAGATCAACCATTAATAGGACAGGGGAAGCTTACGACTTGAAGTAGCTCTTGCTACATCTTTATCTCCTGCCGCTCTATCTCAGGGATGAAAGGATCTCTCGATTAGGCAAAGCATTGGTATTATTAGATTTCCTTAGAGCCCTAACACAGAGATATTAGATTATTACTGCAGATACATTTCTAAGGCACTCATCACTGGAGTATCTGGGTACCAATTACAGAGATTTAGAGATCTTTCGTCTCTTTTTCACTAGAGATGGGGAGGGAGACACACTTTCTCTCTTCCCCTTCTCAACTCAGCCCAAGTCTTTCCAGCTACCCTTTCCACTCATAATTATAATAAATTGTCTATTAACACAGCACCATAGAGTTAATGGACCTCTGCAGGAGTAACATCAGCAAGGAGAGGTTCCTGGACACAAAGAGCTTGAAAATGAAAGTTTTAACTAAAGGGGATACAAAAGAGGGAGGGGAAAGAGACTAGGGTAGCCTAGGAAAACAGAGAAAAGGCAATTGCACACACAAAGGCTTGGTTGATAATTAATAATAATAATAATAATAATAATAATAATAATAATAATAACTGGTTACATTTGGGCAAAGGTGATGGGGTTAAACCAATGCCTTCACAGAGCAGGTGAGGATTTTTGGTGAGGGGGTATCTGAGAAGTGAGTGGATGAGCAGAGTACCAGGCAAAAGGAGGGGGTAAAGAGAATAAGTGGAGAGCATGAAAGCTTGGGGCAGCTGAGAATCTTGGGGTTGCAAGGACAAGGCCATTTGAAGAGTACAAAACACAGGCATCTGGCTATCCACAGTGAGAACAGGATGCTGTATTAGATGGACCATTGGCCTGATCCATCAGGCTCTTCTCAAGTTCTTAAGAAGTAAGAGGAGACAGGAAGAAATGCTTGGGAAGCGCCAACACCCCAGAGTTTGTACTGAATATCAAGACAGATGGAAAACAGGAGATCACATGGCATCAGGATAGGGATATGCCAAAGTGCCTATTTTCAGCCCGTGACAAGCTTTCCAAACTTCACTTACGAGCACCTGCTCTGCCACCTGAGCAGAAATGGGAATGTGTCGCTCCCTGTCCCCACCTCCAGTGTGTGCCAGAACGTCATCGTCTCCAACCGCCTCTTCACCAACAAGAGGGGGAATGTTCCACAATGCTTTCATGCTTGTCTTTTCTGCCTCAGGGGTGGGTAAGATGAGCAAGAGGGGGGCATTCCACAAGGTGGCTCTTGTCTTCTCTGCCACAGGGGCACTTGAACTTTTGCCGCCTGAGGCAGCTGCTTCACTCCGGCTCATGGGCGGATCAGCTATGCTTATGAGTCTGTTCTGAATCATCACCATCATAAAAATTCTGAATTGCCTTTTATTTATTATTTATTTCACAAAATCTAAATGCCTATTGATTGGAAAACATATCACAAAACAAAAAACACCAGCTCTCAAAGTAGTTTCACATGTGTGCCAAGGCAATTTACAAATAACTATGTCAAATAGTTTCCCAAACTGTACAAAAGCAGAAACAACAACTGAAGACAGGTTTTTAAACTGTTTTGTTTTAACAGAAGATCTAAGTCAGGTAACTCCATGAAAATTTGCAATTCTATTTGCCTTTCACCTCAATGTCTGAATGCATTTTGTACTAAAATGCACACCCACACCTTTGGGACAGTTTTGGAGGTGGGAACTGCACTGCAAAATTTGGGAAAGTGCAACCCCCCCCCCAAAATAGCAACATTCCGATCTGCGTACAATTTAGTGAGGTATTAGGTCAGTTTGCTTGAAAATTCAGACTGAACGACATTCATCTTCTTCCTCCCTGTTTGAGCACAGAGAAAGAATGGTTTAAGTATGCCTGGAGGTGAGAGGACAGATGATCGCAGAAGGCCTAAGGTAATAACCAGGTATGTTTCAGTTGGTGAACTACTCCTCTGTTCTAAAAGCAACACATCCAGCACAGCACAGAAAGTTGATGGGAACCAAGAGGAACAAAGTTTAGATGTGCAAATGAATGCAATAACATGCCTGAAGTGGGACCCCACAAAATGTAGGACTTGTCAGAAGAGAAAGACTTGTTATTTAGGGAACAGATATTTCACCTTGATTCTTTTTCATAAGTAAAGCTACTGTTATCAAGGGCTGCAAGCCTCAGATCCACTGACCTCCAAAATATTGTGACTGCCGTCAATATACCTTCTTGCAAAGGAGACAAAGCTTTCAACCCACCAAGACATTCATCCAAGATTCATGTTTCCCATTTGTTGGTGTAAGGGTTGCATAGGACATAACATAACCACTATACAAATATGACTTATGCTAAGTGCTTTTCAAGCTGTATAGGGCAATATGACAATCCTTCCATCCCATGATACTATGCCATGCCTGCCTCTGTGGCAATATCTTGCAGAGGATGCATTATTGGCCTTCATCCAAGCACCCTTCACATACCCTTTATTCCTTTACTTACAGAGACTCTACACACACACAGTGCTAATCTTGCCCATGAACTGCTACAGAGCAACTCTAATACTGCCATCGCTGGCTGAGCCGATGAGAAAAAACAAAAATTTAAGCACATAATCTGTTGGCGCAGATGTATAAGCACAGAGACAACAATTTCCCCAAATATTCCAGGGCGCAATTGTTTCCTGCTCTCCTCTCCATTCTCAAGCACCTCTCAGCTTGACACACTCTGAATCCCAAAAGGCAATGTGCCTTGAATTCCATTTTGTTCCTTTGGTTTATTTATTATCCTTTCTGTTTGAACTTCCACCTCCTTCTGCAGAGGGAGCAAGAGAAGAGATAAAAACAGCAGCAGCCTCAAAAAGGTACAAGGGCAGAGACAAACCTAATAATACGTGACAAAGAAAAGGGCATTTTCTCAAAGATACTTAAATCCAACATGGATTGAGATAAACTTTGAACCAACTGGTTGAACACAGCAGCACAAGGGTGGGATACAGAAGGGCTGACTTAGCCCTAAAACAACCCATGCAATTGTGCCTGCTTCAAAAGACTGCATAGTGGGAAAGGGCATGGAAACCAAGCCTTATGACTGACTTTCTTTAACTGTGTTAACCTCAACCCAACTGGCTTGGACCTAGAGATGGGTATCCAGTCAAACCTTGGTTGTTGAAAGCAATCTGTTCTGGAAGGCTGTTTGACTTCTGAAACATTCAGCAATGGAGGCACGGTTTCCGATTGGTTGCAAGAGCTTCTTGCACTCAAGCAGAAGCCACGTCAGACATTCAGGTTCCGAAAAATGTTCAAAAACCAGAGCATTTACTTCCAGGTTTTTGGCGTTTGGGAGCCAAAATGTATGATAACGGAGGTATTCGGGAACCAAGGTTGGACTGTATCTGTCAATTTTGGTTTCTCTCAGTTTTGTATTATTATTATTTTTTCAATCTTAAGTGCAGTTCCTCACATTTGTACATCAGTCTGTATTAAAAGAAATAAAAAAGTCATCGTGAAAACTCATCATTTGAGTGCAAATTTACCC
This sequence comes from Podarcis muralis, assembly GCF_964188315.1. NCBI lineage: Eukaryota > Metazoa > Chordata > Lepidosauria > Squamata > Lacertidae > Podarcis > Podarcis muralis. The sequence continues at coordinate 26,975,492 of NC_135669.1, forward strand.
CATTATGCATAATTTTCTGTGCAGTTTTATCTTACATATATACTTTTTGCAAAACAATTTGCCCTCCTATAATGAACCTTTGTTATTTTCACCAATATATGCACACTTTGCCCTACTATATATGCATTTTTGCCTACAAGACATGGCTGGAGAGCTGCATTGCAAAATTCAGATGTTTGACTTTCAAAGGATTGCTGCGTTTCAGTTCATGTATTGTTTCACAAAGTGCAAATTAGATGGGCTTGCCTTTAAATGCTAACTGAATTTATTTTCTCATCCAACCCTACTTGGACCTGACCTATCTGACTAGACCTGACTTTTCATAACACAGGAAGGCAATTCCCATATCATCTCAGTAGGTATATTAATTGAATTCTATGAATTGATGAAATTAGTTGTTACTCCACAGGGAGAAAAGATAATATAAACCAGCAAGGATGGTGACTGTATGAGTTGCTAATCGCTCTCTTCCCCCAGCCCTCCGTTTCAGGCAATGCTAGAGTTCCTTGGAAGCTTCCCGGGGATAATGCAATGAGAAAGAGCTTTGCCTGCGGCTATTAACATACCACTATAATGTGCAACCAGGACAAAGTGTCTACATTCGCACCATACTTTTAAAGCACAGCGATGGCACTTTAAACAGTCATGGCTCCCCCAAAGAATTTGGGGAGCTGTTGAAGGACTACAAGAAGTTTTGTAAGGAGAACTATATGAAATATTGCAGAAAAGATTTATGAGAATGAATTTTAAGTTATGGATTATAAAAAAGTAATACAGTGGTACCTCGGGTTAAGTACTTAATTCATTCTGGAGGTGCGTTATTAACCTGAAACTGTTCTTAACCTGAAGCACCACTTTAGCTAATGGGGCCTCCTGCTGCCGCCGCTCTGCCGGAGCACGATTTCTGTTCTCATCCTGAAGCAAAGTTCTTAACCCGAGGTACTATTTCTGGGTTAGCGGAGTCTGTAACCTGAAGCGTATGTAACCTGAAGTGTATGTAACCCGAGGTACCACTGTAGTTAGGATAACAAATGTAAGATTAAGAGATGAGGTTTGAAAATCATTAGATGTGGCTGATGGAAGTCTCGGGCTAAAATAGCCAAAATGTTGTATAAGATGAGATGAGATGAGATGATATGTTCTGTTTGGAAAATATATGTAAAAACTAATAAAAATGTATATTAAAAAATACAAAAAATTTGGGAGCTGTAGTTCATTAAAGGTGCTGTGAGTTGTCAGGAGACGCCTATTTCCCTCCCAGAGCTAAAATTCCCTGAGTTCCCTGGGAAGAGAGAACTGCCAAACCACTCCAGGAGCTATAGCTCTGGGACAGGAAAAGAGGGTCTCCTAAGAACTCACAGCACCCTTAACAAACCACAGCTCTCAAGATTCTTGGGGGGAAGTCACAACGGCTTAAAGGGGTATCATGGTTTTAAAGGTATGGTGTGAATGTGGCCAGTGTTGGGCATAATCTTGAGGGGGGTGAGGAATTCTGAGCTCAGAAGGAGCAAATAGGCCTAGTCACTGTGGCCAGCATCCTACAATAAAGGAATGTCCATCCTAGAAGATCAGACCCTCCAAGTATCCCTATTTTCCAGGGAAAGTCCCAGATTTACAACAGCCATCTGCTGTTTCTGATTTGATCCCAGAATGTCCTGCTTTTCCTTTGGCTGTACCTATTTTCATCAGAGAAATGTTGGAGGGTATGGAGTTATGCAACCTCTGAGCCAAGGAAATAAGTAAATATGCAACATTTAGAAGACATCTGATGGCATTCTTGTACAGTCGTACCTTGGTTCTCGAATGCCTTGTGACTCAAACGTTTTGGCTCCTGAACGCCACAAACCCAGAAGTGTTCCTGTTTGAGAACTTGTTTCTATATATATTGGAAGTCACCCAGAATGGCTGTGGCAACCCAGTCAGAGGGGTGAGGCATCAATAATAAAATTATTAATATCATTATTATGGAGTAGGACGTCCCTATTTTCATTGGAGAAATGTTGGAAGATGCCCCTGCTTATATTCTGCAAGCAAGATGGCAGATCTGCAGAGCTCCCTCAACAAATGTGTTAGTTTAAAAGCATTTTCCCCCATTCCTCTCTCTCTATGTCTCTCTCTCTCTCATGACAAGATGGTTTAGAAAGCCCTGCTCTGGCAAAACGAGATCCTCTAGTTCATCATTCCTACATCACCTTCTGGCCTTCAATTCACTTAAACCTAGAACAGTCGTGTTTGAGCAGGGAATCACCTCTGCCACATTCCTTTGCCTCCCTTCCCAAGCACACAGTCAGACTGCAAGGATATTAACATGGATGGCAGAGCCTGTCAGCAGCCTGACAACAGCGAGATTTCATTAGCGTCAAAAGGAAGAGCGGAAAGTGGGGAGCGGGGTGGGGTGGGGAGAAAAACACCTCCTGGAGCCCCCCTGAGGAACTCCCCTCCAGTTCATTCATATTCTACAAGTCTCACACAACCTTCAGTGGATGCCAGGTGCAATAAAGGAAAGTTTGCCACTGAGCCTGATGGCAGAACAGCCCCCGAGGCCCTCCTCACACTGCCTCCAGGCACAGAGTAACTCTGGCTGGCTTTGGCGAACCAGGTCCTCACCTCCTGGCAGGAAAGAAAGCACACTCAGATCCTTTCTTCTTCATCGCCTGGGGCTGGAGGCGGCTGGAAGAAAAAGGGAGAGGAATGAAAGGGAGAAGGACAGGGGCAGGCAGCGAGAACCACATTCCAGTAATCTATAGCTGCTAATTGATTTGGAGTTTCGTTTTCTCCCTTCATCTTCTCTGAGTCGACCCTTTGCGTGTCACACCTTGGGACGTCCTTCCCCCCTTTCCTGTCAGTGCAACAGAGGAAGGCACCGCCAGCCTCAGAGAAGCCCTTAGCCGATTAAGAGAGTCCCCACTTGGCATTCCGCATACACAAATGCTCAATCTGCACGCGGCGGCGAAGAGTATTTCTGCTCCCTTCTCTCTTCGCAGCGTCTGTGCCTTCCCCTTGAATAAATCAATACGAACGTAGCCCCAAGCCTCAAACAGAGAAAGAGATTGCTTTCACCTTCAGCCGGAGACCCCAGGGTGAAGGGGCTGGTGGAAATGCGCGGAGGCAGCCTGAATAAACCCAGCCAAAATTAAAAGGAACCTGTGCAGGTTCCTTTTACTTATTTATTACTTATCTGCTGCTTACAGGAACACAAAGCAAATAGAGAGATACTCTGGACTGGCACGTGGGAGACAGGCTGCAACAGTTCCGTTTGCTTCTCCTGCGTTGCAACACTGCCTGCATGCTGCGTGGACCAGAGCTCCTCAAGATTAATGCATTAGTTAGTGCACCTTCTTTAATAGATCTTTGTCTTCTGTGCCACAATTTCAAAGCTGCTAAGAATAATTCCAGAACATGAAAAGAAGAAGATTCCCGGGTTCTTGTAGCCCTTTAACACTGAGACTATCTTCATCCTACAGATTTCTTTTAGTCTCCTTTTCAAAGAATTTCAAATTATTTAAAGCTTAGCAGTCTGACACAAAGTGTAAAGCAATGACAACCACAAAAGGTTATAAACTCCAGGCTAGCCAAAAGAGAACAATAAGATGGTTCAGGGCAGCCTGATTACAAACATTTCAAAAACTGACCTTGTTGGGAGTCAAAGGCCTACAAAAAAAGGGAGTCCTGGGTGTCCACTTAAACATGGGATAATTCTTGGTCTCGAAGACCCTTCCAAAGATCATATGCCACTTTTTGTGCCTCCACTGATAAGGCCCCCAATCCCCCCAACGCTACCTGGGTGGCTATTCAGCAAGGCGGCCATGGTTGCAGTGGCAAGGCCAGGTAGGGCTCTGGGGCTCAGAGACCCCCAGTGGTAGCCAGGACAGGACAGGGATCCCTGATTCGCACCCCCTCAAAATTGTGCACCCAGGGCTACAGCCCCTCTTTCCCCTTCACACTACACCCCTGCAAGTGCAGGACCCCAAAGAGAGAAACACTCTTGCTCTTACACATATACACACATGCACAAACACCCATCTACCTCTGTTCATACTTCTCTAAATGATCTCCACTTAGACTTAGAGGAGACCATTAGGATGGTGCAAAACCTGTCCCCTTATCATTATGCATTTTTCCACCTTCCACCTATTTGGAGCATTTATCCTGCTGATGCTGCATTTTTAGGACCACAAAAGCAGGCAAACAACTTCTTCTTCTTCTTCTTCTTCTTCTTCTTCTTCTTCTTCTTCTTCTTCTTCTTCTTCTTCTGCAGAGTGGATCCAAAGCATCGTATACATATTATGTACAATTGTACATTATATCCACCCCTGCAAATAGCGGCTCAGAGCTCCTGCTTCCTTTCTCAGTGTCAGGAAGATAACTCTCTTTTTCTCTGGCGCCTGTAATACTGCTAATGTCAGATGTCAGGGAAAACTACATGCCCTAGGCTCCTGGCACTTGTAATATGACATAAATGCATTGCAGACACCAAGGAAGCAGAGAGAATCCTCCAAGGCTTCCCATACCTTTCAATGATGAAAGCAGTTCCAGTACCAGCTGCCAGCAACCAAGAAGTTTAGGAGGCTCATAGACTGGGCCGATATGTACGAGTCTTTAAAAAAGGGAGTGACCTTCTACACTTCTACTTATAATTGCTGGCACCCACTCAGAATGAAACCCTTCATTAGCCATAGCACTAGCATAACACATGCACTATTGACTTGACTCTGCACTGCCGAGGAACCTAGCGAGTCAAATACTTGGTCCACCTAGCTCAGTATTAGCAGGGGTGGAGGAAGGGGGATGCAGTAGGTGCAGGCCGCCCCGGGTGTCACCACTAAGCGGGGTGACAAAATGCTGGGTGGCACTCACCACGGGGCCTGCAGCGCGCCCGAGCCACGCGTCTCTCCTGGGAGACAGTCTGCCCACTGCCTCCCCCCCAGCTGTAGGGTGGCTGAGTGGGAGGAGGTAGGCAGACCCTGGAGGCCCCGTGGTGCGCCCCACCCCCCGGCTCGCCCCACCCCTGGGCACGCCGCCCCAGGTGCCCAAGCGCCTTCCTCCACCGCTGAGTATTAGGACTTTTTTTTTAGCTCACCAAAATTGAGTTACTTTTAGGTGGGCACCATTGCCATCATAAGAGAACAAGGACAGTGTTTATGGTGAGTTCCAGCACCTCCTTTTTTCTAGAAAAATAGCCCTGCTCAGTATTGCCCATACCAAGAGGCAGCAATTCCCGACTGACATGGAGACGTTGAAGATTGAAACTGGGCCCTTCTGCATGCAGAGCTGAGGCCCCACCACTGAACTATGGTGTGCTCCTCATTGTCCATTGTGCAGATGATCCATTCAATTTGACCATGGAGTCAGCGACAACATCCACAAGCTGGCTGCCTTATCGGGACACTTATCCCCAGCTGGAAATGTGTGCTATTTGCAAGAAATTATGGATACTCACTGCTTCTCATCCAACACATGGCGCAAAGTCTGATACAGACATCTGCCAAGAAACACCTTGTCTTCTCCAGGCAAAGCATTAAAATCTAAAAATAGAGCATCTCCCCTCCTCCCATCCCTACCTTCTCCCACCCAATTATAAAGTTTGACACTATCTGTTAGCGTTCTTTTCTGTTGGCATAAACCCAGGCACAAACACAGAGAAATTAATAATAATTGTTGTGTCGAAAAGAAAAAGGATAAAAAAAGAGGATGCAATCAGGACGCAGAACAGAAAGCAACACAAACAAATGGTATTTATCCTCCCATACAATCCTCTCTCTTTCCTCCCCCGTTCCCAAGGGACAGCGATGATAATGCTCGTGAAACAGATGAATCAGGGCTAATGTGAGGATTAGGAATGGATTCCAAAGCCCCAGCCCAGCCTGGAAGAGAAAGCGGACTCTTAATTGAAATCAGAGCTGGGATTTTGAAGCCTCTGCAGAGTTGGGTTAAGTCCACCGGGGCCATGCAGACAGAGAGAATATGAATGGCGTCTCTTTTTAGGAGGGCCCAAGAAGGGGATGGGGAAAGCTTTCTTAAAACCTCCATTTGCACAGAAGCATACTTGACTGGGGGACAGACAATAGCTGGGGAAGGAACCATAATAATTATCTTTGCTCAGACTGTGCATCGGCAGGGGTGTGGAACTGGGTCTAGAGAAGGCAAGCTCCTTGTCTCACCCACCAGCCATGGGCAAAGGATAACAGGTGGATGGGACCATCCACCTGTCAATCACCTGATGCCATGGTGATCGTTGGGGCTAGCAACCTTCTCTTTGTGAAGTCAGGTTTGAGGCAGATGGGCATGGTTCAGCCAAAACAGCTTCACAATCCCATGGGGAGGCCTGTTGGGCTCCCCACCCTGATGTACAGAGTCATTTCTTTTAACCTGCTCTTGTTTCTGATCAAAAAAAAAAATTCTGAAACACCATAAAACCTGGCAGAACTTGAATAAATCAATGGGATGTGGAAGTCACTGGGTACACCATGGAGGACAACGGTTCTGCCACCACAACCTGTGTGACCAAAACAATAGGGCATTCTGCAAGTCACATATGGCTGTCTATTGGAAGCTCCTGGTTTTGCTGCCTACCTGAGCCTGCAAGAGAGAAAGAGAAAGGGTGGGGCAGTAGCTGCATTTAACTCCTTGACAACCAATAGGAGATGCCATGGCAAATCTCTGCCCATGTTTTACAGCTAATTATACCCTAATCCAGGAATTTGTGGCCCTCCACATGTACTTGGATTGCCATTCCCACAATGCCTGACCACTGGCCATGCTAGCTGGGGCTGATGGCAGCTGGAGTCCCAAAACTTCTGGAGGCTCTCATTTTTACCGATGAGCTAAACTTTATGCACAGCTGAGTGCTCTAAGCTTTCTACCTCCGAATGTTAAGCCCCACTGTGTCCAAAATGGGGCTTCTTCCAAGGTAAATTCATATAGGACTTTGGCCTTAACGGATTAATCCAATTATTAAAGCTTTGAGCTCTACTTTTTACTGCTATAATGATTTGCTGCACTATCCTTCTCCCACTCTCTCTTAATCCTGTTATTTTATTATGGTATTTGACAGATCTACATTTGAATAAACAAATGGAAATCATATTAAATTTCTCCTGTGCCACAATATTTTATATCACACAGTACTAGTAGAATCCAGAGTTATTTTCAATTAAATTCTGTCATTACAGGTCGAGAGAACAGAGAAGTTGAAGATGATAAGAAGGGAGAATTTCCTCATTGGAGTTATGACAAGACTCAGAAAAATTTGCATGATTTTAAAAGATGAAATATGATGATTGGTCAACAAATTTAATAAAGCATTTGCCATTATTTGATTGGGTCTGGCCTTGTACAGGCTGCATTTGTCTTTATGGATTGCTTCTGCCTGCTCTTTTGTGAGAATTATTCTATTATCTCCACTCTTGTTTATTTTCCTGTAATTATACTGAAGGAAATCAATTAATATATTTTTTTTAGTTCATCAAAACTGCCAACCATCCTTCCAAAGGTTTTTACTCCCACTTTTTTTTTTTAAGGAAATGCAACTTTACAGTAAAACAACTTGTATTCCAACTTGTATGCCCACACTGTTTAGAAATATTGTTGTTGTGATTTTCTTGGTTGTACTTGAAAATCATTTAAAAACAACAACAGTGGAGTGAAATAGCATGGGGGAAAGATAATAAAAAATGGGGGACTGTTTCTTACCCACCCAATTATCCAACATGGTGTAAGGAAGAATTGGGGGCAGAGGTGATCAGAGTGACCATATTCTGCTTCTTCCATGCAAGCTGGATTTCTTCTCATATAAAACTACTTCTTGCACATATAAAACAAAGGGAAGGTGCATTGTAGTGACTAATACTGTGATCCAGGAGGGAGTCTCAGATTGAAATCTCACCCCTGCTCTCTAAGTGACCTTACATACTTCAGGTTCTCCAGTGGGGACCAAAAACAAAGAGGAATCCAAATAAGCTTTAATATAGGAATAGGAAACATATGATCCTCCATAAGAACATAAAAAGAGCCACGTTAGATCAGGTCAATAAACCATCTAGTGTAGCATCCTGTTCTCACAATAGCCCACCAGATACCTATGGAAAACTCACAAGGAGACCTGAGCACAACAGTAATCTCCCCTCCAGTGGGTTCCAGCAACTGTTATTCAGAAGCATTATAGTCTCCAGTGCTGGAGACAGAGCATATCATGGCTACCAACCATTGATGGTCTCCTCCTCCTTGCGTTTGTCCAGTCCTCTTTTAAAGCTAAGAATCTGTCCAATCCTCTCTTATAGTTTGATTTAGGTTAGTCAGGTTGTGTATATGGTTATTAACTACTGGAAGAAGAGCAAGTTATACTGGGAGAGAGTGGAATTTGCAAGATGCCATCTACAAGAATCAACCAGGGCACCGTAGCTTAATGATGGAGGGTTAAAACTACATGACTGGCTACCGACAAAAGAGGAGTGGCAGGTGAAATTAATGGACTATGCAGGAGTACTGGATAAGATGACAGGGAGAATTCGAAACCGGCAGGACCAGAAATTCTTGAAAGATTGGAGTAAATATGTGAAATATTTGAAAAACAATTGTAAACAATTGACTACGCTTGTAGGATTACAAGAAGTTCTGTAAGGAGAACTATATGAAATATTGCAGGGAAATTTATGAGAATGGATTTTAAGTTATGGACTCTTAAAAGTAATAGTGAAAATAATGAAATGTAAGGCTAAGTGATGAAGGTTGAAAATCATTAGATGTGGTTGATGGAAGTCCTAGGCTTATAGCCAAAATGTTGTATAAGATGAGAGGAGATGTTATGTTTTGTTTGGAAAATATATATATAAACTAATAAAAATATATTAAAAAACAAAACAAAACTGCATGACTGGCACTTGAGCCAGCTCTTATGGATTCAGTTACATTTCCAGATTCAAGCATCACTTGTGTGGGGTGTTTGCAGCTGATACTATGATAAACTGGTTAAGTTCAGAAGAATACCATTTGCAAGGAATTGCAGGTGGGGAGAATAGTGTTGGCCTACCTGTTGGCCACTGTGAGAACAGAGTGCTGGATCGGATGCACCCTGGTTCTGATCCAGCAGGGGTCTTCCTATAGTCTCATGTTGTTAAAATAAGCAAGTTAAATAATGTTTGGTAGCACCGGTTGAGCGTGGTCCAAGACATTTTGCTGCCTAAGGCAAAAGGTAAGTTGGTGCCCTTCCTGTTTCATGTAGAGAAACTGTCCAGATTGACAGATGACTCATATTTCAACACTGGTCACTGGACATCATCCCCAACCATATCTGAGAGCATCAGGCAGGTTTAAGGGACATAAGGCAGGCTGTGCAGCACGCATAGGTTTGTGTGTGCTGCACAGCCACTCCCTACACTTTAGCATTTTCTGTTGATAGTACAGTGGTACCTCGGGTTACAGACGCTTCAGGTTACAGATGCTTCAGGTTACAGACTCCGCTAACCCAGAAATAGTACCTCGGGTTAAGAACTTTGCTTCAGGATAAGAAGTGTGGCAGTGGCGCACCAGTGGCGGGAGGCCCCATTAGCTAAAGTGGTACCTCAGGTTAAGAACAGTTTCAGGTTAAGAACAGACCTCTGGAATGAATTAAGTTCTTAACCCGAGGTACCACTGTACCTGCCTCATTTTGCCTAACTGGAGAGCCGGCCCCAGGTTTTAAAGGATGACAAACTGCTACTCTGTGCAGATTCACTCTGAAATGTAACAAAGGCACATTTAAGGTTAAAATGAAACCAGAAGGCTCAAGAACATAGAAATAACCTTTTGAGACTTTAGCAGATTAAGCAGCACAGATTTATTTCAGCCTTAATTGTCACCAAAAGCATAGTAATTAGTTGTCACCTTAGCAATGGTTGCCTTAGAAATAGCCAATAAACAGGTAGATCTTGTTTGAAGCCACAGAGTTAAGTTACACTTTTACATGAAAAAGGAGGGACCCTGATCATCGCTTTGCTCTTCTCCAGAGAAGAACAGAAAATAAAGAGACATATCCCAATCTCCAGGCTATCAAGTTATGGCCTTTACTTTAGTAGGCAATTGTACAACTGCATACATTTTCCTACACCAAGTTCTAACTGACCTATTTCTTTTTCATTTAAGAATAATTTAAAATGATATACAAAACTATGCAAAAACCATATCCTCAGAATGAATAAGGATAATCCATATAACAAGCTATTTCATATTATTTTCTACAGTAGATTCTTAGCCATGGGAGGAAGCTTTCCCCCACAGCATGCATATTGACGAGGCAGCTATGGCAATAGATCACCTTTCCTAAAGGGTTTAAGGGAAGAATATGATGCTAACGTCCAATACCAAGATGAAGGTCTTCCAGGCTTGCATGCTGAGCATGCTGCTTTATGGAAGTGAGTCGTGGGCAACCTACAACTGCCAGGAGTGATGATGCCTCAGTGTCTTCCGCATGCACTGCATCAGGAAGATTTGGGACATCACATGGCAGGACAGAGTGTCACACCAAGATGTACTCTCCCAAGCCAACACTGAATCCCATATTTGTGACTGCACACCTTAGGGGAATGGCGGAAGCACAGTAGTACAGCATCTGCTTTGCATGAAGAAGGACACCAGTTGTCTCCAGGTAGGGCTGGGAATGACCCCTGCCTGACACCTTGGAGAGTCAGTGCATACGGTTCTGAGCTTGACAGACCAGTCATCTGACTCAGTATAAGGCAGCTTCCTATGTTGCCATATTATATCAGCCCATCATATCCTGGTGGTCCTGCCCCGAATGATCATGTTGTCTAAAAAACCCAAAAGAGATTCTACAGGAGGTCTAAACACAGGAGGCTTGTATGGCTCACCAGAAAGGAAGCCAGGCAGGAAACTTTACTGATTCAGGACAGATAAAATAAAATTCTTTTTCACACAGAACATAGCTAAACTATCGAACTCCCACAGGAGGCAGCGATGGCCACCAACTTAGATGGCTGCAAAAGTAGATTAGATAAATTTATGGTGTGGAGGACTATCGATGGCTTCTGGCCATGGTGGCTCTGCTCTGCTTCCACAGTTGGAGGCAGTAATGCTTCTGAGTACCAGTTGCTGGAAACTACATGAAGGGAGCGTGCTCTTGTGGTTGTGGGCTCCCACAGGCACCTGGTTGGCAGCTGGTGGTGAGATCTGGTTGCTGGACTAGATGGGCCATTGGCCTGATCCAGCAGACTCTTTCTATGTTCTTATGCAGAAAATGTGGTGCCCTTCAGATATTGTGGACATCACCTCTAGCTATTTACCTTGCTGGCTGGGGCTCACAGAAATTGCACTCCACGTCTTCTGGAGGGTGCCATGTGGCTGGCGCTCTCTCTCTCTCTCTTTGTCTCTTCTCATAAAGAAAAGAGCAACAAGAAATTCCTGGTGCCAATCAGCTACAATTAAGTCTAGTGCCACCTAGTGACTGAACTAGATAATTGCATGATCCACATGCCCACACACGAATTCAACAGCATTTCCCAGTCATTCTCTTTTACACTCACAACCCCATATTCCACTTATGCTACTCAGCCAACCAAATGATCACCATTGATGGCATTGTCCCCTCACTTCTGTTCTCCCCTTCCTACCAACACCCATTCAAACCAACGCCCCCATCTGTCCCTAACAAGCATAGTAACAGGTTCTTGAACTGTTCCAAATGTTCAGAATTTTTCCCCAATGGTATTCTATTGCATCTCAGCAGCTGAACCAGCATGGGTGTGCATACGTGAATCTGTGGGAGGCTTTTTAATCAACCAAAACCAGAACTCTCTCTGGGGGAAAACCCATGGTTGAGTTTGAACCCTGCAGCCTACGTGCTTTCCTTCACATTTTTATTTTTGTCTTCTGCATCAGATTAGGGGACCAACTCCTAAAGCGATTATTTCCTGCAACTTTACATGCTGTGTGCTTTAATTTGGTACCTCATTTGTGTCTCTATGGAGAGAAGCACGTTCAACCTGATGGGTTCGAAGCTGGCATTGGCTTCAAAAATCAAAACTGCAAAAATAAAAATAAAACCCTCTGCTACTACTACTACAGACCATGCAACGTAGTCTTGCGGTGAGAGGGGAAGGATGTACTAGGCTGCTGCAAATCCCTGCAAAGTTCTGCTCCAGACTCCCATTGCCCACTTTTATCTGCTTGACTCCTCTTACTTCTGCTTCCCCATGAGGCTGCTGTCGCTGTCACTCAGCCTCAGGCAGCAAGCCCTTCAGGCCACAACAATGGCTGATGGCAGTGTGGAACCAACCAAATGCCATTTAACAGAGAAACAACCATTTCCACGAACTGCAACACTGGTGGCTCCAGTTTTAGGCCACTTCCACACCAGCTAGCCATTGGACACAGAGCTGGCACAGCCAGTAGGAAGGGTGAGACCACTGCCTCAGGTAGCAGAAGCCCCCACAGGTGGCATGCCTAGGGGTCCCATGCCTGCCTGCCACCTCCACAATTGGCAGAAAAGTGCCACTGTCACCAACACCAATTATAGGCAAGATTGTGTCCATGGGGGGGAGGGGGCAAGACCTTGCCTGAATTTGGCACTGATGGAGGTGCTGCTTCTCCACCAGTGGTGGAGGTGGCAAGGTGCATAGTGGCTGCAGTACAGGCAATGATGGTAGGAGTCGATAGGTGATGGTGGGAGCAGCAGCAGGGCAAGTCAGAACTTCCTGATGCACTGTTGCTGATTGAGCACACACCCTCCAACATTTCTCCCATGAAAATAGAGATGTTGCCTCTAATATTTCTCTGACAAAAATAGGGACATTCTATTCCATACACTCTTGAGAGGCTCTTGAGAGTCCCATGGACTGCAAGAAGATCAAACCTATCCATTCTTAAGGAAATCAGCCCTGAGTGCTCACTGGAAGGACAGATCCTGAAGCTGAGGCTCCAATACTTTGGCCACCACATGAGAAGAGAATACTCCCTGGAAAAGACCCTGATGTTGGGAAAGATGGAGAGCACAAGGAGAAGGGGACGCCAGAGGACGAGATGGTTGGACAGTGTTCTCAAAGCTACCAGCATGAGTTTGACCAAACTGTGGGAGGCAATGGAAGACAGGAGTGCCTGGCGTGCTCTGGTCCATGGGGTTACGAAGAGTCGGACACGACTAAACGACTAAACAACAACAAAATTCCATACACTCAACATTTCTCCAATGAAAATAGGGACATCCGAAGGAAAACTGGGACATTCCAGGAACAAATCAGAATCTGGGACAGCTTCTATAAATCCAGGACTGTCCCCAGAAAATAGGGACACTTGGAGGGTCGGTGAGCACACATCCTGATTTGTTTGAACAAATTCTGTGGGGATGCTTAGACAATGCTACTGCTTACTAAGGCTGTGCATGTATGCTGCCTTGTGAAGCCTCTGCCTCAAGAAGCTTCATACAAGTCGAGTCAATCAATCAATGCTCTTTCAGGATGACAGCAGCCATTCTCTTTTGAGAAGTTCCTCAAGCCAACAGTTATCCACAAACCAGTCCAAAAACCTTGGTCAATGCTGACCCACAGGGGGGAGTTAAATGATACTCTTTTCCTACCCCCCTGCTTCTAGTGATGGTGTGGATGTCTTCTTCAGCAGAGGGGAAGGATTGACACACCCCCGTGCAGCATAACATTTTATTGACTGTTTTGGAATTTCCTCAGCACCACAAGCTGTTCCTCTGTCACTCCAGCCCTTATTGAATTTAGGGAGACGGGTGGGATGGGGGAGAGGAGAGAAAGGAACCAGTCCTTGCTCTCTCCATATGTTGCTTTGGTTAAGAAGCAAAGCTCACTAAATGTTATGGAATATGTAGGGAGAGGGCCAGGGGGGTTGGGGGTGGATGGGGAGGGAGAAAAGAAGATAAATCCATCAACTAACAAGATAAGTGCCTTGTTCCTCCATCTGTTACTGCTGGGTTCTTATCTGGGATTGGAGCGTGGCAGGAGCGGTACATCTTGTGTCAGGCATTATATCCCAAACTCATATGAATGCATTTTCATGCTTGCGGCAATCTGTGATCCGGGCACCGGCTTTCACAACACTTGTCCTCAGGCACTCCCCACCTCTTTGCATTGCAAAGCGAATTTGGAAATTGATGGTGCAGGAAAGGCAGTTGGGGTATGCAAGCTCCCAGAGAGTAGCTGCAGAGCTGCATTTGTGCTAAGTAAATATTTCTGTACCCTGCAAATATATACACATCTACAGATATCCTTTATTTTAAAAAATGGACACATAATATGGATCACACTCTGCGATTGCTGTGGCCTATGCCTTATCTAGAATTGTTATCTGCATACAGTGAAAGAAACTCGGCTCAAGTGTCATAACTTATTTGTTGCTGTTGGGGGGGGGGGGGTCCAGCCACTTTCAAGGGAAATAAGAGAGCTTATATAATAATGCAAGGTGGCAAAGGGTTGCCCCATTTCACACACACACACACACACACACACACACACACACCTCTTTTTTGCCACTTCCAAGTACCACCTGCAGTCCATTGCTGTGCTAGTAAACCATCCTGACTCAGGGAAGGAGGGGTACAGCACAGCAACTAACTGGGTTCTCAACTGTTAAAAAGTAATAATAATGTTGAGCTTTTGTCAAAGATTTGATAGGAAGATTTGATGATGATGGGGGTGGGGGTGGATCTTGCTTGACTTCAGAGAAGGCATTGCACTTTGTTGTTTAGTCGTTTAGTCGTGTCTGACTCTTTGTGACCCCCTGGACCAGAGCACGCCAGTCACTCCTGTCTTCCACTGCCTCCCGCAGTTTGGTCAGACTCATGTTTGTAGCTTCGAGAACACTGTCCAACCACTGTCCAAGGCATTGCACTACAAATCTGCAATGCAATCTGCACATCTATGTATCTATCGATTTATATTTATGTACACACACACACACACACACACACACACACACACACACACATTTATATCTGGACCACCTTAGAAAATGTACAGAGAAAGCAGCTGGGAAGCACATAGATACCCAGCAGGTGACACTAGTTCTAAAGAAGCTGCACCAGACTCCACCGCCCCTGGCACAAAAAGCAATAGGGTGCCTATATAGCTGCACTGGGTATAGTTTCTCATCAGCCAGTTTCAAAACTCCTTCCCTCTCCTCTCTCCAGACTCGTCTGTCTTCTGCACCTTCCCTGTTTCCGAGCACATGCAGGCTCCCCAAGCAAGGAAACTGAGTGCAACTCCAACCTGGTTGGCCATCCAGAGAGGTTGGAAGAGCCAATTGCCAATTTAATGAGCCACTGATGGGGATCCAGTCTGCAAAAAAAAAAAAAAAAAGGTGTGCAGGTCCTCATGATTTCAGAGTGTCTGCTTGTTCAAAGCTAGGCTTCTACTGATTTATTCTCAGGACCAATACACTTTTTCCATCTGCAGATAAGGACAAAATGGCACCAATTCACGCCCTACCCCAAATCCCATGTACTTTAGCTGACCAGACTTGTACACAGGAGCACAAGAAACTGTCTTATACCAAGTCAGTCTATCTAGCTTCGTATTGTCTACACCAGTGTTTCCCAAACTTGGGTCTCCAGCTGTTTTTGGACTACAACTCCCATCATCCTTAACCACTGGTCCTACTAGCTAGGGATGATGGGAGTTGAGTCCAAAAACAGCTGGAGACCGAAGTTTGGGAAACACTGGCCTACACTGACTGGCAGCAGCCCTCTAGGGTTTCAGGCAGTATGTGTCCCCCAGCCCTATCTGGAGCTACCACTGAGGATAGAACCTGGGGCCTTCTGCATGCAAAGCAGATGCTCTACCCCTCAGGTACAGCTTCAAGGGAGGTGGCAATGGGACAGCATGCTGCACTGCACTTGGGGGGAGCAGACTAACTTAGGTGGTGCAAGGAAGGCAGTGTGGCACACACAGGCAGTAAGCTCACTGTGCCTAATGATAGGGCTGGCCCCTTCCCAGACACCATCGATGGGCCCTCCGGTAGAAAATCCAAGCTAACTGAAGCTTCTCTTGCAATGCAGACTCCCAATACACTGACTCCCTATAGGCCTACAGACAGCACTAACTGAAACCTACTTGCCCCAAGTAACCACCTTCGAGGCTGCTATCTGCCAATCATCAAAGCAGCAGACACTTCCTTAGAGAAACGCAAAGGCAAAGGAGACCTCATTTTGTATCGCCAGGCATCCTGCTGTGTCTACATTTTGGTATGAAAAATAAAAAAGGGCTCTTGCCATCTCCTCGCTCCCTTTCCGCCCCACCACACAAGAGGTTAAAGTGGTAAAGAACAACCTGGAGGCAGATAACAGAATGACAAGCACTCGATAAAAGGGAAACAGAAGCTGTGTAGGAAACTGGCAGAGAAGGTGTTGGGGATTTCTAGGGCAGCCACAGGAAACGACAATGACCCCCCATGAACTCAATTTGCTCCACATCTCTAAACCTACCCCAAAATAAAATGAAATAATAGTACTGTGGGACTCCTCTTCTGGCTTGCAAAGGCTTTGCTGAAGACTCTCTGACAAAGGTTGCCCACACTTTCTGTCAAAAGTGTCAGATTGAGAAGCCTTAGACATATTATAAAGAAATAGGCTGCGGAATGCTGGGCTGTATGGCTTTCAAATTAGCAGGGGGGTGGGTTTATTTTATTTTTTTATTGCATTGATTGTTATTCCCTTCTTCCCCTCCAAGGAGCTCAAGGTGGCCCCTCCTCAATTAATCCTCACAACAACCCCTGTGAGGTAGGTTAGGCTGAGAGGCAGTGACAGGCCCAAGGTCAACCAGTGAGCTTCACAGCTGGGTGGGAATTTTCCAAATCCTCCACACACACAGTTCCATGCAAGTTTCCTACAAGACTACTTTCTCACAAGAGAGAGAGAGGGAGAAGAGAGCGCATTTATTCATTGCATTTAGAGCAGATGACTTTGGTGGGGCTTCTGGGAGTTTCATACTGGAGGTGAGTGGGGCCAGAGGCAAGAGTGAAAAGAACAACAGTCATGACCCATACCTCTGCATTCCAGCCATACAGAAATCAGGGGCTCCTACACCTCTCCATCCCTGATCTAGAAAAGCAAAAAACATTAACATGCTTCAAGAACATCCCGACCAGGCATGAGACACCTTTGAGCTCGACAGGGAGAAGTTTGGAGGGTCACATTTGGTCCACTGGCTGAAGTTTCCACATGTCCCCATTTAGATCCTGCCTTGAAAGCTGTGCTGGTAGGATTCTCAGGAACATCCCCATCCAGGCATAGATCAATTATCTTCAGCTGCACTCCCTAAAGCCCTGTGCAATGCTCACAGAATCACAGACATCCTTATTATATGTTTCTTCTTAGGAAAACTAGAATGGGGAGAGCCAAGCAAGGCAGAGTCAAAATCCTTTCAGCGAGGGCCTCTGTCTCCCACAAAGGCAAGGCAGCAGCCTGCACATCTTACTGAGTGCTGGCCCAAACCCCATGCCTGCTTGCCTGGCTGCCTTCCCTTTAATGAGTAGAAATCCTTCCTACTACGCATTAGCGCCCGATGTAATGATGCAATGAGTTTGCCATTTATCATCATAATGCCAGTCAAACGAACCCCCTAATCACATAAACACAAGGAGGAAAAACGATTAGAGTTTATTTGCAGAGCAGCTTTGAACTCACTTCTGCTGCTCCGGCTGCGTAAGTAAAGGAGACGAGTTCTCAGCCTGGTCTCTGGATTCGCTCCATGGATGGCCAGGACTTCCTGGGGGGGGGGGAGGAACCCACCTACAGGCTTCTGCATATTACTGAGCTGCTGACGCTCAATGTAGGGTGGGTAGGTTTTTTATTTCTCCTTATGAGTGCAGAGCATCTTTGGAGATAGGCTCAAGGGCCAATTGCCTGTGGCTTGCCCAAATGTCTGGCTTGCTGTCCTGGTCCAGGATGTTTGGAGAGTACGAACCTCATTTCTCACAGAGCATACGGGAGAACTGTCTCATCAGAAGTCAGGTTTCAAAATGCCGCAGGGTCTCAAGCAGCAAGATCGGTTGCTAGACAGAACAGGGATCTGACAATGAGGGGAGAAACCAATAGGTAGGAGAACCCCTATTCTTATATGTGAATACCAGGAAGTGGCACAGAGCATGCAGGTGCAGTGGCGTAGCGTGGGGGGGCAGTGGCTCTGGGTGCAAAATTCTGAAAGGGGGCGCAACCAGGCAGCCCCACGACACGCTCCCTCATTGAGGCTGCGTGGCTGAGCTCCTGCCACCTTCTGGAGTTGTGCGGAGGCATGCTGTACCTGGGCTGGGCATTCAGGGCTGGAGCAGCACCTACTTCTTCTCATGGCTGGTGAAGGAACATCTACGCACCTGCTCCTGGGCTGGTGGAGCTGGCAAGCCAAGAAGTCGCACAGCCACTGGCAGTGGCATAGCCAACAGCCATGGACCTCCCAAGCTCCCAGCACGCGTCTCCACCCCAGCTTCCCAGTCCACTAGGGGGACACAACTCTTGCCCCGCCCTGGGAGCTGGCAACCCATGCTACGCCACAATGCAGGTATCATAAGAACCTAAGAAGCCAATGTCCCATCCAGTTCACCTTCCTGTTCTCATAGTGGCCAGTCAGAGATCGTTGATGGAAACAAGCATGTAGGGTTCAAGCACATGAGCAAAATCCCCTCCTGTGCTACTCAAAAGCATCGCTGCCTCCAACTGTTGAGGCAGAGCACAGCCAACCTAGCTAGTACCCATCAATAGCCCTCTCCCCTATGACTTGGTCCAATCCTTTTCTAAACCCATCCAGGTTGGTAGCCACCACTGCCTTCTGTGGGAGAGAGTTCAATAGTATAGCTATACACTGTGTAAAGAAGTACTTTATTTTATCCACCCTGAATCTTCCAACACTGCAATGATTGCAATTGCTGACTAGGTAGGTGCCCTTGCAAGTGGTAAGTCTCTTCAAAATGGTTTGCCATGAGTCGGAAGAATATAGTGTAAATGATAAGAGAAGGTGATAGACACTACTGCTCCCACTCTTGAAGAAGTGGTCAATTGGCCACACCCAGCCTTCTCTACAAACAGATCTCAAGTGGTGGGGTGCAGAGGAGGAGACAATCAAATGAGCAAGCTTGGCATATGGGGGAAAAGTAGAGACCAAGCTATTTATGTTGTGGGCATTGCCAGGTGCTCTTGGGGAGAGGGGAAGCAGAGTAGGAATTGCTTTTGGAGGGGACATTCTGATTGGCCTTTGGAGGCAGCTACACTTCTGAATACCAGTTGCTGGAAACCACAGGAAGGGAGAGTGCTCTTGTGCTCAAATCCTGCTTGCTGGTTTTCCACCGGCTTTTATAGTTGGCTGCTCATGAGAGCCATACATGACCCCCCCCCCCGCTGCCTTTATATTTATCTCTCTCTCTTTTGCTCATGTCATCACCTGCTACCCTTCAGCAATCCCAGGGCTGCCTTGTCATGTTCCACGAAAGCTGAAGGCACCCCAATGCCCTATGCAACTCATTCTAATTGCAATCTGTAGCTTTCCTCCCCTTGCAATCCTGGATCTGTCTCGCAAGTCAGTTGAAGTGTGTTTATTGCACAATAATTTCCTCATTAAATCTAAATTAAATGCATATTTCAGAACCTCAGAGCAAGAGCAAATTGTTACGTCTAGTGCTCAGATGTGAGGGGGTGAACAAACGGATAGATCTTCGGAAAGGACATTGACTTTGAGCCAAATTACCACCCCGCTGATAGGACCGTGCAAATCCCAGTGGCCTCATAAAGTCACATCAGATGCTGAGGAATGTGATAGAGGCTACAGAGGGAAGGAGAACACGTCCAGCTTGATGCATGAGCTCACGCATTAAACTTAAGAAGCCCATATAATCTTCCAAGCAACACATGCATGCTTGGAAGAAAGCCAGGTCACCCTGGATTTTTCCCAATCCATCTGCATGTTGGGCACCAGGATGGGTCTCCTTTTTGCCGCATTAATAGGTGCTTACAGGAAATAATTTTGGGTAGGGCACCTCTTCACAGAGGAAAGAGAAAACCTGTGGCTGTCCAAAATCTCCATGAAAAATACAGGACCCCTACCCTGCTTTACATCTGGTTATCAAAGTTAAGGGACAATTGTATTTATTTTAGGGTGTGGAGAACTGTCTGTATTAGGAGTTTTTTGGGGGGAGCCCCTGATTTGTCTTTTCTGCCTACATCACACTGTTTTGGTGGTGAATGTTGACCAGCAGGACCACAGTGGACATCTCAGGTTCACATCCTCAAGGTACACATAAGCAAGCATAACTGCTTCCTACAGACTCCACAGTGAGCACAAACTTACAGCAGAACTGGACAGAGACTGGGCGAATTCCAGGACACCCACGCAGCTCACAGGACAAGCTAGTGCCATCCATGAACCTCCTATGTATTAAAATGCAGATCCCAGAATATCTAGCTATGGTGCAGGTGCTCAGGTTTTTTTCAAGAGGCATCAATGCAAGAAAGCATCCCTCGAAGAGAAGACATTTGGGAACTGCTGCCAGAGTAGCAGCATAAAAGATCACCCCCATCTCATTGACACCCTGTGCAAACATCTTTGAAGGCAGATGTGCAGGAGCATCAAGACTAGGGTGAGGGAAGCTCAATGAAGCCCAGCAAGGTGCCCCAAGTTGTCTTTAAGGGGAGAGAGAGAGACTGAGAAGGAGCGTTTAATAGGCTGACGAAAGGGATGGCAACACAGGGAGAGGTAAAGATTAATGAGGATTTCACAAATATGATAATTTCCGGACACCACGGCTTTATATTTAACTGTGTCTTGGTCTGCTGCGGAGTGGAGGAGATGCAATGCCAGCTAAGCTGCTTGTGTGAGCCAACGAGAGTCTCTATATTTGCAAAGCTGCCCACTTTGAGAGAGTTTCACACTCCTTTGCTGCACTCATCCGATGCTCCATTGCATTTTGATGCGGTGCTTTATACGGTTGTGCAAAATGACAGGGATAACATTTTTCCTACACTTTAGTTGAGTTTAATAACTAGAAGGTGTTTTTTTTAATCAAATGGCTTCCAGCAACCATGACATGAGCATCAACAGCTAGTGGTTTCTAAAGACCGGATGCCCCCGACGTACTTGGAAGTTGATAGGAAACTGTCTAGCAGGTGGAATCTTAACCGGGAGAAGTCTACAGATTTGTGGTGGGGTGGTCTCCCTCCTTCACATTTTGCCCTGCGGTGTCTTCAGACCTGCTCTGATGAAGCAGCTTCATTCCATTAGACTGAAGAATGGCAGTAACCCTCAGGAGAGCTGAAAATTACCATGGTCCCCCGCACACTGTCACTGAATGTGATTGAAAGAAGGATGGAGAGTGGGGGAGGGGACACAACCCAACCTGTCATTTCCTTAAATGCTTCTGAAACTTCCAAGGAAAGGGCAGTGGCGTTGGTAAGGAGGGTCACTGTGTCTGGGGGCAGGCTGTTTCTCTGGCAGAGACCAAATAACAAAGTGGAACTCAAAGCAGGTAAAAGACCCCTGAACGGTTAAGTCCAGTCAAAGGCGACTATGGAGTTGTGGTGCTCATCTTGCTTTCAGGCTGATGGAGATGGCATTTGTCTACAGACAGCTTTCCAGGTCATGTGGCCAGCATGACTAAACCACTTCTGGTGCAACGGAACACTATGAAAGAAACCAAAGTGCACAGATACACCATTTACCTTCCCGCCACAGCAGTACATATTTATCTACTTGCACTGGTATGCTAGGTTGACAGAAGCTGGGACAGAGCAACGGGAACTCGCTCTGTTGCAGGGATTCGAACTGCCGACCTTCCAATCGACAAGCCCAAGAGGCTCAGTGGTTTAGGGGAGGGGAACCTGCGGCACTCTAGGTCATGAGAAGAGCCTACTGATTCCAGCTGATGGCCCACCCAGTCTAGAACCCTGTTCTCACAGGGGCCAAGCAGATGCCTGTGGGAAACCAGCAAGTGGGACTCAAGCACAACCCTCCCTCCTGTGATTTCCAGCAAGTGGTAATGAAAAGCATTATGGCCTCCTACCATGGAGGCCAAACATAACCAACAGGTCTAGTAGTCACAGATAGTCTTCTCCTCCATGGATCTCTCCAATCCTCTTTTAGAGCCATCCAAGTTGGCAGCTATCACTGCAGATGCTGCTGGACCAGCTCCTATAATCCTTGGCCTTTGGCCACACTGGCTGGGATTGATGGCAGTTGGAATCCAACAACCTTCAAAGAGACTCCCTTTTTCCACAAGTGCAGAGTGCAGTCACTCAAGACCCTGGGAGGATGTGGCCAGCTTCTTTTCAACCTCAGCGGCATCTCCTCCTTGCCTTACCCCCACCCCCCACGCAGTGGTGGTGACAGTATGCAGGTGTATCCCTTGCTAGAGGCATTCAAGAAGCCTCTTTTCATTTTCACTGCAGGTCTGCATCCTCATCTCCTTCCCCCTGTGATTCTGCGGAAGGCTATGTTAAGGATTCCAAACAAGTTACTCCCGAGGTACAGAAACGCATGAGTAATTACGGAGCTGCCACTCTCACACCTTGTTTTATAGACTGGAGAGCAAACTCTTTCCAGAGCATGCCCCACACCCCCCACAGGAAAAAAAAAATCACTCAGCCCCTCTTGTTAGCCCCGCTAGAGGCTGGCTGGAGGTTTTCTGTTATTCCTTTTGTCCAGCTCCAGAGCCATTGCGTTTGCTCCCCATTAAGCTTTTGTATGCCATAGAAGAATTGCTTTATTGACATTTAAAGGTCTCCGTCAATCCGGTCCCACAAATCTTCATTATTTTCTGCCTCAAGATAAGCTTGCCAGGTCAGTCTGAGAGACAGAAGGAGCCGCCAAGCCCATCACCCGGAACCTGACCTTCCAACGTAAATCGCTCGCTGGACTATTTTTTATTTTTTTAAAGCAAAAGGATGCTTGTTATGAGTTTGGCTTATTAATGATTTAAGAAGGCAGCGAGTGCAGCGTTTGAAATCAGCAGAGTGGGCTGCTGTCACATCTACAGATAGTCATTTGCAGGTCAGAGAACATAAGAAGAGGCTGCTGGATCAAGCCCATCTAGTCCTGTGGGAAACCTGCAAGCAAGACCTGAGCATAGCTGTCAACGTTTCCCTTTTTTTAAAAGGGAAATTCCCATATTCTGAATAGGATTTCTCACAAGAAAAGGGAAAAGTTGACAGCTATGGACCTGAGCACAAGAGCATATTCCCCTCTGTGGCTTCCAGCAACTGGTATCCTGTCATTTCCAGAAACTTATATGCAGAAGCATTACTGCCTCTGATGCTGGAGGCAGAGTATAGCCATCATGATTAGCAGCCATACCTAGCCCTCTCATCCATGAATTTGTCTACTTCTCTTTTAAATCAGTCCAAATTGGGGGCCATCGCTGCCTCCTGCAGGAGCAAACTCCATAGTTTAACTATGCATGGCATTAAGAAGTCCTCTCTTTTCTCTGTCCTGAATCTTCCAACATTCAGCTTCCCTGGATGTCCAGGAGCTCTATGGTTATGAGAGATGGAGATGTCCTTTCCTCCATCCCCCTTTTCCATACTATGCATAATTTCACAAACTTCTACCAGGTTGCCTATTACTTGCTTTTTCTCTAAACTCAGGCAAGTTTTTAATATGTAACACTGTACTGTTTTTAACACTGATTGGGAGCCGCCCAGAGTGGCTGGGGAAACTCAGCCAGATGGGCGGGGTATAAATAATAAATTATTATTATTATTATTATTATTATTATTATTATTATTATTATTATTATTATTATTATTAGATGCCCAAACGCTGCAACCTTTCTTCATAGGGGAGTTGCTCCAAGCCCTTGACCAATTTTCTGAACCGCTTCCAATTCTGCAAGATCCTTTGTGAGGTGAAGCAACCAGAACCGCACACACATGCATTACATTCCTTAAGAACAATCTTACACCAAAGTTAGGCTGTTGGTCCATCCAGTCTAGTAATTCTCAGAGCAACTGTGATGCAGAGGTCTTTTCCACCACCTGCTACCTGAGCCTTTTAGCTGGAGATGCTAGGGGTTAAGTCGGAGAACATAGGCAGGAAAGGCATTTGCTGTATAACTGAGCCATCACCCCTACTTCTGAAAATTAGATGCAACTAGTATCTGAAATCTGGAAGAAGAAAAAATTGAGCTCACTGAGATTAACACACACACACACAGAGAGAGAGCACTACCTCATAAATTCAAGACTATTCAGAGAGCTGCATTTTGAGGGGACAATCTACAAACACCGGCCAAAACAGCCCTAATCAGTGTGCAAGATTTCAAAAGCAAAACAAGGACCATTTTATCCCTCCTGGGGATAAGCATAAACAGCAGATCCTGGTAGAAAGCTATAGGGAGCCATAAGCCTCTAAGACTGGAATGCAGCCATAAATCACTGAAATAAAATGTTAAAATGGGTTTAAAATGCAATACATAAGATTAGTTGGCAATCCAACACAGAACAGTGTTCCCCTGGGCACAGTGATGTACCGAGTGGGAAGAAGTATGCAGGAAAGGCCCTTCAAAGTGGTAATTCCACCGTTACCAGGTAATTCCTGCTTTCAACTCCGCTTCTGAACTTGCAGTCAGATCCTGGGTATATTTACTTGGAAGCAAGTCTTACTCCCAAGAGTTACTCCCAAGGAAGGGTACATAGGAATGCATCCTTCAACCACCTTCTGGAATTCAGCTTTCACATTAATAGGAACACATTAAGAACATTGACAGTTAAATGTCATGCTTGATTTGCCAGAAGTAAATTCCCAGGCATGTATGTTTAATGACCCAGGGTTAAGATCTCCAGGGTTGGGCCCAATTTGATGGGTTTTAGCCCCTGATCAGACCAAACAATGAGATAAAAAGTGTTCAGATGAGAACTGTATTCTCGCAATTAAAACTCTTCCCTACTTCTGCCTATGGAATACTTTGTACCAATATACACAGTCACAACCAGAGAGGCAATTTCATACAGGAATTCAGGAGGATCAAAACACAAAGTTAAACTATGGAACTCACTCCCACAGGAGGCAGTGTTGACCACCTTGGATGGCTTCAAAAAGAGGATTACAGTGGTACCTTGGTTCGCAAATGCCTTGGTACAGAAACAACTTGGAACCCAAACACTGCAAACCCGGAAGTAAGTGTTCCGGTTTGCGAACTTTCTTCGGAAGCCAAACGTGCTCCGTTTTGAGTGTTATGCTGAGGTCTGTCTGTTTTTGCTATTTATTTTGCGTTTTTGTGACTGTGTGGAACCCAGTTCAGCTACTGATTGATTGATTGATTGTGTGACTGCAGTACATTCATTATTGCTTTCATTTTATGGATCGATGGTCTCATTAGATAGTAAAACTCATGTTAAATTGCTGTTTTAGGGGCTGTTTTTAAAAGTCCGGAATGGATTAATCCGTTTTGCATTACTTTCTATGGGAAAGCACGCCTTGGTTTTGGAATGCCTTGATTTTGGAACAGACTTCCAGAATGGATTAAGTTTGAGAACCAAGGCACCACTGTAGATAAATTCATGGAGGGAGGTGTTGTTGGTGGCTACTACTTACAATGGCTATGCTCTGCCTCTGCAATTGGAGGCAGCAATTCTTCTGCATACCAGTTGCCAGAAACCAAAGGACAGGAGAGGTTGTGCTTGAATCCTGCTTGTGGGTTTCCCACAGGCAACTGTTCAGCCACAGTGAGAACAGGACACTGGACTAGATGGTCCACTGGGCCTGACCCAACAGGCTCCTCTTATGCTCTTAGGCACTTCTTAAATTTCTTGGCCAACCCCACTTACTACAAGGCAAAATGGGTCATGGGGGCCTGGTAAGCCTAGATGGGTGCAGTTTTGTCCATGCTGCTAAACTGAACAGAAAGGAGAACATGCATCCATGCAACCTTATCTCACGTTCAGACCATCATGAGGAGGATGGCTCTTCATAACTAAGAACAGTTGGATTTCAAGATAAATAAGTGGGGCAGCACATTGTAAGAGCAGAAGACAATTGTGGAAGGGTACATCTGGACAGGGAATCATAGAATCATTTATTTATTTTTTTAGAATGAGGAGGAGTCCCAAGGATCATTTATTTCAACCCTAGAAATAAAGGAATAACAACTAAAGATTCCCTTCTAGGTGACCAGCCAATCTCTGTTTGAAAATCTCCAATGAAGGAGAGTTCACCCACCTTCTAAGGTGGTCCATTCTAATGTCAAACAGCTCCGACTGCCAGAAAGTTCCCCCTAATGTTTAGCTGAACTCTCCTTTCTTGTCATTTGTATCAATTGGTTTGAGTTCTCCCCTCTGGAGCAGCAGAAACCAAACTTGCTCTATCTTCCATAGAGAGAAGCAGCTTCCATTTCACTGAATTGTCAAGGGGAAATGGGGGAAGGGGGAGCCAGCAGCAAAATAAACTTAAACTGATTAGACTGGAGGGAAGGAGATGAATAATGAGCTGGTTGTGCAATGGAGGGAAGCACTGTTCCTTCTTTCAAAGGATTCCTTTGCCTCTTACTCAGCACTTCTCAAAAAGACAGAACCAAAAAGGGGGGGGGGGGGGGAATGCAAGTAAGTAGGACATCTTTGGTAGAATGGGATTTTTTAAAAAATTCCACCTTCTCTCAACTCTGCTATATTAGCTACCTGGCCTTCTACAGTCTTCAGAGTCACCTGTATGGTGGATGATAGCCAATGTGGCGCAGTGGTCAGAGTAATGATTGGGACCTGGGAGACCAGGGTTCAAATCCCCACTTGGCCATGAAGCTCAGTTCACTGCCTCTCAGCCTAGCCTATCTCACAGCGTTGTGTGGTGGGGATTAAATGAGGAGGCGGGAACCATGTATCTGTCATATTCACTGAACAGCTTTCAGCAAATGCTGGATCCACACCTCTTTACCAGGCTTTTGACACCTGAAATATGTCTATAAGGACCCACCCACCCTGTTTTTGTGATTGTAAGTTGTTTTTAACATTGTGTCTTAATTGTTGTGACCTGCCCTGGGACCATAGGGTAACAACAACAAAACATATGGTGTGTTTTGCCCAGAGCAACTTAAACTGCATCAGGAATACTGGACAGAGTGCAACGAAGGTCAACCTTGATTGCAGCATTAGAAAAGCAGGAAGAAGGTGGCAGGAATGAACTTTAAAGCTTCAGGGTGCAAGATTGGGTCCCTTAAAACATTTCTATAAATTTAAACCCTAAGCTATCCAACTCTCTGTAACACTCTTACATTAAAGGTCCTCTGTAAACAAACAAAAAGTTGGCTCTTCACCCTCTTTACATCCCACCTTTATCAAAATAGTGGAAGAAGTCACTTCCTTAGAGAGCTATAAATATTACTCTCTGGCTGTTTTGCACTTTTTCCATAGGAAAAAGAGATCAACCAAGATTCGGACACTGACCAGGGCATAAGACATGGACGATGCTTCTTGGGCTAAGACAACCTAGCTACGTCTTATGGTCTCTTGTCAAGGAGTGTTTGGTCTGGATTCTGCATGGCTTCTTCAGAGTTTCATGCCACTGTCCAGCTCGAGTTTGCAGACATGCCTTCAAAATCTAATCCACAGAAGAATTTGGAGGATTGTGAAGGAGGATATTTATCCTAGGCCCAGTCAAGTCAGAGGCTTCCTGGTGCCCTGCTGATTTAGGAGTCCAGGGCTACACAACACTCATCCCTTTTGAGCCTGAAGCGAGCTCTGAGGCTATGCTACATATGTGTACACACAGAGAGTAGTCCAGTAGGCTGGCTTCTATCTTCAGACTCTAAGGTTTATGGTACAACCCCTTAAGTCCCTCAGAAAACCACATGCTGGGAGAGAGACTGATTTTTTCCTCAGCATCCCCATGGCAACGGCAATGCAAGCTCTTGCCCTTGGCCCAGAGGCCGTCTAATCTAACCACTAGACAAGACATCCCCACTCTGTAAAATCGGCTCAGACTATTCATAAATCCTACGTGCCCAGCTTTGAAATGCACCGTCCCTGCAGCTCCTTGCTACGGAGAGGGCTCTCTTCCCTCAATTCGATCAGGGAGACTGAAAGCAGAAGTGTATAATCCTCTTGCAAATTAAAGTCCTTCATTCAAGCTATTTGACGTGGCTTATTTTCTTTAACTCTCTATTCAATCCCAGCCCCAGCCCCAGCCCCACCCCCGCAAAAACAATATATCAGCTGCAATAAAGGCGAAAAGGAAAAAAGGAAAAACAGGACAGAGAAGAGCGTGCATCTGGGTGGTTGGCATCTCCTCTTACCAGACCAGACTCATCTCCTTGACCTCTTCTAGTGCACCCAATCTAGGTTTGATCCCATTTTTTATTTGCACTTTGATCAAGGTGTGGAAGAAGATATTAAAAGGAAAAGGGCTAGGGTGATCTGGGTTTACTCAGGTCTTTGAAGATGTTGAGCAATGCTGGCCGGCCAGCCTCTGTCAAAATGACTAGGTGGGGGTGGGGATTAGATGCTGTAGCTCTTGCCAAATGACATCTCTCCAGCACTCCACCTAACCTGGAAAAGAAGCAACGTCTTCAGCAGAATACAAGAAGTCAGGTAAGGATATCTTAGAGATGGGAACCATGGTACAAATGTAGCCCAGTTGTTGCTTTTCTTTTTTATCTCTTTTTCCCTGGGGACTCGTCCCAGGCCAGATCCCTTGCCAGCCCTGCTTTTCACCCTCCTTGAGTGTTTGTGACTGGCAGGAAAGCATCTAATAATGTGTTTGTTTGTTTGGGTGTCACTGAGGGAGTGGAGACGTGAAGAGAGAGAGAGAGAGAGAGAGAGAGAGAGAGAGAGAGAGAGAGAGAGTAGAAAGAACTTCTTTACATAGTACATACCATAGTTAAACTATGGAACTCATTCCCACAGGAGGCAGTGATGGCCCTCAACCTAGATCGCTGTAAGAAAGGATTAGAGTTCATGGAGGAGAGGGCTATTGATGATTACTAGCCATGCTTTGCCTCCACAGTTGGAAGAAATAATGCTTCTGAATATCAGTTGCTGGAAGCCACAGGAGGTGAGAATGCTCTTGTGCTTGGGTCCCGCTTGCAGATTTCCCATTGGGGCATCTGGTTGGCCACTGTGAGAACAGGATGCTGGACCTAGCAGACTCTTCTTAGGTTCTAATGAAAACAACCTACCGTTTTCACATTCATTGCTCTGCCCACTTTTGCCTCCAGCCTTGCCCACTGCTTTGCTGTGGCTCCCAGGAGGTTGCCCAGAGTGGAATGTGGTCTTTGGATTGAAAAAGTTTCCCCAGCCATCCCACAGTATTGGGGAGAGACTGAAATATATAATCTGAAAAGATGCTCCAGAGCATAAAGGAGGTGCAGCAATCCCCTCATGAGATACTTACTAATCAGTAGGCCTTACACAAAATTGTATGAAGCCACTGGTCAGCTGCCTGGACAAACCTGATCATCACCACAAACCTTAGGCTGGATTCCATGGTAGCATCTTTCCACATCAGCAGCAACTCTCCCTGAAACGGCAGGGAGGGAATGGTCCATGCCATGCGGCCAATCAAAGCTCCTCTTTCCAGATTCTATCAAAGTGCCGTGGGACTTGGTCACATTGAAGCAGCTCAGACATCATCACTTCGATAACAGATGGCATTCCACTGGAGGACTCTGAAAGCAGCTTCCGCCTGACTCACAATCAGCACTAGAGGATACTTGAAATGGCATGCATGTTAACGCTTCTCAACAGGATCAGGTTGATGAAGTCTTTGCTCCACCAGTCCAGGCAGCATAACCAAACACCAGTGTATCAACAGCAGATATTGTCTACAGAGCACTGATGATGCTTTATATGCTGTCTCCAGCAGATTCATGTGGTTAGCAGCTCTATATGTTAGGGCTGTTTATCAGTCTCAACCAGGCGTGTGCACTAGTAAGGTAATGGCCCCAGAGACGTGGCTGGAGAGATAGGTTTCAGCTGGAGCCAGGATGGTGGCTTGCACACCACCAAAAGGAAAAAGAAAAGTCTGAAACAAAACGATGAAACAGATCTGCATAAGGTTTGCACATGCTAACTGGCATATAGATGCATGTTGCAAAATAGTTGCTGTAGCTTCAACAGAAATACGTCACATTCTACACCATTCTGGGAAGCCTCAGAGCAGATTACCTGTGCAGGCCTGCTCAGTCTGCTGTTCTGATACTACTACTAGGTGAGCAACTCAAGGCTCCTCCTCCTGTTCCCCTCCTTATGTTGCTCTGTTTTTAAACTTCACTTTGGCTGGCCCTCCAAAAGCAGGACTGAGCACCAGGACACATGGCCACCCTAACTGGAGCTTTGAGAAGCCCACAGGTTCTCCTGAGAAAATGAAAGCAGGCCACGTCCCTACTAGTATTTAATCTTGTTCCAGCCAAACCTGGAGGCTTCATTCTGCCTGTGTATTGCCGGAGCTGTTACTCTGCATGACTAGGGACAGGTGACTCTATCGATTTCTGTTGCTCATTTCTCCAACCTTAAGAACAAAGAAAAGCCTGCTGGATCAGGCCAATGACCAACCTTGGTCAGCAATCTGAGCTCACTGTGGCTGTGTGAGGAAGTGCTTTCTTTTATCTGTCCTTACACACAGTTTCCCCTATTTCCATATCAGTTATTTTCTTTTTAAAACTCTGGAGAACCTCCCCACCCCACCCCACCCCCGATGTATTGCAGGGTAGGGTGGGATAGTCCTCCTAGTTTATATTCCTCCTAAGCATCTTTTCCCCTTGGCCTGGGAGGGCCAACTACAAAAGCTGAGGCTGCTGCTTAAGAGGCCAGAGATCATCTTTGCTATGAGTCCTGCAGGACCCGCTACTCATAAACTTTTGGGGTGAGGTGTTGTTTAGGGGAGTTTTTTGGCTTCGTTTTTGCTGTTCTTGGTATTAATTTTTTGTATCTTCATGGTCAGACCTTGTGATTTATGTGAGATTGGTTTAATTTTATTGCATATTCACTGAGATCAGTGGCAGGCTTCATGCTGTGGCACTGGGGGGGTGGAGAGCAGGTGGGGGTGGGGGTGGGGTGGGCCACCTGCGGGGGTGTGGTGCCCAGCATGGGCGGGGGGCAGCTGCAATGGCACCCCACCAGGATCGTGATGCCGGGGCGGTGTGCTCCCCCCCCCCCCCGCACTCTTCTTCCTCCGCCAGTGACTGAGATGTTTTCATTACTTGCCTATGACTATTTTTCTTATAGTTTTCTAATTCTGTAAACCTTTTCATCCCTTAAGCAGTCTAAAGTGTGGTGTAAACCTGGAAAGGCAGCATACAAAGAAGGAATGGTTATGATTATTATAATAATGTATGCATTTTCGCAAGCAATTTCCCCACCCACAATGGAGCTTTATATATGTTATTTTCACCAATATACACATTTCTCTGCCTGCTTTTTTGGTCAAAGAATTGCACCACAAAATTCAGAGGGGTGCAGCTTTCAAAGGATGACTCTCCTTCATTTTGGTACAGGAAATGCAGAATTAGGTAGGGGTGCATTGAAATGCAGCTGGGTAAATCGCATTCCCACACATGACATCCCCCTTTTGAGCTCCAAATTCCCCCTTCACCTCCCCCCACCCACCCCTGTGCACAATAAGAAGGTAACCTCACTAGGCAGAATCATTATCAAGAAAAATGAACGACTAAAGGTACAACTGCACGTATTACAATCTGGATGGAAACAGTGTCCCTACCTCACCAAGGAAAAGCTAGCAGTGGCTCATGAATATGATAGAGGTCATGCCTCAGATGGAGTCTGCCTCTCAGTAGTACTCCTTGACCTATTTTATCTCCACTTTCCAGGGACTCCCACTGTCCTATTTCTCTGTCTCACTTCAAGTTGCTACTTTCCTCACTCCTTCTCAAAACTGCATGCTCTCACCCTGCTTCCACTCGTCTGTGTTTCCCCCTCTGCACAAACACACACTGCCAGCCACTTCCTCTTCATCACCCACCTGCCTTCTCTCCTCCTCCTTGAGCCACTTAACATCCCCTGACCCTCTTTCACCATCAAGCAGATTTGCAGCTGCTGGGACCATATAACACCGGTCTTAAAGGACCTACACTGGCTTGCAGTACGTTTCTGAGCACAATTCAAAGCTGGTGTTCACCTTTGAACCCCTAAATGGCCTCGGCCCTGTATACCTGAAGGAGCATTTCCACCTCCCAGACACTGAGATCCAGCTCTGAGGGCCTTCTGGCGGTTCCCTCACTGTGAGACGTGAAGCTACAGGAAACCAGGCACAGGGCCTACTGGGCAGTGGCACCCACCCTGTGGAACGCCCTCCCATCAGATGTCAAACAGATAAACAGGTATTTGACTTTTAGAAGGCATGTAAAGGCAGCCCTATTCAGGGAAGTTTTTAATGGTTGATGCATTACTGTGTTTTTAATATTTTGTTGGGAGCTCCCTAGTCAGATGGGTGTCATATAAATAATAAAGTTGTTCTTGTTGTTGGAGGGCTCCCTAGCAAATGATTGTATGGTGGGTTCCCCAATGCCTTCACCCCTCAGTATCAGCTGAGGCAGGTGTACCAGAGGCTGAAGGCTGCAACAGTGTCCCAATCTGCAGCAGGTGGCTGCAAGCTTCTGCCACCAAGTTGGCTTCACTTAAAAAGGACAATTGAAAATGGCGGGTGACAGACAGCCACCCACTGCCAAACAAAATCTGAGTTGGAATGTGCTCCATCTGGAGAACCCATGGGTCCTTGGCAGCATCCCATAAATGCTTTGTATAGTGTGGGAAAGATGGGAAGTATGTTATCTAGGAATGGTGGTGGAAAGGAATTTACTCAGTTCTCATTCCAATGCTAATTTGCACTTCCAGAATTAAGGAGTAACTCAAAAGACTGGTCACAATTTTGCTATGCAGTGCTATAGTGAAAAACTATGGATCAAGAATGCACACATTAGTGAAGATAACATGTAAAGTTACATTGCACTCTGGGGAAATTGCTTGCAAGAATCACTGAACTGTAGAGATGGAAGGGACCACATGCGTCATCTAGTCCAACCCCTGCAATGCAGGAATCTTTTGCCCAACGTGGGGCTCGTACCCAGGACCCTGAGATTAAGAGTCTCGTGCTCCACAGAACGAGCTACCCCAGCTATCCCTTCAAAAAAACACACCTGGCATACAAAAATGCCATCATTTGGAGAAACAGGCCCCCAAATGGATACAGATCTGCAGACTTGTAAAATATAATTTTGCAAACAGATGTAGAAATGCAGCAAACTGAAAAAAGAGAAATTGAAAGTCACTGCACTCTAATAATGCTCAGAACAAGGGCCACTGTACATGCTGAACTGGGTGGGGTGGGATGGATTTCTTGCATGCAAAAGGCCCCGGGTTCAATTGCTGTACCATCTCCAGGTAGGTTTGGGAGAGATTCCCTGCCTGAAACCCTGGAGAGTCGCTGCTGCCAGTCAGTGTAGACAGTACTGAGTTAGGCTGATCAATGGTTTGACGTGATGGAAGGGAGCTTCCTCTTCCTAAGAGGCTCCAGTTTCTTTGCTCCTCCACCTCAGCTAGAGGCAAGCTTGCTCCCTCCTCGGGCAGAACAGGCTCATTTTATATTCACCATAAGGAAGAGCGAGAGAGAAGGAGGGAGAGCTTTGTAAACAGTATTATTTTTAATAAAATCCCAGTTTGGCAGCCCAGCTGTTTGAGTGTCTGTCTTAATTTAATCAGAATATCTGTTCTCTCCTAGCAGCGGCCAGGCATGAAAAGCATTAGGAAGAAATCAAGGCAGTGGCAGAGGGAGGAGAAATGAAGTTATTTTTATCAAGTACTTTTTTGAGGGAGCAGAATCAGAATGACAAAGAGGACCCAATGAACCCATTTAACTTTCTCTGGCCACCTTATCAGCTCCCTAATTGGACAATGGATGTTGCGGCTCATCCTTTATTTGTTCATTCCCCCCCCCCTCCTGCACATCCTCAGTTCTTTTATACCATTCTTTATTGCCTTTGAAGCTCTCACCTCAGGAGGAAGGAGCCTCCCTGCAAAACTCAGCCAGCCAGTCTTGCAACCTGAACACAATGCTCAGGAATTAGTCCATGCTACACAGCAACTGTTTTAATTTGCCTGGTCCTTTTTTAATAAGGTACCGTATTTTTCGCTCTTTAAGACTCACCAGACCACAAGACACACCTAGTTTTTGGAGGAGGAAAACAAGAAAAAAAAAATTCTGAATCTCAGAAGCCAGAACAGCAAGAGAGATCGCTGCGCAGTGAAAGCAGCAATCCCTCTTGCTGTTCTCACTTCTGGGATAGCTGCGCAGCCTGCATGTGCTCCATAAGACGCACACACATTTCACCTTACCTTTTAGGAGGGGAAAAGTGAGTCTTATAGAACAAAAAATACTGTATGTTGTTAAGCGAGGATTTGCATACCATGCAGAGGAAAAGACCCACATGCATACCTAATGTGAAATTGTGCAGTTTTATACATAAGTTGAATAATTATGGCACAGGACTTCTGGACTGGGCAATGGGATTTGGGATGGAGAGACAAGGGAAGCAATCGTGCCTGGCATTCAACAGGCAAGCTGAAATGAGGGAGTCATCACATTTATAAACCACCCTTTCACTGATTAGGGCAGTGATGGGGCACCTTAGCCTTGTTTGTGGGGAGTATTCAGTCCACTCTATCTGATTTTGAGTCTCTGCTCAAGCCACAGCCATCACACTGAGCCTCCTCAGAGTAGTTTAACAGTCCTGGAATCACAAAACTGTAGAGTTGGAAAGGAACCACAAGGGTCATCTTTTTCAACTTCCTGCAATGCAGGAATCCATCCAACTTCTGTTTAAAAATATTCAGTGAAGAAGAGTCTACCACCATCCAAGGTAAGCCGTTCCACTGACGAACAACACCTACCGACAACAAGTTCTTCATAATGTTTAGTCAGAATTTCCTTTCTTGTACAGTGGTGCCTCTGTTCTTGAACTTAATCCATTCTGGGAGTCCGTCTCCCAAAACCATTCAAAAACCAAGCCGCTGCTTCTGATTGGCTGCAGGAGCTTCCTGCACTCAAGCGAAAGCTGCATCCAACGTTTGGCTTTTGAAAAAGTTTGCATACAGGAACACTTACTTCCAGGTTTGCAGCATTCAGAAGCCAATTTGTTCAGCAACTAAGCCATTCGAGAACCAAGGTACCACTGTAATTTGACAGTGGTACCCTCTGGAACAGCAGAAAACAAGCTTGCTCCATCATCCATGTGGCAGCCCTTTAGATATTTGAAGATGGCACTCATATTTCCTCTAATTCTCCTTTTTTCCAGGCTAAACACACCCATTGCTGAAGGCAATCCCAAATGACATCTCTTACAGTGCAAAATTCAGAACCTCCCTGCCCTGCTCATCACTTCCACTCCACCCAGTCCATGGAGCTTACAGCGGGGTGGGGAAATGTTTATCAAAAATAAATACAGTATTAATAAACCGCCAATTAGCATGGAAAGGCAAACAAATCAACCACTATTTGTACATGTTTACTAAAGGTTAGGGAAATCTCAGCAAGAATCACTTACTGCATTTCAATATTTTCAAACTATGCATTAGGTAGCAGTCATAAATGCCACCAGTAAAGCAAATATGCAGCTCAGCAGTGTGAAGGAATTAATTAGTATTTAATTGCTTTAAAAATTGCTGGAAGTTCTTTTGCTATCATTAATCACTTTTAATGACTGCTGTAATTACAAGTCATCTTTTCTCTTTGGGTGGTCGCTGCTGGGACTTGAACCACTGTCCCCTCCACATCTGCAAAGAAGGGATCTACTCAGTGAGTAAGGGGGAAGCAGCTTGTTTTGAGTTCTTCTGGTTAGAGCACTGTGAATTACATTGCCAGCAGAATTTTTGGACTTTTGATGGGGGGATACAGAAGGGAAAGGTGTGGATCTAAGTTATTTAGAAGGCTACAACATTATTCAAACTGTGAGCTAAGCCACAACCACACATAGATTTTCACAAGCCTTTGTCATAGCTGAAAATGAAGGCATTTTACACTTTTAAAAGCATTGTTTTTGCTCTATTTTTTTATTTGAGCGTAAGTGAAAGCAATTGCCTCATCATGTATCCAAATCTAATGAGTGGGCTAGCATCACAACATCCCCCTAACTCCATGTAGCATCACAACATCACTTCCAAGTTTTTCCACCAATATCCCTGCTTGGATGGCTTCAGTGATGCGCCCTAAGCCAGGAAGACTTGTCATCACTCACCATTTACCTTCAAGGACATCATGGTGCCAGCTCTGATTGGCTGTATAGTGCCATGACTCCGTTCATGTCACTACATGCTCCCTAATTGGTTGGGATCAGAAAAGAGAAACCATATTCAGGGGGAAACGGTAGCAAAGGAGCAGCAGGTAAGGGGATCAATTGTACAAAGTAATTTTGGGGAACCTCCCTCACCCCCAAACCACTATTTTCATATCAAAGATCACAGTGCTTCCAATTAGATGAAGTAGCTAATGCCTTGTACAGACTTTCAGTGCTGCTATGAGGTGCATCTAATGAGCACTTAATCTTCACCATCAGAACAGAAATTCTCGGAATTTGGTTTGGTTTGACTGGCACAAGTCTAAAGTAATGTTGCATCAAAAACCTGACCACCAATTATGGAATATTTCTCTTCTCTTTTTTTAAAGAAGGCAGGCATTTCATTGGGGGTCGTAGTGTTGGAGAATTTCTGTGACATTCACAGGAGGCCATTTGGTGCTTCCTTTAATGGATTTCTATGGTGCTCAATGGACACACATGTGCTCCTTTTTTACATTTCCTCCCAAGGTTCCTGGAAAACTTCACTGAGAAGGTAAGGATAACTCCAGGTTTGACCAAGAAGCTACAATGGCTGAAAAGCAGCCACAGTGTGGCACAGGAATTTTAGAAAGGGCCCCTCCCTATGGCCAAATTGGGTTCGATCCAAAGTAAAAACAAGATTCATGTTCCATCCATTTCTCTTGCGCACATGCACCCTTTTAATCTGGGGGGGGGGTCCCCCAATCCTCTGCAGCAGATTTGGGGAAGGTGTAGGGCATACATGGGGAGGGAGCTCCCATTGTGTAAGCAGAAACCCTTGTGCTGACAGGCTGCAATAGCTGAATACAGTGGTACCTCGGGTTACATACGCTTCAGGTTACATATGCTTCAGGTTACAGACTCTGCTAACCCAGAAATACTGCTTCAGGTTAAGAACTTTGCTTCAGGATAAGAACAGAAATCGTGCTCCGGCGGCGCGGCAACAGCAGGAGGCCCTATTAGCTAAAGTGCTTCAGGTTAAGAACAGTTTCAGGTTAAGTACGGACCTCAGGAACGAATTAAGTACTTAACCTGAGGTACCACTGTATAAGAATAGTCCCTTTGTTATTGAGGTTGAGTGGCATACATCTGCATCTACAAGACCTTCACTGAAATTCTCTCCTTCCTCTTTCCAAAGTTTTTTTGGGGGGTGGGGCAAAGGTCTCTGTCTCTCCCCTCCCCCCAATAGGCAGCTGGAAGGCAAAGTACAGCCCAAGTTGTTGGCAAAGTTTAAAGAGACAATAGTGTGACATTGTACCACTCCACCATGAATAATACAAAGAAAACAGAAATGGCCAACCGGAAGGCCCAGAGGCCAGATCAAACCCTGTCTCTCAAATCTATTTCATCCTTCTCCAGGAAGGTATATACAGGCATGAGTCTAAAGTATATGTCATGTTCTAGTAGTGGCTCTGTGTCCATCTCTTGCACTGCGCTAGTCTGACTTCCTGGTTTCCAGAACTGTCAAGCCCAACAAAATAATCCAATTTAGTTCTTGAAGCTTTGCCATTTCCTTTGGCTCACCGAAATCAAAAATCCCATAGAAACAGGTGTTGTTTCTATGAAAACCCACAAACCATCACTTCCCTCTTTAAGAGTGCCCTTATCCAAGGTAAGAAGGCCATGCTGGATGGAAGCCAGAGCTGGTACATCAAAGGAGTTGTTGGGCGAGGAGAAGAAGGGGGGGGGGGACAGGAGGGAAATGATAACAGCCAGCCAATCTCACACCCAACTGGCAAAGAAATGAAGAGAACTTGTTTTTTTAGACGTAAGAGAGAGATCTGGCTAATAAGTATACAATGCATTTCTCAATGGCCTCTGCCTTTTCCAGACGATGGAACCAAAAGAGGAACCATTTTGTTTCTAAACAGGGGGGGGGAAATGCTTCTTCTTTTTAGCTTGTTAGCACCGTGGAGGTCAAGAAGCTCTTGAAAAGCTTTTGGAACTCTATAAACAGCATCCCTTACCCAACAGATGCTGTCAAGTGGCACATCTCAACTCCAGATCTCTGGTAGACGATCAACCTTTATGCAACAAGAGGTTTACATCCTGCCTTTTGTGTTCCTGGCAGAGGCTTTGGGGTGTGCTCTCTCTCTCTCTCTCTCTCTCTCTCTCTCTCTCTATCTCTCTCTCTCTATCTATCTATCTATCTCTCTTTCTGCTTTAGGACCAGTTACCAGAGAAAGCCAGAAGCCAGACCAAATTTCCCCTAATATCATCTTTTTGGTGCTGGGCTCCACTACTGAACTGGCCCCCTAGACCAGGGCCAATGTGCTACAGTGGTTAGAGTGTTGGAATAAGTCCTAGAAAACCAGGGTTCAAATTGCTATACGGCAATGTTAAGCTCACATGTTAAGCTCACCTTGGGCGAGTCACTGCTGCTCAGCCTCACCTACCTCACAGGGTGATTGTGGAGGTTAAATGAGGAGGACTGAACCACAAATACCACCTTGAGCTCCTTGGAAAAAAAGGTGGGATATAAATAGGCCTATTCTGTGGTCCACCTCCTGACAGAGATACCAACTTTTTTCTTTTCTT
This sequence comes from Podarcis muralis, assembly GCF_964188315.1. NCBI lineage: Eukaryota > Metazoa > Chordata > Lepidosauria > Squamata > Lacertidae > Podarcis > Podarcis muralis. The sequence continues at coordinate 27,014,264 of NC_135669.1, forward strand.
TTAAGAACTGGCCAGCCTTTGTATCTGGTTATGACACCACTAATATGGTGTAGTAGTCTGAGCATCAGACTAAGACCTGGGAGTAAAGGTAAAGGTAAAGGGACCCCTGACCGTTAGGTCCAGTCGCAGACGACTCTGGGGTTGCTGCACTCATCTCACTTCACTGGCCGAGGGAGCCGGCGTTTGTCCGCAGACAGCTTCTGGGTCATGTGGCCAGCATGACTAAGCCGCTTCTGGCAAACCAGAGCAGCGCATGAAAACACCATTTACCTTTCTGCCGGACCTATTTATCTACTTGCACTTTGACGTGCTTTCGAACTGCTAGGTTGGCAGGAGCAGGGACCGAGCAATGGGAGCTCACCCCATCGCAGGGATTCGAACCACCAACCTTCCGATCAGCAAGCCCTAGGCTCTGTGGTTTAGACCACAGCACCACCCGCATCCTTAGGACCTGGGAGACCAGGGTTCAAATCCCCACTTACGCATGAAGTGCGCTAGGTGACTTTGGAGGCCAGTCACTGCCTCTCAGCCTAACTTACCTCACAGGGTTGTTGTGAGGATTCAGGAGGAGGAGGAGAACCATGTGACCACCTCAAGTGCCTTGGAGGAAAAGGTGGGATATAAATGCAGATCAAACAAATAAAAAAACCAATGTAAAATGAAGGCCCACGGTTGGTTGAGCTGGCAACAGAAAATGAGGATTGTGAGTGTGCAAGGAGGAATTTGGGAGGAGGGGGATTCTAAGAGGAAAATGAAAATGTATGGACAAGTCATAGGGAGGTGCTATTTTCCTTGCAGAGCCCCAGCCATCATTTTCCACTGCTCCTATTTCCCTCCCCCTGCTGCTCAGGCCCCCTGCAGCTGCTCCTACTTGCCCCTCCTGTCTTCCCTGTAACAGCCAGGCAGCTCCACAAATGGCATCAAGATACCCTTCAGTCCTGGGCTCCTTTGGGAGGAAGAACAGGGTAAGATAAGAGAAGATGATAAGGTAAGATACAACAATACCAGTATGACAAATGGGCAGCTTAGCCAATTGCAGTTCTTCACTTTGCACATATCAGCTATTTCATTACTCCCTATCCAATTGAAATGGTTAGAGACACCCTTCATAACAAGTGTTTGCAATGGGATTGTTTATTGGTTGTTTTTCGCTTCTTAAGAGGTGAACAATGAGCCAAGAAGGGCAAAAAGGCGAGGGGAGCTGGCTTCTCAATCAGAGCTTTAGTTCTGCTGTATAATAGGACATGTCTCTTTATAAGCACCAACAGACAGCCTGATGATGCATTCTGTTGGCATCCTCCAGAATGGACTACAGTTCCCAACATCCTTGACCATTTGCCATGCTGACTGGAGCTAATGAGAGTTTGATGCCAACAGAGCTATCCTGGTTGAGCAGCTCAAGAATCCCAGATTTCATTTTTACGCATGTTAAAAAGAGAGCCAGAATGAATCAAGTTTTTCATCTCGACGGCTACAGGGGGGGGGGGGAGAGAACAAATTTTGTTGGCAAAAGTGTGAAAGGGATAGAAGCAAAACAACCCAATAAACAGAAGCCCACATGTTTATTCTCCAGCTCCCATAATTTCAAAGATTATTTTTTTTTGCAAGCTTTTATGTTTTGCACATTTCAGAATAAAAATATTGTAGAATAAGCACAACATGTCCACCAACTGGAGCTTGGCACCTGCCATGTTCCTGTAAAATATATGCAAATGGCGCTACTTACAGGCAAATAAATAATGCAAATTGTATGCAGCTCTCTTGCATGAGGATACATTCCCAATGTGGCCTTCAGTGTTGACTTGAGGTCGGAATTCTAGCCTAGGCAATATACTTTATGAGTAGACAAGCGTAGGATTGCACAGTAAGTGACCTTGAATAGGAAGCACATGGTTAAACTACGGAACTCCCTCCCACAGGAGGCAGTGATAGCCCCCAACTTAGATGGCTATGAAAGAGGATCAGACAAATTCATGGATGAGGGTAAGGCTATCAAGGACTACTAGCCATGACAGCTATGATCTGCCTCCACTATGGGAGACAGTAATGATTCTGAATACCAGTTGCTGGAAATCACAGGAAGAGATTGTGCTTGGGTCCTGCTTGGGAGTTTCCCAGTAGCATCTGGCCAGCCACTGTGAGAACAAGATGCTAGACTAGATGGGTCATTGGCCTGACTCAGCAAGCTCCTCTTAAGTTCTATGACACAACGTAATCAACATCCCCTCCCCAATTTCTTGGACAACATATTTACATCTAGGTCCAGGATTGATGTCTCACTGATGAGCACCTCTTGTTGTCAAGCTCCAAGGCCAATAGCTTCTCGAGGAGAACCCCAAGTTGAGCTTCAGGCCTACCTGCCATTCCCCTCATGTTGAGCTTCTTCTAATTAGCAGGTGACATGTCTGCTTTCTTTCTGGTGTGGAATTGAGTCCTCCCATTTCTCGTTTATTTTCTTCTCCGAACTAATTGCAAAGTGCCTGCACCCTGGGTGTCTGGTGCTGTTGGAGAAGATTAGTATTTTTAGACATGGGGGGGGGGAGAGGAAAGAGATAACACAATCTCCTTTTTTTCCCCCACAAGCAGATGAAAGGAGAGCCCAAAGAGATGTGTATTTGACTCTCAAACGTGTTCCTTCAAGTCTCCCTCTGCAGCACTTAAAGGCATTTCCAAAGCAAGACTTTATGAATGCTAAATGAACACCGGGCCTTGTTCCTTCACCACGAGAAAGGGAGGGGGGAACTCTTATCTTTTATATACAATATTTCCTTTATGGCTGACACTGTGCATCACACATTGCTCCTATCAGCCTTGCTTCAGACACAAATACTGACCTTCACAAAGTCACAGTGAAAGCTCTGCCGCATCAGAGCTGGGAAGCATCTCTTACCAAGGGAGGATGTGGACACAAGCTCAGATGGGCCAGGAATCAGAATGTGGCTTTAATACAGGGAACTTTTAATCTTTTTTATTGTAGTCTAGCAGAATGATAGACCTTGCAAATTAGGCTGGCCAGCCTAATACAGAAAGAGAAGCCAGGCAGAACTCAGCCTAGGCCCTCACCCCAAAGTTGAAACTATTTCTGCAATAAGAACATAAGAAGAGCCTACTGGATCAGGCCAATGGCCAACTTACTCCAACCACCTGGTCTCACAGTGGCCAACCTGTGGTTCCCAGCAAGCGGTCTTCAGAAGCATTGCTGTCTCCAGCTGTGAAGGCAGAGCATAGCCATCATGGCTAGTAACTGTTCATAGCCCTCCCCTCCATGAATTTGCCTAATCTTCTTTTAAAGTCACCTCAGTTGGTGGCCATCTCTGCCTCCTGTGGGAGCAAGATCCATAGTTCAACTATGTGCTGCATAAAGAAGTACTTCCTTTTATGTCTTCTGAACCTTCCAACATTCAACTTCATTGGATGTTCTAGTATTAACCCCAATGGAAGAAGCACACAACAAAAGATATAATTTTTGGATGAATGCTTTGGGTCACTCTTCAGGAAGCAATCCTTTGCACTTCAGCCATGGGACCTCCACCCATGGGAACCTCAGGCCCCCATGGACACCACTGGATCCTTGTTATGCCTGATGGGAGCTAAAATTTCATGGGTTCTCCATATCTGAACCTACTGAGATTCTGTATTCTACCGCATACTGGTCACCACTGCATAATAGTCACGCACCTCTTTTACGGATCCTGAAATCAGTCCAAGAGCATTCCCAGCATAATGGTTGCAAGGGTAATTCTGAGGCGAGCTGGGGGTTGGCACAGGGGGCTCCTGATGGCTCCAGAGGTGGGAGTCCAGGCCCTCATTGGTTTGCCAGCCCCAAGTAGAGATACGGTAGCTGGAGGAGGCAAGACGAGGCAAGGCAAGGCAAGGCAAGGCCTCCACATGCTGTGGCCTCGGCTCAAACCCAGCCAAGAAGCACTGCTCACGCACACCCACCTGAGCAGAGGTAGCTGGAGGAGGTGAGGTAAGGCGAAGCGGCTAATACTGCTGCCGCTGCTGTTGCCGCTCGCCTTGAGCTCACACTCCAGGACCCAACCAAGAAGGGGAAGCAGTGGGCGAGCAGCCACCTCCACCACCCATCTGCGACCCCTTCCTCTGCCTCATAATTCACCACAAAATAGTTGTGCACCCCTTTTTGGAAAGGGAAAATTGGCACACAAAAATGTGACTATTATGCGGTGAAATACAGTGTATTCAAGGTGCTGGTGTTGGGGTATAATGACCTATATACCTTAGAGCCAAGATACCTAAAAGATTGTCCCATCCAGCTGTGGGTGCAATCTGCAGGAGAGAGTATCATCCAGATGCCATTGTATTAGAAGATCTATTCCATACAATGTGGGAATCAGGCCTTTAGTGTGGCAAAGCCTACCCTTGGAAACTCCCAGCCACCTTCACTATTGTCTTTTCAGCACCTGCTGAACAGAGGTGCCAGATTGTAATGGCGATTTGTGTGTGTGTGTGTGTGTGTGTGACACAACAGTGTGCGTGTGATGTCAGGACATCAGAAGGAGCCAGGGGTGGAGCTGAATGCAGTGGCCGCACAGCTTCAATTGGCAGTGGTGCCTCCTTTTGACTCCACCACTTGTGAGATGCTGCTTCAACCATCCTTCCCCTCTCTGGCAGGAGGAGGAGGAGGAGGAGTTGGCCAGTGAAGCTCCACACTTTGCCTCCATGATTTTTGGACATTGGAGGGCCACTCCCCCCACCCCCAAAAATATTGAAGGGACCCAAAAGGGTTTGACTCCCAAGAGCTGGTGCCGCTGCTGCTAAAGGTATTTCTCTTTCAATAAACCTTCTAAATGGAGAACCTTATCCAAAGGTGTGTTACTTATGTGCTATGGTTGTGTGTTTTAACACACCGTGTTTTAAATCACTTTGGGATGCCTCATGGGAAGCAATTCATAAATTAAAGGAAGAACAATAGTAATCATATTAACTTTTAGACAGGCAGGTACTACTTCCATCATTCCACACATCAGGAGGTTGAGCGGATGGGGAGATTCATACAGAGAACTGCATGGCAAATACAAGGCCACCCCAGATAAAACATAAGGGTGCTGCAAGGCCTAATTAGTAAGAGTATGCAACAGTACTTAAGAGCCTACTAGCGCATAATTGCTAAATATCACCATGATTGCCTCGGAAAGTACAAGGTGTTTGTAGCAGTGAGGAGAATGAGTGACATGGCCCTCCTGCCTTCCGGGCAATCAGCATGACCTGTAAACACTTGCTGATGAACTAATGCACTGTTGCAACTCAAGCCTGCACTGGCAGAATTCATGGTAGCATCCTGATTTTCTGAACGGAAAGACTTGCTGCTTTCTCTTCTATGAATTTAACGTGGAAGCTTCATGCCATTGGGACTAATAAACTTATCTAAGATCTCTGCTCCATGGGTTTGTCAAATCTCGCTTTGAAGTCATTTAAGCCAGCAGCCACCATCTAATGGCAGTGAATTCCAAAGTTCCCTAAACTGTAGTCTCTCATATATGCCAGAGAGAGATAGAGATAAACCTCCATCAATTCCTGCTGCAAAAGCCAGGAAGACATAAAGGATGCATTGGTCCCACCCCTGCAATTCCACCTAATCACACAACTGTCTTGGGAGAAGCACAATATAGACAGAAAGACCTCAGAAAGTAGCCCATCATAAACCAATGCTGTTCTGTTCAACATATAGAGACAGGAGATGGAGCCACACAGTATATCAAAACTGGGGATCTACAGATGTTGTTGGACTCCCCAGCTCCCATCAGTCCCCAAAAGCATGGTGAATGGTCAGAGATCATGGGAACTGTAGTCCAAGTATATCTGGGGAGCCTATGGTTTCCTCCTACTGTCTCCCTGCCAATCAGATCTTGATTCAGCTCCATCAAGGTAACCAGTAAATCCACAGCCTAAAAGTTCAAATGTTCTATCCAACCATGGGGTGTTAGGGGATGCGTAGTACCTCTGGTAGGGAAGATGTCATGCTTCTTCTGGGGTTGTTTGTCCACCTTTGGTCCGCACCCTGTGCTCAGCTCTCACCAGGGGCTCCTGGAAGCCGTAAGTATGTGACAGTGGCCACACCCCAGGAACAGCTTTGTTGTGAGAACAACATGCTAGACTGGATGGGCCCCCTCTGGCCTGATCCAGCTGCCTCTTATATCCTTACCAGCCAGCATGGCAGCAATCAAGGTGGAGGGAGACAGCTGTGAGCAACTCTTGGGTTTTGTCTGCTCTAAAATAGGAGCATATCCCAGATATTTAAAATGTGATTATTTATGATTATTGTTGTTGTTATTTCTTGTGTCAGCACCAAGGGAGCTTTCCCCAGCCCACTCTCTGCTGGCCGGAAGAAGTATAAAATTCAAGGGCTCCACACAAACAAAACATTACCCAACTTGAAAAATCTACTCCAGCAGCAAAATGACCAGCGGGCCACCAAAGTAATTAATTGGAGATCATCAGTTTGGGATTGGCCTCTAAATCCTCATTAAGTTGGGTGTTGAGGCATTGCACATTAATCCCAAACATTTCGCCTTCAGCCCAAACAAACAACTGTCGTTTCCATTCTGCAAGGAGGTGTGGGTGTTTGTGGAGTGGGAGGGGGGAAAGACAAAGGATTCACACTTCTTTTTCTTTTTCTTTTTAAGTGAGTGAGTAAAATCATCTGCCCACAAATCTTATTAGGCCAGTTTTAAAGCCTTGACAATTTAACAACACATCAGTGGGCGATAAGTCATTTATTAAAAGTCACAGTTCATTAAAGCAAACATGCCACATGCAATTTATTTACCCAAGCTGAGAGGAAGAGTTGAGATTCTGAGAATCAGAAGGGAACCTTAAAATGCAGCCAACAGTTGGGAGTTCCCAACCCCTTCTTCCCTTATTTAGAAAGGGAGGCTCAGCACCAGGGGAATCTTTGGTTCTCCAGATGTTACTGTTGGACTGTAGCTTTCATCATCCTTGACCATTGGCCATGTTGGCAAGCAATGATAGGGTTTGGTGTCCAGTAGCTTCTGGACATGCCATGTCCCCCAATCTACATACAGCCTTGCATGCATACAATTGATGTGGAAGCACATCTGTCTTGCAAGATTAATCTAAGGACCCATGAATGAAGACCCTATCCTTGTGACTACTTAAAGAACTTGGCTAGCTGCCAGTTTGCTTCCAAGCACACGTCCCAAGTACTTTCAGAGTACCTGCACCTTCAGAGGAGCAGCAGAGTTAGAATTTACATCCACAACATGCATTTAAAACACTTTATACCACTTTAACCATCATGGCGTCCCCGACAGAAGCATGGGAACTGTAGTTCATCAGTGCTGCTGGGAATTGCAGCCCCATGAAGGGTCTCCTAACCACTGTCAGTATCCTTTAAAAAACTACTGTTCCCAATACTATTTTGGGGTAGCCATGGCTGTTTAAAGTGGTACACCAATGCTTTAAATCAGGCATAGGCAAACTTGGCCCTCCAGATGTTTTGAGACTACAATTCCCATCATCCCTGACCACTGGTCCTGTTAGTAGTGCCAAAACATCTGGAGGGTCGAGTTTGCCTATGCCTGCTTTAAATAGCTGGCGTGACAGAGACTCGATTCCTTCTCAGATAATAGCACCTCATCTTTGAAGAGACACCCTGGTACCCATTACATCTGTGTTTAGCTAACAGCTGAATACCTCTTTATCATCTCTAGCATAGAAAGAAATCTGATTTAAATGTTACTGCTTACCGCATCCCATTGTTTGTATTTTATTTATTTTTTAAAATCATTTTAAATATATGATCTAATTCTTTCTCTCTCTCTTGTTTTAGAGATGTTGTTAGCCACCTCATGAGACTCTCTGGCTGAGAACAAAGATAAAAAGAAAATGAAACAAACTGAATGGATGCAGCTTCTGATGCAATGTTCAGTGAATCTATATGACCAATATTTCAATATATTTTATAAGAAATTTCAGGGTCATGCTAGGCAAGAAGGCTCCCTCCAACACTGAAGGCAGTACACCTCTGCACATCAACTGCTGGTGGACTGTGGGGAATTGCTATTGCACTTGGCTTCTCCTTGCAGGCTTCACATTGGGGCATTGGCCTGATCCAGCAGGACTCTAATTTCATTTATATACCACCTTTTTCTCCAAGAAACTCAAGGTGTGCATGTGGTTCTCGCCTACCCATTTTATCCCCACAACAACCCTATGAGATAGTGAGAGACAGTGACTGGTCCAAGGTCACCCAATGAGCTTCATGGGTGAGTGGGGATTTGAACCCTGCTCCCCAGGTTATAGTCCAACACTCTAACCATTACACCACACTGACTCTCTTCTTGTGTTCTTACGATCCAATACTGTTCTGAAATGTTCTGAAATTCTATCCCACTTTCACTCCTGTTGGGAAAGAAAATCACTAAAATGTTTCCCCACTTCAGACCTTACAAATGGGGGTGGGTCAAACTGGAGAGGAAATGATTTCATCTGAACTCTCCTTTTACAGGGCTTCAGTACCATTCTTCAGCTCCACGTCAGGTTCTCAAAGTGAAGTAAAACTAAACAGGATCTGCACCTGCAATTTTGAAAAGATACAGAACAGGTACAATGAACTCTGGACACGGCAAGAGCCCCAGCCCCATTTCCCACCTCTTAAAAATACAATGGCTAACTTAGCAAATTCTTAGTGTCACAATGTGAGGTTCGTCGCCAGAAAGGCATACAGTGAAGGGGTTAACCACAGCTTCCCTTGGGGGGGGGTGGATCTTCCTGATGCTCTCAAGATACAGAATAGCTTCACATCTCACCTGGTGTGGCAAGAATCCTAATTAGAAAATGATTCATCATTATCAAGTTGGTCTGGCAAGATCTGGGCAGTGTTATTTATTGTCTCAGATTTAAAAAGGAATCTGGATCCTAAATACATGGATGTGTCCTTGGAAATCTGGCTCCCATTCCTTAATTTTGGAAGCGTTAAGAAAAATCTGTGCAGTATAACATCCCACCTGAAATCTATTCTTGATCCGCCCTAGAGAGTTTCTGAAAGATTTCAAAATTGGATGCTTCTGATTCAAGAGAAGAGTTAAGGTTATCGCAGACACCCTGGTCTTGAGGCATGATGTGTCCATGCTAAGCAAACACATGAGGAAGGGGAGATGGAGTCAAGCATCACCAGAAGGCCATCTTTGGAATGGGGGTGCCTCCTATACCCATAGAGGCTCCCCACATGTTTCTGAACCTTGATTTTCCAAGGTTTGAAAAACGCACAAGAAGTCTCATTGGTAGGGGTGGACCTTGGTAATATGCTGCCCTGTGCAAGGCCAATTGACACCCTCCCCTCAGCCCTCTGCTCTGGCTGGCTTTGGAAAGTAGATGTGAGGCTCTGACAGGGTCCTAGAGACCTCCCATTTCCTTCCCAAAGTCTGGTAAGTGGTTGGCCAGCAATGGGAAGGAGACAGGAGGGCTCTAGCACCCTGTCAGAGCCCTCATGCCTCCTTCCCCAAGCTGGGCAAGTGCTTACCAGGCTTTGAGGAGGTGCCCTCCTCAGCTGTATGCCCACTGCAACTGGACCACTCGCCTTGTCTTGAGTCTGCCTCTGTTATCAGAAGCTGCCTGCTTCAGATCATTACCTTCCAACTTGTGGGAGGCAATTGGAACAGCAAAGGTAGCTATCATGATAATCTGCCCCATGTGGTTATTTAACACAGGGTTGAGTATCTGGAGGGAGTCTGTGTACTACTGCAGGTGGTGGCCATCTGCCTATTTTATAATGGGCTGTGTGACTTTTTTTTAGCTGCAGAAGGGCCATATTCCCATCTACTGTAAGGAGCCTTCTGAGGGCCACATGACAATAATGAGCAAAACCAGAGGCAAAAGCTGTGCCTGTGAATACTTTCTTTATCCTGAGCAAACCATTTTGTATGATTGGCTTTTTGGACTGATGAAGCATGTAGCGAAACCTGTAATATATCCAGAGAACAGGACTCCTTTTGCCCACTTGCATTATTCTCATCACGGTGGTGGCTTTGATTTGCCTTCCCGTGATTGATCCATGCATATGGCTTTGTGTTTCCAACTCAAGACCCATTGAAGAACATCTCATCCAGTTTAATCTTTGAAAAACAGCTTTGAAAAACTTTTTCATATTCTCCAATATGCTACTCTTGCCGTTGTGTCAGCACGGGGTTGCCGTTCTGTGATTGGACTTACGCTACTTGTTGAACGGTTCATTTATCCAGTCTGTATAACATTTACTGCACATGTAACTTGTTAAGATAGAGTTGTACATTTATCCACTCCATGTTTGCAGTATCTCCAGGCTTTGTCTTGCACATGGCACCTTAGTATGTTTGTTGTTTGAATGGTTACAAGTCTATCTCTATTCTAGCTATTATTCTAGTAAATTTGGTTTTATACTTATAAGCCAGTTTGTGGTGGTGTTGTTTCATTGTATTATTATTACTGTCACCACATTTGATACTTCGTGTATATACAGAGGCAAAAGCAGGCAGAGCAATGGACAGCATCCGTGTCTCTGCCCCCTGTTCAACACACCCTTCCCAATTCCTAGGTCACCTGTATTTACATCAAGAACCATAATTAAAGCCTCCTTTAGTAAGCACCTTTCTGTGTCAAGGACCAATGCAAACAGCATCTTAAGAGAGTCTCAAGCTGAGCTAGCCTCCATTTCCCTCACATTGAGCTTCTTCTATTAGCCGGAGACATTTCTTCTTTCCTCCCCATACAAAACCGAGTCCTCCTATTTCTCATTTATTGTGAAATACTTGCAGAAGAGTCAGCGCCCGGGGTGTCTGCTGCTGTTGGAGAAGATTAGTATTTCTAGAAGCAGGGGATGGGAAGGAGAGGAGGAAGTGTGGGAAGGAAGTAGGCTAGTTTCTGCACACAGGCATGCACACATCCCTCTCTATGTCCTCCACCCTGGCCAACAGGAGGCATCATCAGAGGGCAAAGACTCTCTCCAGCCAGGAGAACACTCAAGGTGAGAAGCAAAGCCAGTGAGGAGGAGGAGGAGGAGGAGGAGGAGGAGGAGGAGGAGGAGAAGAAGAAGAAGAAGAAGAAGAAGAAGAAGAAGAAGAAGAAGAGGAGGAGGAGGAGGAGGAGGAGGAGGAGGAGGAGTAGTAGTTTGGATTTGATATCCCACTTTATCACTACCCTAGGGAGTCTCAAAGCGGCTGACATTCTCCTTTCCCTTCCTCCCCCACAACAAACACTCTGTGAGGTGAGTGGGGCTGAGAGACTTCAGAGAAGTGTGACTAGCCCAAGGTCACCCAGCAGCTGTATGTGGAGGAGCAGAGACGTGAACCCGGTTCCCCAGATTACGAATCTACCGCTCTTAACCACTACACCACACTGGCAATGGGAGTGTGGCCAGGGAGAAAGTATGGAGGCCTAAGGGAAAAAGCCTGAGGTTCCCCACCTCTGATCTAACATGGATACAACATGTCGGAAGAGGGAAGAAGCACACAGGCTCCTATTCTGAACCAGCTGCATCCTCTTGTCCCAATCTTGGATCCTGGCATTCAGGAAATTATCCTTCTTTTGCACCAAGAGAGGGTGCACCGTGCTCTACACAAACATTTGCGTCATGCTCCATTAAGTTGGCTTCCCACCCCAAATATCTGAATGGCTGACTGAATTTGGAGAACGGGCCCCATTTTTATGCAGTATAGATCAATATTCTACAAGGTATCAAAGACTCATAGGAAACATGCCATTGAAAAACTAAGGGCTTAAAAAAAGTAAATATTATCAATAATGTCTACAGTATAATCACTTTTTACAAAACAGAACCACCATTCAATATTATCATCCATCTCATTAAATAACTCCTGACCAACTAAATGTGTTCTTCCCATAAATATTCTTTCTCATAATGTTCAACACAACTGCCAGACAACTTCCAAAAATGTGCTATTAGATTACATCCTCCATTGTCTTTTATTTCAAAAAACAACTATTAACCATGATTTATTGATCCACTGATGGACTGAAGGCAGTTCATTAGATTTCCATTGCTACAGTATTAAGGGAAGCAAAAAAATCTTTTTTAATTTACTTTTTTCCATGTGGTTTCCTCATTCTTTCCTCCAAACTCAAATAGACCTCAGTATTACAATGGGTAGTATTACTGACTTTCAAATTAATCTCAAACTCGCTGACTAGAATTTACTCATAGGACACTTTTCTGCCACCCTTCCTAAAATAAGGTGGCCACTTTGCAAAATTGTTTCTAAATATTTCTCACTTTTATTTTGCAATGACCAGAACAATGTTAGTTCTCCGAGGCATCATGGGAGAATGCAAAATAATTGCCTGTGCTGTCATCACAGTCACAACTGTGTACCTGCAGCTTGGGATAGAGGAATCTCGTCAGTTTCACATTGATTGGTAGGAGAACTGCATTGAAAAATTCAGAGGAAAGCAAATTTCGTAAGATTGCTGTGTTTCGGTTTATTATTGGTTTGAGAAGTACATTGGTACCTCGGGTTACATATGCTTCAGGTTACAGACACTTCAGGTTACAGACTCCGCTAACCCAAAAATAGTACCTCAGGTTAAGAACTTTGCTTCAGGATGAGAACAGAAATTGTGCGGCGGCAGCGGGAGGCCCCATTAGCTAAAGTGGTGCTTCAGGTTAAGAATGGACCTCTGGAACGAATTAAGTACTTAACCCGAGGTACCACTGTACATATATTCGGCACTTCCTCATTCAAAGGAAAACAAAATTGATTTTCTCCCCATCTTTACTGTCATGTAATGGTTAGAGTGTTGGACTAGGACAGGCACCCCCAAAATCGGCCCTCCAGATGTTTTGGGACTGCAGCTCCCATCATCCCTAGATAACAGGACCAGTGGTCAGGGATGGTGGAAATTGTAGTCCCAAAACAGCTGGAGGCCCGAGTTTGGGGATTCCTGTACTAGAACCTGGGAGACCAGGGTTTGAACCCCCCGTCAGCTGTGAAATTCACTGGATCACCTTGGCCCAGTCACTGCCACTCAACCTAACCTACATCACGGGGTTAATGTTGTGAAAATTAAATGAGGACGTGGAAACCATGCACACCACCTTGAGCTCCGTGGAGAAAAGGGTGGGGTATAAATGCAAAAATATATAAATAAATATGTCCCCCTTATGGCAAAAGAAGGAAGTGTCCTATGGCCGTCACTAAAGTGGAGCCCCACCACCACCACCACCCCCAAAAAATTAGATAATTTCTTCTCTCCTTGTAAAAATCTGGTTAATTGTCCACCTGATTTCTCCACACATAAACAGGGTGGAGAATTTCAAGGAACCATCTGCATACACATCTAGGCTGCATTTATACACACACTGTTAGGACAAGGGGAAAGGCATGACAACAGCATCAGTACACTCAGCGGCCAGTAGATGGCAATAAAGGCACCAGACTCCGCCCACTTCCTGTCTGTACGCACCATTGTTCTATTTCAGCTGGAAGATATCCTGGAGACTTTATGACATGCCGTCACACTCAAGGGTCTTGTAACATCACTTACGCTTTTACTGCCCAGAATATCTGTATTGTCCCTTTTTTACAGTCAGAGCTTAAGGAGACAAATTAACATTTTAAAAGCATGTAAATGTTCTGACTGGCAATTAATGGGGAGGACATAATCTGCCAGTGTCATTAAATGGATTGGAAGGTCTCTAAGCATTCACGATAAAATGACCATACTTGTTTGACTACAGCACATGATAAATCCAAGCCACAAGTACGTTCCCCCAGTGAGAGAGAAATTAGATTCAGTTCACATTTGAATGAAAAGCTACCTAATTCACAATTTCCAAAATTATATGAGAACTGAAGCACAGCCGCCTTATGAAAGTCACTCTTCCCTGATTTCTGCAATTCTCCAGCCAGTGTCATATGTACAAAAAAAGCATATGTAAAAATATGCATACAAGTGAAAGCAACATATAAAAATGCAGAAAGTGCATACAAAAAATATATATATGCACATTAAGATAAATTTACAAATGAATTTAAACATTCATCTCCCTCCTCAACACAGAAATGTGGAGAACTGAAGACTGGAAAAATGAGTAAGTGAGATAAAACTGACAGCTTTTCAGATGCAGATCTCAGGAAACGGAATCTGTAGTCAGACACATTCTAAGAGGCTCCTTGTGTAGAGCAGCCATTCATAGGGGAGAAGTTGATTGGTTGTCAGATTCCCACCCACTGGCTGACCAGCTCAGACCCTCCATTGAATCCACAGTCCCCTTGCCTTAGGAACAAAGACTCCAGTCATTCAAGTGTGTGACCTGGTCCTGCCCCATCTACACTCCATGGAGAGGCAGAGCATCAGAACATCAGAAGAGCCTCCTGGATCAGGCCAAAGGCCCATATCTAGTCCTGTTCACACAATGGCCAACCAGATGCCTTTGGGAAACCCACCTGAGCACTCTAACACTCATGTCCTGTGTTTTCCAGTAGCTGCTATTCAGAAGCATCACAACTTACAATTGTGGATGCAGAGCACAGCTATTATGCCTGGTAGCCATGGGTAGCATTTTCTCTCCATGAATTTCTCCAATCACCTTTTAAAACCAACCAAGTTGGCTGCCATTACTGCTTCCTGTGGGAGTGAGTTCCAAAGTTTGATTATGTCAGACCTCTCCAAGTGTCCCTGTTTTCCAGGGACAGTCCCGGATTTACAGAAGCCGTCCCAGTTTCTGATTTGATCCCGGAATGTCCTGCTTTTCCTTAAAGGTAAAAGGTAAAGGGACCCCTGACTATTAGGTCCAGTCATGACCGACTCTGGGGTTGTGGCGCTCATCTCACTTTATTGGCCGAGGGAGCCGGTGTACAGCTTCCGGGTCATGTGGCCAGCATGACTAAGCTGCTTCTGGCGAACCATAGCAGCACATGGAAATGCCGTTTACCTTCCCGCTGGAGCGGTACCTATTTATCTACTTGCACTTTGACGTGCTTTTGAACTGCTAGGTTGGCAGGAGCAGGGACAGAGCAACGGGAGCTTGCCCCGTCACGGGGATTCAAACCGCTGACCTTCTGATCGGCAAGTCCTAGGCTCTGTGGTTTAACCCTCAGCGCCCCCCGCTTTTCCTTAGGATGTCCCTATTTTCATTGGAGATATGTTGGAGGATATGGTAGGACGTCCATCTTTTAATCACAGAAATGTTGGGAGGTATGTTGTGTGCTATGTGTAGCAGCTTCCTATGTCCCTAAGCCAGGCAGTGGCATCTAGTGCCCCTCCTTCTCACCAGCCAGCCCAGAGCAAAAGACAGAATAACTCAGCAAATGCCCAACCATGTTCACCTTTGATGCTCACCAAAACAGAGAGGGCAGGTGGATGTGGGCCAGGAATCCTGAGCAGGCCTACCAGCCAATTCTCCACCTATTTCATCCTCACCCTTTTAAAGGCCATTATGTATCTCTATCCCATTGGAGTAAAAAAAAAGAGGTGGCACGGGATAAGTGATGAATTAGACCCTGCCAGTCAACTGCGCTTTCCTCCCCCCCTTCCCCCGCCACACACCCTAAAAAAAAATGCTTTATATCCCCAAAGCTATAAAAGCAATATTCCTTTCAAACCTTATTGGAGCCATTTCTATAAGGCAATCAGATCCGTTTCCTTGGGGATTTGAGCTGAAATGTGCAACGGTTTGCTTTGCCACTTTTCTAATATCCACTTGCGCGCCCCACTCCTAAGCGGAGGGTCAGAGCACGCATACTAATAGGAGGAAACAGTCCTTCCAGGCCAAGGGCTAGCCAGGGTGGGCACCCCCAGGGGTGGAGAAAGGGGCTCAAACAATCTTCATATCCCACCTGCCCATCCCGGGTTTTTCCTAGGCAGCATAATAAGTGCTGCAATAGCAGAATGCCTGCTCAGACTTTCCACATTAGGCATCAGTTTATTGGGACCCGTTTAATGGGATCATTTAGGAACAATTTACCTGCAAAATCACCTTACTTCATGTACACCCATCCAACCAATCTATGGAACTGGCACTGTTACAGGTGCCACATCATACCTGTAAGAAATCAATTTTTAATGTAGCCATGCTTACACTCTGGAACTACCTGCTACTTGACATCAGGCAGGTTCCTTCACTGTCCTCTTTTTAGTTCAGGCAAGTGTACCCAGACATGAAAAATGCTGACATATGTTTTAATCTGGTTTTAGTTTATTGCTGGATTTATCTTTTGGATGTTTGAAAGCATTGTTTTTTCTGATAATTTTATTGTTTTATTCACTTTGTGAACTCTCTCTCTCTGTGTGTGTGTGTGTGTGTGTGTGTGTGTGTGAGAGAGAGAGAGAGAGAGAGAGAGAGAGAGAGAGAGGGAGGGAGAGGGAGAGATTACCTGCTCACTTTCAGGCAGAAGCCAAAATATCCTGCGCTCCCTTTGGGAGGAAGGGCAGATACACATTTACTAAATGAATAGCTAATAACTAGCAGTGAGCTTCTGCGATATAATAAGGTGAAAGCTCAGCTCCCCTTGTTATTCCTGAGTGTACAGAAATGGGGAAGTTAAGAAGTGAACTACATCTAAAGGTGGGGGAAGCTATCGGTTTCAGTTTTTCTCAGCTTCTCATTTTTCCAAGGTTCAGGCCGGTTCTCCACATTCCCACATCAGCTTGCATTTTTAAAAAGAAGTTCTCGTGAAAATTCACCCACATTTTAGTGGGAATTTATCCTAAGGCACACAGCTCTGCGTACAGACAGATCTGCCTGATACACACTTCTGTTGCAAAGCAATTCCCCCTAATACAATGCATTTTGGTATGTTATTTTCAACAATGTATGCATAGTTAAGTGCACGATCCGAGCGTGTGCAATTGTAGTATGCATGACTTGGCTGTAGAAATGGATGCCAAAATTCAGAGGAGTGCACATTTCAAAAGATAGCTGTGTTTTGGTTGCATATTGTTCTGAGAAGTGGGAATTAGATAAGTTTGCGTACAAACAGAATCAAATTTCTGCCTCTCTCTGCACTTGTCTTCCGGCTTGGTAGAGAACAGCTGTGTTCACGTGTGTGTGTGTGTGTGTGTGTGTGTGTGTGTGTGTGTGTGTTCTATTGGCTTTGGATAGAGGAGCTGTGAGAGAGAAGCAGCTTGCAAGATACTTTGTGGTAGCAGCTGACCACCATTTCCCCCTATAATGTCCTGAAGGCAGGGCTGCCATGTCCCATTTCACCAATCAAGTCAAAATGGATAGTGCCGCCCTAGCCCCCATTCCTTGCCTAGCTGTGCAACAGTGCAAAACAGCAAAGATGGCAGCATGTTCTCGTGAGATTTCGGGGAGATCTCGCAAAATCTCAACAGAAATTAGCACCGGAAAACACACTCTTTACCGATGAACCCTAACAGCAATCTGTGCGAAAACCCGATTGCTGTTTGGTCCAATTCGGTGGTAAACTGTGGGTTTTCGCCCAGGAGAAGTGGCGAGGCAAACAGAGGTGTGGGCCAGCCCTGTATTTCCAAATTTAAATATGAAAGCACTGCCTGTCTAACTTATTGATATTAATTTTCTCCTTCCTCCTGCCACTAGTGCAACTTGGCTAGCTTGCTTGAGTCACCTGGAACCAGCCAGCTGATGCAACGCTTCCCTTCCCATCTGCAACATGGAAAATTAGACAATTGCCTTTCCCATCTGAATTAGACAGTCCCAGGATTGTTTTTCCTCCCTTATTAAGTGCCTTCGCGTCACCAGGCCTTTTCCAAAGGAAGTCATTATTTCAGTTGATTGGAGAGTGCTGCTGAAAAGCCTCGCTTCTCCAGTACAATTTTCTTCATATCCTATTAGACGCAATACAATTACAGTGAATACATCAATTCCAGGGGGCTGGCAGCTCCTGGAAGCAGCCACCTTAAAAAAAAAAAAAAAAAAAGCTGGCTTATTAATGGAATTGTACATCCTAGGATTAATCAGCTTGCGCCGGCCATTCATATTTCTCATTCCACCAGCCCTTTTGTGTGCTTAATAAGCTAAAGTAGCTTGAAAGTGACACAACTTAAACATAT
Organism: Podarcis muralis; assembly: GCF_964188315.1. Classification (NCBI taxonomy): domain Eukaryota; kingdom Metazoa; phylum Chordata; class Lepidosauria; order Squamata; family Lacertidae; genus Podarcis; species Podarcis muralis. The sequence goes on from NC_135669.1 coordinate 27,032,273, forward strand.
TTTTGTTAAAGGGGAAAAAAAACCCTTCAACTATCCATTGTGGTGTGGATTGCTGCTAAATTTCATGCCATCCTGCCCCCCCTTTTCCATTCTCAGAGGTTGGCTTTGGGGGGGGTGTGCAGGGTGTGTGTCAGAATCTGGCATAGGACATTGGGTGAGAATGCATGGCAGAACCACTGAGCAGAGGAAGATGGAGCCATCGGACAGCTGGAGCACAGATGGACACACTGCAGGTAACGGAGGAGCGGGAAGCTAGGTCACAAAGAGGCCATGTCCCTGTGAAATGGTGAGCGATTAGGCTCCATCCTTTATGAGTAATTAGAAGGGCTAGCTTGGAGGAGCTGATCAAGTCAGGAATCCCCACCCCCCTTTAAAAATTAGTAACTAACAGAAACCAAAGGGGAGGAAAGCATAAATTAATTAATTTCAATAGGGACAAATGTATGGTTTCACACTTAGGCAGGAATAACCAACTGCACAAATATAGGATGGGAGGATATCAGTAGTACATGTGAAAAGGATCTAGGGGTCTTAGTAGACCACAAGCTTAACATGAATCCACTATTTCTAGGCTGCATCAACAGAAGTCTAGTGTCCAGGTCAAGTCATAGTACCACTCTATTAGGGCTTGGTCATACCCGGCCTATCCAGTTCTTAGGATCTTGACAATATGGAATGTGTGCAGAGGAGGGTGACCCAGATGACCAAGGGCCTGGAGACCAAGTCTTATGAGGAACAGTTGAAGGAGCTGGGCATCTTCAGCCTGCAGAAGAGAAGACTGAGAGGTGATATGATAGCCATCTCCAAATACAGTGGTACCTCGGGTTAAGAACTTAATTCGTTCTGGAGCTCCGTTCTTAACCTGAAACTGTTCTTAACCTGAGGTACCACTTTAGCTAATGGGGCCTCCCGCTGCCGCCGCCGTGCGATTTCTGTTCTTATCCTGAAGCAAAGTTCTTAACCCGAGGTACTACTTCTGGGTTAGCTGAGTTTGTAACCTGAAGCGTCTGTAACCTGAGGTACCACTGTATCTGAAGGGCTGTCAAAGTCACACTGAAGATGGAGCAAGCTTGTTTTCTCCTGCTTTTGAGGGAGGACCTGAACCAGTGGATTAAAGTCACAAGAAAGGAGATTCCAACTAAATATCAGGAAGAACTTTCTGACAGTTAAGCACTATTTGACAATGGAATGGACTCCTTCAGAAAGTGGTGGACTCTCCTTTAGAGGTTTTTAAGCAGAGGTTGGATGGTAATCTGTCATGGATGCACTGACATTCCTGCAATGTAGGCAGCTGGCCTATATTACCCACGGGGTCCCTTCCAACTCTTCCACAGTAGCGGACAATGTCCCCACAATACATTTAAAGCAGTATCCTACCACTTTAAGCGGCCATAGCTTCTTTCCCCAAAGAATCCTGGGAACTGTAGTTTGTTAAGGCTGCTGAGAGTTCTTAGGTGGCCCTTAGTCCTCTTCACAGAGCTACAGAGTGGTTTAATAATCAGCCTCTCTTTCTTAGGGAATTCAGGGAACTGTAGAGGAATGCAAGTCTCCTGTCAGCACCCAGAACAGCTACAGCTTCCCAAGGATCCTCAATTCCTCTCACAGAGCTACAGTTTAACAGTCGGTGCCTCTTCCCTGGGAATAGACCCCAGCAGAATGCTAAACCTCCTCATTTCCCCCGGGCTTTCCATCTAGAGTCCAGTGGTTAAGTGGTGGGTCAGTCTCTCCAAATGCTGATATTACTGCAACTGCCAAGTTGGTCTGCATTGAAATTCTGTAATAGAGTATGACTTTTCCCTGTAATGGAATTTTTCTAAACCACTAGGAAGGCAAAAAGAGAGAGAGAGAGAAACTGAGACTGAAACTCTATTAACCATACTACAAAGGCACCTACTTATTAGTATTTTACAACTGTGGCAAAAAAAAAAAAAATCATTCCTTGAATCTAATTATTGCTGACAAATATGAAAATTGAAATCAAAGTTAAATTTTCAGCTACAGTGCCTCGTAGTATAGCAGCTCGCCGGCTTTCGAACTATTGCGTCAACTCATTTATTCCGCCGATAGGCGCCACACAAGATTGGATATTTTGCTTGCCTCTCCACCCCTATAGGTTTTGAAGCATTAACTTTGACATATTCATCTCAACTGCTGGCTCTGGGTAACTAACTCGATATGTTTACCAGTCACATACACTTGATGAAGCCAGGCAAAATGAGGAGGAGGGATCAAGATGGTTGCTTCTGAAAAACCGTGACTAAACTCTCTCTCTCTCTCTCTCTCTCTCTCTCTCTCTCTCTCTCTCTCTGAGCTCAGTTCACAAACCTCCCGTTTGGGGGGTTTGGGGTCAACTCCTCTCGAGGCTGATTTCCCACCCCCACAGACCATTGACCTCACTTGACCACACTGCCTTTTAAAGCTATTGGTTGCTGTGTTCCGTGTTTCCACTCCCTCAATGACATCACAGGTCACATGTTGGTAACATGGACAATCCAGGAAAGATCACACAAGTTGCTAGAGTCATAGGATCGCATGGCAGGGAACAAGGGCAAATGAGGGCAGAGGGCAGTGAGGGGGGAACTGGGTCAAGCAGCTACCACAAGGGGAAACCAAAATGCATCCAAACGTTGTCAAACACATGAGTATCACCCAAAGTGATTATTGTTTTAGTCTTCCTGCTTTCCCGATCCCAAACACCACCGTCATTTGATGGATTTCAAAATTCCTTTCTATTATTAGGAATCTGAAAAGACTCTTGTCAACACATTTCCTTTCCCTTTTCCCCCCTATTAAGCATACTATTAAAATCAATCCCTTTTGTCATCTAGCTCTTGCTTCCACGGATGTTTAATGGATGTCGAGGGAACTAATGAGAGCTGCTAGAAAATTCATTTTAGATTTGCTATTTATAAAGTGCTCTGTGCTCAGGTGGGAAATTATTGCAAGGAACGGAGGAAGGATGACAAAAAGGGAGCAAAACGCAGCCTCACAATGGAGCTGTAGGAACTGGCGGCTGATGGGAAGATGGCGGTTTTTGAAGCCAGTTAAGGCTGTTCTCCTCTGGAGGGAACAAGCTGCCCTTGTGAAAAGTTAGGAGGAGCATATAACGGAGCCAGGATTTAACAGCCAAGAACTGGGAAGGAGAGGGGAAATGAAGGAACAATGGGGACAGAAATGCACTCTGCATGTGTTCAGAGGAACCTATCTGGAGCTTATTTATTTTATTTATATTCCACCTTACCTCCATTGAGCTCAAGGTGGCGTACATGGTTCTCCTCTCTTCCCCATTTTATCCTCACAACAACCCTGCAAGGCAGGTTAGGCTAAGAGGCAGACACCCCAGATAACCTGGGCTCGCCTCCTTTTGAGCTTTCTAGACAGAGGTTGGATGTCCATCTTGCACAGATTATTTAGCTGTGATTCCTGCATTGCAACGGGTTGGATTAAATGACACATGGGGTCTCTTCCAACCCCATGATTTTGTCACCCAATGAGCTTTGTGGCTGAGTGGGGACTCCTTGCCTAGCACTAACCACTACACCACACTGGCTCTCAGTTTGCACATATTAGACAAAATAAAATTAACAATCCTTCATGTGCACTCTTCAACCATTTATCCACCCACCCCTACTAATGTTCATCGGCAAAAATAGCGGCTTCTAAAAAAGCACAACGTCTCAAGATAGAGCTTTTCTCAAGTGTTCCATACGCTTTGCAGAGATTATCTATGCAATCCTTATAATCGCCCTATTAAAAGGTAAGAATAAAATACAGGTTATACTAAGTGAGCAGCTGTCACACAGAGCAGGAGCGCCTTGTCTACCTCCCCCTCTCATAAAATATCTAACCATGCCTTTGGAAGCTCTGCATCATCAGCAACAGAGAAATGCACGCCACGGCATCAGCTCAACAGACAAGCCATACTAGACCAAGAGGTGGGGAGACCTGCAAGCCAAATGCCCCAGCCCAGGACTCCCAATCCAGCCTTCAGAACATAACCCAGGACACATTTATTCAAACCTACAGCTCAGGACCCCCAATACCTCAAGGACTGCCTCTCCCCACATGGACTGGCACGAACCCTTCTCTTTGGATGGTCCAGAGGGTGACAACATGAGAAAGGGCCTTTTCAGTGGTGGCTCCCTGCTTGTCGATTGCTCTGCCTAGGGAAGCTCACCTGGTACCATCATGATATGGCACCAGGCAAAAACCTTCCTTTTTAACCAGGCCTTTTAGAGGGGGTGGATTATTTTAACGTATCCCCACCCAGTCCATTTTAATGTATGTGGGGGGGTTTTTGTAAGCCATTTTGTAAGTTACTTTGAGTTGTCATGGCAAAAAGCTAACAACAACAATGTTACTCATGCTACTGGGAGCCCAGAAGCCTATGTCTCATCTCCCATGGATATATAGTACATATGGTAGCTGCAGAAGAGGAAAGGCAGCTCCACTATTTTTTTGGTAAGCAGGAGACCTACCAAGGTGACCAGATGGTAGAACAGCAGTGGTGGAACACAACAATTTCAAAGTATACAGGTAGGTGGGGAGATAGACACCTTCAACACGCGTAGTTCTCAAAGTGGCACTACCCTATGAGTTGCATCCACTTTGAGAACTATCTTTAAATATCGTAGATATGAAAGAAGAAGCACTGTAGACCAGGAATAGGGAACCCTTTTCAGTAGGGAAGCACCATTCCTTTCTGGGCAACTTTATGGGGGCCATAGGCCAGTGGGGGGCTGACAAAGGCAAACATGAGCGGAGCAGTGAATAGAAACATTTATATTTGCACAGTAGGCACCCCTCCTTACCCTCCAACCAGGGAAGCAAGAGGCATCATCAGCAAGAAAAAGACACTCAAGGAGACAGGACCGATAGGAAGTGTGTCTGGGAAGCAGACGTGGCTCAGGGAGGGGTCCTGGGGGCCAGAGAGAGAGACCTCACGAGCCACATTTGACCCCTGGGCATAGGGCTAACCCAGGGGTCAGCAAACTTTTTCAGCAGGTGGCCGGTCCACTGTCCATCTGACCTTGTTGGGCCAGACTATATTGGGGGTGCGGATGAACGAATTCCTATGCCCCACAAATAAGCCAGAGATGCATTTTAAATAAAAGGACACATTCTACTCGTGTAAAAACATGCTGATTCCTGGACTGTCTGTGGGCCAGATTTAGAAGGTGATTGGGCCGCATCCGGCCCCCGGGGCTTAGTTTGCCTACCCATGGGCTAACCCATTATATTTTGTTGCCTGAGGTGGAGGGCAAGATGGCGCCCACTGCCCACATAAAAGCTGGCTGGACTGGTGTCCGAAGATGCCTTCAAGACTGGTGGTGGGACAGGGTCCCCCACTGCATCTATAATAATAATTGATTATAATTTATCATTTATACTCTGCCTATCTGGCTGGGTTTTCCCAGCCACTCTGAAGCAATGGGCTAGTTTAGGACCTCAGGTCAGGTTGTGTGGCCAGCACAGCTCTGTCCTCCAACAGGAGCCAGTCAGAGACCTCTGCATCTGGCACCTGAGGCAGATGCCTCTCTCTGCCTAATGGTGGGGCCAGCCCTGCAAGAGCCTGAAGTTCTCCAACCCTGCTGTAGACTCTTAAGAGCGTCCCCCCACCCACATTTAACCCCTGTGACCACCACCACAACCACCACCAATCCCTCCTTCCATTTCTTCCATCCTTCCTGCAGCTCATGCTGCGAAGCTTCCCGCTATTATATCTGGATTAGCCACAAATCTCCCTCGATTACACAGCTCCTATCAAAACAGACAACCTGTTGGCAGATGTTTGATTACGCTGTCCCGGGGGAGCTCCCCACACCCGGATTGCAGCAGAGCCAAAGCCAGTTCTGTTGGACTCCCAACACCCGGTGTCATCAAGTTGCTAATTCATCGCCTCAGAAGTTGCTCTGCAGTTTGATTTCTCAATAATAGGCTTCGTACGAAGCCCTTAAGCTCCTGAAAGCAATCCGAAAACCGCTTTTCCCTTCCATTTACATAAACACAAGTGGATCAGAAGGAATAATCATAGTTTATGCATTATTTGGGGGCTTTGGAGCCAGCTGCTAATGCGATGTCAGCGTTTGAAGCCTCGAAATTGTACAATAGGAAAATGTTGACACGCAAGAAAAGCTGTGCTAAAGTAAACAATAAATAATACAATATCAAATGTGGGATTCGGTGACAAGGCGCCTTGGCTCACCGAATTCAGCAGGCGCTAACAAATCAGGCTTACAGTCAGCGCCGCGCCTAAGTAGACCTCATTAGACGGGATGTCACTCAAAGCCGAGTTGCCTCTATGCCAAACCACACGGAGGTTATCCTGTGATTTGGCTAATAACCGGGAAGAGCTGTGCTGGCTCAAGAGGAGAATGTGGTGGCTGCTTTCACACTGCAAAATGGAGCCATGAACAAAATTATCTGTGCTAAAAACAACAAGAACCAGGACCCACAAGCCAATATGCAAACATGAGAATGTGCAGAAAACATGTTGCAGGCTTCACACATCCTGGAAACAGCAGGCCATGAACTTCTGCTCCCATCACAAGCTTTCTCCTGAGTGTGTCCACTTACAGGGTTAGCAAATTGGTTCCATTTTCTTGCGCTCTGGCTTCCGTCACGGTGTTCTGTTGCACCAGAAGCGGTTTAGTCATGCTGGCCGCATGACCCGGAAAGCCGTCTGTGGACAAATGCCGGCACCCTTGACCTGAATCGAGCTGAGCGCCGTACCTTACCTCCTTTTTTTTGGGGGGGGGGGTGCACTGCCTTGATTCCAAAAACTCATCTGCAGTGTCCCCTAGACCACCCTATAAAAAGCATTACTCGGAATAGTGGTCTGCAAGACCCACCAAGGAAGACAGTAACAATTAATTGCACATTTATTCAAAACACAGTTAAAAATATTTAGTTGATTTAATTCAACAAAACTGAGGAATTTGATCCAGTGGTACCTGTTTTCAAAGGCTGATAGACCTTAACATCTCCAGAGGTCCCCACCTCTCAGCACCCACCTAGGTAACCCCTCTGCCCCCCCCCCCCCGCCAGGTTGCTATTGCCCTCTTGGGGAACTTGCATGGTTGAAGCTCAGCCGGCTGTCCAAAGTCATAGAATCATAGAATCATAGAATCATAGAGTTGGAAGAGACCACAAGGGCCATCGAGTCCAACCCCCTGCCAAGCAGGAAACACCATCAGAGCACTCCTGACATATGGCTGTCAAGCCTCTGCTTAAAGACCTCCAAAGAAGGAGACTCCACCACACTCCTTGGCAGCAAATTCCACTGTCGAACAGCTCTTACTGTCAGGAAGTTCTTCCTAATGTTTAGGTGGAATCTTCTTTCTTGTAGTTTGGATCCATTGCTCCGTGTCCGCTTCTCTGGAGCAGCAGAAAACAACCTTTCTCCCTCCTCTATGTGACATCCTTTTATATATTTGAACATGGCTATCATATCACCCCTTAACCTCCTCTTCTCCAGGCTAAACATGCCCAGCTCCCTTAGCCGTTCCTCATAAGGCATCGTTTCCAGACCTTTGACCATTTTGGTTGCCCTCCTCTGGACACGTTCCAGTTTGTCAGTGTCCTTCTTGAACTGTGGTGCCCAGAACTGGACACAGTACTCCAGGTGAGGTCTGACCAGAGCAGAATACAGTGGCACTATTACTTCCCTTGATCTAGATGCTATACTCCTATTGATGCAGCCCAGAATTGCATTGGCTTTTTTAGCTGCCGCGTCACACTGTTGGCTCATGTCAAGTTTGTGGTCAACCAAGACTCCTAGATCCTTTTCACATGTACTGCTCTCAAGCCAGGTGTCACCCATCTTGTATTTGTGCCTCTCATTTTTTTTGCCCAAGTGCAATACTTTACATTTCTCCCTGTTAAGCATTTCATTCACACACAACGTGCACCCATGTAGCAGCTTTCTTTAGAAAGGAAATATATATATATATATATATATGCAGGTTTTGGTGTCCTCGGGTGTCTTCCCGTGTAAAAGTTGGGGTGTCTAGGCGACGTTTCGACGAGGTCTCACTCGTCATCTTCAGGCTGGTGCTTTCGGCTTCTTGTTACTGGAACAGAGCAGGATCTCAGTGTTTGAGTTCCTATAAATACTGTTGAGGAGGTGTGGTGTATAGCCTCCAATGTTCTGGGCCGAGAGGAAGTTCCCAGGCTAGTGTGCCTTTTCTTCTTTTGTTCCTTAATTGCTTGAGGGATATCTTGAGTGATTTCTTGAGTGATATCCTGAGTACCACTTAGGTGGGTCATTAGGTGTGGATTAGTTGCTAAAGCCTTTGTGTCTTGACCTCTTGAACTTTGTGAAGAGTTTTTCTGAGAAGATGGCTGTACTGCACTTAGTTGTGCTCTGGCTTGGCTTCGTGTATAGGGGCGAGCTGTGGTTTTGTGGCCTGTGCCAGCCAGATCTGTGTAGGGATTGCAGGGGGGTGCAGCATCCGGAGGTGCCACCATGGTTTGGCTACTGGATGGTGTCTGTAATTTATCTGTGGAGAGGGTCTGGGTTTGGGTCTGGTGTGGTTGATTGGTGATGGCGTTCTGTGTGCCTCTGGATCTGGTGTCAGTTTTTGTGGGGAGGGCTAATTTCCAGATGTCTGGCAAGCGGGATGTGTCGTCACGCTTGTTCATGTTGTGAGGGTGTTTCTCTATCTCGATGGCTTCCATGATTATTCTCTTGTGGTGATGTTCCATGTTAGAGAGCAATTTGGAATCTGCAAAATTAATTTCGTGTCCTGTTTCTTTCATGTGTTGGAAAAGAGAGGAAGTTTTTTCTTCTTTTTTGACGGCATTCTTGTGTTCTGCGATACGTGCATTTATTCGTCTGTTTGTTTGTCCAATGTACGTGGCTGGGCAGACTTTGCAGGGTATTTCATAGACCCCTTGGTTTTCCAACTGGATTTTATCCTTGGGGTTTCTGAGGATATTGGCTATCTTTTGGTTGGCGCAAAAGGCTGTTTTGATATTGTGTTTATGGAGGATTTTGCTAATTTTATCTGTAGTGCCCTTGATATAAGGAAGGAGGGCCATGCCATTGCTTTCTTCTGTGTCTTGGTTTTTGGGGGGTGTTTCTTTTTGGGAACTTCCTCTCGGCCCAGAACATTGGAGGCTATACACCACACCTCCTCAACAGTATTTATAGGAACTCAAACACTGAGATCCTGCTCTGTTCCAGTAACAAGAAGCCGAAAGCACCAGCCTGAAGATGACGAGTGAGACCTCGTCGAAACGTCGCCTAGACACCCCAACTTTTACACGGGAAGACACCCGAGGACACCAAAACCTGCATTCCTGTACCCGTGAAAATCTACGAAAGCATATATATATATATATATATATATGCAGGTTTTGGTGTCCTCGGGTGTCTTCCCGTGTAAAAGTTGGGGTGTCTAGGCGACGTTTCGACGAGGTCTCACTCGTCATCTTCAGGCTGGTGCTTTCGGCTTCTTGTTACTGGAACAGAGCAGGATCTCAGTGTTTGAGTTCCTATAAATACTGTTGAGGAGGTGTGGCCTCTAATGTTCTTGGGCAGAGAGGAAGTTCCCAGGCTAGTGTGCCTTTTCTTCTTTTGTTTCTTAATTACTTGAGGGATATCTTGAGTGATTTCTTGAGTTGTATCCTGAGTACCACTTAGGTGGGTCATTAGGTGTGGATTAGTTGCTAAAGCCTTTGTGTCTTGACCTCTTGAACTTTGTGAAGAGTTTTTCTGGGAAGATGGTTGTACTGCATTTTGTTGTGCTCTGGCTTGGCTTCGTGTATAGGGGCGAGCTGTGGTTTTGTGGTCTGTGCCAGCCAGATCTGTGTAGGGATTGCAGGGGGGTGCAGCATCCGGAGGTGCCACCATGGTTTGGCTACTGGATGGTATCTGTAATGCAGTACAACCATCTTCCCAGAAAAAACTCTTCACAAAGTTCAAGAGGTCAAGACACAAAGGCTTTAGCAACTAATCCACACCTAATGACCCACCTAAGTGGTACTCAGGATACAACTCAAGAAATCACTCAAGATATCCCTCAAGTAATTAAGAAACAAAAGAAGAAAAGGCACACTAGCCTGGGAACTTCCTCTCTGCCCAAGAACATTAGAGGCCACACCTCCTCAACAGTATTTATAGGAACTCAAACACTGAGATCCTGCTCTGTTCCAGTAACAAGAAGCCGAAAGCACCAGCCTGAAGATGACGAGTGAGACCCCGTCGAAACGTCGCCTAGACACCCCAACTTTTACACGGGAAGACACCCGAGGACACCAAAACCTGCATTCCTGTACCCGTGAAAATCTACGAAAACAAATATCTCACCTCTACGGGGAGGAAACCTTCCAGCTGACAAGAACCTACGAGAAACTAGAAATCCGAAGAGCCACCATCTTATGTGATCTCTTGTTCCTACGCAACTGCCGAGACAACAACTTAATTCCCACATGCTTCCAACTTAAATTCCACTCTAAAACCCCAGCTACCGAAAGGATCCTGAAACGAACTGAACTATCCCTAATCAGAAACGAACTACACAGGAAAAGATACCTACTAAACCAAACCAACAAAGATCTGCTCACTCTTCACCTCAAACTCTGTAACAAAATCCACCCTGCACTCTGGGACAAATGCAAACAACTAGCCGTCTGGAGAGCTGAAACGGAGACCTCACGTAAGACAGACACACACACCAACAAACTCCACAAACTAGAAAAACGCCAGAAACCCAGCCACCCTCCACAACAACCCATGAAGCAAACAGTACATAACATATCAGACAGGATCCTCACCTCAACTGAAACCAAAGTACTCTCCAAAGGTTTCAACTTTGCAGTCGCCCCGAGACGCATCCCCACGGAAAACATCATATGCGGAGTCGAAGCTAGCCTAACCAAAATCAACCCAGATGAAGCCAATAAAATCAGACTTGAAGTCACCAACATCCTCTGCTCCAGCAAACCACCCAGAAGCAATTTACACAAAGAAGAACAGAAAGCACTCACCGACCTGAGGAAAGACAACAACATAATCATTCTCCCAGCAGACAAAGGTAATGCCACTGTTGTGATGAACACATCGGACTACCAAGCAAAACTATCAAATCTACTCCAAGACCCTACCTACCAACCTATAAAAACAGATCCCACCACCTATCTGGAAAAAACCACCAAATCCAAAATAAAAGCCTCTCCTATCAGTGAAGAAATCCAGCTAAGAATCATCCCCAGAGAAAAATCATCCAGATGCCCCAAACTCTACGGCCTCCCCAAGATACACAAAGAAGGAACACCACTCAGACCAATAGTCAGCTCCATAGGCTCACCTCTACAAAATCTCGCTAAATTTCTCGCCAAGGAACTTCAGCCCTATGCAGAATCCATCTCTTCACACGTTCCAAACTCCTTCCAGTTCATAGAAACAATAAAGAAGCAAAACCTACATCCCAATGACCTACTTGTGAGCTTCGATGTTGTATCTCTCTTCACACAAGTGCCCATTAATGAAGCCTTGACAGCCATTCAAAACAAATACAATCCCCCCGAATACATCTTGGACCTGACCAAGCACTGCCTAACCAACACGTACTTCATCCACAATGGACAAAGATACAAACAGATAGAAGGAGCACCTATGGGATCACCCCTCTCACCGGTCATCGCAAACCTGTACATGGAACACTTTGAAACCAATGCCTTAGACAAGTCAGAACACAAACCCAAACTTTGGCTCAGATATGTTGACGACACCTTTGTAATTTGGCCACACGGGAAGGAAAAACTGGATAGCTTCCTCACACATCTCAACAGCCTACACCCCAAAATACAATTCACTATGGAAATAGAAGCCAACAACCAACTTCCCTTCCTTGACGTCCTAATCTACAAAAAACCTGATGGCTCCCTAGGACACACTATCTACCGGAAAAAAACACACACCAACCGCTACTTACATGCACAATCACACCACCACCCTGCACAAATAAACTCCGTAGCCAAGACTCTCATCTCCAGAACCAAACGCCTGGCTGACAAAAACCACTTGACAACTGAGTTACAGAATCTCTCAAATGTGTTAATTGCCAATGGATACCAGCAAAACAGGGTTACGAAGCTAATCCAAAAAGAAACACCCCCCAAAAACCAAGACACAGAAGAAAACAACGGCATGGCCCTCCTTCCTTATATCAAGGGCACTACAGATAAAATTAGCAAAATCCTCCATAAACACAATATCAAAACAGCCTTTTGCACCAACCAAAAAATAGCCAATATCCTCAGAAGCCCCAAGGATAAAATCCAGTTGGAAAACCAAGGGGTCTATGAAATACCCTGCAAAGTCTGCCCAGCCACGTACATTGGACAAACTAACAGACGAATAAATGCACGTATCGCAGAACACAAGAATGCCGTCAAAAAAGAAGAAAAAACTTCCTCTCTTTTCCAACACATGAAAGAAACAGGACACGAAATTAATTTTGCAGATTCCAAATTGCTCTTTAACATGGAACATCACCACAAGAGAATAATCATGGAAGCCATCGAGATAGAGAAACACCCTCACAACATGAACAAGCGTGACGACACATCCCGCTTGCCAGACATCTGGAAATTAGCCCTCCCCACAAAAACTGACACCAGAGCCAGAGGCACACAGAACGCCATCACCAATCAACCACACCAGACCCAAACCCAGACCCTCTCCACAGATGAATTACAGATACCATCCAGTAGCCAAACCATGGTGGCACCTCCGGATGCTGCACCCCCCTGCAATCCCTACACAGATCTGGCTGGCACAGACCACAAAACCACAGCTCGCCCCTATACACGAAGCCAAGCCAGAGCACAACAAAATGCAGTACAACCATCTTCCCAGAAAAACTCTTCACAAAGTTCAAGAGGTCAAGACACAAAGGCTTTAGCAACTAATCCACACCTAATGACCCACCTAAGTGGTACTCAGGATACAACTCAAGAAATCACTCAAGATATCCCTCAAGTAATTAAGAAACAAAAGAAGAAAAGGCACACTAGCCTGGGAACTTCCTCTCTGCCCAAGAACATTAGAGGCCACACCTCCTCAACAGTATTTATAGGAACTCAAACACTGAGATCCTGCTCTGTTCCAGTAACAAGAAGCCGAAAGCACCAGCCTGAAGATGACGAGTGAGACCTCGTCGAAACGTCGCCTAGACACCCCAACTTTTACACGGGAAGACACCCGAGGACACCAAAACCTGCATTCCTGTACCCGTGAAAATCTACGAAAGCATATATATATATATATATATATATGTATATGTATATGTATATGTATATGTATATGTATATGTATATATATATATATACATATCTACGAAAGCATATATATATATATCGTAGATAAAATCTACGAAAGCATATATATATATATATATATTTCCAGGAACACCTAGTGCTCCCAGAAAGTCTGGTGGCAACAGACCATTTGATTTGGCAGCAGCACATGTGCATTTAACATTATGCAGCATGTAACAGAGCCTCCAGTCTCATTTCCTAGGGAACAGAAAAGCAGTGTTGTTAATGTCTCTCTGCAAGCGCCGGGTGTCTTTAAAGGGAGGAATATCTCAAACACCATTCAGATCAGGGCACTGGGACTCTGGCTTCCATGTATGGGTGCTACTAGGGATGCCCAAATTATCATCATCATCCCAAGGTGGGTTACAACATTAAAGCACAATATTCACCTGCCAAAAAATAAATAAATCATGAAAATTCACCGGTGTTTTAGTGCCACATTCTCTCAATATGTAGATTTATTTATTTTTTTGCAATGCTATTTTACCTAATTTAACACGTTTGCACATTATTTTCACTGCTATATGCACACTTTACCCTAGTATGCACTTCTGCAGAGGGTGTACCTGCTACTTGGCTGGAGAACTGCACTGCAAAATTCAGAAAAGTGCAAATTTCAAGGAATGTCTTTTGTTCCAGTTCACCTATTATTTTGGAAACCCAGATGATCAGGGTTGCCATACGTCCTCTTTTCCCAGGACACGTCCTCTTTTTCATGGGTATGTAAAAGGAGAGTCGTCATAGCAATCCATGTGTGTCCTCTCTTTTGCTTTTCAATATATAGCAGCCCTAAGATGATGGAAGTTCACCGTTAAATGAAAACTGAAATTGAATAAGAAGGGCCTCCTGGATCAGGCCAATGGCTCTGCATCCTGTTTTCACACTGGGCAACCAGATGCCTGAGGGAAACACAAAGGAAAGCCGGACACAACCACACTCACCCCCTCCTGCAGTTTCCAGCAACTGGTATTCAGAAGCCTCACTACCTCTAATTTTGGAGGCAGAGAATAGTCATCATGGCTAGTAGCCTTTGATAGCCCTCTCTTCCGTGAATTTGACTCATCCTCTTTTAGAACCATCTAGGTTGGTAGCCATCACTGCCCCTTGTAGCAGGGAGTTCCATAGTTTAACTATGTGCTGCATGTGGAAGTACTTCCTGGTATCTGTGCTGAGTCTTCCAACATTCAGCTTCATGGAATGCCCAGGAATTCTAGTGTCACGAGAGAGAGAGAATAATTTTTCTCTATCCCCTTTGTCCATGCATTATTCTATACACCCCACCTTTTCTCTCAACTCAAAAGCCCCAAACATCACCCCCCCATCCCCAGCTAGTGGAGGCAGCGCCCACTTCTCCCTTGTCTGACCACCAGTTCTTACAGCCTGAGCCTCACTGAAGAGCATCTTCACACTTAGCAAGCAGTGCATGAATGAAGGTGTGATGGAGAGCAGGTCGAGAAACAAGGACTGCCTTGAGGATGAACAGTCAATAGGTGAAAGGAGTGTGTGTGTATGGAGAAATGGTCAAAGGGCCAATTAATTTACAAGCGTCTTCTGAGTTGGACATATTTAACCATAAGCACATTAAAAAAAAACCCACTGTATCCTTGGCAGGAGATGAGAGCAGTGCAGTGACGGCATCATCTCTGATTTATTATTAAGAAAGTGAAAGGTGTAGACCTGGGGGATGGGAAGTGAAGAGGAAAGAGGCTCCGAGTTGCCTGCCCTGCTGATAGATCTGTAGCTCTGCTAGTGATTCTAGCATAAGCAGAGAATCCATTTGCTCAGAGGAAAGTCTGTGTAGTCATGGGAAGGAAGAGGTTCTGTGTTGCTCATGCTAGAGTCAGTCCCAGAGAGCCGATGTAGCGTGTTGGATATTGAGCTAGACTAGGACCTGGGAGATCAAGGTTCGAAACTGGACACATCCATGAGATGTGTTGGGTGACTTTGGAAAAGTCTCTCAGCCTAACCTGATTGTTGTGGGGATTAATTGAGGAGGGGGCCACCTTGAGCTCCTTTGTGGGAGGTGGGGAGAAGCATGAAAACTTGGAGGAAAGATGGGACTACTGCACACACTCCTAAATATAAGTTGTGGTGAGGGACATGCAGGCAAAGAGCCATAACTCTGAGGCAGAACATTCACTTTGCAAGCAGAAAGCACCCTGCCTGAAACCCTGCAGACACACAGCCGGTCAGTGCATACAACACTGAGCTTGATGGGGTACAGCCTGACTTCGCCAGAGAGAGCACTCATCACCTCATGATATGCTGACGGTCTTGCTTCTAGGAAAAAACGAAGCTTCTGAAATTCCCTCTGTTCCTTCCAGGTGCATCAAGAATCTCACCATGTCTTTACCAAGGAGAGGACTAATAAGTCATTTCCCAGATATCAGGGAGGTGCTCTGACAATATTGCTGCTTGCCTTTACCTACTTGTACATTTGAATATAATTAGAATATGCTGCAAGCTTCCAGTGATCTCTCCTCACAAAAGGGGAAACCAAAGCTACAAACAGAGCCAACATTTATCAGAATACAAACCCACTCCACCCCGCCCAAGGTCTATCCCTATAGAAAATGGGCACCTTTTGCACAAATGTGTCTGATATTCACCACATTTTTGCAATGGTGTAATTCTCCAATTGGCCCAGAGCAATTTCCCCACTATCCTAAGTGCCCCGATTTTACTCCTGTTCCCCTCACAGAACTACAAGTACCATAGCTCCCTGGGAAGGAGGGTTTGATTCTTAAATCCCTTTTCAACATTGCGGTTCTGTGAGGCAAACAGGGGTCTCCTAACAGCTTTCAGCACCCTTAACAAATGACAGCTCCTATGATTCATCTGGGGGGAAGGCACGACTGTCAAAGCGGTATCGCAGGGCTTTTTAAATGTGTAGCAGGGATGCGGCCTAGCCAAAAATGACAGGAAAATAACGGTTGATTTAGGTCCCAGGTCCTCGCTTACTCTTCTGGCTCACGAACATGTTCCTAGCTGAGACGATTCCTTGCCACCATGCTACTACTAAGCAGTGCTAAGAGCCTGCAAGAAAAAAAATCACCCCCAGCAAACCCCTAGACATTTGGCAACTTAAAAAAAAAACCAGAAACACCAAAAACAGTTGTGCTGAAGTGCTCCCCTCTGTGGCTTGACCTCAGGGCCCCCAT
The DNA here is from genome assembly GCF_964188315.1 of Podarcis muralis. Classification (NCBI taxonomy): domain Eukaryota; kingdom Metazoa; phylum Chordata; class Lepidosauria; order Squamata; family Lacertidae; genus Podarcis; species Podarcis muralis. The sequence continues at coordinate 27,048,760 of NC_135669.1, forward strand.
CTCCAGCTTATCACATTTTATTGCATCCCCTCTCCCACCTCCGGTTGGCAACAGACGGCAGAGTGCCAGGCTCGCCTTGGGATCTTGGGAATTAGGTTGATCTACTTTTCTCTTCCTGCTTTTTTAAAGGCAAGTCAGCATGGAACACGGCAGACCCTGCTGGTTTTGACCTAAATCTGTCAAGTTGTCATTCCCACCCCCAGTCCTCAAAACAAGAAAATAACATACAATAAAAAAGTTTTTGTGGGCAAAGGTTGTTTTTAGAAGCCAACGCAGCCAAGGGGGTTGAAGAGGTGGGCAGAACCCCAGGCCAGCTGCTTAGAAGCCTTGGCTCACCAATAATCAAAAGCACCACGCAACTCCCTGGAAAATGCAAGACACCCCCCCCCCAAAAAAAAAATGAGACTCAAGCAAGAGGTGCCAGGATCCGAGAGAGATGCAGAGGAGGGATCAAAGGGAATGTTGCTTCCATGGGACACGGTGTTACCATCAGGGACTGTGGCAGGCTTGCTTCTCAAGAAGCTACTCCAGTCAACCAATGCCATGGAGAAACACAAACTTGGCTGATGTAGAGACATATTTAGGGAATGTTTCCAATGACAACAGCAAAAGCCTCCTTTGAGCCCTTTGCACATGGCTGAAAAATAAGCATGCAGATAATACGAATGCAAGACAAGAGTGCTGTTTTAACTGGAATGTACTCAGTGTAAACCAGGAAAGGGGAAACCAGATTATTGCTGGGCTATGACTCTGTTGTCAATGCTGTTGGGAGTTGGGAGTCCAACAATATATAGAGATCCCCACCCCACCCCACCCGGTGTAGAAATGCCCGCACACCTAACAACAACTCCACCACTGTGTTTTGTATCTTTGCAGTCATAAGGACTAGAAGCTTGCTGTTTCTCTGTTTAAAACACAAAAGGGAAGGCTGAGATTCTCAGCAAGCTAAACTGTGCACGCTGTGTATAGCATTCCACATATTTCCCTGTACTCAAATACGATTGTGCGCTCTCGCTCTCTTGCTGTGTGTGTGTGTGTGTGTGTGTGTGTGTGTGTGTGTGCGTGTCTTCACAGGGTATGAACATAGGCCTCAGCTCCTTCACAAGACTCCTGAGCTACAGGTTGCCCTCATCTCAAATCATGGCTTTTTTAACTAGCTGAGAGCTGCGACTTAGCTACATTGGCAAAGAAAAAAACACTTTATATGCATTGTTTATGCATTCTAACACTAACACCAGATGGTGCTGAGGAGTTCCATTTTTGCTAACCTGATTTCTCATGCAAAGTTTGCAATGTGTTTAACTGAAACACTTCATTGAAGTGTCTAGATCAGGCATAGACAAACTCCGGCCCTCCAGATGTTTGGGAATACAATTCCCATAATCCCTAGCTAAGAGGACCAGTGGTCAGGGATGATGGGAATTGTAGTCCCAAGCATCTGTAGGGACAGAGTTTGCCTATGCCTGGTCTAGGATCCAGCCCTAGTGTGGTATAGTGGTTAGAGTGTCAGGCTAGGACCTGGGAGATCAGAGTTCAAATCCCCACTCAGCCATGAAGCCCCTGGGTGATCTTGGGCCAGTCCCCATCTCTAACCTACCTACCTCAAGGTAAAATGGAGAGATTCTTTTTTTTTTGGGGGGGAGACCATGTGCACAACCTTGAGCACCTTGGTGGAAAGGTGAGATAGAACTGTAATTTTTATTTTTTATTTTTTAAAAGAATAGTTCCACCTCTCATTGCAAGAAGCATCAAGCAAGGTGGTTGGGGTAAAAGATACAGTTCAGGAAAACCAGAACAAGGCTTTATGAAACTTGCCATGTATATCCCTGGATCAGGGCAATAAAGCAAGCAGAATGCACCAGGCATGCAGACAATGTAATTGGGATGTCTAAGATTGTAAACATCAGTTATAACTATTATTATTTATTAGGCACCGATTGGCGGCTGCCGAGGTGAATAATAACGATTTTATCGAGCCTAGTAGTAAATATTGACCCCACTGAAGTCAAGGCTATTATTATTTTCTGCAAGGGACAATAAATCTTGATATTAGCAGAAAGAAGTCAATATATTTGTTTAAATACACATTCATCGGTGCCATCATCCACACACCAAGGAGAAGCCAAAGGGAGCTCATTCTCTTCTCTCCCTCCGCCCTCTCCAAATCTCACCCAAGACAATAATTTTAACACAACACACCACCACATGCTGGGGGAAATGGGATTGAACTACTGCAGCAATTTGTTTAGAATGTGTCTTTTCCGAGAGATGGAACTTGGCAAGCCTGTGGCATTCAACTGCTCTGCACGCCTGAAAGCATGCAAACTCTCATCCACACATACACCCCAGCCTCTTCGGAAAACACTATGTGCCTTTTGACGGTTCTCACTCTGTGTTAACAAGCTGTAATCAGATCACATTTGTCTCGCCGAAGGCCAATGGAGGGATGCGACTCATGGGCCGGATTGTAAACCAGAATATGCCCCCATTTAGAACAGCAGTGGCTGGTGCCTACTAGAACTTATGGGCCAGATGGCAGGAGGTCCAACACTAGGTGGCGCCAGAGCCACTGACATGTGGAGCCAACTCATTCTAGCTTTCCCCCTATCCTCCTCCCTGCAGGGTTCTTACAAGGGCAACGCTGAGACTAAGGCCACATTCAGATCATACACAAGGCAATCTGAGACCACTTAAAAACAGCCATGGCTTCTCCCAAAGAATCCTGGGAGCCATAGTTCGTTGAGGATGCCGAGAGCTGTTAGGAGACCACTCACAGAGCTGCAATTCCCAGAGAAGAGTAATAATCAATCCCCCTTTCACAGGAAACTCTGAAAAGCGTAGCTCAGGGAGGGAAATAGGAGTCTCCTAACAACTCCCAGCTCCTACAATGAACCACACTTCCCAGGATTCCTCGAGGGAAAGCCTTGACTGGTAAAGGTGGTTCCATAGTGCTTTAAGATTATGGTGAGAATGTGGCCTAAGGTGGTGGTGGTAGAGCTAGTAGCCAATGCCACACCAAGGACTAATTGTAAGCAGGCAGACGGGTGGGGGTTCTGAGGGCTGGCAGAGGTTGGTGGAGCAGTTCCCCGCTCAACCATTAGGTCCAGTCGTGGCCGACTCTGGGGTTGCAGTGCTCATCTCGCTTTATTGGCCGAGGGAGCCGGCGTACAGCTTCCGAGTCATGTGGCCAGCATGACTAAGCTACTTCTGGTGAACCAGAGCAGTGCATGGAAACGGTGTTTACCTTCCCGCCAGAGCAGTACCTATTTATCTACTTGCACTTGATGTGTTTTCGAACTGCTAGGTTGGCAGGAGTAGGGATCGAGCAACAGGAGCTCACCCTGTCGAGGGGATTCGAACCACCGACCTTCCAATAGGCAAGCCCTAGGCTCTGTGGTTTAACCCACAGCGCCACCCGCGTCCTTTCCCCACTCATAGGGTTGCCATATTTCAAAAATTCCTGACTGGGGGGAGGGGGGAGAGAAACCCAAATTGTTGAGCTTTTTGGAGGAGACCTCCCTGCCACCCCGAATAGCAATATTAAGCTTTTGGAGCTGTTTCCATGGCTTTTTCCATCGCATTGCCATATAGCCAGATTTTCCCTGACATTTCGCGATTCGGAAAAATTCCCCCGGCACCATTTTTACCCCCAAAAACCAGGACATGTCAGGAATTTTCCTGACCTAGGGGAAGCCTACCCATTTGCCCTAATGGACCGCCCTCAACTGATTTCATCTCTCATCTACAAACAGAAAGCACATCATGGCTTTCCATCAGTTCTGTCACTCAAACGTAGGTTCTCCCCACCCTGCCCCAGTGACAGTGGGATCTAATGGTTAGAGCAACCAGGCACTGGGGAGAAATTTATCCTGTTTGCATTTTAATGTGAACCTACCTAATTTTCACTTTCAAGCCAGTATGGCAAAATCCCAAATACATTTACCCTTCAAAGTTCACATTTGCACACACATATTTTTTTTTATTTTTTTTTTTGGGGGGGGGACACAGAAGCAAATGATTATAAACCACTCACTGATATAGAAGTGAAGGGGGTAAATTCAGGGACACCCCTGGAATGGGAGGAGGGTGGGCTTGCCCCCTGTTCTGTTGACTTCAGACATTAAGATCCAAGATCCTACCCTTATCAGCATTCCTGTATTGCAGGGGTTGGAATAGGTGGTCCTTGAGAATCCCATAGAATTCTATGATTCTATGCCATTCCTGGGCATCTGGACCACATGAAGATATGTCAAAATGTCAAAATATGTAATATAAGAAATGCAAACAGAAGTCAGAAAGGAATTCTTACAAGCCATAAAGCACTATGGGAACAGCACATCAATTTATTTTCAAAAGCAAACAGAAAGTATTGGTCACAAAGGCAGATGCTCAATATTGTAAGAGTAGTGGCCAGAGCAAGCCATCAGTAAAGATGCAAATATGCCAATAAGGACACAGATAGATGCCTAGGCAGCAGACGACTGGGAAGATTGTTACCTCGTTTGTGCAAAGTCAAGCCAACCAAATATTTATTCTGTTTTATCTGCTTTAAGTTTCTATCCCACTTTTCTTCCCATAGGTGCCTAGAGTGACAAAACACAAAGCAGCAAATAGTACATTTTTAAGAAATGCAAAACATTTAGAACAGCCACATATCCTCAGAGCTAATAAATACAAGGTTGTCAGGAACAGCATATTTCAACCATTGAATTAAAAACTGTTTTTTTTAAAAAAAAAAAAAATAGGGATCTATTCTTCCATTGTACAAGTCAACCCAGAACTCCCCTCCCCCCCCACACACACATGCACACCATGAAGAGAGACTGTGTGCAGATTCAACTAAGTTGCGTTGTGCATGGAATGAGTTCTGCCTGTGCCACAGAACCTCCTTCATTCTTCCCTCACCACATCTCCTAAATCTGCTCTGGGCAAGGACAAACCCAGAACAGATCTAGGGAGTGCACAGGAGGAGGTGAGGGTAGATGAGCTTCATTGCAAAAGTGGCTCTCGTTCTCTGTGCATGCACTTAGCAACTTAGTCCTAAGTTGGATTCTACCCTACATATCTAAAATATGTGGGGAGGGGGTAGTGGAAGAAGCCCATCCCTCAGCAATCACCCTTGAGGTAACAGGGCCCATGCTGGGAATGGCATTTTGCTCCTGACCCCCTTCCCCCATGAGTACTATTGCATCAGTATACCTGAAGGAGCGTCTCCACCCCCATCGCTGAGCCCGGACACTGAGGTCCTCCTCCAAGTGGCTTCTGCTGGTTCCCTCACTGCAAGAAGCGAAGTTACAGGGAACCAGGCAGAGGGCCTTCTCGGTGGTGGCACCCTCCCTGTGGAACGCTTTACCTTCAGATGTCAGGGAGATAAAGAATTACAAAACTTTCAGAAGACATCTGAAGGCAGCCCTATATTGGGAGGCTTTTAATGCTTGATGTTTTTATTATGTTTTTAGATATGCTCTAAGCCACTCAGAGTGGCTGGAGATGGGCGGGGTATAAATAGTAAAATTATTATCATCATCATCATCAATGCCAAAATGGTAATGTTCATCTTTCAGGGAAAACCACTGCTGCAATCTGGCAAAAGAGGTGACCATCCCTGCAAAGTGCATCCAATTCTGACAGACAATTATAAAGTGCTAGGCTTTCTTTTAAAAGCGTATTATTTATTTAGTTAGCTATTTCATAAAATTTATAAACCACTTGATTGCAAAAAAAAAAACAAACAACCCTCAAGGCTTTCCACAAAAAGATAAAATAGTAAAATCAAGAAAAAAATTGCAACCCTGCTTGAAAACATGCAAAAGTTAAGATACTAAAACAGATTGAAATTACCCCAGCTTTCTAAGCATCTGGGTAGGCTTACCTAGCAGGCACTGAAATGAGTACAGTGAAGGCATTGGTTTGATCTCAACAGGCAGGGAGTTTCAAAGTGCAGGAGATGCCACACGAAATGAATCCGTACAAATGCAGAGAGGCTACTACCTGTAGTAGTTCCAATTCTGCCAATCAAAGTGGTCCAGTGGGCACATGTAGGGTAAGGTGAACTCATAGGTAAACTGTTCCCAAGTTTGGCCCAGAAGCAAATTGTTGGCCCAGAAGCAAATTGGCAACCAGTGTAGATAACTAAGCACAGGTGTTAAATGCCAGCAAGGCTTCACTCCGGCGAGCAGCTGTGCTGCAACCAACTTTAAGGGTGCCTTGCATGAAAAAGTGGTCACCAAGTTCAGCTTCCTCATTACAGTGAAAGGGGGCAGAACTTCAATTTTTACAAAGTGCCTCAGAACCCCTTTAGTACAGAGTGACATGGAGGGAGTACGGAGTGATTCATCCACAGATCTGATTTTTTTAAAAATGCCACCGATACAAGATTCTGTGGATAACCCTAGCACGTCCCACAACACTGTGTGAAGTCAGTAAGAAATAAAAACATTGCTAATTTGCACCATTTTTAAAAAAAACAAAACTTGACGATTTCATATGTGTGATCGTAGCTTGTATTTTTTTTAAAAAAAATGTCAAATTTGATCTATGATCTGATCTCAACTGAAAAAAAATAAATCTCTTGACAGGGTGCAAAGTTATGCCACTGCTCCGGTGGGTGGAAGAGCAGAAGGGGAGAGGATAAAATTTGGGAGATGCAATCTGCTCCTGTTTTGCTATCCGCATGGGCTCTCTGCCTGCGAAACAAAAAGTTGCTCTCTCAAAAAAATCAGATGCCGCAAGATACTCAAATTGGCAACGAGAAAGAGAGTGAGCTTTGCCTGCTGTGCCGCGTCTTAAATTGTCAGGCTGCCTACATGAGGCACCAGCAGCAAAGTCATCCCCTCGCTTCCCCCTTTTCAAGAAACTTTGCTTTATGCTAGGAGAGTGAGCAGGGAGATTACCAGAAGCAGTAAATGAGATACCAGGCAGAGGAACAAAAGGCTATAGCCAAACAAAACTGATCAGAAAGCATTAAAAGGGAACAAATCCTGCTAAGAGGTGGCAAAATGATTGCTGGTGGGGAGGGGAGAGAGGAATGCAAAAATAACAGCCAATGCATTCCCTGTGAAGTTTGGGACAGGAAGGTCTGGCTCCCTGCACCCCTCCCTATCAGGATCTGTTATAAGTAAACACCTGCTTGCTGGGTGACCAATGCCTTCTGGAACTCATCCCACGCCTCCCATCAAAGCACTCAAACATGGAGAATTCTCTGTCTTGCAGTGGTGGAGAACCTGGTTTGCATACAGAAAGTCCCAGGAATCTCCAGGGATGGCTGGGAGATACCACTGTGCCTTGAACCCTGGAGAGGTGCTGCCAGTCCGTGTGGAAATGCAAGGGGTGCCCATTGAGCAGAAGACAGGCAAGGCAACAGCAGGTGGTGCCAGAGCCAATGGCAGGCAGAGCCAACTCATTCTAATTTTGCCCCCATCCTCCTGGCTGCCAAGTTCGATAAGGGCAGTCCTGAGACTAAGGAAGAGGAAGCTGGCAGGCAATGCCCACTAAAAGGGGGGGCAGGGAGGTTGGGGGTAGCTGAGGGCAGACTGATATTTGCCCTTATGGACGAGCCTCCACTGCCTCCAAGTTCTTCGTAACCAGGACTAAGAGTATTTGAAAGTCATCGTTAAAAAGCCTTGTTGCTAAGCAGGCAAATTGCAGCTTCGTTAAATTATTTGCTTGGAAGTTCTTTCTTGTAACATTCGGCTAATCCAGATGGCCCATGTCTAGTTGTCTGATTCCATGGATGTAAAAAACTTTTGAAGTTCTTATCTGCATTCACTAAAGGGGAAAGACAACTAAGTGCCTTTGTACACTGTTATGGCTGAGCTGCACAGAAAGGGCACCATCCAGCTCAAGCTAAATTAAGACACAGAAGGAGCAAATTCAGATGTTAAGGGAGTAAGGCTAGAGACCAGTTGCAGATTTATTTATTTTTTAAAGAAGACTATGGGGCTATATTCAACCAAGTCTCATGCAGCATAGACCCAGTGAAATGAATGAACCCAAGTTAGACATGTCCATTAACTGCACTGGGTCTTCTTTGAGTAGGGTTAGCAATGAATAGCACTCACTCTTTGCAAAAGAAGGAGATAACCCTAACTGTTCCATCCCTAAATAATGGTGTATTGTCTTTTAGATCCTGCATCCATGACCTGAAGTGGTCAGAATTAAAGCCAGTTTTCATCAAGCCTACTTGTCTTCAAAGGGTATGTGGAAGGAACATAAGCAGCTGCCACACAGAGTCAGGCCACTGGTCAATCTAGCTCATTATTGTCTAGATCTGGGATGGATAAAAGGTAAATCAGGATCTTGTGGTAGATCTCTGGGTGACTCTTGTATATCCACAAGAGATCCTGCCTCTGTATTTCTATCAAACAGCAGTAGCTACCACACACACAAACACTAGTTTGCTGGGAAAGAAAATTACTTTAAAAGAGAAAGCGTTCTCGCTACTTCTGCAAAAGGTTTGTGTATGAAAGGACTTGCAAGAGCTTAGTTGTGATACTAATAATGAATTCCTGGGCCCAAGGCACTCTTAATTCTTATGAGTATGTCCACCTGGCTGAGAAATTATTTTGCAGCTGGCTGCTAGATATTATTGTTCTAGGAGAGGAAAACATGAAGAAATTCATGCAAGCCTGAAACCTGCCCACCCCTGGTTTTGAACTGACTGACAGAAGGTCTCCAGACAGGGGTCTTTTCCCCACCTGCAGAGGTCAGGGATTGAAAGGGGGACTTTTCTGCATGTGTTCTGCCGCTAAGCTACAACATTTCCTAGAATGTCTGCATTTCCCAGATGCTTATCCAAGATTACTGAATGAGAGCATCAAGGATAGCAAGCAAGCTTCCTTGAAAGACAGATTGCCTATTGCTAAGCCTTCCTTTGCTGTAAGGCACCAAAGAGACCCAATAGGTGCAGTGAATTCTCTGTGTCATCAGAGTGTGCAGGCTCAAAGGACCCCCACTACACAAGACATATGGATTGTCCAGAATCAAAGGACAAAGCCATAGGAGAAACGAGATGGTTGAAGTCAACTTTGTACTCCCTACCCTCTTTCAAAAATATATAGACAAAGGGATTCAAAGGGACTTAAAGGAGCTCATACTTTTTTGAAGGGGGATGGGTCAGTTCTGAAGTGGCAAAAATTTCATGGGCAAAGTTTCACAGGCTGCGTTTGAAGAGGAAAGACTGTCAGAACACAAAAAGGTGATCACAAAGTAATGGCAAATGTCTAAAACCAGTTCAACTTTTGGAGGTATCTGCAGCATATGCTGTACTTTTCCGTGTATAAAACTATGTTTTTTTCTTTAAAAATCATGCTAAAAAGTGGGGGTCATCTTATACATGGATAGTGCATAGGGTGGGCGTTTAATTGGTTGCTGCCATGACTGTCAGCTATTATTATTATTATTATTATTATTATTATTATTATTATTATTATTATTATTATTTGTTGTTGTTGTTGTTGTTGTTGTTGTTGTTGTTGTTGTTGCTGCGTCAATGGTTGGTGTTGATTGGCTGATGCTGCAGCAGTTGGGTGGGTGACTGGCAGCCTCTGCCGGTAGTGGGACAGGCGGGAGGCAAATTTTGCGACATGTGCTGGTGAACGATTTTCAGCCATCACCCCTTTTAAAAAGCACAATAATCCTGGTTAATTCCCCCCCAAAAAAGCTCAACAACTCTGTGCCATCTCCCCCCATTTTCTTAAATTTGAGTTCCCCAAAACAGGGAGCGTCTTATACATGGGGGTGTCTTATACACAGAAAAGTATGATATATGTACCATAAGCCAGCTACCCAACTACCATCAGCGTAGCTCAGAATTTAGAACACCTGAACTTCAACTAGGGGCTGTCCTGGGGAGTGTGCCTTCTTTGTGGCTGCAGGGGGCAGAACATTTGAAACATAGAAACTGCTGGGAAGAATTCCCACAAAAAAATAAGTTGACAAATCATGGCAGGTAATGAACAAGGACTCTGGTGTGCCCAGAAAAGGCTAATGGCATTAAGGGTGCAGTTGAAGAGGAAAAGTTGAAGAAAGTGCAAAACTTGATAAGCCACTGAACTAATATGGAGAATGAGGTTGCAATGGTATGGGCAGTTCCACTCCGGCAGTCTTGAACATTAAACTCCCTGCTTGTAAAAAGCCAGCACATCAAGGAGAAAAAAAGGAGAAGCTACCCCAAACCTTTCTCCTAGATGTGCGGGCTTTCGGCCTACAGGGAGCTTTTTACACAAGTGAACATTCAAGAGAGTAACTGCACTGTGATAGTACAGTCCAAGCCAGAAGACATTTTGGCTGAGAAAAAAATGTGATTTGCCCACCACATCCGCACTCCCTAGAAAAAGACCAACTTATATATGTGTTTGTTATCAGTCACTCACTTTTCCTACAATGCCCCAGAATCACACTAGATCAGGGCATTTTTGGAAAATGCCAAATGATGGCAGGTAGGCAACACTACTGTGGCTTGCAGTGATGGGCAGATGACACTTATGGGGTGGGGGAAACTGCTAGTGTTAAGCCCCACTCCACAGAAACTGCTGGAGAAGCTCTCTTCCCCCTGGAGAAATTCAGCAAAACAGCTGCTGTCCCCCCAACCCAGTTTCCCTGCCAGAATTTCAAGAACCCATTTGTGCACATAACTCCAGTCCAAACATCTATCGTCTCATGGTGATGGGGGTGAGTTTGGGTTGCCAGGCTGAGAAACTCCAAAAAAGAAAGCAAGTGGGAGGGCTGCAGCTCAATAGTAACGCTTCTGCTTGACAGGCTGTCCCTTGCCTCTGAGTGCCAGTTCCTGGAAATCAAGGGCAGGCAGAATGCTGTTGCTCTTGAGTCCTGCCTGGGAATTTTCCATAAGCTTCTAGTTGCCTACTAGATATAATCCCCAGCATCTTCAAGAAGGTGTGGGAATGTCTTAATTCTGAAACCCTGGAGCGCTACTGCCAGGCAGTGTAGACAAAACCAAGTTGCTTGAACCAATGTTATGATTCAGTACTAGGCAGATTCCTGCGCTCCTATGTGGGGATAAGCGTGCACACATGAACTTTTAGATACATGGAAGTGAAATACTAAAATAAGCACCTGTCTTTATAAACCACCTGGGAAGCTGCCTTACAGTCAATCAGACCATTGGTCCATCTAACTCAGTATTGTTAACACTAGCTGGCAGTGTTCAGGGCTTCAGAACAGAGGCTCTTGCAATCCTAACCTGAAGATACCAGGGATCGAACCTGCAACCTTCTGCATGGAAAGCAGCTGCCCTAGCACCAAGCTACGGAGGGGGAATGTCCAAAGCCCCTTTCAACCACTCTGCAAGACCAATGTATTGTGTGCAATTCTTGCAACAGCTTTCCCAGGGTACAAGTCCCAGGCAAGAACAAGAGGGCGAACAGCTCTGTGATTCAAGAAACCTTTCTGGCACAGGAGTAAGCTCCACTTCCACACAAGGCAGACATTTTCTGACCACCGAGGATCATACCCCAGATGATCTGCAGAAACGCAACACCTTTCTTCTAGAAGCACAAGCCTCTCGTGGAATGAACAGCTTGTGCCGGCATCTCCAGATGGTTGTGCAGAAACAAACACAAACTGACATCTTTGCAAGGCAGAAACATGGGTCCGTCCGTCCGTCCTCCCCCCACCAATGAAATGCACAGACATGCCCCAGCTGTGGGCACATCTGTCTCCCTGCCTCCCACACCCAGTTGGCAGCCCATCCCCGTGGAGTTGCCTCATGTGCATCACCCTGCTTTCCTCGAAGCCACTTCTCCCCCCACTAGCACCCTTCTATCCCGGGGGTCTCTGGCTGGCTCCAAACGGAAGTGAATTAAGTCTCCGTCAAGTCTATTGACCTCAGCTGGAGGGGTCAGGGAGGATTACGAGGAAAGTATTTAATCAAGTTTATGGAAAGGCCTCAGACGGCGGAAGGAGGCTGAAAGCCTCTTGGAGGGGCAGAGAAGCATCAAGGGACATCTCTCAAGCCTACCCTTGACCCCCTACCAAGCCTGGCTTTTTGCAGCCCGTTTAAGCAACTAGAGAGACAGTTCTGTTTGCAAGTCCAGCCAAATATGACAGGGCATCTGGGGGTGTTTCATATCTCGGAGGCCAACCAACCAGTGTTTAGGGTGTTGCCACCAGCTGCTGAAGTGGACATGGCTTCTTTAGCAGCTGTGTCCAAGAGAGGATTTAGGTGGGTATACCTTGCGTGACACAGCCGCGGCTGCCCAAACTCCCCTCTTTGACCTGACTATTAAAGATGCAGGAGGCTCTTCAGCATCTGGTGGCTGAACAAGGGGGGGGGCGTAGAGAGAGAGAGGAGCACTCTCTGTAGTAAATGCCTTTCAGTCTACACCTCAGAAGCCCCCCCTCCCATCTTCCTTAAAAGCAGAAGGGCGTGCGATGGAACACGCATTGCTAAAGGGGAGATCCTACTCAGCAGCAACAAAGTCGCACCATCTTAACAGTAGTGGAGAGAAATCAAAGCCAAAACAAGGAGACGCGAAAAGGGAAATCAACAGCAGCTGGAGAAGGCTTGGCTCCCTCACAAGAACACTTCAACCCTCCACAGAGACAGGGTCGGGCGTGCGTTCCCTGTATCCATCCTTCTCACTGTAGCTTTGGCAACCCAATAAAACAGAGAAAAGAAGTTTATCTCTCTTATTACGGTGCCCCTGAATGCTTAGCAACACCCACCATAAAAGCTTGCACACCCCATTACTATTGAAGTTATTTGTCCCCCTCTCTTTTACCTTCCCCAAATATCCACCATTTGCTTTACACAGAACGGCGGCAGCTTTTGAGAAGGTTTTTGGAAGGAAAGGCTGCGATCCAGAAGGAAAGGGGGGGGGGGATATATTTCTGGCCATTTCTCAGCCCTTGCTTTCCCCGTCTCCCTTCCCTAACAACCCTTTCCTCTTCCACTTAGTAACCGCAGAAGTTTGTCCGCTGAAGTTTCTCATCCCTTCCGCCTCTTAAAGAAGATCCCATCCAGAAGAGGAGGAAGAAGACCAATGGGCGTCTCGAGAGCTTGCTCAAATTGACAACTCGATCACATGCCTTTTTTAAACATTTGTTTGCATCGTACCGGCGCTGATCTCTATCGGAGAAACGCGGCGGAGGTAGGGGTGATGGGGAGGTTCGGAGAATGGGAGAGTAAGAGAGAGAGCCTCACACGCTCCGGAATCACGACTAATCCAAACGCACAAGCAAATTAAGCCATCAACACACAAGCCACAAATTGCGCACCCGGCGCGGCTCCGCCAGCAGCTGCGAGAATCGGATCGATAATCTATTTTGCAAAACCGGGAGGGGGGGGGTTGAAGAGAATAAGAAGAAAAAAGGGGAAGAGAAAGCATCTGTGGGAAAGGAGGGGGGTGGTCTTCCAAACCTCCCTGCTTCTTCTCCCTTGCAGCAGAAGGAAGCCAGCCAAGGGGAGGCGAGAACCAGAATTCGAACCCGCGGTGCAAAAATCTGGAGTCGTCTCCTTACCTTGGAAGAAGAACAGCGAGGCCATCCCGGCCAAGACCGCCCAAAAGAGAGGGGTGTGCATTTTCGCCAGAAGTCCAGTCATGCTCGGGGACCGAGGTTTGTAAGAGCTATCGCGCTCCGGGCTTATCGGTTTCAGCTGCTTCTTTTCCCCCCCCTCCCCTGTCCGATCCCCTCTTGAGCTTGCGGAGAGAGACAGACAGACAAGAGCTTGCTTCTGCGACGATGATTATTACGGACGGAATGGAGAGGCGCAGGGGAGAGAAAGCCACACAATCCAGCGCCTGCCTGCCTGCTTGCTTGCAGCCCAAAGCGGAGCGAGAGCGAGACTCCTTCCCAATAATTATCTCCACTCGTGGTCTGGCACCGAGACCCGCTCCAAGATAGGGGATTGCGGACAGCCCTCCTACGCGGCGCACTCATTGGTTCGCATCCAGGGATTGACAAAGCGGCAGCCCCGCAACCTCGCGCGCCGCTGCCAGGAGTGTTAAAGAGCCCACGAGGCGCGCGCGCCGGGTGCGGGGGCTGGGCGTTTGATTCAGAGCGGCGGCGGCAGCAGCAGTAAGCCGGAGTGACTCCGGATTAAGGAGACTCCGGAACGGTCGCCAGACAGATGTGATTTTTGGATTTGGTTTATTTATTGCAAGACTGTAACCCTTATCCTCCATACAATGCATGGGATCAGTCCTGGCTGGCTCCCAACTTGCTTTGGGGTCCAGGCCTACACTAAGTGGAGAGGGTGGTAGCTCAGTGGCAAAGCATCTGCTTTAAGTGCAGAAGGTCCTTGGTATCTTCTGGAAGGCCTGGGAATGCCCCACCCGTCTGAAACCCAGAAGAGCAGCTGCCTGCCCATGTAGACAATACTGAATTAGACGGGCCCATGGTCTTGACTTCCTATAAGCGCCTGTGGCTCCTGCATTTTTTTATCTATCACTGCTGGTGTAAAAGATCACCATGCTAATTTTATATTCACTCTGCCTGAGTTGCCATTAGCCATAATATATTTTAAGCATTGTTTTGGCCTCTGGCCCCATTGCTTTCTAATCCCTTACCGCCATATATTAATCTATATCTTGAAACAGAGGGTTGCATTCCATGCATCTGATGAAGTGGGCCCAACTTGTCCATAAATGCAAAAAGAGGGAATGTTAGCAGGTGTTGCTTGTCTCCTTAAACACTGGTTTGTTTATACGTAATGCTCAAAGCAACCCCAGGTTTCAAAAGCAGTTAACTTCCTTTGGAGTCAACACAAATAGAACCAGGCTGTACAGCTGCTGACTTTTGCAGACATTAATCAGGTGAAGCTTCCACCATCCTTTTGTCTCCTGGTCAAAGCTCTCTTAAAGGCACAGCAGTGGGGCCATTTCTTTTATTTTTATTTTTTAAGGCTGCAAGACACCCTGATTTAGGATAAACCATAGTGCAGTCAAGGGATATTAAAGAGAGTGGCCACCTGATTATACAATTTTAAAACCCATTTGTATATTTTTATCTAAACTTGATTTTTTTTAAACTGCAGTAATCAAAAATTACCATACAGATGCCAAGTTTTTCAAGAAAAACCCTCCTCCTTTAACCACCATATCCATCTATCTACATCTATTTGCATCTATTTAATGCAAAACAAAATAGTTCCCTCTTGCAAACTCTCTAGCAGGAACAACTCACCTTTAACCCTCCAGCTGTTAATGGGCTACAACTCCCATCGCCCCTAAACATTGGCCATGCTAGTTGATGGGGCTGATGGAAGTTGGAGTCCCACAACAATACCTGGGGAGGGGAAATCCCTGCCCACTCGTACGCACAAGGAACACCTGATTTCTGATTGTAAGGGGCAGTAACATTGCTTGTGGGGGTACAGAGGCGGTTGCCCCGGGCTCAAAATTGATAGTGGTGAGGAGGGGGATTAAATATCCAGCACGCTTTTAAAATCAAGCATCTCCCACCATCTCATCAAGGTGCTTTCCAGAGTGGCTGGATGCTTGTTACACCTGCCTGCTAAAAAAATACATGAAATTTCTGCATCTGCCCAGCTATTACTGGTGCACAAGCCCCAACCGTTTTTGCATCTGGCCATCCAAGCACCAAGAATTAATACAGCTGACTATGGGGGAGACAGGGTTCCTGTGAGCCACAGTAGTATTCATCAAATGCTATTTTAGCACTTTCCCTGTCACTACGGTTTATTTATTCTGGTCATTTATAAAGCACTAATCGTATGAAATATCATAGCAGCCTACAGGTAAAAATTCAATAAAACCGAGCAAACACGGCTTCCATTAAAAACATCAAAATGCTGTTGTCGCCATACAGGCAATGAGAGGTTCACCTATCTGGAAAAACCTGCAAGAAACGAAAGCTTTTAAGCATCCGAGAATACTTGCAGACTGTCAGAGCCTGTAATCTCAGATGGTAATGTGCTTCACAAGGCTGGTGCTATTGCTCTAAAGGGCCTGGACCAGGTTGCAGGAGAATGAGTCTGTAGTGAATGGAATACAAAAAAGCTCTGCAGCTGACCACAGAAATCAGGCATCCCTTCCATTTCAAGAGTCGCTACCTGATGAATATCTGGCTGAGATGCAGCTGCTATGGACACAGAGGAGAAATCATACTATGGGGGGGTGGGGACCCTAAACCACCTCATAACTTAGCTCAGGACTGGAAAATTTGTGGTCTATCATCCCTGGTCAGGGACGCGGGTGGCACTGTGGGTTAAACCACAGAGCCTAAAACCTGCCGATCAGAAGGTCGGCGGTTTGAATCCCCGGGGTGGGGTGAGCTCCCGTTGCTCGGTCCCTGCTCCTGCCAACCCAGCAGTTCGAAAGCACATCAAAGTGCAAGTAGATAAATAGGTACCACTCCAGTGGGAAGGTAAATGGCGTTTCTGTGTGCTGGCTCTGGTTCGCCAGAAGCGGCTTAGTCATGCTGGCCACATGACCCGGAAGCTGTACGCTGGCTCCCTTGGCCAATAAAGCGAGATGAGTGCCGCAACCCCAGAGTCAGTCACGACTGGACCTAATGGTCAGGGGTCCCTTTACCTTTATCATCACTGGTCACTGGTCATGCTGGCTGAGGTTGACTGGAGAAGAAGAAGAAGAAGAAGAGTAGTTTGGATTTGATATCCCGCCTTTCACTCCCTTTAAGGAGTCTCAAAGCGGCTAACATTCTCCTTTCCCTTCCTCCCTCACAACAAACACTCTGTGAGGTGAGTGGGGCTGAGAGACTTCAAAGAAGTGTGACTGGCCCAAGGTCACCCAGCAGCTGCATGTGGAGGAGCGGGGACGCGAACCCGGTTTCCCAGATTACGAGACTACCGCTCTTAACCACTACACCACACTGGCTCTCCACTGGATTGAGTCCAACCGCATTTGGAGAGCTGCAGGTTCTGCAGCCCTGGTTTAGGAAAGTCTCTGTGTCTCTTTTTTGGGGGGCGGCAGAATAGATAGAAAAATGGTGCCATGGGAATACAGGAAGCTGCCTTATTGACAGATCATTGGTCCATCTAGCTCAAGTCTGGCAGCAGTTTTCTAAGGTTTCAGAAAGGCATGCTCCCAGCCCTACAAGGGACTGAATTTAGGACCATCTACAAGCAAATTGGATGTTCTTCCACTAAGGTAAAAACCCTTCTCCTTCATAGAATCATAAAACTGTAGAGCTGGAAAGGACCCTAAGAATCAGAGAATATTCAGCTGTCTTATATGGGAATCAAATGTGCAACCTTGGCATTATCAGCATCCTGCACTAACCAACTGAGCAATCCAGGCATGGTGCTGCTGGTGTAGATTGCCCTCGGTGATGTATGATCCATCAGCTGAAGACCAACAGCATTTTGGACCACGGTTCTGACTCCGTCCCGTCACCGCTAAGCTTAGTGCACTGCCAACTTTGGAGAGCGCTAAAACAACTGTGGTACAAGCACCATGGGAACTGAGCAATTTCTTGTTATCTGCAGGTTTAAAACCAGCAAAGTCCTATCATGTAAACAATACACCTAGGAAAGCTAAAATCAGCCGACAAGTGTATGTAGTTCCTCCTGTATCAGATGGGGAGAGCATGGCTCGCTAAAGGAATATGAATGAACAGAAGGCATAAGATAACAGGGGATTGCTTTATTTTGTGCCCTCTTGCCTAGATCTTCTGCTCCTCCGCAACATATAAATGACATCCATTTGGGAACCTAATAAGATAGGAGAAAGGGCTATCGTTTCTTCCCGAAATTTAGCACTCAGAGATCAAGAACAGCTCGTGATATCCTCAGTCACTGCTTCTGCATGATGCCCAAATGGAGAGAGATGGGTGTTGGGTCAGTTTATATAGTCAGCAGGAGCCTGTGGCTGTTTGTTTCCTGGACTGTATCATTTTATCCTGTCTCAAGCATGCCCAAGGCGGGATAGGTTCTACAGCAGAGTTGAGAAGCAGGCCAAAGCCTGGGCAAATAGAGAGCAACAGTGCAGGCAGGTGCAAAAGCAGTCCAAATGTTGCTCAGAAGGCATCCCAAGACAAACACAAGACTGTGTTGGTGTAAGCAAGAACACCCAGTGTTCAGCTGCAGCTCCTTAGAGGCTTCTGGAAGGTGTCCTTACGTGAGGAGGGCCCAACTCACAGGGTGCACTTTACTCACGAGGAATCCTTTTTCTACTTACTTTGCCAAACCTTTATTAGGCAGTACAAGTACAGGCTATCATAAAACATACACACACACACACACACACACACACACACACACACACACACAAATAAACAGCCATGTAAAATATGTGATAATGAGGATTTTCACTTGAATTTCTTCCTGCTAATAGTGCCGTTCGCCACTCTAAGAGATACCGTTGACAAGAACCTCAGCCACCCTTGCAGTTACTTCTGGGTTAATGTCAAGACAGATAGAATCTGATAATTTAATTGTCTTGTTGACTGCAAACAGGCACACCTCCCGAGCGTGAGGGTCCTGGCCTGCCTTTTAAATCACCATTATGCCCAGGTGTGGTTGTGACTCCTCAAGAGGAGGAGCTCCCCTCTTGCACTGAGGGACCCCAGATAGCCTCCCCTAAGTTCCCTGGCTTCTCCTTGATAATTGGCATGGACCGCTCTGGGACGCCACTGGTTTTGGGGGGCTCCAGAACCTCCTTGCAGGAGTGATCCTCTAGTGGGGGCATGGCACACTTGGGAATGCAGGTAGGAGGCTTGTATTTGTGAATACACCTCCATGAAAAAGCATGTGATGGACCCAAAGGTCCAAAATAGTAGGAGGGGGATTCTCAAGCACCTGGCAGAATGGTCTGGATTAAATTTAATGGTTCACAAGTTGTGTAAGTCTGAAGCACTTGACTTTGCTTTGATTAGGCTGATTTTCTTTTTAAAAAAATACTCACATGTCCTGCAAAAACCAATCATTTATTTATTTTTATGCTGCCTTTTCAAAATTCAAATGATGTGCAAGGTGGCTGACAACCTATAAAAATTACATAACTACAAACCTAACAAAACTAGTCATAAACAATAAACAAAACATCAAAAAGTATGCAACCAAATTGAAAAATTTCCACATAAATCATAAGATCCATATGTAAAATTAACATCAATTAGAGCAACAACATCCACCCTCCAACAAAAACTCCCAGACAACATTCCAGTTCTGCCTGCCTGTTTATTTACATTGTCTTCATTTGCTCTCAATTGGGTTCATTTTCCCGCAGTGATGTCACCACATAGGCAGATCTGATTGGCTATGTAGCATTGTAATCTCATACCCTTGACTGTATGATTCCCGGTTGGCCGGGACCAAACCATGACTAACTCTGAGAAGCATTTCATATATTTTCATTTGCCCTCATTTCCCCATCTTTATTATTATTATCAGGCAGTGGAACTGGAAGGGTTCCCCACTTCCCCAAGTGATGAGAAGTTTAGGAGCGGCGCTGCAGGGTTTAATTTCTTTAGGATGTGATCACTTGAGAGCGAACTGTGGTGTCTTTGTAATATTTCTTTTATTTGAGAGCATACATGCAAAACACAATGAAAACAAATAACAGGCAGAACAATCAAAGCACAATTGCTAATTCTGCTTCAGATCCCCCAAAGCAACAATATGGTCCCCCACAGACTCTTCAGTCTGCTTCCTATCCAGCAAATCTAGTGAAGCACTCAGCAAATTCTGCCTCTGTGTTCAAATCCAAGGCTGCAAATGTTTTCTCTGTCAGTCCCAAATAGAATGGGTGTCACATCCTCAGGGCAGTAGAGAGATTCGTGCAAGACTATGTGCATCATTTATTATGCTTTTCTAACTTTCTTTCAGTTGGGCTTACTCCCAAATAAATATGATTTAAAACTCCCTTTGTTACATCCATCCACTGGCAGAGGAAGAGGGGGGCAGGGGAAGCACACCACCCCCAGCACCACGATCCTGGTGGGGTGCCATCATCATGACTGCCCCCCCCCATGCTGGGCGCCATGCCCCTGCCTGCTCTCAGCCCCCCCCCCCCACCCCGGTGCCGGAGCATGAAGCTCTGCCTCTGCATCCATCCATAAATTTGTCCACCAAAATGGAGGCTTGCTTCCATATGTGGTGGGACTGCCTATGCACTGATCCATTTTGGAAGAAGATTTTTGAAGAAGCCAGTGCAATAATAAATCAGTAGATTACACCAAGTCCCCCAAATGCCACTATTTTTCCATGTTGAGTGAAGAAAACCTTGGTCTTTTGTAGAAAGGTTTACTTATATTTATTTTATATAACACTATCTTCCCTCAAACAAAGCTGCCCAGGTTATGAGATCTCTGCGGGAAGCTCTTGTCTCAGTTCCACCCCACCCCTCACCACGACCACCACAGGCTTGGTAGATCTTCTCAGTGGCTGCTCCCAGACTTTGGAACTCCCTCCCTAAAGAAGTTAGATTGATTGGCTCCCTCCTTGTTGTCCTTCCTCTGGCAGGTGAAAACTTTCTTATTACAACAGGCTTTGGGGAAGTGACTGCTATCAATGAAAGGGCTGATGCTGTGCTTCTTTTTATTGTAATTATTTGTATGATTTTAACAGAGAGAGTGTGTGTGTGCACACACACACACACATACACAGTTTTAATTCTATCAATGTTTAATTGCTTTTTAATTATAGTTGTTCCTCTATGCTTTTAGCTGTTCATATCTTTATACATAGGCGACCTTGAGTCCTTTTCAGGGAAAAAGGTAAAGGTACCCCTGACCATTAGGTTCAGTCGCGGACGACTCTGGGGTTGCGGCGCTCATCTCACTCTATAGGCCGAGGGAGCCAGCGTTTGTCTGCAAACAACTTCCGGGTCATGTGGCCAGCATGACTAAGCCACTTCTGGCGAACCAGAGTAGCGCACGGAAATGCTGTTTACCTTCCCGCCAGAGCGGTACCTATTTATCTACTTGCACTTTGACGGGCTTTCAAACTGCTAGGTTGGCAGGAGCAGGGACCGAGCAACGGGAGCTCACCTTGCTGCGGAGATTCGAACCACCGACCTTCTGATTCGCAAGCCCTAGGCTCTGTGGTTTTGATTACAATGCCACCCGTGTCCCTTTCAAGGAAAAAGGTGAGGTATAAATAAATGTGTAGTTATCATGATAATTTTGAGGTGTTTTAAATATTTGGAAAGGCCTTGTTTCTAATATGT
Organism: Podarcis muralis; assembly: GCF_964188315.1. Lineage (NCBI taxonomy): Eukaryota > Metazoa > Chordata > Lepidosauria > Squamata > Lacertidae > Podarcis > Podarcis muralis. The sequence continues at coordinate 27,069,870 of NC_135669.1, forward strand.
TTGAAACTTAGCGCCAACAACTATGGATTGTTGCTCTGATGGATTGACTGACTGCATGAAGCCACGTATAAATACTAATCAAACTGATAGCCTTGATATGGACTGGTATAGATTTATGATCTCTTCTGCAATGAAGGAACATAATTACAAACTGCCTGCTACACAGAGATCACTCTGGAAAGATAATCTGGGTTAACAAATCTTTGATATAAACGATGTTTTCAGATTGGAAACAAAGAACTCACAACTCACGAACTTTGCCTCAGTGGGATTTGAGTGTTATTTATGTATTGTTATATTTTTTTTTTTAGGGACGCGGGTGGCGCTGTGGGTAAAAGCCTCAGCGCTTAGGGCTTGCCGATCGAAAGGTCAGCGGTTCGAATCCCCGCGGCGGGGTGCGCTCCCGTTGCTCGGTCCCAGCACCTGCCAACCTAGCAGTTCGAAAGCACCCCCGGGTGCAAGTAGGGTTAGGGTTAGGGAAGGAAGGGTTAGGGTTAGGGTTAGGCGGGAAGGTAAACGGCATTTCCATGTGCTGCGCTGGCTTGCCAGATGCAGCTTTGTCACGCTGGCCACGTGACCCGGAAGTGTCTCTGGACAGCGCTGGCCCCCGGCCTCTTAAGTGAGATGGGTGCACAACCCTAGAGTCTGTCAAGACTGGCCCGTACGGGCAGGGGTACCTTTACCTTTTATATTTGTTTTATACAAAACCAATAAAACATATATTGTATATTTATATATACAATGAGACTGATTCATTCTGATTGAGACAGCAGTTTTACAACATCATCCCATTCACTATGTTGTCCGGAATGGTCTAGGACCATGCCTATGACTAATCCAGGGAGAAGGAGAAGAGAAACTCAGCAACAAGGGCACACATCAGTGCCAAACAAGCTGATGTGGGTGGCAGAATGGTGAATAATTGTATGTTTTGAGGAAATGTTTCTACAGCTCCAAAACAGCTTTTTTAAAAAGAAAAAGCAAAATATATAAATGGAAACTGGAGAGCACAGCTTTAGTCTTGTTTTTATTTTTCTGTTAGTATGGCTGTTGAGCACCATTGTTTATCTTTTGCTGTGATCCAACCAGTGCATTTCCCGCCCTTTGACTGCAATGCAGCACCCACTAGGCCTGGTAGCCAGTGCCCATGTGGTAGCTACAAGCAAAAGAAGAAGAAGTCCTTTGTCCCATAGAGCAGGAATGATCTGTAACAATGTACAGGTTGCTCACAGCCTCTTTTCCTAAGGTTCTGTGTTGCGTATTGTTAATTTGCCCAGCCCTCTTTCTAAGCACGTAATGTTGCCTGCTGTCCCGGAACAGTTCTTTTGGAGCCTTCCGCTCGTGGCTTTGTGGAACATCAACTTTTCATGTTGAACAGCAGGTGGTGTTCAACAGAACACCTCGCAGTAAATGCCTAATATCTGTTCCGCACGTACAGACCTGTGTGCCTTTGCTGATAGGAATGTGCAGATTGAAGGGCTGCATCCAGGAGATATGGAGGCACCAGAGAGAAGGAGTTTGTGACAAATATTGTCACATGTGCCTCATCCTGGTTTGCAGCAACAGCAGATGCAAAATCAGGAGGGTATGTCAGAATCGCAGTACAGCCACAACCGCACATAGAACTTAATGTAGTTCGGTAGCTTACTCAGAGTAAGGAAAATATCTTCCTTCCTTCCTTCCTTTTCAGCTCCTCAAGCTCCTTTCACTTCTCCTCCTGAACTGACCACTCCCTCCAGGACACCTCCGCAGGGCCCATGACTCTGTGTGTGTGTGTGTGTGTGTGTGTGAGAGAGAGAGAGAGAGCGAGAGAGAGAGAGAGAGCGCGCAAACCAGTGGTGTAGCATGGGGGACACAGGGGTGGTTGCCCCGGGCACAAAATTATTAGGGGCACAAACTTTCAACGCCCAGTGCCACCTCATTACAGCTGCATGCTTCCTTCGCTGGCTTCATTGAAAACGACTTCTCCATACGAACCAGGAAGTGACCTTTCCATAGAATGGAATGATTCTTCTTATCAATGCAGCTGTGGTTTCCTAGGTGATGCAGATGCTGTTAGGCAGTTGAATACACAGCCCTGGGCACTGGCAACCCACGCTATGCCACTGCCCGAAACCAGCTATCTTCCTGGACCACAGCCCCACCCCACAGGAACAGCCCTTTCCCCCAGGCCACACCTCTCACCTTCCCTGCTTTGCATCCTCCTCGTGTGTTTCTGCCTTGCTGGAAGGTGTCCTTGAACTCTGATAATGCTTTTTGCTTACTTGGACAGAGGCTAGAGGGTGATGTGTGACTAAATCAGCATTTGTTGCTCCACCCACATTCTGGCTCTGCCCACTGTAGCATGTGGCCTCCTGGGAGGTTGCCTAGAAGGGCATGTAGCCCTTGGGTTGAAAAAGAATTTCCCCACCTCAGTCACAGATAGCCTGAAAAGGCATGAAGGCGCATATCTATCATTTATAATGCTTTTGTTGGTTATCATTCTGGAAGCTGGCTGGTCCTTTCCACTTTGCATGCAGAAGATTCCAGCCAAGCAGAAGCTCATCTACCTCAATTAACAGCAAGGCAAGCAGAAGCTGGCAAGCGCCAGGCATAGATTTTCAGTGCAGAAATTCTCAATCAAAGCAGCTGCCCTGCTGGTGAGGGATGTCTCTTAACTGCTAGCACCTGGGGAAGTTTGCAGCCTCCGTTTCAGCATCACCTCGGCTCACTCATTGTGGCACCTTCCCACTCAGAGCAGTGTTCAAAGGATGCTCCCTAGTGATAGAATGTGTTCAAAATCTAAATAAATGATAAAAAGAGGCGATTTGCAGCTCCGTACTCCAAGCTCACGCAGTCTTCATCCCAATGAAACCACAGCAACTGCATTAGCTCATGGTCATTCCCATTGGGTTGCAGGGAAGCCGAGAATCAAGACACTTGCTGCAATTGCTAGAAGAGTTGTGGGTCTCTGAGGCCCAGTGTCTGGGGCCGGCCCTACCATTAGACAGAGTGTGACAAGCAGCCAATGTTGGGGGAAGTGGGAAATGGTAGTGGTTTGCTGGAGAATCCTGCACCCCTGAAGCTTGCTTGTTGCTATCAGGGACAGGGAAAGAATAATAGAATTGCAGAGTTGGAAGGGACCAGAAGAATCATCTAGTCCAACCTCTTGCAATGCAGGAGTCTTTTTGCTTAACATGGAGCTTGAACCCACAACCCTGAGATTAAGAGTCTCATGTTCTACCAACTGAGCTATCCAGGAAGCTCAGGTTGTCCTGTGATCAGCATTGGAGGAAGACTGATGTGTGAGTCCAGTGGGCTTTGATTTGTGGATGGTGCTGTGTATCAGCATGGGGCAGCAAAATATCTTAGACCAACTGCTTGCTCATTTGCTTTCCAGAGCTGGATCCTGGTGGTAGGTGCTCCCATGCGGAGGTCCCTCAGAGTTGGTTTAGTGGGGAATGGCCAGCTCAAGCAGTAAAAAAAATGTAAGTCAACCAGCTGCAGACAACTGGCCACACCCATCCAAGTTTAGCTGGTCTGTTAGCATGTATCATTTAGTTAGTTCATAAAATGTATATACTGCTTGGCTATATATATATATATATATATATATATATATAAACTGATATAAAATTATCAGTTAAAAGCAATGGTTTTAAACACTTTGAAAATAAGTAAAAACAATGTAGGCTAAAAACAGATAAAAACACATGCCAATGTTCCATATGTCTAGACACAACTTGCTTAAACAAAAATGCTTAAAGCAGGTGCCAAAAAGATAACACTGAAGTACCCTGATTTCAGTAGGAAGGGAGTACCAAGTTTGGGTGCTGCCACACTAAACGATGCAAAATAGGTATTATGTGCAACCTGTAACAGTGCCCAGTTCCTTAGATGGAAGTTGTTGAGTGGTCATATACAGGGTAAGGTGATGTCACAGGTAAACTGGTCCCAAGCTGTTAAGGGATTTATATACTAGCAATAACACCTTGAACTACTATAACATCCATGTTAGTATCAGTTAATAGGAGGCTTGCTAGGAATATTTTTTAGGGGTGAAGGAGAGCATAGCAGCTCAGATGTACATATCGGGAAGCATATTAGCTTTTCTCCTGATGGTGGACATCTTGACTTGCAGGAGTTTGTGCCTGTGGCCTTCCAGAAAGCAACTTCCACCTACCCCAGCCAGCATGGTCAGGAATGATGAAAGTCGCAGTCCAATGATATCTGGAGGGCCACAGGTCTCCCATTCCTGGTGTAAATGTTGTGAGCGCCAGGGTGGTATAGAGCAGGGTTTCCCAAACTTGGGTCTCCAGCTGGTTTTGGACTATAGTTCCCATCATCCCTGACCACTGGTCCTGCTAGCTAGGGATGATGGGAGTTGTAGTCCAACTGGAGAACCAAATTTGGGAAACCCTGGACTAGAGTGTTGGACTATGACCTGGGTTCAAATCCCTATGCAGCCACAAAACTTACCAGGTGGCGATGGGCCCACCTCTGCATTCTTGCTTTGCAGGGGGTTGAACTAGATGACCCTTAGGGTACCTTCCAAGTCTACAATTCTATGATTCACTGTCTCCCAGCCTAAGCTACCTCCAAGGGTTGCTCTGAGGATAAAATGGTGAGGTGGAAAACCACGTCCTCCACCCTTGAGCTCCTTTGAGGAATGGTGGGATATAAATGCAACGAAGATAGATGGGTTAGATGTTTAGGCGTGTGCAAGATCTCAGATTCAAATGCACAGAGCATCCCGGGTATAATAAGACATACCTCTCCTCTCGCTCTCTCATGCGTGCACACACACCATTCCTTCTCCTCTCTGAGGAGCCCTGCTCACTGTACACAGATGCTGGCTTTTGTTCTTTTAATTACACCTCCTGCCGATCAGAAAGATAAGCCCAAATGGAGTGACTGCATGAAGCGAAGGAGCCTATAAGTTATTCATAAGTTCAAGCTTGAGCTCTTCTCTTACCTTCACTGCATGACACCTTCAAAACATATTATTCATCTGTCTCTCCCCCCCCCTCCCTGCCACCCCCCACTCCTTTGGGAAGAGAGCAGGTAATTGTAGTAAATACATCACTGCCAAGGCAACTTCATTGCTGCAGAGCCCACACTGTCCTATAGGTGGGAAATGAATGCAGGCGACTCTCTCTCTCTCTGTCTCTCTTTCTCTCTCGCGTGGGGCAGGGTGGTAGAATGGCACAGATGGCTTCCAAAAGAAATATTCAGCCTCAATTACACCTCTGACACCAGAGATGCAGGCACAAGGCAGGAAGCTGGAGGATGCATGACAAAATAGGCTGTGATGTCCAATATGTGGACCTAACAGAATTATCAAGGCTGCAGGGCGGAAGCAAAAGATTGGGCAAGCACACGAGTGCTGGTTTGCCCCATCTAAGAAGCTTCCAAGTACAAGCAGGTGTGGCTACTAGGCATAATGATGATGCTTTGTCCCCAACAATGCTTCCAATAACAGTTGCTGGAAACTGCAGTTGGGGAAAGTAGTCTTGTGTTCAGATCCTGCTTGTGAGTTCCTCACAGGCATCTGGTTGGCCACGGTGAGAACAGGATGCTGGACTCGATAGGTCACTGGCCTGATCCATCACAGGCTTTTTTTCATGTTATTGGGGATGTGGGCTCTTTTTTTCCTGTCGAGAACCACATTTCCTTGTGGGGCAATCTGTAGGAAAGATGCATGCCAATGAGAGGACTGTGCCCAAAGTAGTTGGAGCAAGCCCTTTTACCTCTCTCAGCTTTGGTGACAGCTTTGTCTCTGTCTCTTTCCCTCCTCCTTTCCCACGTGCTCTTTGATATTAAGGGCCCCCAGATGCCCACCTCCAGTCAAAAGAATAAGAGCATGTGTTTGCTTTTAGAACAGGAAATATTCTTGATAGAAAGAAGGTTTAGTCATACTTAGCAAAGTAGGGGACTGAAAAATGCAAGGTTTGAAGCAGGCCCCCTACAGGTCAGACACTGATTGATTTCACTGCCACATTTAAAAGTGGCAGACCCATCTGGTGTGGAAGGTTGGCTGCAACTCTGCTAGGGTGGGGCTTTATAAGGGCCTGCATGAAAGAGGCCTTTTTGATACTGCTGCCATGGCTTCCTTTATACTTAAAGGAAGATGGTGAGGGAGATTGGTGAGGTATAAAGGGAAGGGGTTGGTCAGGGAGGAGCATTTGGCAAAAGTGTAGGTGGGGTTTGCAAGTGGGGCAAGCCAGGACATCAGCCCCTAGTAAATTCATATGAACACATGAAACCATTGCATGTACGTTCTCAAACCCAGCACTCTTAACTTTGTCTGGTAGCTGATCTCCAAGATTTCAGACCAATGTCCTTCCCAGCTCTGGGTCCTGCAGTCTTCATTCTGTAGGGGCCATGGATTGAGCTATAAGTTTTCTCCAAAAGAGGTTATCTGCTGGATATGAGATTATATTATGAAGCATCTTGTCTTTGTTGGTTGAAGGAAAGGATCATATTGGAGAATCCACATATCCACATATCTTAGATTTAGAAAGTCATGATAATATTTTTGGTTGGTACACCTATTTGGTGAAAGTACACAAAGGATTTACAAATTACATAATTAGGAAAAAATTGTATAGAATATGGGATAAATACAACAACTTATTGGAGACAAAAACACCACTTTAGATCTCACCTTTGGAAGCCATAGCGGCAAAGAAAAAGAATATGATAGAAGGTTGTACAACTTATAGAAATTTATTAAAACAAGAGGGGGGAGAATTTAAATTAAGAGAATTTAAGGAATTATCAGGAAAGTTAACAAGGGTACAATATCATCATTTGAATGAAGTATTTAAGAAAGATAAGAAACAAGGGTTTGGGGAACAAATATCACAAATGGAGAGAGACTGTTGGAATGTAATGTTAAAGTTCTGTCTAAAATATATAGGATATTATTGAATTGGGAGACAAAGGATGAGCAAGTAAAATCTTCAATGACACACTGGGCAATAGATGTTGATTATAATATACAGCACACAGCACACAAAAGCATGGAATGATTGTGGAATACAGAAATAAAATTTACAGCATGCTATTGTTTAAGAGAAAACTATATGAAAATGTTATATAGATGGTATCTAAAACTGAGTAAACTGGCAAAACTGTATAAATCAAAATCGAATAAGTGTTGGAAAAGCAAAGAGAAAGAAGGTACAATTCTATGCAACTTACTTGGTAGTAGGTTTGGAGGAGAAATTCAATTTTGCTTGCATTTTAATGAGAAACTACCCACGTTTCGCACATCCTGAAAGAATATGTGAACTGAAACATGCGATCCTTCAAAAACCTGCAGTTCTCTGAATGGTCATTCTCCATCCAAACAATATGTACTAAAATGCATATTTGAAGGGGAGATACACAATGAGCATATATTACTGTAAACAACATGTGAAGGGGCATTGTATTAAAAGAAATGGATTGTGAAATGTGTTCATTAATCAAAACTTCATACAAGGAGTAAGAGAAATTTGCACCAGAATGCCGGCGAATTTTCATGAGGATTTAAAAAAATAAAAATAAATCACAAATTGATACAGAAATGCAAAGAACTGAGTGGAAGATTGGGAAAACAAGAAACCAAGAGAACTGAAACGAACTGCTTTGTCCATTGCCGCTTGGAAGTAGGTCCCACTGAACTACATGAGACTTAGTTTCCATTAAACACCCGCACACAGCCTCGTGCCGTCGGGCAGCAATTGCTTTGCAAATTCTGCCGTTCCATCCAGTTATGAGCAAAACTGTAACAGAAGGCTCTGGAAGGGGCACCAGGGAGAAGAGAAAAGAAGCGGAGGTGGGATTAGGAACATGCGTTTCGCTTGCCCTTAATTTTTTGCGAGGTCATTCATGGGCCACTTGTGACACTTTCCCAGCTCTTTCCATCATGTCTAATTTTCTCTGTGACTTTGTATAATCTCGTCTCCTCTGCGCCAGCAATTGCTTCCCCAAAAGTGAACTCAGCAAGTTCATTTCTGTTTACAGAGCGATTACAGCTGAGCCCATTAAGCACAATAGCTGCCGTGTCAAGAAAGAGTGCCGGGTCATTCGCCCCGGCGCTGGAGATTGTTCAATACTTTGTCGGAATGGCTCTTGTGCCGTCTTTAACACACGTGCCTGCCAATGCATTATGCATGCAGGGCCTGGGCTTCCCACGCTCCTAAGAAGGAGCCCCAGTGGAACGGCCTGTAAGGAACGCTTCAGAGATAAAAACCCCAGCAACCAGCAACTCTGGCGCTGAGCACATATCATTGTTTTCCATTAAAATTTAACTGATGGTGAATTAAGTGCTCAGGGACTATTTGATCTTTGAAGCACCGGAGGGCAAGATAGAGGGCACAGGAAAGTGGAATCTGAGTAGCCATAGGCGCTTGGCTCTGGGGCTAGAAAAGCCACATTCTGTAACCACAAAATCCAACCTACTTGGAATAAATTATAGAACATGGGGGAGGGTGGGAGATGCATGTGTTTGTTTGACTTGCATGGCAGGGGAACTGCTCTTGTTCTCAGAATTCAGAAGGTGTGTTTATATAACAAGATTCCTAACCTGCTTTCAAATTTCCATGGCAAATGGAAGAATTAAGAAGGAAAGGAAATAAAACGGGGTGGGGGAGGGAGGGAGGTTATCAGGGATCTGCTTAAATGTGAAATTCCTTGTTTGATAGTGATTTTTGTCTCTGGGAACAGAATCATGGGAAGCAGATTATAATGGAAGGGTGTGTGTGTGTGTGCACGCATGCGTGCGTGCTGTTCATCCTACACAAAAGTGTGCAACCTTGCCTCTTGCTCCGAGAGGTTCTTCCAGTCTTTTCAAATCTCTTTTGCCTCCCTTCACAATTCCTCACTCTGCCTTATGAAAGGGCCAGCCCCACCATTAGGCAGGGGAAGATAGCGGACTCTGGGGAGTGGTGGCAAGGAGCTAAAAGGGCAGAGCTATGAGCACCAGACAGCCTCCCTTAAAACCTCCAAGCTAGCCTCCTGTCCTCAGGGACAGGGGAGGACTGTGTATCATCACCAGCATCAGTGTCAACCCAAAGCATCTTTCTGCCCGAGGCTGAGCAGCCAATGGCAGCTGGTGCCCATTGGGACTGGTAGGGCTGGTGACAAGGAGACCAACAATAGGAGGAGGTGGAGAGAGATGGAGCAAACTGATTCTAGTTTAGATCTATTTGGGTTCTACTGGCATTCCACAAAGGCAACACTGAGACTAAGGAGGTGGAAGCTGACAGACAGGGCAGGTGGGGGGGGTGAGGGGCTGGCTGAAAGCAGCCTGAGGTTCGTGAGGCAGTGCACCATTTGTCCTAATGGACCAGCATGGGACAATGTTTTCCCCACAGTCAGAACAGAATTGGCTTTGAAGGAACCTTTCCTGATAGACCAAACACAACCTACACCACTATGCAACCTGTCTCCTGTTCCTATAGGGCCAAAGATACAAGACCCTGAAACCCAAAGAACCAAGGGAGAGCCAGAGCTCAATATAAGTCACACTATATCCTCTGTGCACCTGTTTTGTTCCACCCCACCCACTTCTTTTGCTGTACAAGGAATTACTTGTTCAGCCTGATCTATTCATGCTGTGGAGGCTCAGGGTGCATGGCCAGGGGAGAGGAGCAGCCACTGCCCTGTGGCATCTGCCACCCAAGGCCTCCTCCTCACTTTGCCCCATGCCATGGCTGGCCCCATCTAGTGCTCAGCTGATTCATCTTCCTGTCCAGCTGGCTTTAGGACATGGAATGAGGAAGACACACCATCTCATCCTTCACTTCAGGGAGCCAAATGTCTTGCAGAACACCCCCCCAAAAATGAATGTGTAAGATAAAGCAATCTAGGGGGAGGGGAGATGTTGTTAACTTAAGAAGTTAAAATTAAAGCACCCCTGACAGTTAAGTCCAGTCACGGACGACTCTGGGGTGGCGGCACTCATCTCCCTTTACTGGCCGAGAGAGCCAGCGTTTGTCCGCAGACAGTTTTTCCTGGTCATGTGGCCAGCATGACTAAACCGCTTCTGGTGAAACCAGAGCAGCACACAGAAACACCGCTTACCTTCCCGCCGGAGTGGTACCTATTTATCTACTTGCACTTTGATGTGCTTTCGAACTGATAGGTTGGCAGGAGCAGGGGCCAAGCAACGGGAGCTCATCCCATTGCAGGGATTCAAACCGCCGACATTCCAATCGGCAAGCCAAGAGGCTCAGTGGTTTAGACTACAGCACCGCCCACGTTACTTAAGACCAGTTAAAAATCTGAATTGTCAATGCCAATATATTCAACACCTCTGGGTTCAGCAATCAAAAGTGTTTTGACTTCATGTGAAATTCCTCCCACCTATTAGTTGCAGAAGAGACCCCCAAGTTCACTTTGCATGCCACTTTAGAAGAAATGTGGGTCCATTTATATTTATTATTCATCAGTAGCAGCAGTAGTACCTTATTTGCATAACACCATTAATGTGTTTGCTATATATACTCCCTTGCATAGACCTTCCCTCCTGCAACTCTACCACCCTGAAACAACGGAAGATATGCTGCTCTCTTAAATGACTCCAGTTACTCTACCTGTATTGACTGTGTGCTACTTCCAGGACCAGAGGCAATATATGCCTCTGAATGCCAGCTGCCGGGAATCACAAGTATGGAAAGTGCTGTTGCCTTCAGGTCCTGCCTTGGGCTTCCCACAGGCATCTGGTTAGCCGCTGTGAGCACAGGATACTGGGCGAGATGGGCCTCTGGCCTGATCTAGCAGGGCTCTGCTTATGTCTTTATTATCAGGGCTGCAATGAGAAGTATACTGCCCACTTGACCGACAGGGTGGGGAAGAGTGGCAATTCCTACATCAATCAACATTCGTCTATAATTCCTGCAACTGTGAAGTGAAAGGTCTGCTTAACTTGGAAGATCTTCTTGGGCTGATGCGCCATGCAGCGATACTGGAGAAGTAATTATATTTTCCAGGAGTTAAATCCAAACGTTGTTTGCTCTGTTGACTGCTGCATCATTCTTTCTCCCTTACATCAAATGATCGTGTTTGTATTTACTCACGGATTACAAAAAAAAAAAAAAAAGGGAACGAGACCACCAAGGGAAGGGATGAGCAAAGCGGGAGATGTTCATTGGGCCAACAACGGTGTCTAGACAGAGGAGTTTAGCATCTATGGGGTGATTTACCATTTTATGCTCTGGAGGAAGATGTGTGGCAATATCAGGTCTTTGTAGGGCCAGAAGATATCCAAGCAGGCAGTAGTGGGAGCAAGCAAAGAGCATTCGCTACCCCAGGCTGCAACAGGATTTTGGATTAGGAATTGGGGGAGAATTTTGCTTCAGTTAACATTTAAAGGCAAACCTGTCTAATCTGCATTTTCTAAAACAATATGCAGGTGCCTTTTGAAATTCGCACTGCTCCAATTTTTTTCTCTAGTCCTGTGATGTGTGCACAAGCACATATCATGGGGTAAAATATGCACAGAAATGCATATATTCATGAAGATAACATACAGAATGCATTCTATTAGGAGAAATTGCATTCTATTAGGTTTGCATGCAAAGATGTGTGTATCTGAAGAAATTCAAACTAAAATCCTGAAGATGATTTTTTTTTCCTGGGGGGGGGGAGCAAACTGAAGTGGAAATGTGGAGAACGAAACTCAAGACTGAGAAATGAGAAAGTGGGAGAAAATGAAATTGACAGGTTTGCCCATCCCTGTACGCCCTACGTTGCAATGAAACAGGAAGAGCTGTTGCTTCACTTCACCCCACACATTTTTCTGGAAGGTTCAACCTGTTTCCAGGCTGTATGACACTTATATTGGCCTAATGGAAATGAATATACAAAGGAGTGTGTACATGTGGAGGAATCAGGTGTACAGGTGGATAGGGCTCTTGTAACTTTAATAACTGTATGGAAGAGAGAACTTCTTTTTCCAGGCTCTCTCCCCTTTTTACTTAGGCTGCAGTCCCATTACTCACCCTGTCCTGGAAATAAGACACATTGAATTAATTGGGGTTTACTTCTCAGTAAACCTGCATAGCAGGGATGAGGATTATTATTATTATTATTATTATTATTATTATTATTATTATTATATTCCATTTAAACCCTGCCTGTCTGGCCGGGTTGCCCAAGCCACTCTGGGCGGCTTTCAAGACATAAAAACATAATAAAACACCAAAAATTAATAGTAACAATCTGATCCCATATAAATTCACAGTAACTTTAAAAAAAACAACTTATATGAAACAAAGCAACATTCAACAATCCAGCAGAATCTAATAGTAAACAGTAAAATTAAACTTCAGCAAATAATAATTAAACAGTTCAACTACAATAAAGAATTACCTATCTGTCATCAATAATAATAATAATAATAATAATAATAATATTTATACCCCGCCCATCTGGCTGAGTTTCCCCAGCCACTCTGGGCAGCTTCCAATCACATGTTAAAAACAATACAGCATCAAGTATTAAAAACTTCCCTAAACAAAAAGTAAAAGTAATAGCAAATCACAATGCATAAAATACCACAAAACATACAATACCATGTAAAAGGATCAAATTGAGTAACAAAGAAGCACAACTTTTAAAAGTTTTTTTTTTTAATATCCCTTCCCAGCTGTTGCTGCTGCTGTTGCTGCTGTTCTCAAAGTCCTACTCTGGGAAAGGCTAGGTGGGGCAACGCCATTTCCTGATGAGGAACAGAAAGTCTCTCTCCCCTCCTGAAGCTGCCAGACCAGGGGTCAGCAAACTTTTCCAGCAGGGGGCCGGTCCACTGTCCCTCAGACTTTGTGGGGGGGGGGGTGGACTATATTTTGAAAAATAATAATAATAATAATGAACGAATTCCTATGCCCCACAGATAATCCAGAGATGCATTTTAAATAAAAGCGCACATTTTACTCATGGAAAAACACCAGGCAGGCCCCACAAATAACCCGGAGATGCATTTTAAATAAAAGGACACATTCTACTCATGTAAAAACACGCTGATTCCTGGACTGTCTGCGGGCAGGATTTAGAAGGCGATTGGGTCGGATCCGGCCCCTAGGCCTTAGTTTGCCTACCCATGGGCTAGACTCTCCAGTTGCTACTGGCTCCAGCAAAGCCAATGGCAAGGGATAATGCAGTTGGAGCTCAAGAGCATCCCGAGGTTCATAGGCTCTCTATCCCTGATGTATAGGATTGTGTTGCTCGTCACCCTCTGCTTCTGCCTCTCCTCCCTGCCCCCCCCCCCCCGCCGCCGCTCACGTTCACACCATACACCAGAGCTTTCCAAACTGTGTGTCATGACACTGTTAGTGTGTCGGCTGCTGTGCGAAGGTGTGTCGTGTGGATGCTCCCCACACTCTTCCCACAGCTGGAAAGTTTAACCTCCACTTTGCTAGAAAAACCGAATTACTGTGTCGTGAAATGATGCATATCTAAAAAGTGTGTCACCAACATGAAAAAGTTTGGAAAGCTCTACCATATATTTAAAGAAATGGGATGCCACTTTGGGGGTATTGCCCTCCAAAGAATCCTGGGACCTTTTGTTCCTTTGTACTGTAGTTTGTTCAGGGCGCTGAGAGTTCTGAGGAGATCCCTATTCCCCTAAAAGGGCTACAACTCCACGAGAAAAAGGATTGATTGTGAAACTGCTCAGGAATTGTAGCCCTGGGAAGGGGACAGGGGTCTCCTAAGAATGCTCTCAGCAAACTACAGCTCCCAGAATTCTTTGGGGGGTAAGCCATGACTGTTTAGAGTGGTATCACAGTGCTTTAAATGCACGGTGCAAATGAGAGCAGAGAGAGAAAGGCAAAACAGTACAATCCTAAACTTCCCAACCAATCACTGCACTCTGCAGGAGAGGAAATCCTGCAGTTTCCATCTCATTAGGAGGTCTGTTCCCTACAATGCAGGAACTGGGCCTTCAGTGCATTGACGCTTACCCTTTGCATCTCCCTCTCATTACAAAATTTTTATTATGGTTTTTACATTACAAAATAGAAAAGGAAAAAAGAAAAAATACAAAATAAAAATAGTTAAAAACAATCAATCCTTTCATTACATTCTTTTTCATTTACTTGTTTCCCGGACCTCCTCGTACCTCCCTTTTTTGTATTCCAGTTCAATTTATTAGCTCAGCAGTTTCTTTCCCTCTTTATTCTACCCAGATCTTTAATCTTAAATTGTTATAACATTAAATTTTTACTTATAAAAAACCATTTTTTCATATTCTTTTATACCATTAGCTAGAAACCACTTAATTTCAATCCAACATCATTCTAACATTCATTAATTTTACAGTATCTCTGTAAATAGTCTTTAAATTTCTTCCAGTCTTCTTCCACTAACTCTTCTCCCTGGTCTCAGATTCTGCCAGTCATTTCCGCCAATTCCATGTAGTCCATCACCTTCATCTGCCTCTCATTACAAGGCAAGCAGGTGCCATCTCTACTACCTTTTCAGCTCCTATTGAAAACCTTATTTCCCCCCCAAAAAAACCTTTTGAGATTTCCCCCCCAGTCTGTACATGTATTGGATTTGAAACTGTTTTCATGCATGCCTTTATTGATTTATTTATTCTTGGGCTGGGTGTTCACTAATACGTGGATGATAGCCATCTCTACTTCTCATTTAAATTGGAACTTCTGCGGGCAGTGAACGTCCTGTGTGAGTATCTGGAGGCGGTTGGAGGATGGATGGTGGTTAATGGATTGAGTCTGAATCCTAAAAAGACAGAAGCACTGTTTCTGGGGGACAGAGAGAGGACAGGTGTGGGGAACTGCCTAGTCCTTAATGGGGTAACTGTGCCCCTGAAAGACCAGGTGCACAGTCTGGGAGTCATTTTGGACTTACAGCTGTCCATGGAAGTGCAGGTTAATTCTGTGTCCAGGGCAGCTGTCTACCAGCTCCATCTGAGCTGTATCTGATTCAGCAAATGTTAGAGCAGGATGGGGAGGGGATTGCCTTTGATTTGACTTGCCATTGCGATGAGATTTGTACACACAATGAAGAAAAAGATGTAGACATTTCAGAGTGAAGTTGTGGCCCAGGAAGATGTAGCTTGGGAACACTTTGGGGTCTGATCTGCTCTGATCAGCTTCACCCAAAGCATTACAAAAGTATTGATTTCTTTCCTGAGGCCTCCTAAACCTTATTGGCAATTTGAATAAGCTAGATAAGCTTTATAACAGCTGAGCTGCTGGACCGAAACAGAGTTCCCTGTAAGAGTTCAGTCCTTCTATTGATTAATTAACAACTTCTGCATACTAATTACCTCTTACAAATACAGATGAACAAACAGAGCAAAAAAAAAAAAAAAGGTTACAGGTATTTCTGACATTCTGTTAGGGGTGGGTTGGAGGCTAGAACTCCTCCATTGGGTAATGGGCTTTAATTAACCTTTTAAATGCAACCATTGGCAGAGAGAGATCTATGTGGAAAGTCAGAGTGGTGGTATGTGTTGGTCACCATCCACAGGAGAGTCATACTGGGACAGGAGAGTTAAACTGGTACAGGCTACAGTAGCAGTAGCTACAGTAGCAGTAGCACCAACATTTGAAGAAAAGGAGGATGAAGATGAAGAGAAAAAGGAAGATGGAAAGAGGGAGAGAGAAGGACAGAGGGAGAATCAGGAAGAGAAAAATTTGGAAGGCACAATAAAAGAAAACCCAGTGTGTTGTCTCAAGGCAGGCTAAGATAGAAGCTTTTAAATAGAAGATTGATCCATGGAACGCGGGTGGCGCTGTGGGTAAAACCTCAGCGCCTAGGACTTGCCGATCGAAAGGTCAGCGGTTCGAATCCCCGCAGCGGGGTGCACTCCCGTTGCTCGGTCCCAGCGCCTGCCAACCTAGCAGTTCGAAAGCACCCCCGGGTGCAAGTAGATAAATAGGGACCGCTTACTAGTGGGAAGGTAAACGGCGTTTCTGTGTGCTGCGCTGGCTCGCCAGATGCAGCTTGTCACGCTGGCCACGTGACCCAGAAGTGTCTGCGGACAGCGCTGGCTCCCGGCCTGTAGAGTGAGATGAGCGCACAACCCTAGAGTCTGTCAAGACTGGCCCGTACGGGCAGGGGTACCTTTACCTTTACCTTTACCTAGATCCATGACAGGGATTCTTTAGGTATGATTCCTCCATTGCAGTGGGTTGGACTAGCTGACCCTGGCATCCCTTCCAAATGTACAATTTTCTGAGTCTGATCTTTCTACGGAGGTGACACCCACTCATTAGTTAGAATAAGGGGACAACCACAGCCAACAAAGCTCACTGGGAGCTTTCTATGGTCCTGAAAGGGTCTGCCTGGATATAGACCTATTTCACCATTTCCAAGTACATTCTACACATTCTTATGACACTGCAGGGATGGGGAATCTCAGGCTCAGGAGCCGAATGCAGCCCTCTATCTGGCCCTTGGGACTCTTCACAGGCCACATCTCCTTAGCCACACCTCCTACTAACCCTGCTTCACACCCTCCTTAATGTTTTTGCCAGGCTGGAGTCATTGAACTCTGATAATGCCATTTATATGCCTTGATAGGAGATAGAGATGGGTGTGCAAGTGTGTGTAAGAACTAGTCTGTGGTTTTGTGTCCAATGATACTCCGACTTTTGATTGTACCCTTTCTGTCACTGGTATGTGGTTCTCAAAAAGTTGTCCACAATGGAAATTGGACCTTTGGCTAGAAAAAGATTCCTCATGCATTCTGATACCCAGCGGTACATTTCCTCCGTATAGTCATAATAGTTGATAGCAGAACTGGGCTGAAATAGAGGAGTACTTTGTACCTGACTGTAACACATGACTTCCTTTTGGTGATCTTTTGCAAGGTACTGCAAAATAGGATGATTATGTTTGCTCACTATGCAGGAGCATATGTCAGGATTGATGGGATGACTGTCACCTCTCTCTTTCGTGCTGTACAACACCAGCAGACAATGCAAATGCCACTATAGCACAACAAGTCAGAGAGCATCTGCTCAGATGACTTTGCAACAGGGAGGCATTCCCACATGCTTCTGCTCTTCAGAGTGACAGCAGTGTAAGAGCTTCATTTGCCCCCAGCCATGTCTCCATGCAGCCAAATATGGTTCTATGACATCACCAATCTGACCAAATGATCTTTGATTTTATGGGAACTTACAGCCCACAAAATGAAGCACAATGAATGAGCCATCATGCCAAATGTATCACCTACTAACAAGGGCAGAGAACAGCAGCTAACATGAGCACAAAAATGGTAAATGGGAAAAGCCACCTCTTTACATGAAAAGCATTCTACCCTAACTGACCAAACTAAATTCTATGAATATATCTAATCCTTTTTTTAAAAGATGCATAAGCTACTGGAATAATACAGGGCCAGTGCAACATTTACTTCTCTCCCAGGAGAATCAGAATAAAACTTTATTTGCGTCAGCCATCAACCATAGCAACAGAAGAACACTGCGATAAACACAAAACAAAATAAAAAAGTTGATTATATAAAACACAGTTTAGGGTCCTGAATTCAGCAGTCAAATAGTGGACCTTATTCTGATTGCCCCAGCTAAAAACCTTGCAACCTTTGCTGTCATCTGCTCCTCTTCATCTGCCAGGAGAAAAGACACTGTGAAAGTGGTTGGGCGATCCAGAATGGACAATAAAAGAGGGCTGATAATATCGTTCCTCAGGTCTTCATAAAGAGTGTATACGCCACTGATTCGGTGCTGCCATCTTTGCAGGGACATAAGCGTTTTTGATGTGGAGCCTGAAAACAGTTGAACAAGGTTTTCTTTGGTTGCTTCATCCACCACTTGGATTGTTTTTTGTTGTTGTTGTTTTTAAAGAAAAGTCTGAAGCTGGCAGCTCCTTTGTTAGTTGCTTGTTGCTGGGACAGAGAATGGCCCAGTGGAATCTGGAAATATATTGTCCACTTCTAAGAGCAGAAGATTTTGTAGCACACTGAGAACCGACTTTCTACTGCAAGTTCTAGTTCTTAAAAAAAGAATACCCAGCACTGGCTTTACACCACACATGAAACAGAATGGGACTGAAACTGCCTTGGTCACACTGGTCAATGATCTCCGGCAGGCTAGGGACAAAGGAGAAAGCTGTTTCCTAGTTCTGCTGGATCTCTCAGTGGCCTTTGATACCATCAACCATAACATCCTTCTGGACTGTCTGGGGGAGCTGGAAGCTGGGGAAACTGTTATACAATGTCTCTGCTCCTTCCTCCTGGGCAATGTCCAGAAAGTGGTGATAGGGGAAGAGTGTTCAGACCCCTGGGCTCTCACTTGTGAGATGCCTCAGGGTTCAGTCCTCTTCCCCCATGCTTTTTAACATTTATATGAAGGCACTGGGAGAGATCATCAGGGGGTTTGGGGTGGGTGTTCATCAGTATGCTGATGATACCCAGTTCTACCTTTCTTTTAAATCAGAACCAGTGAAGGTGGTGAAGGTCCTGTGTGAGTGTCTGGAAATGGTTGGAGGATGGATGGCGGCTAACAGATTAAGGCTGAATCCTGACAAGACAGAAGTACTGTTTTTGGGGGACAGGGAGCGGGCTGATGTGGAGGACTCCCTGGTCCTGAATGGGGTAACTGTGCCCCTGAAAGACCAGGTGCACAGCCTGGGAGTCATTTTGGACTCACAGCTGTCCATGGAGGTGCAGGTTAATTCTGTGTCCAGGACAGCTGTCTACCAGCTCCATCTGGTACACAGGCTGAGATCCTATCTGCCTGCAGACTGTCTCGCCAGAGTGGTGCATGCTCTAGTTATCTTCTGCTTGGACTACTGCAATTCACTCTGTGTGGGGCTACCTTTGAAGGTGAACCGGAAACTACAACTAATCCAGAATGTGGCAGCAAGACTGGTGACTGGGAGTGGCTGCTTTGGTTACAGAACTACTTGTAGTTGGAGAATTGAGATTGTGGGGTGTGTGTGTGTGTGTGTGTGTGTGTGTGTGTGTGTGTGTGTGTAATCCACTTTTGACTAGTGGACTGGATCAAGATGTAGGCTGGATCAAAACTTGGCCAGCCCTGTCGGCCACTGATGTGAAATGACCTCAGGTGGACCTGATCCCACTGGGCAACAGCAGGGTTTTCATTAGGTGGAGAATTTAAACAGTGCCAATGCAAGACCCATTCCAAAGGAACAATTGGGGAGTGCATGCTAAGCTGTGCATTTAGGATTCTTGGAAGCTGCCAAGTGGAACTGATCCCAATGGGGCTCACTTTCAGCGGGAAGCAGCTTCACTTGGCAGCTCTGATCAGGAGTTCAAGTGGAACTGATCCCAACAAATCTTGCATTGGGGGCTGAATTTAATTTCAGCACTGGGTGTCATCACCACAGCTTTGGGCATGGATTGACTCCACTCAGGAATTCACCTTGAGATCTCCCAAGTAGAGCCAAGCCAGCTGGGTTGGATTAGATGTAAAATTTAAACAGCCCTGAATGCAAAGGAATGATTGAAAGCACACTCTAAGGCTCCAATAGTTCCTTTGCAGCTATGGCTTGACTCAGGTAACAGCTTCACTCTATTCTGCTTTGGTCCCCACCTGGGATCATGTGTCCAGTTCTAGTCACCGCAGTTTGAGATTATTGACAAGCTGGAATGTGTGCAGAGGAGGGTGACCAAGATGGCCAAGGGTCTGGAAACCAAGCCTGATGAGGAATGCTTGAGGGAATTGGGTATGTTTAAACTGCAGAAGTGAAGACTGAGAGGTGATCTAGTCTGAGAGGTGATATGATACCTGAAGGGCTGCTCCGTGGAAGATGGAGCAAGTTTGTTTCCTGCTGCTCTGGAGGATAGGACCCAAACCAATGGATTCAAATTACAAGGAAAGAGATTGTGACTAGGCATTAAGAAGAACATTCTGATGAGTAAGAATTGGTTGAAAGTGGAGTGCACTACTTGGGAAGGGAGCAGACTCTCCTTCATTGGAGATTTTTCAACACAGATCGAATGGCCATCTGTTTGATTCCTTAGCTGTTGTTTCTGCATTGCAGGAAGTTGGACTAGCTGACCATCAGGGTACCTTCCAATGGTATGATTATGTGATTCAACATAAGACAGCTTCCTATGTCCCGATATTATTAAACTAGCATGTATCTGCATAGTCCCATCTCAAGATCTGCTTCTTAATCCCCTCTCGGAGCACTGAGCTCTCATTTTTGCAATGTAATGCAATGAAGTAGAGGCTAACCTTCCCTGACCATCCACCCAAATGAGATATGCTTATCAGCTCTGTATGGCTAATTGGGTGGCTAAGGTTGAGAAAGTGGCTTGCCTTAAAACCAGCTAGTGGGTTCCGAGGTCGCGGTGAGATTCATCTTGTACCAGAAGCTTCCCAGTTGCCACTCTTGATTGCTCTGCTGCATCGGCCATTGAATCCAGCCCTGCGTCTGATGATCAGTGACTCTGTAATGAATTCTGGAGGATTCCTAGCACTTTGTAGGAAGCCAGAGTGCACTATCTTACAAAGCACTTTCTGTGCTGAAGAAGCAATTTGTGGCCTTGCTGTGTGTTGAAAGATTTTTGCTCTCTCTTTAGTTTTAATACACATCTCTCCAGACTTTAGCTGGGAAGGAGAGAGAGAGAGAGAGAGAGAGAGAGAGAGAGAGAGAGAGAGAGACTCTGACCCTTCCTTCGCAGAAAAAGAAAAATCCAATACTTTGGATAGATTTATGCAATATTTTCCTCCTTCCATTGTCTCCTTGTCACAAACTAATTGTATTCCTTGCATGATCCCATTCATCCCGCCAGGGTCTCTCTCTCTCTCTCCCTCTCCCCTCTATCTCCAGGTCTTTACTGCCTTGTAGCTTTATACAGCAAGCTCAAAGCACGGCAGAGATTGGCTTGATAATCTGCCCACAGAAGTCAAGAGAAAATTGAATGCCGCACAAGGGGAGGGAGAAAGAGAGAGGGTGGAAGGCAGTGGGGAGAGAGAAAGCAGCTCTTGTCAAGAACACGGAATCTAGAAGGAAGTAATTTTTCTCCCTTGGTTCTGGTTGGATGTTGTTGTTTAGGTTTTCAACGAGACGCAAAATCATTCCCCCCCCCCCGCAGCTGGATCAGCAGCAAATTGGGAGAGGAAGGAATGGCAATGGAGGTCTGAGAGGGGGAGAGGAGATGGAAAGCAATCACCTGTTGAATGTTTGGTAGGGTGGCAAACTATTTAGTGGTGGAGATGTTAACTGGCATTTCTAAACAATTACTCTGTGTGTGTCAAAGAGAGAGGAGGGAGGGAAGGGTCACATTCACACAATACATTTAAGGTACCATGATACAACTTTAAACAGTTATGGCTTCCCCCAAAGCATTTGGAGTACTGTAGTTCAAAATTGGTTCAAAATTGGGAAAGGAGTACGACAAGGCTGTATATTGTCTCCCTGTTTATTTAACTTATATGCAGAATTCATCATGCAAAAGGCTGGGCTGGATGAATCCCAAGCCAGAATTAAGATTGCCAGAAGAAATATCAGCAACCTCAGATATACAGATGACACAGCCTTGATGGCAGAAAGTGAGGAGGAATTTAAGAACCTTTTAATGAGTGTGAAAGAGGAGAGTGCAAAATATGGTCTGAAGCTCAACATTAAAAAAAAGTAAGATCATAGCCACTGCTCCCATCACCTCCTGGCAAATAGAAGGGGAAGAAACAGAGGCAGTGAGAGATTTTACTTTCTTGGATTCCATGATCACTGCAGATGATGATCACTGAAGAATTGATGCTTTTGAATTATGGTGCTGGAGGAGACTCTTGAGAGTCCCATGGACTGCAAGAAGATCAAACCTATCCATTATTAAGGAAATCAGCCCTGAGTGCTCACTGGAAGGACAGATTGTGAAGCTGAGGCTCCAATACTTTGGCCACCTCATGAGAAGAGAAGACTCCCTGGAAAAGACCCTGATGTTGGGAAAGATGGAGGGCACAAGGAGAAGGGGACGACAGAGTACGAGATGGTTGGACAGTGTTCTCTAAGCTATGAACATGAGTTTGACCAAGCTGTGGGAGGCAGTGGAAGACAGGAGTGCCTGGCATGCTCTGGTCCATGGGGTCACGAAGAATCAGACACGAGAAAACAACAAGTTCATTAAAGATACTGAGAGTTGTCAGGAAACCCCTCAATAAGCTGCAGTAATCAGAGTGATTTAACAGCTGATCCCTCTTTCCATATCTATGAGATGGCGGAGGGCACTGATTGGAGCAGGTTCAAGCTCCCTTTCTCATTTGTAATCTCCATCTCCGCTTGGTTGGAGAAGTTTATTTGTTTGCTTTTGGTGAACTCTGATCCTGAGATGTCTGAACTTCTTACAATAGAATTTGACATGGCAAGAAAGCCACTGAATGAATAAGGATGACTGTGATTGGCAGATGTGTGCAGATGTTCAGCAAATTGCATAAAGGTTAGGTGCAGCGATACAGCCGACATGATTCTGTTCCTCCACCTTCACACGCTTGTTGCAATGGAAGACTAGGACCTGAATCGACAAGGCAATTTTGCAAATTTCCTTTTCTCTTTTGGTGACATATTTTGGTCCTTCGTCACCAGTTGATCCCTTTTCCTATAGCAAAGCTATCTTGACGTTACTGATCTCTGTCTGTAGGCTTTCAGATATTCACACTACTCCATACATTTACACTGACATAACAGACATATAGGTGTTAGTGCTCTGTGGTGTTTCATTGACTGTTTCTATAGCAATTAGTATCAAAATGTGAAGCTATGTGGGATTATCAGATCCTGCTAGCAAGTAGGATCTGCTTTCTGTATTTCCCCCCCCCATGCTGTTCAACCACCACACAAAACAAAATAGCGGAGTGAAATCACCTGGTGAATTGGGGGGGGGGGTTATTGGGGAGAGTGAGGTACCAGCCACGATCTGATGACATCTATCTTTATTGTATCCAAATAACGACAGTGGATTCTCTTAACAAGTGCCTGGAATTAGCAGTGGGCTGGATGGGGGCAAATAAACTGTTACTGTATCTCAATCTACTCAAGATGGAGATGTTGATGGCGGGGAAAGCAGCGGACCAGGAAGTTTGGGTTTGCTTTTTGCCCCAGGGCTGCCTTTTCTCTTAAACATTGGATACACTAAAACCAAGATCCTGCTCTTCTCCTTTAAAGCCTTATGTCAGAGGTGGGAAACCTCAGTTCTGGAGGCCAAATGTGGCCTCCAGTTCTCTTCATCTGGTCCTCTATGAGTAGCGCTGCTGTGCACCTCGACTGTCCTTGTCTGCCTGGAATGTGCCCTTGAACTCTGATAATGCTTCTCACTTGTATGGAGGGTAGAGGGTAGAGAAAGGTGTGCAGAAGCCAGCCTACTGCACAAAGGTAGCATTTGCATCTGTTGCTCCATCTAAGTGTTTCTCTGCCCCTGACCATTGCTGCCATGTGGCCCTCAGAAGATTGCCTAGCAGGGAATGTGGCCCCCAGGCTGAAAAAAACTTCCCTGATTATATCATATATACCAGGGTTTCCCAGACTGGGGTTTCCAGCTGTTTATAGACTACAGCTCCCATCATTCCTAGCTGGCAGGACCAGTAGTCAGGGATGATGGGAATTGTAGTTCAAAAACAGGCTTTGGGAAACTCTGATATATACTAACAGAAAACTCAATCATCCAAATGCTCCTCCTGGTGTAGCCAAAATAGCACCATCCTTGCCCCTAGGGGAGGCATCACCAGAAGCTGATTTATATATATTTTTTAAATGTCAGGCTGGCGAGTTGCTTTACAGATCCAGCTTAGATGGACAGGCTGAGTAGAAATGGATGAAGTGATTAATTACACCCATATCCACGTATCCAGAAATCTAAAGGTCCCTGCACTACACAGGTTCTCCATCAGAAATCTGGGGATTTTGCTGAAGTTGTTTGAAAAGTCATGAAGCAGAGCGGGGTGGGGTGAGTAGCCATGTGTGGGGGAACAATATGCTTTCCTTCGCCTCTTTGAACCTTAAGGACACAGGGTTACTCTGGCAACCCAGACAAAACCATCGATCGGCCTGGAGATCCAAGCAAACTGACCCAGAATTTGAAGAAAGAACAAGACATTTGCTGAACAGAGGGATATGACAGTTTATTGACTTCCCTGCTGCTGTTTTAATTACAAATTTCAAATGCGCTCACCGCTGCCGAGGCAGCGCTGGAGAAAGGTGTCAGGTTCAGACCTCAAGAGATTAATGCCTCTGTCCAGAGAGGTTAGAAGTGGCGTGGGAGCAAGGCACTCTCATTATCTGTGCACTCCTAATGCACCTTGGTGCCGTGGGCTGGCCCAGTCAGGAGGACGCAGGTGGAAGGTTGGCCAAGGACTCAGGAGGGGGCTCCAGTAAGATAAGGCGGCCTCCATTGGGAGTGGGGAAATCTGCTAGTGAGGATTGGAAGGGGGCCTTCTTCAACCTGTCCTCTCACCTTATCCGTCCCTGCAGCAGGAGCCAAGGGCTCTACCCTTCCATCTCCGCCTTTCTCTCTAGACTCACTGACACACCCACTCCAGCATTGTTGGATATGGGGAGTAGCTTCGTCTGCCAAGAAGAGGATGTTTCACGGGCTCCAGCTGCCTCACAGAAGCCACACACACACACACACACACACACAGAGAGAGAGAGAGAGAGAGAGAGAGAGAGAGAGAGAGAGAGAGACCCATTGCCTAGGTCTAGGAGGAGTCAGACCACCAGGAGGTTGCAGAAACGCTCACAGGTGTAGGAAAAACCCACCCCATCCCTATAAACAAATAAGCAGGAAGTTTGCTGGCATCAGATCAACTTTTAGGGCTTCTAGCCAGCTTTGTGTAGTTGTGTATAGGATTAGCTGTATGAGAGTGGGTGTTGTATGAGCTTTGTTTGCATTTATTTATCAAGCTGTGATTTATTTTACATTCACAGCCTTCTACCTGGCATTGCTTGGAAATGCTAAGAAACCAGAAAATCAGTGCAGTTTTGAAAGGCTCAGACCACCATCTTCATTCAAAATGGTTTCCAAGTACATGCACAGATAGAAGAAAATGTGCCCCTCAATCTCATGAAAAAGTTGTTACGGCATCACTGGATGATTTCAATGTATCCATTCCTTTAACTTTTTGTATCTTATTTTTTTAAAAAAAACCTTTTGTATATTATTATTATTAATTTATTTATTTTTAT
The DNA here is from genome assembly GCF_964188315.1 of Podarcis muralis. Lineage (NCBI taxonomy): Eukaryota > Metazoa > Chordata > Lepidosauria > Squamata > Lacertidae > Podarcis > Podarcis muralis. Next base: position 27,094,983 of record NC_135669.1, read on the forward strand.
TATTTGTTGTTAGCCACCCAGAAAACTTTCTATGTTATGGAGTAGAATACAAATGCCAAAAGCAAACTAGTAAATAGTCCAAGGTTTTACATGCAGTGAGGTGTTTTTCATGCATGAGCTTTCCCTCCCCGAGACTGTATTTTTAATTTCCCCTTTAAAGCTAATTTCCAGCTATTCAAACCATCTCTGTTTCAAATGTATATCCCCTGGAATTGTGCATATTAACAGCACCGCTAAAATAATTCAGAGCCATCTGTGCTTTATATATATTCAAGTACAGCAAAAGGGTGGTGGGAGGGGGGGACCTCTTTTTTCCACCCTTCAAAAATAAAAGAACCCTCCATGACAAGTTACTGCTTCTTCTCTGACATATTCCAAGGTGTTACTTAAATAGTGAGAGGCCAGGGCACATAAACGCATGGAACCTCAGCCTTCTGTTCTGAAAAAGGATTGCCAGGTCCTCAAGAGCACAAAGAACTGAGATAATCACCTCTTTGACTTTACCTGCCCTGTTGAGAAAGAGCGTTGACTCAGCCCACTGACTGGGCTGTTCTCCATCACTTCCTTCCCATCTCAGAGCAGAGGGTTTCACCTCATTATTTGGTGTGGATCAGTTCTTGTGTTTGCTGGGGAAAGAAGAGGGGATGCTTATCTCTCAGTTGAGCAAATCTTTCAAGGCATCAAGGTGGCCCGGGAGCAGGGGAGGAGGAGGAAGAATTTGGTTCAGGTCATATTTTAATGCAAACCCCCTAACTGATTTGCAGTTCAGGAAACAGTGAGTAATATCCACTCTGTCCCATCCCTGCAACGATTTCCATTTGTGCATCCCCCCCTTCTCTCCCCTTGCACCCTCTCCAAATATGCTCTGAAGGATTGAGAAAACCCCTAGAACAGATTGAGGGAACATATGTAGGAAGAATCCCATTCCACCAACATAATTTGTCACCCTGATGGGGTGAGTTACTCAGCGCTACTACTTTGGTACAACCCAGTATGCAAACAGCTCTATATCCATTTGGAACTGATAGTTCTCTGTATGGTGCAGTTCTCCAACCAAATAACTGTACAGGAAAAAGTATGTATTAGTGAAAATAGCATGCAAATAGGCACTGTGTTAGAATGAATTGCTTGCAAAAATGTGTAGGAAAAGTGTGCTCTAAAGCACTGATGGATTTTTGTATGGACTTTTTTTGTCTTTGTTTTTTAAAAATGCAAACTGATGCAGGGATGTGGAGAACTGAATTTAAGAGCAACTGGAATCAATGGATTCATCCACCCCTAGACAAATGCACATAAAAATGAAGTCCAGCATTGGTTGGGTTTGTCACAATCCATTATATATTTGGAGCCTTTGGAATCAGGTACAGTGGTACCTCTGGTTGTGAATGGGATCCGTTCTGGAGGCCCGTTCACAACATGAAAAGAGCACAACCCACAGCAGCACGTCTGTGCATGCATGGGTTGCGGTTCGCTGCTTCTGTGCATGTGTGTGACATCATTTTGCACTTCTGCGCATGCGTGAGCGGCAAAACCCGGAAGTAACCCTTTCTGGTACTTCCGGGTCACTGCGGGACATAACCTGAAAGAATGTAACATGAAGCGAATGTAACATGAGGTATGACTGTACAGTGAACAGTAATGTCTACATCCTATACTTGACCAGTTCTTGCACTGACTACACTACGAATGGGAATCGAAGGACTGGGAAGGGTAGGAGAAGATCTCCATTATAAAGCTCTCCTGCTTTTGGACAAAACTATCTACCTTCTTCCTTTATACAAACAATAGTCTCAAGAGGAGAAGTTCAAGTGACTCCTTGCCAAGGCTTAGCTGTGCGTAGTTTTCTTCAGTGAGTCAGGAACTATGGGGAAAGTTAGGAGTTAGAGCTGAGCTGTAAGTTAGAAGTGAAGATCCATGAGAATGCCAGAAATCAAGGCAGAAGAACCACCAAGTATATAGAGTCCCAGGGCACTTTGGAAGACCTTGCTGGTCAAACAAGGCTCTCATACTCTTTCTCATCTAGGAGGATCCCATGATCAACCTTGGTGAGGGGAGATGCTCTGGGGCCTGGGCTACATTCCTGAAAAGCTACCACTGGCAGTTCAGTGGCTTATCACAGGCTAAGGGGGCAGATGCACCTGATCTCAGCTACTTCTGACACCTCCTCTCAAGCATAGTCCAAAAATGCAGGCAACTATGTTTACCCATTATGTTACACACACACACACACACACACACAGAGAGAGAGAGAGAGAGAGAGAGAGAGAGAGAGAGAGAGTACATAGGAGGGTGTGCATTAGGTGAGCACTGACTAAGATTTGGTTTCATCTCTAAATAAGGGCTTCAGGAAACAGCCTCTCTTGCTCTGAGATGCTATGTAGGTTGCCTCATTTGGCTCAGGCTCCATCCAAGGTGGCCTCATTTCTTTCCCCTGCTCCATTCGCTATTGGGGACTCTCTTTTTTATGGATTCAGTGGTCTGAGGTTCAGAGGTCTGAGGTTCTGGTGGTCTTTGGTTGCTGGACTCAAGCTCAAAGTCAGGTCCCAGATTCAGTGTTTCTTTGAGTGGTGCTACTGAAATAGATGGCCCTTCTTCCTCCAAGTCACTGCCCAAGACACTACTGGTAGTTTGGGTCATGACACCCTCCCATAGATTCCTTCATTGCAAGAAAATACTGTTAAAATACTAGTTAAAATACTGTTAACTAGGGATGAAAAGGTCTCCATTTCCCCCTTCCTAATTTGTTTCATTATTTGCACGTTGAATACAATTCGATTGCTATAATGAGTATCACAGTGAAATCTCCATGGTATGTATGTGTGTGTGGCTCTTCTATCTATCTATCTATTTATCTATCTATCAATATATTGGCATCTGTTAACAATTCACCATTGTTGAAATGCTGGCCAGGAGACCAGGGTTCCTGCTGCTACAGAAACTGGTGGAAACAATAGAATCTCTAACGTCAAATAATTCCACTCCCACCTTTTGCTGATCTCATCTAATGTGATAACACTCATGATAAATAAAAACTGAGTTTTTAAATAAAAGATTTGGACCCAGGTGTTCAGACTGGAGAGAGCACTTTAATTGGGTGACTCATTGATTAGACAAAAATGGAATTGGAAAACCTATTAGATTAAAAACAATGCATCTCATTTTCTTTCTGGCCTGTTTTCAGCCTTCCTTAGTATCTCTGTAGCTTAGAAAGGAGAAAAAGTCTTGGAGAAGGTCAGGGATGTCTCTCCCCCCTTTGATCACCTCTAATTCTTAAACTGATGGTAGGGCACGTATTCCTTCATAAAAGCTCTCATCATTTTTTAATGGCAGTAGAGCTGAGATGCAAAATTGTTCAGATAACCGTTTAATTTATTCAGATTCAAACAGTAAAAAAACTATATAAAAAGTTAAAATCAGAAACCAGCTAACTATTTTGGTAGGGTATATTCTTAATTGCCTGCATAGATCTGGTGGAATCAGCAGGTATTTAAAAGTTGGAACAGAAGGCACTTGCTTAATTTTCAGTGGCAGATAGTTTCACAGGCCAGGGCTGATGAAACTAAAGGTTCAGTTTATTCTTGATGTCTCACCAACTCAGGGAATGACCAAGGATGTTCCTGCAGATGATCTCAGTGATTGAGAGCTGGGATAGAATATTATTATTAGTAGTAGTAGTAGTAGTAGTAGTATTAGTATTAATAAAAAAGAATTATTTATTCCCTGCCCTCCCCGGCGAAGACCGGGCTCAGGGAGGCTAACATCAGGTATAAAAACAATTGATTAAAATACAACTTAAAAACAGGATTAAAATACAACTTAAAATGCAGCTTCATTTCAGTGGAAGTCCAGATCAAAAACTGTTTGGGGGGAGAAAACGTCAAATATTCACCAAGGCCAACTATCCAAACTGGTCCTACATAGGCCAGAAAAAAGCCAGGAAGTCCCCAAATAGGGGTTCCATCACAGAAGGAAAAGGAAAGAGGGGGAGGGGATCAGGCTGATTCCAAGCCAAAGGCCAGGTGGAACAATTCTGTCTTACAGGCCCTGTGGGAAGAAATCAGATCCCACAGGGCCCTGGTCACATGAGACAGAGGGTTCCACCAGGTCGGAGCCAGTGCTGAAAAGGTTCTGGCCCTGGTTGTGGCTAATCTGACTTCCTTAGGGACTGGGACCTCTAGAGTGTTGCTATTTATGGACCTTAAGGTCCTCCACGGGGCATACCAGGAGAGGCGGTCCCATAGGTACGAGGGTCCTAGGCCACAAAGGGCTTTAAAGGTCAAAACCAGACCTTAAACCTGACCCTGTACTCCACCGGGAGCCAGTGCAGCTGGAAAAGCACTGGGTGAATGTCGTCCCGCAGCGAGGACCCTGTAAGGAGCCTCGCCGCGGCATTCTGCACCTGCTGGAGTTTCTGGGACAACTTCAAGGGCAGCCTTGCATAGAGCGAGTTACAGTAGTCAAGCCTGGAGATGACTGTCGCATGGATCACTGTGGCTAGATCAGGGAGGGAAAGGTAAGGGACCAACTGTTTGACCTCAGAACATTGCGGAGATGGAAAAATGCCACCTTTGCAGTGGCTGCAACCTGCACCTCCATGGAGAGGGATGAGTCAAAGGTTACACCCAAACTCTTGACAGAAGGCACTGGCACAAGTTGAGCCCCTGCAAGAGATGGGAGTTGGCCCCCCAACCACATGCCATCCCGACCCAGCCAGAGGACCTCTGTCTTTGAAGGGTTTAACTTCAACCGGCTCCCATGCAGCCATCCAGCCACAGCTTCCAGACATCTGGTTAGTGTGTCCAGGACCGACTCAGGATGGCCGTCCATCAACAGATAGAGCTGGGTGTCATTAGTATATTGATGATAACCCAGCCCGAAACTCCAGACAACCTGGGCAAGGGGGCGCATAAAGATGTTAAAAAGCATCAGGGAAAGGATTGTACCCTGCGGCACTCTACAGACCAAGGGGTGCCGTGACAACATCTCCTTCCCTAGTGTCCTGACCTGAGATAAAGGAATGCAGCCATTGTTGGACTGTGCCCTGAATCCCCATGTCGGCAAGGCGGTGGTCCAAAAGATTGTGATCAACCATGTTGAACGCTGCTGACAAGTCTAAAAGAATCAGCAGTCCTGACCCGCCTTAGTCCAGTTGTCTACGGAGATCATCTGTTAGGGCTACCAGAGCCATCTCGGTCCCATAACCAGGGTGAAAGCCGGACTGGAATGGATCCAAAGCTGATGTTTCCTCCACAAACCTACCAAGCTGTTCAGCAACTGCTCTCTCAGTTACCTTACCCAGGTACGAAAGATTTGAAACCGGGCGGTAATTGGACAGATCTAAAGGATCTAACGATGTTTTCTTTAAGAGCGGACACAACACTGCTTCCTTCAGGTCCCCTGGGAATGTCTCTGTGCCAAGGAACAAGTTGATGATCTCACCCAGGGGGACCCGCACCTCATCTGGGCACACTCTAATCAAGAAGAGTTCTGGCAATCCCTGAGGTACCCTGGACCTAAGTAGTTCAGGACTTCGTAAATTAATACACAAACCATGAACATGGCTTGATAGTAAGTGGGCAGCCAATATAGCTGTTTTAACAATGGTCTCACCCAGAAACTCCCCTCAAGCAATCTGGCCTCTGCATTCTGCACCAGCTGGATCTTCCAAACCAGACCCCAAGGGCACACATAAGGTCCTATGTTCCTGGGCCATAACCATTGTCACACTTCTATCTTTTAGGCCACTTAAATACAGGCCCATCATCAAGAACACTCACCAGATGAAGACAAGTTAAGTATCCTTTCTTGCAGCAAATCAACCCAGCCTCTCTCAGTGAGCCGCTGTGTATTTCAGACTCCGAAGGCTGCAGTCCTTCTTGGAAAGGGAGAGAGAGTGTGATGTACCATGAAAAAGAGGCAGGCTGGTGTGTGTGGTTTCCCCCCCTCTTTGGCTGTTGATTCTGTTGCCTGCCAAATGATGAAGTTTGTTATTGTGGGCCGGCAGGCCCAATGGAGATAATTACCACCCGACAAGATCTGGAAATGGTATCTGCTTGTGCATTGGTGGCTGTTGTTGCTGCTCAATCCTCTCCCCCCTCCCTCTGCTCCTGAACAGAATTCAGAAAGACCGTGGGCTTTCTCAATGGCTTGGCAAGAGCTTGGCGTTTTGTCTCGATGTTATCTTGCCAGCCTAGGCAGGAGGCAGAGCTGGTTGGTGTGCCATGTCCCACACATCACAGCCACAGTTTGTAACTGGGGAGGGAGAGGGAGGGAATGCCTCTGGAATTGGACAACGGGGCCCACACTGAGGCCTCGTCCTATTGCTTGGCAACCACCTTGCAAAGAGGGACAAAACAGAACAGATCCTAGCAAGGCTCCTCCCAACCGATCGCTTAGAATTGTGAAGGGGTAAATTAAATGCATTCATCTCCATGCATGTTGAAATTGAGCATTTTCACTCTGTGACAATCAGGCTAATTTACTTTAATAATAAATGGAAAGTAACTCTTTTTCTTTGCTTTTCTTTTTGCTGAATGGCAATCAGAGGTGGACCAAGGCTCCACAGATTTCACCGTCTCTAATTCCTTCTAAAAATAAAGCACTGTAATTCACCATACTAATGGAGGAGAGGGGTGGAGAAGTAGGAAGACGTGTGGGACCTTGGGAACCCATGGAACCTGTTGCTTAAGGTTTTTCCATGGTGTTATGTACTCATGTTCTCACCCTGGGCCAGCAGGGGGATACTGTAGATAGTTGTGCAAATGAAGGATCGAAAGTGACGTTCTGTGATTGGATAGTTTGTATGCAAATGAAGGATCGAAAAGTGACGTTCTGTGATTGGATAGTTTTAGAAAGTTGCAACAGTTACAATTGTTCTGGAGTTCTATATAAGCAGGCTGACTGAGCTCCTCAGTTAGTTCTGTTCTGGCATCTGAATAAAGAAGAGCTGTTTGAAGAATTGCTGTGTCGTCTGATATGTTCACCCACAACTTAACACATGGTCCCTGTTCCATTTGTTGGTCACACTAGCATGTGACAGAATGTGCAAAAAGCCAGAGCCAATAATAGGCAGAGCTAATGGGGGCAGGTTACAGCAACATAAAAAGACAATATTCAGATCAATTGAAACAATTTACAATCACAAGAAGAGGGTGGGTCCTGAACACATGTATTTCAGGTGTCTCTTAATAAACACATGTTTAGCATGCCATTTTAACTAACATGCCCATTTCTGCAAGCAATGTTTTGAATAAAATGCATCTTTGTACATTATTCCCGCTCACAGATGCATTTTTGGACACACTGGTTGGAGAACTGCATTGCAAAATCCCAAGAAGTCTGAATTTCGAAGAGCAATCTCTGGTGCCAAATCCATTTACCAATCCCTCGTGAATCATTTCCTCCAAATCTATTGTTGAGTGATGGTGCAAACAATCTGAAGGAGGTTTCTGTTCTGTCCAAGTTGTTGAGGCACAGGTGTGTGTGTGTGTTATTCTTTCTCACATCATATTCCTGGATAGCGACTGCTTTCTAATGAGATTTGTGTATATGGTGGAGCATTTTCCCTCCTGCTGCCCCAAGGTACATTGGTTAGATTTCAGGATGTCTCTTGAGGCTCACAGGGGATGAATCCAGCTTGTTGCTGGTGTGCTTTTGTTAATCACAGCTATTTCAGATGGATGGTGGAGGTGTTTTTGTTCTTGTTGCTTTGTTTTAGCAGCAGGTGAGTCCCTTTTCTCTGGTGCTATTATCATTATATATTTATTTATACCCCACCTTATTCCTTGACACGGTACATGCACAGCATGTTCTCTAAGCTGTGCCTACGAGCCTGTAATAGATAGCTCATTAAAAGAAGGAAGTTGAGGGATCAGAGAAGCCCCCCCCCTTTCTCTCTCTGCCTTGAGTGGGCAACCATTTTGCCCCTAAGAATTACATCCAGCTGTGAATGGGCATTCTGGAGCCACATGGCAGTGGGTGTGGCCTGACCGGGGGGGGAGGCATGTGCACACACACACAAATAAACTGTGTGTTGGCCACGTAAGGGGAATTCTCTTTGGGGGATCAATATGGAGGGTCACACCCAATTCCCAATTGGCCCGACTTTATTCAGTAAAGCATTACAGGACAGAGTCTAAGGGATCTGTGAGACATTAGGACGCACTCCATATAGGAAAGGTATCTTAGCTGTTCATCCTCTGGCCAACCACCTCCTCTCACACTCCATCACTTCACCATCTCTTCATCCAGACACAGTCCTTGTAGATCTGGAAGGGACCCCAAAGAGCATCTAGTCCAACCTCCTGCAATTCAGGAATCTCAGCTAAAGCATCCATGACAGATGGCCATCCAACCTCTGAGGAGGGCAACCAAGATGATCAAGAGTCTAGAAACCAAGCCTTATGAGGAATGGTTGAAGGAACTGGGGAAAGAGGACCCTGAGGGGAGATATGATACCCATCTTCGTAGGCAACTTTACTCAACCCATTTTCACTTGCCTACCAGAACCTTCCCGGTACATACAAATGGAGTTGTTTTTGCACTCTAACAGCCAACTGTTAGGTTCCCCCTCAACTGGTTCTTATCAGCTTTGTAGTCAGGCCGCACCCTTGAGTACGTTACACTGGTCTCACCAATACAGTAGTACCTCGGGTTACAGACACTTCAGGTTACAGACGCCTCAGGTTACAGATTCCGCTAACCCAGAAATAGTACCTCGGGTTAAGAACTTTGCTTCAGGATGAGAACAGAAATCACACGGTGGTGGTGCAGTGGCAGCAGGAGGCCCCATTATCTAAAGTGGCACCTCAGGTTAAGAACAGTTTCAGGTTAAGAACAGACCTCCGAAACGAATTAAGTTCTTAACCAGAGGTACCACTGTAATGAGGTTCACAGAAATGGCACATCAAGACTGGAATTACTTAAAAGAGTTCTCCATAGTCTGATCATGCTGAGTCTGAGTCAACGTGGAAGAGTGACTAAACCCATAAAGAAACACCTGCCCTGCCCTGCCCTCTCCTCCAGCCCTAGGAGCCTTCACAAAGGGAGCTGCCTAATGGATAACTTTGACTTGACCTATTAGTAAGCTGTATGCTTACTTGAATGTTTAGATATGTTAAACGAACTTTTAATTGTTGCTCATTAATGTTTTTAGTGTTATGGCGCAGTGATATTATATGCCTAATTGTTTGTCGTTATTGTATTGCTGTATTTAGACTTTCATTTTTTGAGAACCGCTTCACAGATTTACTTGGGGAAAATGTGGTATATAAACAAATGAATAAAGACCCCCTCACACACATTCACATTCATCCATATGCACAAACATACATACCCATAGAGAGCATATAAATGGGGAAGGTGGTTCCTGGGTCTGGACTTGTGGTCCATCTACCTGAAAGAGAACCTCTTTCTTTACTGACCAGCCCATGATTTGATATCCACTAGGGAGGTCCTCTTGGTTGTTATGCTGTAAATGGAGGTCTGCTTGGCTGGAACCCAGAACAGGGCCTTCTCAGCACTGGCCCCCTGGCTCTGGAACACTCTCCCCCATGAAATCAAGGAGGCCTCTGTGGTAAGTGGGCTCTGTCATCCAGTATTTCCTTATTTCATCAGACCTTTGAACATCAACAGTGACTTACAATATGGATTCTCCTCAGATAAAGGATGTGCTTATAATTTTCATTGAGATTCCATTGATTTGTGTAATTTCTGCTGCATATTTTTGCATGTTGTAACTTCCCCTGACACCATGAGATGAAGGGCAGGATGTCCATTTTAAAGGAATAAAGGAATAAAAGCTCAGAGGGGATTTCATTCCTCTTTTTAGGTATCATGGTCAGGTTGACACCTGGGCAGGTGAGATGTTTTCAAGGAAAGCTGCTTTGATAAAGGGCTAGGTCAAATATTTCCCTCTCCCACATTCCCAGGATTCTTGAGGAAGAGGGACTGACTGTGATTCCACTGTGTGAACTGTAGCTCTGTGAGGGGAATAGAGGTGTCTCCTAGCAACTTGCAGCACCCTTAATTTCATTTCATTTCACTTTTAATTTGTATACCACTTTTCTGTATTACTATACACAAGGCAGTTTACAAGGTGAAGAAACAACAAAGATCATGCACACCTTATAACAATCTGATCCAATACAAACATGTCATCATAAAAGCAGAACTTTAAAATAAACAACCAATATCAAATAAAGTAATATCCAATCATCCATTAGAATGTAATAAGTACACATTAAAATTAAATATCAGCAAATAATAATTCAACAGAAATTTGCTCTTAACAATTACAATAAATAATTTCTAAACTATAAACAGTATAAACAGGCAGCCCTGTTTAGGGAAGTTTTTAATATCTAATGCTGTATTGTTTTTAACACTTGATTGGAAGCTGCCCAGAGTGGCTGGGGAAACTCAGCCAGATGGGCGGGGTATAAATAACAAATTATTATTATTATTAGTTAAAAAAAACAGAAAGCCACAGTGCCTAAAATAACACAATACAAATCAAGAAGCAAAGAGACACAACTTCATATATATATTCCCAGCTTAATGAACCACAGTTCCCAGAATTCTTTGTGGGGAGCCATGACTCTTTAAAGGGGTATGATACTGCTTTAAAGGAAAGGTGCAGATGTGGTCACAGTGAGTGGGATGGTGTCACAGTGCCAATGGCAACTGAGAACAACAAAAATGAATAGGCAAATATTTTCACAGAAAATGCCCTAGCTGAGAATGATCCCACCCCCACCGGCATTGCCAAAAATGTTAGTGGGAAACTGCAAGTCACTTTGGCTCAGCTCCATAGACTGTTCTGTCTGCTGCCTCAGGGCTGGAGGGTACACCAGAAGACATGATGTGGGTCTCTTACAACTCTGTGGTTGCATGAATCAAAGGCTGCCTTTAATGTTCATTTCATTCCTCTCTAGCACTACTGTTATCTCCCTTAGAGGAGATGGGGGAGTTTGGGACTGTAGAGCAGAGGTCTTTTTTAAAAAGAAAGAAAGAAAGAAAAGAATAACAACCCTCACAACATAAAATGAAACATTTTGGTCCTGAAGCAATAAACTGGCAGTGGATGGAAAGAATCTCCCCCATCAAAAGAGCCTTGGCTTTGGAGAGGTTGGTTTCAATATGGTGCCTTTCTGGTTCCAAGAACCCAGCCGCTTCCAAGCTGTCCCTTGTCAATGGTGACCAAAAACGTGTGCCAGAGGCTGGCTGAGTGGCGGCTTGTGTAAACTGCTTTATTAGAGCCACTTCTGCTCCCATTTGAACAGGTATCCATGTATCATGAAGGCCAGCTGTCCAGCTGGCAGGTGGTGCCAGCAGGCAGAGAACAGAGGGCAAGGGTGATTGACTGGCTCTTTCAACCCCATATGTGTGGTCCCTCCAGAGAGGCCCAGTGAGGAAGTTGTGTAGTGGGCTAAGAGAAATGGAAGGGAAAACGTAGCTTGGCTTATATTGAATACCACAGATGTGAATTCAGATTAAAAAACAAAAACAAAACCCAACTACAGTGGTACCTCGGGTTACAGATGCTTCAGGTTACAGATCCTTCAGGTTACAGACTCTGCTAACCCAGAAATATTACCTCGGGTTAGGAACTTTGCTTCAGGATGAGAACAGAAATCATGCAGCAGCGGCGCGGCAGCAGCGGGAGGCCCCATTAGCTAAAGTGTTACCTCAAGTTAAGAACAGTTTCAGGTTAAGAACGGACCACCAGAATGAATTAAGTTCTTAACTCGAGGTACCACTGTACTTTTCTTCCTTAAGTAACACAGAGCTGCCATTTAATTGGAGGGGTGTTTTGTTTTGTTTTGTTTTGTTGTACTCAAATGCACAATAGTCATCCTATAGTTTTTCCTAATCATCACTTCAGTGTAACCTTTGCGCAAATCAATGGTTTGAATGGGCAGTGGACCTCCTGTGGACCTCCCTAGAGCACCCATTCATCCCAGTGGTAACATGAAATGCTGAGGTAAATGTCTCCCCCTTTAAAAAGGGGGCAGGGGTTGATGTGCAAAGTGCAAGGTAAGAAGGTGAAGCGCTGTCTCTAGGGACAGGAATTCTCATGAGTAGCTGGGTATTCCCTTAAAAGCTTGGCTGGTAGGCAGGGCAACTCATTGGAACAACTTCACAGCTCCTTGTTATGGAACTTGGACACCAGGACTTTCGCTCTGATCCTAGACAGGACTTAATTTTTTTTAGAAGCCGCCCAGAGTGGCTGGGGAAGCCCAGCCAGATGGGCCGGGTATAAATAAATAATAATTATTATTATTATTATTATTATTATTATTATTATTATTATTATTATTATTACAGTTGCTATCATTTTGCCATATAGCGTGTCCTCCCTAAAAGAGGGCATGTGTTGTGGTGAGACCTGGAGACTGACCTCCTGATTGTGGGTGGGTATATTGGACAGCCACAACACCCGATTGGTAGGTCCCTTGTTGCTGGGTTTGATCTGGACAATGGGGAGCTGTTTAAATGGATTGAGGGACCTATATATACCTATGCACATGACCCAGAGTTTCCTCTTTCAGCTCGTGCATCGGAACACCCGCCCACCTCTCCTTATATTTAGGGCATTTTGCGATTGACCTTGCTATGCTGACGTGTGTCATCTGTCGTTGGGACAGGGGCATGGCAGGAATTTTCCCCACTTGGCTGATTGGCTGTTGCCATTTGGGTTTTGCCTGCCACGTAGCAAATTGTCACAACTTGTAAGGTTGCGGATAGGCACTGGTTCAGGTGATAGGGATGGGAGAATGGTCTTACCATCCCTATGTGAAGGGTATTCCGTTAAAGGAATCCAGGGACTTAACTTGGTTTGGTCAACCCCCGAGAGGGGGTTGTGCCCGTGCCTGAGTCCAGGGGAGCATCTGGGGAGTGGACATAGTCCATTCCTGGGCTTTCCACCTACCTCAGGTGTTCACCCTTGGCTGACCTCTGGGTCAGCGTTACCTGCAAGGGTGCAGGGAACTAGTCAGACCAGAGCCTATGCAACCACTCACTTTCTGTAGTCAGTAAAGTTGTGGCCTAAATTCTGCCAAAAACCAAACTAAAATTTGAGTCAAATGTGTGTTTATTTAGGGGGAAGATCTCTGGGTCTGAACACGCAAAAGAGCACCAGGACTATATTCTGTTATTTCCTTGATGCTGAGTTGGTACCATTGGCCTGCTATAACAAATGTTCACTTCTTTACTTACAATAAAGTGTGACCGTTGCCACTTTGGGGGCAGAAGCCAAGACAGGCGGTCCTTCACCATACCATCTGCTGCTGCTTCTGATAATTTGATGGAGACAGAGATGACAATCTGTCCTAGATTTTAAAGAAATGAATGAGAGCTTTGGCATTTATACCCTTTGGTTTCGATGTTCATTTCTACCCCAGCTCCATTCCCGGAACTACATTCCAGTGGGACCTTGGTATGGGGTTGCCCATGGGCTCCCATCCAGTGCTAATCTGGACTTTGAAAGGTAGTGGACTCTCCTTAATTGGAGTTTTTGAACAGAGGTTGGGTGGCCATCTGTCAGGGATTCTTTAGCTGTGAACCCTCCATTGCAGCAGATTGGACTAGATGACACTTGGGCTCTACGGTTCTATGATTATGCCACTAAACATTTCCTCTGTCTCTAGTACTCAATAGGATCAGGAGAGTGGTTCCATGGTTTCTTCCCCCACAAGGGCTGCTGTAGCATTTTCATGCATATTTCTTCCAATATATGCTCTCTCTCTCTTTTTCTTACACAACATTGCCAAATATGCAACTTTTTGCAAGGAATTTCCCTGAATATACCGTATTTTTCGCTCTATAACACGCACCCGACCATAACACGCACGTAGTTTTTAGAGGAGGAAAATCCGTAGACATGCCACCCGTAGGCATTCCCTCCATAACACGCACAGACATTTCCCCTTACTTTCTAGGAGGAAAAAAGTGAGTGTTATGGTGCAAAAAATATGGTAATCCAAATTCACTGGCAGAGCAAATCCTGCACTACCCTCCCCACTCCCAGTGACTCACCTTCTGGGAAGCTAGCATAGGGCTTCCTACCCAGACAGCAAGCTGCTTCCATAGAAATGGGGAGGCACAAGTATCGACAGATTCACCCATCCCTACAAAGTCATTGAGCATCTTGACTGGGTAGCTATGTACACTTCCGCTAGGATGCAAACTAACCGACCAGAAAATCCTTTCCTTGTGAAAAGCACATCTCTGTTTTTGCCAGTAAACTAAACAAGTGATGTCACTTTTAAGCACACTGGAAGCATCCCCAGGAAAGAAAGGCTTGCTTCCATTGTGGACAGAGCAAAATCCAACTGTCCACTCTCTCTCTCTTCCTTCAGTGGTCATCAGGGGGCTCTCCTGTCTTGTAGGCAGGGGCCAGATGGAAACTCCAGGGAAGACTAAGGAGGTGGACAGGATATGGCAGGTGAATAACCCCTGCATCACAGGAGAATGGGTTATTTTGTTCCGAGTACAAGATCGGGATGTGCTTTTTTATTCAGAGAATCTTTTATAAGTTGCTTTCAGGTTCTCTTGGGGCTATGAATTAGGGTGTCAGTTTTCTAAATACTTAGGATTAAAAACAAGCATTTAGAACGTTTTAATGGGATTGCTTTATCTTGTATTTTAATAATGGGCTTTTTAAGGAAATATTGTGTAGTTTTAACAATGTTGTGGAATTGCTTTTTATATTCGGTAAACCACATAGGAACCTTATGTTTGGCATTAATTGTTATTATTACTATTATGATTATCATTACCCATTTTATAGCCCCAGGAGACATGTAACAAAGGGCAAGAAAATGATGATCCATGGGTACTCTTAAGAATACTGTGAAAAGTTTGATGGATGAATAGGCACATTCTGCCTGGATAGCAGTAGTATTCCTCGTTACTTTTATTCTCTTTCCTTTCAATATTATTGTTAATAAGACACATCAAGCTATGTTAATGTTACTGTCTTCTTTGCTTCTGTTTGTTATTATATCCAATATGTTTTGTTGATACATATGCAAATTTAAAAATAAGTAAAGCCAAGAGAGAAGGCTTTGCACCTCCCAGCACAGCCCTGGCTTCCATCCCAAAGGCTTCAGTTCTTTGTGGACAAACAGAAGAAGACGCCTTTACCCCGGTATGGCTCCCCTTTATCACATACACAGCCCAACAAGACAATGACAATAATCCACCAACAGCATACAAATCAATATGGTTAACCTGATCCAAAACACCCACCCACCCCACTCACGCACGAAAACAAAGATCACCACAGCCAATCACAAACAAACAACCACACCCTAGGCCAACTCCAACCTCTCTCGCCACCAAAGGAACAGCAGAGAACCTGCACCAGCAACACTGACACCAAACCCTACATACATTAAGCAAAATAGAAACATCGCCACCCCACCCTACCCCCACCCATCTTCCCTCCCTCCACCCCTTTTCTTGCTAATGTCTCAACAAAAGAAACTGATTTGTAAAAACGTTACATGGAAAAATACGAGAGACATTACACATACTTCTGTAAATCAAGAAAATCTTTAATAATAAAAAAACAAAAGCCAAAGGCTTCAGTTCTCTGACGGATCCTTGTGTCCTCTTCTCAGCTCTTTCCTCTTTCTGCCTCTCCTTTCCCTGCCCCTCTCCCTTCCTCCGGTCCTCCCACCACCTTCCCTGTCTTACTACCACCATCCACAGGATGCCTCAAGCTAATCAATGCTTTAGAACTGTAACTCAGCCATTGATCGGCATTTGTGGGCTTCCGTAAACTTTTGCCTGTAAAGGTTTTTACGAGCATGCCTCACAGTCATTACGTCAAGTAATGGGAAACATCCATCTTCTTCTTCTGCCCCTCTCTGGCAGTCAGTGGGAAGATTGGTTTGAAAAGCATTCAGGGAGCTATAGAAATGATTGGCCCCCTTGTTTCCTTACGAGTAGGCCGCTCTTCCACATTGGCTAAGGCTCGGGGCTTGTAAGCATGGTCAGAAGGCAAGTGATACTTGTAAGTGATGCTGACCACTGACATGCAATATCTGTAAACTATCAGTGGGACCAGTGTTGTGTACACAAGAGTGTGGTCTGCTGACAGAGTGAAATACAACTTCATATAAGGCACAGGGAGGGTTCTGATAGGCACATGGAAAATGGGTTGAGTAAAGTTGTATTTTGAGGGCTGTGATCGGAAGAAGAGATGGTGAAGCAGTGGAGTGGCAGAAGGGAGCTGGCCAGAGGAGGAACAGCTAAGATGACATAAAAAAAAATTCTATCTGGAGTGTTTCCTGGAGTGTTTGCTGATTCTTTGGAAGGTGATAAACTCCCTTGCATTGGAGGTTTTTAAGCAGAGGATGGGAGGCCATCTATCATGGACTTGGGCCAGAAAATTATTATTATTATTATTATTATTATTATTATTATTATTATTATTATTATTTCTATTTATGCCCCGCCTCCCCGGCCAGAGCCGGGCTCAGGGTGGCTAACACCAATAAAATCACAATAAAAACATAATAGGGGGGAAAGAGAAGGGGGGGGGGGGGAAACAATTTATAATACAGGTTAAAATGCAATTTAAAATGCAGCCTCATTTTAAAGTAGCCGATAAATCAAGACCATAAAGGGAGAGAAACATAAGGGTCAGATCGAGTCCAAACCAAAGGCCAAGTGGAACAGCTCTGTCTTGCAGGCCCTGCAGAAAGATGTCAAGTCCCGCAGGGCCCTAGTCTCTTGTGACAGAGCGTTCCACCACGTCGGGGCCATTGCTGAAAAGGCCCTGGCCCTAGTTGAAACCAATCTAACCTCCCTGAGGCTTGGGACCTCCAAAGTGTTGTTATTTGTGGACCTTAAGGTCCTCCACGGGGCATACCAGGAGAGGGGGTCCCGTAGGAACGTGGTGTTCCCTTGCTGTTCCTTCCAACTCTATGATTCTACAATTCTTCCCCATAATACATTACTGAATAAAATCTGACCTTTTGGGATTTTGGTTTGAGCCTCCATACTTGGACCCCCAAGGAGAATTTCTCCCACAGTGCCCATGTTCATTGGTCACCCACGGACAACAGTGAATGTATTGTTGGCGAGGAGCACTGCTGTAGCTCCATTGTCTGCCGTGACCCCAGCCCTCAAAAGCATCCAGGGCTCTGGCACAGAAGGGGGAGACACACATTTGGAGTACTGATATTCTGGCTAAATTGGTTAGGGAAGAAGCAGAGCATGGGGGGCTAGTGGGGGTGGGCAAAGCTGGAATTCAACTACCCAGTGGGGGGGGAAGGGGGGAGACAAATACCCAATAATGAATGATATATTTCTGTTTAATTGACAACCCTATTAATGCTGCTGAGAAAGCAGCTAAATTCCTTCAATCTTCAGTACAAATTGATAATCCAATTGTAAAGTAAGAACTTCCTTTTCAGTCCGTCTGTAAATTTATCTGTCTTCTTTCTTTTTTAAAAATGTATTTTATACTTTTTATCTATCTTTTTTTATTGGTCTCCAACCATAATAAATGTATTCATTCATTCCATTACCCAATAATGTGATTTTAATGCCCAATAGCTCACTGTGGGCTGGGAGGAAGAAAAGAAAAGCTGTTGGCAGCTGCTTTTTGCCTCTATTTTATGTTTAAGGGTCCATTTGCAGCCCTGGAATTAGATTCCAAGTTTTCGTGGGGTTGCCACTCCAAAGCAGTGCCCAGCAGGAATGCTGTTAAAAGTGGAGATGGTCCTTCTCAGGCCACACTCACACCATACATTTAAAGCACTATGACAGTTATGGCTTCCCCTAAAGAATTCTGGGAGTTGTAGTTTGTTAAGGTGGCTTGGAGTTGTTAGGAGCCCCGACTCCCATTCCCCTTAACGCAGCTACAATTCCCAGATTTCCTGTAGAAGTGGAATTGACTGTTCAGCCACTCTGGATGCTGTCTTCTGGACCCATTCCTGCAGATAAGGTATTTCCAAAATGCCCAAGGCTTAATTGGAAGAGGTAGAATGCATGGAAGAGTAAAAGAATGAGGGAGGTCCTTCCAATCATTCATTTATTTAAATGTTTATGTGCCTCTATGAGAGCCAGTGTGGTGTAGTGGTTGAGAGTGGTAGACTCGTAATCTAGGGAACCGGGTTTGCATCTCCGCTCCTCCACATGCAGCTGCTGGGTGACCTTGGGCTAGTAGTCACACTTCTCTGAAGTCTCTCAGCCTCACTCACCTCACAGAGTGTTTGTTGTGGGGCAGGAAGGGAAAGGATAATTTTAGCCGCTTTGAGACTCCTTTGGGTAGTGATAAAGCGGGATATCAAATACAAATTACTCCTCCTCCTCATCCTCTTCTTCTTCTTCTTCTTCTTCTTCTTCTTCTTCTTCTTCTTCTTCTTCTTCTTCTCTGTGTGTGTGAGTGTGTGCTGTTTACAACAATAAAAACTTAAATCCAGACAATAAAACTATTAAAAAGTTTTAAAAGGCATCAATTAATCATTGTGGAAGGATGGATTCTTAATCGCCTGCATAGGCCAGGTGGAATAGAAAAGCTTTTTCAGCAGGCATTAAAAAGTTCTCCCAGAAGGCACCTGCTGAATCTCTTGTGGCAGAGAGTTCCACAGGACTCTATCAATGATACTAAAAGCTCAGCTTCTTGTTGTTGCCAAATGAGCCTTGCCAACTGGGAGAATGGTCCTGCAGAGGATCTTAGTGACTGAGTTGAGATATAAGAGTTCCACCAATCCCTGAGGTACCCTGGACCTCAGTTGTTTTGGGCTTTATAAATTAATACAATAGAAGCAGCAGCCTTTGCTTCCCTCCCCTTGACCCAAAGCTTCTTCTTCTGTAGATCTGAGTATCTCCTGAAACAAAATTCTTCATGGGAGGGCTTCCCAAGTACAGTGGTACCTCGGGTTACATACACTTCAGGTTACAGAGTCTGCTAACCCAGAAATAGTGCTTCAGGTTAAGAACTTTGCTTCAGGATTAGAACAGAAATCGTGCTCCGGTGGCAGGGCAGCAGCGGGAGGCCCCATTAGCTAAAGTGGTGCTTCATCTTAAGAACAGTTTCAGGTTAAGTACGGACCTCCGGAACGAATTAATTACTTAACCCGAGGTACCACTGTAGCTTGATTCTCCTCCTTTGCAAGCTCCCTCATTTCTCTCCTTCACCGCTGAAGCAATGAATAGATCACAGAGCATTGCTTGGCCACAAGCTAACACAAGGGGACGGACTCCTGTGTGACCTAATGAGATCAGCTGGCACACATATTGCCTATGTGGAATGCCAAGGAGCAAGAGAGGGGCACATTGACAACCTCACCTCCTGCCCATCACTCCCATGGCTGCTGGAAGCAGCACATCACCTGGACTCTCCCTCTTGCTAATTAATGGCCTGGGTAATAAATAGCATCCCTTTTATTCATGGGCAGGTGTGCATCTTTGTCAGAGGTCTCCACTTAAATCATCCGCTACGCCTCCCATTGCAATGTGAGCAGCTCGCAGAGCTGGCTCCGGGCTGTAAAACATATTTCCCTGATGTTTGCTCAATATTTCCATGAGAATTAAACACATCTATTACAGGCTGCGGGATGCTAACAGGCCCCAGGAGCAGACACCAAGCTGTAACTCACCAGAAGGGCTTTGCCAGGACCACAGATGGTGGCACCGAGGCAGAGCTGGAGCCCAGGGAGAGAGGGAGAGACAGAGAGAAAAGCATAACCTTCTGTTGGTGGCAAGGCTGGTGATGGTGCAGTTGGCAGCCATGCGGGGAGAAGAACAGATGTCTCCATAAGTCTTTGCAGGCTCCGAACTCTTCAAGACTAACAGGAAGCAACCACATGGAGATATCTAGCCCCTTCACCCAGCCTAGAGTCTTCATTATACATCTTTAAGTGCCAGGCAAAAACTTTCCTCTTCAACCAGGCCTTGGGCTGATTAACATTCTACAGCCTTTTAAATGTGTCTGTGGGAAGTGGGCGGGGTATTGTTTGGCTGTTTTGTTTTATTTATTTTCATGTTTTTGTCCTTTATTTTATTCTGCGAACCGCCCTGAGAACTTATGACAAATGGCAGCATATAAATCAAATCCATCAATCGTTATTAAGGGGTGGTCCATGCAACCAGCAAACAAGACGATAAAATACTTTTCAACTACAGTTCCCAACCACTGAGACAGGACCTGGTACCACATTGATGATATTTAACATTTTTAGAGCATCCCAGAGTTTTCAAATTAGTGTTAGCCAACATCTTCTGTGTTCAACTCAGAGTCAGCTGGTTGATTCTACATTCTTGGCTAAGGTTTAGAACACGGATGAAAAACCTCAGGGCCAGGGGCCAAATGTGGACCTCTAGACCTCTTTACCTGGCCCCTGGGACTATCCCCAGGCTACACCCCTGTCTGAACCCCACCCCTCACTGGCCTTGCTGCACACCCTTCTTGTGTGTGTTTTGCCTGGCTGTAGGGATGCAGGTGGTGCTGTGGGTTACACCACAGAGCCTAGGGCTTGCCGATCAGAAGGTCGGTGGTTTGAATCCCCGCAATGGGGTGAGCTCCCATTGTTCGGTCCCTGCTCCTGCCAACCTAGCAGTTCGAAAGCACGCCAGTGCAAGTAGATAAATAGGTACCACTCCGGCGGGAAGGTAAATGGTGTTTCCATGCGCTGCTCCAGAAGGAGCTTAGTCATGCTGGCCACATGACCCAGAAGCTGTACGCCGGTTCCCTCAGCCAATAAAGCAAGATGAGCACAGCAACCCCAAAGTCAGTCACGACTGGACCTAATGGTCAGGGGTCCCTTTACCTTTAATGTCTCCCTGAACTCCAATGAAGAAACTAGCCCAATGTGCTAAACATTCATTGCTCTGTCCATCACTGGTATGTGGCCCCCAGAAGGCTCCACGGAAAGGTTTGTGGCCCTCAGGCTTACTCAGTGCACCTCTTATTGCAATATACTGAATTCTTGATTTTATTTTATTTTATTTTTAAAAAAAGACATTTCACAAACCAACGGAATTCCCAATATTTTTAATCAGCTGCCTTTACCAGCGGCTAAATCAACAGGCATTTAATGGTGATCATTTATTTCTTCATTTTATCTCCATACTGTGAAAAGAGTCATCAGATGATTTCCACGTCTCACTGGCTGTGAATCAGATAAGAGCAAGCCAGGCTTTTTTTTTTTGGGGGGGGGAGTGTTTCCTGGTCAGTTGGCAATCCCACCAGCCTTACAACATGCCAACAGCTCTCATGTGATAGCAGCTCCTCCTGCCAGTGCCCCACCCCTTCCCTGACTTCTGGAAGTTTTAAAAATATTGTTTTTAGCAAAATATTTATTCCGCTAATGAAGCAGAGCCTCCGAAGGTCAAAGCTGAGATTGTTGCAATCAGCTCCCTTCTTGGAGCTCCAATGAAAGGGGTGCTGATTACAGGTGCCAATCAAAGTTCTTAGCATCACCCGCCTATTAACAAAAGTGTATAAAAACACTTCTTCCCGGCAGCCAAATTAGGGGAGATTTGAAATTCAGGCCTTTGGCAAGCACAAGGCCAGATAGGAGGGTCAAGAGGACACAGATTTGAAAAAGGAAGGAAGCAAGAGCCTTAGCTGAATCAGAAGACCACCAAGCAGGGCTAATTCTGTCCTTCTGAGAAGCTGATTATAGAAGCAGCTATCCTATCTCAGAGTCTGCAAGTCTGTTCATCTATCCCTGCCCTCTGGCCTGCACAGGAGTCAGTCTTGATTAGAAATCGCCTTTATTGTTTCCTCTAATTCCCAATGTTCAGACTGCACTTTCTGATGCTTACAAAGCCGGTACACTACTTCTTTATTTCATAAAAAAATTATATGCCGCTTGTTTGCAAAACAAACATACTCAAAGAGGTTTTCAAAAAAGGTAAATCAAGAAAACCAAGGGGGAAATACTATAGTTTTATTCATACGATAAAGTGAAAAGAGTAAAACTGGTTAAAATACACAACAATTTTCTCAGCATCTGGGCAGGCTTGTTGAAACAAGAATGTTTTTAGCAGGCACCGAAAAAAACACAGTGAAGGAGGCTGCATGGTATCAATAGGCAGGGAGTTCCAAAGTACACACTAAGCAATCAAGTTCTTACAAGTGTGAAATGGGTATTATGTGGCACCTGTAGTGGAGCTGATTCCACCAACTGAAGTGGTTGAGTTGGCACATGAGGGGGAAGAAGAAGAAGAAGAAGAAGAAGAAGAAGAAGAAGAAGAAGAAGAAGAGGGAGAGGAGGAGGAGGAGGAGGAGGAGGAGGAGGAGGAGGAGGAGGAGGAGGAGCTTGGATTTGATATCCCACTTTATCACTACCCGAAGGTGAGTGGGGCTGAGAGACTTCAAGAAGTGTGACTAGCCCAAGGTCACCCAGCAGCTGCATGTGGAGGAGCGGAGACGTGAACCCGGTTCCCCAGATTACGAGTCTACTACTCTTAACCACTATGCCACACTAGGTAAGGCGTACTTGTAGGTAAACTGGTCCCAAGTTGTCACTGGTCCCTTGAACTCGGCTTAGTAGCAAATCAGGCAACCAGTGCAAATCTCTGAGCGCTGACAAGCCTGCACTAACTGCAGCTTCCGGATCAAGCCCGAGGGAAGCCCCAGAAAACAGTACTATCCATGCACCAGGACGGAGGCAGAAGCACACACACACACACACACAAACTGAGCATGATCAGTAGCCTTGAGAGGGAAAACAACAAGAAGAAAAATGGGAGACAGGGAGAATGGAATGGAGTGTCGTAAGTAAAGGAGTGGCTCAAACCCTGAGTTTATAATGCAACATTTTGCTGCAAGGAGGGATGTCAGATAATCTCAATGGAAATGCGAGTGGAGATTTCTGGCATTCGCCTATTTCTCCCATGTCTAGGGCAGAAATCAATCCGGCGAATATTATCAGTACAGTATTTGCTTTCAGTCCAATGCTTTTGGTTTGATGCCTTTTCTCTTCCTGTCTCATTTAGGTTTTAACTGAGATGGCTTGCTTTATTTATTTTATTGTTATACCTCATATTTATACCCATGTGGATATATTCTTTTGGGGAGGTAAGGCAGTATAGAAACAGCTTAAACAGACAGACAAACAAGTTGGCGAATTCAGATATGAACTGACTCTACATCTACATCTCCCCCATCAGGAAAATATGCAACATTCCTTCACTATCCGTGAGATTCACACTTTGCAAATATTCTCACCCATTTCTCAGCTCCAAAACATAACTATTCTTTTTTAATAATAATAATAATTTGAGATAAAATGCATTAGGAAATCCATGTTTAAGTACATATTTAAACATGTGCAGATTAATGCAGAAATGCGCTGAAACAGACCTATGAGTAAATATGACTGAGTAGCTGATCAGGTCAGTTCCTTCCATGCTAATGCAAAGATAAGGTGTGATCCTTTGGCTTTTCTTAACATTTTACAGTGCAATTCTTGGCTCATAAAATTGTACCATCTAAAAATGCATGTTTTGAGATGATGATACATTTATTTATAACCTACCATTTTCCTTACAGGAACTCAAGAAGGCTTACAGATAAAAATAAGAACAGCTAAATTATAGAAAAAAGTAAATAAGATACAATGAAACACTGGCAGAATTGAAACTATATCTATCTATGTATACATAAGAAATCTATTAAAACCGTACAAATAAAACCCTGTGCACAGCAAAGAGAGAATGTTGCATACAAAGAAGGTATTGGACAGAAGGGCAGAAATCCAACAGGCGTCACCATACCCAACAATGTTTTACCGGTTGAATTTCTTCCTGCTATATGGCCCTTAAAGGTTCTGGAGCGGGGCGGGGGGGGGCAGGAGTGTAGCAATGCTATTCCCCAAATGTAGCTGCATACAAAAACTTTGTGACAGCGAAGGAGGGGGGAGACCCTCTTTGCCTTCTATTTAACAGCTTCCTCTTTGCTAGGCAGCCAGCTATTGTTAGAAAGCTGGTTATGCAACACTCTACACTGAAAGCTTCTATTTAAAGCTGTTCTTTGGTGACAGCAAGAATGACAGACATTTCAATCCGCTGTGAGAGCAACCCTAACACATCTCTTTCTCATTCATCTCCCTTGGCTGTAATCCGCCGGAGTATTCAAGAACTACCAGCTGTTGTCTCTGGATGGCATACATTCCTCACAGGAGAACCTACAGAATTCACATACATGCAGTGGAGGCAACCATTCTCTCCATACAATTAGATGATGGATCAGAGGGAAAGGTAGGTGTGTGTGTAGGTAGGTAGCAGAGAGCAGGATCAGGATCTGTGTGTTTTACGAGAGATAGCATGAATCTAGATCAGCAAATTAGCTTGAGTTGGTCCTAGCTGTGGCGTCACCTGGAAGGAAAAGGACCTGCTCTGCATTATGGCCCTCCCTGCTGGCTTGCTATTGACACTTGCATCTGTTTCTGTTTTCCTTGGTGGGAGATTGAAGATGACCCTGGAGTGTCTCCTGCCTCTAGCAATCGGTATGTGAGTGCGTCTCTCTCTCTGTGTGTGTGTGCTGAGCGCTGAGGCCGACTGCCCCTCTGAGGAGAAACCTTCCCCCGGCATTCATCGTTTTAATTAGCTGCGCTTTGCCCTGAATCTCAATGTGAAATTAAACCACGAGGAGAGCCACACTGGGAAGCACAAGCATCCTGGCTCGTTGGGGAAATGTGCAGAGCTGCCTGTGAAATTATTAGGAATATTATGTGCCCCCTCCTTATTCACCCCACCCCTCCAGCTCAATGCACACATCTTCCCCTATCCTCACATATCTGTCAAGGGGCAGTAAAAGAAAGCAACATTCTACCACAGGGAACATTTTCACCTTGAGGGCCAGATGCCTTCATTGGAAATCTCCTGGGGGCCACAGGCCACTGATGGGTGGTCTCACACTCCACCTCCACACCCCCTCCCTCATCCCATGTCACAAAGTGTCCAAGCAGAAGGCCAGATCTGAAGAGTACATGTGTGATGGTACAAGGCCTTCCTTATTTCTGAGCCAGGGGAACAGAGGAAAAACTCCAGAGCAGGGCCTTACTGATGCTTCAGGTAAGGGTGAGGCAGCAGGGCCAGGGTAAGACCACCCACCACTTGTCTGGCTATTGCTAATGCAACACCTCCTTCAGTTCTTCTGAGGCTGAGCTGGACAGCTCCCCTCATGCTTCAGTATTCCTTGCCTAAGCCTGCTGTTCCCCTGCTGGACAGCTCCCAAAACTCATTGGTAGAGTAAAGAATCCAGCCTCACCATTCAGGGTTCATGAGAATAAGGGCTCACACACACTTCCGTTTGGCCCCTGATTTCTAGTCAACGGTCTGTGGGGTTCTTTTTCTTTTCTTTTTCTGTCTCACTGCTTTCCCTGGGAAAAACCCCTGTTTAATGCTGAATTGGAACAAATGTCAATCTGCAGAAAAACCAACAGCAGGAAATAGCAGATTTTCCCAGGGAAAGTGGTGGAACAAAAACCCTCTCACACGGGACAAACAGAATTGTGGATGAGCCCCAAGTCAAGCACATAATTTAATGAACAAGGTTTTGAACCCACATCTCCCTGTTCCAAATCCAACTAATTATGCCAGAGGTAGTCAATGTAGTGCTCTCCAGATCAGAGGTGGCATGTTCCCCCCACACACACTGCCCCACCATGCCTTCTTGCTGCCAACCCACCCCACTACTTCCACCGCCCCCAGAACGCCCCCAGAATGAGTTCAGCAAGTGGGAGGCATTCTGCAAGGCTTTGATGTCGATCTTCTTTGTCGCAGGGGTGGGGAAGGTGAATGGCAATCCCACACACTGGAGAGTGACCCTCTTGCTGAACTCGGGGTCAGGGTCCTTCTGTACAACCTTGACGCTCATCTTCTCCACTGCAGCGATGAAGAAGTTGAGTGACCACACTGCCCCTTGGCAAAACTCCGTGAGAAGGGGGCATTCTCTGGCATTGAGGGTGGGTAGGACAGCCACCTCCTGTGCTTCCACCACCTGAGGCGGCTGCTTCACCCTGCCTCATGGGTGGGCCAGCTCTGCTCCAGATGCCAATGGGCTCCAACTTGCATCACCCCTGATCACCACTGGACATACTAAAAGGAAACTGATGAGAGTTGTAATCCAGCAACATCTGGAGCATCCTATCTCATCTGGTTATGTAATAAAATCAAGAAATATCTCCAACTTTGGGTTTCTGATTCAGTATCCATTCCAAATTCTGCTTATGCTATACACCACACATCAACAACTTTACTGGTACTCTTTGGGGAACTTCTTATCTGCCAGAGCTAAAATATTTTATTTATCACATGCTTGCATCCTGGTGTTCCTCAGAGCACAGCATGGCATATATAGGGACTATTCCAATTCATTCTCAAAATAATCTTATGAGACATGGACTGAGCAACCAGTGAACTCAACCAAGGGGACCTGGAAGCAAAGCCCAGGCATATTATACTGTCTAAACCACTGGGGTCACTTGCTGGTGTGGAAATGGCTGGTCTGATTCTCGGTGCTCCACAGTGGCACCTCAGTAATGACGGTTATCAATGGCTCCTAACCATGATGCCTATGTTCTGTCTCCACAGTCAGAGGCATTTATGAGGCGCCAGTTGCTGGAAACCACAGGAGCGGTGAGTGCTCATGCATGGGTCCTGCTTGTGGGTTTCCCTGAGGCATCTGGTTGGCCACTTTGAGAACAGGATTCTGGGCTAGATGGGCCATTGGCCTGATCTGACAGGCTCTTTTTAAGTTCTTATGGGAAGCTGTACAGCAGAGGTCATCTCATTGTAGCTATATCTGGAGTCAATATGGGCCTTACTGGCCTTGTATCCTTTCTATCTCAGACTGGGCTCCACAGTCTGAACAATGCATCATCTATGGTGCTTGCTGTACAGGATGGGAAATCTGTAGCTCTGCAGATGTTGGTGGACTACAAACTCTTATGGGTCCAAGCCAATCACCATGCTGGATAGGGTTGATAGGTGTTGGGAGTCTCATCCAACATCATCCAAAGAGCTCCAAGTCACAGGATGGACCACGAGCAAAACCACCAGTTTTCTTTCAGCAACACATCCCATGTTATAATGCAGGGGAGAGTGTGGTTCACACATTCAAAGGCAATAGCAGACTGTTTCCGCATCATCTCATAAATGTTTAACTCGAAGCATTTTGTAAAAGAAGAATGCCATTAAGGTGCTTGTCATCTGTGGGGGCTGAACGTGGTCGTACGTCAAGACAGTGCCACTGCCTGGTGTCTGTCTGTGTTTGTGTGTCCCTCTCATATCTGTTTGTGGAAAATGAGTTTCTTTTTGCAAGAGGGAGAAGGACAAAATGAAATGCAGACTCCCCGAGGAACACCTGGGTGGCATTTGAGAGATGTTCTCCCAATAGATCGCGCCACTGCAATCTTCTGATGCTGAAATTCAAATAGCTAAGGAAGAAAAAAAAAGAGTAGAAACCAATAAAAGAGAATGGGTAAGATGAGAAACCATCCCTAGCAGCACTGCTGGCTGCAAAAATACTCATTTGTAAGAGCAAAATCCCTTTTCTGTAATAGCAAATTAATTTTTTATTGCTACGGAAAATGCAGTAATAATATTTATCCCGAAAATTCATGTCAGTTTAGGAAAGGTTTGGGCTTTAGGAGTGGGTGATACCCTCCCCCCTTTAGGTCTTGTTCACAGGGTTGCATATTTTAATTGGCAGATTAATCAACTACAGGACAATCTAAACCATGTATATATAAGAACATAATAAGAGCCTGCTGCGTCAGGTGAATGCCCTATCTCGTCCAGCATCCTGCTCTCACAGTGGCCAATCAGATGCCAGTGGGAAATCCATATGCAGGATCCAAGCACATGAGCTCTCTCCACCCCTGTGGTTTCCAGCAACTGGTATACTCAGAGGTGTGTTCTATTGAATTCATTGAAGATTACGCCAGCAGATAGACATGGCTAGAATGCGGCCTAAAGCTTTAGCTGACTATTTATATGGGGCAGCATTAATTGTGAAAGAAAGGTTTAATGCCTAGGGCTGTGAGATTGGTTGATGTTTTTTAGGGCTTCTTAATGCTGGTATAGGGACACGGGTGGCGCTGTGGGTAAAAGCCTCAGCGCCTAGGGCTTGCCGATCGAAAGGTCGGCGGTTCGAATCCCCGCGGCGGGGTGCGCTCCCGCTGCTCGGTCCCAGCGCCTGCCAACCTAGCAGTTCGAAAGCAGCCCCGGGTGCAAGTAGATAAATAGGGACCGCTTACTGGCGGGAAGGTAAACGGTGTTTCCGTGTGCTGCGCTGGCTCGCCAGATGCAGCTTTGTCACGCTGGCCACGTGACCCGGAAGTGTCTCCGGACAGCGCTGGCCCCCGGCCTCTTAAGTGAGATGGGCGCACAACCCTAGAGTCTGTCAAGACTGGCCCGTACGGGCAGGGGTACCTTTACCTTTACCTTTAATGCTGGTATGTTATCACCAGAGGGAGTCAAAAAGGTGGTGTATTAAGATCAGGCACAGTCAAACTCAGCCCTTCCAGATGTTTTTGGACTACAACTCCCATCATCCCTAGCTAACAGGACCAGTGGTCAGGAATAATGGGAGTTGTAGTCTTAAAACATCTGGAGGGCTGAGTTTGCCTATGCCTGATTAAGATGATGCTTCCAGTTTGCAATGAGTGGCAACGTACAAGTAAATAATCAAAGGCTACTTTACACTTCTTGCAACATCTCCATATCCTGGTTTTACCAGGGTCCCCAATGGGGCTATGCACCAGATTTGGTTGAACTAAACTGGGCTGATTCAGGGTTGGGGCTGATTCAAGCTGGTTGGGGATCCATGCTTAAGGACATAAGAAGAGCCTTCTGGATCAGGCCAATGGCCCACCTAGTCCAGCATCTTGCTCTTATAGTGGCCAAACAGATATCTTTGAAAAACCTGCAAGCAGGAACCAGGCATAAGCGTACTCTCCCTACCAGAAATGCATTGCTGCCTCCTGCTGTGGAAGCAGAGCAGAGCCATTGTTGCTAGTAGCCGTCAACAGCCCTTTCCTCCTCCATGAATCTGATTACTACTTTTTAAAAGCCATCTAAGAGGCCATCCCATGGGACGCGGGTGGCGCTGTGGGTAAAAGCCTCAGCGCCTTGGGCTTGCTGATCGAAAGGTCAGCGGTTCGAATCCCCACGGCGGGGTGCGCTCCCATTGTTCGGCCCCAGCGCCTGCCAACCTAGCAGTTCGAAAGCACCCCCCCGGGTGCAAGTAGATAAATAGGGACCGCTTACTAGTGGGAAGGTAAACGGCGTTTCCGTGTGCAGCTCTGGCTCGCCAGAGCAGCGATGTCACGCTGGCCACGTGACCCGGAAGTGTCTCCGGACAGCGCTGGCCCCCGGCCTATAGAGTGAGATGGGCGCACAACCCTAGAGTCTGTCAAGACTGGCCCGTACGGGCAGGGGTACCTTTACCTTTACCTTTAAGTGGCCATCAGTGTTGCCTGTGGGAGTGAGTTCCGTAGTCTAACCATGTGTTGTGTGAAGAAGTCCCTTCTTCTTGCTTGGGCCAAGTCAGGTTGAGACAGCCTGAGATCACCCCATGGCCTTTGAGTCTGCTTATTTTCCTCTTCCCTCCCTCTCCCTCTTTCTTTGTGTATCATGTTGATATTCGATTCTATAGCACAAGTGTAAACCTGCAAACTTTCCTGAAGCACATCGACATATTGCATTGCGTATCAGGCAGCAATGCTTGGTGAATTTTACCAGGAGCAAGCCCTACTGAGGACAGCAGGATTTACTTCTGAGGAAATGGGTTGAGTGACATGTAATCAAGAGAATAACATTGCCATGTGACCCATTCCCTCTGTGGCTTGATTCTTGGCTTGGTCCACCCTCCCTTTCCCCTAGTTGAGATGCAGCACCCTGGACTGCCACTCTCCTGCCAGTTTTTGCATCCTTTACAGTTGCCACCACACGCCACACTTGCTTAGGGAGTGCGCCAGCTCCGGCAGTCATTAGGAGCTGTCTGAGTCCTGCAGCCAGCTGTGCGCATTGCTGCCGACAAGACTTAATCAGACAGTGTATCAAATGCAAGCGGAGCGGAGGAGGTAAGTGAGGATGTCATCAATACCCTCTCCTGCCTTGTACCTCTTTCATGGTTTGTTATTTGGTCGGCTTTCCCAAAGGCAACCAAGCTTGATCTCCCCTCCATTGGTTCTCAAGGAACCACAGGTATCCAAGCAGAGATTCTCCTCCCGTGAATCTTCCCCCCCTCTAAATTTCCACCTTTCAGATGACTATAAAATTCCTTCCTGCCCATAGAACACGCTGACTGATTGATTAATTGCTTGGTTATTTATTTACTTATTACCCTTCCATCACCTGGAGATCATGGGATCTATTGCAGCATTAATACACAACATTAAAATCAGGGTTGTTGTTGTTGTTGCTGCTGGGTGTTTTTTTTAAAAAAACTTGCCATCATGCAAATAAAGTGGGTCCTAAAGGCATGCCAACAAAGGTCCGTATAGTTAAAGCCTTGGTTTTCCCAGTAGTGATGTATGGAAGTGAGAGCTGGACCATAAAGAAGGCTGATTGCCGAAGAATTGATGCTTTTGAATTATGGTGCTGGAGAAGACTCTTGAGAGTCCCATGGACTGCAAGAAGATCAAACGCATCCATTCTTAAGGAAATCAGCCCTGAGTGCTCACTGGAAGGATAGATTGTGAAGGTGAGGCTCCAGTACTTTGGCCACCTCATGAGAAGAGAAGACTCCCTGGAGAAGACACTGATGCTGGGAAAGATGGAGGGCACAAGGAGAAGGGGGCGACAGAGGGCGAGATGGTTGGATAGTGTTTTCGAGGTTACCAGCATGAGTTTGACCAAACTGCGGGAAGTAGTGGAGGACAGAGGTGCCTGGCGTGCTCTGGTCCATGGGGTCACGAAGAGTCGGACACGACTAAACGACTAAACAACAACAACAAAGGCATACACCTCATGTGTCAAAAGCCACCGCAAAGAGTTGTGTCTTCAGCATGCCCCAGAAGTTGTACAAAGAAGGTGCTGTGCCTGATGCAACTCTGTGGGTTGGGGGGTGGGTTCCACAGCTTAGGGGCCACCACAGAGAAGACCATCTCCTGGGCTGCCAATCACTTAATGTGTGAGGGCAAAGAAACTACCAAGAAGGCCCCTCTGCCAATCTCAGCACCTGGGAGGGGCTGTAAGACAGGAGGTGGTGTCTTTTGAGGGGCCTGAGTCATTTAGGGTTTAAACAACTTGAATTAGGCCCCAAAATGAACTGGCAATCAGTGCAGCTGTTTTAAAACAGGGGTTATATG
Organism: Podarcis muralis; assembly: GCF_964188315.1. Taxonomy (NCBI): domain Eukaryota; kingdom Metazoa; phylum Chordata; class Lepidosauria; order Squamata; family Lacertidae; genus Podarcis; species Podarcis muralis. Next base: position 27,126,272 of record NC_135669.1, read on the forward strand.
AGGTCCAAATGAAACCCCAGACAGTAATCTAGCTGCTGCATTTTAGACCAAGTCAAGTTTTTGAGTTAGCACCATTCAGAAACACACACACACACACACACACACACACACACGTGTGTGCATGTGCACACGCACACACATTCTGCAAGCAAAATTGTCCTGAGCGTAATTGCCTCTGGATGCAGCTCTGTACTGATGTAAAACAGTGTTACGAAATTACCTTGCTGGTGGGTGATACCCCCCACCCACCCTTCTATCTCTCTCTCTTTCTCTGTAACGGGCAGAGAAAGGAGAGAGAGAAATCCCTACCTAGTATAATGGAGAAAACAAATTCCCTCTAGATGGAATTGAGGGCTATTGCTGTCACTGCAGTAAAGCAAATTGCGGTCTCATTACTCTCTGCTCCTGGGCCTGGGCTGGGGTTACCAAGTGACAGGGAGGCGGGTGGACTAGCATGACCTGTTCTTGTGCCTTTTAACAGCTGCTTTCAGAAATCACTCGGTGAAGGTTTGCATTGCACGGAGGCTCTCTGTTAGCCTTTACAGATCAAGCTCCCATTACAGACACAAGAGCAAGAGCTGGAAAAAGGATTTGGCAACAAAATGCATATGTGTTTTGGAGTCCTCAAGCCATTCTTAATTTTGGCTCCAGGCAAGGTGGTGGAAACCTTTGCATAGGGGTCAAATGTCCCACACTGTCAACTCCCCCTGGTGTGTATGCAGCTTAAGTGAACAGAAACCCTGTTGATGTGAAGAGTTGGGAAGGGGGAGAGCTGTGAAGCACATGGGGGAGGCAACTTCATGGTGCTCTGAGGTGGTAATGAGAACACATCCCAGCAGTGACACGTCAGGATTTTAGACAGAGGACGTCCCTGGAACTAACTGGAAATTCCAGAGATCCAAGGCCGGTCCACCAGGAGACAAGTTGAGGCAAGCGCCTCAGGCAACACAATCCCCAGGGACAGCACATTCCAATGTAGATCTTTACTCCCACCGCAGTTCCTGGTGTAGATCTTCACTCACCCCTTCTTCCCTGGTGAGGAGGGGGGTAACCTTTTTTGTGGTTTGCCTCAGACGGCAAAATGTCTTGCGCCAGCCCTGCAGAGGATGAAGCTGGGTCCCTCTGTATGCAAAACAGACGCTCTAGCCCTGGGCTCTAAATCCCTCCCACATTAGAAGTCAGAGACATAAAAACTGCAAGATGAGCCAGATAAACTACCACATTAATAAAAAAGCACACATTAATAAAAGCAGAGGCTTAGATTCCAATAAATAAGCAATGGCAGGAAAACATTGTTAAGGCAGCTCAATCACTCGAAACAGCAGGGAGAAAAGCAATAACTTTTTTTTTAAGGGAAAAAGAAAACCTCCCCGAAACCTTTATCTCGAAGCAGAGACAAACCAAAACAGCCCCATCCTGTAAAGCTGAGACAAATCATTATGTTTAAATCCAAACAATGCTGCCCCTCTTTTGCTGTGATTTAATTCCCAAGACTGCGTCCCCTGGCAGTCTCACGAAGTCGGTCATGTGACTCAGACAAGGAGTGACAAGATGTAGAATAAAATGTTTATTACTGTTTCAGATCGTGTCCCCTGGCTACCAAGAAACAGCCGTCTGTCTCCCAGTAATAAGCAAGGCATTTCTGAAGGAATGTTGGGGGTTCATTTCGAAGTACCTTGCTGGGAGAGAGGCAGGACCTGACGTGTGTGGAAAGGATCGCAGGTTCAAATCTTGACAATGCAAGTGTGTGTGAATATAGATATATTGAAGGTTTGCTGTTATTATTATTTTAAAAAATGTATACCGCTAAACTGTAAATAAAGCCTCACTGCAGTTTCCAATACATACATACAGATAGAGATAGAGATAGAGATAGAGATAGAGATAGAGATAGAGATAGAGATAGAGATAGAGATAGAGATAGAGATAGAGATAGAGATAGAGATAGAGATAGAGATAGAGATCTATAAAAGTCAAGGCTAAAAATAAGTTGTGTAAACTAATATATTGTTGCTTTTTCTAGTCAGAGTAGACTTGCCTGAACAAAAAAGGTTTTAAGGAGCTGCTGAGAAGGTACAAAGGTACCCACCTACATGATATCAACAGGCAGGGAGTTCCAGAGATTAAGAGCTGCCACTCTAAATGTTCTTATGGACCTTATTCAACAAAATTCTTCTTACACACTTAAGATCATGGTAGCTATTTTCTGAGCCCATTGCAATTTCCACACACTCTCCAAAAAGTAGCCTATGGAGACCTTGTTGCGGGCAGAAGATATGAGAAGACCTGACCTAGTTGAGCAACCCTTCTCTGGAAAGCATGTGGCACTATAGGTCAGTGTGTCTGGCTGTTAACCAGAAGGCTGGTGGTTTGAGCCCACCCAGGAATGGTTGCAGGCAGGAACACCCTCCCATCAGATGTCAAGGAGATAAACAACTACCTGACATTTAGAAGACATCTGAAGGTTCAGGGAAGTTTTTAATGTGTGACATTTTAATGTATTTTTAATCTTTGTTGGAAACCCAGCCAGGTGGGTGGGATACAAATAATAAATATATTAGTATTAGTATTATTAGTATTAGTATTATTCCTGCATTTGCAGGGGGTTGGACTAGATGACCCTTGAGATCCCTCCCAACTCTACAATTCTATGCTTTTATAAAGGGAGAAGATGGCAGGGAAGTTTTTGGTTTTGGTTTTTGACAGAACACACTATTTGGGAATTTGAGCTATTTAGAATTTAAACTTGGAGTGACTGACAAAAATAAAAAGCAGTCTCGTTTATTTTTATTTTATTTATTTTATTTTTGGCATGGTTTGAGATCTTTTCTTCCCCCTCGCCTGCACTTTTGTATCAATAGGGCCCTTTTGTCTCGAGAAGCTATTTTTGAGACTGAAATATCTGCAAATTACTTCCCAAACCTCTATGTGAGCGGATCACACAGAGAAAATAAGCTGTGCAGGAATGTGGTAAATTGTTTCTTTCTCACGAGGCAAAGTAGACCACAGAAAAGTGCTACAAATGAGTCATTAGGAATATATATATATATATATATATATATATATTCCACACACACACAATGGAATTCATCCCCATTGCCTTCTACCCTATCAAAAGCAGTATTCAGAATAATGGTTTGCACAATCCACTAAGGAAGATAATAATACAATCAAATTCTGAGAGTTTGAACAAGTACTATGTACAAATACAATATAATATTCTAAAGCATACCTGTAGATTTGTCTCTTTTAGCTTAATTCTTCATAGACAACTTTATACACTTCTATTTATTCCAAATCCAATTAATGCTATTTGGCTTAATGAATTCTACAAAACCGATGAACTTGATCCACTGATACCATCTTTTCAAAGCCCGAGTCATTTGCACTTCCAGCGCCCCCTGCTGTCCCCTTGCATCTTAGCACCCCCTAGGTAACTCCAACAGCTTCCAGGGGGTGCTATTCAACCAGTTGAGAACCGCTCTTTTAAACAGCTCCCTGGCACAGGATCCTAGCACAGACTTACAGCAGAGTCTCTCCTTGGTCCAAGACACACATGGAGGGATAAGGAGATGGCGATAGGGAGTGATTCAGGGAAGATAAGGTTTTCAACAGCTACTAGTCATGATGCCTATAATTCAGGGTGTGGATAGGCCCCAAGATTCTCCTTTAATCACTATCTGTGTGTTTTTAAAAGTTTCTATCTGTTTCAGAAATCAGGGGTTTCTTTGTGGGGGCAGGGGTTAAAAGAGGTTCGCTTTCTTCGTGAATCTGGAGGGAGTGGTTATAGTATGCTTTTTCTTATCTTGAAATAATTAAGAGGTGGCTGAATTGTGTGTATTCCTGTGTGTATAATAATGGCAGCCTCACACTGTCCTGTCCTTTCTTTTTCATTGGTTGTTTGGGTAGCAATGGCCCCATGAAGGGTCTTCTCCCATACAAGACCTTCTGATGTGTTCCTGCTCCAAGTTGCATCTCATATGGAGACAAGATTTGTCTCTCTTTGGAGCGGAGCCTTCTCATCAGCAGCTCCAATTCCCTGGGGAGCTCTTCCAAGGAAAATCTCCACAGCCCTCTTCTTTCAAAAAGACATCAAAACTCTCTTCTTTAAAAACATGCTTTTGCTAACTGTTGGCTAAAATTTGTTAACTGCTGATCCTCGTGCCTTGCCGTATTGCTCTCTCTCTGTGATTTGGACTTGCACAGGGAGCAAACTGTGAGTGCTGGTCTTCTTGCATATTCTCCACTGATCTCACATGAACTGCAACACACATCACAAGGAAGCTGCCTTAATTAGAGCCAAAGCATCGGTCCACCTAGCTCAATGACGTCTACATGGGCAGCTCTCTAGGATTTCAGAGAGGAGTGTTATCCCCAGCTCTACGTACGTGGAGATACCAGGGATTAAACCTGATGCAGGACTGATGCTCTAAGACTGAGCTATGGTGCATCCCAAAGGACACGCACATGCACACACATCCTGCACGAGGGTCTACAACTGTGTTTTGTTACCAGAAGAGAGAGAGCACTTTTATACCCCAACAAAGGGAGCAATTTTACTCAATAGCCATTCATCCTTCTCTCACATCCGGCCTGCTGCTTTCTTGTAAACAGTACATTTCCAGCACCTAAAATGCCTTGTTTACCTACATCAAGCCATTACTAGCCTGCATGTGCTAGGCTATGCGCCTGTGTTGCTTTTGTTACGGAGGGAAGAAGGGAAGAAGGGAGGGGGAAATCTATTTCCAGCATGCCAGGTAATGATTCATCCGCCCTCCCTTTGCACACAATGCTCTGTGGCAAAAGCTGAGGCAAATTGTTAAGTGCTCCCTAATGTGCGGTAATTGATTTCCGTGTGTGTGGTAATGGATTTGGTCACATTGTGCAGCAATGGATTTGACATGGGCACTGGCTGATATTATTAACATGGTTAAATTATTAGTCTAGTATGCGAGAATGAGCCAGTTCGTCACAAGAGCCTCTGCAACCTGCCCTGGCTGACCAGTCTGAGGTAGAAAAGGGGAAAGTGGTATTTGCAGGACCAGTCTAAAACAACTAAATAATAGGCTTGTTTTTAATCAAGGGGATGGTGTAGCAGTTAAAAATAACTTCTCTGGGCACAGGTAAAAATGAAATTAGAATTTCACAACAGCTGCCACTTGGCATTTCCCACAATGCAAAATATCAATGGCCCATTTCCCCATAATGCAACCAAACTCGGCTCAGCAGGGTTACTGTGATACAGTAGTGTGATGCATGAATGAGAGCCACTGAAGGCTACAGGAATGTGGATGATGGAATCCTACAATAATGTCAGCGGTGTGCACTAAGGGCCAAGGTAGATGTGTGACACAGAGCTCTCATTGGACTGTGATGTCATTGCATTGCATGTCTGCCTGCTAATGATGTCAGATGAGGCCAGGAAACACAAAACACAGAGGTCTTTGTCTGAGAAGTTGAGAGAGAGAGAATAAAGAGGCCCAGACTACCAGCAGCTCCTACCCTGTGATAAAGTCATGATAGTCCTTTGGTTGCACGTTGAATATGTTCCAATATAAAGTATCCCAAGAGAATTATAGAGCTGTAGAACTGGAAAGGACCCCAAGGGTCAAAAGCCCTGCAATGCAGGAATCACAGCTAAAAAAATTCTGACAGAAGGCCACCCAGAACCTACTTAAGAGCCTCCAGTGAAGAACCCACCATCTTCTGGGGTAGTCCCCCCCCCCACACTGTTGAATTGCTGGTACTGCTTAGAAGTGCTTTTCAAGCAAACCTGTGTAGAACCCCCCTTCAGACCTTCATGCTAAGTGACGAAGGCATTCCCTGCAATGTTAGGGGTGGCCCTTTGTCCTTCATGACACACTTTTGACCTAATGTCTCCAGCTGAAGTCTTCAAAAGAGCTTCCATCTTCCACAATTTCTTCCTTTTTAGTCAAAACTGCAGGCAAAGTTTTTTTTAAAGGTCCGTCTCCCCCAAATGATGAGTTGATGATTTGCCTTTTAACTGATTAACGAATTGCTTGGAATTTAAACCAATGTGCACGTTATGAAATCCCAGTACCATTTCTCTTTTTCAGACACTGAAGAAAGTGTGAAATAATTGGCCGTTTCATAATCAAAGGCTATCGCTTTGCCGTAGAAGGAACTGACAACTTTGATATTTTCTTTTCTGTTATGAACATGTGGATTCGCACCCAAATTTGCAAAGATACATTGAGACACGTTGACATATGACATAAATGTTAATGTTGGTAAAATATAATAACTAGACAAATAGTTGCCAAAATCAGTAGGGAATGGGGAGAGGGCAGATGACGATCCCAAAATGTGGGCTTTCCAGATACATGGAAAAGCACACAAAATGTGTATTTGGGAATTGTGGGGAACGCATACAGAGTAGTATTTTAAAGGAAGGGAAATTAAACATGTATAAAATTAAAATGCAAATTGTGTGTGTGTGTGTAGGAAAATAGACAGAACAGGCTTATAATTCAGTGCAGGTGAAACCCATCCTTTGCCAGCAGAAAAGGGTTGGGTCAGTAGCTCCTGGGGACTAACACCAGATGGATGAGTCCATGACATCATTTTCCCCTTCTCCCCTTAGAGAACAGGGAAGGGCAACTTGTGGCCTTCTGAAGCCAAGTTTGCTGTTCTGGTCAGGATGCAACATAAAACAGCCACGCTGCACACGGCTTGCTCCCTGCATTGTAAATATTAGCAGGGCAAGTCTATTACCTCCTTCACTGCAGGGCAATGCCAAAGCCCGGCAGCCCTTTCCATCAAAGGTGGACTTCCTGCTAGGGCGAATGTTTTCTCCTTGGGTACTTACAAGCATTGCAGTGGTGTTAAAAATCTATTTTCACTCTATCTGCGCTTGACTGGCTACCTTCTGTCAGAGAGCGAATTGTGTTCCTGTCTATCAGGCTGAATGACTGCAATGAGAAAATTGCCTCGAGCAACAGGGTTTGCGAAGGGGGTGCTCTCCCTGAAAACAGCACTCTAATTAAGTAATTGGAAAGGATGTGCATTTAATTCATTGGGCAGTGGGGAGAGTCACCGGTTGCCTCACCTTCCTCGTCCCTCCTTCTTCAAAAACAAGAGAGAGAGAGAAGAGTTCCACTGACAATAAATGCTAGGGGTGCATTTCCTTGAATTAGCACTAATTGGAAATCTGGAAAGAGAATGAGCCTTAAATCAGCCCAAGGGCCATATTCCCTCTTAGACAGCCATCAGAGGGCCACATGTCAGTTCTTAAACTACTCTGGCCCAGACTAAAGATGCTTCAAGAATGTGTCTTTGGGAATTCCATTACAGACTGACCTGAGCTGCATGTCTAGGGCAATGAGAGAACAGGGCCTTTCCTGTCACTGCTCCTTATCTATGGAATGCTCTCCCCAGAGTAGCCTGCCTTCTCTGGCCAACCTTCTCATTATTTCAGTGCCAAAGACACTTCTGTTTTCCCTAGTTTTTTGGCAGCACCAAATATTCATTGCCATTAGTTTTTAATAATGCTTGCGTGATTTTATTGGTGTATGTGTGTGTATTAAAAAGTTGTTTTCAGATCACTTTGGGAATCTTTTTAGTGGGAAGTGATGCAGAATTTTAATAAACCTAATGCTAAACTTAATGTGCAGATCAAAACTTAGTTGTTCAGTGGCTATCACACAGCCTGAATATTTTAATGCAGTACTTTTTTTTAAAGTAGCAAAATGCATTTGAAAATGTGTCTTTTGAAAGAAAAAATGCTTAGAAGGGTTTGTTTGGGGAGAATATACACTTAAGAACTCATATTGAAATACTATTTAGATGCAAATTTTCAGATTTACCTGGGAATGTGACGGAATGGACTTGTGGGAGGACGCATACAAAAGAGACACGGCCTTGGAAATAGATTTATTTCTCCATCCCTAGCTCAGACTGGGAAGCAGGTTCTGAGATCAGGGCTTCATAGAGCTTGGTGGATCATGATTGGCCATTGGCTGATCATCCTCATGCAGTCTGGAACTGCAGCCTGGATTCTGTCCTTGGGCTGCAGAACTCGGTCTATCAGACTTGTAATCTGGCAGTATTTTTTTGTTATTATTACCTACTCTAGAAAGCCTTTTTATACACACACACACTCCCTCACTGCTGTCTTACACCCAAGTTAGATAGGCTATAAGCATCTCGCCTTAGGCCAGTGATTGCCAAACTAGGCCCTCTAGCTGTTTTAGGACTACAACTCCCATCACCCCTAGCTAATAGGACCAGTGGTCAGGGATGGTGGGAACTGTAGTCCCAAAACAGCTGGAGGGCCAAGTTTGGCCATCACTGCCTTAGGCTCACACATTACACACATCGTATAAGTTTCTCTACACATGAACAAGTGTTTGTACAGAAGAGTGTACACATTTCTTTATTTGTACAGCTCACCTATCATTCAGACTGTTCAGAAACTGTACACTTGTGGTGTGGTGTAGTGATTAGTGTGTCAGACTAGGATCCGGGAGACCAGGGTTCAAATCTCCACTCTGCGATGAAGCTCACTGGATGACCTTGGGCCAGTTGCAGTCTCTCTCAGCCTAACCTGCCTCACAGGGTTTTTAAGTTGATTAAATGAGGAGGGAAAGAGAAAAATGAGATATAAATGCAACAAAGAAACAAACGTTAGTGGTGAATAACTGTATGAGTGTGCAGCTCAAGTCTTTTCATGCACAGGTACACAGATTGTACACTCATTAGATGTGATGTTCTCACATTCTTCTCTGACATCAAGAGGAGGTTCCTACACGACCCTAGACATGCACGCTTCAGTTGTCCATAAGGCACAGATTATTAAAGGGGGGAAATCTGTTGGTGTGTCCTTTGAATCTTGAAAAAGTGACAAACCATTAACTAATGGCTGTTTTCACGGCAAGCTGATGTACTTCTGTCAGGGAACTGCCATCGGAAGGACAGGAGGTGGAAGGGCTCACAGAGGTTGGGAGAGACTTAGCAGCTGAAGAGGGAACCAGCAGGGGGAGAGAAGGAGCTCCGAGGGAAAGTGAGTCGGAGGGATGGCTCAGAGACACTTCCAGCGAAAACAGTGGGGAGGTTTCAGGACCTCCTATAGGGACACCCACTCCTCGCCGGAAACTGTCGCGCCGAGAGTCCAGAAGACGCATTTCCGTTAAGGAGCTTTTATGTTGGAAGAGATTCCGTAAGCGCCCACTGTCGGATTCTGCTAGCGACTGACGGAGCCATGCTTAAGGGGCTCCGCTATAGACAGAGGTTTGCGGACTTGACCAAACTCTGAGGGACTAGGATTTTACGCACAAGCAGCTCATCATCCCATCACAACTTCACAGCATGGGGTGAAGCATGTCTTTAGCATATGTGCCGCCAGGGTGCAAAGATCTGCCCAGCGCCCCCAAATTTAGTTTAGCCCCCAAACTAATTTTTATTATGCTTATGTCAGACACCATGCTTACGCCTTATCTCTTGTTTACGAAAGAAAAGGGAGGAAAAAGAAACAAACTTTTTTATTTGCTCATTTATTTACAACACACTTATACTTAAGTATACAACACCACCCCCTTAAAGTTATAAGTATTGTTTAGGCGCCTGCTTAGGAGAAACATCAGTTGTGTCAAAGGTGCCGCTGACCTCGTTGCTGCATAGCAGCTCAATACAATACATAACATAATATATTGACACAAGAATTAATTTTGCGTGCACAGCACCATTGAGAATGACAAGCGCTATTGCTGAGTCTGACAAGCGCTGCCGCAGATGCGTACACAAAGTTGAAAGTCCTTTAGTGAAACAGAAGGTATACATTTCGGTAATACCTGCCGGTAGGTATATATGTCTTTTGTTTTTCTAGCTTGATCAAAATTATTTATTATTTCATAACAGGTAGATAGTTAAGAGCTTAGGCAGCTTCAGTGGTGGGCACCTGCTGCCCTCCAGAATTCAGCGCCCGGGTGCCCCACACCCCTTGCACCCCCAGGTAAAGACGATCCTAGTCCCAGCTCTTGGCAACCTAGCAATTTGAAAGCACGCCTGTGCAAGTAGATAAATAGGTACTGCTGTGGCGGGAAGGTAAATGGCATTTCCATGCGGTCTAGTTTCTGTCATGGTGTTCCGTTGCACCAGAAGCGCTTTAGTCATGCTGGCCGCATGACCCGGAAAGCTGTCTGTGGACAAACACCAGCTCCCTTGGCCTGAAAGCGAGATGAGCACCACAACCCCATAGTCGCCTTTGACTGGACTTAACCGTCCAGGGGTCCTTTACCTTTACCTAACAGCCTTATCCTTCATGAATTTGTCTGGCCCTATTAGAAGATAAGAAGAGTCCTGCCAGATTGGCCAATAACCCATCCAATCCAGTATCCCATTTTCACAGTGGCCAACCAGATGCCTGTAGGAAACCAGCAAGCAGCACCTGAGCGCCAGAGAACTCTCCCTTCCTGTGGTTTGCAGCAACTGGTATTCAGAAGCATTGCTGCTTCCAGCCGTGGAGGTAGACCATATCTGTAATGCTCCAATATGCTCCTTGACAGGAGGAGGAAGCACAATGCTTTTTCTTGGGACAACTGTTGCCCCCAGAACCAGATCCAAAAATCCACCACCCCACCTGCACCACCCCCATAGGCAGAAATGACAAAAGTGGGCTCACATTAAAACTGCTCTGACTGGATGGCTTGGGCACACATAAGCAACGGGTCCTGCAAAACCACTATGGCTCCAATAGCTGCTAGAGGATGGCCCATGGTGACACTTGGCCCAGGTCCTATTGGTCAATGCCTACCCAGTGGCCAACCCTTTGACGTTATCCCACGTGCACAGGAGCAGAAGGAATTTGCATGAGCGAAAGACACTTTGCAGAAAATTATAACTTTCCCCATTTAAATTAATCATGATGTAGGGACATAAATGTTTAAAGAGTGAGGGTTTTTTCTCCTCCCCAAAATGTAGAAAAAATTATATATATATATATATATATATATATATATATATATATATTCAAATCTAAGTAAAAAGGGAGAAAGGGAGAGAAAGAAAGAGAGAAACTTCATAAATATAACATGAGAGTGTCATCTTTAGGCTTGCATGCCTGCATTTTGCACAAAAAACCATCTTCATTTCAAACCTTTCTCCCACTTAGAAGATATGTGTGTGAATATATATATATATATATATATATATATATATATATATATATGCATACATACACACACTATAAATATATGCTCTGTGTGTGTCTATTAGATATTCTGTTTCATATGAAACCTTTCTTTAAAAAGGGAGGGGGGAGATTAAACTCCCCCCCATGCTACAGAAATATTTTTCCTGATCTTTTTCTTTTCTGTTTTTCTAGTTCCCGCCCCCCCCCCTCTGCTTTTTCAGGAAGAAAGAGGAAGGGTGGTACAGAAGAAGAAAGGGAAATAGGAAGAATCCAGCCCAGGCCTGCTTTGTGCAGTGAGGGGCTTTGCTGAGAACATTCCCATCCGCCAGGCTCCCATTCCATCTCAGTCATCTTCCCCTTCAGGGCTGGTTTGCGTTTCATTACAGATTAACACGCTGCCTCTTTGCTTGGATCGAGCTCACTGGAGATCACTTGATCCATAAAAAGGCATCTGGAAAGCGAGTGCAAACGCCGTGCTGAGGTCTAATTCCTGGCTCCCTGCTTGATGACTAATGTACTCTTGGCCCCCAGGAGGGTAACTGAGTGTGTGAGCCACTTCTTCCCTTTATGAGAAATTCATTAGCCAAGAGACTTCCCCAGATTTTTTGGATGCGCTCAGAGATAGGAAGAGCAGATTGACAAGGGCATCGTTCCTTGGCATGAAGGATATGGCATACCCTCCAACATTCCTCAGATGAAAATAGGGACATTTCTCGCTCCCCACCCCCAAACTGACCCTCCTCAAACCCACCATCGCCACATTTCCCACCCCCTGCAGAGCATTTATGCCACTACTACACCAATGGGGCACAGAACACAGGCCCTCCACCGTCTTGAGAAACCCCTTAATCCCTGTTCTGTTCTGTTCTGTTCATTCTTTGGTAGATTTACAAAAAGAAAAATGCACACCAATAAATAAATTGTAGAAAGGGGCATTATGCACAAAACATACATGCACAGAAACACACAAAATTGAGACATAATAATAATAATAATAATAATAATAATAATAATAATAATAATTTATTTATACCCCGCCCTCCCCAGCCGAAGCTGGGCTCAGAGCAGCTAACAACAATAAAAGCAACACAGCATTCTAAAATCAATTCATTCTAAAATCAATTCAAAATCAAATTAATGGTAACCATTAGGCTAGAGTTCTGTGAGGGGGTCAGACTGTGCCTTGGCCAAAGGCCTGCTGGAACAGCTCTGTCTTGCAGGCCCTGCGGAAAGATGTCAAGTCCCGCAGGGCCCTAGTCTCTTGTGACAGAGCGTTCCACCAGATTGGGGCCACAGCCGAAAAAGCCCTGGCTCTGGTTGAGGCCAGCCTAACCTCCCTGTGGCCTGGGATCTCCAAGGTGTTTTTGTTTGAAGACCATAAGGTCCTCTGTGGGACATACCAGGAGAGGTGGTCCCATAGGTACGAGGCTCCTAGGCCGTATAGGGCTTACTTGCACTCCGTTCCCCTTTTTCCCACCCAGGGCAGCCCTGCATCTGCCTGCCCCTCGGAACCGGCATGTCATGCAGGGCTGGGCGGCTGCTGCTCCTTGGCGGCTGCTGCCTTTCCTCCTCACCCATTCTCCAGCAACCGCTACAAGCTGCCAAGGAGGCTGGCAGTGGCAGCCATGGAGAGGCAATAGGATGCTCTCTTGCAGCCACCATTGCTGCTCAGGAGAAACACTGGCTCATCCTCCTACCTGAGCACTTGTGGCACCGGTGGGGGAAATAGGGACATTCCAGGATCAAATCAGAAGCCAGGCTGGCTTTCATAATTCCAGGATCATCCCTAGAAAACAGGGATACTTGGAAGGTATGATACTGGGGTGTCTGTACCTCAGCAAATAGCCAGCACCGACCTCACAGGTCTTGGGCTACCTTTGTTTTACAGGAGGGGAGAACCTTAGCCCAAAGGCTGATTTCCCTCCTGGGAGCACATGTTGTAAGGCATTCGAATGGAAATTGGGCAGAGAAATGAATGCAAATGAATGCATTTTGGGGACCCGGGAGACAGGGGAATCCATACCCTTGAAAGATTTCTCCAAATAAAATAGGGATATCCTATTTCATAATAGTAATAGTAATAGTAATAGTACCCCACCCATCTGACTGGGTTGCCCAGCCACTCTCGGCAGCTTCCAACTTATAAAAAAACATAATAAAACATTAAATGTTTTTTAAAAAAACCCTTCCCTTCAGATATATTCTAAAAGATATCTTATCTCCTTGGCTTGGGGGCTGCATAACTCTATAACCTCCAATATTTCTCCCCTGAAAATAGGGACATCCTAAGGAAAAGCAGGACATTTTGGTATCAAATCAGAAATCAAGATGGCTTCTGTAAATCTGGCACTGTCCCTAGAAAATAAGGACACTTAGAGGGTCTGGCAGTCCTGACTCAGCCTGCCCATGACATGTTGCTTGCCAAGGAACAGTCAGGAGCACACTTGCACACTTCCTCAAAGTTCCAGAAGTTCCCAGAGCTGTACATGGAGCATGCACTGTGAGGTGTGTGGACTGCATTTTTGGTGCATTGCTGCACTAAAAGAAAGAAAAGCTCATCCCATCCAAGCCCTCTTTGCTCATGTCTAAGAAGCAGTGGCTAAGTGCCATTTCTCCCTATGTGGCGCTGAAGCCCCTGCACTGAACTGGACAATTAACAAGATTCACAATCAATCTGTCAGCTTGTCTGATGATATGGGCCTGCCCCCCCCCCTGCGCTGCCGCCGTTGCCCTTTGTCAATCTGGTAACTGCTCGGTGGTTTCCCTGCCGCTATAATCTTCCCAGGTTTGCTCTGCCATCACTGCATGTATCTCTCCATATTGATTAAATAATGTCACCGCAAGGCTTCTTTTTTTAGATGAAGTAGGTTTATGGAGAGCAAAGCGATGGGTATATATACACACTCCTGGCTATTATTGTGTTATCCTTGGGGGGGAAAAGGCTGGGGAGCGGTTTTTAAAAAATGGACAGCAAGATGAACATCCTTTCTCTTTTGCCACTTCAGAAACCACAACTGAAGATCTCTTCGGTCAGGCGGCGTTCGGAGTAACCATGGAAAATGGATTCTGCTTGCAGAGTGATGTCTGCAGGCTTCGGTTTAGGCTCGATCGTGTGAGAATATGCACTGCCTTTGGAGCCATGCAGTCGGGATCGTCAACGAAATTTAGCCTCCATCATCTGTAGCTGTGGGAGCTGGTCTGTTTTGGGAGAAAGGGGCACTGGACTACCAACCTTTGCCTGCCCTCAGCCAGCTCTTCAAAAAGTGGTGGTGTTCGGGAGGAGCATTCTGCCCCAAGCAGTGGAAGCTGGCCCATTAGGGCAAATGGGGCACTGCCCCACCAACCACACTCTGCCCTCTGGCAGCTCCTACCTGCCTTCTGACTTACAACCAGCCGAAGAGGTAGCACTGGCTGCAGCTTCCTCTTCCTCAGTCTCAGTGATGCCCTTGCAGAACTCAGCAGGGATGAGGATGGGGACAAGGCTAGAATTAGAATTTTAAACATCTGTTGGGAAGACAGGAGAAATAATGCCAGTGTACTGGAAGAAGCAAAGATCACCAGTGTTGAAGCAATGATTCTTCAAACATCAACTTCGTTGGACTGGTCATGTTGTGCGGATGCCTGATTATCGTCTTGCAAAGCAACTACTCTATTCTGAACTTAAAAATGGAAAGCGTAATGCTGGTGGTCAACAAAAGAGGTTAAAAGACTCTCTCAAGGCAAATCTTTAAAAATGTAGTATAAACACCGAGAGCTGGGAAACACTGGCCTGCAAGCACTCCAGTTGGAGAACAGCCTTTGCCAAAGGTGTCATGGACTTTGAAGACGCTCAAACTCAGGACAAAAGGAAGAAACGTGCTAAGAGGAAGGCACGTTTGGCAAACTCTCACTGTGATCAACTCCTGCCTGGAAACCTATGTCCCCACTGTGGAAGGATGTGTGGATCCAGAATTGGTCTCCACAGTCACTTACGGACTCACTGTTCAGACCAGGTTCATGGAAGGCAATCTTACTTGGCTACGAGTGATCACAGAAGAAGAAGCACTGGCTCTGGCACCATCTACTGTTGGGCTCTTGGCTTCCACCTCACCAGTCCCAATGGACACCACCTCCCATCGTTCAGTATTAACCTAACTTCTTCCCACTTAGGAGCCCCATGTGACAGCCTTCATCGTGTTGTGGCATAGCTCTGTCTCTTCCCATTGCCCCTCCACATGTGATTTCGTGTCCATCTTAATCTACTTGCAGCAGCGGAACTCTAGCTAATTGCATACTTCTCAGTAAAATTCATACAGCGAGGTGCTGAAATCTTACAAGAAGTGCTTCTTGAAAGACCTTAGCATCTGGTTATGTAAATTAATTTTGCTGAGCAGGATGCACTTTGCAAGAGCTCAGCTGCAAGTCAGTTAATATGAAAATGTACAGTCAATGGAGGTGAGCCTTGAAGTATTTGATTTGTGTGGATGTGTTTCCTTGTTTCCTTTACCAACAAGCAGGGAGGGGGAGACTTGATCTGGTTGTGGCATAATTCAGGCACACGCTTGCAGAAAAGTTTGCCAACCTGCCCACCCACCCGTATCTATATACAGTTGCCATTTGTGGCACACAAGCGGCCAACTCGTTTCTGGTTTATGGAACTGTCTCTGCTTGGACGCCTGGGAGCAATTTGCACGTGCCGTTGGCTGTTAGGCTTCCAGAAAGCTCGTCATGGGGAAAAGAGCACTTTCAAATCACAGTGCGCTCATTCCTTTGATGCTTTCTGCCCCAGAGAATCCCCAGGCAAAGCTCATAGACTCAAAAGTGTTCTGAAATGCCCACTGGCAGATCTCTTGCTGTGCAAATAATTCACAGCTGGTAGATGCAAAGCGTCATATATGTTATTCCAAAGAGAATTAGCAACAAGTTTAAAACAGGGTTGAAAGTATCTAAATGTGAGATGTGAGACTCAAGATATATTGCAGAAATAACATCATTACTCATCTTTGCCCGATGGTCACCCAGTGAACTTCATGGCCGAGTGGAGATTCAAACCCTGGTCTCTCCCAAGTCCTAGGCCAACACACTAACCACTACACCAACGTAGCTCTCTGTGATTCCATAGGGAAGTTCGGACTCAGGGTTTTGCAAATCTCCTCCATCTGTGGTGGTGGATCTCAGGTGGCCTGTTAATTCACACATGGAAGATGGCAACCAGGGCCACCTCCTAGATTTGTTGGAAGGAAGGAAGTAGGCAGCTGTCGGGGGACAGACTAAGTTTGGTAGTACACTGCCACTACTTCCTGTAATATTTATTATCATTTATTTAATTTATATCCCACCTCCCTCCCTCCAAGGAACTCAAAGTGGGGTACATATGTCTCCTCTGTGTTTATGTCCACAATGACCCTGTGAGGTAGGTTAGGCTGAGAGTGAATGACTCACCCAAGGTCACCCAGTGAGTTTCATGGCCAAGTGGGGAACTGATCCCTCTAACCACTACACCACACTGGTTTTACCACTATTGCCCATTCCTGCTGTAGAAGAACTGAGCAGGCCAGAACTCAGCATGCCCCTTTGAAGATGGTGCCCGCACCTGATCTGCAGCATTTCCTCCCCCCTATGCAAGCAGAAATCTAGCTCAGCAGCTGTGAAATCTTTGACAAAGAAGACACAGTTTCCCCCTCTCATGGAAAAGTTGAAAGATAAATAGCAGACGATTCAGTAAATAATTCAGCATATGACCTTGATGCTTATTGATTCCTCAAGCTGTTTATCTTTCTCATGTTCTCCCCAGCAAAAACAATTATCACTTAATTATAAAATAGCTTGGCTTGAGGGAGCCCTTCCAATTGGCTGGCAAGCATTCCAAAGGGGGTGAGTTAATCTATGGAAAGCAAGGAGCCCTGACAGAATACACTGCTTAAGATTCTGAGCCACAAACTTCATTATTATTTTTTTCCCTGACACATTTTTTCCCCCCATCCCTCATTTTAAAATCACTTAAGGATATTTAGCCAATCAGAGCTTTTGACTGGCTAAGCATTCTTACCCCTACAGTATTACATTTAGCTAGATAACAGCAGGTGCTGCAACCCAGAAGACATCAAATGCTTGCCATGGAAAATGATGGACTCCTGTCAATCAAAGCACTACAGCCAAGTGGAGCCGAGCGCTAAGCAGCAGCCTGAAGGACCTGGGTTCTGATTCTGATGCAGAGCCAATCTACACTTTATGCAGTGCCATGGACTCCCCCCCCCCCCAGCAGAGGAACTAATTGCCTGGACAGAATTTGCTCCCCAAAATTCTCCTCTGTAAATTTGAATTTCTCTGCTATGTATACAGCCATTGCGATTTGGGCTGATAGTATCTCTAGAGGGAGACAGTTTCCCCCCTTAAAAACCCCCCACTATTCTTCAATTTCCATATATTCAGCATTCCCAAAACCCTTCTGCATTTGCCCTCCCCAGCTTCTGAAACTTTGATGCAATTTTTGTGATTTCTTCTCAGTGTGGCCCCCCAAAAAATCAGGGAGCCAGCAGTGAAAGTGATGTCAAACCCTTCCGGGCCAATCAGATATGGCTTGATGCTCATATTACTGAGAGCAAACAACCTGAAGGAGGAATGAAAGCAAAGTTCCCTGACCCCAACTGGTCATGTGGACAATTGTAGCCAATCAGGGATCGCACAGTGAACTGCTTATTTTTCTGTAGGCAAATGGAGCCTATTTAGAGCAATGCTGTCTGGATGGATAGACCTTTGCAGCATTTTAACCACTTCCCACAAATCATTGTTGCACACGAAGTATCCCTTTTTATGAGAACAGAAATGTTCATGGAAATGCTCCCTATTGTCATAATCATATTGTGATGCTGACTATTCTCCCAAGAAAGACACCAAATAACTGAAATCTACAGCGGCTATACAGTGGCATTTTGGATATGACAGCTGCCAGCAGATGAGATCTCATATAGGATACCTGCCAAAACAGTTGAGAGATGCCAACTAGCCTAAAGCACAGTAATCTGGAATTCAGGGATAAAGAATACGGTGGCCTATTGTGGATTATCTGCGAAGCATAGGGAGCAGTGGTTCCGAACTGATGGTCTGCAGACCCCAGAGGGTCCCCATAACCTACCCAGGGGGTCCATGGCACCATTAGCATAATAGGGCTGCCATACGTCGGGATTTTCCCAGACATTACTGCAGCAGCGTAGCGTGGGTTGTCAGCACCCGGGGCAAGGCAAGTAATTTGCGCCCCCTAACCCGTGGATTTGCGCCCCCTAACCCATGGATTTGCGCCCCCTAATCTGTGGATTTGCCCTAACCCCAGATGTTGCGCCCGGTGCGGCCGGCCCCCCCTGCACCCCCCACGCTACGCCACTGCATTACTGGGATTTCAAAGGCAGAATTGACATCAGGGGGGATTTCTGAAAGGCGGCGCTTTGTCCTGGATCTTAGGCATGTCCTTTTAGAAAACTGTGGGGTTTTTTTGGCATTTTAGGCAAACCTAAAGGGACGCGGGTGGCACTGTGGGTTAAACCACAGAGCCTAGGACTTGCTGATCAGAAGGTCAGTGGTTCGAATCCCCGCGACGGGGTGAGCTCCCATTGCTCAGTCCCTGCTCCTGCCAACCTAGCAGTTCGAAAGCACTTCAAAGTGCAAGTAGATAAATAGGTACCGCTCCGGCGGGAAGGTAAACAGCATTTCCACTGCTCTGGTTCGCCAGAAGCGGCTTAGTCATGCTGGCCACATGATCCGGAAGCTGTACGCCGGCTCCCTCGGCCAATAAAGCGAGATGAGTGCCGCAACCCCAGAGTCGGCCACGACTGGACCTAATGGTCAGGGGTCCCTTTACCTTTACCTTTAGGCAAACCTAACAAAAACTGCAATAGAGACATCTTTTTTTTTCAAAAGTAGGGAGTCCAAGGCTTGGCTTTGTATCCACTGGGACCTTAGCTCTGTTGAATCTCAAGAGGCATCCAGAGCACTGTCTAGTCCTGTTGCACTGAATGAGTTTCAGGGAATGCAGCTCAGGGATGTAGCCAAGGTCCTGGGATTGGTTCAGGCAGCCACTACTGCTCTCAACCCTTTCCTTAATGGCTGATAGAGATTCAAGCAAGGATGGGTCAGTAGGCTGAGCCAGGGCAGTGATTAATGCCTCCAGGTGAGAGAAGGTGGCCTGTGTGTGCCTAAGAGAGGCAATGGTAAGTCCACTAGCCTGTTTTTGGCATGGAAACTTTCTCAGTTCCCCAATATAATGACATTTTTTGGGGAGAAAGATGAGGGAGTTTGGCAGGAAACTGGACAATCTTATTTGTCTCTGGGTGGAGTACTAATCCAGAAAAAAAGGACTATAGCTGGATCTGAGGAGCAGAACTGTGCAAGGACTGTGTTCGGATTTCATTTTACTTGCCACTCATAATTTAGTGTTATTGTGATAAATCACAAAGAAATGCATTCATTTACTTCTTTCAATCAAGTAAACAAATTTTAACGAACATAAGACACCCCACTCTTCAGTTTAGAGCAGTTTGATCCCTCTCAGATTATTTGGGTGTAATGCACCCTACACCATTTGCCTCGTGCTTCTTCTGTGTCAAAAATACTGTTTCCCCCCTGTTTTTGTTAATCTGAAATCTAAGCTGAAAATCTTGCAGAGGATCTTAGATGATCCAAAGGGGTCCTGGCCCTTCCAGGCTCCTCACCTCTTGGTCCTCAAAGACAGCTTAATGCCAGGAACTCCAGAGTCCAAAGGTATTCACTTTCTCATTCTGAGCACATACAAAGAAATTGTTAATACTTCTCCCTTTCCTATCAGAAGCTGCTGCTCCAAGCAAAGGCTAAAAAAGTTCAGACAGAGGGGCAGGCAGGCTTCCTGACATTTTGAAACAGCCAGAAGAAGGGCCTCCCCCCTTCCCCCCACCATTTCTTGGCTAAGCTTTCCCAAACCACTTCTGATGTGCGAAGGGAAGAGGGAGAAAAAAATGGATGAGAGTATATAGGCAGATATGTGAGAAGCATACAGAAGCAACACTGTTTTGTAAGAGACAGACAACGTAATTGCCTTCCGTGTTTCTTGCATCTCTACAGCAGGGGATGGGGAGATATTCGATCCGGGCCTCATTTGAAGCCGAATCTGTCAGATCTGTACTTTCCAAAACAGTATACGAACCGAAACGCAACCATCCTTCGACATTTGCATTGATCCAAATTTCGCCAACCAAGCAATGCTCACCAACACCCATGTATTAAGGGAAAGTGTGCATAAGAATGAATATATCAGTGAAAACAGCACGCACGAACAAAATTTGCATTATATTTGGGGAAATAGATTTGCAGAAATGTGTACGTTAGTCAAAAGGGCATGGAAAACATGTCTGTTAGGAGAAATTAATGCAAAAATTATGGTGAACTTCTGTGGAAATTGCAGCTTGCTGTAAAATGTGGAGAATTTCAGATTGGGGAAATGAGATACTGGGAGATCAAAAAATGACAGATTCGCTCATCCCTACTCTACAGTACTGTCACATTCGTATTCAAAGTGAGATCATGGACAACATATTTTAAAGTTTATATCCAGTATTTACTTTTGTTTACACATCTGCCACCTGGCTGTCTTGATGAATGTGAATGAGCATCTTGTTACAATTTCCCCTAAAGAAAGTAGTAGTAGTAGTAATCATAATAATTTATTACTTGTACCCCACCCATCTGGCTATGTTACCCCAGCTACTCTGGGCAGCTGCCAACAGATAGGTAGCATTTGCTCTAAATAGGGGTCCCAGGTGTCAAAATTGTTTTGCTCTTTGCACCTCTGGGCAAAAGCAGTTTTTTTTCTTATTCTGCAAGAGAGGAGCAGCCTGGTTCCCTGCCCTCGGTGCTGTAAAACTACTTACTTAGCCACCAATAGAGTGTGCAGTGTTCATCTGTCACTTCTTCAGGATCCAAGACACTGGGATATTATGGTGCAGAACACAAACATCCACATGTTTCAGAGATGTTCCTAGGACCAAATTAACCCAAGCAAGGGCTTCCATCAAGACCAGATCATATGCATTGATGCTCCCCATGAAATAAATAAGTGTTCCTTGAAAAGGTAGCAAGCCTAAATATACAGAACACAATCTTTAAGGTGATAAGCTGGAATGCTGGAAGCCACAGAGTGCAGGGAGAGTGTAGGGTTTTGCTTTGTTTTTAAAGAAGCAGGAGAAGTGTTGGAAATAAGAATGCTGAGAATGGGATAGGGGTCCCCTGAGGATCTGTGGGCTTGATAAGAATTATGGCTCAAAGTGGCACTGCTCAGATGCGTAGCCAGTGTTTCCACCAGATGGCAGTGGCATTGCCGTCAAATTTCAGATTTGAAAATAAGGGATCAGCAGCCTCGAATATAAGGGATCAGCAGCCTCACCTGTCCCGGGGACAGTCTTTGGGATATCTAACAATCGTGGAGAGCAGCGGGAAGCAGTGGGAAACGGTGCTGGAATAAGGGAATTTCCCGCAAAAAAAGGGAAGGTTGACAGCTATGGGCAGTGGTGGTGGTGTAGTTTAATTTTTTACAGGTAGAGTTCCAGCCAACTGCTTCCACCCATTTTTATGGCAATTATTATCCAAACATGCCTCTATGAATATTTCCATTTTTCGTCCAAAGTTCTTGCAGCAGTAATCAACATTTGACAAAATAAACTGGTTGCTCGCAGTCAAATTGACTAAAAAAATGCATCCTTTCATCCATGCCTTAACCCAGCCTTTCCCAACATGGCGCACTCTAGATGCCTTAGACTCCAACCAATCACCATTCTAGCTGGGGCCAATGGGAGTTGGAGTCCAACAACCCCAGTACCAATGTCTGAAGGCGCATATGGCCCTCAGGATAAAACCTGCTGCAGCTTAGTGCCTGGATGGGTGACCTGCTTGGGAACCACATAGACACCACCTTGGGTTCCATAGAAAGGTGGACTATAAATGACAGAAAATAAATTAATGAACTCCTGAATAGCACCAGGCTGAGGAAGGCAGTTCTATATTAATTACACTCCTACAACCCAAAAATCAAATATTGAGGGCGGATTTCGGCTCATAAGTCAAATATTGACACCCCAAATGCGAAATCTGACAATTCATCAATAGCAGCTCTAATAACAAGAACTCTGCCAGTTAACATGGTTTCCCATTGAGTGCTTATGTGGCTGTTTTTGGATTCTATGCTGACCCATCCCACTTCCCCTTAAGGTTTTTTGGGGTTTTTGTGTGTGTGCTTTTGCTTTTGCTATAGACTCTTGCCTTAATTGTTGGCCACCTGGATTCTGTACAAAGATGAGCTGCTGATATACCTGCTAGTATAGCTTCTGAAAAATATCGTTCTGCACAGCTTCCAAAACTTTAATGGAGTTTGAATCAGAGCCCCAGATTTCAATGCCATAGAGAAGGCTCAATCAGCTGCCCTTCTTTATTGTAATAGAACTTCATCAATGCCTCTGTGGGTTTCCATGCCTTTACTTTCACTGCCTCAAAGGAGTTCATGGTGGTGGTTCTACCCCTCCTCAATTAATCCCCACAACAACTCTGTGATGTAGGTTAGACTGAGAGGCAGTGATGGGCCTAAGGTCACACTCAGTGAGTTTCATGGCCAAGTGTGAGGATTTGAACCTTGGTGTCTCAAGTCCTTGTCCAACACTCTAACCAGCACACCACCACTGGCACCACAGAGAAGTTACCAAGTCACAGAGCTTTGAGTGTCCACCCACACAGCCACCGGCAGCAGGCATTCCTGTGGTGTGGCAGTGAGTGGCAAAGTGATGTGTTCCTTCTTGCAGCCCAGAAGGGGCAATGGCAGGCGGCAGGGGCAAAGGGCTCATTCCGCTACCCCTTACCCAACCTGCCACCTGGGACGCATGGCTCAGTGTGACTCATGACAGGGCCACACCCGATTTGTCTGATTCTGCAAAGCTGCGGTCTTTGCATATCCACATACCGTTTGAATGAACTCACAAGCTGCAGTGCATGAAATGAGGGCTCATTTGCCGATTTGTTCCAAGGCAGGCATACATTAATAGCGGCACTTGGCAGTCACCAGCAGGTATTCCTAATAATCGCCCTTCCGCAGTCTCAGTGGAACAGCAAAACCCAGCTGCAGATTAAAGACACTTCCAATGCAGGCCAAAAGACACACTCTCTTATTGGCCTCATTTCCTGATTCTGGGCAGATTGAAAACCTTCCTCTTTTCCTCTTACTCTTTGTTGTGGGCAGTGGGAGGAATTGAGGCCCCAAAGCCATTTAAAGTCAGCCTAAAACTCTCAGGCAGCGGCGGCTGCTGTGTATATATTTTTGCCCTATTGCAGGTTATTACAGGATCCACTTGTGAAATAGAGGGTCAAACAGCTTTCCAAACACAGTTTCCTATTGCCTATAATGATGACAGCAAACTGATCTCTAACCTGCCATTAACCAGGCAGGGACTTTGAGAGATCGTTTGCAATAGACGGGGTTGTTGTTGTTTTTCAAATGACTCACATACACACTGAAATATATTTCTCAAGCATCCACCCCCCTTGGAGTTATAGTTATCTTAAATTAATGTGTGGTGTGCAGGTAAGTGTCTGCCAGGAGCTGCCATATATGTTTCCTACAAATAAATCAAAATTTCACCTCCATCTGATCCGAAATGTTTCCTTAGAGAGATGGCATATAATTTACATATATGGGAGTAACTTGTGCAGTCCCCATGAGCTCCTGAACAGTTATGGGCCTTGTATATCATGAAAGTAGAGAAGCAGTCTATGGACAGTCTCCTTCCACTAGGAGGTGTCACATTTAAGAAACTCTAAATGTTTAAAGCACTTTCCCCTCCCTCCATTTAAACCCTTCTGCGGGGCTGGTGTTTCTCTTCTTTTTTCAAAGGGCTCAGATTTATTATTTCACCAGGAGATCAGAGAGGGGAGGTTTGTACGAGATCAAACAAATGTGAATCTATCAGGAGAGACAGTAGGCGAGGCAGGCTAAATTGTCAGATTAAATCAAAGGGCGGCGGGGAAGGTTTGCCGCGCTCTGGGGCTGATTTAGCCTGGCATCTATGGAGACTGTGTCTCTGAAGCTGCTGCCTTATGAGAGCCATTGTCCCATCTCATCCAGGTGTTGGTGCCTCCAACAAGTGGAAGGTCAAACTCTCCAGGCAACAAGAGTCCTGCAAGGGAAGTTATAATGTGATGTGCCAATGAGTTTGGGAGGGCCATAGCTCAATGCGAGAGCATCAACTTTTCATGAAGAAGGCCCCAAGCTCAATCCTCCATGCCTCAAGACTACCATACTGTTAGATGAACCAGTATAAGAGAGTTTACTATGTTTGGTTGCAGAGTTGGGGAAGATTAAGCAGAACTTTGGCAGTGATTGGCTGATATCATAGCAGGATGGGCCTGGCAGAGGAGTCACTTGCTTTCCTTGGAGAGGCTGCTCATGTTAGATAGAGCCTAGAGAAGAGAATAGCAGGTCTAGCGAAAGCCCTAGCTATGCAAGGCACCTCTGACTTGGTGGGTACACATTCCCTGCCAACTATCTGCTCATCATTTCCAGTTCATCCACCTGTGTGGAAGAGACCAGCTTCCCCCACCCTACCTGCCTCCCCACACTGACACTGTAAGTGGCTCAGAATGGGAGCCTCATTACCGTAGAGCACTTTTCCAAGATAGCTGACAGACTCACTGGAATGCACAATTTTCTGTTGCATCCATCCTGCCCATCTATTCATCTGCCAGCGACACCTTTCAGACCCTCCCATTTCCACATATTCCTGTTTCCTCAGCAATGGAAAGTTCTGTGCTTCTTCTGCAGGCATTGTAATCATCAATTCATTTGCAAACATACCACCAAAGAACTCCTGCGCTTGCAGGAATCAAGCATAGAACTCAATATCAGATCCATTGAAATGTTACTATATAATATTTTTGTAAGGAAAACAATCACCGAGCTCTGATTTGCTTGCCTGCCACTAGGCAGCCACTCAAACTGCACCATGAAAGCAGCAGGTGGAGTAAGTAAGCAAAGCAAGCAGGCCAGAGAAGTGAGGGAGCAGGCTGGCCGAGTTCCTTGTGTCACCACTGCTACTACCCAACCACTTGCCTGCTTGCAAGCATGCACAACAGGGCAAGCAAAGCTCAAGATCCAAGCAAGAAGGCAGCCCAGCTGAGTGAGTGCCAATCAGAGGGAGTCAGCAAGTGGGTAACTGGCTGGCTAGTTCACCAAGGCAAACCTGAAGGCATTCCCCATTGTCACTCCTGCTGCTGGTTCATCCCAAACACCTCCATCCCTTGCACTCACCCCAGTCCCAAGATTCTGCTGTTTCTGCCACTCACAGGAGGATGAAGATGATGATGATGATGATGATGATGATGATGATGATGATAATTTATTATTTGTACCCCGCCCATCTGGCTGAGAGAGTCTTTCTCCACTGTGCCCCATGCCACCACTCACTTCCTTCTGTTGGTAGCACCGAGTGAAGGAGAGAAAGACTTTCTCCTCTTCATTACATTCTCCTCTGCGAGTGGCAGTGGGATTGGGATATTGGGATTGGAGCAATCTGGGAGGGGGAGGGGAGAGGGAGTTTGAGATGAACGGTAGGGAATGGGGAAGTTTTTGGTGAAGTGTGTGTGATGGGGAGTTCTGGATGACGTAGTGGGGTGATGGAGATTGACAACAGGGCAGCAGGTAGACAGAGAGGTGGGGTTGAAGGAATTGTGTGGGGATGGGGCAAGACCAATGGCCTATGTAGTCCAACATCCTGTACTCACAGTGACCAATGAGATGCCTATAGGAAGCCTGTGCACACAGAACCTGAATGCAACCTGCCCTCCTGTGATTCCTGACATCTGATATTTAGATGTATTGCTTCCTCTGACAGTGCATGTAGGACCATTGTGGCTACTACCCACTGATAGCCTTTTCATCTCATAAATCCAGTCTCACTACACTGTCACCCCCTTCAACGTGCCATTCCCTGCCTTCTAGATCTAAACTGATGCTGCTTTTTTCCAGCTTTCTCCCCCGCCCCCGTTTCTCTCTACTGCCCACTTTCTGCTACACCAAGCACAATCTGCTTCCAACCTCCACCCAGCCAGCAGGGTGTGACTTGCATTCCAGGTGCTTGGAACACCAGCTGCTCATCAGTGCCCGCTTAGCACACACCTAGTGTTCATCATCAAGGAGCAAGCTGGATACAGGAACGAAAAGAGAGCCATTTGGCACCAACAGAGCGGCAGGGCTGTAACATGCTCTGGTGTTTCTCAGTGGCTCGGCAACAAGCAATCTGCATCCTCGTAGCAATAAGAGGCGTGCAAGAGGGATGGACTGCTTATGCAGCTTTGAAGTGGCAACGTCTCCCCTTCCAGCTGGCTAGTTGTGGCAAAGGCAGTGGTACATATTGTAGATGTGCATTGGCTTTGTGTCTACGCCAAATGATTAGCCACACCAGGGTGGTCTGAGGTTGCCTTTCACATGATGTAGTCAGATCACATCATTAACAAATGCATGCCACAGGAGCTCTGTTGCTTCAGGTAAAATTAAATGCAAGGCAGTTTTGTGGGCCATAGAAGAATAGAACTGGAAGGCATCGCAAGGGTCATCTAGTCCAACGCCCTGCACTGCTGGAATCACAATTAAACAATCCTTGACCAATGAGCATCCAACCTCTGCTTGAAAACCTCCAAGAAAGAAGAGTCTGCCACTTTCTGAGAGAGTTCGTTCCACTATCAAACAGTTCTTGCCCTCAGAAAGTTCTTCCTAATTTTTATTTAGTCGCAATCTCCTTTTTTGTCATTTGAATCCGTATATTCCGGTCCAACCCTGTGGAATAGCAGGGGGAAAAGCTTCATCTTCCCTGTGACAGCCTTCAGGTATTTGAAGATGGCTATTATGCCACCTCTCAGTCTTCTGTTCTCTGGGCTAAACATACTGTTATAGATTTGGGATAAACACTAGAAATTAATAAATGATAGGGATATGGATGAAAGTGCAGAACTGTGCCCAGGGAATTCTGGGCTGGCTTATGGAAACCAACCTGGTCAGGCTATGGCTAACAAGAGTACAATAGAGGCCATTAACAATACAAAGGAACTTCCCCCCTTGGCCCCAGGTGTGAACAGAGACTGGGGATTGGGGAGGCTGCCAGGGTAACTGCTCTGGGGGACAGCAAGGGGTTTTCTGGGAGGAAGAAGGAGAAAGAAGGGGCTGAGATCCATCTTGGGAGAGGCTGGCTAAAAGGTAAGGTAAGGTAAAGGACCCCCAGACAGTTAAGTCCAGTCAAAGGTGAGTATGGGGTGCGGCGCTCATCTTGATTCAGACTGAGGGAGCCAGCATTTGTCCACAGACATCTTTCCAGGTCATGTGGCCAGCATGACTAAACTGCTACTGGTGCAACAGAACACCATGACAGAAGCCAGAGTGCACAGAAATGCTGTTTACCTTCCCTCCGCTGTGGTACCTATTTATCTACTTACACTTTCATGCTTTTAAACTGCTAGGTTGGCAGAAGCTGGCACAGAGCAACAGGAGCTCACCCCATCATGTGGATTCAAACCACTGACCTTCTGATCAGCAAACCCAAGAGGCTCAGTGGTTTAGACCACTGTGCCACCAGCTCCCTTTGATGGCAAGGGGTTTTCTGGAAGGAAGAAGGAGGAAGAAGGGTTGAGATCCATCTTGGGAGAGGCTGGCTACAGGTAGCTTACACTGCTGCCACTGGGAATGACTATGCTGTAAGATCTGGACTCCCTCCATGCAGACTGAAGGTGTAAATAGGTGAATAAGCCATATTTCTTAAAGCACAACAGTCTCTGCTGTGTCTTCCATTCTCCAAAGGCACACAGACCCTGTGTGTGTGTGGCTGTGACCCCCATGGGCTCTTGCCACCACTTGGCTGAGAGAGGGCCAAGCACTTAGCTTATGTAACAATACTCAACCCCCTCAACCATACCACATGAGATTTGGTTTCCAGACCCTTGATCATCTTGGTCACATAAGCACAACGATTTTAGTTTGCAAGAAGCAAAACCCAGAGCTCAAGAGAGGCAGGGGTCAAGAGAAGAAGGGAATAGGTGAAGAGATAGGGGGGCCCTTTTGAAGGACAGCTCTAACTTTTTATCACAAGGAATTATTTTCCTAGTGCATTCCGATTACAGCAATTTGTGGGAAGAGGAAAAGCAAACCTGCAGTTCATCCTTCTCCCCCAAGTTTTGGCTGGGACGGAAGGGTGTAAGTGGTGGAGTTGGAATATTGGGGTGGTCTGCTTCACTCTCAATTGTTCTGTTTCTTAACAAGCAATTAAAAATGATAGCAAACTCCCCCCCCCCCCAGCTAGGATACTTCCAGGAAGGGTGGGGCACAGTAAGGAGGAACCTGTGACTTTCCTCAATTATTTAAAATGTGGCAACTGCTCCATAGAGAGTGAATCTGAGAATAGCTGCCTAAATGTCAGATCAGTGAGCATACGTAGGTCTCCAGAGCTGTAGAAGCAACTGTAAGTGTTATCTTTGACAATAAGTAGTTAACTCTCTGCTGTGTGCATTCCTTTGACTGGCAAGCAACCTTGACATTATATATTATCTGTGCAAAATTCCCCTGGATTGTTCCTCCTGAATATTGGGATGCTTAATGGGGCTCCTTTGTCTGCAAACTTCATCCACTTATGTGAAAAGAAAAGAAAAAGTTAGGGTCGTTTTTAGATTCCCCATTATACTCAATGGGGGCAAGACAGCTTTGGGTTTAACCAATCAGATTTGGACCCCAGATAATGACTGAAATCAGAATGACATAGGGCAGGTGCAAAGATCAGGGTTCTTCAGAATGCTACAGATACAAATACAAGGTAAAATGTGGTTCCTGCACACCCTGAGCAGATAGATAGTATTGACAAACAGGTAGCTCAGCTATGGAATTTATTTTGATTGACTGGTTGATTGATTTCATACCATTTGTACACTGCTTGATTGTAAAAAATACAAACAAACCAAAAACCCTCAAAACAGTTTAGAAGGGGATAGAAAAATAGAATTATCAGTAGAATCAACTATTTAAAACATTCAAAAACAAATTAAAATCAGCAATAAACAAAAATCAGATTCAGACACATGTCAATATTCTATATATCTGGGTAGACTCATCTAAACATTAGTGTTTTTAGCAGGTGCCAAAAGAAGCACAGTGAAGGCCTGATGCCTTTAGTTTACTGCTCCCTGATGTGTTGTTGGCTACTGAAGGGGATCAGACAAATCTGTGGAGGGAGCCAGATCTATCAGCGGCTATCAGGCATAGCATCTAAATGGAACCCCATGTTCAGAGGCAGTACATCACTGGATACCAGTTGCTAGGGGAGGGCTATTGACTTCATGCTCTACTAGGAAGCTTTGTGGAAGCATCTGGATTCCAGAACACTGGGATGTGGAGTGACAGAGAGTCTTTTGGTCTGATTTGGCAGGGTTGATTTCTTCCTGGAGAAATGAGAACAGCCATGGTAACATGAGATGAGAGGATAAGCTGCATTTCCGTAGGCTCTGTTTGTTTTGGGGAGTGACGAGGACTAAGAGACAAAGACTTCATGGTGGAGATGGGCTGCAAAATGGGACTTGGATCCCAAATCATCTTCCCAGGCTTTGTGAGGTGTGGTAATTGGCATGTGGTTAAGAGATAGTGTTCTCGAAGCTACCAGCATGAATTTGACCAAACTGCAGGAGGCAGTGGAAGACAGAAGTGCCTGGCGTGCTCTGGTCCATGGGGTCACGAAGAGTCGGACATGACTAAACGACTAAACAAAAGCAAAGAGTAAAGGAAGGCAGGTTGAGGGTGGGGTTGTAGCTCTCCTTAAAGCTTGACTAACTCATGAGATGTTCTGCTTTCACTTTTAAGACGTGCACACACAGCCACATTGCTAATCTATCACTCTTGTGTCTCTTTCCTGAGCTATTAAAGCTCAACAAGACTCGGAACCTTCTGTTCCTGTTCCCCTGCCGGCACCTTTCATCTGCTCCACAACTGTCGGCGAAAAGCCATTTTCTGCTTTGGAGAACAGTGGGAGGACGCCAGTCTTATTTATGCACACAACGAAAGCAGAGAATGTCAGGCTCACGTCCACACCTTCAGTCATTCAAGAGCTGGCAGGAAACGAGCCCCAGGAGACTCCAGAGTTGCTTTGCCTGTTCCCCAATTCACCCAGGTAAATGTCACCTTCCATAGGTCAACCTGCCCAAGCCCTGTTTGCTGTTTGTTTGTAAGTGAGCGGCAGTGATGGAGAAAGCAGCCTGTGGACAAAATGCAGCTTTGGACCTCAAGTGGGGAACATGCATTCATCTAGTCCAGCCTACATGGGTACTCACTGCAGTAGAGCTAGCACTACTTGGAGCTCTCCAGACACTGTGGAACACAACTCCCATCAGCCCCAGACAGCATGGCACACCCATATTTCTGCCCAGATGCTGAGGTCCAGTGCAGAGGGCCTTCTGGCAGTTCCCTCACTGCGAGAAATGAGGTTTCAGGGAACCAGACAGAGGGCCTTGTCAGCAGTGGCGCCCGTCCTGTGGAACGCCCTACCATAAGATGTCAAGGAAATAAACAACTATCTGACTTTTAGAAGACATCTGAAGGCAGCCCTGTTTAGGGAAGTTTTTAATGTTTGATGTTTTATTGTGTTCTTAATATCCTCTTGGAAGCCGCCCAGAGTGACTGGGAAGGCCTGGCCAGATGGGTGGGGTATAAGTAAGAAATTATTTATTATTATTATTATTATTATTATTATTATTATTATTATTATTATTTTAAGGGAAGGGCCATAGCTCAGTGGTGGAGGTTCCGCATTGCATGAAGGGGGTCTCAATTCAATCCCTGGCACCCCTCAGTAGGGCTTTCAATCCTGGAAAGCCGTTGCCAGTTGCCAGTCAATACTGAATTGGATGGGCTGGTGGTCTAACTCAGCATAAGGCAGCTTCCTATGAAGGTCAAAACATCTGGGGGGGCACCACGTTGGTTACCCCTGCTCAGCAGTATCTACACATTAAGCCTGGATGCTTGAGGAATTGGCTATTTGCAAATTGCAAGACACACTGATCGGATCCACACCTCTCAAATTAATGTGTGGATGGAATAGTATCTGCCCATCGGATTTGCATTCCTTCAAATGTTGGGATGCATTTCTCAGCTCAGAAAAGAGATCCAAAGTATGCAGCTTGAAATAAAATGTTTATAAATAGTTATTTTGAGATGAATAGTATTTATCTCCAGGCAGAGGGCACCAAGCAGAGGGCCTTCTCAGTAGTGGTGCCCGCCCTGTGGAACGCCCTCCCATCAGATGTCAAGGAAATAAACAACAATCTGACTTTTAGAAGACATCTGAAGGCAGAATATTAATAATATTCTGTTGGGAGCCACCCAGAGTGGTTGGGGAAACACAGCCAGATGGGCGGGAATGCAGAAATGCAATGGAAGAGGCTTTTTACACCCAAACACACACACATATAATGCATGCAAAATTGTTTAGCATAGCAAAGCAGGGCTTTCTACCCTCCCAGTTTGCAATGGTGTTACTCAACTCTCAGCTATATCACTGTTTTATTATTAGAAAAATCCCCACCAGGTGACAAGGTGTATATAACTGGCTGTTTTATTCCTCTGGCTCCCCATATTCATTTTCTGACCCTTTGCCTTCAGGCCTGTTAAACTGTGCCACTCCTTGCTGCTTCCCTCATTGCCGGGAGCTGGCTGCTAGCCATGAAAGCCGGTCTCGGAAGGGGGTGAGGATTGGTGCAGCAGATGCCAGAAAAGAACTCGAAGCCAGTGATTATGCCAGATACTATTTCCAGACTCAAAACTTTGATGTGAGCATTAAAACGCACATACACAAAAAGAACAACAACTCCTATCTGAGTCTTGAGTGAACTATTTTCACTGCCATCTCTAGTATCCAGTGACCAAACATTAATTATTGTGCTGGCTGCAAGTACCTCGGAGCAACCTGATGTCTGGCTTTTCATCTACCCTCTTGAAAACTGTTTTATGAATCCACACTGAAAAGAAAGCATTAGGCAATGTAACATTATTTTACTGCCGACATTCCCTTTGATGCCTGTGTTCTGCCCAGAGACCTGTGGCCCTAACGCCCCACACCTTTCTTACATTACTGTGGCTTCATCCTGTGGCTTCACCAGCATTAATTTACAGAAATGCCGCTGGAAGAGAGCAGCTATCGTTGCTGGTCAATAAGAGCCAGTTACTGAAGTCTGCAAACTGGAATCCATCACACACTTATCAGCAGCAAAAAGAACCATGCAGTTTCCCGTGTAAATCATTTCTATTGCTGCATTTCAGAAGGAATCCAAGGACAATTCCAAAGGACCTGTTTACTAGGCATTCGTTCTGATTTGTTTGCAGGGAGATTAGACTGCCCTGACTACTTAATGAGCATTTCTTCTGATTGTTTGCAAGGAGGCTGGATGACACTGTGTCAGAGAAAGGCTCTATCCCACACTTCCCAGTGCATTCCCCTCACTGTTTTCCTTTAATGCAAAAAGTCTGGTCTTTGGGGGAAGTGGGCTTCTTACGCAGAAGAACTAATCAGCTTTGATTGTACAACCTGAACTTGCTGCGATGCAATTGAATCCCATCTGAAAATAGCGGCAGTCTGGAGGTGCTGTAAACCACCTGATTTTCTTTAAATATGGAGCAACTTCCCACAGTCTCATCTGTTTCCAGAAGGTACTGTCAGATCCACAGCCACCATGGAAGGAAGATGCACATGGAGAGAAATAGTTTTACTCCATGCTGAAATGTGAATTCAACATCTGTTTTCCCCTGCTCTCAGAATATATATATATATATATATATATATATATATATATATATATGCCACCTTCGTCACTTGAGAGCATCCATGGTAAGCCCATGCAAACAAAGAAATCGATGCCTATCGATCCCCATGCCAGGAATTCATAAACTCCTCGAAAGGTCAAGGATTGATTTTTTTCCCTCCCTTCACTTTCTGTAAAAGAAAACATACACACACAAAACACTTTCCCAAACCTTCCATCTCTCACGTACTTCCCTTGCAGACAGAAATGCCATGTGGCATGTGCAGGCTCCTTAGAAACACAACTTAGGGGCAGGAGAAGAGTATATACAAATGATCTGTACATGAAGCCAGACAGATTCAAGGAAGATGGATGAACAAGGCCTGTCTGCTCGTTGGAGCTGTTCCTGCACTTCTTTGCCGCTCAGATGTGGCATCGAAATGAGATGGAGATAAGAGAGTCTCTTAAACTCACGGACATACCAACACCTGGTTCACACTTTAATCTGGTTCAAATTGACTCATGGCTAATGCACAAGCTTCTGACATGGTGAGACGCTTCCTATGGATCATGTTTGTAGAAACATGGTTCCCCCAGAGACCTGTTTTGTTCTCTTCATAGTAACAGTTTACAGATGGAAGACGATGGATATATTGCTGTGGCCTGCCCTAACATTAGGCAGAGAGAGATGACTTCAGATGGCCCATGGAGACAGCAGATGCCAGAAGCCTTATCTGAATTCCTCCTGAGCTTTGTAGGCTTGTCTGCTGGCCTCAGGTGCAATGGAGGAGACCACCAGTGTTGCAGTAAGATTCAACTGCCAGTGAAGTCTGATTGTGTATATAGAAGGGGGAGCCATCATCTCAGGCAACTAAATGCATTGGGACAACCCGGACTTTTGTGTTATGATAACATATACCCCTGCCTTCTCCTGGAGCCAGAGCTGACCCATCATCTCAGAGGAGGTGTTTGCATTACTATTAAAATGTGAGGGGACTGGCTCCCTGCTGCCCAAGTTAAAACATCTGTGTCCAATCAGAGTATAGCTTTCCACTGACCAATGAGATGCAGGATAAGACCAGGGGGAAATGGTTCATTGGCAGCAATTGTTTGTGCAGCCATTTTAGCAGTTGGTATCGATGAGCTTAGGGCCTAGCCAAGAAAAGAATTAGTTATGATGCAATGAGGAACAAACTGAAGACCCGTCTAAGGCAGGAATGGGGGACAATTTTCAGCCTGAGGACCACATGTCCTCCTGGGCATCCTTCCAGAGACCACATGCCAGTGGCGGGTGGGGTGGTGGGTGGGGCCCTGCTGAGAGCCTGAGGGCCCGCTCCTGCCTCTTTCCACCTGGCCCAGCCTGACAGGCTTCAAAAGGACTGCTGCTGCCCAGCAGAGGGTACTGTTTCTTTTGTTAAATTGCTTTTAATTTAATTTAATTTTTAAGAATATATTTTTAAAAAAAGTTTTAGTGTTTTAACTGCTTTTAACCTACATCCTATGCCCTTTTGGGTACGCGGGTGGCGCTGTGGGTTAAACCACAGAGCCTAGGACTTGCCGATCAGAAGGTCGGTGGTTCGAATCCCCACAACAGGGTGAGCTCCCGTTGTTTGGTCCCTGCTCCTGCCAACCTAGCAGTTCAGAAGCACGTCAAAGTGCAAGTAGATAATAGCTCCGGCAGGAAGGTAAACGGCATTTACGTGCGCTGCTCTGGTTCGCCAGAAGCGGCTTAGTCATGCTGGCCACATGACCCGGAAGCTGTACGCCGGCTCCCTCAGCCAATAAAGCAAGATGAGCACTGCAACCCCAGAGTCAATCGTGACTGGACCTAATGGTCAGGGGTCCCTTTACCTTTACCTTATGCCCTTTTAAAATATGTTGGGGGTGTTACTGGGTTGTTGCTGTTTTTATTTTGATTATGTATTTTGTGGTTTTATATTCTGATTTTATCCTGTGAACCGCCCTGAGACCTGTGACTATAGGGCGGTATATAAATTCAATTGATGATGATGGTGTAAAAGTGGGTGGGTCAACTTTTGTAAATTTTACTGTTGTCCAGTAGGCTAGTTTCTACACACATTCACAATCCCCTCTCTGTCTTCCACCCCAAAAAGCAATGGGCATTATCAGAGTCTAAGGACACCCCAGCCAAGCAAAAACATACAAGCAGGAAAGCAGGAAAAGATCACAAAGCAGGAAAGATTGTAGAAGCTCCAAGGACCAGATAGAGGGGCTCGGAGGGCCACTTTCAGCTACCAGAGCTGAGTTTCCCCAAACCTGGTCTAAAGGCTCTCAACCAAATGTGCAATTTCTCTCCATTGAGAAACATACTGTGTGTTCCAAACATTCTGTCTCTGGCACTTAGCCGACGGTGGCTCATTTGCCAGGCACATTGGTGCTTGAGGCTACTGTCAACCTGTGCTATGAGCAGCTATGTATGAATAAGCTTTTGCACTGCAGAATGAGATTGCTTCCTTAATTGCACCATCCCATGCTCTTTCGCTTGGTGGGCCCTTTCAGATGCACCCTTGGAAGAACTTCCCGTTCAGGGCTGAAGGACTGGGGCTGCTGCATCTCCCTTTTAGCACTTGAATTTAAACATCCACCCACAAAATGAAAACCAGCTAGCAATGCTTCTCCACCCCAACATTTCCTGTTTGGTTCTAGCATCTAGTTTTCTACCACCGTCATGGCTTCCTCCCCAAAGGATTCTGGGAGCTCTAATGTCAGATAATTCTGTAAGAGATACACACACACACACACACACACACACACACACACACATCCTAAAATCCCCAGGATTCTCAAAAACTTTTAAAGCTTCACTCTCTCACACAAGTGTGCCCCATGTACTTCAAAGGAGGTCAAACCAACCATTCTGGTTCTGATAATGGACTTATAAAACAGCCTCAGCAGACATCTCTGCCCCAGTGAAGGGCGACTTGTCAGCCTCCTCCTGTCTGCATGCACTCCATCCGTTCCAGAGAACCTGGGTGCTTATCCTGCCTGGGCCTCTGCTCTGCTTCTGGCTCTGCTCCAACTTCAGCAGCAGGCACTAACAGCTAATTGCTGCAAAATAGCTAGTCTCTGTTTCAGGGCACCGCTTTTCTTTTGCTTTAGGAGCTGGCAAATGGATCCTCGGAGGGATTATAACAACTCTGTCCTGGCCCTGTGCCCTGAGTTTTTCGAGCCCTTGCCTCTGGCATTCTTCCTGCCAGGACTGAGAAATTCTTTTTTGTCTTTATCCCCTTGAAGTCTCCATCTCCGTCTCCACCTCCCTCCGCCCCCTGCCTCACTGTATGCCCCACTCCATCCAGTCCTCTTCAAGGCTGCCTGGCTCTTGGCCAACTCAAAACACATGGCACCATTTACCCTGTAGTGTCAGTGTGAGAGCTGGGTCCAGAAGTCTTCAATCTTTCGCATCCTGCCATCCCCTGCCATTCTCATTCTGCTAGGGTAGGAATGCAAGGGGAGGGGGTTCTGTTGCCAAGGCCACATTCTCACCATGCACTTAAACCACAGTGATACGACTTTAAACAGCCACAGCCGCTCCCAAATAATTCTAGAAACTGTAGCTTGTTCAGAGAGTTGTTAGGAGGCCCCTTGTTTCCCTCCCAGAACTACAATTCTCTGGGATGAGGTATTGATTGTTAAACCACTCTGGGTATTGTAACTGTTACATCCTGACTGATCTCATCCTCCCCACCTCTTCAGAGCTGCCAAGTTCACCTCCAGGAGCAGAGGCATTGGTGGGTCCAGCTGGAAACACAGTGCTCATCTGACAGCACGAGGACAATTGTTATTGAGAAGATTCTTGATGTTTCAGGTGCTTCAGATCAGGGACCCGATGACAGGCATGGAAGCAGTTGAGCAGCACCAATGATTAGAGAGCTGCTCAGTTGCTGAAACAGCATCTAATCTTGCCTGTTCTCCCTGCTGGACAGCTCCTCTGATACTTTGAATTTCCTGAAGTTTGACTGACCGGCAGCTCTGAGTTAGGCAGGATATTTAGCCACACAACAAGTAGGACAGGAGCAGATTGGGAAGGCTGCATCACTTAATACATAACTAACTGAAATACCATATTCCCTCATACCAGCTTGGGTTCGGAGATCCTCAGAGGAGGCCCTTCTCTCAGTTCTGCCACACTCACAGGCAGGCTTGGTAGGGATGCAGGAGATGAACTATTGCTGGCTGCTCCCAGACTTTGGAATTCCCTTCCTATATAAATTAGAATCATTGAGTTGGAAGGGACCCTGAGGATCATCTAGTCCAACCCTCTGCAATGCAGAAATATGCAGTTGTCCCATATTGGGATTGAATCTGCAAACTTGGCATTATCAGTACCATTCTCTAACCAACTGAGCTATTAGACTGGCTCCCTCCTTGTTGTCCTTCTGGCAGCAAGTGAACGTTTTATTGTTCTAACAGGCTTTTGAGAACTGACTGTTTTTATTGCAATGATCTGAATGTTGTAATAGATCATGTGTGTGTGTTTGTATGTAGTAATGTTCTATGTTTTTAACTGTATCTATTTTGGCTGCAATCCACCTTGACAGCCTGTAAAGGAAAAAGCTGGAATATAAATATAATAATAATAATAATAATAGGAAGAAAGCCCCATTGAAAACAATGGATTGTATTTCTGAGTAGGCATGCATAAGATTGCTCAGAAAGTTGTCACCCATATAGGGCAAGATATAAATGACACAAAAAATAAATGCTTTAACATTCACCAAATTATTAAATGTTAAGAGACTTGTACATGAAATCTTGAAGAGTGAAATGACCAGGAACCAATCAAGTGAAAGAAATAGTGTAAAAAAAGCAACACCCATCTCCGATTTCCCTTTTATCTCTGTGACATATAAATCACACAGCAGAACTATAAGGCAGGAGATTCTGCCTTTGACTAATACCTTTGAGCAATCCCAGGAGATGAATGGTTTGACCTCAGGATGTCAGCATTAAATAAGACAAAGCCACTGTTGATGCTTGCTCCTTTCATCATAACTGTTGTCGCAGTATTTCAGCTATTATAAACAAAGTGCCACCATCTGCAGAGGCAGGGTTCCCAAGGGAGCTTATTTGCTGTAGGACACCTATAAACTCCCCCCTGAACAGATGCAGGCACTGCTGGAAGCTTCCGGTGTGCATGCTAAGCTATCGGCAGAAGGTATCAGCTCCCAGATGTCCACCTATCACTTTGTCAAAAACTCAAAGTTGCTTCCTTTGGAAATCAATAGCTGGGGAGAGGGAGGGTGGGAGGAATTCTGCCTGCCCTTGAGATCAGCACATGGGAGAAAGGTACAAGTGCATTGGCATCAGGTGAAGCTTTGTGAAAGTCACACCGAGAAGTATGAAGGTTTCCTTTGCAGCAGGTTTAGTATATGCTGTATTCACTTCACTGACATCTTTCCATCATGGAAAACATTCACATAAGAAGATAAGAAGAGCCTGCTGTATCATGTCAGTGGCCCATCTAGTCCAGTATCCTGTTCTCATGGTGGCCAACTAAATGCCCTTTATGGGAAACCTGCAAGTCGGATTCGAGCAGAAGACTACTCTTCCCTCCTGCAGTTTCCAGCACTGGTAATCAGAAGCATTGCTGCCTCCAACCGTGGAGGCAGAATATAGCCATCATATCATACATTTGTTGCAGTAATGTCTAACTCAGTCTATTTATTCAGCACCCTGCCTTTCCACTAAACTGACTTACCTGAAGAGCTAAAATCAAATCAAATACATGAGATCTGGTAGCTCGCTGCAAGAACAGGATACAGTACTGGACCGGATGGGCCATTGGTCTCTTCTGCAGGGCTCTTATTGTGTTCTTGAAAGAGAGAAAGATCAGGAGGCAACAGATAAAAATAAATCAGAGAATAGGGAGTGTGAAATGCCCACAGTTTCAAAAAGAGAAATAACTTTGTGAGCCAAGACAAGACCATCAGGGATGGATCTAGGCAGGCTTCCCACCGGTGGGAGTTCTGCAAGCTAGTCATGAAGGCAGAGAAGACTTTCTTCCACACCTCGCCCAAACATTTTGGCAAAACACGAAAAATAGCCTCTGTGGCACATCTTAGCGAACAGACGGGCTAATCTACTCAATGCCAGGCTTTCTTGGATGAGGCTGATCATTTGGATTTATTTATTGATTTTGCGTAATTGATTTTAAAAGCTTATGTTCCACCCCACAAAAAGGAACGCAATGTGATCTGTGGCAATAGGAAAATTTAAAGGCCTGCAGCCTTTTGATGCTGTCTTCCCACAACATTCAACATCACAGGCCCCTGCTCTGTGTCCCACCTGCTTCAGGTCACATCTGCACCATACATTGCAAGCACTCTATTAAACTGTTATAAAAGCAGTGGCTTCCTTTATAGGTCCAGTTACAGATAGGTAGCCGTGTTGGTCTGCCATAGTCAAAACAAAAAAAAATCCTTCCAGTAGCACCTTAAAGACCAACTAAGTTAGTTCTTGGTATGAGCTTTCGTGTGCATGCACACTTCTTCAGATACACTGAAACAGAAGTTGCCAGATCCTTTTATATAGTGAGAAGGTGGGGAGCTCATCACAGCTATCTGCCAATCACCCATTCCCACCACCCTTCTGAGTAATACCCCTCCCCACCTTCTCACTATATAGAAGGATCTGGCAACTTCTGTTTCAGTGTATCTGAAGAAGTGTGCATGCACACGAAAGCTCATACCAAGAACTAACTTAGTTGGTCTTTAAGGTGCTACTGGAAGGAATTTTTTTTGTTTTTCCTTTATAGGAATTGGGAACTGGAGTTGGTTGAAGGTGCTGACTTCATAGGTCTGCAATTCTCAGCATTCCCCACGTCTGTTAAAGTGGTATAAGAACATTTTAAGTGTAAGGTGTGGATGCAGCCTCAGAAGTACAGCCAGATGTGACATGAGACAGCTCATTCTGTGCTGCAACAAACAAATTTCAGGACCCAGAGCTCCCTCTCTAAAGAAGCTTGATTGGTTCTCTCCTTTAAGCTTTCGGCATTTGGTAAAACACCTTCTTATTTCACCTTGCTTTCAATCTGTATGATGTCTGTTCTTGATGATTTTGACTGCAATTCCTAGCCCCAAATACCTGTGAGTAAGCCCCATTGAATTCAATAGGACTTACTAAAGACTGTGGCCTTTGTTAACATTCCATTCTCTTCTCAGTTTTTTCTATTTTAATTAGCATTCATTAAACTGTATTTTACTATGAACCCTAGGGTGGGTGGGTGGGTGGCATTTTAGGGTCAAAATATGACACATAAAGGACTTCATAAACAAAGCAAGCAAGGAGGCACCCATAATCCCCATGGGAGCCACAACAAGCTAAAAAAATAGCTCAGGATATGTTGAACCTCTGTCTGCCATATAGGGCATGTGCCACACTGGGTGGAAACCCTGTTACTTATTTGAAATATCCCTTTCCCCCTTTCCTTATCTTTTTGAAATTCCCAAGATGTTCACCCAAGCAGAAGCCTCCAAGTTTGCTTCAGGATTAATTTGAGGACAACTCTCAGTGGAACGAACAGGAGTTTAACAAGTTGGAATGTGTGCAAAGGGGGCTGACCAATATGATCAAGGATGTGAAAACCAAGCCTTATGTGGAACTGTTGAGGGGGCTGTGTGTGTTTAGCCTGGAGAAGACCATGAGATGACATGATAGGCACCTTCCAATATCTGAAGGGCTGTCACAAAGTCCACGTAGCAAGTTTGTTTTCTGCTGCTCCAGAAGGGAGTACCCAAGCCAATGGATTCAAAGGATGAGAAAGGAGGCTCCAAGTCAACTCTAGGAAGGATTTATTGATGGCAAGAGTGGTGTGAAAGTGGGGCAGAGGACCTTGGAAGGTGGTGGACTCTCCTTCACTGGAGGCTTTTAAACAGAAGTTGGATGGTCATCTTTCAGGGATTCTTTAGCTGTGTATAGCAGGAGGTTGAACTACATGGTCCTTGGGGTCTTTCCAACTCTATTGTTATAATTTATTAAATTTGTATTCCCCACAGGTCTCAGGGCAGTTCACAGGATAAAATTACAATATAAAAACACAACATACATAATCAAAACAAAAACAAAAACAACCCAATAAGACACGCCCCCCAATACATTTTAAAAGGGAAATGGATGACATTCAACCAAAGGCCTGGTTAAAGAAGAAGGTTTTTGCCTGGCTCCTAAAGGTGAATAATGGAAGTGCCAAGCGAACCTCTATAGTTCTATGATTCTATAAGTAGGAGTAAAATAGATAAATAGACAGACAGATAGATCTCCTGCTTCCTATGCTTTAGATGCCCTGCATACATGATAATAACAGTTCACATTCCCCCTGTCCTAAGCCAGAACGTCCCAGCTTTCAAGGCCAATTCCACTTACCTAGGTGAGCACTGTGTGCTCAGCTATGAGCACAGCCAGGCACTGAGTCTTCTAAAGCAGCTTACCTTTCGCCTCCCGTTCTCCCCACTTGCTGTGAACCAGCAGCATCACTCAAGGAGAACCAAGGAGACTCCTGGTGCGGAGATAAAGGCAGTAAACAATGAGCAGTCATTTCTGGAGGCAGGGATGGGCACTCTGAGTCCAGTAGAACATCACTCAGCATGAGAAATCTCTTTGCCGGAGCTTTTTTATGGGTTTCTTGCAGCCAAGATAAGCGGGAGATCCATCCCAGGAATAAATGAGAGGCTGCAGCATTGATCGGAAGCAGGAACGGCAGGTGGCCGGCTGTAGCAGGGACCTCTATGCCGGCAACAAGGAGATGCCTCCCTGTGAAACCCCAGGGTTTCCCAACTCTTTTTATTCCCCATGCCCATCCTTTTAGGAGATGCTCAAACTGTGAACAGTGTGGCATGCAGATACAACTCGTGTGCCACAAGAAATATGTCAATTTGTTCAATGATTCTGAATACAAGTTACTGGAAACTGCAGGGAGAGGGGGTGCTTTTTTGCTCCGATCTTGCTTGCTGGCTTCCCACTGTGAGAAGAGGTTACCCGGGCTAGTTAGGCCTCTTCTTATGTTCTGTTCTTCTCTCATGAATGTTGTAGGGAAGCTCATTCAGAATCATTTCTGTCCCCTGAATTGGAGAAACACAGTGCCTGGGGAAATGATTGCCTTTGAGCAGAGGCAGTGCAATCCTGAGATGTACAGGAAAAGCTCAGGGCAGCCCTAAGGCATTCTGTCACCCAAGGTGAAATCAATCCTTGCTCTCCCTCTGCAAAGGCAGCCTCCTGAAATTTCCAGCTTCCGCCGTGGCCCAGCCATTCTCACCCTAATAAATTAAGGACTGCGCCACTTCCTCGCTGCTGCAGCAAATCAAAACTATTTGTGCAACCTGGAAAGCATTAAAATAATGTCACAGCAGCAGAACTTTTGAACCGTCATCCAGGTGGGAGATCAAGCGTGGAACATCTTACCAGCGTCGCAGGGCCCCTGAGGAGAGTGGAGAAAAAAGGCAACTCAATGACTCCGGCAATTAACTCCTTTCATCTTTTTAACCCAGCCTTTTAAAAAGGTAGATTTGCCAGCATTAATGGCAAATGATGTTTGCGTTTTTCATCACCTGCCAAGTCATTAAAGGCAAGGAAGGGGGAGGGAATTGGCTCTTGTTTCTTCCTTCTTTTGCATTCACCCAACTTAATTGCGACGACACCTCGGAGCATGGTGCGTTCCTGCAGAGTGCAATTTCGGATGTCAGGAGCATATTCACGGCTTCTTTTCAGAGCCTCCCTCCTCAACCCCCCATCCCAATATTTATGCCTTTAATTCCTCAGTGCAGATTTTTGTTCTGTCATGCGGTGACATATGAATTGCTACTCATTTGATCCTGTATTTCCACATCACTGATGTTTTATGACGGAACAGCTTATAGCTCACCTTCACTGTCCTGGTAATTGCTCCCCAGACTGCCCCACACACTCTTGAAAAGGCCAGAAGGTCTGAAAGGCATGAACGCTCCATCTCCTACAGCCAGATCTTTCTTGTTCTGGTTAAAGTTTCTGCATTATTCACTCCTCAGTACAGCAGTCAATGAGACTTTTGGGGGACAAAGCACCATAGGCTCAAGGGACACCCTGAGAGGTGGTGCAGTGCAATGATAGGAGAAAGGAATAGAGGAATCAATTAGGGCTTCTCATTTTTCTAATCTTGAATTCAGTTCACTCACGGGGCAACTGTTAAGCCTTAGAATCCAATCCTGTGTGGTGTTCATGCACCCCATCCCAACCATATTTTGGAACCCTATTTTAACTGTGTGTTAAAATTAGTTTTAAAAAACTATTTAAAGCCTTTAGCCTCATCCCTAAAATTGTTTCAGGGATGGATCCAGGGTGAGGTGGGCGGCCTCAGGACAGCAGAGGGTAAAGCGACCCAATTTGGGGACCGCAGACAGGGCTGCAGGGCAAATCAAGGGAGTCTTATTTGTAGGCAAGTTTGCATAATACTGTATACACATTTTTTTGAACAATATAATGCATTTGGGGTGTTATTTTTTTCCACTAACATACACGTTTCTATGCATAATTTTCAGTTGAAGGACTGCAAAATTCAATGAAGTTTTAACTTCGAAGGAATGCTGCATTTTGGTCTATCTATTGCGCCGTGCATGTACATTAAAATACAAATGGGGATTGTACAGATAGCAGCATGGCCTGAGATACTCTCTTCCATAAGACCACTTGATATCCTTCTGCAAGCCACTAAAAAAAGAGTGGTGGAAGGAAGCACCATAATGGTCATTGATGTGAGACGTGATCTACCTCCGTATTCTGTATCTGCATCTCTCCATCCAGTCACATATCTCCAATCACCTCTCTGAATATCCTTTCAGTAAGACTGCAAGAGCTATTGTGGTGGGCTCTTCTTTATCAGAGATTTTCCAACAGAGGTTGGGTGG
This sequence comes from Podarcis muralis, assembly GCF_964188315.1. Classification (NCBI taxonomy): domain Eukaryota; kingdom Metazoa; phylum Chordata; class Lepidosauria; order Squamata; family Lacertidae; genus Podarcis; species Podarcis muralis. The sequence goes on from NC_135669.1 coordinate 27,170,117, forward strand.
CTATTTGTCATAGATTCTTTAGCTGTAATACCTGCATTGCAGAGAGTTGGAATAGATTACCCTTGGGATCCATTCCAACCCTACAATGTTATGACTCAATATGACCAGGACAAGACTTCTCACCTTTCATTCAAAGCTCTCATCTTCTCATCCCCTCACCTTATCTATTGGCAGTATATAACACACACACACACACACACACACACACACATATCCATCCACCCCACTTACCCTGCATAAAGCCTTGATTTTGTCTTATTCTCCTCTCCTCTTTGTCCCCCAGATTCAGTTCCTTGCAAAATCACATCATTTCTCCCTTTACAACATCCCAGAAAAAAAACACCCTTCCCCTTTTCACTTCAGAGAAAACTCTTAGATTCATAGAATGATAACATTGGAAGAGACCCCCGGGTCATCTAGTCCGACCCCTTGCAATGCAGGAATCTCAGCTAAACCATCTATGACAGATGGCCAGCCTATGTCTGCTTTAAAACCTCCAAGGAAGGAGAGTTCACCACCTTCTGAGGGAGTCAGTTCCATTGTGGTTATATCTTGCCCTGACTATTGCACTCTTCCTCTCTCTGGTCATTCCATCATCTCACCTTTGTCCACTCACATCCGTCCAGTACTCTTCTGCCAACATTATTCATCTCTCTCATCACTCTGACCATGTGACATCCCTCCTCAAATCTCTTAACAGGGATCTGGTACCCTATGAATGTTGTGAGACTCAAACTCCCATCATCTCTGGCTGAGACAGATGAGAGCTGTAATCCAAGAACTTCTGTGGGGCACGAGATTAGGAGCAAACCTTCTCAGAAACAGGAATCATCTCAGAAAGTGTGGGTCCATGCCCCTGTTTGACAATGCACATTAGTAGTTAGTTTGATGTTTGAAGAAGTTTTAAGCCAAAACACCCCTATTTGGCTAGGACAGACTGAAAGTGCCAGAGAAATTATAACTAACTGGCAATGGAGCCAGGAAGTTCTAAATCAAGATAGACTTCTTGATTATTTATTAACTCAGCACTGGCTACATAATTAGCTCTTAACAGTCCCCCCCTCCCCAGTCACCATAGTAACTCAGCACCTTGCAGGTTTTAACAGATTGGTCTTCACAGCAGCCCTGTGAAGTGGCCTAATGAGGCAGAGATTAAGGGCCAATTCTTTTCTCTATGATATACACATGTTATAATGAGGGGAGGGGAGCCTTTGGACTTTTGCAGCTGCTTGGCTGCCTAGCCCCAAGAAGAGCCATCACTGTGACTATTCCCAAATCTCCCAAGAATGTAGAGAGCCACTTCCTCTGGACCTTCCTGTGGTTCTAATCAGCACTGCTCCCCCTGGACAGCTCCAGATCTATGCAGAAAAGGTGAGTTGGGTGACTGGATGCAGGGAAGGTACCTCCTGCATCTTTAACAAGGGCTACAGCTCAGTCAGTCAGAGTAGGCACTATTGAGCTAGATGCACTAACGGTCTGACTTTTTATAAGGCCCTTTGCTATGTTCTTAATGACACTTCAACCACCCTCTTAACCAGGGACATTCTGTATTCCCTGGGGCTGTGCATCAGATCCAGAAAATGGTGGATCCCAAACCAAAGTGGGTCATTTCAGGATTCAAGGCAATCCTGGATTTGCCCCAGGTTGGGTCAGGTCCACCCAGAGTAATTCAAGGCTGGCAACAAGGAGATGATGGAGGAGGAGGAGATGATCAGGTATCTTCAAAGGGCCCCCTTTCCCACCCTCCTCCCAACCACATGTTCAATTAGGTTTCAAAACCCAGAAAAGAACACCAGAAGAACCTGTTGGATCAAGTCAATGGCCCTTCTAGTCCAGCATCCTGTACTCACAGTGGCTAACCAGATGCTTGTGAGAAACCCACAAGAAGGACCTGAGTACAAGAGCCCTCTGCCCACTTGTGATTCTGAACAACAGGTATTCAGAGGCATACTGGCTCCAACACCAGAGAGATAACATAGCCATTGTGGCTAGTAAGCGTTGACAGCCTTATCTACCAAAATTTCATCTGATCCTCTTTTAATAACATCCAAATTGATGGCCATGACAACGTCTTGTGGAAGCGAATCCCACAGTGTAACTATACTCTTAGAGTAGAACTCCTTGCTTTTGCCTCTCCTGATGAGGATTTATTCTTGATAGTGATTTCAAAAGATGTAGCAACCATTTTCACATTCCACCTGTTTTCATGAGGATGAGCCAGAATTACATTGCACCTGCTGAGAACAAGAGTTGCCAACTTTTTTACCAGCCTTTGCTCTTGTGCTTTTTATAGCTGCTGCAGGCCTCAACAGGTGGCAATATCGTCTCCATACCCCCCAGAAGCATCACCAACTGATTTCTGCAAGTCCAACTAGCTTTAATGCCACAGGAGCATGAGATGTCATCTTTGCTAGCCAGCTGGCATGCCTAGAATGAGCAAATACTTTTACCACTGTAGCTACAATCTGAGGGCTTCCCTTCCCCCATCCTAACCTTTCCCGCTCTTACATTGTCATTAACTTCCCTCTTGCTAAGAAGGTAGGATATTCTTCTGGGCCTGGGTTATTAATTTAAAAAGCCAGTTGTGCTAATTCTACTGCCAACTTTAGAGCACCTTATAGCATTTCATTCAAGTAATTGCCTCTTGTAAAGGGGTATAAATTGATGTCTATTAGACAACGCAGCGCGTGAGAACTTATAATAGCCAAAATCAAAGCCTTTTATTGTCCACACTCATTCCAGACACTGCCAGCTCCTACATCTCTCTGAGCCAAAGAGCATATTGCCCTTTGGACTAAACAACATTGTAGGAGAAGACTCTGTAACTACAGGATGTAAGGTGTGGGGAGGAAGCCTCATGAAAACAACGAGGATCTAGTCTTTTACAGAGTGGACAGTGGGCTGGAGTGAATCAGAAGCAGTCAAAGAGCAAAGAGGAGGAGATGGGCAAACCAGGACCAGATTACAAGACACACCAGAGCTCACACATCATGGCACCAGGACTGCTTGTTATAAAGGTGGTTGCAGCAGCCTATAAGGACAACACAGGTGGCAGCAAAATAAGGGGGTGATGGTATTCTGGATCCCTTCCAACTCTACAGTTCTATGATCCTAGAAGAAAGTGAGCTGGGGTAGTTTCAAAGGGACATCTGCATGCTCCTTAACCCTCTGTTTTCAGCCACAATCCTCATTTGCAGATGCACAGGCCACTGTAGCTGTAGCTCAGTAATTCAGTCCCCACCTTCGTATTCCTAGCTGAAGTACTGAATTAGAAACCAGGCCTGCAATTGTTTGCAAAGGCCCTTTTCTCTGTCCTGCTACAAAGAGCTGTGGCAGTGGTGAGTAGCAGGAACATGGCCTTCTCAGTGGTAGGCACATGAGTTCGCAGAGCCCTCTCCTGGACAGTATATCTGGCTCCATCATTGCTGGATTTGAAGAAAACTATGAGAAACATTTTCATTCCAATCTGTGTTCAGTTAAGTTTTTTGCTCTGCTTAAACAAATAAAACAATTAGCTGCTGATAGTTTTTAATGCATTATTATTATTATTATTATTATTATTATTTATTATGCATTGTGTTATTTTATTGTAACTATTGCTAAAATTTGTTTTTTTTGAAAACATTTATGGAAACTTCCCCTTGTGAGGGCAGCGAGCCCTGGTAAGGGGGTTATAAATCTTTGAATCAATAAAAGAATGAAATAAATGTCTGCCCATACAACATGGTGTAGGGGGTGCACTGTTTCCTGCCCCATACACACAAACATGTTTCCTTTCCCCCTGTTCCTGAGGTCTGAAGAGGGTTAGAGAATCTTGCCAAGGAGAATTCAAGCTGTTTCCTCCAACCACAGTCCAGCCTTTGAAATATGAGACTTGCTTTAACTATCATTCCGAGAGCTCTTGACGTTTTATTTATTTTAGATTGACAAGTGGAAACCTATTTGTGAGCGCGATAGGGTAGGAGAGATATCAGCAAGCTCTCTCTTCCCCTAAGTGCACAGGGTTTATAATGAATTTTGTCCCCATCTCCTTGGTAAAACCTGGCTCTTGAGATTTGATAGGGATCGTGTACAAGCAGAGAGGCACTGCAAGGCCATTATTTATCTTCTACTCTTTATTCAGTCTTCATTATATATTAATATAGAGCCACCAATGTAAATGGGGCTTTGCAGGGTAATGTCATCGTAAAAGAGGGGTGGTGGGAGAGGGAGAGAGAAAGGTCTTTGCTTCCAATCTATATTAAACAGCTGGGGAGACAAGGAGGGGGAACTGGAGAAAAGGAATCAAAAACAAGAAGAGGTGATGAATGGGATTCCCAAAAGCACTTTGGCCCAAACAGCTCCATTGGCTACCAGTCTGTTTCTGGGCACAATATGAAGTGCTGGTTATGATGTATAAAGCCCTATATGGCTTAGGTCCAGGCTATTTGGATGACAGTATCATCCCATATGAACCTGCCTGGACTCTGAGATCTTTCGGGGAGGCCCTTCTCAGTCCCGCCACCCTCACAGGCACACTTGGTGGGAATGCGGGAGAGAGCCTTTTTGGTGGCTGCTCCCAGGCTTTGGAACTCCCTTCCTAGAGAAGCTGGACTGGCTCCCTCCTTGCTGTCCTTTCAGCAGCAGGTGAAGACTGTCTCCAAGTGCCCCTATTTTCTAGGGACAGTCCCAGATTCACAGAAGCCATCCTGGTTTCTGATTTGATCCTGGAATGACCGCTTTTCCTTAGGAAGTCCCTATTTTCATCAGAGAAATGTTGGAGGGCATGGAGTTCTGTGATCCCCGAGCCAAGGAGATAAGTAACTACACAACATTTGGAAGACATCTTAAACCAGCCCAGTTTCCTTAATGTTTAATGTTTTATTCTGTTTTTATATATGTTGGAAACCTTCCAGAGTGGCTGGGCTACCCAGTCAGATGGGTGGGGTATAAATAAAATTATTAGTGTTTTAATTTGTATAAGTCACCCTGAGTCTCAGTTTAGTGAAAGGACGGGGTATGTATGTATGTATGTATGTATGTATGTATGTATTGCAAAGGGGGTCTGGGTCTGGGTGTATTGTCCTGCCCCCTTTGCAGGGTGGCCAGTTATGCATTGCCAAGAATGAACATGGGCATGAGCCATCACTAAAAGAGGACACAGATTTGCATGAAATTTGCATATGTTGATTTACCATATTTTTCGCTCTATAAGACGCACCAGACCACAAGACTGTGGTCGGAGTTTTCAGAGGAGGAAAACAAGAAAAAAAATATTTTGAATCTCAGAAGCCAGAACAGCAAGAGGGATTGTTGCACCGTGAAAGCAGCAATCCTTCTTGCTGTTCTGGCTTCTGGGATAGCTGCGCAGCCTGCATTCACTCCATAAGACGCCCACACATTTCCCCTTACTTTTTAGGAGGGAAAAAGTGAGTCTTATAGAGCAAAAAATACGGTATATATCTACATGCACATTTAGAAATAATTCCAGCCATTTAACTAGAAACATGATGCATCTCGCCATAGCGAGCATCAGGGGGGAATGGTCCAAGGGACTTGCATGTATGCCTGCTCAGTCTGCTCTCCAGGTGCTAACCATGGATGGGCAAACTTCAAAGGCCCTCCTGCTCCCCCATTTTGGGCTATTTATCTTTAAAACAGACTTAGGCTGGGCAGCCCTTCAAATGGAAGACTGCCCTCTGGCAGCCCTTCAAAGAGAGAGTGTCCTCTGTCAAGTAGGACACATGGCCACTCGGGCTGCACATTTGGAATGTGGGCACTTGGCAGATGCCCAAACATGACGACCCCCAAGCCAAGCAGATAAGTAACTACATAACCTTTAGAAGACATCTCACGCCAGCCTTGGCCCTGCCTATCCCCAAGTTTGTGTAGCTCCCCCTGGAAAAGAACCATAGCTTGGTGGTAGAGCATCTGGGTTCTCAGATTCAATCCCCGGCATCTCCAGGTAGTGGCTTCTGCTTGAAACCCTAGAAATCCACTGTTGGTGTAATTCTGAGCTAGATGGACCAACGTGCGTGATTCGAAATAAGGCAGCTTCCTCTACCATCACATGAGAGCATAAGAAGAGGCTGCTGGGTCAGGCCAATGACCATCTGGTCTAGCATCCTGTTCTCACAGTGGCCAGCTAGATGCCTCAATGAGGACCTGAGCACAACTCTCCTCCTGTGGTTTCCAACAACTGGGATTCGGAAGCATTGCTGCCTCCAACCATGGAGGCAGAGCATAGCCATCATGTCTAGTAGCCATCAAAAGCCCCCCACCACTATACTGGGCATAATGTTTGGAGCAGGGAGCCTGGAAGATCAGGTTTTACAACTGCAGAGGGAATAAACCGTGTTGAATGACTGGGAAAGTGGTCCAGAAGGACATTAATAAAACAGAATAAAGTGAGCCCAATTTCCCTCTCCCTTCACTTGTTTTCTGAGTGACTTTTTCAAATGCAAGAATGAATGCCATTCCTTTAGCAGGCCAAACACACACACACACAAATATACTGACACATAAGCACATGCAGAGGAGTCTTTGAGCAAGCTGCCAAGGCCCTGACGAGTGCCTGGTGGGGGTATTGAATGCGCCACGTGAGAGGCTTTCAGTCGATTGGGAGGCGGAGAGGCTGCCAAAAGAGTGGTCGGCAGGTGAGAGGCAGCCCAGCATGGACCTGGAGCTTTGTCAGATGGAGAAATAAATGGTGTCCTTAGCAACTTGATAGTAGGTTCTGAGAGCAATCATTCAATTGCCAGCCAGCCTCTGCATAAATTCCATGCTGGACTCTTGTTATGTTCCAAGCTTGCAGTTGCTCGCCAGGCTACTATACTTGATAGCGGAGTGCTAAACACTGCACTTTTATTTCTCTTAAACTAGGTCAGGCTAGGGAGAGAGCTATGCATTCTGGGGTTGTTCTTTTTAAATGCAGAAAGAGCTTGGCTAGGGGCTGGGTTTTTTTAAAAAAGGTAAAGGACCCCTGGACAGTTAAGTCCAGTCAAAGGTGGCCATGGGGTTGTGGCGTTCATCTTGCTTTCAGGCTGAAGGAGCTGGTGTTTGTCCACAGACAGCTTTCTGGGTCATGTGGCCAGCATGACTAATTTGTTTCTGGTGCAACAGGACAACATGACAGAAACCAGAGCACACGGAAATGCCGTTTACCTTTCCACCGCAGTGGTACCTATTTATCTACTAGTACTGGCGTGCTTTCGAACTGCTAGGTTGGCAGGAGCTGGGACAGAGCAACAGGAGCCACCCCGTTTTGAGGATTCGAACTGCCAACCTTCCAATCGGCAAGCCCAAGAAGCTCAGTGGTTTAGACCACAGCGCCACCCCCGGTTTGTATGCTTGTTGCGTTGATATCCCACCTTTTCCTCCAATGAGCCCAAGGAGGTGTACCTGCTTCTCCCAGCTCATTTAATCCCCACAACAACAACCCTGTGAGGTGGGTCAGGCTCAGAGGGAGTGGCTGGCCCAAAGCCACCCAGTGAACTTCATGGCCAAGTGAGGATTCAATACCCTTAATACATCAACGCTCAGAACAAATCTGATCCAAAAGCAGCAGAATTTACTGGGAAGAGGGACTGATTGTTAAAACACTCTTGGTACAGGGTCTGGGATAGGGTCAATGAACAACTCTCAGTACCCTTAACACCTCCCAGAATTCTTTGGGGGGAAGCCATGAGGTGATAACAATACTGCTTTAAATGGGGCCAGAATGTGGATTGGGTCCACCATGTTTCCCAGTTCCATAGTGCCATCATCATGCATTTGCATCTGGCCATTATACTTTAGGATTGTAGCCACAAAGACATAGGCCCAAGAATCTCAAACAGGGCTGGCTGTAGGCATTTGAGGGCCCTTGAACAAGCGACCACCTGGAAGGGGCCATCACTCAGTAAAGTTGTGCATGTTCTGCACTCATGGTGTCCCTGGTTCAATCCTTGATATCTCTGGTATTTAAAAAAAAAACTGTAGGTCACAGGGCTTGGGAAATAGCTTTGCTTGAGGTTCTGGAGTCAGATTAAAATGGTGGACCATTTGATGGACCATAGGTCTATCTCAGCATCAAGTTGCTTTGCATGTTCCCTGGGTCGCTTTATCCACTGCCAGACAGAGCAGGCAAGATACATATACTGCTGCATCCTTTGCTGGGCAAAGCTTTAGCAAAGAGCCCTTTGTGGAGTCCCAACAATCACCAGATGATTGGCAGGTGAGTATGGCTTGTCCATAATGGCCCTGTGGGCCAAATGAGGAGGGATGATGGGCCAAATAAAGCCAATGCATCTGGTTGTTCTCCAACCCTCCGGTGCACAGATAAGCAAGCAAGCCAAGTCACATAACACAGTTGTGATATTGGCCATAATGTTCATCACTTTGATTCTAATTTAAACAGCCATGGCTTACCCTAAAGAATTCTGGGAGCTATAATTTGTTAAGGCCTCCCAGAACTACAATTCCCAGAATTCCCTGTGAAGAGGAATTTACAGTGGTACCTCAGGTTACATACGCTTCAGGTTACAGACTCCGCTAACCCAGAAATAGTACCTCGGGTTAAGAACTTGGCTTCAGGATGAGAACAGAAATTGTGATCCGGCGGTGTGGCGGCAGCAGGAGGCTCCATTAGCTAAGTGGTGTTTCAGGTTAAGAACAGTTTAAGGTTAAGAACGGACCTCCAGAACGAGTTAAGTACTTAACCTGAGGTCCCACTGTATTGTTAACTTGCTCTGTGAAAGGAATGGTGTAATCCTCAACTCTTAGCACCCTTAACAAACTACACTTCCCAGAATTCTTTGGGGAAAGTCATAGTGGTATCATAATGCTTTCAATGTATGGTATTAATATGGTTGTTGTTCTGGAGGTTAATGTACAAATTTTGCCTCCATTTGTTTTCAGATGAAGGCCATAACAAGCCAAAATATTTAAGAGAAAGGAAAGACAATGGGGGGGGGTGAAGCTTTGAAGGGTCTGTTCTTTCTCCTCAGGCCTCACCACTGCTGCAGCATCTGCTCCACTTGGCAACTTTCAGAACAGGTCAGGCGGCATAAAAAGGAGAGTTTGGGGGCAGCCATACAGTCCTGGTTGTGAACTTACTGCCAATATGTTCCCCGTCATTGATTCTGATTTACAATGAAAACCTTCACTGCATGCCAAAGCTCCTTATAAATAAGCACTTCAAAACGTGCTAGGGGTGAAAGCCGAATGCGGGGGGAGAAACCCTGAAATAGTATTAGGGAGTAACTCAACCAGAGTAAGCAATTGGGAAAAGCCCCGCAAGGAACGTTTTTCAGAAAGCTCAATGCTGTTAGCAGGACAGGATTCAATAAGTGCCCAAGTGTTAGAGCGTTTACTCAGGGCCTTCCAATAATAGTCATGAATGTTCAGAAGCTTTAGGTTTTAGCTGCTCGGATTCCACTCAGCCGGGTGTCTCTTAAAACTGCTGTCGTAAATATGGAGGGAATGGACAAAACTATCTCAAAGGAGCTTCCTGCTGGCAACCATTTTGTTTTTGCTTTCTCGTCAAGAATTCAGGCCCAAATACCTCTGAGGTGTTGCTGGAGGTCGAAGCAACATCAGTCCCCCACAAGAAGCCCTCCTAGTTTGGTCAGAATTGAGTATACTGTATACTTCCAGAGTTAATGCTAAACAAATTACTTCTTGTAAATAAGCCACCATAGACACTAGAGGGCCATGGAAATTTGTGTCCCAGGCTTTTTAGTCTCATCTACCCATGTACTATCTGAAACCAAAGGGGCAGATTGGCTGCCAGATGTGAAATATAGTTGCATTATTTTCAGCTCTCCTAGCCCACTAATCTGGCCCCCTTTATTTGCAATACTAATTACAGTTGCAGTGTATTAGTTAAGTCAGTACAAGGTGTGGTTATTTTTTTTAAAAGTATAGATTGCAAGCATTGGATGGTGGTAGAGGAGGAGGTAATTGCTTTAAAAATAAATTCTAGGGTCCAAGCTTGGCCAGAAGCCATATTTAGAGGGGTGGAGTCTAAGGAGAAAACTGTTGACTGGTTTGACCTCTGGTTTCTCCTGGAGGTTATTTGGTTTCTCCATTTGTCTAGGAATATGCCTGGGTAGTGGCCTTTGCCAAAGGGCAACATCCAGAGGTTCTTGGTCTCAGGCTTACTGTAGGGTGAGCCTGACACAATTAAGTACACCATGTGAGGAAAAGAGATCAGCCATCTCCTTGGGACTCTTTGCCAATTCCTCTTTTAGTGACAAATTAAGCCAAGTTAGGAAACCTCACTTCAAATCCCAAAGGCATTCTTCCTATCTTTCCATGCACTAAATTCTCCTGGAAAGAAATCTGTTGTACAAAAAACTAGGCCCTCTTAAAGACAAATTAATCAGCAGAAATAGAACCGCAGAAATTTTTTGGCAGAAAAAAACTATTTGCAACAGTAGGAGGAGGTATGGATTGTGTTTTTCTAAGTGTTGTGTGGCAAAAGCAGTTTGCCAAGGAGAGCACCAGGGTTGAAGGCAGCCCCGAGCAAAGTGTCTTCTGATGGCCCATTGCTCTGTTGGTGGGAAGTTAAATGGGGAGTCAGATCCAGCCACCTGGAAATGTTGGGCTCCTCAAAAAAATTAAAGGGGGAGGGAGCTAGGGCAGGAATCAGCAATGGGCCCTGACCCAAGGATGCCAGATGGTCATGCTGGTTAGGCAGCCTGTACATGCACAGAAGCACTCATCCACATCTTCACAAATCCCATGGAGAAGAATTTGGCATTGCAAAGTTTTGGGGTGAGGTTTTTCTAACTGATACACACATCTGCATGCGTCCGCTTTCCCCTGCAGCACAAAGAAGTGGTCAGTGTTGCACACAATTGTTAAACACACAGAGAGAGACAGAGAGACCTGAAACAAAGTGATTTATTGAATAAATTGGTTATTAAAAAAATTAATGGCTCTAAAAAAAATGAGAAGAATGTGCATTTTGCATCAGCTTGCTGCTTCCTGAGCTGATAAATTTACAGTGGAGAAAAAGCATGGGAGGGGGCTATCCAAGTGGATTCTCCTCTATGGATGTTTAAGACCTATTACCAAAATAGCCGTGCAACATGGCCATTATAAATGTCATCCTTAACATCTTTTGATGCCTCTCTTTTATATATATTTACTCTGAAGTGGCCAACCTATCATAGAACAAAGAGAGGGCACATTTTCAATCTCGTTTGGGTTGGCTCCTTGCTTGATGAACATTTTCCCCTCTGATGCTTGGTTCCACATATAAAACCCAGCTTGCCTTGGCACTGTAAATCTGTTTTACATTCATCTTTATGGCAACCTGAACTGAGTCTCCAGCCAAATTAGCAATGTGTTAGTTAGGCTGCAATGCTAGATGCAGTTACATGGAAACACACTGAGCATTCAGCTAAGTTTTACTCAGAGGAGACCTACTGAAATTAATGGACCTAACATAGTTACAATCATTCATTTTAATATGCCTACTCTGGCAGGATCTATACACTGAATGTGAGGTGCCGGGAGTTGCTTCTCCACCACTTTTTCTAGATGAGGACTCCCCAGAGGCAGAGTCTTTTGGCAACTGAAACTCTGAAGAGAAGACTGATCTGTTCCTTGGTCTTCCCCAGGTGGGACTGTAGACATCAGCAACTGCATCCCCTTCTCTACATCCCAAGGAAGAACCTCTGCTACTCAACACTAATGGTCCACAGACGCCTTAGAGGACAAAGAGAGTGCTGAGGAAGAGATCTGCATAGCTGGAAATCCTGTTACCCTGAAATATTCAACAGCTGCAGGAGAAATAACTTAGGAAGAATTTTCTGATGGTAAAAGCTATTTGACAGAGGAATGGACTGTCTAGGAAGGTGGTGGATTCTCCTTTGTAAGAAGTTTTTAAATAGAGATTGGATCTGAATCTGTCAAGGATTCTTTAGCTGTGATTCCTGCATTACAAGTGGTTGGACTCAATGGCCCTTGGGGTCCCAACTCTGTGATTCAGAAAACACCAGCTCCTTAACTTCCCAGGAGGCAGCACTCAGGGCATGGGGCATCTAGTCAATAACTATCTTGCCCTGATATCTTGAACTCAGCCAGATGCTCCAGTACAGGCATAGGCAAACTCGGCCCTCCAGATGTTTTGAGACTACAATTTCCATCATCCCTGACCACTGGTCCTGTTAGCTAGGGATGATGGGAATTGTAGTCCCAGAAATCTGGAGGGCCGAGTTTGCCTAGGCCTGCTCCAGTACCTTGCAAAGACAGCTTAGATGGCTGGTCTCAGTTATACAGATGCCCTGTCCATGGTACCAATCCCTCTGCTATTGATCTCTCTCCAAGGTGCTGGCTTGGCCTGGCTGTTCTACCTGTGTTGGAAACCAGAATCTACCTCCTCCCCTTTCCTTGGGTCATCATCCCTGCTTGGGGATGGGTGTCCCCGCAGTTCATGAACATTCCCACCCCCCTTTTCTTTCAGGAAAAAAAAAATGCTTCCAGAAGCAGCTCAGTTAGCTGCACAGTAGACCAGCAACATTCTGTCACAGAATGCTCCATAGGAACAAAGACAATGCTATGTCAATTAATATTCAGCTTCATGAAATGCTGAAGGAAGCTGAACTGGATACACACATGTGATGTCTGACTTCATCTTTCTTCCCCATCCTTGACCCACAGGAGGCAGTGATGGCCACCAATTCGGATGGTGTTAAAATAAATTTAGACAAATTCATGAAAGAGAGGGGGTATCAATGGCTACTAGCCATGATGCCCATGTTCTGCCTTCACAGTCAGAGGCAGAAATTCTTCTGAACACCAGTTGCTGGAAACCACAGGAGGAGAAAGTGCTCTTGTGTCTGAATCCTGCTTACTGGTTTTCCACAGGCATCTGGTCAGAACAGGATGCTGTTCTGCACTGGGCCATTGGCCTGATCCAGCAGGCTCTTCTTATATTCTTATGTTCTTACCTCTGGTCCTAAATAAGGATGTGCTGAAATTTCACCCATGAGGATATTTAACTCCCATGCATCCTCAGAACCACCCAATGTACCTTTGTATCTCCTGTGGATGACATCCCAGCCATGAAGTCCCTTGCCTCCTCCTGCATTGCAGCACAATGTTGTTGGCTGAGAAGAGGCATCCAGTTGTCTAGGTAACATGGGAGCTTTCCCTGGCTTCTGTCATGAATACTGGAGCCCAGTTCTGGGAGACAGGGAAGCATCCCCATGTTTCCTAGGCAACCAGGTGATTCTTTTTCCCCCTCCCAGTGCTCTGCAGCAGTAGCTGAGCTCTGGAAGATAAGGAAGCATTGTCCACTCAAATAATGGATTTTGTAGCCTTAGAACATGGGTGAAAAGTTTGGGGGTTGGCTTTGGGCCTGTCCTCCAAAGCAAATCTCTCTTGTCCTAGCTATTCCCTACTTACATGTGAGGAAATGAGAGGAATATCTGCAGAGAGGAGAGCCAGATTAACCCCTGACTAAGAGCAGTGGGGGGACCTTTCTCAATCCAAGGGTCTCATTCCCTTCTAGGCAACATTCCTGAGGCCACCTACCAGGGGTGGGCAGCACCAGAGATGAAAGTCGGCAGAGCAATGGGTGCAAAATTTACCTGGTTTCTACACACATTCACACACCTGTCTCCAGCCTCCATCCAGCAACCAAGAGTCATTTTCAGGCAATAAACACTGGTGCGAAGCAATGGTGGTAAAAGGCCTGGAAGGAGGTGGTGTGGCTTGGAAGGGTGTGTGGTCTAGGCAGAGTCCTAAGGGCCAGTTAAAGAGACCCGGAGAGCCACATTTGACCCCCAGAACTGAGACTTCCCTCCCGCAATATAGAACAAGGATCCAGCCCTATTGAGGACTTCTGCTTTAGTGGAATTATTTGGGCATTACTAATCTTCCATCTCCTTGAATCAGGGCTAGCAACGCTTCTCTGCAGCTGATAAGCCCTTTAGAATTCAAAGAAGAGGGCTAAATTCCCTCTGTGTGGACAGAAAGGGTAGAAGCTTCCACCTTGCATGATTTTTTTCAGACGCTGCTTAATTGCTGTAAAATCGCCCTTCAGCCGCAATGGAAGGAGAGCAAATGGAATGTGTCTCCCTAATCCGTAACCCTTGTACCCCTATGCTGCAGCCAGCACGGGGATTAATCCCCTACCAATCGGTGTGATTTTGTTTTTGGCTCGAAGAGAGTTTTACTGCCTTTTCCCTCTCCCCTGTCCTCCTCTCCTAATAATCAATATTGATTTTACTGCCCGTGTTATTATCCCAAGCTTGGAGATTTATTTTCTTGCTCTGCTTCTCATGGAGATTGCGCTCCGGCTGGCTCCTTACTTTATTCCTTTGCAGGATAATTATCTTGCCCCATTGGCAAATCATGGTGTTTAGATTATATTGAAAAATAATCATTGGCTTCCACCACCGCCACCTCTTCACGGTCAAGTGGCTTGCTTTATTATTACACAGCGAAGCGAGGAGACGGCCAGTGGCTCAGAGGCAGGCAAAATCAACTGCCTGGAGAGGCAGGGAGGGGCATCCATGTCCCCTTCCAGCATCTGCTAACTAGAGAAGGAGGACTGGCTGTCACTCTAGTCCTCATGAAAATTGGGAGAGCTGCCTTCAGACTAAAGGCTAGAAGAAAAGGCGGGGAGACTAAAAAATGAATTATTCTATGCTCCTCTGTTCAGATTCGAGTAATTAACCAATTGAATGGCTTATGTTCCAGACTTAAAAATAGGGATTGCAGTAGAAAGTGCCTAAAATAGCTGGGTGCTGTACAATGTGTGTACGAAGAAACCAATTTTGTGATTAGCCACTGGAAATTCTTTTGCTTTTCTTCAATTTTCAGCAGCAAAAAGATTTTAAAAAATCAAAATTACCTTTCATCAAAAGTGTAGGAATTTGTTTCCCCTCCTCCTAACTAGTTTAGTATATTAGACGTTTGTGGATGAAACGAAAGGAGGATCCAAGTTTTTATCAAGCTGTAAATGTGCTTCTGAAAGGTAGCCTGGTGTTCTAGATATTGGGTTGCATTCAGTGCTAGTCCTATTCAGAGTAGACTCACTGAAGTTAATAAATATGACGAACTTAAGTTCATTAATTTCCATAGGGCTACCTTAGACGGATGCAACCCAAATGTCTTGGGCTAGGATGAGGTGGCAAATCCTTACACTTTCATGAAGATCAGTGAATGAACTTGGGCTAGTTGTTCCCTCTCAGGCTAATCTATCTCACAGGGCAATTGTGAGGCTAAAACTTAGAGGGGACCATAGATGCCAACCAGGGCTCCCTGGTGGAATTTTAAATCATTATATGGTACTGCCAAGCCCTACCTGGATCCTCCAAAATCTGTGCCTTATTTTGTGGTAAAGGGCCACATTCCCATCTGGGCAACCTTTTGAGGGCCGTGTGCCAGTGGTGGGCAGAGCCAGAAGCAAAATTGGATGGATTTTAAAAATAATAATCACAGAAGCTAAAAGAGGATGGAATGGGCTTATGAATGCATAGGTGTAAAATTGGGACTGATCCACCCCTGGATTCATGCACAGCTACAGCAGTCCCAGAGAGTTCTGCCCAGTTTAAAAGCTTACATACTCCCTGCCACAACATGCATTGGTCAAATGTGGAATTGCAGGGATGCCTGTCTTGTTTTCCATCACCTAAGCACAGCAGAACACGCAGTGTGTGTGTGTGTGTGTGTGTGTGTGTGTGTGTGACACACACAAACACATTTGCATCCAGTCTCTGCAAAACCATTACATTCCACATTGCTAGCTATTCCAATGAATTTCAATGGTTCATAGAAACAATGGAAGCTGCCTTATACGAAGTTTATGAAATTATGCATGGCACAAAGAAAGTGGAAAGAGGAAAGAGAAATTTTCTTCTCCCTCTCTCATAACACTAGAACTCACGTTTGTCCAATTCAGGACAGATAAAAGAAAGGACTTCTTCATGCAGCACATCATTAAACTATGGAACTCACTCCCATGAGATACAGTGATGGCCACCAACCTGGAAGGCTTTAAAAGAGACAAGTTCATGGAGGAGAAGACTATTGTGATGGCTCGGCTCTGCCTCCACAGTTGGAGACAACAATGCTTCTGAATACCAGTTGCTGGAAACCACAGGAGGGGAGAGGGCTCTGGTACTTGAATCTGCTTGCGGGTTTCCACAGTCATCTTGTTGGCCACTGTGAGAACAGGATGCTGAACTAAGATGGGCCTTTGGTCTGATCCAAGAGGTTCTTGGACTCTACATAGCTCAGCATTGACCACACTGTCTGGCGGTAGCTTTCCAGGGTTCCAGAAATGAGTTTCTCCCAGGGATTGAACCTGGGACATTTGGAATGCAAAGCAGATTCTCCACCACTTCTGACTAATGCCCCCTCTTGTCCTCTTTCTCCTTGAAAAGACATGCCTCACTGATTGCCAGCCTTCTCTCGATCTTCACCTTTCGAGTATTGATATATGCTCTATAGACTGATCATGGCTGCTGAAGACCCAATGGAGGGTGGCCTGCTGTGAAGTGGGGTCCATCACCCCTGCCCTCTCATTAGCAGAGCAGATGGCATGCAACACGCTCCCAGACCCTGATATGATTGAACATTAACAACCAGTCTTTCAAATATTTATGACAATGGCTGTTTTAAGTAAATAATGCATGAAGGACCATTTCCTTCCCCCACCCACCCTCGCTGGCTTAATTCGCCTTAACGAGGATGGAAATCGTTCTGATAGATTGCCTTGTCATGAATGCAAAAAGGTGAGCGAGGCATTCCCTTGGAAAATCTGTCCTCGGGTAGCCAAGAATTGGCTGCAATCTTCCCCAAGTGGGTTTCAAGATACATACTTCACACTATAATGGAAAGACATGAGCAGACAGATCTTGTTAGTCAGTGCATCTTCTGCTGAGAGTCCCCAGATACCGTGTAGTCAAATAGGTGACAGCAGCCAGCCTAGGTTCTCGGGCTTTCCTGCTCAGTCTGTTGCAATGTATTAGTAGGATGAGCCAAAGCTCAGCAGTAGAGCATCACCTTTACAGACAAAAGGAAACTTCGAGACTCAAGTATTGCAATGTGCTATCTTGGTCTGGAGGCTCCAGCTGGTGCCAAACACCACGGCTAGACCATTGGCAGGGACATATTATTGCCAGCACATCACCCTGCTGCTCAAAAGTCTTTGCTGGATGCCCACATGCTACCACGCCAGGTTTAAGGTTCTTGTATTCATTTACAGTACTCTTAACAGCTTGGGTCCAGGAAACCTCAGAGCCCCCAGATCCCCTATATCTTTGCCCAATCATTGAGGCCTTTGGGTGAGTTCATGTTAGTGGTCCCCCATGGCTCATATACACTGTTCATCTCCACCAGCAGCCATGTCATGCTTAGTATATGGGACCCAGTTTTATGGAACTCGCTTCCAGTTGAGGTCAGAAAGTCCTCCTTCCCTACTGACCTTTTGGCATCTATTGGAGAATTTATTATTATTACAGGCAACTCTCCAATTATGCATGGGTTGCATTCCAAAGCACCGCATGTTTAAGTGAAATCGCAAATATTTTAAATACCATTGGAAACCATCTGCCAACACCTTCTGGGAACCATTGAAAAACCCTTAAAAAAACAACAACCAGCCGCACTTACCAGATGCCAAACTCCATCATAATCTCTCCCTCCAAACCTCCTTGCTCCAATTCCAACTCTCCACAGGCCTCAACGGTCAGTGCAAGGAGTCTTGGGATTACGCTTGCAAAGGCTGGTGGGATTGTGTCAGGGTGTGATGTCCTGGGATTCAGACTCAGAGGCTTAACCTGAGGAATCCCAGTCTGCACAGGATTCCCCGCCTCCAGAACCAGCTGAGCTTGAGCCTGAAGGGTCCTCACCTGTGCTGGATCTTCAGGTGCAGGCACCAGCTGAGTCTGCTCTGGCTCCTGAGGTGATGGAGGACCCATTGCCTGCAGGTGCTCCACTCCCAGCCCTGTCGGGGAAGCTGAGGTCACCCCTGGGTCCGGTAACCCTCCAGCCTCTCCTGAGCTGCAGAGGCTCAGGGCAGAGAGGCGGAGGGAACTAAGTTCCCGCAGGAGAAGTGCTCACCTCCAGGCCAGGAGAGGCAAGTCACCTGTGGACTGGGGCCGCTCTATGCCTCGGGGCAGATAAAAGCCAGCCAGCCCTAGTCCCAAGTTGCAGGAGCAACATTGTTGGTAGCCAGTTCCTGCCTGCACCCTGTCCTGCCGGATCTCCTGACCTCACCCGACTCCCTGCCTTGGACCCAGCTTCAGCTTTGACGGACTGCCTCCATACTGCAATCTCGACCTCAGACTGGACTCAGACCTCACCTAACAGTTTACCCACGGGACCAGCACACAGGAACTCGACAGAGGAGGAGTGGTGGAGAACACCTCCCCAGCTGAAACTTCCAGAGAAGAGGAAGACAGTATAGATCAGTGGTTTGTGGGAGGTCATAGCTCAGAAGCAGATGAGGGGAAATTTGGAAAATAATGGGAGAGGAGGAGGAGGCAGCAGAGCCAGAGCAGCTGGCTGACACATTATCACTAGAAAGCATTTCAGACCCTCCTTCTCCCAGAACCTGATGGGCATCGAAAGTAGGAGAGCAAAGGGCTTGGAGACAAATGACCCTAAGCGGCCACTGTAAGGTGTGTGAGGCTGTTGATGATTGAGGAAGTGGAGAGCAGGTAGGATGGAGAATTACTCAGAGCAACACCATTACTCCAAGAGGCTGCATTTCTAAGCCTCTCTGTGGATATTGAATAAAAGACATTGGTAAGAACTTCCCCTGTCTTATCTATTCCTGGCAGCCTACCGTGGAGGGATCAGATTCCCTGACACCTGATAGATTGCAAGGCACTGTTTCCATGCCTTTTGCCCTTCAGGGGCTCTTCTAAGGCTACTTTTGCCATTTTTAAAGTTGCTTCCAGGTTTGGCTCAATGCGCACACATGGTGTTGCGCATCAACTGGACACGCATAAATTGGTTGTTGCCACCTAATTTTATAGTTTAAACCATGGTTGTTTTTTGTTCCAGGTTTTTTTTTCCATATTGCATCTTTGTAAACTCCATAGAGACTGCTGTACTTAAGCGCTTTATAAATTAAAGAAATAAAAGGTCCCACGTTCAACCTCTGACATATTCAGGTAGGGCTGGAACCCTGCTTGAAATCCTGGAGAGCTGCTGCCAGTCAATTGGGCCACCAATCTTCATTGGTCTAATTTGGGGTCCCCTCCCCTAAAATGTGTGATTCTTCAATTTGTGGTCCTCTGCTGATACCTGTCTCATATCTGCAGACAGTGGGTTTTTTGGCTGTGGAAAGGCTGCCACTCAGAAAGGATTTTGCTATTTAGCATCTAGGATGGAAGCACTGGTGGGTATGTTTTGTTTCTAAATTCTGCCCCCCTCCCCTTGCGCACACACTCCTTGATGCTGCTTTTACCCCATATGTGGAACTGCAGTTTGTTCTCAGAAACTTGTAGTCTGCTCGACAAACAGCAAGCGGGTTCTTTTACAGTCTTTTCATAGTTGCGCTTTGTGCAGACATGGGAGACAATTAGAGGCTGTATAATCAGAAGCGCCAGGGGCGGGCCTTTCATGTCTGCTGTGCTTGGGGACTCTCAGGAGGGGTTATTACCATATTAAGCATCCTTCACACATCTGAAAAACACAGTCCCTGACTGCCGCCACCACCCGCTCCCCACCAAAAAGCAGGCAAGAAATCCAACAGGGAACTCCAACAAAAGAGGCTTGAGAGACAGAACCTCACTTTGTTTTCCCCATTATTTTTAAAGTTCATTTGATGATTAAATGTTTTGCCTCCATTTAATATATTTTTTTAAGCAACTGTGTGCTGGTTTTTGTTTTTGTTTCTGGGTTTTTTGTGTGTGTGTGTGTGTTTTTGTTTTTTGTTGTGTGTTTTTTTTGGTGCACAACGCAGCTTACTAGCCTTCTGGACAGAACAGTCTTTCACAATAAGAAGAGCCTTCTGGATCAGGCCAATGGCCCATCTAGTACAGCATCCTGTTCTCACAGTGGCCAACCAGATCCCTGTGGGAAACCTGCAAGCAGATTCAAGTGCAAGAGCACTCACCGTTCCTGTGGTCTCCAGCAAATGGTATTCAGAAGCATTGCTGCCTCCAACTCTGGAGGCCGAGCATACCCAACATAGCTAATAGCCATTGGTAGCTCTCTCCCCTTCCATGAATTTGTCTAATCACCTTTTAAAGCCATCCAAGTTGGTGGCCATCACTGGCTCCTGTGGGAGTGATTTCCATAGTTTAACTATGCACTAGGCTTCTGGCTAATTAAACAATCTAAGGCCCTTTAAACTGTGGGCGCTACTATTTTTTATTTGTTGCTTTGTTATGCATTTTTGTGCATTTATATTGTAAACTGCCCTGTGATCCTTGGATGAAGAGCAATTTAGAAATAATGATGATGTCTTCTTCTCCTTCTCCTTCTCCTTCTCCTTCTCCTTCTCCTTCTCCTTTGGCAATCACTCGTAGCTGAGTAAGATTGTCTTTCATAAACATGGTTTCAACAATGAGTCCGTAAGTGACTGTGGAGGCCAATTCTGGATCGACATGTCCTTCCACAGTGGGGACATTGGTTTCTGGGCGGGAGTTGATCATGGTGTGGATTTGCCAAGCGTGCCTTCTTCTTAGCACATTTCTCCCTTGCATCCTGAGTTCAAGTGTCTTCAAAGCCCACGACACCTTTGGTAAAGGCTGTTCTCCAACTGGAGCACTTGCAGGCCAGTGTTTCCCAGCTGTCAGTGTTTATAGTACTTTTTTTTTTTTTAGATTTGTCTTGAGACAGTCTTTGAACCTCTTTTGTTGACCACCAGCATTACGCTTTCCATTTTTAAGTTCAGAATAGAGTAGTTGCTTTGGAAGACGATCATCAGGCATCCGCACAACACAACCGGTCCAACAAAGTTGATGTTGAAGAATCATTGCTTTGACACTGGTGATGCACTATGGGGAGGTGGGAAGAGATAGCTTAGTGGTGCATGCAGAAGCCCCTAGATTCAATTCTCAAATAGATCTGGGGTGGACAGAAAGTCCCTTGTCCCAAGTCTCCAGATGTTTTGTCTCTTAGTGGCAAATTCAGTGAGGTGTGAATGCTGAAGGGCTGGCATGATTGGGGAGCAGTGTGAGCTGGCATAGCAGCCCATAGGAAGGGTGCCAACTTGGAGAAAACATTGGGTGGGGACCAGATAAGCCCCACTCCACATAATCGATCACAAGATGCAACACATACACACCATTTGAATGGCAATGCCCATCAACTTGGGGGTAGCAAGCCCCTCAGATATTTTATTGAGACCTCAGCTCCTAGGAATTGCCTCCTATAGCCCTTAGTAAGAGCATAAGATTGTAAGAGCCCTGCTGGGTCAGAGGAAGGGCCCATCTTGTCCAGAATACTGCTATCAAGGAACCCAACCAGATGCTTATGGGAATCCTGCAAGCTGAAGCAGAGCACCACTGGGCTCTCCCCACCTGTGGTTCCCAGCAGCTGATTTCAAAGGCATGCAGCCTCTGACAGTGGAGGTAGAACACAAAGGGTCCTTGCTTAGTGGTGAAGCAGAGGTTTTGCAAACATAGAGTCCCTGGTTCAACCTCTAACATGCCCTGCTATAAAGGAGCTCCAAGTCCCTGACAAGCCACTGTGGTGCTAATTAGAACAGACAGAACTGGGCTGGGTGGTATAAGGCAGCTGGCAGCGCACATACAACGATTGCTAAAAGGGGTATTGGAACAGGTCTGTACCCACAGCAGGGAGAACTTGTACCGCCGTTGAGACTGGAATTTCAGCCCAAAGTTGTCAGCGCTGTTGACTTCAAAAGCTGACAATGACAGCCAGAGGGATTTTTTTTAAAGGTACTATATAAGGACACACACAAAGAACAGACATTAAACTGTAGGCAATTGAATATTAATTGATATAATAAAGACACAGGTGTAGAGGCTGACATTTCTGCTTGTGTAGGGTAGGGAGATCTGGCAGAGGCCATTGCAGTGAATGGGATGCTTTACGGCCTATGGACAAGGATGATAGGACTGGTGGTTGTTCAACATCTGCAGAGCCTTAGGCTCCTGTTTTATAAAGGCAGATATGGCTCATAGTGCAATCCTATGTTGCATTTATACCTCCTGGAAAGGGCCCCAAATCATGAGATCATAGAATTGTAGAGTTGGAAGGGACCCCAAAGGTTTATCTAGTCCAACCCCCTGCAATGCAGGAATGGATACCACGAAGGGCCTCTTGGGTGAGAAACAGGACTCAGTCAGGGTGCTAAGTTCCCTTGTAAGCTATGGTATACTTGTCTTGGCATTAGGGATTGGGTGGGGATGCAACTTGGTTCTCGTTTAAAAGCAAACCTACCTAATTCACACTTTTCAAAACCATACATACATAAACCGAAAAACACAGCCATCCTTCAAAATCCATGTTTTCTGAATTTTGCAGTGCAGTTCTCCGGCAACGCAATGAGTGCAAAAAAGCATACATTGTAGGATGAAGTGTGCATAAAATATTTGTATTCATGAAAACAGCATGCAAAAATGTATTACATATGGGGAAATTGCTTTGCAAAAAAATGTGTATATACTGAGAAACATAGGCACTAAAATGCTGCTGAATTTCCATGAGGATGTAAAACAAAACAAACAAAATGCAAACTGATGTAGAAATATTGCATTTTTCTGTCTATAAGACATCCCCATGTATAAGACGCCCCCTATTTGGGGGGACTTAGATTTAGGAAAATGGGGGGGGGGGAAGATGGCCCAAAGTATAAGATGCCCCCTAATTTTTTACATTGTTTTTAAAGAAAAAAACCTAATCTTATACACAGAAAAATACGGTATCATGAGCTGAAAATAAGAGTGGAATAATGATAAACTAATGGAGAGAAACCGAAACTGACAGATTTTCCCATCCCTTGTTGCTGGGCTAAATCTTTAACATGTGGGGTGGGATAGGCTGATATGATTTTGGCTTCCTGTTCCATTCCCCCCGCTTGCATGTAATGGTTCCTTCCATATATGGCTACCATGAATGGCAACATCACCACGCCACTCTGTGATTGGTGTATGCCACTAGTGTTGCCATGGTTGTCAAAGTCTCTGCGTTGTCTTTTGCCCAGAGTGATGTCATTTTCTTCCCAACCTCATCACTGGGATTGCACAGGTTCCCAGCTAAGCTGCTCCAAAATTCTGCCAGCACCAGCTGAGCACCATCACTGTGGGCAGTGGGGGAGCTTCATGCTCCAGCACCGGGGGGCAGAGAGCAGGCGGGGGGCAGCAGTGATGACACCCCACCGGGATCGCACTGCCATGGGTGGTGCGCTTCCCTCGCACTCCTCTTCCTCAGCCAGTGACTGTGGGATCACTGGCAAACCGCAAAGACATTCAGAAAGGTTGTTACATTTCAGGAGTCCATGAACTCCACATCTGTATTCATTCCATTATCTTTTGTATTGAGCAACCACAACTCAAAATTGAACTGAATTCCCAGGCAAGTCTTTTAATGATGCTGTACAGATTTTCTTTATGGACAAGTGCTGAGAGGTCAGGGGAGAGAGAGAGAAACAGAAGGAGGTTCACCCGGAATTGACAAACTGGCTCTTGACCCTAATCGTATTTCTATGTAAGTTTAGTTAAGATCTCAGGGATCTTCAAAGGAAAGAGAGGCTCACATACGTACAAGAAACACACACACACACACACACACACACACACGAGCACTGCAAATCAATATGTTCTCCCTATTGATTCTTGAAGGGTAACAGAATGTCTGGGGTCAAATGGCGCTCCTTAGGTAGAATGCAAGCATGACACACATAGGTGACAAGTTTCTTAGGGATGTGAATAGGGCATGATTTTAACAAATGGCCTCTTTGCTGTTGCAAAACATCCATGTAAGGGGCACACTTTATCCCAGAGAAGGAGCAGCGAGAAAGGGATGTTTAACCTTTCCCTTGAACAGAGAGAAAAAGACAAAACAGCAGCAACAACCACAACACACAAACTCTGAAAATCCCTCTACCTCTGTAGAGGGATGTGTAAGGTGGATGTGACAAAGGCCACATCCACCTTACATTTAAAAACACAATGATACCACTTTAAAACATGGCTTTCCATTAAGAATTCTGGAAGCTGTAGTTTATTAAAGGTGCTGAGAGTTGTTAGAAGACCCCATATCCTCCTCATAGGGGTACAGTTAGCCAAGTACCCTGGAAGAGAGATTAACTGTTCAAGCACTCTGGGAATCGTAGCTCGCCTAACAACTTCTAGCGAACTACACCTCCCAGAATTCTTTGAGTGAAGCCATGGCAGTTTAAAGAGCTGTGCCTAAAATGTATGTGTCCAAAGACAAGAGCCTGGGATCCTGTAAAGGTAAAAATAGGTCTGGGGATTTTTCAGGAGGGAGAAATTGGGGAGGGAAATTCTCAGCTTTTCCCTGGGGCAAAGTAACCTTTCCTGAAGATGATTTGCAAAGGGCTACTGCTACTGCTGCTTTGTGATATGTAGCTATGGTGCAATGTAATCTGCACTTTTTACACCATAATTGCATTACAGTTATACAGTTGCATTGTTGTTATGTTGTTGTTGTTGTTGTTGATGATGATGATGATGATGATGATGATGATGATGTTGTTACACCTTCTCCCCAGACCATGACTTCGGTACCTTACACAAATTAAAACAACACAAATAAACTACAAAAAGCTGTTAACATATAAAGGATATTTGTTAAAAAGTAGTTAAACTCTCATAGAATTAAATCGGTATTAAAAACAACTATATTAAAATAAGATAATAAAAACAGCACAGAACTATTAAAATTCCCTTTAAAAACAGCCTGTTCCCATAGCCTGTCGCAATAAAGCTGTATTCACCTCCCACTGTAAGGACAAGGAAGGAGCCCCAAAAGAGTTCCAAAGCCTGGGAGCAACCACCAAGAAGGCTGTCTCCCATGTCCCCACCCCCCAAGTGTGAGGGTGGTGGGTCAGAGAAAAGGGCCTCCCCAAAGATCTCAGAGCCTATGGAGGTTCTGATGAGGGAATACAGCTTTTCAGATAGCCTGGACCTAAGCTCCTGTACTCACATAAGAACCATTTTAGCACATAAGTGCTTGAGGTGGGGAATGGGGCAACAGGTATAACCTCTCCATATTTTTTATATACATGCACAAAATATTGGAATGGACGCATAAGACTTGGAGGCATGACCCTAAATTAGAAAGTTTGTATCCTACAACATTTGGGGGGCATGTGGCAGACTCCATTATCCATCATTCCTGGCCAGTAGCCATGCTGGCTGGGGCTGATGGGAACTGGAGTCCAACAACATCAGAGGGGGGCAGGTTTCTCTCACCCCTGCTGCTAATCCACAGCTCCCAATCCTTCTCTTTCCCTGTTCACAAGTATGAATGTAGGTTAGAGAGTTTTCTTTTTGACTTGTCTGCATGCAGTGACAGAGTGCAGGAGAAGACCCTTTACGTTAACGCCTGATTATGACTTTTTTAAAAATGCAGGGGCTAAATACAGTGGTACCTTGGGTTAAGAACTTAATTCGTTCTGGAGGTCCGTTCTTAACATGAAACTGTTCTTAACCTGAGGTACCACTTTAGCTAATGGGGCCTCCCGCTGCCGCTGCACCACCGCTGCACGATTCTGTTCTCATCCTGAAGCAAAGTTCTTAACCTGAGGTACTATTTGTGGGTTAGCGGAGTCTGTAACCTGAAGCGTCTGTAACCTGAAGCGTCTTTAACCCGAGGTACCACTGTACTTGCTTTTTTTTTAAGGCAGAGGTTAAATACTTGCTGTGTCCTTCTGGAACTGTGAAATCCAAAAGCCAAAGAGAAATCGCCAAGAAAACAAACCTTCCGGAGCTAATCTCCTGGCTGCATTTTGCTTCAGCACTTTCTGCTGAGAACAGCAAGTATCTCATTATCCTCCTTCGACTCTTAAATTGGACTGGGCAGATAGTGGAATATATAGTGTGTTATCTAACAGCACACATCCAGAAAGAAGCTACAGTCCTGTCTCAACTGGGGCAAAACCAGAAGCACCTGGTCTCTGGCCAAGGAGCCTCGTGACTGAAATGCAGATCTTGCAATTCCTAGTCCAACATTCAAATACAGGGCTCACCAACCTTTTGTGGGCCAATGGCCACAGCTGGAATTCTGAGAAAGGCCTGTGGGGTCCCTTCAAAAAAGGACTTCTGGGGTAGCATAGTACATACTATCACAGCTTGTTGGCTCTTCGGGCCATAGCATAACACAAAATGGCCATCACATCTAAAGGAGAAGAAAAAGCAAAGCCCCAAAATGTGGTGGGCATGCCCCCCCCCCGCAAATTAAATAACACCTATACCACCCACTCTCACATTACCCACAGTGAGAAACTCTTTGCACCTCTCCTCTGTTCAAGACAGATGGGAAGGAAACACTAGAGCTCATAGAATAATAGTAGAATGCATGTGCATCCAATGGATATGTTGGAAGATTCAAGAAAGATATGCAGTGCGTAGTTAAACTATGGAGACCACTTCTATAGGAGGCAGTGATGAACGCTTACTTGGATGGCTTTAAAAGTGGGTTGAACAAATTCATAGGGGAGGGCACTATAAAAGGCCATGATGGATTCAACATATGTTTCTGAATACTGTTACAGTTGCTGGAAGCCACAGAGGGGAGTGTGCTCTTGCAGGGGTGCAGTACAGGTTCTCAGCACCTGGGGAATGCTTGTGTGTGCTGGGGACAGGTGGAGGGAGCAGAGGGTGGTTGTGGCAGCCCAAGCCCTCCCCACCAACTGAGCTGTGGCAGTCTGAGAGAGTGTCAGGGAATGGTCTAAACAGGAGGATTGGGAAATGTATCCTCAGTCAGATCAGTTTCTCTCTGAAGAGGAGAAGAGGGAGGAGATTTGCCCCCCTTCTCCCCAGCTGTTTCAACAGGAGAGAGAGAGGAGAATGCTGCACAGCATCCTCGAGCTATGAGTTAGTGGAAGAAGAAGGGGAAGGGAGAGAACAGCCAGCAGAAACATCCCTAGAGAGCCTGTGCAACACACCCCTCCCCTCCGGCTCTTAAAGGTAAAGGGACCCCTGACCATTAGGTGCAGTTGTGGCCGACTCTGGGGTTGTGGCGCTCATCTCGCTTTATTGGCCGAGGGAGCCGGCATACAGCTTCCGGGTCATGTGGCCAGCATGACTAAGCCACTTCTGGTAACCAGAGCAGCACACGGAAACGCTGTTTACCTTCCCGCCAGAGCGGTACCTATTTATCTACTTGCACTTTGAGGTGCTTTCGAACTGCTAGGTTGGCAGGAGCTGGGACCGAGCAACGGGAGCTCCCCCCATCGCAGGGATTCAAACCGCCGGCCTTCTGATCGGCAAGTCCTAGGCTCTGTGGTTTAACCCACAGCGCCACCCGCATCCCGGCTCTTAGGTCTTTCTATATTAGCGAACAGGGAGTGCAAAGAACTTCCCGTTGGTGCCCAGGGTGTTGTTGGGGATGGAAGGGGAAGAGCTCAGAGCAGCCAACACCTCTCTTTGTTGAGAGATGGATTCTTCCTTTGCAACCAGATGACTGAATAAAAAGGACTATAAAATGCAAACTGCTTGAGATTCTTGCCTATGAAGTTACCGGGCGAGGAGAGGACTCTCCACACAATGGTCAGACGAGCAGAGGGGAGGAAGAAAGAGGCTCACAGCCACCCCACAATGAGGGCAGACCTGAGGGCTGTGACGCCCCAATCGCAAAGGAGCAGGTAGCTGCCAGAGTCTCTCCTCTGCTATGTGGGTAGTGGATGCACCCTCTCCTTCCCTCCCTCTCGGCTGGCCCAGGGGTAGGGCACATGTGGGAGTCCCTTCAAGGCCACAAGGAGAAGGAGGCAGCACCGCTTCCTCAGTCTTGAAGGCCAGGCCAGGCCACAGCTTGGTGAGTGACAGAGCCTGTCATAGGGGCACCTGGTTGCGCCCCCTTGCACCTGTTCAAAAAATTGTGCCCAGGCCTCCCCATGCTATGTCTCTGGGCTCTTTTCCTTGGGTCCTGCTTACAGATTTCCCACAGGCATCTGTGAGATGGGCCACTAGCCTAATCCAGCAGGCTCTTCTTATCTTCTTATGAGGGTCAGCATCCAATCCTGGCACCCAGTGGAATGTGGGCATGTTCAAGGGGTGGGAGGTTTAATGGAAAAGATGCTGAGCCAGGGGAGGGGGGCGTCCCCAGCTGGTGCATCTCATCCTTGCCATGACATGCACAATAGCATCTAAAGAGGGAGGTCCCCAGAAGACCATTAAGTTCATTGTCTAAAAGAGTGTTTCTCAAACTTTTCTAGGTCACCGCCCTCTTGGTTCCATAGACTCATCCCGGGTGCATGATTACCCTATAAAAAGTATTATTCATAATAGCAGCTTGTACAAGCTACTGAGGAAGATAATAACACAGTAAAATTTAGTAACAATTACTTGCACATTGGTTCAAAATCTTATTAAAACTATTTAGTTTATTTAATTCAACGAAATTGCTGATCTCAATCCAGTGATACCAGCTTTTTAAGGTCTGATTGTCAAGCACCCTCTTGCTGCCCCCTTGCCCATAGCTGTCAACTTTTCCCTTTTCTTGCGAGGAATCCTATTCGGAATAAGGGAATTTCCCTTAAAAAAAGGGAAACATTGACAGCTATGCCCTTGCCTCCTAGCAATCCCTAGTAACCCCACTGGCCCCAAGGGCAATTTGGGAACCACCGGTCTAAAATTACCGTGGTGGCTAAGGTGCCAGGATGGTGACCCTTGCAATCTAACAATTTCACTGTCCTGACACTCTTTTATTCTCCTGCTGCTGCTTTGATCTCCTTATTTTGTATTTCATGGTGGAGTCACATACCTATGATGCTTTATAAATGTATATAATTAAGCCACCTTGAGAGAGCTGTTTGCAGAAAGACAGCATATAGGTTTTTAAGAATTAATTAGCTAGCTAGTTAGCAAATGGGGTATTCAGGTCTCCCTTACCTCGAGCAATGTTAATGCTCAGCATACTTGGATAGCCTGTTAGGCAATTGCAACAAGGAAGTGGTGGAGCAGAAATCACCCGCACCTGCTTTCCCGGACTCCCCTCCTCTCTCCTCCATCCCCTCCCCAGCTGTAGAGCAGAGCCTTGAAGCTCTGGCATTTCTCCCACTTAAGGGTTCACAATGGGTCACCTTGAAGCGAACAGGAAGGGGCCAGCCCTGACACATTTTTGCAGCCAGGGACATGATTGAAATTTTCTGCCTGTGAAGCAAATAATTACTTTACAAGACACATGCTTATACGGACGGGGGGGGCAATGTGTCACTGGTGTGTGTGTGTGTGCATGTGAGAGACGGCAGTGTGGGGAGAGGCATGCTGATGCTTCATTTTATGAACTGCCTCTGGAATCTAGGAGTATACAGTGTATGTGTTAGCACTGGTGTAAACTGAACGGTTAATGTGCATAGCATCCGGCCATTGTGCACAGTCACCGGGATTCACAGAGAATGCGCACAGGATCTACCCATGAACAGGGAATTGTGCACATTTCCTTGTCAATATACGGGAGAGAGGGGAAAGAGGCATGGGGAGTCTATGAGCTCTATCATCACAGGAAGAACATTCCCCACCCTGTTATCTTCAATCAATGAAGGAAGCCAGAAGGTGTGGCCATGTGCTATCCATGCCTATTGAAGACAATCCTGTCCCACCAAGAACTGTAGCAAAGGATTTCTGGAGGGGGAGTATATTTCACTGGCTCTGCTCCAGGCATGCATTGCCACCAAAAGGAACACATTAAAGGGTTTCTTCCATTTGGATGACCACCTAATAGAAGCACCTGAAGCTACCTTACACTGAGTCAGGCCATCTGAATACCCAGCTCTGTGGATACACTGACTGGCAACAGCTCTGTAGTAAGTCAGGCTTTCCCAACCACAGCTGGAGATGCAAGAGATTCAACCTAAGACTTTTGGCATGCAAAGCATGTGTTCTACGGCTGAGCTACAGCCCTTCCTTGGGGAGTAGCAAGGTCAAAGGCCATCCTCTGAGCTGGAATTTGGTTTGCTCCCCAACCCCAATCCCCCTTCCCACAAGGTGCTTAGCAATATCAAACAGAGTGTTTTTGCTCCACCTGGAGTACTTCATTTCCGCCATTGTGTATTGATTGCAGGATATATATTATTAATTTATTGGGTTTTTTCTGTTTTGATTTGTAAGCTACCTTGGGACTTTTACATTCGAAAAGGCTGGATAAAAACATTTTTAAATGTTCAGCGTGGTGAATAAGCCTTCCGTTGTGAGTGTTTACCTCTGTGTTTTCCTGCTGCTCCCACAAGGCTTAACTCTTTCGAATGTGGACACCCCCCAGATCCAACAACTCCTTTCAACACCACAACAGAACCTTTCCCCTTACCTCCACCGCCTCCCTGTCTTCCCCACCTAGCCGAGGGCACACCAAGAGTCCTCTTCCCATTCCCGACACTCATTATGTTTGTATTGATGGCCTTCCACCTCCCCGTTCTGCCAGAAGATTCAAAGGCACAGACCTTTGCGGCGTGAGTGAATGGTTTTTGTCAGTATTCAGTGTGTTACAGGAGAAAGCATAATACATTCTGGCACTCAATTGAATATGACATGATAATGAATGTTAACATCATGTGCGCCCCTTTGCCAACAGAGGGGAAAGTCATGTTAGATTACAGCTAAACACGGCAGCAGGGTGAATTCCATTTGCCTGCTTCTCTGTCTCTCTCTCGCCTCCTTCCCTGCACTCAATCTCAGCCCGAGAGATACCATTACTGCTGTCTGGCAATCACAGAGATGGCCACTGATCCATACAGGAGCTCAGCTGCTCTGCTCCTTTGAATTAGGGCTTGTGCGCATGTCTCCCCATGTTCCTGCACTCTTCTTCAAGGCTGGGCACATGGCTTGTCTAGGAACCCACGGGGTTAACCAGAAGGCAGGCTGCTGTTGAGATGGCATTTTGGCAGGTGCAGCTTTTTTCAGCTCTATATTTTTTTGGGGGGGGGGACACTTGCCCCCACATGGCCTCTTCTCCATAACTATGAAAGGTGCCTGTTTGAGAGGGGCATCTCTATGGATGTGTACACAGAAGGTCTCAGGTTCAATCTTCAGTAAAAGGGATCTCAGGTGCTGGAGAAAGCCTTAGTCTGAGATCTTGGGGAGCTATAATGTGTAGGGTAAGCACAGTAGGGGGAGAGGGTTCTTGTCCTCAGGTCGTGCTTGAGGTTTTCCCAAAAGGGGCACTTAGTTGGCCATTGTGAGAACAGGATGCTGGACTAGATAGGGAATTGACCTGATCAAGCAGAGCTTTTCTTATGGTCTTATGATTTATTGATGCAATATAGAAGAAGAAGAAGAGTTTGGATTTGATATCCCGCTTTATTACTACCCAAAGGAGTCTCAAAGCGGCTAACATTCTCCTTTCCCTTCCTCTGCCACAACAATCACTCTGTGAGGTGAGTGAGGCTGAGAGACTGCAGAGAAGTGCGACTAGCCCAAGGTCAAATCGAATCAAACCCGGTTCACCAGATTACAAGTCTACCGCTCTAAACTACTACACCACACTGGCTCACTGGTTGGAAGACTCCACTCCAGATTTGTGTAGGATTTACTCATTAACCTGCATTTTAACCTGTATTTTAAATTGGTTTCCCCCCGTATTATGTTTTTATTGTAATTTTACTGGTTAGCCGCCCTGAGCCCGGCTCTGGCTGGGGAGAGCAGGGTATAAATTATTATTATTATTATTATTATTATTATTATTATTATTATTATCCCTTTCTTCTCCTAAAGATGTCCCACATGACAGCAGAGGTTTAGGATCAGAGTTTTTCTTCCCCTAGATGGGCTATCTTTGTAGGTTGATGAGCCCCGCCTGCTCTTCATGTCTCTTTAGCGCATGTGCAGAAACCATCTTCTTGACTGTTGGGCCAACTATTGGTCTCGTCTGCTCAATCTGCTGGAGCCTGTCTTCACATGCAGGGGAGGTCCCTAACTCACCAAGGATTTGAGACCCATCCGCTACCCTGAGCTGGTTTAGCCAGCCAGTCAAGGCCATTTCTGGGTTGTGGCCTCTGTTTCATGCTTCCAGGAGCCACAGGTGAGAGTTGAGTGCAGGGTGGAGACCAAAGGTGGGCAAACATGAAGCATGATATGTGCCCCCCCATCAGAGGCAATACCCTCACCTAGCACCCCTAAACAATAATACCAACATTTCAAAAATATCAATTTTATTGCATCAATACCCTAATTTTCTTCTGTCTTGGATCTCAAAGCAAAGCATGTGAGGTCCCCGGGAGATCTTCCATGCCTTCATCAGTCAGACTTAGACCTGCTTATCTTTAGCCTGGCTGCTGTGCCGTGTGTGTTTGCAGATTGTTGACATGGGGAAAACAAACATATACTTGTGCTTAGCAGCTTGTATTAAAGACAAGGTGTCATTCAAGCTATTCCCCTCCCCACCCAGCCACAACTGAAAATGGGGCTTAGATCAACAGTTTCACAGCTTACAACTAACCAGTGGTTGGAGTTTGCGTTTCCATGTTTATTCAAAACATCAATAAGGTACATATATTGGGGGGGGGGACTTGATATTTGAGTGTGCTAGCACTCACATTTTGGAACTCCCTGCCTATTGATTTTAGGCAGGCACCTTCACAGTACTGTTTTCTGTGCCTGCAAAAAAAGAACGAAAAAAGGTTTGTTTAGACAAGCCTATCCAGATGTTTAGAAAGTGGCTGCGAATCTATTTTTTATTCTATTGCTGTTATAACTTTCCAGAAAACTTACATTATTGTTGTTAGTTTTTCTTATTCACAGTTTTACTGTTTTACCTTTTTTGTAAATTGTTTTGAGTTGAGATATATATATATATATATATATATATAGAGAGAGAGAGAGAGAGAGAGAGAGAGAGAGAGAGAATCACAAATGCAAAAGTTGATGCGTGCTTCCCAGAGTGGGAGAAAAATAAAAAGAGTAGGGTGTATTGCGGGAAGCAGGAGAGCTTCAAAGTGGCATTTAAAAAAGAGAAACACATTCTTGCTTAACTCAGAATTAACTCAGACCTTATTGCTCCAAAGCAGTGGCCCTCCAAGGGTGTGAGAATGACAAGTGTGACAGGAAGAATCAAGGGCAATCAATATTATATTTGAGAAGGATTCATGTTATTAGGCAGCTGCATTGTTTTATACTTTCTGGACGTCCCATGATCATTTTATAAAGTAGTCCTGTTCTATGTTCTAAATCAAGCACTGTTAGGTGTTGTTTCTTTTTTTGTTTCCAGTGTTTTTCTTCTCAATAAAAATTTGGGTATGGTGTGAGCAAATTTTGAATTGTGTGGCCCAGAGAAAAGAAGGAGTTTGAGGACCACAGCCTATTGCTTAATTCAGATGTAATTGATATGGTACCCTCTAGATGTTGCTGGATCACAACTCCCATCTCCCCTGACCATTGACCACCCTGTCTGGGGCTGGTGGGAGCTGGGACGATATCTGGGGTTGGGGTTACACAGGTTCCCCATCCTTGCATAATGACTCAGTCAGGCCATTGGCCCATCATGCTCAAAACTGTCTGCCCTGACAGACAAAGTGGTTTCTATCCATGGCTCCTTTGGGAGGGTGTTATATCTGGAGAGCCAGTGTCGTGTAGTAGTTTAGAGCGGTAGACTCATAATCTGGTGAACCGGATTTGATTCCCTGCTCTTCCACATGCAGCTGCTGGGTGACCTTGGGCTAGTAACACTTCTTTGAAGTCTCTCAGCCTCACTCACCTCACAGAGTGTTTGTTGTGGGGGAGGAAGGGAAAGGAGATTGTTTGCCGCTTTGAGACTCCTTAGGGTAGTGATAAAGCGGGACATCAAATCCAAACTCCTCTTCTTATACACCTCCTTCTGGCTATTCCTGTTAGCCAAGGTGGTGCCAGACATATTGCTCTGCTTTCCTTTGGACTACATCAGTGAGGCTGAGAGGGGGGTCTTGTAGTCTGGGCAGCCTAGACTACACCCCCAGGGGTGTCACTTCGGAGCTGCTAATGCAGTGATTTGACTTCACCCCTGGAGGTGCACTCCATTGTCTCTCGAGGCAGACGGGTGCCAACAAAAGAAAATGTTTCTCCCCCCCCCCTTTTTTTATAAATGTTTTAATCATAAATAAATTATTGTGGCTGCATTCACACCCAAGATTTAAAGCACATTTAATGCACATAGATGCTTGCAAAAAATCCTGGGAACTACAGTTTCCCCTTCAAAGAGCTACAACTCTCAGCACTCTTAAGAGGCCACAGTTGCCAGGGCAGTCATGTCTTTTAAATGCATTTTGAATGTATGGCATGTCAATGCAGCCCTGGACTTCTGTTTGGACTTTGCCACCCAGTGGTAAGCAAGGAGCATTGCAATTCTTGCCTTCCTCACCTTCACAGCCGCACCTCCTTAATTAGGGCAGTTTAGAGGCGTGCTGTTTTTATTGCCTAGAAAGAAATGATGGTAGGAGTAAACCTATTGCATGACTACATCCATTGCATTGACAGGATGCAAAGCCCCCCTCATACCCCTGCGAGACTCACCTGGAGCCAGCATAGGTTAAGCAGCAGAGGAAGCTCCCTTAGATCCATTGATCCATCTAGCTAGCATTGCTTCCATTGACCGAGAGTGCCTCTCCGGGGTTTCAGCCATGAGTCTTTCCCAGCCTTACCAGAGATGTCTGGGACCTTTTGCAAGCAGTGTGTGTGCTTTGCCAGGCCCTGGCAACTGGGAAAGAGCCACTTTCTCCCAAGCTAAAACCCAGGCAGAAGACTTTCTAATCCACGAGGTCCCTGCTTTCCCCTTATGACACAACTCAGCAGTGGATAAAGGAAAAGTTTCCTCCCTCTTTGATCACGCTAGAACTCATGGATCTCCAATGAAGCTGAGGGTTGGGAAATCCAGGAGGGATAAGAGAAAGTCCAGTTAAACTATGGAACTCACTCATGCAGCAGGAAGCAGCAATGGCCACCAACCTAGATGGCTTTAAAAGAGGTTTAGACAAATTCATGGATGAGAGGACTATTGATCTTGCTAGCCATGATGGCTGTGCTCTACCTCTTAGTTGGAGGCAGCAGTGCCTCTGAATACCACATGTAGAAGCTACAGGAGGGGAGAGGGCTCTTGTGTTTGAATCCTGCTTGCTGGCTTCCCACGGACGACTGATGAGAACAGGATGCTGGACTAAATGGGGCATTGGCCTGATCCAGCAGGCTCTTCTCATGTTCTTTTGTTCTTTTACATGCCCAAACCATCTTTATCACTGCTGGCTCCTCCATTTCTATAGCACTTTACAATGTTCATCCAGGGGCTTAGAAGCCTAAACTGCTACTCCGTTCATAAGAACACAGAAGAAGCACTCGTCGCCAACTTTCAAATGCCTGCTGAAAACTTTTCTGTTCTGTGCAGGAAATCAATAATGCATCCTTCCACAGTGGTTAAACAAGGTCTGCTTTTAATTTTTTTTAATAGGGTTCTATTGTACAGTTCAAATCCCCGCAACAGGATGAGCTCCCGTTGTTCGGTCCCAGCTCCTGCCCACCTAGCAGTTCGAAAGCATGTCAAAGTGCAAGTAGATAAATAGGTACCACTCCAGTGGGAAGGTAAACGGCGTTTCCGTGCGCTGCTCTTGTTTCACCAGAAGCGGCTTAGTCATGCTGGCCACATGACCCAGAAGCTGTCTGCAGACAAATGTCGGCTCCCTCGGCCTAGAGAGCGAGATGAGCGCCGCAACCCCAGAGTCATCTGCGACTGGACCTAACGGTAAGGGGTACCTTTACTTTTTTATTGTATGGTTTGCATGCTTTTATTGCTGAAAAAAACAGCTTTGATATACCTTTAGGAAACAGCAGTATACAAAAATTTTAATATGAACATAAACACAGAGAGGGGCCTAATATCAAGTCTGACCTATTAGCCCAGCCAGCTCAATATTGTATATATGGACTGGTACAGCTCTCCAGGGTTTCGGGTGACAGCAGATTCCCAGACAAACCTGGAGATAAGAAGATACAAAGATCTTGCTGGATCAGGCCAATGAACCATCTAGTCCAGCATCCTCTTCTCAAGGGGTCCACCCAGATGCCCCAGTGGGAATCCCCCAAGTGGGATCCAAACACAAGAGCAATGCTTTCTTCTCCTGGGGTTTCCAGCAGCTGGTGTTCAGAAGAATTACCGTATTTTTCGCACCATAGGGCACACCGGACCATAGGGCGCACCCAGTTTTTTTGGGGGGGAAATAAAGGGGGGGAATTATTTCCCCCCCAGGCGCAGGGCTGGGGTGGGGGAAGCTCGAGCTTCCCCCGACCCCAGCCCCCAAACAGGCAGCTCTCTGCAAGCCGTGGGAGCGCTCCCGCTGCTTGCGGAGAGGTCCGCGAAGCCTGGACGCGCTGAGCTGAGCGCGCGCAGGCTTCGGCATGCAGGCAAGTCTCCGCAAGCAGCGGGAGCGCTCCCGCTGCTTGAGGAGAGGTGTGCGAAGCCTGGAGAGCATGAGGGGTCAGTGCGCACCGACCCCTCTCACTCTCCAGGCTTCAGCGAAAGCCTGCATTCACACCATAGGACGCACACACATTTCCCCTTCATTTTTGGAGGGGAAAAAGTGCGTCCTATGGTGCGAAAAATACGGTACTGCTTCCAACTGTGGAGGCAGAGCACAGCCATCATGGCTAGTAGCCACTGACAGTCATCTCCTCCATGAATTTGCCTAATCCTTTTTTAAAAAGCCATCTTAGTCGGTGGGCAACACTGCTTCCTGTGATTGGGAGTTCCATAGTTCAATTCTGTGTTGCAATCTCCACCCTGAATCTTCCAACATTCCGCTTCATTGGATGCCCACGAGTAATAATAATAATAATAATATTTTTTTTATATACCCCGCCCTTCCCGGTTCAAAAAACCAGGCTCAGGGCAGCTAACAACAAATTTAAAACACTTAATTGATGCAACAAAAAACAGCATA
Organism: Podarcis muralis; assembly: GCF_964188315.1. NCBI lineage: Eukaryota > Metazoa > Chordata > Lepidosauria > Squamata > Lacertidae > Podarcis > Podarcis muralis. Next base: position 27,207,099 of record NC_135669.1, read on the forward strand.
AAATACTGTATAAAATGTGAATAACAATAAATTCAGGATTCAAAAATCCATTTAGGGGGAGTTCTAGTGTTATGAGAGAGAGAATCCATTTTTTCCTGCGCAATTTCTCCATGCCATACATAAACTTCTATCATATCACACCTCTTTGGGCTTGAATCGGGGACCCTTTTGTGTGCAAAGCATGTGCTTTACCAATGATTCATTAAATATCCCCATTGATGGGACTGGAAAAATGCAAGTGGGGCGGGGGAGATAAGATAATGCCCCCTTCACTGCAATGGGGCAGCAAGCCTTAGCTCAGCTGCAGATTTTCCCCACACCCGTAGGATTGCTTGGTGATAAAGATTACATCCTACAAAATATCAAATGCTCCACGTGGCATAGATATGCATCTTTTAGATATGTGGCTTGAGACCAGTGTTGCTAAATTATGTATCCCTCAATCCTCTGGAGCATGCCTTATAAAATTTGATGTCTCCATTCCCTCTACATGTCATATATTTAACAAATTTTTGCCTTCCATCCTGGCTGCAAATTTATATCCCAATGCCCAGGAAAAAAATTATTTTTGTCACTATCAGTAGATTCATTATAAATGACAAGCATATGAAACTGCCATATACCGAGTCAGACAATTGACCCATCTGTCCCAGTTGTGTCTGGTCTGAATGGTAGTGGCTCTCCAGGGTCTCAGGCAGAAGTCCTTCCCAGCCTTTCTCCAAGAAAGGTTTTGGAATGAACATAGCAGGAATTGAACCTGCAACCCAGCGTGGACTCTGTCCACTGAGCTATGGTTACGGCCCCACCTTTAGATTCATACCGTATCCCTATAATATTTCTTCCAGGTCTTTTCTAAGTCCAAATAAAGAAGATCAATTGCAGGAATTATGGCACCACCACAAGTTGTTATCTTGGGATACTTGCAAGATGTAGGCTCCAAGCAAGTAATTGAAGTGGTGTATCATTTGTTAATGGCTGCCAGGGTTTTCATAGCACAGGGCTGGAAGGAAGCAGAAGTTCCACCTGTTGCATTATGGGAAATTCAGGCAGTAGTCCCAGAGACACTTGCATGGGAGTAGAGATGAAGGAGAATTTTCATTCAGCTCACTTATAAAGGCAAATCTATCACATTTTCAGTTTCTGAAACAATGTGAACCAAAACACAGTAGTCCTTGGGAATCCCTGCTTCTCCAATTTTTTTGATGCAGTTCTCCAACTAACCAGCATTTACAAAAAGAAAAAGAAAGCATATATTAGGAGAAAGTGTCCATAAAATAAGATAGAAAAACACATTATATTGGGGAGTGGGAGGGACGGGAATGTGTGCACGTGCAAAATGTCTTAGGAGAAATTCACACTTGTGGTGAATTTTTATGAAGGTTTTATTTTAAAAAGAAAACAAAAAAGCAATTGCAGAGTGCTGCAGAAATGGGGAGAACAGGATTTAAGTTTAGAAGAAAAAGGAACTGAGAGACCCAAAACTGAGCATATGTTTCCATCCCTGCCAAGGAGCAACTCCCATTTAATTCAATGGTGCTTTAATTCTGAATAAACCAGAATAGGATTAGGCTGTTAATGCAACATTTCAAACCTACATTTGAAAGGCTCAAAATAAGTATCTAGGAAACATGGAACACACTACTAATTTTTTTCAATATTAGAATAAACACAACCAAGTGAGCGTTAATAGCTGGGTCAATTTCTTTGAATGATCAAGAATATTCTAGGAGAGAAAGAGAGCATTTAGTATTTCAGTAGTTGTGAACAGGTGTAGGTGTGTGTGACCAACTCTATGGGGCCAAAGGCACCTCAGCCCCATCAATATTTGCTTTAATGGGGCTGGGGCCCCTCAAACTTCAAGTGCCCCTGTGCACTTTGCACACGCAAAGCAAACCGTGCACCGCAGGTCCAATGGCTGGCTCCTGCAGAGTGCTTGGCCTCCTGTGTCATGCACACAAGTGACATCGTGCATGCGCAGTGAGCATTGGAGGGCCCCAATCTTGGGGGAAAGCCAGTGCTTCAGGTGTGTGTGAGAGAGGGGGGGTTGTACATTTTTTAACTTTTTAATATATATTTTTTAAATACCAAAATCTCTTAGAACACTGCGTGTAACACTTTGGGGCCACATTCCTCTGAGGAGAACCTTCTGGGTGCCAGACATTTCTGTGGTAGGTGGGACCAGTGCCAAAAAGACTGAGTTTATTCTATAAACAGAAGCCTGGATGTAGTAAGGCACTTGCCAAGATATGGAAAAGAATTCTAGGATCCTGCTGGAGTGGAAATCAAGGGCTCTATTGGTCAGTTGGTTAGAGCGTGATGCGGATAACACCAAGGTTGCAGGTTCGATTCCCGTATGGGACAGCTGCATAGGGGGTTGTGCTGGATGCTCCTTAGGGCCCCTTCCAATTCTGTGATTCTAGAACTGTTTTCCCATTGGGGCATCTGGTTGGCCAGTGTGAGAACAGAATCCTGGACCAGCTGGCCAGTTTGCCCTGATCCAATAGGACTCTTCCTGTGTTCGTATGTAGATTTTCCACTTATCAAAACTCACATGGTTTCTCAGGGATCTCTTTTAAAAATAAGTGTGTGGTGGGGAGGATGACTTCTTTGGACTTCAACTAGAAAAGAATACAGGTGACTAATTGGAATAATTGTGCAATATACATTTTCTTGTCTGTGCTCTTACTATTTTGCAATATGTCTCTCCCACCCTGCTTTTCCTGTCTCCTTGGTGAAACCCAGTATCCCATCCAGCCTCTTCTCTATCACCCTTCAGGTTGGCTTTTGCATCCTATTCATCTGTGTCTCCTGGCCCCTGAACTACTTGGCTGGCTCCACACACCATTGCGGAGGGCCTGGAAAGTTAGGGGGGAGAGAGAGAGAGAGAGAGGCCGGAGCTTCTGCACCAGCTGCCCAGATACACCTGTGCTTGCTATATTTATCACTGTCTCATTCGGGGCTCCTGCAGTTATATTTAGGAGACGGTAGAGAAGCAGCAGAGACAGTAAAACAAACAGCAGCAATCAAGAGGCTGCAATGCGGCTCCGTTTGCCAGCTCCGAGCTGATGAGGTTCAGCACTTAATCACAGGTAGGGGGGTGGCTTGAAAAGATAACGGGCCTGTAATCATGACACCATGAACTGGGGTGGGCGATGGAGGGTATTCTTTTGCACTAGGTGCAGATGGAGAAAGTGGAGCAGTTCCAGCAGAAATGGAAAATACTAGAGAGGGACAATAGAAGAGCAAGGTTGGGTAGGCTGCATTTCAAAGCTGCTGTCCAAAGCGGAAGAGTAACAAACATCAATAGGGTAGCCAGGTGCAAAAAAAAACACACAAAAAAACCACAGGACTTGTGCACCTTTAATACTTGGGAATTTTGGTATGGGCAACTTGTCTTGAAGCAATTAAAGGTTGGAAGAAATTTAAAGACTATCTACAGAAATACTGCAAAATTAATGAATGTTAGAATGATGTTGGATTGAAGTTAGGTGGTTTTTAGCAGTAATGTTATAAAGAGGTGCAAAAATGGATTGTTAACAGGTGATAATCTAAAATTATAATATATTAAGATTAAAGATTAGGATAAAAACAAAGAGGGAAAGGATTTGCTGAACCAACTAATTGAACTGGAATACAAAAAAGGGAGGTGTGAGGAGGTCTGGGGAATAAGCAAATGAAAGATAAGATACGGAAAGACTGAATTGTTTTTAACTGTTTTAAAAAACTTTTTTTCTTTTTCTTTTTTCTTTTTGTAACATTTTGAAAACTTTAATAAATATCTTTTAAAAAAAATAAAAATAAAGGTATAGGAGCGCTGCCCTCTTTTGCACCTAGGCAGCCAACACGTAAAACTGCAGGATCTGGTATCAATTGCATGTCTTCCAACATTTCACAGATGCCAATAGGGACACACATCGGGTGTGTGGTGCTCCTGTTCTCATACAGTGGTACCTCAGGTTACATACGCTTCAGGTCACATATGCTTCAGGTTACAGACTCTGCTAATCCAGAAATAGTGCTTCAGGTTAAGAACTTTGCTTCAGGATGAGAACAGAAATTGTGCTCCGGCAGCACGGTGGCAGCAGGAGGCCCCATTAGCTAAAATGGTGCTTCGGGTTAAGAACAGTTTCAGGTTAAGAACAGACCTCCGGAACGAATTAAGTACTTAACCCGAGGTACCGCTGTACTGAGGATAACTGCTAGGGAAACTCACCATCCAATGAAGTTGAAGGAAGACTCAAAAGAGATAAAAGAAAGTACACTTCACACAGCTCATAGTTTCCTAGGGAACTTGCTCGCACAGAAGGCAGTTGTCAGGGGTTCAGGGAGAGAGGCACAGATGAGGGAGGAGACTGAGAGCGAGGGGGAAGAATCCCGGAACGAGGAGGAGGAGGATGACAATGACTTGAGGGTTTCCATGAGTCTTTCAAGTGAATCGGAGGATTCCCAAAAGGGGGCGCCCCTGGTCAGGCCAAGGGGAGCCACAGGGGGGACTAGTCAGGAGCAGGGGAGCAGCAGGGGAACCCTGAGTGGGAGTTGGAGATCGGGGCCGGCTTCCCCACCGGAACGGAGTGAAGAGGGTGGAGTTCCCAGTGTGACAGACGAAGCAGAGCAGGAAGCAGAGAGGGGAAGGAGATCGGGGCAAGACGTCCTGCCGGAGGGGGCGGAGAGTAGTACAGAGAGTAGTGTAACTGTCAAGAGGAAGGTCAGAGGTAGCGAACGCGCGCCAAGTTCAAATGTGGAGGCGCGCGGAAATGCGGAGAGCCCGGAGGAGGAGCCTGGTCCCAAAGCACGGAGGAGGGGGGAGCAGGCGTCTGGGGATTCAGCGTCAGGGGAATCCAGGAGGGAAGGAACCCAGGGGGGCAGAAAGACCCTGCGGAAAAGAAAGGACAGGAAGAGGTGGACCAGCACAAGCCTCTTAAACTGGTGTAGAGGCGGGACTGATTCAGAGGGGACTTCAGCGGTCTAAGCGTAACAGACGTGGGGCTGCGCGCCTCGGCTGTGGAGCGTACAATGTACTTCAATAAAGACTTTTGTAAATAAAGTGGACTTGGCGTTGGTCTCTTGTGAGCTGGGACCTGAGGCAGCCCTGACAGCAGTAATGGCCACCAACTTGGATGGCTTGAAAAGAGTTTTAGGCAAATCCAAGTAGAATAAGGCTATTGATTGCTACTAGTCACCCAAGGAGAGTGCAAAGCACACCTGTCAATGGGTGTGGCTCAGGAGGGTGTGTGGCTAGCGAGAGTCCCAAAGGCTAGACAGAGATACCTGTAGGGCCACATTTGCCCCCTTGGGCATGAGGGTCCCCACCCCTGGCTTCCAAAGCAGGCAGTGCAACTGCTAATTATGCATCATATTCTCAGAGTAACCATTGCACCCCAGTTTTTTTGGCAAATCCAGCACTCTCTTTCTGGCTTCTTCTGGCTTTGTGCAAATTCAAGCAGCAACTGCTATTTCTTTACCCCTCCCATTCACTGAAGATGGTGGCATTCCAAAGGCTGGAAAGAGAGATCGTGAGAAATGCTCAGCCACAAATTTTGCCCTGATGAAACCCCTGATCTTGTGCATGGTTGCATGGAATCTTATTTCAACTAATCAAGACCGGGAAGGGGGCAAGGAAACTATTAACAATACTGAGGCATGAAGCATTGCCAATGTTTTTACCTGATCCTGCATTTTTAAGAACTGCAAACACAAGTGATAAGGCTGAATTCAATGCTGCAAAGAGCCTCGCCTGCTGATTTTGGCAACTCAAGCTGCTGCAAGGGGCACGAGAGCAGGCCAGATCTGTTGACAACCCCAGAGGCAAGGGCTTAGCCATGGGATGATGCTTCTCTTCTCCACACCCTCCTGACTAGGGAGGTGGTCCTGCCAGGTCTTCAGAGCAGCTGGTCCTTCCTTCCCAAAGCAGCTCAGCAGCATTAAGGGACAGTCTGAGCCAGGTGTGCCATTGAGCCGCAGCTGATGCTCTGCCAACCCTCATTGCTGCATTATCTTCATTCCTAAACAAACACGAATGAGGGAAGGGGGGTGCAGGTGGTCCTTAAGCCAGTTCCTCCAGCAGAAAATAAATATGAGAGGCGGCTCCTGGTGTGAGCCTCCTGGGTCTGCTGGAAGGGCAGCTCAATGACCTCTTCCCATCCATCACCCATCTTACCAGGGCTGTTATAGACCTCTCTTCCTGCTCCTCCCCCCCCCCTCCCTGCTGGCTTGTAATCACGCCAGAAGGAAAGAGAGGCGCTCTGCTTTCCCTGCAGCCACATTGACTGCCTTGCAGTCACATTACAGAGGCTCGCTGCTCACATTGCAGAGGCATCGATCACCCCAGTCCAAGTGGAGGGAGAAAGAGAGAGAGAGTTTGCTGATATCACATCGGATCAGAAGGGAAGTGGCTTACACTACAAGGGCATGTTGCTCCTGAGAAGGAAAGGCTGTGATATTCCAGTTACCTGCCATTGCAGTGCAGGGTGGTGCTGCAATGGGAGATCCACGATGCATCTTTCAACTCCCTGCTGCATCAAAGAGATGGCTCAGAATGAGACCCCCCCCCCTGCAGCTGCTCCCCACTGCCAAGCTCCTCTGCTGAGTGGCACCTCTGGAGCAATGGAGAAAAGGGCTGCGGAAGGAGCGGGGGCAAGAAGCCAAGACTGCTTCATGCCTCAGTGCAGCATGGAATCCAGAAGTACAGGGTGGAGATCATAAAACATAAAAAGTGACTGCTGGATCAGACCAATGGCCCCTCTGGTCCAGCATCACAGTAGCCAGCCAGATGCATGATCCAAGCACAAGATTATTCTCCCTTCCTGTGATTCCCAGCAACTGGGATTCAGATGCATTGCTGATTCCAACTGCAGAGGCAGAGCAGAGCCATCATGGCAAGTAGCAATCAAGAGCTCTCTCCTCCATGAATTTGTTTAATTGTCTTTTAAAGCCATCTGTGGGAGAGAGTTTCACTGTTTAACTATGTGCTGTGTGAAGAAGGACTTCCCTTTATCTGTCCTGAATCCCTATCCAAGATGCAAAGTGGGCATTGCTCTGCAGCCCCTTGATTCCTGGGTCCAGTGCCATGGACTCAGAGTGGACCTTTACAATGCATGCATCAAGAGGAGCAGTTCAGTGAAGATGAAGGGCAGGAGGAAATGTTATTGCTGGCCTTGGATCTGGGATGCAAATGGTTATTTCCAAGGCAATGGGGTCAAAATGAGCCTCTTCCTGGCAGTAGACAGAAGCTCCCTAATCAAACTCATCCCAAGGCATAACTGTGAGCAATCTTCCACCCAATCATATACATAATTTGCTTTCAGGAATAGGAGCTCATAATGCATAGTGGACATCTGCAGGTTGAGATAGAGATGAATTCGGTGTTGCCTTAGTAGAGTGATTAGCTACCATGTCTAGGTGTTGTTGGTTTTTTTTAAAAAAAAAAAATCAAATGTGCCTCATGGGGTGATTTTTAACCCTTCCATCCCCAAGCATGATCTTGGCAACAACAGCAACAAATCTGCACCTGTCCCAATCTGCAGGCAGTTTCTCTTAGCAGGGAAATTTCTCATTGGCACTACCCCTCCATCCCTGCATGAAAGGAAGTTCCCATCAGGTTCATGCCAGAGAGAAGAGGGTTTAAATCTCATCTACTCACAACACTGCAATCCCGCTATAAATCACCCGAGCCTGAAATTTATTTTATGTTTACTTTTAAAAAAGCAGATGTGGTTGCTAATCATGCTATTAAAGTAACATCTGGTTTGGCCCTGAGAACCAAGCTATCTGTTTGCTTAATACATAGTGTGCAACTATTATCTTGTTTTCCCTTAAGTAATTACAGATGTGGGGGTAATTCTTACTGGGAAGGCATTGCATAGCGAGAAGAGGCTTCTCCCTTCCCTTCACCACTGCAACTGGGACAGAGATCTCCTCCTCTGGCACATCTAGGACCCCAGCCACATGAATAGGCTGTGTGATCTGTGCTTTGATCATGGTGGGAGAATGAAGAGATAAGCCTCCCCTCCTTGTACACTGTCTTCCCAGTTAGATTCCCCCCTACACACCCACACACCACCACATCGCACCTGTAATTGTTTAAGGGAAAATATTAGGTATCTAGATGCTTCATATGAAATGTGCATCTGAGATGGCCTGAGTCACTGTAGGTGGGGAACCTGCAGCCCTTGGATTGCAGTTCCTGATGGCCTTCCTGGCCGGGGCTGATGGGAGTTAAATAACAACAGGAGAGTCACAGGAAATGTTTGGCTAGAGTTGTAGGAATTTGGAGTGGACAACCCAGCGTTTTGGCCCTTCATTGCGTCTGCCAGGAGCTGGAATGAGGTGTAGTTCAGCAAGAAAACAATAAAACACTTGGTATCAGTAAATTTAACTCTTCATTCAAAGAAACAAAACAGCTCAGTCCTCGTTATCACAGCAGGTCTTGCCCAAAGGAAGCAGTTATAAGATCTGAAGGTCCTTGCCTTCCTACTGCTCTCCTGGTTCCTTTTCCAACACCTGGGTGGCACTGAGGGTTAAACCACAGAGCTTAGGACTTGCCAATCAGAAGGTCGGCAGTTTGAATCCCTGCGATGGGGTGAGCTCCCATTGCTCGGTCCCAGCTCCTGCCAACCTAGCAGTTCGAAAGCAAGTCAAAGTGCAAGTAGATAAATAGGTACTGCTCCGGAGGGAAGGTAAACAGCATTTCCGTGCGCTGCTCTGGTTTGCCAGAAGCAGCTTAGTCATGCTGGCCACATGACCCGGAAACTGTCCACTGGCTCCCTCGGCCAATAAAGCGAGATGAGCGCCGCAACCCCAGAGTCAGTCACAACTGGACCTAATGGTCAGGGGTTCCTTTACCTTTACCTTTAATCCTTGGGGGTTCCCCACCACTCCTCTGCATCCAGCCAATCCATAACTGCATCCAGTTCGTGGCGGAGCAATCTTGGTGGGATCATATGCATGGCAGTGTCAATATTCTTTATCTACAGTGCTTTACAAACGTGTGTACATACTTGCAGGTGAAGATAAAACAGAACCCCCCCCCAAAAAAAAAATATTCACCATGAATGCCATCATACACAGATTCAATAGGTGCCAACCCTGCTTTTGTTTTAGACGCCACATGAAAGCATATATCTTTCATCAGGCTTTTGATGCATAGGATAGCCTGGAGCACAGAATGTAGGGAACTGATGGTTTCCTTGAACCGATTTTAATATTTGATTGTTAGTACTAGTGTTCTAACCTGCCCTGAAGTCTATGGACGAAGGGTGGGATATAAATGATGGAAGTAAATGTATAAAATAAAAAATTGTTGTATGAGGATTTGTTTATGCTTAATGTTGCACTGTATGTTTCCTTTCGGCAGGAGCATGAAAGCGAAACATCACATAAATGGAAAATCTTGTTGCAATCATATATCCATCAGAACTTCCTCCAGGAGGCACATTAGAGCTCTGGGCACAACTCTCCCCACAAAGAGCCATGGGGAAAGGTAAGAGGGATGCAATGGCAATGGTGGCATCACAAACCATGGCCCTGATCATTTCCTCACATGATGGGAAGCGCATGTGGACTGAGGACCCAAAGAGGGCTGTCATTAATAGGAGAATGCATTGGTTTTTCAATATATCCAAACAGCAAAATGAACTAGGTTGGTTTGGATGTGGAATTCATGTCCATTATCAGTGAGGCCTGAGTCACATCTGCAAGGGTGCAACCTGATCACAAAACTGGTAAGAACCAGTTGAAGGGGAACTTAACAGCTGGATGCTAAAGTGGGAAACAGCTCCTGATACATACAGTGATACCTTGGTTTCCAAACGGCTTGGCTCCTGAACAAATCGGCTCTCAAATGCCACAAACCCAGAAGTAAGTGTTCCGGTTTGCAAATGTTTTTTGGAAGCAGATCGTCCAACATGGCTTCCACAGCTTCGGATTGAGCGCAGGAAGTTCCTGCAGCCAATCAGAAGCCATGCCTTGGTTGTTCAAACAGTTTTGAGAGTCAAACAGACTCCCAGAACAGATTAAGTTCAAGAACCAAGGTTCCACTTGGTGGAGTAAGTTACATATCCAAAGACTGTGGTTGAACAAGAGAGTGTGAGTTTTAAACAGAGGGTAAATGGTCATCTGTGAGGGATTCTTTAGCTGTGATTATTGCATTGCAAGCAGTTGGATTAAATGACCCTGGGGTCCCTTCCAAATCTGCAATTCTATGATTCTGTGACCCTCCCCTTGACACCAAGATCCAGTCAAGAGGCTCCTAGTCTGAGCCCTGCTACTCCTGCAGTTATTGATCAATCAACAGATTGATCGATTGCAGTTATATCCTACCTTTTCTCCAAGGGGCTCAAGATGGTGCCCATGGTTCTCCCCCTCATCCTTTAATCCCTACAATGACCCTGTGAGGTAGGCTAGGCAGTGACTAGCCTCCAAGGTCATCTTCATGGCTGAGTGAGGGAACTGGACCCCTGTCTCCCAGCTCCTAATGCAACATTCTTACCACGGCACTGCACTTTCTCATTGCAACGCCTCGCTTCGCCGAATGTTTGCGCAGTCCTGTCGCCAAGCATGCTCCATCCTCCCAGGGCTGCAGACTCTATATTTTCTCTCCATGCACAACTGTTGGCCCATCACAGCCACTCTGGCCTGCTCTGAATGAGCAGAAAAAGATTTAAAACCAAACAAAAATCCCTACTCAGCTTTGCTCAGAGCTGCTGTCAGATGACGTTGGCTTGACAGCTCCCCGCCTCCTTTTCCCAGCCCAGTGAAGGAATCCACCTGTGGTGGCCAGCTCAGCGGGCGTGAAAAGGGGCCGTGTGGAATATAAATGGACTCCCTCACTTAGCGGGAGGCAGGTAATTTCTTTTGTCCCCACTGATGCATTATTGATTGTGATGAATGTCAGCGCGGGAGCCTGTTCCAAAAGCCATTAAACAATAATTTCATCTCCGGAGGGTAATTGATTGTCAGTGGGAGCGGGATTGCCTGGCTCGGGGTGGTGGTAATGGAGGATGTTTATATTTGGGCAAGGGTAGGGGAAGCGGCTCTGGCAACTTCATGGTTTTTTAATCACCTGGCTTTAAGGATAAATGGGGAGGCAGGATTAGGCTGACCTTCACACAGCACAGACATTGGGTGAGACAGAGGAGATGGAAAGGTCACTCAGAACCAGGCCAGGGTTGAGGCAAGGGGATTGACGCTGGCTTCTCAGAAGCTCTCTTGCTCGTAACACTAGGAACTGGTGGGCACCCACCAGCCCATAGTTAAACTATGGGACTTACTCCACAGGGTGGCCACCAAACTAGATAGCTTTAAAAGATTGGGCAAATCCATGGAGGAGAAGGCTATTGATAGTTATGCTTTGCCTCCAAGATCAAAGGCAGCAAGGATTTCGAATGCCAGTCACTGTAACCACAGGAGGGGAGAGTGCTCTTCTGTTTGAGAGTTTCCCACAGGCCTCCGTATCCTCCAACATTTCTCCAATGATAATAGGGATGTCCTTTTCCACTTGCCTGCAAGCGCTCCAATTGGAGAACAGCCTTTACCAAAGCTGTCATGGGCTTTGAAGACACTCAAACTCAGGACGCAAGGGAGAATCGTGCCAAGAGAAAGGCACACTTGGCAAATCCACACCGTGATCAACTCCTGCCCGAAAACCAATGTCCCCACTATGGTAGGATGTATGGACGGACACTTACGGACTCATTGTTAAAACTGTGTTTATGGAAGACAATCTTACGGTACTTGGCTACAAGTGATCGCCAAAGAAGAAGAGGCTATTATTATTATTATTATTATTATTATTATTATTATTATTATGTACCCCACCCATCTGACTGGGTTGCCCCAGTCACTCTGGTTGGCTTCCAACATATATAAACACAGTGCTTTTTTCTGGGGGGATGCAGGGGCCGCATACCCCTAAACATTTTGTGAATCTTTGTACTTTTGTCCATTTACTGTTTTTTTGTTTCCCAATTTCAACTATAAAATGGTGGTTTTCTTGAGTCAAAATGAGAGCACCCCAAACACTTTTTAAAGAAAAAAAGCACTGTATAAAAACATAATAAAACATGAAACATTTTTTAAAAGCTTCCCTATACAGGGCTGCCTTCAAACATCTTCTAAAGGCTATATAGTTTACTTATCTCCTTGATTCAGGTTACTCCATGCACTCCAACAATTCTCTGACAGAAATATGGACGTCTTAAGGAAAAGCGAGACATTCCGGGATCAAATCAGAAACTTGGGGTGGCTTCTGTAAATTCAGGACTGTCCCTGGAAATTAAGGGTCCTTGGAGGGTTTGGGACTCTGGCTGGCCACAGGATGCCAAGAACATGATGCTGAGCTAGATGGTTCCTTGGGCTGATGCAGCAGGCTCTTGTGTTCATTTCATTGTCTCAGTTAATGCGGTGTAATTTGAAAGCATTGTTTCCTTTGAATAATGGCGTGTGCTACATATCTTTACCATATTCCGTGACTGAACACACAGAACCTAGAACAGAGACTTATACAGGGGCTTTGGGGGAAACAAGCAAACAAACATCTGCTTCAGTGAACCTGGCAATGGGAGGGTGGGGCGGGGAACCATTCTGGTGCCTAAAGGGGGAAAATGGAGTTTATCTGTCTCTCTCAGCACAGTGTGAAAGGTGGATCCATCATGGCTTTCTCTCGCTCTCCCTTTGTTGTATTGGCAGTTCATTACCTTGTCAGCTGGCACCGTCTGGCTCCTCCAAATTCTCCATCATTCTGTTGTTGCATGTGGAGATGCGTTCTCTCTCGCTCTCTCCCTCTAGCTTGGAGAAGATACAGACAAGCCCCATTTCATAACAACATGAGAACAGCCTGCTGGATCAGGCCAATGGCCCATCCAGTCCAGCATCCTGTTCCTACAGTGGCCTATAGGAAACCTGCAAGCAGGATTCAAGCGCAAGAGCCCTCTCCCCTCTTGCAGTTTCCAGAAACTGGTATTCAGAAGCATTGCTGCCTCCAACTGTGAAGGCACAGCTTCTTTGGTGATCACTCATAGCCGAGTAAGACTGTCTTCCATAAACACAGTTTTAACAATGAGTCCGTAAGTGACTGTGGAGGCCAATTCTGGATCCACACATCCTTCCACAGTGGGGACATTGGTTTCTGGGTGGAAGTTGATCATGGTGTGGATTTGCCAAGCGTGCCTTCTTCTTAGAAGGTCCAGCTCCGAGGGCCTTCTGGCGGTTCCCTCACTACGAGAGGTCAAGTTACAGGGAACCAGGCAGAGGGCCTTCTCGGTAGTGGCGCCCGTCCTGTGGAACGCCCTCCCATCAGATGTCAAAGCGATAAACAACTACCTGACATTCAGAAGACATCTGAAGGCAGCCCTGTTCAGGGAAGTTTTTAATATGTGACATTTTAGTGTATTTTTTATCTTTGTTGGAAGCCGCCCAGAGTGGCTGGGGAAACCCAGCCAGATGGGCGGGGTACAAATAATAAATTATTATTATTATTATTATTATTATTATTATTATTATTATTAGCACATTTCTCCCTTGCATCCTGAGTTCAAGTGTCTTCAAAGCACACGACACCTTTGGTAAAGGCTGTTCTCCAACTGGAGCACTTGCAGGCCAGTGTTTCCCAGTTGTCAGTGTTTATAGTACTTTTTTTTTTAAAGATTTGCCTTGAGACAGTTTTTGAACCTCTTTTGTTGACCACCAGCATTACACTTTCCATTTTTAAGTTCGGAATAGAGTAGCTGCTTTGGAAGATGATGATCAGGCATCTGCACGACACGACCGGTCCAACAAAGTTGATGTTGAAGAATCATTGCTTCGACACTGGTGATCTTTGCTTCTTCCAGTACACTGATATTAGTTCGTCTGTCTTCCCAAGTGATGTGTAAAAATTTTCGGAGACACCGTTGAGGGAATCTTTCGAGGAGTTGGAGATGGCATTTACAGTATAAGTGGTCCATGTTTCACAAGCATAAAGTAAGGTTTGTAATACAATAGCTTTATAAACAAGCATAGCCATCATGGCAAGTAATCATTGATAGCCTTCTCTCCCTTGAAATTGTCCAACCCTCTGGTGACCATTTCTGCCTCCTGCAGAAGTGAATTCTGCAGTTTAGCTGTGTGCTGCAAGAAGAAGGACTTCCTTTCATCCTCCAACATTCAGCTTCATTGGATGTCTCTGAGTTCTAGTGTTACGAGGAGGAAAACCTTTCTCTATCTCCTTTCTCCATGCCACACACCATCTTATAAGGCTCTATCCTGCAACCTTGCCTTTTCTCTGAACTAAAACTCTCAAGCTTTGCAAGCTTGCTTCATAGGGGAGTAATTTATCTCATGTTATGGGGGCGGAAATCTCCCTTGTTGAAGAGCAAGAATTTCAGGGACAAGTGTTTAACCCAACCTCATCTCTGACGTTTGAAATTTCTACGTGCAACAAGTTTTACATAGCAACAATGCAAGACCCTACCTCCATTCCAAAGGAGCAGAACTATACTATGCTGAAGTACTGTGGCATATGAAGGTGTAGTTACAGGTAGGTAGCCGTGTTGGTCTGCCGCCGTTGAAACAAAACAAAATAAATAAAATAAAATAAAATAAATCCTTCCAGTAGCACCTTAAAGGTAAAGGGACCCCCGACCATTAGGTCCAGTCACGGACGACTCTGGGGTTGCGGCACTCATCTTGCTTTATTGGCTGAGGGAGCCGGCATACAGCTTCCGGGTCATGTGGTCAGCATAACTAAGCCCCTTCTGGCAAACCAGAGTAGCACATGGAAATGCTGTTTACCTTCCCGCCGGAGCGGTACCTATTTATCTACTTGCACTTTGACGTGCTTTCGAACTGCTAGGTTGGCAGGAGCAGGGACTGAGCAAAGGGAGCTCACCCCGTCGCGGGGATTCGAACCGCCGACCTTCTGATCGGCAAGTCCTAGGCTCTGTGGTTTAACCCACAGCGCCTTAGAGACCAACTAAGTTAGTTATTGGTATGAGCTTTCGTGTGCATGCACACTTCTTCAGATGAAGGTGTGTTTAACATTTAGATTAGCTCTCAGTCTTTTCCCCCCTTCTACAAGTGGCTTCTCAGCTGGCAATTGCTTGCTTTCAAATCAGCACACTCTGATAGTGTAGTTAGTGCAGCAAAGACCTTCCGCAACATTTCTCTCTCCCGCCCCCACAACAGGTTAATATTTAGAACATTTTTTCAAGGAATCAATCTCATTATTTGAATAAGAGACACCCAAAGAAAATGCAAGGCATAGTGTTGCTTGCTGTGCCTGTAACTCCATTGACTGAATGCAACACTGTGTGTTCTGAAGCCAAGACAATCTGTAACAGTAGAGTCTTACAGGGAGCAAAAGGCTTTTGAAGTCTTCATACAAAATCTTCATACAAAAGCAAGGCTAAATTGTGCTCTTTAAGGGTTATTGGAATGTATAAAGTAAAAAGAAAGAAAAGAAGGAATCTGGAAGGAAATTCAGGCTAGCTTTCCTTCCTGTCATTGATAGCATTTGAGGCTCAGGATGGACTGAGTCTAATTGCATCCCATTTCAGCTTTGTGGGTCTGTTCAGTCCTGTTTTGTGCAGGTTTTTTTTAAAGTTTGCATCAAAAATCCGTTTTTAAAAATTGTATGCACTTTTTAATACGTTTTATATAAAATACGCGCTTTTAAAGAAAAATACATATTTTCAAAGCACATCTTATTTAAAATATACATTTTGCACATAAAAGACACACTTTTGTGCACAGACTCTGCACACCAAAACCCACAGTGCAGAATCCAAAGAAGTGCATACTCTGACTAGGAGTGGTGTTCTGGTCTGCAAGAAAATTTGAGAGTGCCAGATCAGGCTGGTACACCATGAGAAGCAGAACAAATTACTTCTGCAACCCTATTTGAAGTTAGAGGAAACTGATGTGTACAGGAGGTGAGGCGGATTTTGGGCAGTGCAACTGGTGTCACCGCACTGGGTGTTGTCAGTAGAGGGTGCTGCGCGGCTTCCCAACTTTAATGTAGTGAATTGAGCAGAACAGAAGGTGAGAGGCAAGTCCATCACTGACAAGAGTTGGTACAGGCGGCGTGATTATGTGTCCAAATGACCGCAGGATAGAATTCCATGTTATTTTTACTCAGTGATTTGTCTTGCAAACTTACTGGAGGCCTTGAAGTTATATCTTGATTTATTCCATATATGTTTATTAGCCTTATTTAAATTTACTCTCACCTTCATTAGCAATTATTTTTCCTAGTTTCCCTACCCTGAGATGCCTCAAATGTTTCATTACCACAGAAGTCACTTTTACACATCTTTAGGCCAGAAACCAAAGTGAGGATACTGATATGTTAGTTTTCTCTATTCAAGGATATATACACATGCACACATACATGGGGGAGGGTTCACACATATAATCTACCCTTGACTAAAAGTGGTACAGCCATAAAGGTGAACATTCTGCCAACTGCCCCGAGAGCTCTGGGCATAGGGCGGTATATAAATTCAATAAATAAAATAAACGTTCTATGAGGCTTCTGATCATACCTCCCAGCTCTCAGCTATGGTATTAAACTCTCCATTTGCAAGCATGGTTTGAACCCAAGCCACAACTGCAAATGGACTTTAAAGGCATGCTGTCAGGCAAGAGCTTTGGAAGCCCCAACCATCAGCTGATCATCAGCCCTTGGAAAGGCACAGGGCTGTCAACTGATTGGCGGTGCCTACAACCCCTTCTTTGCTGCAACTTTACCTGCCCCATTCTGGTGTGGGTCATGTGGGCATGGCTCAGCAAAAACAGCCTTTCAGGCCAAAAGAGGTTAATTTGACCCACAAACCAAAGATTCCCCACTACTCTGCCACAGAGTAGGAAGGACTGTACCCAAGCCAGTGATGATGTGTCGTTAAAAGTTGTTAGACTAATACCTGTGCATGCTCCATTCTGCTGTGCTCTTGCATATGCTTCCTTCAGGACACAGGAACACTACCTGTGGGATTTTTGCATGGGTAACTCTGATAATCTTCCTCATCTTTCACTAGGCTCAGTGATATGCAGAACCATATTCCCTGCCCCAAGAAATGCCACTGGTTCTATCAAAACTGTTTTGTTTTTTTTTCACCTGCCACAAAATTATTCAGAATCCCCTGCCCCACTCATCTCAAATTGTCATTTTGCACAAAAGGTTCTCTTTGGATGAAATCTGGCAGCTTGATCAGTTCTACTTGATTATCCCTTTTTCTGCTAGCAATGTCTCCCTTTAAATGACTGAAGATCGGGGGGGGGGGGGGAATGCAACCAGGAGTTTCTCCCTTCTAAAAGATGGAGAGAGAAATTCCAGCTGACGTCTGGCACTATCCACATTTTATAAGCTATGAAATCCAGTTAGTTATCCAATATTTTACTTAGCCTCATTTTAGATTTAAAAACTTGACCTTTTCTATTATGTGTGCCTTGTGCTACATTTTATCCCACGATACAGAGAATGGCAAGGACTGGGCTGATTTATTACTCCAGATTATTATTATTATTATTATTATTATTATTATTATTATTATTATTATCATCATACTGTGGTTTGCTCATTTATACTATTTAAAAGCAAGACATATACAAAACCCAGCCAGGAAGATGTGTTAAAGAGAGGCTTAGGGGATCAGCTTGCTGTGAGAGAGGCACACAGCAATTCCCCTAAAGAAAACAATTACGTAAGCTGGGGGAGAGAGACCTAGAGCGACAGATCCAGCCCTTCAGCTAAAAATCTCTATTTCAAAACTACAGGATGTTAATCACTGTCAGTCTTCCTGTAAAGACCAAAACTGAGCTCTGGACTTTTTCTGAAAAGGACTCCATTCTCTCTACTTAGCGAGTTGGAACAGCATGGGAGAAGCTCTATTTAGCTGTGGGGCCAGTACAATAATGAACCAAGTCTCATTACCCAGGTGTAGGGTTAAGGAGGAGAAATTAAATTCAGTTCTCATTCGAAGGCTAACTTACCAATTTTGCACTCTGCAAAAACAATACGCAGACCACAGCACAGTTCTCTTTCAAAATCAGCACTTCTCCAAATTTGGCATCATATCATCAGAAATTTATTTACCGAAGCGTGTGTATTAGGCAAAATGGCCTAAAATAATTAAAACAAAATGCGAGTTAAAATAACATATGAAAATGCATTACATATGGGGAAATTGCTTATCAAAAAAAAGTGTATACTAGACAAAATGGTGTTCAAAAATGTGCATCTTAGGATAGAACTGATGTAGAAGTGTGGAGAACTGAATTTCAGACTGGAAAAAAACTAGAAACTTTGAGAAACCGATATGGGCAGATTCACAAGGAATCTTTGCTGCTCCTTTAACAGTCTGCCTTTATCTTCGTTCCCACATTTCAAAGGATCTGGCTCTAAGAGCAAATCACATGACCCATTTCAATCTCACTATTTGAACTGTTGTCTGTCTCTGTGAGAAGAGGATGCTGGACTAGATGAGCCTTTGGCTGGGTTTTTCTTACGCTCTTGTCTTTATGAAAAGGTAAAGGGACCCCTGACCATTAGGTCCAGTCACGGACGACTCTGGGGTTGCGGCGCTCATCTCACTTTATTGGCCGAGGGATCCGGAGTACAGCTTCCGGGTCATGTGGCCAGCATGACTAAGCCGCTTCTGGTGAACCAGAGCAGTGCACAGAAATGCCATTTACCTTCCCGCCGGAGTGGTACCTATTTATCTACTTGCACTTTGACGTGCTTTCGAACTGCTAGGTTGGCAGGAGCTGGGACCAAGCAACGGGAGCTCACCCCGTCGCGGGGATTCGAACCACCGACTTTCTGATTGGCAAGTCCTAGGCTCTGTGGTTTAACCCACAGTGCCACCCACGTCCCCCCTTGTCTTTATAAGGTAAAGGTAAAGGTACCCCTGCCCATACGGGCCAGTCTTGACAGACTCTAGGGTTGTGCGCCCATCTCACTCTATAGGCCGGGGGCCAGCGCTGTCCGCAGACACTTCCGGGTCACATGGCCAGCGTGACAAGCTGCATCTGGCGAGCCAGCACAGCACACAGAACACCGTTTACCTTCCCACTAGTAAGCGGTCCCTATTTATCTACTTGCACCTGGGGGTGCTTTCGAACTGCTGGGTTGGCAGGCGCTGGGACCGAGCAACGGGAGCGCACCCCGCCGCGGGGATTCGAACCGCTGACCTTTTGATCGGCAAGTCCTAGGCGCTGAGGCTTTAACCCACAGCGCCACCCGCGTCCCCTGTGTCTTTATAGTAATATATAAAAGTCTGGGCTTGATTTCCTCCCCTAAAAGTCTTGCAGTCTGAAAAGAAAAACACATGAACCCAAATTCTACACTGGTTGTGCAGATCAAGCTCACTATCCAAATTAGGGATGCATTTGCTTTGATTCTTTTAACTCCTGTTGCAAGTTTTATGGTGTGATAAAGTGAGAGACATTCTGTAGCAATCTCCTGCTGTTTTCTTATAAATAGGATACTTTGTGATGTGTGTCGCATATGGTATGAGTGCAGGGACAATGAGATTAGAAAAAAGCTGGAAGAAATGCCAGGAGATTTTTATAGGAGAGGTTGTTCTTTGTGCTGAAGTACTTGGGATTTTCCCCCCCCCCCCCTGTATTTTATTGCTGTATTTATTTATTTTTTCCTTTTAAAAAAATCCATGTGTGTGGAATACTAGAAGCAATTAAAATTACCTGGAATATCAGAAAAAGGCAATTAAGAAACTGACAATTATAAAAATGGTGTTGGTCACTTAAAGAGCAACAAGCAACAAAGTCAGAAATTAGGAATTGAAGTGTAGGTGGGTTCCCACGAGGCAAGACACAGTGATAACAACAAGAACCTTTATTGACGGAACTGGACAACAGGAGCAAAGCAAATGCTTATATCCATTTCTGAAGGCCACTCCCACTCCCAACGTGATTGGTTGTCTAAACTTCCAGGTTGCGAATCAGGACTCAGAGTTTAAGGGCCAATGGCAGAGGCCCAAATCCTGAAATGTTCTGTGATTGAATATCATGTATCAAATCAGAACGCAGGAGCTCAGATTCCTTAGTCCAGACTCAAGATCAGGCAAACACAGACGACTGAATACATAACAGGAATGGCCCAGCCAATAGGGACATTCCAGGATCAAATCAGAAGCCGGGATGGCTTTTATAATTCTGTTACTGTCCCTGGAAAACTGGGACACTTGGAGGGTATGTTGTTGATCATCTAGTAGCTTCCAGGTACCCACAACTGTCCTTTTTCACAGCTTCAGCTCTATTTGGACATATATATTTTTTACTCCTAGGATGGAGAGGCCGGAGTTTCTGTTGCTAGGCAACCACAGGACCCATTCCGAACCACCTTTAGTTCTATCCTAAAGGAAGTCTTAGCAGGCTGGGGGAGCTGTTGTGGGAGCAGAGGACCTGTTTGTGAGTCTAATGATGTTGGTTTGTAACTTTAATGCAACTCCTACACCATGAGTTTGATATGCGCCGTTGCTTCCTTTCTCTCTCCCCTGCCCAGCCGATAGCTGTTCTGTCTTTCGGTTCCACAACAGCACAGCTAAGAATTTTAGTAAAATCATTAAATGTGATTAAACATCGTAACAATTTTAAAAAAAACAACAACCAGAAAAAACAAGCAAGCATAAAACAATACCAAAACAAAATGTATAAAATCAGGAAGAGCACTGTGTGTGTGTACAACCACAAAATTTGCTTTGTATCTGTCGTGTTTGGAAACAGACTGATCTGTATCATATCAACTCTGCGTCATTCTGATTCAATCTGCTATTTGGGTCCAAATCTGGCTTTTAAATCCAAAGTTATGTTTATCCCTCATTTACTATATTGAGGGATCTAAAAATAGCTATATCCTCTATGTCCTTTTGACAAAGTGGGTGGAATTTGCAGGCAAAGGATTCCGTCTGCCAAACTTCAGGCAGACCCATCCAAGGCTTTTTTTTAATAGAAGGAATTTATAGATGTGATTTGATTTTTCAGAATGAATAAATAAAATGTCTCTAACTTTTTAATTGTACTGCAGCAGTCTGATCGCCCCTTGTGAGGGGATGAAGCATGGCAAAATTCAGAAAGTGCCACAAAGCTGACTCAACGACTTTGGGGTGGGGAAGTCGAAATTATGTTCCCTCACCTAAGTCTTTGTTGGGCAATTAATCTGAAAACTGGAGACATGAGGGAGGTGTTCCTGGGTAGGAAACCTGCCAAAGTTCAGACAAATAGGTCCAGGGGCTGTCACACTAGGTGATTTTAACTTCATTATTTTTTTAAAAAGTAACCTGGAAAAGCCCTTTCCCCCCCCCCCCTCACTGCTGTTCTCCTTGTTGGGCCCTCTACTAAGAAAAGAGAGAGTGAGAGCTATAGTTTTTAATAGTTTTTTTGGGGGGGAGTGTTATGTACTGAAGTTCTCACCCTGGGCCAGCAGGGGGATACTGTAGATAGTTATGCAAATAAGGGATCAAAAGTGACGTTCAGTGATTGGATAGTTTTAGAAAATTGTTACAGTTACATTGTACTGGAGCTCTATATAAGCAGACTGACTGAACCCTTCAGTTCAGTTCTGTCCTGGCCTGTGAATAAACAAGAGCTGTTGAAGAATCACTGTGTCGTCTGATATGTTCACCCACTACTTAACTGGGAGTATGATTGGGAAAGAAGCAGGCACACCAATTCCGCAGCCAAAACTCTGAGAAGCATGTCAACCCATTCAAAGAACAACCAGGTCTATGCACTTCAGCATCCCGCCCCCAAATCACCCTGATTGATGCGGCCTCAGAAAACATTTCACTCTGATTCAAGACTAGGCCTGTCTGTCAAAGCAAACGATCATTTCCCACCTCTCAGCTCCCTCCCTGTTGAGCTCTGGGAATTTCCCCAGTCAGCATGCTTTCATTTCTCACGAAATACTTTTACAAAAACAAGGTTGCGCATTAAACATTTTTGGAAAAACTGAGGCCACAGAGTGGCTTAGAAACTTAGGGGGACCCTGATCCACCTCAAGACCCATTGTTAATGGTGTGACCTAATTTGGGAATGAGACCCCATGGCCCAAATCACTCTGGTTCTCCTTGTTATCCATAGAACCAGAACACAACAGCTGGACTTTAAAGACAAAGATAGCTTTAAATTAAACAAATTCATGGAAGATAATGCTATTGATGGCTACCACCAATGATGGCTATGTTCTGCCTCCTCCGCAAGAGGCAATGTGCCTCTGAGTACCAGCAGCTGGGAATCAGAAACATTGAGACCGCTGTTGTGGTCAGGACCCTCTTTCAGTCTCCTCATAGGCATCAGGTTGGTCACTGTGAGGAGGAGGAGGAGGAGGAGGAGTTTGGAGTTTGGATTTGATATCCCACTTTATCACTACCTGAAGGGGTCTCCTTTCCCTTCCTCCCCCACAACAAACACTCTGTGAGGTGAGTGGGGCTAAGAGACTTCAGAGAAGTGTGACTAGCCCAAGGTCACCCAGCAGCTGCGTGTGGAGGAGCGGAGACGCGAACCCGGTTCACCAGATTACGAGTCTACCGCTCTTAACCACTACACCACTCTGGTGAGAACAAGATGCTATGCTAGATGGGTCATTGGTCTGATTCTTCTGGCCCTTCTTATATTCTTGCATAAATCAAATGGAGACAAAGCTATGGCAATATTTTCAGTCCAAGTTCTGTCCAATCTGCTGTGGCATCACTACTGAGCCCGTTCTTGATTACTTTGCTTCAAAAACAAACCGTGGACTTTAAGCCTCATACAAACAGCCCTGCTAGATCCTACCAAAGGCCTTTTCCAGTGTCCTTTATCCCACAGTGAAGATCCAAGAGGTGTCCTCTTGGAAGTTCTCAAGGAGATCCTCTGGTTTTCGTGGATACTGTCTATGAATGTGAAAGTTTGATCCTTCGCTACTGCGGCCAATTAGATAGGGCTATCTTCTTCATTTTTTTCTAAATTTATTTACAGCAAGTCATCTGGACATTTATTTATTTTTTAAATGTCTCCTAACCTCCTTTGATCGTCTATCCTTCTGCTATCCTTCTGATTCTCTACCTCCATCCTTGGGAGTCAGACAACATGTAGCTCTGAGCTTGAAGGAACATCCTTCTCCTGTTCAGAAAGTTCTTTCTACCCTGCAGCTTGCAAGCCAAAGGAAGAGGCCTAGAGGCATTTTAAGCAGCAAGCATTGTCACTGCACCCTGGAGTTCCATCTGAAATAGTGCACACAAGATAACGTTTCGGGGTCGTCATGCACTAAGATCACAGCAGGACACAAAGCCACAAACAGCTCGGAGCTTCTGGGTTGTGACTCTTCTTTTTGGCACTATAAAGTTGCTAATTAATGCAGCAAAGCAGTTCAATGGCTATGTGACACCTCCCTCCCAATAATTAGATTTTCTACTTCCTTCTGTTTTCACATTCTCTCTCTGGTTTCTCTCTCTCTCTCTCTCTCTCTCTCTCTCTCTCTCTCTCATCTCCCGGGAAGTCACAAATAGTTATTTGAAAAATAATTTTAAACCTTGCAAAATGTTACTTAAAAATGGTGATACAGTTCCCTCCTTAATTCTCCACTACTTTATTTGGAACACACACTTGCCAAGGCAATGCAAAGTTCCAAGCACAAACATTGGAGCATTCCCCAAGGCTTCAAGATCTCCGTCCCTTCTTCATTTGTTTACAACCTCCTGTCAATCTGTGGCGCGTAACAAACTTTTCCTATTATCCATGCTTAAGTGAAGCAATTGCCTGAGCTCTCCTCCTGCCCTCCCTCGTCAGCCTCCTCCTAAAGGAGTAATAGACGGAGTGATTGTGTTTTAATAAAGAAAATTGATTTGCTTCGCTTCCCCCCCCCTCACCTTGCTCTTTAACAAACACAAACATCCTGTAGATCTCCAGTGATTTATGTCCACAATTTACAAAAAATTATTTCTCTATTGATTTGTGCACATTTGCTTGCTTTTCACACAGTTTACTCAATTAGAGAGAAGATCACATGGGTGGGCACACAAATTGCTCTCCCAAGAAAGTCCTTCTTTAAGCAGCACGGAGTTAAACTATGGAACTCGTTTCCACAGGAGGCAGTGATGACCACCAACAACCTATATGGCTTAAAAAGAAGATTAGACAAATCCATGGAGGAGAGAGCTATCAGTGTCAACTAGCCATGATGCCTATGTTCTGCCTCCATGGTCGAAGGCAGCAGTGCTACTGAATACCAGTTTCCAGAAGCCACAGAAAGGGAGAGGGCTCTTGTGTCTGAATCCAGCTTGCAGGTTTCCCACAGGGATCTGGTTTGCCACTGTGAGAAGAGGATGCTGGACTAGATGAGCCATTGGCCTGATCCAGCAGGCTCTTCTTATGTTCTTATGTTCCTATGAGTAGAAGGGGAGTGGTGTTCTCAAAAAAATATTAAAGGCTCAGAAAGTGAAGATGAGTTATGACCGCTTCCAACTAATGACCCCTCAGTATGGAGCCTCATGCACAAGACAACCATGTGTCTGGTGTGCGTGTAGGAGCCAGGCCCTGTGACCAATAGGACTTTGTAGGACTGGGGCCTTCCTAAGTTTGTTCTGAAGAGGTAAGGCACGGCCTCACAGGTGAGGCCAATTGGTAACTCACAGCACCTGTGGCAAGAGCTGGGAAGGGATATAAGGTCAGCATTTCCCTTTGGCTCTTTGACACAGCAACACGCTTCCTGCCTTGCTGTGTTTGGCTTCTTGCTTCCTTATCCTTGAACCTCAGCTTCTTGACTCCCTGCTTCTTGATCCTCAAACCCCAGCTTCATGACTCCTTGCTTCCTGATCCTCAGACCCTTGGCTTCTTGACTCCTGGCTCACTGACCCTCGGACTCTTGGCTCCTGACTCCTGCCTTCTGGACCCCCGTTCCTGCTCCCACCCGCCATCTTGCCCCCAGTCCTGACGTCCCCTGCTGGGACTTTGATCGCCCATGAATTGGACCGTGACACCATGACTCCAACACACATTTCTGAATCTTGCTCTATGGCACAACAGGGTGTTGGAAGGGGACTCTGCCTTCCATCTCCCCAGCTTCTCGATGCTAAGTTGCTTTCTTCCATTGGTATTCCACTCTGCAACTTTGATGCCAAGGTGGGAGAAGGGCCATAGTCCAACAATAGAGCATCTGCTTTGCAGGTTTAAAGCCCAATGGCATCTCCAGGTAGGACTGGGAATATCCCTTGTCCCATGGAGCCACTGCCACTCAAGTGTGATCAATACAGAATGAGATGGGCCAACAACCTGACTCAGGAGAGAGCAACTTCCTACATTCCTATATGCATTCAGGACCTATCTCTATCATATGAGATGATAAATGTGCACACGTGGATTTTATGGCAGTTCCTCCACATTTGTTGAATGGGCCCAAGTGAAATAAAGAAAAAGTTGTCCTGTCATCTCTCCATTCTAGGAAAGGGAGTCATGGAAGAAGCCCATACTTTGAAGATGAAGACCTGAACTAGCAGCTGGAACTTTCAGGAAGCTGAGGAGTCACCATCATTGAGCTCCTCCTCATTTTCCTTTTGCTGTTGTTAGTCTACTCTGGAGAAGAGATATTGGAGCCAGCTGTCAATTATCTAGCCTGGGGTAAAGACCCCACTTCCCACTCCCACTGAACTGTATTTAATCCAGGTGGCTAAGTATATTAAAACCTGATATGTGACTGTTTAAGTTCTGTTGAAAAACCTCCAATGAAGGAGAATCCACCACCTTCTGAAGAAGTCTATTCTACTGTTGAACAGCTATTACTATCAGAAAGTTCTTCCTGATGTTTGGTCAAAATCTCCTTTCTTGCCATTTAAATATGTTGGTTCTGGTCCTACCCTTTGGAGCAGCAGAATACAAGCTTCCTTCCATATGGCAGCACTTCAGATTTTTAAAGATGGCTCTCATATCTCCTCTCAGTCTTCTCTCCTCTAGGCTCAACACACCCAGCTCCAGACCCTTTGTCAACTTGGTCAACCCCCTCTGCACCCCTTCCAGTGTGTCAGTATCTTTCTTAAATTGTGGCACCCAGAACTGGACACAGTGCTCCAGATGTAATCTTACCAGGGCAGAATAGAGTGGTACTATTACTTCCTTTGAAGGGACGTGGGTGGCGCTGTGGGTAAAACCTCAGTGCCTAGGACTTGCCGATCGCATGGTCGGCGGTTCAAATCCCCGCGGCGGGGTGAGCTCCCGTCTTTCGGTCCCAGCTCCTGCCCACCTAGCAGTTCAAAAGCACCCCTAAGTGCAAGTAGATAAATAGGTACCGCTTTATAGCGGGAAAGTAAACGGTGTTTCCGTGTGCTGCGCTGGTGCTGGCTCGCCAGAGCAGCTTCGTCACGCTGGCCACGTGACCCGGAAGTGTCTCCGGACAGCGCTGGCCCCTGGCCTCTTAAGTGAGATGGGCGCACAACCCTAGAGTCAGACACGACTGGCCCGTACGGGCAGGGGTACCTATTACTTCCTTTGATCTGGGCACTATGCTTCTGTGACTGTAGCCTAGAATTGCATTAGCCTTTTTTCTGTTGCATCATACTGTTGAATCATGCTAACCTTGTGATTCTTCTGAGAATCATGCCAGCCTTGTGGTCTGATAATATGTGGGTGTCTGTGGTAAGCTGCTTTGTGCACAGCTCACTGTGGAAAGGAAGCATATTGATATATTCCATCACCCAATCGCCAGCACTGAAGGTAAGAGTCAGCTGTCCATCCAGTCAAATTCTGTATGAGGAATTAAGGGAAGGGGTGTCATCTTGTCCTTCACTTTCCCATTCTCCAAAATGGAGGGGGAACTGTGCCTCACTTTGCAGAGACTTCATTGAGGACATACCAGATCCCAAGCTGAATTCAAGCCATTTTCTTTTTTCAAAGCTGTAATAAAAACTAGGCTGTGGGATATTGAACGCCAAGAACTAACAGTAGCAGCAGAGAAAACATGTTCCCCTTTTATTTTCAACTTTCTTGGGCACATGAAACTAACCACAATTACCTTTAATTTCTACTTAACCCTCAAGAAAGAAGGGCATTTTCACTGGCCAGTTTTAATTCAAACCCATCAAACCTCCTTTGGGGAAGGTTCTCAGGCAGGGTGGAAGGAGAAAGAACTTGCCCGTGTGAAGACCACCTGGTGGAAACCCTTACACATAGGGTTCTTAATTGTAAACTATATGCTGATCTCTGCCAGCAATTTCTAGATCAACTTTGCATCCCCAAATGGAAACCAGAGTTGGAGGTCATACATTTTCTATTACTGGGGAATGATCAGGAGCTCACCAAGTTAGTGGCTAAATATCTCTATTTGGTTTTTTGTCGTCGAAATACACTGCAGACATCTGATCTCCCTGGAGACCTAGAGATGTGATGATAGACTGCTCTGCCTCCTTTCTTTTAGCAAATGTTTTGTGCCACTGGGGAAGTGGTAATTCTGTATTGATTTGTTTTAGATGTTTGTATGTGATGCCAATAAAAGGTTTGTAATATAATGATAAGGGATGCAGGTGGTGCTGTGGGTTAAACCACAGAGCCTAGGGCTTGCCGATCAGAAGGTCGGCGGTTCAAATCCCCATGATGAGGTGAGCTCCCGTTGCTCAGCCCCTGCTCCTGCCAACCTAGCAGTTCGAAAGCACGTCAAAGTGCAAGTAGATAAATAGGTACCGCTCCGGCGGGAAGGTAAACGGTGTTTCTGTGTGCTGCTCTGGTTCACCAGAAGCGGCTTAGTCATTCTGGCCACATGACCCAGAAGCTGTACGCCGGCTCCCTCGGCCAGTAAAGTGAGATGAGCGCCGCAACCCCAGAGTCGTCTGCGACTGGACCTAACGGTCGGGGTCCCTTTACCTTTAATATAATGATGACTTCATTTCAGGGCTTGGATCTTGAGAGAACCCTGGCTAGATGTTAGCAGCATGTAGCCATTGTACGATCCGAGCGAAATGTTGACACACACACAGACACACACACCCGCTTGCACTTTAATGCATGAGATATGTACATCTCAATGTGCAGTTCAATTACAAAGCCAATAACAGGATGGCTTTTATTTAAGAGCCAAACAGTAGCTGGTGTTTCGGAGGAGATACCAAGCTCAATGGACCGTCGGCCCGTTCCGCTCTAGCAATTCCTATCTAACCTGCAGGAATCTGAGAAATTGGATTGGTAATGGGATCGGGAGCCTTTCACCTCCAGACCAACCAACTAAAAAAAAATAAAAATAAAAAAACCTACCACCCAGCACATGTGGGCAAAGGAAAGTCATTACCAACTCAATGCCTCTCCCAGAAGCTGCACATGTGGGATGAGTTAGTGGGTCTGCAGCACAGAAGCTGGAGGTGAGGGTCAGGTTCGCAGAGGTCTATCAGGATCTATCAGAGTCAGGGATAGTGGGAGATGCCCAAGGCTAAGAGGCTCAGAGCATAACAAGCAGGAGGTGAATGATGGTAGAGAATGGGCCAACCCTCATACCAGATGAGAACAGCCTGGGCTGGAGCTAGGAATAGGGGATGAGTTTCCTCAGTTCATGGTTGATGATGATGATGATGATGATGATGATGATGATATTTATATTTATACCCACCCATCTGGCTGGATTTCCCCAGCCATTCTGGGTGGCTTCCAACAGGATATTAAAAACACAATAAAAGGTCAAACATTAAAAACTGCCCTAAACAGGGCTGCCTTCAGATGTCTTCGAAAAGTCAGACATCTGATGGGAGCGCGTTCCACAGGGCGGGCGCCACTACCGAGAAGGCCCTCTGCCTGGTTCCCTGTAACTTCGCCTCTCACAGCGAGGGAACCGCCAGAAGGCCCTCAGCGCTGGACCTCAATTTTAATGCCACCCTACCAAATTTGCAATACTGAACCTGAAAACACAAGCTGAAGTGCAGCTATCTCCTTAATGTAAAGTAAAGGGTAAAGGGATCCCTGACCATTAGATCTGTAGCAGGAACCCCCACCCCCACCCCAAACATTCTGTTTGTACAAACTTCACACACACTCACACTCACACACTACATACGCCACACTTCTGTTATAAATTCATAGAAAAATCAACCATACATCGGATTTGCACTGTTCCATTTTTATTTTACTCCATATGACAAGGACTATCAAAAGGGGGTGGCTTGGTTCTGGTGAGCCATAATCCCTTCACCATCCCAGCACATCCACAGGAGCCCTGCCCAGTTGCTATGCCAACCCTGATGATCCCAGACAGAAGACAATCAAGATCACAAAGAACTTGCATATGGGAGTGGATTCAGCATGGACTGAAACAAAGGACAATGAGCAGATCTTCCCTCTGGGGGCAGGAAACTGCAAACTCCCCTTTGTCTCCTGGAAGTGACTCATTGGGAGGGGGGAAAGGAGGAACCAGCCAGGTGACAGGACACTCAGGTTACCACCAACTCCTCCCTCAACCCCTCCTTTCTGTAATGTATGCATGATGTTTCTGGGGGTGGGCTTGACCTAGAGGAGGGGAATTTCAAAAGTTTTTATAAGACCTTGCACACTATTTTTCTTTGTCTTTCCTCTCTCCTGCAAGTGAGGGGAACACCCTGTTGCAACAGTTCAATAAAGGCCAAGCCTACAGGCTGCTGTTTTGCTCCAAGTTATCCTGGTTGGTGTCTTTGTTTTGTCCAAGGGAGCCCTCGGATTTTTCCGGTAACAGATCCAGTCGAGACTGACTCTGGGGTTGTGGCGCTCATCTCGCTTTATTGGCCAAGGGAGCCGGTGTACAGCTTCCGGGTCATGTGGCCAGCAACCAGAGCAGCGCACGGAAATGCTGTTTATGTACAAAGGTAATATTTGTATTTGTTGCTCTGCCAGCTGTTGCCTCTGGCCCCACCCAGCACTGCCATGTGGGCCCCAGAAAGTTGCCCAGAAGGAAATGCAGCCCTTTATCCGAAAAACATTCCCCGCCCCTGCCTTAGAACAGGGGATTTCAACGGCACCCGTTAGTATGTCTCAAGAAGGGTGCAAAGGGAGGCTTGAGCATCAGTGGTTAAGTGAGCGTACCTGAGCATCTCT
This sequence comes from Podarcis muralis, assembly GCF_964188315.1. Taxonomy (NCBI): domain Eukaryota; kingdom Metazoa; phylum Chordata; class Lepidosauria; order Squamata; family Lacertidae; genus Podarcis; species Podarcis muralis. The sequence continues at coordinate 27,237,105 of NC_135669.1, forward strand.
TCTGATATACTTCACCCAATATGTGCATTGTCTGGAGAACGTTTATTGTTCCCCTGCATCCCACACTAATGTGCACGCCTCCTGTTACGGTACTTCACTCTGCCTCGCATTACCTACAATCTGTCGGGCTAATTTGCTCAACAGCTTTGTTCTCCCTTGGGAACAGAGGTTGTTGGTCACAGAAGATTGAGTAAGCTCCTTGTGAATCAACATTAATGAAAATCAACAACGCCTAATGAGTGTTTTTTTGTGTGGCAGCTTCCGTAAAGAAGACAGTAAACAAAAGTCAGACAACAACACGGGTTGACCTTTCCACCTCTCCTCCCTCCTGTCTCATCCTCTTCCTTTTAGGAGGGGAGGTTGTTGAAGGAACTTCAGGAGTTAATTCAGTAGCTGGACCTGTGTAAGGTAGATTTATTTATTTGTTTAGAAAAAAATAGACTGTTTTGGAATTTCTGCCTTCATGGAGAAGAAGGATGTCATTGTTCTACCTCCACTGTTGGAGGCAGTATGCTTCTGAACAGAAGTAGCTGGAGATCCCAAGTGGGGAAAGTGTTGCTGCCCTCAGGCCCTGCTAGTGGGCTTCCCACCGGTCACTGTGAGACAAGTGTGCCGGTCAAAAATGTTTCTATTCAGTTGGGAAAGGTTCAGAAAAGGGCAGCAGAAATGATCAAGGGGATGGAGTGATTCCCCTATGAGGAAAGGCTGGAGCATTTGGGACTTTTAGAGAATAGGCAAGTGAGAGGAGACATGATAGATGGTTTATAAAAGTATGGGTGGCATGGAGAAAGTGGATAGAGAAATGCTTCCACTCTCAGAACACCAGAACTTATGGACTTGCAATGAAGAATGAAGCTGAATGCTGGAGGATTTAGGACAGAGAAAAGAAAGTCCTTCATTAGACAAGGGTTTCCCAAACTTGAGTCTTCAGCTGTTGTTGGACTACAACTCCTATCATCCCTAGCTAGCAGGACCAGTGGTCAGGGATGATGGGAATTGTAGTCCAAAAGCAGCTAGAGACCCAAGTTTGGGAAACCCTGTGTTAGACTACTCAGGGTTCCCATGGGAGGCAGGGATGGTCACCAACTTGGTTGGCTTTACAAGAGGATTGGCCAAATTCAGGGGTGAGGCTCTCCAGGGCTACTAGACATGATGCTCTTCTGCCTCCATGGTAGGCAGTAACTTGAGCACAACAGCAACTGGCATTCAGAGACATATGGCTTCTGACAGTGGAAGTAGACCATAGCCATCATGGCTAGTAGGGATGCCAGAGAATTCCAACTAAAAATGCAAACTGGAGTAGAAATTGCCAGTATCTGCATATTCATCCCATGTCCAGAATGCACTTACACAAATTGCACTTATCATAGAGTTGGAAGGGACCCTGAGGATCATCTAGTCCAACCCTCTGCAATGCAGGAATCTGCTGCTGTCACTTACGGGGATTGAACCTGCAGCCTTGGCGTTAGCAACACCATGTTCTAACCAACTGAGGAAGTCGATCCAGTGAATCCAGTCGGTATCCACTGGTCTTGCTGCTTTCAGTCCGCAAATAGGAAATGGGTTGTTCCCAGCCCCTGTTTGAATAGCATTTCCTGTGCTCTGAAATGAATGGCATGGAATTGGCATAATGCCAATATCATTTACATAATTCATTGCCTATATTGCATAAACTAAATAAGCTGAGTAATTTTTGCAGCCATAAGTTTTGATGGAAGATGAAATGTTGCAGAATGGAAACAGTGCTGCCTGCAATGAATACAGAATGGAATGGAAACTGGTGCCTTTGTCCATCCCTGATGGCTGGGGACCATTGATAGCCTTGTCTTCCACAATTTTCTCTGATCCTTTTTTAAAGCCATCCAAGTTGGGGGCCATGAAAACCAGCCACTACTATCTTCCTGTACATTTTCTTCTTCTTCTGGCTCAAATAAGCATGTTCTCCCCAGGCTAATATTACATGGCGATGACTCCTCCTGCCTCTGATTTTATGCAAGGTGCCCCTTGGCCCCCTCTGATCTTGCCACCCACTATAGTACTCACGTGGGATCCCCTTTTATGGATACCACTCATTCCAGGGACGGTAAAGGCTCTTGGATCTTTAGCTGCAGAAATGAAATATTCATACCTTGCCTTGTTCCCATACAAGCAAAGAAAAAACTAGATAAAGATTAATTCAGGGTGAAATAAACAGGATCCTTCTTTTATTCTCCACACCCGCCCCCCACCACTGCCGCCCTTTTCCTCCTTAAATGACTTGAATATATTGAAAGGATGGGTTTTCTACACAGGAAGGATGTATATAACTGTTGATGGAGTTCCTGCCTCTCCCCTACCCTCAATATTGCCACCCTTTGCTCTCAATCCATTAGACTATCTCGTCTCCTTAATGCTACTGCCATGCTGCCTTTTCAGAGGCCTGAAATATACACTATTGTGTTTTGCCTTTAGTTTTTTTGTGTGTGCAGAAAATTCCTTTCATGTGCCTCCTTCTGTAACACTCTTTTCTTCTTTGCAGTCAAGTGCATGGATGTTTGCTGCCAGGAGACTATTGCCGCTATTGTGCGAGGTGTATTATAACAGCCTCTCTTTTCTCCCTCCCCCTTATTGTTCCGCATTGTCTGTGAGATGTTGTGATGGCTGGCTGGCATAACGGGCTTTTCTCTTCCTCCTCTTGCAGATTCGACCGGCCTGTCTATAATTCTGCCCTCTTACTCTTCAAGGGAAACGAGGGGCAAGATGACATCCACATTTCTGCCATCCAGAGAAACAAGGAAAGAGTCACAATTGCCTGTGTATGTAGGGATGTCAGGGAATTCTGGAGAAAACAGAAACGGGAGCAGAAATTGCTGGTGTTCGGTTATACCTCCCGTATCCAGAACAGAAATCAATCCAGCGAATCAATCCCTGTTGTCACTTCCAGTCTGCAATTGATATGTAATTGATTATGTTACCCCACCCCCATCCAACTTGATTTGTATTTCCTTTGCACTGAAATGAATGGAGTGGACTAACATAATGACACCATACTTTATACAATTTACATAATTAACTATCTATGTAGGGTGGCATTCAGCTCAGCCTTACTCAGCGCAGACCCATTGACATGATCGAACATGACTAGGTTAGGTCCATTAATTTTAACAGGCCTACCCTGAGTAAAATTTAGTTGAATATGATCCATAAATTATGTAAGTTGCGTAATTCTGGCACGGTGCAAAGTGAGACAAAGAGGAAAGTGTGGGAGATGAACTGCAGTGGAGTGAAAACAGCGCTGCACACAGCAGATACAGGATGAAATGGCGAAAGGGGGCTTCTCACATCCCTACTAAGTCTCATGGTGTTCAGTAGGGTTTATTCCCAGATATGTGTGTATGGGACATCAGCCTTAGGCATCACATATTTGGATGGGAAGGTTTAGGGCATTTAATTCAGCCTTCTTCAGCCTTAGGTCCCTAGATATTGTTGGACCTCCATCATTCCAGACCATAGGCTAAGTTGCTTAGGGGTGATGGAAGCCAAAGTCCATCAACAACTTGGGGCCCAAGGTAGAGAAGAACTGTGATCTAGTCTAAGCAAGAAATCCATAAGTAGAGCATCACCGACAAACTTGAAGACCACAAGTGGGCACATCCCATAATATATTCTGTTTGATCTGAAGTTGCTGCCATATCAATTTTGTACTGGTGAAATGCTTGCTATTTGCAGATGCTCATGTATTTTTAAATTCTATTCCCTTAGTATAGGGATTAACAGCAGAGCAAGAAAAGTGGATTTTGAGAGACCTTGTGGTCGCTAAGAGACTTAAACTTCAAGCCTGGAAGGATAAACACCACCGCCTATCACATAATGGCCTTGAGACCTGACTGCCCTGCCTAGATTTGAACCTATTTCTTATAGATACCAATTTCATGTGGATTCCTATCGGAGGGTTAGGATGGTTATTTCTTTCTTTAATACATTTTTAAAAAATATATAATTATGGCAGCTCAGTTGGAAGAGCATGAGGCTCTTAATCTCATGGTCATGGGTTTGAGCCCCACATTGGCAAAAGATTCCTGCATTGCAGGGGGTTGGACTAGATGACCCTTGTGGTCCCTTCCAACTCTACAATTCTATGATTCTATTATTATTATTTTCCTTTGTTCCACCTTCATTAATTTTTTTAACAAATTAACTAGACCACCAGTAAAGAAAACTCTGCCACTCCCCTGGATAATCACCTGTCATCTTGTTTTATGGATCTTCTGGTGTCCATGCAAAACTCTCTTGCTGCTTAAGCCTGTTATATCTAGCCTTGCCTTCTGGAACCAAGCACAGAACCAATCTGACCATCTCCTGACTAAACCCAGAGCTGGGCTGAACCAGGAACCATTGGATTGGTAACTATGATGAATCTGTGTCCGCTTTTAATATACTCTAGGACTTGCTCCAAATCAGCTGACAAAGGACCGGGGTTAGTCTGAAGCTTTTCCTGAGGAATCCTTAGAAGACAGCCACCACCTTTTGGGGTTGTCTCTGTAGCATGGATGTGGAAGCTGTGGCCTTCTAGAGATTGTTGGTGCCAACCCACTTAGGGTGATGGAAGCATGGGTTAAACACTGTTTGGATGGCCACCATTTCTTCAGCCCTGCTCTGCAGACTAAGGAAGTAGACTCTCTCTTGCCCATTAGGCCAGAGCACAAGCATCAAAACAAGATGAGTAGAGTCAACCCTAAAAGGCAAGACTGTTCAAAAGAGAGGTTTGCCTGACCTCGTGAATTGTCAGCTACAGGTCTAGTGCAACAGGCTTAAGAACTGTGCAGCCAAGCTGGTCAGAGGCTGGCTGAGTTTGCTGCAGGGATCTTTCCCTTTGTGGGGTGGGGGGCTACTTCTGGAAGAGTCTTCTTCTCTGTTTTGCCTTCCATTCCACAAACTGTCAGCCCAATCAGAGTTCTGGATTTGAACTCAAATTATGGTAGAATAAATGGGAATTGCAATTCAGTGTCACTGAGTGGAGTGTTGCTGTTTTAGAATTCAGTGCTGCTGTTCTAAACCATTTCATTCTATTCCATTTCCGTCTTCTGTTTTGTTTTTTTTCTTTTGTTTTTTTTTTTCACATGGGGGCAAAACAATAAAGCAGCATTCTACATCAACTGAGAACACTCAGTCGCACTCAGTTTATGGTGTCCGTCCCCGCCCCCCAAAGGATAATTTATACATTTGCAATTCTTGGAGTTACCACTAGCTTCTCAAGGCCTCTCATGCAAAGGTGGTGACACTTGGGCTGCATAAGCAATGGCACTCACACCCTGAGCATCAGAAATAGCGCGGCTGATTTGTGAAAATTGCTTTTGTGCCTTTTATTTGTAATTCTAATTGTTCTTATTTGCCAAGGGCAGTGCCTTTTCACTGGAACTGGTCCAAGGGAAATCTCTGTCTCTGTTATGTGTGAATTGCTATACTTATTTTGGCATCCTGAGTATATAGACATGCGAAGTTGCATATCATTCGCATGAGCTGCTACAGTTGTCTTTTTGAGATCTAATTCTTCCCCAGGCTCCCTTAGAAGTGATGTGATGTCGCAGTGTGTGCATCTTGCCTGCAAAGCACATGCACGTAAACACATACACACTAAGGTGCCATGTAAATTTGCACAACCTGCTGCAAGATGTGACTATGAAGCTCATTTTCAACGGGTGATGAAACGATGGAAACGATGTTTTGTCCAGCCTATGCTTAGCTCAAAGAGCACCAACTTGCACCACCTTTTAGAATAGTGCAGGGTGGCTTATTGAGGAATGCATGAATGCAGCAAACAGCAGAAAGAGGAGAGCCTTCAGCAATGTGTGGGAGTTCAAGTAATGATCCTTGATATGAGAATAGAAAAGGGACATGCTTGTAAACATCTTTAATCTGCCAGACGTTGGAGGCTATGTACTTTGGACTAGAGAGTGCAGGGAGAGGAAGAAACATTAAGGAGAAAAGATCCATCTCTATGTGTGTATACAGTGGTACCTCGGGTTACATACGCTTCAGGTTACATACGGTTCAGGTTACAGACTCCACTAACCCAGAAATAGTGCTTCAGGTTAAGAACTTTGCTTCAGGATGAGAACAGAAATCATGCAGCAGTGGCGCAGCAGCAGCAGGAGGCCCCATTAGCTAAAGTGGTGCTTCAGGTTAAGAACAGTTTCAGGTTAAGTACGGACCTCCAGAACGAATTAAGTACTTAATTCGAAGGTGCCACTGTATATGGGTTGTAGCCAATGCTAATTCTTCCTACTGAAGTTAATGGACATAGAATCATAGCTTTCGATTTTACTTAGAGTCTTTCTACACGTACCATTCATAGTGGTGTTGTCGCTGTTTGATCCAACATTTTTGACAGTGACTTTGTAGATGATTGCCCACGCCTTTGTACACATGTCACACTTATTAGAGATGGGATTTTCCTTTCCATGTTAATGGGAGGTTGCCACCAAATTGAAGAAAAGGACCCGTGTCTGTTTTCACACCCCTGATGTACCCTTGACTTCCTCCAGCCAGTAAATGTCAAGAGTTATGAATAGCCCTTTCATGGCTTAAATCTTTTTTTTAAAAAAAAAACCTCCTAGTTATATCTTGTTGGAATATAGATTAGAATCATACAATTGTAGAGTTGGAAGAGATCCCAAGGGACCAACCCTCTGTGAGGCAGGAATCCCATCTAAAGCATCCCTGACACATGGCCACCCAACCTCTGTTTAAAAACCTCCATTGAAGGAGAGTCCACCACCTCCCAAGGGAATCCATTCCAATAGAACAGCTTTTGCTGTCAGAAGGTTTTTCTCCCCTAATGTTTAGTTGGAACCTCCTTTCTTCTCATTTGAACCCATTGGTTAGGGTTCCACCCTCTGGAGCAGCAGAAAACAAGCTGGCTCCATCTTCTATGCAACAGCACTTAAGATATTTAGGTATCTGAATAGGAACTACATATCTATCCAGAGTTGCCTGGGAAGAAGGATTTGCTGTTCAGCCACTCTGCAAACTGTTGCTCTACGGGTCTCCTAACTTGGCACCCTTAACAAACCACATCTCCCAGGATTCTCTCAGGGAACTCATGACTGGTTAAAGTGGCATGATGCTGCTTGATATGTATAGCACAGACAGATTCTTAGTCAGGAATGGGGGAACTTGTGCCTTCCAGGCGTTGTTAGGCTACAACTCCCATCATTGCTGGCCATTGGCCACGCTTGCTGGGGGCTGGGGCTGGTGGGTGTTGGAGTCCAATAACATTGGGAGGGGCGACACAGGTTTCCCCATCCCTGATCTAAATTGTAACTATTATTTTTAAAAACATACCAGTGGAGGAGCTTTCCTTAACAAAAATTCTGTTTCCAGTCATATGAAGAAACCTCCAAACAAACTGGCTAGGCAGGATTGGTTGTCAGCCCTACCAGTTTTCTTCTGTGACACATGGACTGAACAAAAGTGCCCCCTGGAGAAAGTCCAAAGGAAGTTATTTAGATCCCCAAAACGGGTTAATAGCGCAGACCTTGAGGTGAGGAGGCTAACTAAAACTGCTTGCCTGTGCACGCCTTTGAACTGATTAGACAGCCCAATGGAAAGCAAACTTGCCACCTCTTGATACAGTGTCAGGCTAAAGTCAACCCATTTCTTGACTCCAGAAATGAATCCTTCTGTCCAAGGGCACAGGATTTATTGCTACATGAGCCCTGACATCCCTTGACCCTGCCTGAGCAGGCCATGGACAAGTGGTAATAATTATTCTCTCCCCCCGGTCAAAAAAAGTACTATGGATTGGAGACACAGCAGTAGCTTAACAGATGAAGAATTTATTTCAATTCACGAGTGTTGTTTTGTCAGTGTGCATGACATTCAACAGTTTCATGAACAAAAGAAAAGGATGGTCTCTGCCCACATAGAGCTAACAAATTGCAATTGTGGAGAAGTCCAAGGAAGGCCATTGGCTACGTTGGTCTCAAGGGAACAATTATAATTGACGACAGTTTACTGTTTTGGTGTAACACTAAACCATGGTTAATCAAAACTGGAGGTGAAAGTTTCCTGTCATGTAGCTCCTGTAGGATGCAACAGCATATTAGGATCCCTTCAGAGAAATAAGTCTACTCAAGCTTCCTGCAAGGCTCAATGGTAGAGTTTTAACTACTGTAATTCATTTTACATATCCATTTCTCTCCACCCAAGCCTTTCCACTGTCCAGGGCTCTGCTGTTACTTCCCAGACTATCCTCTGTTTCTAGCCGCCTCTACACAGAGATGTGACATTGGGAGATGCAGCAATGCTTGGAGGCAGCAGTGCTTTGAACACCAGTTGCTGGAAACCACAGGAGGGGGGAGCACTCTTGTCCTCAGATCCTGTTTGTGGGTTTCCCACAGTTGGCCACTGTGAGAGCAGGATGCTGGACCAGATGGGTCTATGGCCAGAACCAGCAAGGTTCTTCTTAGGTTCTTATGCATTTGAGTGAATGCAGTTATGTGAATTGAGTCCTGGCTAGGGGCAAGTTAAAAGGCACGTGTGCATTGGGCTGGCTCCAGGTTTGATGCCCTTTGATGTGCCCAGAGATGGCCAAATCCATCATTTTTGGTTCATCTCAGCTCATTGTTTCCCCATTCTTAAGCTCAGTTATCCACATTGCCAGAACAGGTTGAGATAAAAAAAAAAGGCGTATTGAAAATTCATCAGCATCTAATCTTGGTCATTAATTTCAGTGGGTATACTCTGAGTGTAACTGAGCTGAATGGCATCCTAAAGTACTTTGGGGATCTTGAAGCCTTTGACTTAAAGCCTCAACTTATCATTAATGGAGGCCAGGGGGTGGGGACCTGTGGCCCTCCGAATGTTGCTGGACTACAACTCATCGGTGACCATAGGCTGTGCTGGCTAGGACTGATGGAAACTGGAGTCCATCAAATTATGGAGGGCCACCAGTTCCATACCTCTGAAATAGGCAATCATTCCTGTAGGTAGGTAAACAGCAGTAGTAACAAATCTTGTGGATGTCCCCCCCCCCCATCTGAGACACCTGAAATCACTTCTGCAGTATGCTCCCTAGGAGTGTTTCTGAAACAAAACAAAACAAAATTTCCAAAATCCTTTCCTTTTTTATTATTTTCATTTGTTATTTGGGGCTCCTTTTCCCTTCCCTCTTTGACTAATTACACTTTGTTAGTTGTTATAGCAACTATGGATTGCTCAAGGCATCCAACTCTAGCGATTGGGCTGCAGACGGAGATGTCGGGAGAATACAAATGGGCTTTCTTGGGTTATTTAAATCTCTTCCTGCCTCTCCTCGCCGCTGCCACCCCCTGCACCGTCAAACCCCCCCAAGAGCCATGCAGGTGGGTTATTGATGCCCTTGCTCTTATCTGAGCCAGGACCAAACAAGGAATCTTCTACCTGAGGCTGTCACAAACCTTTTCCTTCCAGCCTGAGGTGCTGTGTGGCATTAGGGGATCTGCTGCATTTCTCAGCGACCTGACAAGCCCCCAGAAAGATGACTCTTGTGAGTGACAAGCCAGTAATGGCCGGATCCTATTATTAAAGCTGCATCTTCCTGGCTGGCATTTAGCATACGCTGAGTATACATCATAGATAGATAGAGAGTCACTCTAGCTCTGGCACCATTGCATTGTAACCTCAGCCGATCAACTGATATCGGACAACATTTAATGTCATTGTTCAATACCGGACAGTCCGAGGAAGCAATGCTTCTGAATACTAGTTGCTGGAAGCCACTGCGGGAGGGGAGAGCTGCTCTTGTGCTCAGATCTTGGGCTTCCCATTAGGGCATCTGGTTGGCCACTGTGAGAACAGGATGCTGGACTAGATGAGCCATTGGCCTGATCCAGCCCAGGCTCTTCTGGTGTTCTTGGGAACAGACAGACATGGACTGCTACAGGTCAGGCCCAGACTGATCTGCAACTGTCTGGGTTCAAGGCGTCAGGTAGGAAGGAAAGAAAGACGGAGACTGAGCAGGAAAACCCTGCAGAATGGCTGAGACCTGGCACTTGGGTCTTCCCAGGAGATGGTAGGAGGAGCCTGTTGTCTGCCATGGACTGGCTGGATGAAGAGGAGTGGTGGGAGGCACCAACTGGGAAACCCCCAAGGGAAGAAGGCTCAGAACCAGGGGATTGGTGGTGGGATGACTATGAGTGGTCAGAGGGAGGAGAGGGAGCAGACTGGGAGGAGGTGGCGTCAGAAGCTGAAGAGGCACCAGGGTTTAGTGAGCAGGGTTGCATGTGGCAGAGAGCAGTTCAGACTCAGAGGCAGGAGAGGAGAGAGGCCAGGAGACAGAGATGAGGCAGACTGCTGAAGAAGCCAGGGAGTCTCCCTCTCCTGCTGTGACCAGCTCCCCTCCCACAGGTCTCCCAGAACCCGTAGATAAATGAAGAGGGTGGAGCAACGAGAGACTAGACGAAGGAGCCTGAGATTGCTTGGGAAGTCTTATGGGGAGGCAGTCATTGCAACTGCCTCATTGGGGCAATACCTACCAGGAAGAGTTGTTGTGATCACTAGGCCTGCGCTGTTGTGGTTTCTTTGCATACAGAATTAACTTCACTGAGACTGGTATTTATATTGCTGATCTACATACTCCTGACTCTGGCTCCTGGCAGCTGAGCAGAGGAGCCAACTTGCTTCAAAAATTGAGGGGCCCCGGAATCACTTGTGACATCACACTTACAACGTTGCATCGTCAGGAGGAGGCCAAGCATGAAGCTGAGCTTGGCACGGCTTCAATGGCTGGTGGCTCCTCCTCTCTCAGCTCAGCCTCCTTCCACAGCAGCCACAGGAGGAGGAGCTCAGCCTCCTTCACCCTATCAACATTGGGGGGGGGGCTGGTCCCCTCTGAAAGGATACTGGGGGAGGCCAAAACAGCTCAGCTCCCATGAGCTGTTGCCCCTGCAGCTGAGCATGCTGAAGGAACTGGATGTCCCGAAAACTGAATGGGACCTGCTCCCAGAATCAATTTTCTAAATTATCCTCGTTAACCTAGAATTCAGGACGAGCAGGACTCGGGTGGCCACTTTATGTGCCACCAAAGCAGAGGAAATGCATCACCAAGAAAAGAGGGCAGAGATTTGCATAGAATTTGCACCTGCTAATTTAAATGCACAGGTGCCAAATTAAACCAAATTGCCACAATTTATGAACAGGACTCCAAACACATCTCAGCATAGTGGCGGAGACTGTAGCCAGGCGAACTGTGTGCCTTCTCAGTCTACTCTCCAGCTGCCGTTAACTGTGGATACGCAACTTCAAGATCTTTTTTTTATTTTGGTTCTTTATGTTTCATCTTCTAGACTAAGACTGGACAGCAGTTCAGACAGAGGATACCTTCTAAGGCTAAGCAGAAAGCAGAATAGATGAAAGCAGAGAAACAACATAGGCAGGGAAGAACCCTCTCTTCCCTTGCAAAGCCAGGGATGCGTCCTTCAGTCTTGAGTTCCCAGATGTGGTTAGCCTACAACTCCCTTCCACTTCCATTGATTAAGCCAGCTGGGCATAATGGGCATTGCAGTCCGACATCTGGGGAGCCACTGTCGCTGGGCATTGCCTCAGGAGCCCAAGAGGCAGAGCTCCGTTCAGCTGGGTGGCTTCCTCGTGAGTTGCACGGGGTCTGCTTCCGATCTCTCCCGAGACACCCCAGTGCAGCGCTTGAACGGCGCTTGAAGCCATGCAAATAGAGCCTCGTGTTCGCTAGGTCTCGTCCCTCCTCAGGAAAATAGAGTCCTCCATCTCTCGGAGGTTGTTGCGGCTTGATCTGTAACACCTCTAGGCAAGCCTGCAGCTTTGTTATAAATGAGCAGAGGCAGCGAAATTTCCCAGGGGAAGGCTTTCTCGCTGCGCGCAAGGGCGTTTTCGCCATCATTAGCTGTCTAATTGCGTGCCACGCCGCACAGAGCTATTTAGATGTGTGACTGGCGATGATTTATTGATTACCGCTCCTTTTGTAAAGCTTTGTTTTCCCATTTCTGACAAATCCGGCGACTAGTGGTGGAGTTTGATTCCCCCCCCCCCATTTTTTTTTTAATGAAAAATTGCTTTGAACGCTTGTTTGATATTTCCTGTGCATTAATTTTTTAATGGAGCTCAAACACACAAAGGAAAGAACCACCCACGCACCTTACAGGAACAAAACACGCGCACGCGGGGGGGGGGGTGATGACAGAGCGACATGGAAGAACGTGGCTTTAGCAGCTCCCCTGACCCACTCTCCGTCTTGAGGCACACCTGGGACAGAGGCGGGACTAATTCCAATGCCAGTGATGGCAAGCGCTCCAGCTCCTCCTATGTGCCTATTTCATGGTACCAGACCCTGGCAAATCAGGGGCAGAGAACTTCAGGTCAGAGGCAGATTTAGGGAAGAGCAAGCCTCAGGGGTTGCCGCAGGGGACACCGCAACTATATAAAATGAAGCAGAGGGGCAGCAAAACTGGCATTGCACAGGTCCATGAGACCCCAAGGTTCAGGGGCCAAATGTGGCCCTGTGTACTTCTCTGCTTGGCCCCCAGGACTCTCCCAAGGCCACACCCCCTCCTGAGCAACACCAGCCTTGTTTTGCTCTCTCCTTGAGTGTTTTGTCCTGGATCTGCTCTTGAGCTCTGACAGTGCATCTTGCTTGCTTGCTTGGGTGGAGGATATAGAGAAGGGCGTGTGTAGAGGTAGCTCCGTAAGTAAAGCTTGCAACTCTTAATCTCAGAGTCGTGGGTTCAAGCCCCATGGCTGGGCAAAAAGATTCCTGCATTGCAGGGGGTTGGACGAGATGACCTTCATGGCCCCTTCCAACTCCACAATTCTATGATTCTACCATTATTAACCCTGTGTTTTGTCATTTTACAATCCTCGCCCTTTCCTGGTAGAACAGGAGGAGTTTGCTTTTTCCAGCTTGGTGGGGCTGCCTTTCCTGCCGGGCAAACGTCCATGGGGAGGGGGGGACATGGCATTGATGGCAGAGTCAGAGGCAAAAGGGGGCAGAGCGACAAATGTGAATGTTACCTTTTGCACAGCAGTACAGTGGTACCTCGGGTTAAGAACTTAATTCGTTCTGGATGTCCGTTCTTAACCTGAAACTGTTCTTAACCTGAAGCACCACTTTAGCTAATGGGGCCTCTTGCTGCTGCTGCGCCATCGTCATGCAATTTCTGTTCTCATCCTGAAGCAAAGTTCTTAACCCGAGGTACTATTTCTGGGTTAGCGGAGTCTGTAACCTGAAGTGTCTGTAACCCGAGGTACCACTGTATCTTCACACTCTATCCAGGGTTTTGAAAATATTTGAGGAGGGTGCGAGGCAAGGCTGGGGAGCAGTGTGATCCTGATCTAGGAGAGCCAGTGCCCTGAGAGAGTCCCAGATGCCAGAGCCATCTACTCCCTGGTAGTTTTCCAGGAAGTGGCATTCAGAAATATCGCTGCCTCCAACTGTGGAGGCAGAGCAGAGCTGGCTAGTAGCCATCGATAGCCCTCTCCTCCTCCATGAAATGGTCTAAGCCTCTTTCAAAGCCATCTTAGTTGGTGGCCATCACTGCTTCCTGCGGTTGGGAGTTCCATAGTTCAACTCTGTGTTGCAATATCCATCCTGAATCTTCCAACATTCAGCTGCATTGGATGCCCACAAGTTCTAGTGTTATGAGAGAGAGAACCTTTTTTCCCCTGCACAATTTCTCCATGCCATACATAAACTACCATATCACACCTCTTTGGGTTTGAATCTGGGACCTTTTTGTGTGCAAAGCAGGAGGGCGCATACCCCTAAACATTTTGTGAATCTTTGTACTTTTGTCCATTTACGGTATTTATTTTTCCTGATTTGAACTATAAAATGGTGGTTTTAAAATGGTGTCGCCTCTTTCTTGCCTTTTCTCTAAATTAAAAAGCCCCAAATGCTGCACTCCTCCTTCCTAGGAGACTCACTCTATCCCCTTGACCATCTTGGTTTCCCTTTCCTGACTCTTTTCCAACTCTACAATATCCTTTTTGAGGGCAGGCAACCGAATCTGGTGCACAGCTCTGCTGCACACACTGCTTGAGTGTTTTTTGCCTGACTGGAATGTGTCCTTGAACTCCCACAATGCCTCTTGCCTTCCTGGGCAAAGAACAGAAAATAGTGAGCATAGAAACTAGTGTACCACCAAGCCCAGTTTTACCTTTGGCCCCACTCAGTACTGGTATGTAGCCGTCATGAGGCTGCCTGGAAGGGAATATGACCCTTAAGGTGACAATGCCTCTGCCTCCTGAGATCGGGAGATATCACCACTCCAGACTCTTCAAGCTTTTTCAAGCTATGGCTGGCTACATGAATTTAACAACAACAAAAAATTCATGCAGTTAAGCAGTTCCATTTGGACGCAAGCCAGGCCGTCCTTCCTTGATTGCAAGATTATGGATACAAAACAGCAAGTGCAATGCAAAATCGTTGAGTGAGTGCGGGAGACCTGTCCGAGCCTACAACCATATGAAAATCGGAATGAAAAACTGTGTTAATCCGGACTCTGCCGTATCTATGGCAGCATCAATGGCCGGCTGTCTACATTTGCCTAGGAAACGTTCGCCATCTAGTGGTCGAAGAATTACATGAAACCATGTATATCCCCCCCACAGGGCATTCTGATTCCTGCCACTGGCAGCATCAAATACACTACATTGTCATTTTGAATGGGGTTTAGGTTCCTTCTGGAAGATGCTTCCTATGTCTACATTATCTACTTTAGCATCACTTTCTCCTAGCTTCTGCTTCTTCCTTTTTCCTGGATCCTTAAGGGATCCCGGTCAGTGAAGGATCACATAGTTAATGGGATGACATCCTGATGCTATGTAGCCAATCCAATTTGGCTACATGATTCAATTAATGATGGCAAGAGAGGGCAAGGGTGAAAAAGGGCAAATGAGGGTAATTGACAGAAATAAGCTTCCTCTTTTTTTGCTCGAAAGGATTGCAGCACTGCAAAAACAAAAAAGAGGGGTTTGTGACAATTAGTGGATAATTACCCCTTATATAGGACACTAGAAACACATCTGAACATCCCTCAGGCACTCTTTGTGCAAATCTTGTCAATGCAGGATAAAGTGTGGAAGAACGCAATCTGTCAAACTGAATATGAGTTTCACCCAGTGTAAGTATTACATCTGAATGGCAGAAGCTGGAAAATGCAGTGGCCAGTTTAAGAGCCATGTGTGAAAATGACCTCTGAGGTTCTTTTCCTGCCCAATTAAAAGGAAATGGCAGTCAGGGGCCTGTGACCATTAACAGTACCATCCTAGCCAGGTCGGCTCACAAGCAGGTTCAATAGGTCCAGGAATTGCAGCATCTGTTTCCTAGGCAGAGAGTAGCCCTATTTATTCATCCATTGCTATTATTAAAAACTTGGTAGTTTTTGTCTCCAGCATCTCCTCCCCTTCCTGCTCCAACCTGGCCTTCTCAGGAAAACTCTGAAGAGAGAGTCTAAAAATGCATTCAGGTGAGTATGCTGAGTGGGAATCTCACACTTCACAGGCTTCTCCATCACTGAATGGCTTCTAATGGCACTTCCAGACTGTCTCTATTTTCAGGTGGGGTTCACTCACGTGCTGGCAAATGGTGCAGTCCTAATTGTTTCAGGGGTCTTGTGCAAGAAACACTCTTCCCTGGAGATCAGGCTTTTTGCAATAAGCAAAGTGACAGGTGGCATGCCACGGGGTTTTGTACTGGGCTTGGTGTTGTTCAAAATCATTATAAATGTCTTTGGATGAAGGAATTGAGGGTACACTCATGTAATCTGCAGATGACACTAAACTGGGAAGAGTAGCTAATACCTCAGAAGACTGAATCAGGGTTCAAGACGGCCTTAACAGATTGGAGAACTGGGCCCAAGCCATCAAAATGAATTTCAATAGGGACAAATGTAAGGTTCTGCACTTAGGCAGGAAGAACCAGATGCAAAAGTATAGGATGGGAGACACCAGGCTTACTAGCTGGGTATGCGAAAAGGATCTAGGGGTCTTGGTGGACCACAGGCTTAACATGAGTCAACCATGTGATGCAGCTGCAAAAAAAAAAAAAGCTAGGCTGCATCAAGAGATTATTATGTCCAGATCAAGGAAAGTAATAGTCCTACTCTATTCTGCCTTGGACCTGGAGTCCTGTGTTTAGTTCTGGGCAACACAGTTTAAGTACCTAATATATTGGCAAGTTATATATATAGCCATCTTTAAATATCTGAAAGGCTGTCACATGGAAGATGAAGCAAGCTTGTTTTTTCCTGCTCTGGAGGGTAGAACCCAAACCAATGACTTCATGTTACAAGAAAGGAGATTCTGCGTAAACACCAGGAAGAATGTTCTGATGTTAACAGCTGTTCGACAGCAGAACAAACTGCCTCGGGAGGGCCTTCCTTCTTTGGGAGTTTTTAAACAGAAGTTGGGTGACCATCTGCCAGGATTTCTTTAGCTGTGACTCCTGTCATGCAGGGGGTTGGAATAGATGATCCTTGGGTACCTTCCAACCCTATGATGCTATGATTCTACGAAATGCATTGGAAAGTGTGGGATAATAGCACTTGCTTTGACACATCATGTCACCTGCCTGCAAGCAAATCTGAATGACTCCTTCTTAAATCGACAGTGCCATTGACTCTCCTTACAAACAAATCAGGATGAACGTTCAATAAGCAGGTCATCTGGAAGTGATCGAAGAGTGTTCACTGGAACTCATTTAGAAGCCCACTTCAGACCTTTGAACTGATTGCATGAAGCTTAGAAGTCCTCCTGGAAAGAATTTGCTTTCAGAGAAGCAACCTATAAACATTTTAAATACAAAAATACATTAAAAGTATATATTTAATAGCATGCCCCTTATATGAGTTGTTTAAATGTGAGTTACTTAAATATACATTCAGCAGCATTATAGTGTGTGTTCAAAACCACTTCCATCCAAATTACTTCCAAATAAACATGCATTAGGCTGTCCTGTAACAAGTCCCATTGTGTTCTTACTTTCTCCCAAAGAAGTGTGCATAAGAGTGTCACTTTAGAAGAGAGGTCTTTTTTCATCACAACATGGCATCTTTGCCAGTCACACCTGTATTTACTGCTGCAAAGCAGGTTCCAGTTAATTTAATTGCCTAAAATGCTCCAAACATTCAAGAAGTCATTGTTCGATACCAGCCTAGAGCAGAATGATGGGATGTTCATTCCATGAAAAACCTTCCTCAGAAAAAAACCTCCCAGCAGCTTGTTTCAATTGCTTCGTCAGGGACTCAGGCAGGTCACTTCCATGCTGCTCACACGGCAAATTGGCTTCACCCCCAGAGGCATACTCCATTGTCTCTCGAGACAGACGAATGCCAACAATTGTTGTTTTGCTGCATATTTATATATGGGCGGTTATATTTTCATGTTCACACTGCTAGCTTTAAACTTTGCAAACTGCTTAGAAGCCCATTTTTGGAATTCAGTGGTTTATAAAAGAATAAATAGGTAAAGGTACCCCTGACCGTTAGGTCCAGTTGCGGACGACTCTGAAGTTGCGCGCTCATCTTGCTCTATAGGCCGAGGAAGCCAGCATTTGTCTGCAGATAGCTTCTGGGTCATGTGGCCAGCATGACCAACCCATTTCTGGTGAACCAGAGCAGCGCACAGAAACACCGTTTACCTTCCCATTGGAGCGGTACCTTTTTATCTACTTGTACTTTGACCTGCTTTCGAACTGCTAGGTGGGCAGGAGCTGGGACCAAACAAAGGGAGCTCACCCCGTTACAGGGATTCAAACTGCCAACCTTCTGATCGGCAAGTCCTAGGCTCTGTGGTTTAGACCACAGCGCCACCCATGTCGCTTAAAAGAATAAATAAGAGCAATATAAATTATGTCTATGTAGGCCTGGTTTTAGGGACGCGGGTGGCGCTGTGGGTTAAACCACAGAGCCTAGGACTTGCCGATCAGAAGGTCGGCGGTTTGAATCCCCGCGACGGGGTGAGCTCCCGTTGTTCTGTCCCTGCTCCTGCCAACCTAGCTGTTCAAAAGCACGTCAAAGTGCAAGTAGCTAAATAGGTACTGCTCCAGTGGGAAGGTAAACAGTGTTTCCGTGCGCTGCTCTGGTTCGCCAGAAGCGGCTTAGTCATGCTGGCCACATGACCCGGAAGCTGTACGCCGGCTCCCTCGGCCAATAAAGCGAGACGAGCGCCGCAACCCCAGAGTCGGTCACGACTGGACCTAACGGTTAGGGGTCCCTTTACCTTTTTAAGCCTGTTTTGACCAATGCAGCAATGGTAGTTGTGTGCGTGTGTTGAGGTCAGCCCTGGTCTGTGCTGCTGGGGTGGTTCTTTGCAAGATAGTCATTACACATGTCACTCTAGCAATGAACTGGCTGTCTGTTTGAGGGAGGCCTCTGTGCTGTATTAAAAAAAAAACCCTCCTACCCAAAACCTGGATTCCACTGGCTGTACAATTTAGGCTGGAGTTGGTGCAGAACAGGCTCTTTATTGAACTGCTCCAGCCCTCCTGGGCTCCCCGGTTAATCCCTCAAACACCCTTTCAAAGCTGTAGATAAACACAATCAGAGGCATCTCATCTCCCTTGACTCACACATCTTTTCGCCAGGCAAACAGATAACATTTAATACAGATTGAGACAGTTTAAGTAAAGGTTACAGACTAACCTTTCTGGGAATGGCTGTCGCTCCAGAGCACAGCATTTTCAGGGAATTGCTGTTCATTTCCATTCCTTTATTCTGGGGTGGGGTGGAGGGAGGGGGAGCCCGGAAAACACACACCAATCACGGTGATGGTAGCCGTGATAACAAGGCAGGGACCGAGAGGTGCGAGGAGAGAAACTTCCAATCTCGCAAAAGTGCAGGCACACACCAGACATTACCCACAGGGAGATGTTTTCATGCAATATGTTTTCTAGCATAAAACCCGTCAATTGCAATTTGTCCACAACTGTCATCGAAAGCCATTAGTGTCTGCAGCAACAGCAGATACATACACATATCTGTGTGTATTACACATATATTTATATCCACACACACGCTGACTATCTACAGCACTCGGGGTTTGTCATTTGCGAGGATATTTTTTTGAAGGAAGCGCAAGGGCGTGTGGCGTGCTTCTAGTACCTCACTTGCGCTGTGGGGGAGCTCTCTCTTCTCTTTTGTCTCTATCAAATGGTCCCTTTTAAAATGGGGGGGGGGATCCAGCTTATGTGCATAGGACTGGGGTAGATCTGCCCTGTTTTCCCAGTCCACGGCAGCTCATGAGGAACCTACTCCAACTCTACAATTCTATGATTCTATGAATCCCTTCTATGCTGTTAAGTTGAAATCCTTGCAGGTTAGGGGTGCATAAACTCAGACATGGAGGCCAAATGTGGCCCCCAGTTCCCCCTTTGTGGCCCTCAGAACTCTCCTCAAGCCACACCCCCAAGGATTTTTGGATGGCTAGAATATGTCCTTGAACTCTGATCTTTCCTCCTGCCAGCCTGGATGGAGAATAGAGAAGGGCGTGTGAGTGCATGTAGAAAGCTCTGTACAAACGTAATAAATTTGCATGCATGGCTCCACCTGCTTTCACCTCTGGGCCCACCCACCACAGGTATGTGGCCCCCAGAAGAGAATGTGGCCCCCGAGCTGGAAACTGTCCATCCCTCTTGCAGGGTAAAGCGTTGAGTTTGGTCCAGAAAAAATTCGTCCCCAAACTGAGGAGCTCTTCAGATCTAGCTGAGGTTCTGGCTGGAGAAGGAATCCAGCAATATCTCTAATTTAAGGCTCTGTTTCTGATACTATCAGCTAGCATAGGCGGGTGATGAGCCACCCACCCTCATCCATGATCTCCAGAGTCCCAGATTTTAAAATAATAAATTCTTAGCACTTGTAGAACCTAAGATATAAGTCAAAGCAGGCAGGCATTTACCTTCCCTTTTCTGTTGCAAGAAACTAGCCTACTCCCACATTTCAGCATTTTGAGCCTACAAATGAAGTTATGGCAATTACTGGCATTTAGGCAAGCAACTGATCTGACATTTAGATGAATTGTTGTTGGTTTTTTTAGTGTGGCAGCACTTAACACACTGGAACTCCTTACCTGTTGACATCAGTCCTTCACTGTACTCCTTTCGGAGCCTGCTAAAAACATGTTTGTTCAGGCAAGCCTACCCACACACACGCACAATGTTGATGGGTGTTTTAATCTGCTTTTAGTTTATTGCTACTTTTACCTTTTGAACGTTTTAAAGAGTTGTTTTTACTGTTTTCGCTGATAGCTTTTATTGTTTTATTCTCTTTGAAAAACTACTTTGAAGATTTCTTTTAGATTCAATTGGCGTACAAGTTTGATGAAATTTATGGTTGTAAACTGTTTTAAAATGATTCAATATTGTTTCTAATGCTGCAACCTTGTGGGTAATAAGTTAATTAATAAGGATAATAAGAACAGATAACCAGATCTAGCCAATCAGGCAAAGAGAAAGCCTGAACATCTTGACTCTGAGGAAGGAATATATTGGATAGCTTTTAAGCCTTTCCTGCTCGTCTTCTCTGGTGGACAAGCAATTGCTGCCCCCCCCCAGGAGAATACAATTCAGAAATCCAAGATTTTAATGTTGCTGTGATTCTGAAGTGTGTGTCACTGTCAGTCTATAAATGAAAAAGGTAGCAGCAGAGACAGGAGCTCTTGAGCTTTCTAACCCAGGTGTTATTTCATAGGAAAATATGTGGACTAAAAAAAAAATCAGTGTAGGTATTTTTTTAAAAAAATACTCTGCCAATGTAAGTATGAGTTGTCCTTCCAGTGAGCACTCAGGTCTGATTTCCTTAAGAATGGATGCATTTGATCTTCTTGCCGTCCATGGGACTCTCAAGAGTCTTCTCCAGCACCATAATTCAAAAGCATCAATTCTTCGGCGATCAGCCTTCTTTATGGTCCAGCTCTCACTTCCATACATCACTACTGGGAAGACCATGGCTTTAACTATACGGACCTTTGTTGGCAAGGTGACATCTCTACTTCTCAAGATGCTGTCTAGGCCTGTCATTGCCCTTCTCCCAAGAAGCAGGCGCCTTTTAATTTCGTGGCTGCTGTCACCATCTGCAGTGATCATGGCGCCCAAGAAAGTAAAATCTCTCACTGCCTCCATTTCTTCCCCTTCTATTTTCCCCTTCTATTTTCCAAAGCCGAAAGTATGAGTTAGGTCCTTCATTATTAGACCCAATCTGCTGGGGGTGGGGGGCTTGGGGGCACCTCCAGACATTTGGTTTAATGAGCATTCATGCTGATTCGCTTGCACAAAGCTTATGCAGAGGTTAAATTGTGTCTGGTCTTTATTGAGTATCTGTTCTGATTTGTTCATGGACCTGTTATATGACAATGACCATCCATTCTAGTTCGTTCGTAGGGCATTTACACTTCTGCCCATTCATCATCTGTTCATCCCACACTTTTAGTGTGTTTCCTTGTCACTTTCTAAACTGTAATATGTCTGTGGGGTTGTGTTTTCTGTGTGTGTCTTTAGTACAGTACATTTGTTGCAGTGGGACAGAAGGGCACCAAACTCATCCCCAATGCCCCCAGCTCTATAAAAAGAATTTCTCAGAATAGCCATTTGCATAACCCACTAAGGAAGGCAGTAGCACAACAGAATTCATAACAGTAACAATTAATTGCACATTTATTCAAAATCCAATTAAAACTATTTAGGTTAATGAAGGTAACAAAACTGATGAACTTGATCCAGCAATTCCTACTTATCAAAACTGGATACAGTGGTACCTTGGGTTAAGAACTTAATTCGTTCTGGAGGTCCGTTCTTAACCTGAAACTGTTCTTAACCTGAAGCACCACTTTAGCTAATGGGCCTCCTCCTGCCGTTGCGCCGCCACTGCACGATTTCTGTTCTCATCCTGAAGCAAAGTTCTTAACCTGAGGTACTATTTCTGGGTTAGCGGAGTCTGTAACCTGAAGCGTATGTAACCTGAAGCGTATGTAACCCGAGGTACCATTGTAGTCATTTGCACCTCCAGTGCCCCCCTGATGCCCCCTTGCCACTTAGTACACCCCTAGGTAATCCCACCACCCCCAGGGGGCGTTAACACCCACCTTGGGAAACCACTGCATCAGGGCAACAGAGGCTGGATCTAGACACATCAAAGCAGCGTTTCAGGTTGCGGGTGGCGCTGTGGTCTAAACCACTGAGTCTCTTGGGCTTGCTGATCGGAAGGTTGGCGGTTCAAATCCCCATGATGGGGTGAACTCCCATTGCTCTGTCCCAGCTCCTACCAACCTAGCAGTTCAAAAGCACACCAGTACAAGTAAATAAATAGGTACCACTGCAGCGGAAAGGTAAACGGCATTTCATTGCTCTCTGGCTTCCGTCACGGTGTTCCGTTGCACCAGAAGCAGTTTAGTCATGCCGGCCACATGACCCGGAAAGCTGTCTGTGGACAAATGCTGGCTCCCTCGGCCTGAAAGCGAGATGAGCAATGCAACCCCATAGCTGCCTTTGACTGGACCTAACTGTCCAGGGTTCCTTTACCTTTTACATCAAAGAAGTGTTTTAGGAAAACGCCTTGAGAAATCGTGTTGGGAAAAACAGAACTCCACAGCGCCATCTGGTGTCACAGTGTTATAATGCATATAGTAAAGGTAAAGGGACCCCTGACCATTAGGTCCAGTCGTGACCGACTCTGGGGTTGCGGCGCTCATCTCACTTTATTGGCCGAGGGAGCTGGCGTACAGCTTCCGGGTCATGTGGCCAGAATGACTAAGCCGCTTCTGGCGAACCAGAGCAGCGCACGGAAATGCTGTTTACCTTCCTGCCGGAGTGGTACCTATTTATCTACTTGCACTTTGACCTGCTTTCGAACTGCTAGGTTGGCAGGTGCAGGGACCAAGCAATGGGAGCTCACCCCATCACGGGGATTCGAACCACCGACCTTCTGATCGGC
The DNA here is from genome assembly GCF_964188315.1 of Podarcis muralis. Lineage (NCBI taxonomy): Eukaryota > Metazoa > Chordata > Lepidosauria > Squamata > Lacertidae > Podarcis > Podarcis muralis. The sequence continues at coordinate 27,260,018 of NC_135669.1, forward strand.
AAGTCCTAGGCTCTGTGGTTTAACCCACAGCGCCACCTGCGTCCCTATAATACATATACAATGCATATAAAACACTCTTTCTTTACTAATCTAGCTGAGTCCAGAGAGCAGTAATCCACTTTGCAAGAAAGTCCCGGGAATGTGCCTGAATCCCACCCACCAGTTACTGCCAGTCTGGCGGTGATCTGCCTGAGAGTGTGCAGTCATGTGTCAGCCCTGCAAAGTCAACAAGGCCCCGTCTGCACTGTGCATTTAAAGCAGCATCATGCTACTTCAAACAGTGATGGCTTCTGCCAAAGAATCCAGGGCAGTGTAATTTGCTCAGGAGACACTCACAGATCCTCTATGATTCTCAAAGTTCTCTGGGAAGAGGGATGGACCATCAAACTTTTCTGGGAACTGTAGTTCTGTGAGGTGAATAGGAGGGTCTACCCTTCTCATATTAGTGGGATCCGGGAACAAAAGATTGGCTATGTCAAGCGTTGCTGCTCAGGGTTCCAGACAGCCCCATCTTGGCTGCAAACAGGCTTATTGGCACTTGCCACTTGAGCTCACTATTAGAGGGAGTGAAACTGGAGGGAAGAATAGTTGTGTATGGTGGAAAATCATGCTCTCCCACAGTCCTTTTATTATTATTATTATTACTGACTCCCGGACTCCCCCTTTGCCCCTCACATTCATCATGCATCTTGGCAGCTCATCAATAAAAGTGGGGAATGTCTCAAAAACCTGTAGCTGCCAAGGGGGGGGGGGGACAGAATGCTGGCAAATGACAGGGCCCTTATCTTAATTACTGGCTTATTTGCATTTAAATGAAGGTTATTCTATAATTACCAGCAAATGTTTTGTGTTGGAGCTGAAATACTTCTCCATGGGCTGTCAAGCTCCTTTCCATTCCCATTTTCTCTCCTCCCATTCTTCTGCTTTGTAATCAGTCGGTGCACACTGAGAAAGGCATTTTCTCTCTTTCTCTGCTGCCTTCCTTTCCTTCACCACAGACAGAGCTTGGTTAATCACTTTCAGACGGAAGGTCCTGCCGTTCCCCTCAAGCCTTTGCAGCTCTCGCGGGTGCATAGGAAAGCCCTTCGTGATGATGGAGAGCGGTGGGATCGTTGGCCGTGCCCAGCTTGGTTTTGTACATTCCGACAGGCGTGAGATGCACTTAAGATTTTCAGGATGCTCGTGGCAGGGTCAGGCCTCCTGCCGCCTCCATGGTGTGATGAGGAGGATGGCTCAATCAAGCCCACTTCGAAATGGCAAAATGAATCTTGCAGCACTGGAGGCAGCTGGGAACTGGCAGCAATCCAGGCACCAGGATGTGACTTCAGTGTTCATCCCAACATTAGCATGGCTATACAGCAGCTCGTGCAGATGTTGGGAACCTCAGGTTGGGGGTGAGGAACCTGTGGCCCTCCAGATGTTGTTCGATCACCCCCGAATTCTACAGACCTATGGCCTCACTCAGAATGCAGCAGCTTCCTATGTTGACTCCATTGCAAACAAATCAAAATCAAAGAACACAGCGTGGCTCTATCTTGAGTGGCCACCAAGTTTCATCTGTAACATAAATATGGTGTGTTGTCTGCTTGGTATCCAGCCTTCTGGATCAGAACAACAGCTCATCTAGTCCAGCAGCTTGTTCTCAATGTGGCCAGTGAGATGCCCCAAAGGGAAGCCTGCAGACAGGATCTGAGCACAAGAGCCTTTTCCCCTCCTGCGGTTTCCAGCAACTGGGATTCTGAAACACTGTTGCCTCTGGCTTGGAGAGCAGAGTAGAGCCATCATGGCTAGTAGCTATCGATAGCCCTCTCCTCCTCCATGAATTTGTCTCATGCTCTTTTAAAGCCATCCAAGCTGATGGCCATCACTGCCTCCTGTAGGAGGGAATTCCATAGTTTAACTACGTGTTCCATGAAGAAGGACTTCATTTTATCCATCCTGAATCCTCATACATTCATTGAATGTCCCTGAGTTCTAGTGTGGCGACACAGGGAGAACAACTTTTCTCTATCCACTTTTTACATGCCATGCATCATTTTGCAAACTCTTACTCGCCTTTTCTCTAAACCAGCCTTTCTCAACCTGTGGGTCCCCAGATGTTGTTGAACTACAACTCCCATCACCCCTAGCTAGCAAGGCCAAAGCTCAGAGATGATGGGAGTTGTAGTCCAACAACATCTGGGGACCCACAGGTTGAGAACCACTGCTCTAAACTAAAAAGTCCAAAACGCTGCAACCTTTTTTCATAGGTGAGTAGCTCTGCCCCCCTGATCATTTTGTGTGCTCAGATGTTGTTGCTGGACTCTTTCATGCAGCTAATAAATGCTGGAGTCCTGCCTGTCCCTGGCTGAATCTACACAAATTTAAAAGATGTTGTGAAAATGCTTTAAAACAAAAAAGTTGTAAAACATATATGGAATTTGCCACTAGCTCATCATCACCATCTAGTGTTACATTTGTACAATGCACTTAAAAACGTTATATTTCCAGCTGTATATCTGAGTCGCATGATGCTTGGAGCTAGATCTAAGAGCATAGAAAGAATGGGTGACTTTGCCCAGATCCCAAAGTAGCGCTCTTCATTTACACAATGACTTTGGAAAGTCCTGCTACGTGAGCACATGTCTATAGAAATGGGATGTTGAAATACGATGGCCATTTAATTTTTCTAGGGTTCTGAGCAGAATCCCAGACCTGTACAAGCGTGAAATGTCACATCGGATTGCCAGCTTTAATTGATGTTGCTCTGCTCAGCTACTTCTGAGTGTTTCTGACTGCTGGGTAGACTGGGCCTGCAGCAAGAGGCCAAGCTCACTTGAGTAAATCGCACTCACAAAGCATGAAAATGGGGTCAAGGTAATGCACGGGCCAGAAACTTAATGCATGCACATATTGAAATAAGTTATCACCAGCTGTGTCCTGCAAAAATATGTGAAATATGAAAATAACCATGAAATATCTGAAGGACCATATCTCCCTTTAGGGACTTGCCTCGGTTTTAAGATCTTCAGGAGATGCCTTTCTCTTGGTCCCACTACCCACACAGGTCCATTTGCTGAGGACACAAGACAGGGCCTTCTCAGTGGCTGTCCCCAGATTGTGAAACTCCCTCCTACAGGCAGCTCGGCTGACCCCCCTCTCTGTTTTCCCTGGGCCAACTGGCAAAGACCTCTTTGCTCCAACAGGCCTTTGGCCACTAACTGGCTCTTGTGGCAGGGTCATTGGGGGGGGTATAGATTTCCTTCTCCTTTTGTTGTGCTTTTAAATGGTTTACAGCTGTTTGGGCTGAGTGCTGTTTTCAATATGGTCAGTTATTTAATTATTACAAACTATTTATAATTAATTGTGTGGGTTTTGTTGTTGCTTTTTAAAAAAAGCTGCATCTGTTTTTTAATTCATGTTGTGAACCTCGCTGGGATAAAGGCAGGATATTAGTGAAAACAATTAATCAATGCTGAAATGCATCTGTACAATCTTATTGCTTTACTCCTTTTGAAAACAGCTTTGAGGTTTTTGAGGTTTTGGGGGGGGGGGGTTTACAATAAAGCAGTGTGTAATTTTTTTGAAATAAATATGTGCCTGCAATTGCATTGTACAAGTGGGACACGTGCTGCCATTAGGAAGAGTGAGGCAACAGAACAGCTATGTGTGTCTTGTGGCTGTCCTTCTCTCGCATAACTAGCTTGCTGCCCTCAGGGCCAATGGCAGACACTATCACATTGCTGATATTTAAATACGATTCAGCTGTCAGACCAGTCAGTCTCTGTGCATGGAAAAGAGGGGGCACCATCTCGGGGACCTCCAGCTGATTGCCAACCTTGCCTTCCAGGCAGCCAATGAAAGTGGGCTAGAGGATTCCTTTGTGAGCTTTGCATTCAGGAAACATAACAGAAGCATCCCTGCTTCTCCTTAGGGTATGAGCGAAACGGTAATTTTTGGCTTCCTCTCCATTTCTCATGTCTTCCCGTTGTAAGTTCAGCTGTCCACATTTCCACATTGGCTTCTGGTTTATTTACTTTTAAACAGTCCTGATGAAAATTTGTGAGCATTTTAGGGTCGATTTCTCTTAACATACACATCTTAGTACGCAGCTTTGCCTCATATGTGTATTTTCAGTCATTTCCCCTAACATAAGGCATCTTTCTCTGTGATCGTCATGAACAGATGCATATTAGTACATAATATTAGCACATATTAGTTTAATATGATTTTATGTACACATTCCTTGGCCAGAGAACTGCACTGCAAAATTCAGAGACGCCCGAATTTCAAAGAACAGCTGTGTTTGTTTGTGTATGGTTTCGGAAAGGGTGGGTTAGGTAGGTTCACCTTTAAACGCAAACAGAATCAACTTTCTCCCTCATCCCCTGCTCCTCCTTAAATGAAACATCAGGGAAACGTTTCAACAAAAACAGGAAAACTCTCTTGAGATCTTCTCCACATCTTGAGGCAGGTTGTGGAACTGTAGAGTTGGAAGGAACAGAGTCGTAGGAAGGGGGGTGTGGTCTGCCCTGGGTATCCTGACTGAGGGGGGGTGACAAAATGGCAGGTGAATGAGTGGCACACCTCGCACCCCATGACAGCAGCTATTCTGACCCAGCTGCAGGAGAATGAGCAGCTTCCCTGCCCCTCTTCTACCCTGAATTGTGGAATGGGGGGGGGACCCTCCACACCCCACCCCCTCGGGAGTGCGCCCCACACCCCGCCCCCCCCCCCTCCTGGGCAGTGCTCCACCGCTGGGAAGGGACCCAAAGAGTCATCAACTCCTTGCAAAGCAGGCATGAAATGAGAATCCAAAATGAATTTGGACATTCCTCTTCAGGCCAAAAGACTTTCAACACAACTACCAAAATTCTGTAGGCCAATATTTGTGCATTCCTTTCAACACAACCAGTCTTTCACTGGTGCAATATAATAATGACAATAGAATAATTACTCAGCTGCCATGCTAAAGGTGAAGCTCTTCTCAGTTAAGAGATACACTATTATTATCATTATTACTTATTAATTTTGTATACCGCCCTTCACCCATAGGTCTCAGGGCAGTTCACAACATAAAATTACAGTGGTACCTGGGGATGAGAACGGGATCCGTTCCGGAGCCCCGTTCACATCCTGAACAGAACGTAAGACACGACTGCGCGGGTTGCGTTTTGCCGCTTCCGCGCATGCGCGTGATGTCATTTTGACTGTCTGTGCATGCGCGAGCGGCGGAACCCGGAAGTAACACACTCCGTTACTTCCGGGTCGCTGCGGAACGCAACCCAAAAATACTTATCCTGAAGCATATTTATCCCAAGGTATGACTGTACAAGAGAGAGAGAAACTGGGCAAGCTCCTATCTCTGCCTGTTCTCTGCCACCCAGGGTGTCGTGCAGACAGACCTGTGTGTACGGACTACATGTGCTATGTGGTTGACAGCTTCGTCTTCTCTCCCTTGGATGTTAAGATGAGTCCAGGGCACTGCCTGCCGTGATGCTCCAACAGGGAGAGGCAGCCCTTATCTGACATGAGCCACAGCGCTAACTTCGCCAGCTCAATGGGCGTGAGGACTTGAGCTTCACGGCAATGCCAGCGGATGTTTCATTTAATAACTGCCTGGGATGCAGACCCAGCCCAAAGGGATCAGTGTCTTAATTAAGTAATAACATTCCCCTGGCAGAGTGTGGCCTTGGCAAGCCTGGAAGCTGAAATGCGACTGACCCGGCATTAAGCAGAAAGCGTGCTAATGGAGCCCATACCGGGGGTGTTTGCGGGAGGCAGGGCCCGCTTCAGGCGACGTTATTGAAATGAGGAGAGTGCCGTGCAATCGAAATGAGATTAATTCTCCTTCCCTCACCGGGCAGCGTCTACAACCGTCCCTGGGTGCAGAACGACGAACCCCAGAGCCTACTGTTGGTTCCCTGACTAATTGCTGCTAATTGGAAAAAGAACATGGGAAGAAGGCAGGTCACTGGGAAATGCTGGCGGAGCTCCAGAACCGCTGCTCCTGGAATGGCCGTGTTTGACGACGCTGCAGTATTTAAGGGTGTTAATTAATATCATAAGGAGGGGGAAGAGAAAGGGGAGAAAATCAGCCTTCCAACTTTCCTGCTCCCTCCTGTCCCATCATCTGTTCAATAGAGATAATGCCAAGCCACAAAAGATTGGATGTGGTTTGCCAGAATCGAGGGCAGCCAGATGCAAAACACGGTAGAGCAGCAAGACCAGCGTTCCTTCTCTCTCCCTCACAAGTGGCACCTGTGAAAAATGGCCCTCTGCTGCTCAACTGCTGAAGGTACAGGACACTTCCTCTCCTCTGCTGCCCCCTAATGGCAGCTCCATGCTTTGTGCAGCATTTGCCAGGGGTTGCCCCCATTTGCTACGCCAATAAGCCTTGTGCAAGGCGGACATCTATAAAGTGCCTAGATGCACCTTCCTGAGTGTGGGTCACAGGAAGGTATTTATTTCATGGCATTTATACACTGCTTCATTGCAAAAGAAACCCCTCAAAGTGGTTTGCAAAAAAAGACGAAACATTAAAATTGCCCCTTAAAAAAAATTTAAGAACAATAATTTTAAGATTATTCAAAAAATTAAAATGACAACAGATTGAAAACCACACCAGCTTTCTATACGTATGGACAGGCTTGTCTAAACAAAAAATGTTAAAAGCAGGTGCCAAGAAGTGTACAGTGAAGGCACCCACCTGATATCAATAGGCAGGGAGTTCCAAAGTGTAGGAAGCAGCCTTAGACCCTGGGATGTAAGATTTCTGTTCCACCCTGTTTCTGTCCCATGAAATGCTGTTTCTGCTCTGCTTCCATGCAGCTTCCAAAAATGACATTATTCAAAAATGACACTGTCCTCTGTGATAGAATTTTACACAATTCGGAGACTGCAAGACAGTATCCACAGGGTGTTTCTGATGTTTTACCTGAGTTTGGATTTTCTTCTCTGATTCTTTTTGCGGCTTACCACCATGTCATCCATAGACCTGGATTTGCTTCCTACAGCTGTCTGTCTCGCCTTAAAAACACTCCAAGTCTGATGCCTGATGATTAAGTCTATTAGATGTCTGAGGGGCTCGGCACTCAAGGTTTCTCCAGTGATGCGCTTTTTTTCCCCGTTCGCAAAGGCTCTCCCCATAAAAGTGAACTCTCTAGTGTGTTTTCAGCTTGTTAAAATCCATTCAGGCTTTTCCAGCCATTGAAGAAAGCTTTCCCCCTTTCAGCTTCAACCCCACAGCGCGCGCACACACACACAGTTTTCCTTCAAGTATTTGTTTGATTGCCAATACAAGGTTTGTATTCAAAGAATGTCTTCCTTAGTTAAAAAGGGTGTGTGTGTGTGCCAGATTCATAGAACATCGTTCGTAAAAGCAAGATGTGGCATAAATTATCACTTTAAAGCAAAGGTTGTGAGAGGCTGTCTTTGTTGGCTCCAGTATTTGTTTGCAGATGTGGTAGCCTGGCTCTGCAACAAAGCTGAGAGATATTTTTCAGCTAAAGGGACGCCTTTCCTTTATGGGGAAGTTTCTAGGGGTTGCAGGCCAATGGTAAGTAGCAGGGTTGGGCATGGGGCTACCAGGGAACTATTGGGCAGATAATAGTTCCCCATCAGGTATCTTCAAATATATCTGAAGGACAGTTGCATGAAAAATGAAGCCAACTTGTTTTCTGCTGCTCTGGAGGATAATAATAATAATAATATAATAATTTATTATTTATACCCTGCCCATCTGGCTGGGCTTCCCCAGCCACTCTGGGCGGCTTCCAAAAAAATTATTAAAATACTGTACTACATCAAACATTAAAAGCCTCCCTAAACAGGGCCGCCTTCAGATGTCTTCTAAAAGCCTGGTAGTTGTTGTTCTCTTTGACATCTGGTGGGAGGGCATTCCACAGGGAGGGCGCCACTACCGAGAAGGCCCTCTGCCTGGTTCCCTGTAACTTGGCTTCTTGCAGTGAGGGAACCGCCAGAAGGCCCTCGGTGCTGGACCTCAGTGTCCGGGTAGGATGATGGGGGTGGAGACGCTCCTTCAGATATACTGGACCGAGGCCGTTTAGGGCTTTAAAGGTCAGCACCAATACTTTGAATTGTGCTCGGAAACGTATTGGGAGCCAATGTAGGTCTTTCAAGACCGGTGTTATATGGTCTCGGCACCCGCTCCCAGTCACCAGTCTTGCTGCTGCATTCTGGATTAGTTGTAGTTTCCTGGTCACCTTCAAAGGTAGCCCCACGTAGAGCGCATTGCAGTAGTCCAAGCGGGAGATAACCAGAGCATGCACCACTCTGGTGAGGCAGTCCGCAGGCAGGTAGGGTCTCAGCCTACGTACCAGATGGAGCTGGTAAACAGCTGCCCTGGACCCAGATTTGACCTGTGGACCCAAACCAATTGATTCAAGTGGCAAGAAAGGAGATTCTGATCAAACGCCAGGAAGAACTTTCTGGCAGTAAGAGTAATTTGACAGTGAAATGGACAACCTAGGAAGGTGGTTGTTCTCCTTCCTTGAAGCCTTTTAAACAGAAGTCAGATGACCATCCATTAGGGATTGCTTAGCTGTGGTTCCTGCATTGCATGGAATTGGACTAGATGAGCCAGCCGTGCCATCTATGTGGGGCTGTGGGGGCTGAGCCCACCCCCAAAAAAAATTTTCAATGAGGGGTCCTGGCCCCCTCAATATTCTATGGCTGTGGCAGCCCTGTTGGGCCTTTCATTTTTTTTGTGTGTATAATATTTTTTATTGCTTTTCTCCAAGGTCAAATACATCGTCAATATCAACAAAACGACAAAAGCGATTTTACAGAAGAAAAGAAGAAATTAGAAAAGAGAGATTTACCATTCCAAACCATTTTTCATAATCTAGTGGACTTCCCCACATCTTCCACACCCTGCATTCTTTACAATAAAAAAGAAAAAAAAATAACAGCAAATTGATACCTTGTTTCATGCGTTTTTGTACTTTCATCTGGTTATATACTCTAAAATTTATACTTTTCACGGTCATAACTTAATTTCCACTATTTTCAAATCTCAATACTGGAGCATGTTTTCTCCGAAGTTTAGCAAATTCTCAACATTCATATAACTTATAATATTTTTGTAAATAGTCCTTGAATTTTTTCCAGTCCTCTTCCACTGCCTCTTCTCCCAGGTCTCGGATTCTGCCAGTCATTTCAGCCAATTCCATGTAGTCCATCAGTTGCGTGTGCCACTCTTCCAGCGTGGGTAACTCCTGTGCCTTCCAATATTTAGCTATAAGGATTCTTGCTGCTGTAGTTGCATATAGAAAGAAAGTTCTATCCTTCTTTAACACTCTCTGGCCCACAATGCCCAGGAGGAAGGCCTCTGGTTTCTTGTGCCTGTTGGGCCTTTCAGAGGGCGCACCAGGCTCTGTCAGGCCTCCTCCCGCCATGTGACATCACAAGCGCTGCACATGTGCCATCACCACACATGCCAGGCCCCCGCAGTGTTGGGTAGAACAACCCTGTATGGAGCAACAGCAAAGCTCCCAAAAGAACTGGCCAGTTATGGAGCTCCAATCAGATCCAATCAGGTTGGCCACAGTGAGAACAGGATGCTGGACTCAATGGGTCATTGGCCTGAACCAGCAGCCTCTACTTAGGTTCTTACGGCTTGAGGTTCCGCAGAGGTGGGCCACTGCTCTGACATCCAGATCTCCACCTCCCAATCCTCTGGGACCTTCCCTGGGGTCAGAATCCTCTTGGGGTCCCAGGCTGTCCTCCCCCAACCCTGGGTGGGCCTTTCCCAATTCTCTGATCTCATCCTATTCCTCCTCGCCATCTGACCAACTCTCCATGACACCTCCATGGGATTTGTGGCACCACTGGGGAGATGTGTTGCATTTCTGTTTCAACTGGAATTATAACTTCTAAGGTGGCATCTAGACACCAGGGGTGAACGAAGTCGTTGTGACACCTGGGGCGGGGCATTGCTACGTAGGGTGCATGAGCAGCATTGCTATGTACGATGCATGCGCTGTACGTAGCAACACCACACATGCGCTGTACTTGGCTGTTTGCCGGCGCTGCTGCTCCAGTGCCGTACAGTTGGTGCCAGGATCCTCTGCTCACAGCTGCAGTCGCGAACGGAGGATCCTCCACATGTGGCTGTCAGTATCTCAGCTCACAGTCAGAGGTACCTGGCCTCCCCCGAGGCAGCTGAGTGAGACACTTGTTTACCTTCCGTCTGCGACCCCCGGCAGACTAGGTCGTATATCGGCGATTCTTCTCATTAGACGTGAGAAAGAACACACCCTCTGCTTCTCTCTTCCAGCTTTCCCCCCCAGGGAGGGGAAATGAGACAGACAGGAGTCCTTTTACATGACTTTTATTCCTGTCATTCAGCAGTACATAGAATCGTGACTGCACCCTTCAGACTCCATTAGAAGAGACACAACTCCGCCCCTCTGCACTTCCAGTACAGGTCAGATGACAGACTGAGCTAACATCCGGTGCTCAGTACAGAGAAAAGACTGCCCCTTTTCTCCAACAGTACAGTTCCAGACAGCAACAACCTGTTTTGCTTTCCAGCCACCTGCAGCTGGCTTTTGCATTGCTGCTTTTATCCAACAGTGGCTGCGGTGGCGCAATGGCTGCTCGTGCCGCCGTGAGCCCCTGCGGGGTGCCTTCTTGTCACCTCCGCAGATACGGCACCCAGGGCAAAACGCCCCCCCCCATTGCGACGCCACTGCTAGACACATAAATTAGCACATGCTGTCCTCTCTTCCCTGGCAATGAAATGCAAGTGGAATGCGGAAAGCCTTTCCTGGTGTTAGAAAAGTGTTGTTGTTTTTTTAACGAAGAAGAAGGCCGCCGCCATCAAATAATACACAGTCAAACGAACCCATCACCCAGCCCAAGTTGATGGATTTGGCGCTGGTGCCAAGTTCTCTGAAGTGCAACAGCAAACAAGCCCACTCATTGTAAATAAATCAGCCACACTTCCTCCAGGGTAGGGCATTACGGGAGAGGGAGAGAGAGAGCAGCTTAATGGCAGCACGGTGGCTGAGAGGAGAATTCCAATGAAGTTTTGAAAAACTCTTTTGACATTTGAGAAAAGAAATTGTCAAGCATCTAAAGCGGCGAAGAGAGCAGGGGCCTCACCGGATGAATGTCACATTTCAGCCTGGAAAGATAGCAGCTGTTTTATCTCTGGGAACAGGTGGCTCAAAGCTACAAAGAAGATACATTGGGCATGATTCGGTCACCATTTGCACCACTCTGGAGAAGACAAAATGGGCCCTGATCCAGGAGAGTTTGCTGGGATTTACACCGTTGAGAGGGGAGGGGAGCAAATTCAGCGTGGGTGCTCAGGAAGACCATAATGGGCCTCAGGGAAAATTCAGGGCCCCATTTGAGAAGAAGACTTTCCTTCGCAATTAAACATTATATATACAATGCTATGTATTTGATTCCATTTACGAATTGCTTCCCATAATATAACCCCAAAGTGTTTTGGCAGAGAAAACATCAACCATTCAAAACAAATCTATATACAAAAGCAATTAAAAAGGATTCCATGATGCAAAGACAATTTCAAATCCAATTGAGATAAAGACTGGTACAAATATATCCACTTAAAGGGCTCATTGAAAAGGGGAAGGACCTTTGCAGCTGAGGCTGCAAAGATGATAAGCAGCTGTCTGTCACCTGAAGCAAGCCTTTCTGCTGTCCTTCCAAAAGTCACGCCTTCTTGAACCCCAGTTGGCGTCTGCTCAGACCCTTTCCTCAGGCTGACTAAGTGAGCCATGGGCCACATCCACAACATACATTTAAAGCAGGATCATCCTACCAATTTTAAACAGTCGTGGCTCCCCACTCCCACCCCAAGGATTCTGACAGCTGTAGTTACTAATGTTGGCTGAGAGTTCTTAGGAGACCCCCTTTATTTCCCTCACAGAGCTACAGTTCCCAGAGTTCCCTGGGAAGTGGGATTGGTTGATAAATGACCCTGAGAGGCAGGAACTGGCCCAAGGGCACCCAGTGAGCTTCTTGGCAAAGTGGGGATTGGAGCTTCAATTCTCTAACCACTAAAGATCACTACCTCTCAATTGTAGCTGTAGGAGCTGAATAGGGGGTCTCCTAAAAAATTATTAGCACTCTTAACAAACTACAGTGGTACCTCGGGTTACAGATGCTTCAGGTTACAGACGCTTCAGGTTACAGGCTCCACTAACCCAGAAATAGTATCTCAGGTTAAGAACTTTGCTTCAGGATGAGAACAGAAATCGTGCAGCAGCGGTGCAGTGGCAGCGGGAGGCCCCATTAGCTAAAGTGGTACCTCAGGTTAAGAACAGTTTCAGGTTAAGAACAGACCTCCAGAACGAATTAAGTTCTTAACCCAAGGTACCACTGTACAGCTTCCAGAATTTTTTAGGAGGGGGAGCCATGACTGTTTAAAGTGGCATTGTATTATTGTTCTGTGTTTGGGGGGGGGGGGGTATGCTATATGTGGAAACCCTTCTAACCCCTGGATCCAGCAAGTGTTAAAACAAGCAAATTCCTGGAATAGTCAGGCTACCTTCCTAGGGAGGCGATAGCCTAGGTGATGGGCCATTAAGGGAACAAAGGAAGTGGACTGGCACTGGCTGGTAGTTCGAAAGACAAAGGCCAGAGTGGAGAATTGAGTGGTGTGAGCTGGAAGCTGGAAGCAACAGGCTGGGAAGCCAGAGAGGGATGCTTGATTTCTGTTTGAATCCAAGGCTGTAGTTATTAGAACCTTTTGGGGTGCTAATGCTGTGAACCCCTCCATCGCAGGCTCAGGTTTTTATATGTGTAAATAAGCCGGATATCAGAAATACACCACAGCCTCTGTTGTGCCTCATTCCAAAGGAAACACAAACCCTGGTAAGTGTCTGGAACCCCTGAAATCTTGTACAACTCGGAGATGGGGGCGGCACCGATCCACTATCTTTGTTCCCTTAATGGCTCATTACCTAGGCTATCACCTCACTAGAGAGGTAACCTAGCTATTCCAGGAAATTATATTTTAACACTTACTAGATCCAGGGGTTAGAAGGGTCTCGGCATACAGCCTACTTCCTCCCCCCTCCCCCCCCAAAGAACCCTCATAACACTATGGTGTAAATGTGACCTTGTTCTGATCTGGGACGGTTCTTCTTACACACTTATTTCCCCCAGTGATATATAGGCTGATTCCTCTGTCAATAGAAAACTCTGCGACCATTGAAGTTAATGGGTCTGCGCCCTTTATAAAAGGTGAGGCCCGATTAAGCACACAGAGCCACATTCAAACGCCACTTGAAGCGTTTGGAATCTGCACTTGGCTGTCATTTTATTGCATGATCATTTCCCATTATCTCGACGGCTTTATGTAAACTGCTGTTGGAAGCCAATGTAATTAAAGACCCAGCAATGCCATAATGATAATTCCTGTGAATAGGAAGGCTTCCCTTTACCCCCTCCAAATCCACTTTAAATGAGCAATTTCTTTTGACCATCATAAAGGCGGACCTGACTCGACTTCAAGGTCTCCCTTGCCCGCCTCCCACTGACTGTCTTTTTGATCATGTTTGTAATGGCAAAACTATTAAAATAATGATGACAGTCCATTAGGAAGCATGGGGTGTTTTTTTTTAAGGGGGGGGGGATGACACGGAAATATGGAGAGCTGTAATTAAATTGACCAAGAGGACTCAAGTCTACCTGATGACTTTTCTTGAGGATTCCAAATGCCTCGCTCTCTCTGTTTGACAGCTCCTTAATTGAAGAAAGTGTGTGGCTCCCCCCACTCTTAAATGAAACACCAGCTTAATGTGAAGTGTTAACCAAAGTATTTGAAGAACTGAAGCTTAAGGGTCTCACTGAAAAGTTCGCTAGATGATCTTGAATCAAGTCAACTTTCCTGTGCCTTTGCAATGGGACACAAAAAGGGTGACAGAGGTCACGAGGGGCGGTACCTCAAGCAGTAGAGCATCTGCCATGCATGAAGAAGGTCCCATATTCAATGCCCTACATCTGGGACTGGGCATGTACGCACTCTGAAATCCTGGAGAGCTGCTGCCAGTCAGTGTAGACCAGGGTTTCCCAAACTCGGGCCTCCAGTTGTCCCATCCCACCATCCCTGACCACTGGTCCTGTTGGCTAGGGATGATGGGAGTTGTAGTCCAACAACAGCTGGAGACCCAAGTTTAGGAAACTCCAATTGTAGACAATACTGGACAAGATGGGCCAATGGCCCTTCAGAACAGGGATGGGGGACTAGTAGATATTGTTAGACTGCAACTCTCATCTTCTGCAACCATTGGCCATGCTGTCTGGGGCTGGTGGGAGTTGGGCGGAGGCCAGCAACATCCAGAGGGCCACAGCTTCCCCATCCTTGACTCATTGCGCAGTCACTTATTGGTTTGATGGTGGTGGTCAATCAGAAGAGCACCTTCACCATTACCTCCTGACCCAAGAATCTGCAGTCTGTGGGAGAAGCCCTCCTCCTGGTCCCATCAGTAGATATAGTATGGAGAATGGGGACTTCTTAGTGGCAGCACTTAGAACTCCCAAGGGAAACCAGGTGTTCCCCTTTTATTCCTGCTTTCAGGAAACATATACAGACTTCCTTTTATTCATCCAGCCTTTTCGTTTCATGAAGGTTCTACACTGCTGGTTCTAACTGCTGCCTGTGATATGTCATAGTGCTGTTTGAAATTGCTTTTTATGTTGAAATATTGTTGTGAGCCTCAATCTTCGGGAAGCAAGTTTGAGTTCTGCAAATGAAATATTATTAATAATAATGCAAAATGATGGCTGCAATTCTGTACACAGCAATATGGCCCACAGCAATCAACTTCTGCACAGACCACCATGGAAGCATAGGAAGCTGCCTTATACTGGACCAGACCATTGCTCTACCTAGTGGAATGTACACTGACTGGCAGTAATGGCTCTCTAGGGTTTTCAGGCAGGTGACAGGGATTGAACCTGCAGCCTTCTGCATGCAATGCAGAGGCTCCTACCCAGAGCCACAGCCCTCACCGTTCCCTGGCTCTGCATAGCACACTTGGGAGGACTCTCTTCCAAAAGCCAAGCTGTCAAAAACAAACAAACACATAGAAGCGGCATTTGTGGACCATGCCACCCCCTTTCTCTTTTTGGTCCTCTCTTGCCCATCTGAACCACATCCTACCTCGCCACAGCTGCAGCCAAACTCTGCAGCCCTGCTCGGTAATGTGGTTTCACATTCAGAATCCTGCTCAAATGTGATTTACAGCAAAGAGGCGGCTGGTAAATGGCCGGCTTTATTTTCGGCACGCCAGTTTCATATTTGCTTTTATTGTTTGCAGTAAAAACCTTTTATTCTTTCCATTTTCCACCCGCTGTGCCTGCTGCCCGCGTGCTCCCTGGTCTCCCTTCATTTGTCATTTCCCATTTAATCTGCTCCAGTTTGCCTCTCCCCCCCCCAACCCCCTCCAGCCTGTCCCTCCTCTGTAGCTGTCAGATTCTCCTCCTCCCCCACCCCTGCCAATGTCATTGCTGCAGAAGAAAAATTGGATCATATTTAACTTGATATCAAATCCAAACTCTTGATGACTTTTTGAAGGGCGTTGGAGCACGAGGGACAGAGCACCAATTTGGAGGGTGCGGGACATGCAACTGCACGCTATACTAGGTTTGGCATGGAACGCAGCCCAGGTATTGTTTTGAAATACTCAGGGCTCCCTGGGCACCATGCCCAGTCCTAAAGACTGCCCTGCATTCTCATGAAATATGAGCAAGCCAGGAAGGCATCTGAATTTGGTGCTTAAACTAAGTCAACAGGGTCTGCACCATCCATATTGTTGTGGGGTTTGGGGGTCCACCAGGATGATGCCCCAAGTCCCTTCCCAGCCTTGGGGACCTGTAACCAGGGAGGGTTAAAAATCTAACAGGGGGAATTTCTGAACAAGTCAGACAAATTTATTGGTAAGACAAAGATTTTGGCTGGCACTTTAGTGCTCTCATCTGCGTCCTGAAAGAATGAGCAATGTGGTTTTGGAAGCAGGCTGGAAGCTGGAGACACAGAGACATGATTACTCTGTGCAGGATCCAAAGCTAGAGAAGCAGGATCTGCTGAGGTGTCCCTCCATCAGGTTGCATATATGTGTAAAGAAAACCATAGATCCTAAAGACACCACAGTCTCCTTTATTCCAAGGAAACTAAACCCTGGGTAAGAGCTTGGAACCCCTGGAGCAGGGGTCAGCAACCTTTTTCAGCTGTGGGCCAGTCCACTGTCCTTCAGACCATGTGGTGGGCTGGACTATATTGGGGGGGGGGGGATGAGCGCATTCCTATGCCCCACAAATAACCCAGAGATGCATTTTAAATAAGACGACCCATTCTACTCATGTAAAAACACGCTGATTCCTGGACCGTCCGCGGGCCGGATTGAGAAGGCAAATGGGCTGCATCCAGCCCCCGGGCCTTAGGTTGCCTACCCCTGTCCTGGAGTCTCTCAGCCCATGGAAATTGAGGTGGCGTGCAACCCCATTTTGTACCAGTTTTCGGACTTCCCAAGCAGGCACAACTGATCTTTGGGACCCGGTGCCCAAGTCCGTCTCCTCAGCAATAAACTTCCCTCTGACTTTTAAACGGAGCTCGTTTCTGTCTTAGTATGCTAAGGGTCACAAGTTTTGATCGCCAGGCCTTCTTCCGATTTGCATATAGATTACACACACATATGTATATCTCAAGGATCCACGTTGCACACTCTTAATGCTGGGCTATATATTTGTCTCTGTTGATAGACAAGCAAAACGGGCGCAGCATGGCAAATCAGTATTCCGCGTCGGGTCTGGGGATCATCGCAGGCTGTATTGTCACTAAAGCTCAGCAAGTGTGGAGCTGATCGGAGCCTGGTTGGGAAAATAAAAAGCACTCCACAGGAGCTTTTTAAAGGAAGCATAATCAAGCTCTGTTTTATACACTCATAACCGTAAACTCTTTCTCCCAGTGTGGATCTTAATGTAGCCCAAAGGGTGGCTCCCGTTCACTGACAGGGGGCACCAGCAGTCTAGAGGCAAACCCGACATTTTGCAGAAGTACACAAGAATCTAAGGGTGTGGAGCATAAAACCCTAAGGGGGGGGGGGAGAGGCAAAACAGTGCAATAAGGACTGGGCATGCTCCATGGGAACAGCATGCTGGCTTATCTCTTGAGAGGATGGAAAGCCTGAGGGCTCCTGGATGGCTCAGTTGGTTAGAGTATGGTGCTGGTAATGCCCAAGTTTCAGGTTCGATCCCCATATGCAGCTGCATAGTCCCTGTTTGATTGTCAATTACTCATTTTGGGGAGCAGCCACAAAATGTGGGGTTTGCGGCACAAAACGGCACTCATTTGGAGTCAATTGGACAAGGTAGGATTTATTGGCATTAACCTGTGACCCTGATTTGCTGTGTCCATTGCTCGGTTTGTGGGGGGGGGGTGTGGTGTGGCATGAAACACTTGGGTTGCAGCACAAAACAGCACTAAACTTTTGCATCAGTTTTTGGTGTTTTGGGGGGGGGGTCCAGAATTCTGGACTCACACATTAATGAAGCTCCGGTTAGGGAAGCTGCTGGTACCTCGGACACTCTCCAATGTCCCCTTTGCCTTTGCCTTTGCCTCTGAAAAATAGGATTGCTCTAGGGCGGCAGGAAGAGACCTCGCTTCTCCCAAGCCCTGTACCTTAAAAGGCTAAGGCCAGCTACCCCACTTTTAGCTGTTGCTTGCTGATGTGCTGCAACAAAACTGTCGGGTCCAGGGTGTGTGTGGAAAGCCTCCCTGTGGCCTGCAGCTGGCAGCTGGCCTCCTCGAAACTGATTGAAAGTCTGACTGACTCAGCACACACCGGCATGCATTCCTGCAGCTCGGGCACGAAAACCCAGCATCTGTTCTCCAAGCTGCCACAGAAAGCAAGGGCTGGGATGTTGCCATGCAAATGGAATGACATGAGGCTCTCAGCGGAAAGGCCACCTGCCCCATCAGAGGAGGCACCTTGGAAATGCAGTCGTAAAGAAACCAGGCTGGCAGGACTGGGGAAGGAGGTTGCCTTCCTTTATTCCAGTGCTCCTTTATTCCATGCTCTTTATTCCACAAATTTGGAGCTTCAGATAGATGCAGTAAGAAGGTGCCTTATAATAAGTTGAACCATTGGTCCATCAAGCTCAGTGTAGATGTCAGTGGAGTCACTTCAGTAACACAGATGGAGTCCAGAGAGAAAAGAAAATGATAATACTTTACTGGGTAAACTGTACAAAAACAGTATATAATTTGAGGGTTTTGTCTTTAAGGGCTGGCCTTGTTTGTAGCAGGAAGATATTCAGCAACACATACAGGGGGAAATGACCTGAAAAACAGCCAGTCATGGAGGGAGTTACCTTGCCAAGGATCATGCCAGCCTGAGTAGTTGCTAGGCAACAACTCCTCTACTACTTGGCTGTCTGGCTGTCAACAGGATTAACCCTTAGATTGCTAACTGAATGATCCCTGCTATTGTATTTCCAACAATACCTTCCTATTGTCTGTCAGTGGTTCGGACTGGTCTCTTTGGCTCAGTCTTTGCGTTTTTCCTTCTTAGAGGAAGAACAGGGTACAAAGGTAAATAAATAAATAAATGATGGATAGATGATAGATAGATGATAGATAGATGATAGATAGATAGATAGATAGATAGATAGATAGATAGATAGATAGATGATAGATAGATTAGATGATGATAGATGATAGATAGATAGATGAGAGAGAGAGAGAGAGAGAGAGAGAGAGAGAGAGAGAGAGATGATAGATGATAGATAGATAGATAGATAGATAGATAGAGATATAGATATAGATATAGATATAGATAGATGATGATAGATAGATAGATAGATGATAGATAGATAGATAGATAGATAGATAGATAGATAGATAGATAGATATAGATAGATAGATGATAGATAGATAGATAGATAGATAGATAGATAGATAGATAGATAGATGATAGATAGATAGATAGATAGATAGATGATAGATAGATGATAGATGATAGATGATAGATGATAGATAGATAGATAGATAGATAGATAGATAGATGATAGATAGATAGATGATAGATAGATAGATAGATGATAGATAGATAGATAGATAGATAGATAGATATAGATATATAGATAGATATAGATAGATATAGATAGATAGATATAGATAGATATAGATAGATGATGATGATAGATAGATAGATAGATAGATAGATGATAGATAGATAGATAGATAGATAGATAGATAGATAGATAGATAGATGATAGATAGATAGATAGATGATAGATAGATGATAGATAGATAGATATAGATAGATATAGATAGATAGATAGATAGATAGATAGATGATAGATAGATATAGATAGATAGATAGATAGATAGATAGATGATAGATATAGATAGATAGATGATAGATAGATAGATGATAGATAGATATAGATTTGAGCATCTAGGCCAGGATAGTCTTGAAAAGAAGAACTAACTATGGAGGAAAATACTCTAGGAATGACACCCCTTTACACACACACACACACACACACACACTTCATTGAATGACAAATTATAGCAAAAACAGATATTATCACATTGATGCAAAGAATGATCTCCATTATATTGATGCGTCAATCTGCATTATACTGATGTGTCAATCCAACTAGACCCATTCAATCCCTGCATTTCATTATCAAGATAATAAAAACAACAATTAATTACAACTTCAAAATATTGCTCTCAATCTACCGGAATGCTCCATTGTTCTCTTCAAAGTGTTAATATTTCCAAAGGTACCTTTGTGATTAAATTTGAGAAGGCTGCGAATCAGTTCCAATTTTCATAATATGTTCTTAGCTTATTTAGACTTTCCCTTCCTTTGTGAAATCATCCTACCAAATGAATAAGCTATACCATATTAGGAGGGTTCCAGGAGGCTGCGCCACATAGAAGATGGAGCAAGCTGGTTTGGGGCTGCACCAGAGGGGAGGACTCAAACTAATGGACTCAAATGACAAGGAGATTCCAACTCAACATTAGGAAGAACTTTCTGACGGTAACAGCTGTTTGACAGAGGCAACGAACTCCCTTGAAAGATGATGGACTCGCCTTCCTTGGAGGTTAGAGGGCCATCTGCCATGGATGCTTTAGTAGTTATTCCTGCCTTGCAGGGCATTGGGATAGATGACTCTCTGGAGTCCCTTCCAACTCTAAAATTCTATGATTCTATGAGATATAGTTTTATTTACACATGTATATACAGGCTAAGCCTAAAATGAGAGGACTCACAGCATTAACACTCCAACAGACCTCGTTCCTCCATTAGCTTTGTAGGGTCAAAACCATAGCCTTGCATTCAGTACAAGTCAGGCTAGGGACGTGGGTGGCGCTGTGGTCTAAACCACTGAGCCTCTTGATCTTGCTGATCAGGAGGTTGGCGGTTTGAATCCCCACGACGGGGTGAGCTCCCATTGCTCTGACCCAGCTTCTGCCAACCTAGAAGTTCAAAAGCACAGTAGTGCAAGTAGATAAACAAGTACCACTGTGGTGGGAAGGTAAAAGCTGGTTCGGTGTGCTCTGGCTTCTGTCATGGTCCTCCATGCACCAGTAGTGGTTTAGTCATGCTGGCTACATGACCCGGAAAGCTGTCTGTAGACAAATGCCTGCTCCCTCGACCTGAAAAGCAAGATGAGTGCAACAACCGCATAGTCGCCTTTGACTGGACTTAACCATCCAGGGGTCCTTTACCTTTTACCTTACCTTACAAGCCAAGCTTCTTTGCCTCTTCTCAGCCCCAGCTAAGAGGACCCCTGATCAATTGCTCTTTTACACTCATATTTACATGCACTTCCAGTCAAGGGAGGGCGGGAAAACCTGCCCCCTTTCGCCTAAGTTAGCTGGCTCCAGCTAGTACTTTCTGGAGCAATCCGTCACCTACACAGTCATGCGAAGAGATGCTTAACACACCTTTGGCTGGAGACACTAACTTAACAAGGAGATGAGTCTGACTACTTTTGCAGACTCTTTCTCGACAGACTCTCATCTTACTGATATGAAATCACATGCATGGAAGGGACCCGAAAAAAGTCAAGAATGCTACCCTTTAACCATATAAGAATATTATTGGATGAGCCAAAACCCACCCCCACCTCAATTCTATGGGCTGTGGAAGTTCATAGAATTGTAGAGTTGAAGGGGACCAGGGGGGTCATCTAGTTCAACCCCCTGCAATGAAGGAATCATTTGCCCAGAGTGGGGCTTGAACCCCCATACCCGAGATTAAGAGTCTTATGCTCTACCGACTGAGCTAAGTGGGACCAGGGAAGTTTCCTTAAGCTGTTTGCTTATGTATTTCATACCATTTCCAGATACTGTGGTACCTCGGGTTACATATGCTTCAGGTTACAGACTCTACTAACCCAGAAATAGGTTAAGAACTTTGGTTCAGGATGAGAACAGAAATCGTGCTCCGGCGGCAAGGCAGCAGCGGGAGGCCCCATTAGCTAAAGTGGTGCTTCAGGTTAAGAACAGTTTCAGGTTAAGTACAGACCTCCGGAATGAATTAAGTACTTAATCCGAGGTACCACTGTAAATTGATTCACAACTTACATCTAAAATACATACTAGGGTTGTAATTGGTGATCCTGGACTCCCGGCTCCAGAAGGTGGCCACACAGAGAGAAAGCTGCAGATGGACCCAAGGTGATGGTTGATAGGTTAAGGTGCCCACTGACCCACAAAACCACCCCGTTCATTGATCTGAGGACCCATCATTCTTTCGACTTCACCCTTTGAAGCTGGGATGGTTGCATCCTTAACAAGATGCTAACCCAGCTTCACTTGGGCTCTGAAGTTAACGCAAGCTGTCAAACAAATTCTTCTCGGAGCCATTTCGGTTTATAGTGGCATGAATGCAGGCGGGTGATGAAAGCCCTCCATCGCTCTTCCACGACAGCACCCATTTCCCCCCACATCGCGAAGATCTTAATACAATTAGTGCATCCATTTTCAATTAGGAGGCCATAATGCAGCTCATCTCCATCTATTTGATGCATGGTAATGCAGATTCTCGAGAGACAATGCCGCCACTTTACGGAGTGCCTGCGAATGAAAAGGGAACATTAATTGAATATTCTGTTGAAACCACCTTCAATTAGTGCCTCGGAATTTTTGCGCGACACATTCATCATTGCGGCAATTCCAGACCTGCGCGCAGTATGTTTTGGGGGCTCTGCGGTGTGCACGCATCCCATTCGCACGCATCATTACTCTGAATGCAGCAAATTTATTTGCTAATGAGGCATTAGCATTGTTCAAGGAACCGAGATCTGCAAAGATGGGCCGTAGAATTACAATGCAAAAACAGGGGAGTGAGTGAGGCACTGTGGTCTGATTTCCCCTTTATCAAAAAATAAATAAAAGTCTGGAAGACTAGCAGTGATAATAATCATAGCTTAGTGGCATGGGAGACCATGTGATGCAGAAGGGCCCTGTTTCAAGTACCAGCACTGCCTAATAATAACAATAATAATAACAATAATAATAATAATAATGGAGCTTAGGCTGTTTCATGCAGGCAGGTGAAAAATACATTTGTTTATTTATTTATTCAGTTTGTGTCTCACCTTTCCCCCAAGGAGCTCAAGGTGCTGTACATAGTTCCCCTCCTCCCCATTTTATCTACACAACAACCCTGTTAAGTAGGCTAGGCTGAGTGGGTGACTGACTTGCCCAGTGAGTTTCCTGGCTGAGAGGTCCTAGTCCAACACTCTCACCACTACCCCACATTTCCACTTTGTGGCAATGGAAAGTTTCCCAGGAAGGGACTGGTCTCTCTTCTGCACATCAGTTACGGTGAATTGAAATGCAGTTGGTGGGTCTTTGTTGTTGTTGTCGTTTTAAAAAAAGAACACCACCTAAACAAAACAATGCTTGCAGTTCTATTTCCTATCTGTTGTGCTTCAATTGCTTTTTAACCTAGCAGGCCTCCACTCTTGGAGGCTCACACCACAGTTTATTAAACCATAAACCCTTCACGAGAGGGGATTAACAGTGCAGGATCTGATCAACGAAATGTGGTTATGCCCCTGCTGCTATTATGATCTGCATAATTCTCCATTCACTGGGCTAATGAATTGCAAGCGGGTGCATTGCTGGCAAACTTGAACACAGAGGAGCTCTCCAGAAGCCAAAATCTGACACAGAGGCTGCCATTACTATTCATTGCTTTTGTTATTGATTGCGTGGGAAGAGAGATACATATAAACACACACACACACGCACCAGCACATAAACAGAATATGGCATAACACCATTATGAGATTAGGGGAATTACTCCGAATAAAAACCCTGGCCTGTTGTGCAGGCTGTAACAGATGCGTACATGGGGGTTTCTGTTTGCAAATAACATCTAAGGAACACACTCCTAATCCCCAGCTCAGGGTTATCAATGGGGCTGAAGTGCCTCTCAGCTAGTCAGCTGGGAAACATCCTCTGCACCCCCAGAATCCATAGGGGTGGATTTCACTTCCCATCCCGGTTAAGATTGCTTTGTAAATTAACCATTTTCAGAGCAGTAGGGATGCTAGTCTCTTTGCTGCAAGAAGCGACCAAGAGTCTTGTAAGGTGGAATGTTTAGCCTGGAGAAGAGAAGACTAAGAGGTGATAGGATATCTGTTAAGTTGTGGGCGTACATATCAGACGACACAGCGATTCTTCAAACAGCTCTTGTTTATTCACAGGCCAGAACAGAACTGGGCTGAAGGGTTCAGCCAACCTGCTTATATAGAGCTCAACTACAAGCAACAGTAACAACTTTCTGTAACTATCCAATCACTGAACGTCACTTTCAGTGATTGGATAGATTAGAATATGTGGGTAGGTTGAGTTAATGTAGCGAAATAAGCTGAATCAGGAACAGTTAGGGGCTAGGAAAGCAAGTAAATATCTGAGAGGTGGTTTAGTGAGTGAGAGCAGGCAGCAGAAGTTAAAGGTCTGGATAGGCAACCCATGATTGTAATGGACCGATACCGTTTATGAAACCACACGCTTGTTAAACTGTAATAAATAAACAAAAGTTTATGTTCCAATTTAACCCTGACTGGACTCAGTATTGTACCAGGTAGGGCCTGGGTGGTGGCAGCAAGAAATAATGTGGTGACGCAGGGATCAATAGACGGTGAAACCACAGGGGGCTCCCATCTAAAATCCTGGAGATGCTGCCCTTAAATATAGACCGGGGATGAGGAACCTTTTGAGCAAGGAGAGAGAGAGGGGTCCACATTTCCTTTTGGGCAACTTTCTGGGTCCGCATGCCAGTGGTGAGTAGGTCTTGAAGCAAAAGTAGGAGGAGCAAAAAAAAATGTGAATGTTACCATTGGATAGTAGTTTCTACATAATGCTCCTCTCTAGCCTCCACTCAGGAAAGCGGGAAGCAAGTTCAGGAACATATCCGAGATAAGCAGAAACTCTCAAGGAGGGTGCAAAGCGGGCTTGGTGAAGGGTGTGGCCTAGGGGGAGTCTCAAGGGCCAAAAAGACAGCCCTGAAGCGCTGCATTTACATCCCAGCTGTGGATCTGTCCTAATTCACTATTTCTGTTGCCTTCAGTCTGCAAATGATACCCAACCGCATTGCGTTTCCTTTGCATCAAAATGAATGGCCTTTGCTTTGCAGTGAACAGGGCGGAATGACAACCTAATGTAATTAATTGTGCAAAATTTGGCTACAGCACAAAGCAAGACACAGTGAAGGATTTTGTGTGTGCAAAAAATGAACTGCAGCAGAATGGAAACAGCACTGCATGTGATGTGGGGTTTAATTAAGTGTGGGGTTTCCCCCCACCTTCATCTACCGAAAGCAAAGTTTCCATCAAACTTCCCGCAGAGTTCTCCTTTCTATTTGTTTCCTTTCCTTTTTGCCAGACTCCGTTCTGCAGCCCGGCAGACATAGCTGTGCTTAACTAAGGATGATGTCAATATTTAAATAGCCCATTAATTCCTACATCCAACGCTGATTGCCAGTTCCCATTCACTATTTAGCATGTCTGGGATTCACAAGTTTGCTTTTTCATCTTGCGGCGAGTTGCTGTGATTTGAGCCCCAGTTCCCACTCGCTTTGCTTAACTGTCTCCCCAGTGCTCCATAAAGAAGTCTCTTTTCATTAATACCCAAACTCACCGCATCATCGTTATTATTTTTAATCAGAGCCCCCTCTCTGGGGAGTGTGATTTGTCAGCATGGAGCCTGCGGCTTTGGCAAGCAGCCTGTCATCTTCGTTTGATAAGCCAACTTCTGGAAATCAATCAGTGCTCATTTGGAAACTGGGGGAAAAACACTTTCCATGGAATCCAAAAGGGTAGCAACAAGCCAGCTGGTACCTAAGACAGCCCAAGTGGTTCCCTCTAGAAGTTGTTGGACCACAACTCCAATCAGTTCAAGCCAATACAACCAATGGCCAGAGATGATGGGAACTGTAATTTCCAATCAGCCCAAGCCAATATAACCAGTGACCAGGGCCAAAGGAAGCCACTGTCCAAGAAAACCTGGAGTGCACCACACTGGCTGACGTAAGATCAGAAGCTGGCAACCCAGAAGCACCAACTCTTGTTCAGGATCATCTCATGCTGCCTGCAGCACTCTCCCCAACTGCAAGGTCCCTCCTTACCCCAGTGGATTTCTTGGTTGCTTTGTCCCCTGTGAATTCAGGCAGAGGATAAGCCCCCTTTGAGACCCACCCTGGTGTAGCGGTGGCAGCAGCAGAAGTGGGGAACCTGTAACCCTCTAAATGCTAGAACTCTTAACTCCCATCACCACTGAACACAGGGCCATGATGGCTGTGCCTTCGTGGTCCTGATGAGGCCAATCACACATCCCTGGAGAGGGAGTTGCGTAAGCAAGTGGTGGCCATTCACAAGGCCTGACAACCTAACTGATCTTAAGGGCACGCGAACAAGCAGATGTAATCCAAGCACTGTTGCCAAGCTTAAGGAGCTCAAGCTGATGTGTTTGGTAAGTTCCCTCCTCATTTTTCCTCACAGATGTTAGATGTTCACGGATCATTCCGTTTGTAACCAATGGAGCCAGTTCTGTTCCCAGGGTATTCAGCCATCCAAAAGATGGTTGGTAGAAGTGTTGCTTAGCAACTACTCAGAATGGCATGATCTTTGCTGAGGTAGCATGTGGTCTGATTGGCTGTATAGTTCTGATGGAAATTTTCTATCTATATATCTTTGGTTGAAGGCCTTGCTGCTGCGTACAAAGCTTGGCCTAAGAAAGACAAACACCTCTCTGTTCCTTTCTCCTCAGCTTATGAGGAGAAATTTGCTTAGTAGCAGGTTTCTTTTCTCTCAGGACTTCCTCTGTGTTATTTAAGTGACTTTGCTAACAACAACCCAGTGAGGTAGATTAGGCCGAAAGGTAGTGGTTGGCCCAAGCTCACCCACTGACCTTCTTATCTGAACTCTTGTCTCCCAGGTCCAAATTGAACACTCTAACCACTAAATCATGCTGCCTCTTAAATTGGCCTGATAGTGGCTATATAAGTCGTATCTCGCCCGTGCCAGTAAACCAGGTGTTCCTCAGCTGACATGGCACTCTCAACACAGAACAGCTCCCCGCTTATTAATTCATAACCAGATGTCAAACTTTGTGGTTTGCCATGGTTACATATTAATCTCTCTTTAATTGGCCTGATTTCCAGACACTTGTACAACTGATGGCTCCCAGCAGGTTTTTGAAACTTCATTCTGGCATGGGGGTGGGGGGGAGAAACAAAGTCGCCTTGCGATTAACTAATCCGCCATCTTCTTCCACTCCTTCCTCTTCTCTCTCATCCAGCAGTTAAAAACATTTGAGCCTCCTCCTGAGTACAAAAATGAAGTCATTTGTCAGTTCAGGTGTCAAGAGCAAAATGACTTTTCAAATCTCTTGGCATTTGATTCCACGTCCTTCTGTTCTCTCTGGCTGAAATAACTTTTAACATGAGAAACGGCTGCTCAGTCAATGTATTAAAAAAAAACAAAAAACCAGACATGCAGAAGCTCACCTCTCCTTGCAAGAGACATTTCTTTTAAAATAAAATAGCTCCGGGGAGAATGATGGTTGAGACATGCCATCCATCGAGGATCCCTTGTGGCGCTCCAATCCACTCCGAAGAGCTTCTGGTGGTGTCAGATTCCCTCTCTCTGAGATATATAGCTCTGGCACCACAACCTCCCCTCCCCGCCCCGCCCCCGTACTTCTCCGTACTAATCTTTGGGGTAATCGCTGCAGAGTCTCCGAAAACATTTTGCACCCCTCCTCTGGATCCCATTGACAAGGCAGTTAAACACCCAGGCAGCTCCATTCATTACTGCCAAGATATCCTCAGCTTCCCACCTAGGTGCAAGCAGAACTGAATGAAGCCCTCTGTGTACTCCTTCCCTCCAGATCTAGTAATTTTGAGGTCCAACAGGTGCTGGAACCACTTTGTATTTCAGCTTCCTTGAAAAGGATGAGCCGCCAGGCCAAATGATAATAATAATAATAGGCTAATAATAATAATAATAATAATAATAATAATAATAATAATAATTTATTTGTACCCTGCCCATCTGGCCAGGCCTCCCCAGCCACTCTGGGCAGCTTCCAACAAAGATTAAAAATACATTAAAATGTCACACATTAAAAACTTTCCTGAACACGGATGCCTTCAGATGTCTTCTAAATGTCAGGTAGTTGTTTATCTCTTTGACATCTGATGGGAGGGTGTTCCACAGGGTGGGCGCCACTACCGAGAAGGCCCTCTCCTGGTTCCCTGTAGCTTTGCTTCTCGCAATGAGGGAACTGCCAGAAGGCCCTTGGTGCTGGACCTCAGTGTCCGGGCAGAACGATGGGGGTGGAGACACTCCTTCAGGTCTAGAATGATGTGATGGAGATGAGGAGGAGCTGCATTGGTGATTTGTAACACAAAGGTAGAAAACCTCAAGGCTCTGTGGGCTAAAGGCGGCCCCCCAAGCCTCTTCATCTGGCCCTCAGGACTGTTCCCCCAGGCCACTCATCCTCCCTAGCCACATCCATCCCCAATCCTGCTTTGCTGGGATGTGTGCTTTAACTCCTAACCTACACATAAGAACATGAGAAGAGCCTCCTGGATTGATCAGGCCAACCAGATAGCCTTTATAGCAACCCACAAACAGGAATGGAGCAACTCTCCCCTTCTGCGGTTTTCAGCAACGGGCACTTCCAATGGATGGTTGAGCCTCGCAATATGAACAGCATTAAGAGGCATTTAGAGATTTATAGTGGCACTAAAACTTGCCCACAAGTCTCAAGAGGAGGCTTGATGCTGTTCTGTGTTACCTTCGCCATCAAGAGAGCATCTCTATATTCATAAAGCTTTTTTCAAAGTACACAGGGAAATGTGACATTTTCAAACCTTATCCATTGTTGTTCATCTTTGTCCTTTGACTGGCCTGATCCAATAACAACAACAACAACAACAACAACAACAACAACAATAATAATAATAATTTATTATTTATACCCCCACCCATCTGGCTGGGTTTCCCCAGCCACTCTGGGCAGCTCCCAACAGAATATTGAAAACACAATAAAACATCAAACATTAAAAGCTGCCCTAAACAGGGCTGCCTTCAGATGTCTTCTGAAAATCAGATAGTTGTTTATTTCCTTGGCATATGATGTGAGGGTGTTCCACAGGGTGGGCGTCACAACCGAGAAGGCCCTTTGTTTGGTTCCCTGTAGCTTCATTTCTCACAGTGAAGGAACCGCCAGAAGGCCCTCGGAGCTGGACCTCAGTGTCTGGACTGAACAATGGGGGTGGAGATGCTCCTTCAGTAAAACCAAACCAAACCATGGCTTAATGCTAAGTCAAACCAAAAGTTGTGCCTGCTTCACTCCTGCTTCTGTCCTGTTTATGCTGCACTGCCCGCAGCTAAAGCTATGTTTTGGTGTGGTGTTACCTCCAAACCTGGGATCATGGTTTGTCTCACTCCAGAGAGAAACCACGTGCTATAGCCAGGGTTCGTTCTTGGCTTAACACTTGTGGGTTGTCGGTGGGGCAGATATTATGCAAACTGGGCCACCAGGTTTGTTGTTGTACAGATAAAACAGAGAGGGGGAGAACCATGTATGGCACCTCTTCGGAGGAAAGGCGCAATAGAACTGTAATAAATAAACTGGGTGAAAAATTCTGTGCTGGACACAAGCTTGAAAGTGCCACGCATTTTGTACTTGCCTTGTAGAGATTCTCCCAAGCCATCTTTGCTCAGAGCAAAGGGCAGCTGCTGTCTTTCGGGAAGTGTAAATGCTACCAGGAGAGGAGCTATATCACATCTCAAACTCCCAACATGAGTAGCATTAACACCTCCTGGAAAGAAGAGAAGACCTTTCCCTCCTTTGTTCCCTTGGGCCTCACAGAGGTTTAGAGTGGGAAACAACTTTGCGTCTTCATTTTGATGGCACAGCAACCATCCCTGGAGTCAGTCAGTGTTGACAGAAATGGACAAATCTGGGTTTCCCCAGTGCTTTTTTTCTAAAAAAAAATGTTTAGGGGTACTCTCATTTTGACTCAAGAAAATCACCATTTCATAGTGCAAATCGGGAAAAATAAATACATTAAATGGACAAAAGGACAAAGATTCACAAAATGTTTAGGGGTATGCATCCCCCTGCATCCCCCCCCCCCCCAGAAAAAAGCACTGGGTTTCCCTCATTGTATTGGTTCCCCCCCAAATTTAAGTGCAATTCTCCACATTTTCTTAAGTTCTCCATATCAGTTACTGATTTATTTTTAAAAGACCTCATGAAAACTGTTTAGAATTTCAGCACAGATTTCTCCTACTACACGGATTGGGGGGGGCAATTTTGCCTAATATACCCATTTCTGCAAAGCCATTTCACCATATACGGTGTAATTTTAAAGGCTGTTTTAATAAATTTATAGGTATACATTTATAGACACACTTTAACCTCATGCGTACATAAGCTTGGCTGCAGGACCGCATTGCAACATCTGGAGAAGTACAAAATGCTAAAGGACGACTGTCCTTCGGTTTTGTTTGCGAGTTGCATTGGTGCAAATCAGGTTCAGTTTGCCTTTTGACATGAACTGAAAAGTGCAAACAATACCAAGCTGTTTGGACTACAGTGGTACCTCGGGTTAAGTACTTAATTCCTTCTGGAGGTCCGTTCTTAACCTGAAACTGTTCTTAACCTGAAGCACCACATTAGCTAATGGGGCTTCCCGCTGCTGCCGCACCACCGAAACATGATTTCTGTTCTCATCCTGAAGCAAAGTTCTTAACCCGAGGTACTATTTCGGGGTTAGCGGAGTCTGTAACCTGAAGCGTCTGTAACCCGAGGTACCATTGTAGTGGTCTAACTTAGAATAAGGCCTTCATTCTTATGCTCGAAAGGCAAATTCCTTCTCTTTAACTGCAGGGGAAGCTGCCTAGGCTGAGTCAGGTTGTTGATCCAGCTCAGGACTGCCTACACAGACTGGCAGCAAAGGCAACCCAGGGTTTCAGGCAATGGATATTACCAACTCTACCTGGAGATGCCTGTTGGGATGTGAATAGAGGAGAGGATATCTATCTTTATTAGATACTAGCCTTCCTTCCCTGCGTTTGTGAGTTCAGCAGAGTGCTATCCCTTTGCAGCTTAAAAGGGAAGCTTAGACAGGCTGGTTTTAGCCTTTTATTTTCTGTAATCCAGGATGCTTTAAGGCATACTGAATTCGCCTGTTATTTCCCCCTTTAAACCACAATCACACAAACAGTCTTGTAAAAGGTAAAAAAGATAGCATTTATGCACTCAGAATACTTGTGGAAGAGTAACAGATACAGCAGCTTTGTTCAGGCAAGCTTAAAAGGAGGAGGAGGAGGAGGAGGAGGAGGAGGAGACGAAGAAGAAGAAGAATTTATTTCTACCCTGCCCATCTGGCTGGGTTTTAAAATGGTAATTCAGTTACAAATACATACGTAAATCTAGTTTAAGATGGAACAGCTGTCCTACCTCGCAGGGTCGGCGATACCCCAGGAAGCTCCTGACTCTGGGCAGAGTTGGAAAGCCATAATGGTGGAATGCTTATGTTGGTTCTGGGTGGGCATCTGACCTGTGCTTCTGGAACCGCATCAGCTTCCTCAATGCCAGGGCCTGAACCTGCAACCTTCTGCATGCAAAGCCGATGCGCTCCCACCGAGCTGTGGCCCATTCCCAAGAAAATGAACAGTACCTTTTCCCAGGCAGAACAGCACAGGTTCTTGTTCTTCTGTCCCTAGTCTAATAGTGCTGGGGTGACTTTTCCTGATGTTCTTTTGGTGCTTAGAATCCTTCCTGGGACTGCCTGTCAGTGCGCTGCATACAGCGATGTGGAAACCCTGAGACAGCTTTAATAGGTGCAAACCATTAAAAAAAAGATCCCCTGGAAATCCCCTTCTTGCCCCTGAGTAAGAAAAGTGCCCTCTTTAACTCCATCCCTCTACCCCACCCCAATTCCAGCCTTCTTTCCTAGAATTCACAGGTAGTTTTCCAGCAAAAGGAAAGGGCTTTCCCCCCTCCTGGCTAGGAATAGCCTCCCTTGGGGAGGATGAGGCTGGGGGATTTTCACACTTGATGTGCTCTGGCACTGACTTTCCAGGGAGTTTCCGCACAAGATTGTATAACACGTTCAGCTGAATTGCTGTTGCTAGCCCCCACCCCCGGCCACCCAAAAATAAAATAAAATAATCATCTTAACAAGCTCCTAGGAGAGGCAGTGGCGGTCTGTGCAGCAGCTTGGAGCAGGAGTGAGAAGTCTGGAAGTCCCCAGTCTCAAATCTCACCCCAGCTGCATCACTAAAGGGCCTTAAGGAAGTTTGCGGCAGGTGCAACTTCTCATGCGCAGCCAAGCGAGATTCGCTCTTGCTGGATCTGCAACTTGCAAAGAAGCCGACATTTGGGCAGGAAGCTGTGTCCTCGTGTCTCAAGGCACAATAAGTCAAAGGCTGTGGCTGCTCACGGGAGAAGGAGCTCTGTACATGCTCAAGGGCGTTTTTTAAATCAACGCTTCCTCGTTTATAAGGACTGAACTCTGCAACTCAAAATGGGCTGGGACACAACCAGATAAGATGGTGGGAAGGCCTGGGTTTTCTAAGGGGCTAAAGGCAAGGGCTGTCCTCTGCTTTAGATCAGCGCTGCTGTGTTCAAGGACAAAGGGCAGTGAGACAAGCAGAAGACCACCAAATCCAGCATTGGCCCAAGACACCAGGTGCTTGGAAGGTCCCCTCACTGCCCTGACCTGGCCATACCACCATTCACTGCCAGGCCTCCCTCCAGATGCTTTTCATGTCTGGCTCATTTAAGACTGTATAGAATCTTTATTCCCAATACAGTGGTACCTTGGGTAACATACGCTTCAGGTTACATACGCTTCAGGTTACATACACTTCAGGTTACAGACTCCGCTAACCCAGAAATAGTACCTCGGGTTAAGAACTTTGCTTCAGGATGAGAACAGAAATCGTGCTCCGGCGGTGTGGCGGCATCAGGAGGCCCCATTAGCTAAAGTGGTGCTTCAGGTTAAGAACAGTTTCAGGTTAAGAACGGACCTCCGGAACGAATTAAGTTCTTAACCCGAGTACCACTGTACTGATGATGGGACTCAATGATTGAAGAATACTGTTTTTAAAAAGGTCTTTATTATTTGTAAAGGGAACCATTGTATGAATTAATACTATATTATCCCTCTGCATCTGTGCTGTATCTTTGTACTTTTGTCCTTCCAGGCTGCTATGCTTTTTTACATTTTTTATTAGTTGTTTCCTTTCTTTTGTTGCATTTGCACTTTATTGTTGATGTTAGCAAATCAATAAAATACTTCCAGGCTGTGATGCTATATGGTTTAATTTTTTAATTCTTTGTTTTTGTTATGTTTGCGCCTTTTGTTCCTTTGTTAACAAATCACTAAAAGGTGGTGCTTTTCTTGTAATGATCTCTGTGTTTTAATAGATCCCACCCACCCATCCTCTCGCATTGCTTTGATTACTGCTACAGTGGTACCTCGGGTCAAGAACTTAATTCATTATGGATGTCTGTTCTTAACCTGAAACTGTTCTTAACCTGAAGCACCACTTTAGCTAATGGGGCCTCCTGCTGCCGCTGTGCCACTGGAGCACGATTTCTGTTCTCATCCTGAAGCAAAGTTCTTAACCCGAGGTACTATTTCTGCGTTAGCGGAGTCTGTAACCTGAAGTGTATGTAACCTGAAGTGTATGTAACCCGAGGTACCACTGTAATGTATTTTAAAGATTCCACACACACACACACCTCTATGTTTTTAGAAGTTTCTATCTTATATGTGAGCCGCATTGAGTCTTGCAAGGGAAAAGGTGTGATATATGCATGGGTGAGGCCAGGATTTGGGGGGGGGGGGGCAGGCATTATGTTGAGGGGGAGGAAGAACCGAGTTATCTGCAACAGAATCGGTCAGTTACAGATAGGTAGCCGTGTTGGTCTGCCATAGTCAAAACAAAAAAATTCCTTCCAATAGCACCTTAAAGACCAACTAAGTTAGTTCTTGGTATGAGCTTTCGTGTGCATGCACACTTCTTCAGATACACTGAAACAGAAGTTACCAGATCCTTCTATATAGTGAGAAGGTGGGGAGGGGTATTACTCAGAGGGGTGGTGGGAATGGGTGATTGGCAGATAGCTGTGATGAGCCTGTTGACGACTCTTAACGACTGCAATAGGTCTTACAGGAAAAAGCAAGGGGTGAGAAGGTGAAAAATGGCTTTGTCATGTATAATGAGATAAGAATCCAATGTCTTTGTTCAGACCAGGTTTCTCCATGGTTTTAAGTTTGGTAATGAGTTGCAATTCAGCTACAACCAGACTTAACACGGACACTGGCACCAGAGCCTGCAATAAACCCAGATGCCAACTTTCCTGCCACATACACCCGGACAACACCATTACTGGCCCCAACAACATCACACATACCATCTCGGGACTATTTAATTGCTCATCGTCTAACATTGTGTATGCCATCAAATGCCAACAGTGTCCTTCAGCTCTCTATATTGGACAAACAGGCCAAACCTTACGCCAAAGAATAAACGGACATAAATCTGACATCAAGAATCACAAGACAGAGAAACCAGTAGGAGAACACTTCAATCTCCCAGGACATTCTATACAAGATCTCAAAGTAGCTGTTTTACTACAAAGGAATTTCAGAAATAGACTGGAAAGAGAAGCTGCTGAATTGCAACTCATTACCAAACTTAAAACCATGGAGAGACCTGGTCTGAACAAAGACATTGGATTCTTATCTCATTATACATGACAAAGCCATTTTTCACCTTCTCACCCCTTGCTTTTTCCTGTAAGACCTATTGCAGTCGTTAAGAGTCGTCAACAGGCTCATCACAGCTATCTGCGAATCACCCATTCCCACCACCCTTCTGAGTAATACCCCTCCCCACCTTCTCACTATATAGAAGGATCTGGCAACTTCTGTTTCAGTGTATCTGAAGAAGTGTGCATGCACACGAAAGCTCATACCAAGAACTAACTTAGTTGGTCTTTAAGGTGCTACTGGAAGGAATTTTTCAGAATTGGTCAGTTAGTTAAGTATTATTTTTTTATTTACTTGATGGGGGGGGGGGAGCACCTGCCTACACACATATCCCAACTGGGATAGCTCACTCTGTAGAGCATGAGATTCTTAATCTCAGGGTCTTGGGTTAGAGCCCCACCTGGGGGTGAAAGATTCATGTACTGCAGGGGGTGAATTAGATGACCCTCTACAATTCATGCTGGCCACATGACCCGGGAAGCTGTCCGTGGACAAACGCCGCTTCCCTCGGCCTGAAAAGCAAGATGAGTGCCACAACCCCATAGTCGCCTTTGACTGGACTTAACCGTCCAGGAGTCCTTTACCTTACCTTACCTTACAAGCCAAGCTTCTTTGCCTCTTCTCAGCCCCAGCTAAGAGGATCCCTGGTTTATTGCTCTTTTATACTCATATTTACATGCACCTCCAGTCAAGGGAGGGCAGAAAACCTGCCCCCTTTTGCCTAACTTAGCTGGCTCCAGCTAGTACTCTCTGGGGCAACCCGTCACCTCCTGCACTCTTTAGTCTTGCAAAGAGATGCTTAACACACCTTTGGCTGGAGACACTAACTTAACAAGGAGATGAGTCTGACTACTTTTGCATGCTCTTTCTCAACAGAATCTCATCTTACCGATATGAAATTAAATGCATATAATATTATAGGTGCAATTTTACAATTCACACACACACACACAATTCTTCTATTCTTTTTTCTTTTCTTTTCTTTTCTTCCCCCCCCCCCCGCCCCTCTTCTATTCTATTCTAAGCCGAAGGACAGGTCTCCGGTCTCCTCCAAACCATCCATATATATGGACACACACACACACAGAGAGAGAGAGAGAGAGAGAGAGAGAGAGAGAGAGAGAGGTACAGCATTTGAATGAAAAATGTGGCTGGTTTGGAGCAGACCTTCCCAGCGTCGGGCGTCGGTCGCCAGATGGCACTGCTGCCGCCTCCGCCGTGGCTCTGCCGCTCCGCCTCGCTGTCCGGACGCCTCTTTAGCAGCGAGACCCAGGAAGCGCCCGGAAGCCCGGCCGGGACTCGGAGCCTTCCTGCGCCGCCCTGCCTGTGCCGCCTTGACCCGGGCGGGCCGGCGCGGCGAGAAGCTGGGCGCGCGCTTTGGGGAGCCCCTGGGACTGACCTGTCGCGCGCCAGGGACAGGCTCTGCGCGCTGCAAAGCAAAGCGGGGAGGGAGAGGCGGCGTTGAACGTCTAGCTGCGCAAGAAAGCAGCCTTGTCGGTCTTCGCGAAAACCAGCAGCCCTCCCATCGCCACCTTCCCCGGGGTTGCTTCAAGGGGGAAAAGAAGTTCGGGGATTTCTTTCTACCAGAGCCGTTTACTACCTCGCAAATATCGAGCGCGGGAGAGGACGCTTTGCATTTGCAGCTTGCGTGCTTCTTCTTGTCCTTTTTCTTTGCCTTGCAACTTTCCCCCGTGCTCCGCTTGGCTTGTCAGCCTTTCCAGGCAGCTTAAATAAGGCTTTGCCCTGAAGCGGGATGGCACTTGCAGGCTCCCTGCTGCTTTAAATCTATTAGCGAATATAACAATAATAATAATCGAAAGAAATGCTTCTTTAAATCCAGCTTGGGTGAGCTTTCTTTGATAGCAATGCTTTATTCACTGGAAAGAAGTGGCTGAACTAATAAGCCTTTGCTCTGGCAATCGCAGCATCCACGCTGCTGTAAATATGTGAGCACTAATGTTGAAAATAATAAGCATGCCTATTTCAATCCAAGCCTTCGCTAGCCAAGAGAGAGCCATGCTATTTTATTAAATAGGAAGAAGTTGGGGGTGAGACAGAAAATGCTAAGGATCCGGGATCCGGGTGCTGGCTTAGGCGACATGACGGGCAGCCGGAAGCTGCTAGCCGTGGGGGCTGTTCTGGGATGGCTGCTGGTCGTCCACTTGCTGGTCAATGTCTGGTTGCTTTGTATCCTCTCGGGGCTGCTGGCGGTGTTGGGTGGCTGGCTGGGCTCCCAGGCGGTGATTGGGACCACCAGCAGAGTCCACCTGGAGAGGTTCCTCCTCCTCGAGAGCAGCCCTCCGAACCCCGACGCAGAGCAGCAGCTGGACAAGGAGATTGAGGGCATGATTGGGAAGATTGTTCGGGATTTCGTGTCCTCCTGGTATCGGTCGGTGAGCAGCGAGCGGGGCTTCGAGGACGAGGTGAAAAAGGCCATGATGGGCCTGGCTGTGGAGCTCAAGAGGCGGATGGCCTTGATAGACAAACAGGCTCTGACCCAGAAGCTGCTCCTGCTTGGAGGTTGCCACCTTCAGACTTACAAGAAAGCCCGCGAGAAAGCGGAGATGGGGCAGAGCTCTGGAGACCCTGCCCAGAGGGCCGATCACCTATGGCGAGCGTACTCAGAACTGTCAGACCCCCACGTGGCTGTCCAGAGCCCCGCCAGCGAGGTGGATTATGCTCGGCGCATCGTGGACTTGCTCCTGCGCGTTCTGGTGCCTGAGCCGCACCTGGAGACCAGGACTGGGCGCTTTGTGGTGGTGGAGCTGGTGACTTGCAACGTGCTGCTGCCCATGATCAACAAGATGGCGGACCCT
The DNA here is from genome assembly GCF_964188315.1 of Podarcis muralis. NCBI lineage: Eukaryota > Metazoa > Chordata > Lepidosauria > Squamata > Lacertidae > Podarcis > Podarcis muralis. The sequence continues at coordinate 27,297,156 of NC_135669.1, forward strand.
GACTGGCTCAACCTGCTGCTGATTGGGATTTTCTCCAAGATCAAAGCCGCGGGAGGGAATGAGAAGCCGGAGACGGCGCCAGCCCTTTCTCCATGCCAGCCTGCGGTACCCAGTTCATTGCCGCTGGCCTTTCTGTCAGAAGCCGCCCCGGAGAACAGGGCAGTTTCCCCGAGGAATTCCGAGCCGTCGATCGGAGACGCGCTGGACGGCTTGGAGTGGAGGGAGCCTTTCAGCAGAGAGCTGAGTGCTGACTTGGATAGTAGGAGAGTTAGCACCTCTTCCGTGCCCTGCCTCCAGCCTGATACCCTGGAGTCCTTCTTCCCCTGCGAAGACCTGGAAGTTGAGTCTCCAGTGTCGGAAGTAGGAAAGGACTGTGCAGGGCTCATGCCCCGGGAGGAATTCCTTGTGGAGTCCCTCGCTGCCCTGGAGGAACCTGAGAGCTTGTTTCAAGAGGATAGCCTGGGCGCCAAGGGCAGGTACTCGGAGTATGCTGCCGGGTCCAGCTCCGAAATGAGGCCCCGAATCCCCTCCTTGAGCCCCTGCCCCGATATCCAGATCGAGGCCGCCGAGGAGAAGGAGGAGACCTTGGCTTCGCTGACGGCTCTTTTGGAGGACTCGGAGAAGACCTTCCTCAGGCGGCCGTCCTACCTGGACAAGGAGCTGGTGGCTTCCGAAAGCCTGGCCCACAGCCCTCAAGACCTTGCCCAGCTGCCGGGGCTGCTGTCTTCGTCCCCCACCGCCCCCTTGGGCACCTTCAGCTTTGAGCCGCTCAGCAGCCCCGATGGGCCTGTCGTCATCCAAAACCTGCGCATAACTGGCACCATCACCACCCGAGAGCACAGCGGGACAGGATTCCACCCCTACACCTTGTATACTGTGAAGGTAACTCAGTCGCTCCTCTCTTCTGGGTATCGTACAATCCTAAGAGTTGGAAGGGAACCACGAGGGTCCTCTAGTCCAACCCCCTGCAATGCAGGAATCTTTGGGCCAAGATAGGGCGTGGAACCCACAACCTTGAGATTAAGAGTCTCATGGTGTACTGACTGAGCTGTCCCACAGAGCCAGTAAACCGAATCTGATGCACCTGCATGTTGGTCGCAAGCATTTTTCTAATGTTTTTGTAAGTCTTGAAAGGTCTGTTCTCTAGAGCAGGCCTTGGGTTCCCTGATGTTGTTGGGCTCATAGCTCCCATTGTCCATCCCGCCTGGGAACAGTAGAGGCCGTAGTCCAAGAACATATGGGGAACCAAGATTGGAGAGAGCTGAAAGAGGAAAAGTTGCTTTATCCAGGGACATTGGTAAGCCTATTCCTACCTCTTTTTTCTCAACGGTGACACAGACTATTCATAACTCTGAGCAGGGCAGTGGGGTGGGGTAAGTGAAAACAAGCTGCAATAATTATAGTGTTCTTCGCTGCTCCTCTAAGGAGCCCTTTGGGGTCTAGCTTACATATCTGAGTTTCTAACACTGATGGGGAGATGTTGGGGAATACAGATCTGGTTGTCTGGATCCAGCTCGCCACCCCTACCTTCCTTCTGGACCCTCATGTCTCCTGTGTTTTCATGTAGAAAGTATCCAGTGGCATGAAAATTCTTTCATCTAGTCTCTGGCTACGTGTGGTTTCCTTTGGTGACGTGTGGTCTTCTCTTTCCCCCCGCAGTATGAGACGACTTTGGACAGTGAAAATGCCAGCGGCCTCCAGCAGGTAGCTTACCACACCGTGAACCGGAGATATCGAGAGTTCTTGAACCTGCAGACGAGGCTGGAGGAGAAGCCAGACCTGCGGAAGTTCATTAAAAGTTAGTGCTGAGTCTTGCTTTCTGCAGGAGCTCTTTCATAGGGTGACCCTAGGCAAGTCTCCTTTTTAATTGCAGTTGAGTGCATATAACATTGCGGCCTTAGGTCCCATCTGCACTGTACATTTAAAACGGGATAAATACCACTTTAAACAGCCACGGAGTCTTCCAAAGTATCCTGGGAACTGTAGTTTGTTAAGGGTGCTGCAAGTTGTTAGGAGATCCCATATCCCCCTTCCAGACCTACAGTTCCCAGAATTCCCTGGGAAGAGGGATTGATTGCTAAACCACTCTGGGAATTGTAGATCTCTCACCCAGTGTGCAAATTATAGGGGACCCATCGTTCTCTTCCCACTTCATTTTGTAACAGACCCATTTTTGCTGTCTTTAGAAGATTATAGGAGCCATGGGTTGGCTAAAATCAGGAGTTGGGTGAAAATAGTGGAATTAATAATAATAATGATTTATTATTTATACCCTGCCCATTGGCTGGGTTTCCCCAGCCACTCTGGGCAGCTCCAAACAGAATAATAATAATAATAATAATAATAATAATAATAATAATAATAATAATAATAATATTAAAAAACATCAACCAGATGCCTTCTAAAAGTCAGATTGTTGTTTATTTCCTTGACATTTGAGGGCGGGGGTGTTCCACAGGGCGGGCACTACTACCGAAAAGGCCCTCTGCCTAGTTCTCTGTAGCTTCACTTCTTGCAGTGAGGGAACCGCCAGAAGGCCCTCGGAGCTGGACTTCAGTGTCCGGGCTGAACAATGGGGTGGAGACGCTCCTTCAAGTATACTGGACCGAGGCTGTTTAGGGCTTTAAAGGTCAGCGCCAACACTTTGAATTGTGCTCGTAAACATACTGGGAACCAGTGTTGGTCTTTCAGAACTGGTGTTATATGGTTTCGCTGCTGCATTCTGGATTAGTTGTAGTTTCCGGGCCACCTTCAAAGGTAGCCCCACGTAGAGCACATTGCAGTAGTTCAAGCGGGAGATAACCAGAACGTGCACCACTCTGGCGAGACAATCTGCAGGCAGATAGGGTCTCAGCCTGCGTACCAGATAGAGCTGGTAGACAGCTGCCCTGGACACAGAATTGACCTGCGCCTCCATGGACAGCTGTGAGTCCAAAATTACTCCCAAGCTCCTAATGAAGACCCACCAACCTTTTCTTCTGGTCCCTGAAACATTCTTATTTCTCCTTTGTGCTTTAGGACCAGCAGGGATTGGTACACCACTCCTGTACCAATCTGGTACTCAAAGGCATGCACAAAGTATTATTCCTGACCATCCTTTTACTTAGGAAACTGTCCTATGCTGAGTCCATCTAGCTCAATAATCTTTTGCAGTTCTCTTCTCCTGGAGACTCTCCAGAGCCTGATTCTGTGTATCTTCCAGAAGGCGGTATAACATCTAAAAATAATAATCAAGCTGTTTCGTGGTAACAAGGAATAAAGTAGTACAATTAGCATCATGTTATCCACCCAAGGTGTTGAAATGTGGCAGGATGCAAGTTCAAGTGGAGAAAATAAATTCTGCACTTCTGCAAAATCTCATGTCACGGACTGAGAGTGATGGATAATGTTAATTAACCACCAAAGATGGAATTTGAACTCTTGCCCGCAAAACTCACACATACCAGTTGCCTGCCACACCTCTCTTCCTCTCCTCACTGTTCCCGCCCCCCAAAAGAAAATAACCAGCTTCTTTATTTATCTTTACTATTAGTAATCAGAGCTGTAAGGCCTTTGCTTGATAAAACTTCTTTTGGTTTCGTGTTTTTTTTTCCCTGGCTGTTCCTCTGTTGTGTTTGAGTTACGTTCTTTAAAATCTTCAGTTGCGTTTTGTTGTTGGAAATTGCTTTTCCTTGGAAAAGTGGCACATCAATATTTAAATAAATAAATGCAACAAGTAAGCTAATAGGATTAATGATGCATTGCAGTAAGGTGTTTTTCCCACTTCTTCATTTTTTTCTAACTTCCAGATATTAAAGGTCCAAAGAAGATCTTTCCCGACCTTCCTTTTGGTAACATGGACACAGATAAAGTAGAAGCCAGGAAAAGCCTCTTGGAGTCATTCTTGAAGGTGAAGGCTCTTCTCTCCTCCCCTGCAATGTAATTTCTCTTAGCAGGTTTATTTTACTTTTTAAATAAACCTTGCCGAGGAGACTCGGTAGGGTCACGGTTAAGTCATTTTAAACCAGGGGCCAGCATCCTTTTTCAGCCGTAGGCCAGTCCACCGTCCCTCAGACCATGTGGTGGGCCGGACTATATTTTTTTTTTTTTGGGGGGGGGGGGGAAATGAACGAATTCCTATGCTCCACAAATAACCCAGAGATGCATTTTAAATAAAAGCACACATTCTACTCATGTAAAACATGCTGATTCCTGGACCGTCCGCGGGTCAGATTGAGAAGGTGATTAGGCCGCATCCGGCCCACGGGCCTTAGGTTGCCTACCCCTGTTTTAAACAGTGGGGCTTCCAGACAGTTGCTTGGTTCCCACAACATGGTAAGGCAAACCATGGTTTACCGGGGGCCACGCAGAGGGGAACCAAGGTTTGCTCTTCCTCACAACTCATGGTTAGTGAGGAAAGTACTTAGCCACAAGCCTGTATCTGAGCGAAACCTTGGCTTAGCTCAGTGTGGCGCCGCAGCAAAACTACTAAGGAGGAGCAAAGTGGCCATGATCTCCCTGGGAGCTTGTTCTAAACTATGGTTTGGCTTACTGTGTTGTGCAAACCAGACCATTAAAGCAACGGTGGTGAGTGGAGTGAGCCCTGCCGCTGTAGTAAGGCTAGGAGAGACCTATGACTGTGGCTGCTTTCACATGGCAGTTTATTCAATTTGCCCAACATTTCCCAGACTTTCCGCATTATATCCAAACGGCGTAAAACCCATTTACGAAAACCTAATGGAACATAGTGCACATTAATGGCTCATTTCCATGTTGTCGGATTCCAGCCAAAAAATCTGTTCACAGCCCCTTTAGCCTGGAAAACCACGGCAAAGTCTCAGAGTTTGGGGTTGTACACCAGCATGCAGTTATTTCCTGTTGTTTTCATCATGGTGAAAAACAAGCAGGCATTTGTGGAAAGGGTGAGGGGGGCAGTGACGTGGCCTGTTGGCGTTCGTTGTTGTGTTGCACCACACCCACTGGTGTAAATGAAATTTAGCACAGTGTGCCAGTATATCGGTGAAAAAGCCACAATTCCAAGATTCAACAGGTCCTGCAGTGGCATGTTTTCAAACAGAGGTTGGATGGCCATCTGCCAGGGATTCTTCAGCGGTGATTTCTGCATTTGCAGGGGGTTTCACTAAATGACCCTATCGGGTCCCTTCCATATCTACAATTCTATGGAAAGAGCGCTAGGAAATGGGGTAGAAGCCACTAGCATTACAGTCAGGAAAGATAGTGCAATATTCCCACATGTAAACCAGGTAGTGCAGGGCTGAGGCACCATTGGCTGTTTTACATTACATTTACAATAGATCAGTGTTTAGGGACCTTCTACTTGTTTCTAGTGCTGGTTGTGGCTGTGGCTAACCCTGATTAAAGTCTGCCCAAGCATGCTCCTAAACTGACCGCTAGAGCATTCTTCTTCTTCTTCTTCCAGCAACTGTGCGCTATTCCTGAGATTGCCAACAGCGAGGAAATGCAAGAATTCCTGGCCCTGAACACAGACGCCAGGATCGCCTTCGTCAAAAAGCCCTTTGTGGTCTCCAGGATTGACAAGGTAAGGGTGCTCAGAGCACAAATGCAAAACATTAAAAAGAGCAACAAATCCCGTTCAAATAACCCAAAATCAGTTCCATACATTTAAACCATTTGGTGTGAAAATGGGGAGAGCGGAACTTTGGCCCTGACAATGTCAAAAGGTCTCCTGTGATCCCTTTTTTAGCTGAACTCTTTTCCCCACCCTTCTTGCAGATTGTGATGAACGCCATTGTGGACACTTTGAAAACGGCCTTCCCCCGGTCTGAGCCGCAGAGCCCAACAGAAGAGCTCAGTGAGGCAGAGGTGGACGGGAAGCCCCAGAACGAAGGGAAGAAGGCTAGCAAGTAAGGGTGCCGCTGGGGGCCAATTCTCCCATTAGCTTTGAACATTGCCCTTCTTTCTGAGTGGCTATTCCTTTAGTCACTCCTTTAGATGTCATTAGATAAGCATGACCAAGAGAGTTCATGTGAGGAAACCGCTAAGCATTTTCAAGTTCATCGCTAGTTTTAACACTTCAGACCACAGAGGTATGGGGTGGAATTGCCTGCATGGGCACTCAAGGAGAAAGCAGGTCCCAGAGAGGAGATGATGCACCCAGAATTTTTGGCCTGGTTCACACATCATACTGAGCCAAACCATGGAGTGGCCACTGGGACCACATAACACCGGTCCTGAGAGATCTGCATTGGCTCCCAGTACGTTTCCGAGCACAATTCAAAGTGTTGGTGCTGACCTTTAAAGCCCTAAACGGCCTCGGTCCTGTATACCTGAAGGAGTGTCTCCACCCCCATCGTTCAGCCCGGACACTGAGATCCAGCGCCGAGGGCCTTCTGGCGGTTCCCTCATTGCGAGAAGTGAGGTTGCAGGGAACCAGACAGAGGGCCTTTTCGGTAGTGGCGCCCACCCTGTGGAACACCCTCCCTTCAGATGTGAAGGAAATAAGCAGCTATCCTATCTTTAAAATACATCTGAAGGCAGCCCTGTTTAGGGAAGTTTTTTATATTTTATGCTGTATTGTTTCTAACACTCGATTGGGAGCCGCCCAGAGTGGCTGGGGAAACTCAGCCAGATGGGTGGGGTATAAATAAATTATTATTATTATTATTATTATTATTATTATTATTATTATTATTATTATTTTATTATATTTAGGGTGGACTCCCTTGGGAGGGGATTGCAGCCAATTTCTCCTCTGCAGCCATTGAGCTGCTTTGCCACCCCAAGGGAAACTGTAGCTTGGCTTAGCGTGCCATCTGAACCTGGACTTGCGGCTTAGTTCCATAAGGTACCGAAAAGAGTATGTCCACCCCCACAGCCCTCCCACCCTCCATCCCAAAGCTGTCCTAAAGTGCTCACTAGGCTTTGGGAAGAAGGCTGGAGGACTCTGGGACACTGTTAGAGGCCTCATGCTTCCTTCCCAAAGCCAAGCACCACTTTAAACCAGCTTTAGGAAAACAGTGGGAGGGCTTGGAGGGGGCATCAAATGTTGCCCAAGGCCACCAGAAAGACACTGAGGGCCGCATATAGCCCTTGGGCCACGCGTTGGACCACCCTGCATCCAGGAATGTCTTTAGCACTTGTCTTGGCTGAATGATTAAACTGGCACTCATTGAGTGCAGAAACCAAGCTGTGCAAGGTTATATTTTTTGGCCGCACAAAAGGATCCTATCCTGAGTTTTCCACTGAGCGCCACATGTTGTTCGGAGGCGACCAGTTGTGAAAGCCAGTGGACACTCAGCTCCTTTATCTGGAGGAGTAGCTGGTTAGTTGGCAGTCAGTGTTTGCCATTACTGAGCACGTGCAGGTCGATTGAGGCCGTCGCTGAGCCTTTGCTGGAATTAGGAGTGTTGTCATCCCTGTGCTGGTATCCGTAGCATTTTTTTATTCCTGGAAAGAGATTTCGCTTCAGGAAAGCAATCCAGTGGGGAGAATTGCATTCTTCCAAAGCTAGAGAAATCTTGGGAGGAAAGAACATTCCTTAGCAATCAACAGACTTCTTGCTTTGTCTAGGAAGCCAGTAGACCCCTTCCAAATAAATCAAGTTTCCCCACAGCCGTAGACTTGACAGTGGATTTTGCAGTTATCAGATGTGTGTCTGGATGTTTGGGAATCCTGTTTTTAAATTGCCCTTCCAAAAGCTGTGCGGTGTGTATAATTTAGTGTCCTTGGGAAGGAGCCCCCAGCTGTATATCTGCTGTATTTTGAATGAAGCTCTGGACACCCCCTTACCAGAAAGCATATTTCGCAGATGGAAACAGGTGCAGAAAATGCAAAATTAATATATCAGGGGGCTGAAACTGCTTCCTTGCAGAGTGCAGTGTTAGCTAGGCTGGTTCTGGGTCCACACAAAAGCCTTATGTTTGAAGGCAGCACCTGTTTCAAAATCTTTCCAGTTTAGTTTAAAGATAACCCTGAAAACAGAGAGTTTTCAAGAATGGTTATGATAGTGTGCTGAGTTCCGTTTTCTATCTTTTAAACTATTGGAAGTCACCTTGTGGCTATTTTGGGGTCTGCTAAATTAAATCTATCATAGTTGGGAATTTGCTCATCTGGTGCTAGTATCTGAACAGCAGATTGAGCAAGCAGGTCATGGGTCATGCAAAAACACTATTTTAAATAATGCTTTTTATAAGGTAGGGTAGGGGGCACTGGGAATGAATTTATGGAACCAAAGGGCCCTGGAAAAACCACTGATTTAAATTATAGTAAAGATTTCAGCTACGTTTTCCTCTGTACATATCAATCAGTGTCCTATTGCTTGTTTGTTTTGGTGGTGCTTGTTTGTTTGTTTGTTTTGGTGACCACCCTACATGATGCCACAACTGGGAATAGACCCTATTTTTCTGGCCTTTGGTCACTACCCCCGGCTTGTTCCTGTTGCTGCCTTTTGCAGGTGCCTCGCTAACATTTCGTTAGCAGGATTTTCCTATGATTCTTGAAGGTTCAACTCAATAGTAATGAGGTGTATGTACCTTTTCTCTAAAGCACATCAATGTAAGTGCACCCATATGACTGCTCAATTTGCTAATCTTGCGGTTGTGTCCTTATAAAATGCAGAAAAATCCTTAGGCACTGTACACAGATTTTTTAAAGAAAACCAAATCAGTCTTTGTTTTTGGACCTACAATCTAGGAGACATAACAAAATCACAGAATTGTAGATTTTGAAGGGATGCCAAGGATCATCTAGTCCACCCCCCTGCAATGCAGGAATACACAGCTGTCCCATAGGGGGATTGAACCCGCAACCTTGGCATTATCAGCACCACACTCTAACCAACTGAACTATCCAGGCCGTACTAGAACTTGGGATTGCCCAATGAAATTAATTGCTAGGAGATTCAGAACAGGTAAAGCATTCCTTCACTCAGGGCATGTGGAAATATTTGTGTGAGAGTGAATGTTGTTGGTCGCTGGGTTAAATGACTTGAAAAGGGGACTAGGTGCATTGGAATATATGTTATGCTAGTCATGCTTTTTTAAACTTAATATTATTATCTTCCATTTTTACTCCTCTTGCCTTTATGACGTTATGTAAAATAACTCTGGGCACAGTGAAGTTCACGCATTCAGCTACCAATAGTTAAGTCAAGGAACCTGCCTGTGTGAGCAGCCTTGAGCTCTTTGGAGGAAAAATGGGTTATAACAGGTAAATAAAAATTCTGGGGTTTTCTCTTTCGCAGGCCTAGGCTGAGATTTGCATCCAGCAAAATTGCTCCGGTCCTGAACGTGCCTGGAGCGCAGGAGAAGATTGCATATTCTTTCAAGGAAGGCACCTCTGTAAGTGTGCACACATGCCTGAGAAAATCTGAATCATAGAAGGGTAGAGTTTAGAAGGGACCCTGGGGATCGTCCAATCCAACCCCTTGCAATGCAGGAATACGCAGTTGTCCCTTACGCAGATCGAACCTGCAACTTTGGCATTATCAGCACCATGCTGTAACCAACTGAGCTATCCATGAATCCGGGCCCCCCGCCGGAGCCACCCCACTGAGTTGCTTCAGCAGGCAGTCCAGGACTGAGTTGTTCCCATTGTTCTTCATTTAATTTACAGTAGTACCTCGGGTTAAGTACTTAATTCATTCCGGAGGTCAGTACTTAACCTGAAACTGTTCTTAACCTGAAGCACCACTTTAGCTAATGGGGCCTCCTGCTGCTGCCATGCTGCCGGAGCACGATTTCTGTTCTCATCCTGAAGCAAAGTTCTTAACCTGAAGCACTATTTCTGGATTAGCAGAGACTGTAACATGAAGCATATGTAACCTGAAGTGTATGTAAGCCGAGGTACCACTGTATTTTTATTTATTTAATTTCAATGTTTGGTAATAATATTTATTGAGTTTTCCATTTTAATAGTCCAATAAGAACCACATTAAAACATTCCAAATTACAATAAAAAAACCAAATATATTGCCAAATTATATATCTTTGGGTGACTTCCCGTGCTCTGAATTTTGCGAAGTGCTAACCATCTAATATCACATTGCATTTCTTAATTAGTCAGTAAACCATTCCAATGTTAATCCTTCACTTAATTTTCATTTATGTTTACAACCACTGGTCTGTTCAAACTTTCGTCTTCATAGTTCTATGTGAAATATTTCCCCTTGTTGTTATCCACATTCCAGCAATTTCGTTTTCAATTTCTATCCTGCCCTGACTCTCAAAGGAGCCCCGTTGTTATGATTTGCTACATTTCTATCCTGCCTTCCCCCTAAGGAGCTCCAAGTGGGGCATGTGGTTCACTCCTTCCTGCGTTTATCCTCACAACAACCCTGAGAGGTAGGCAGAGAGGCAGCGACGGTGGCAGTGACCTTCTCCTTCTTCTCTCAGGTCTCAGAGTTCCTGTCCCTGGCAAGGATGGAGTCCTTCATCCAGAAGCAGGAGAAGCTGATGGAGGCCGTGTTTGACGACAGCCCAGAGGGCGAGGGAGACAGAGATCCTAATGCCTTTAGACGTGCATCCAGTTTGGACATTGGGAAGCCCATGAAGGTGCCACAGCAGCCAGCAGAGGGCAGCAGCAATCCTGGTAAAAATTCTAACCTGTACGCTGTTCCTGTTTCGCCTCTTACTATTGTTAACCGGCCACCCCAATCCCCGCCAAGCCACGCATGGCATTCCAGGCATCTTGACCCTCCACCAAGGTCTGTGCTGCTTTGCGGTGAAGACTGTTGTAGCTTTAAGAAATATGATTTATTCACCTATTTACACCTTCAGTCTGCATGGAGGGTGTTCAAATCTTGCAGCATTGTCGTCTCAAGCAGGGCTTGTTCCCCACGGCAGTGCAGCTAGACTGGGAGTCCAATAGAAAAAAGACAGTCACAGAACCAAGAAACTGCACAAAACAAATGAAATGCTGTGAAAGTCCCTGAAACGAGAAGTAATCAACTAGAAATTACTACAGAAAGAAATGTATTGGATTTTTAGATTTGGTTCCTTAATTCCATCAGGTCTCAATTCTTATATTGACTTTAGTTCCTTCTTGTAATAATTTCTTACAACTCTATTTAATATTACTCTTGTTATTTTTTTACAAACCTTAGCAATCCCACCCTTTGTTTGGACTAGATGGCCTGTCCCTTTAAAAATTCTTTCACCCTACAGTATAAAAACCTGTGATTGGAAGCACCCTATATCAGTCTTTAACATCAGCAGTTAGGAGCGTTTCAGCCCTGTTTTTGAGTTTGTTTAAAATCTAAAACAGCTTATCTCGTATTCCTTTGTAAGTTTTTTTAAAACCTTTTTGTAAAGGAAATACTAGAGTTTTCACAGCGGAGTCCTCAACTCCTTATTACTACTGCTTAAAGGTAAAGGTAAAGGTACCCCTGCCCGTACGGGCCAGTCTTGCCAGACTCTAGGGTTGTGCGCTCATCTCACTCTATAGGCCAGGAGCCAGTGCTGTCCGCAGACACTTCCGGGTCACGTGGCCAGCGTGACATCGCTGCTCTGGCAAGCCAGCGCAGCACACGGAACACCGTTTACCTTCCCGCTAGAAAGCGGTCCCTATTTATCTACTTGCACCCGAAGGTGCTTTCGAACTGCTAGGTTGGCAGGCGCTGGGACCGAACGACGAGTCGGTCCTTGAGTTTGTTTAAAATCATTTAAGGTTTATGATTTCTCTGTTTCCTTCTGAGGAAACTGAATAGTTTAGTGAAACAAGGTTTGTAGCCGGCATCCAGTTAAGGCTCTGTTCAATTCTAGGCTAATTTTTTCCTTAAACTTTTTGATTTTTGTTATTTAGTTTAATTCTATAGACTGGGAGTCCAAGGCATCTCAGCCACCCTGCCTCCAGCCAGCCTGCCCAAGATGGATCTCGGTCTTTTTTCCTCTCCCCTCTTCTTCCCAGCACAACTTGCTAAAGAATCTCTTTTCCTGTTACTTCACATCCAGTTACCTTGGTAACCTTCTGTCTGCCCAGGCCCAATAAATCCTCTCAGATGGGTCATCAACACCTTTCGTCATTTTAATGCCTCTATTCCAGGTGAGGCCCAGGCTTGGAAAGGAAACTTAGCCTGTCTTTTTCCACTGGCCTGTAATCTTCCCTTCAACACTCCAGTTAATCAAAATCCTACCATTTAATAATTTCTAGGGTTTAGAGGATTCCTCCCCCCCCCCAAACTTAGTTACTGCTTTCCAGGCGATGTACAAATTACAAAAAAACCAGCTTTAACTCTGTTAAAAACAACACAGAAAATGACAACAGATACATTTTAAAACCATGTGAAGCGGACACCCATGGCAGAGACCCATTCATCTGGCTGGGAAATCCTGTCGGAACAAAAATGTCCTCAGTTGTTTGCAGAAGCAACGGAGAGCAGGCACCTGTTGTATATCTCAACAGGGATGCTGTTCCACAGAACAGGGGCAGCCACATTAAAGGCCCTGCTCTCCTGAGTTAACTGTGGAGCATGTAAGAATCATAAAATTGTAGAGTTGGAAGGGAGGCTGAGAGTCATCTAGTCCAGCAAGAATCTCAACTAAAGCACCTTTGACACATGGCCATCCAAACTCTGCTTAAAAACCTCCGAGGAAGGAGAGTCCACAACATTCCAAGGGAGTCCGTTCCCCTGTCAAACAGCTCTTACCGGGTCATCAGGGTTAGACTTTTCTGGAGGGGAAGGCTCTTCTGGAGAAATGCCTGGGATGTGGTTTTCCAGAGATGTCCGGAATGTGAACCTGTTCTCTTCTGCTGACCTTTTGGAGTTGCCTAGCGGGCGGGGAAGAGGAGAGTCAAAGCGGGGTTGTTGTTGTTTAGTCATTTAGTCGTGTCCGACTCTTCGTGACCCCATGGACCAGAGCATGCCAAGCACTCCTGTCTTCCACTGCCTCCCGCAGTTTGGTCAGACTCATGTTTGTAGCTTCGAGAACACTATCCAACCATCTCGTCCTCTGTTGTCCCCTTCTCCTTGTGCCCTCCATCTTTCCCAACATCAGGGTCTTTTCCAGGGAGTCTTCTCTTCTCATGAGGTGGCCAAAGTATTGGAGCCCCAGCTTCAAGATCTGTCCTTCCAGTGAGCACTCAGGGCTGATTTCCTTCAGAATGGATAGGTTTGATCTTCTTGCAGTCCATGGGACTCTCAAGAGTCTCCTCCAGCACCATAATTCAAAAGCATCAATTTCTTTTCAAAGTGGGGTAACTGAAGCCAAAACGTAGAGATGGATCCCAGTTGGACGCTGCTTCTCGGGAGGCCTGGCCTTCTGTTCCTCCCACATTCAACCCTTTCCCCTGAATCCCTTCCCATCCTGAAATTGTCTTATGCTGTGATGAGCAACAGAGTCATTAAAACAGGGCTGTTTGCCCTGTGGATGATGGTCTCCGCTGCTGACTCAGGGTGCTACCACAAGGTGGCAGCGGACCACCATGAATTAAAGGAACAGAGGCAATGGGGAATAGGCAGCCATAGCAAATTAATGGCATAGTTTGAACGCTGACTTAAGGCTGCTCAGTAGCCAGTCCCTCTGTCCCTCCAAGAAATGCTGGGAGCTGTAGTCATGCCCCTCATTGGCCCTGCTCCATATCCTCCTCCTGACTGGCTGGAATGTGCCCTTGAGCTGTGATGGGGCTGCTTGCTGGAGTGGATGGATGGAGAGGGGAAATTTCTTTCATTTGCATGGTTGCAATGGATAGATAAGCGTTGGATCTGTTGCAATGCTCAGGTTTGCTTCTAGGTCCACCCGCTGCTGACAGGTGACTCACAATAGCCTGAGAGCTGGTGCAGAGCTGTCCTGATGGTGGCTTACTTGGAGTCAGACCATTGGTCCATCTAGCTCAATATTGTCTACACTGGCTGGCAGCCCCCAGAAGGTTGCCTCCAAGAGGCGTGTACACACACACACACACACCTCACCTGTGAGAAGGGGAACACAAAGATGCATATCTTTGGTTGGGCTTGATAAAAAAATGCTTCTCTACTCCTGCACTGAAGCATAATTTAGCTTGATGAGAGCAAGTTGGTGTGAGCTGCATTCTCCCCATGGCCATAGCTGCAAGCGGTTCGGAAGCTTTCACTTGCAGTTTCAGCTGGCCACGGTTTACTGCGTTGTCCGAATCCTGAAAGGTACCTCGCATTAACTATGGTTTGTCGAAACAAGCTAGGTTCATATCAACTTGGTCAGCTTGTTTCAGGCATAGTTAAGTCAGGTTTGGACAACACAAAAGCTGGCCTTAACTCAAACTGGAAGTTTATGAAGTTCCCCCAGCTGACCAGAAGTGAGGGGAAGGGGGTGTTAAAGGTGGACACTTGCTGCAGCTGATACTTGTCACAGTAAACTGTGGTTTAGCACAGGGATGGGGAACCTATGGCCCTCTAGATGTTGGGACTCCCAGGTCCCAACAAGTCCCACTAGCTTGGCCATTGGTTGGGGATGATGGGAGTTGTAGCACTGCAGTACCTGGAGGGCCAAAGGTTTCCCCATCCCTAGTCTGGATGGGTGGACAAACGGCCTCACCTGGTGCAAGGCAGTTTCCTTACCTTACCTTTGTGTCACCTTGACTTTGCAGAGTCAGAGACATTACTTGCGGATGTTGCCTTGGACCTCCTCCGCCTGATTATGGTGGATCACTGGAGCTGGCTGTGCACGGAGAACATGCAGAAGGTCCTGCAACTGCTCTTTGGGAGCCTGGTCCAGAGGTAAGTCATGCAACTGGAGGAAGAGCATTTGAACTCGGTGCTGAGAGTGGTCAGGCCATTCAGCTCTCTGTAGGCTTTGCCTGTAGAGCAGGAGTGGGGCTCCCATCATCCCTGATGGCTGGAACTCATGGGGACTTGGAGTCCAACAACATCTGGAGAAGGTTCTCCACCCTTTGCCTACATGTTTCTGCATTATATAGTAGAGTCCTCTCCACAAAGTCAGCTATTTCGACCAGGCATATGGAACCCAGGCCCTTCCAGGTGTTACTGGAGTACAGCTCTGATTGTTGGCCATGATAGTTGGATCTGGCAAGAGCCCAGCATCAACCGAAAGGCCACAGGTTGCCCGTCCCTGCTGATGAGAGTCAGATGTGCACTGTTAGCCGGCCACGAATCTCCATCCAGGAGTAATCATAGCTTTATGAAAGAGATTTCAGCCTGGCCTACTTCACAGGGTTGTTGTGAGGAGAATATAGACAGGGAAGAGAAGCACGTATGCCACCTTGAGGAAAGGAGAAATAAAAATGTAAGGAATAATAAAAGAGACTGATGTTTAAGAAAAACCTTTCTCGGTTGTTAAAGTTCTTAGATTACAGTGGTACCTCGGGTTACGTACACCTCAGGTTACATATGCTTCAGGTTACAGACTCCGCTAACCCAGAAATAGTGCTTCAGGTTAAGAACTTTGCTTCAGGATGAGAACAGAAATCGCGCTCTGGCAGCGCGGCAGCAGCAGGAGGCCCCATTAGGTAAAGTGGTGCTTCAGGTTAAGAGCAGTTTCAGGTTAAGTACGGACCTCTGGAACAAGTTAAGTTCTTAACCTGAGGTACCACTGTACACTGTACACAGATTCTTAAGTGTGATGCAGGCCATCTTGTTCCAGTCTGTACTGATTAAGTAAATTCAAGCACACTTGTGATGGAATGACAGTCTGAATTGAATGTAAGCAGTACTTAACCCGAGGTACCACTGTATAAGCAACAACACCTTGTCCCGATGCTGAAAAGATCTGAGTTTAGAGGCCCTTGGAAGAGAATTCCATCAAAGTGAGAGACCCTACAGAGAAGGCCTTTTCCCCAGATGAAACATCCCTGCCCTAAGGTATCTGACCTAGCTAGGGATGATGGGAGTTGTGGTCCAAAAGCAGCTGGAGAAGCACGTTTGGGAAGCACTGGTGCCGGCAGTACTGAGCTGGACTGACCGATAATCTGGCGCAGGAATATAGGCTGCATTTTCCTGTGTGCATTCACTGGATCAATCAACACAAGCTTTAGTTGATTCACCTTCTGTTTGGGCCTTGGGCGCTGGACCTTCTCTGATGCTCAGCGACCCACCAGCCCTCCTCCTGCAGCAGACAGCCCCAGAGGACAACCGTCTGGGGTAGACGAAGGACAGCGTGTTAGCGGTCTAGCTTATTTGAGCTCCTTTGAGGCATAGGTTGCCAAGAACCGCAGAGGTCAAGGGGATGCTGACAGGTGCTGGAATGCCCGTTTTCTTTTTAAAGAAAATCGGGTCAGGAAGAGTGAGTCGCATCTCCTAAATGGGCTTCTTAAAAGTAGATGGACCAGGCTGGAAACTGATACTCAGAGAGAGACGAGGCACAAGGGCTTTGAGAGGAATGTCATTGCCTGCTAATACGCTGGGTAGCCTGGGGCTCAGGTCATGTGGACTTGGTATTTATTTATTTTTTAAGAGAGAAGAAGTCACACGCTAAGTTCCTGCCTCGGCTTGGAATCCCAAGGGGGTCTCAGCAGAGAAAATGTCCCTTGCGAGGCCGTATTAGGCGAGGAACTGCAAAGCCAGCAGCCTTTGGTTTCTGCAGCTGTGAAACGGGTCGGGAGCAGGGTGGCACTTTTTCCAGCATGGTTTGGGTGCTCAACCTGGGTGCTTTTTGTGGCATGGTTTGGGTGCCCACCAGCACCTCTGCTTTTCACCTGCAACATGGAACTTGAATGATAGGAGGGTTGCAGAGGGAAGGGTGTGCGTGAAAAGGCAGGGGTGGAATTTTGCCGCAGTTCCCACTTGTTGCTTATAGAGCGCCTCAGAATCTTCCAGGCTCTGTCCGCAAGAAAGTTTTGAACAGGTGAGACACTCTGTTCACAGTCTGAAGAGAAGAAGGTGGCAGGATGCTGGGAGGGGGCTTTGATGCAGAGAGATGTTCAGAACAGGTTCGGGTGAGAAGGGTAGCTTGGCGGGTATTGTGCGTGAGTCAAGGCAGGAGGATTGCTGCGGCTTCTCTCAGGAACTCGCCGCAACTTGGAGACCTTTCGAACTGAGCTGTAATTTTTTAAAAACCTTTGATGATAACCTCTCTACCCGAAAGCTGCAGCTGCTGCCTCATACAACAGTACAGTCATACCTCGGGTTGAATGTGCTTCAGGTTGAGCGCTTTTGGGTTGCGCTCTGTGGCAACCCAGAAGTAACGGAGTGCGTTACTTCCGGTTTTCACCACTTGTGCATGCGCAGACACTCAAAATGATGTCACCCGCATGGATGGAAGCGGCAAAACGTGACCCGTGCATGCGCAGACGTGCCGTCACATCTTATGTTCTATTCAGGATGTGAACGGGGCTCTGGAACGGATCCCATTCGCATCCCGAGGTACCACTGTATATAAATGAAGAAATAACAAAACAAAAAACCATGATAGGCCCTGGCATTGAATGACGACACACTTTTGCCCTGCAGGGAACATTTTCTATCCTACATTTCTCCCCCCTCCAAGGATCTCAAGGTAGCATACGTAGTTCCCCATCTCATCATTTAATCCCCACGACAACCCTGTGAGGTAGACCAAGCCGGGAAGCAGTGACTGGACCCCCCAAGGTCATTCCCAGTGAGCTTTGTGGCTGAGTGGGGGATTTGAACTCCGGTCTCTCAGGTCCTAGTCCTCATTTAACCCCCACAACAACCCTGTGAGGTAGGCTAGGCTGGGAGGCAGCAACTGGCCCCCCAGGTCATAACAGTGAGGGGGATTCGAACCCAGGTCCTAGTCTGGCACCCCAACCCACGGCACCACCACCACCACCGTCTCTCTCGCCTCTCACTTTCGTCTTCCTTCCCAATGTTGGGAAGGGAATCTTGCCTTCTAAATTTCTCCCGGTGATTAGTTTTGTGTCGGTGGCTGAGGGAGAAGAAAACCAGATGCCCGAAAAAGGTATTGCTCAGGAAGGCAAGCAGCCCCCTCCCTGCCCAAAGCGTGTGTTAGGCCGATCCAATTATGCAACGATGGAACGAGCCTTTTTTTGGTGGCTGGACGGGGGGGGAGATGGGGGGGGGGGAGGGTCGGCCAAGAGATGAGATCATCCGGAGCCGAGAAAAGATTCCCCGCTTGGGTGGTCTCTTAAACTCAGCCCGTAAACAAATCCCTTCGGGACCAATGCAGGCATTTCAGTACTACGGCTAGCAAAGCATGTTTGTGTAAGAATCTGCTGTAAAATGAGCAGCCGAGGGGGGTGGGAGCAAAGCAAGCTTGGAATCGGAGAATTGTCGAGCGGGAAGGGACCCCAGAGGGTCATCTAGAGCAGTCCCCTGCAATGCAGGAATTGCACCTTCAGAACTCCTGTGGGGTCCCCTCCCCACACAACAGGTTGCCCTTTTTTCTTTCTTCCTGGAAGTCAGTGGCAGCTATGGATGTGCTAGCAAGACACCATTGGGGTTCGTGAGTGGGCTAAGCCTCCTGAATAGCTCAATTGGTTAGAGCGTGGTGCTGATATCTCCAGGGCTGCAGGTTTGATCCCTGTATGGGGCAGCTGGATATTCCTGCATTGCGCAACAGTTTGCACTTGATCAGTGTTTCCCCAACTTGGGTCTCCAGATGTTTTTGAACTACAATTCCCATCATCCCTCACCGCTGGTCCTGCTAGCTCGGGAGGATGGGAGTTGTAGTCCCAAAACAGCTGGGGACCCAAGTTTGGGGAACACTGGTGGTGGCAGTTTGGAAAACACCAGAGTAGATGATCCTCAAGGTTCTATCCAACTCTACTATCCTATGGTCCTGACAGTTAAGATGCAAGCCCTCTTTTCATGACGCAGCCCCTTCATCTGCATAAACCCACCCCTCAATCTGCATATCTTTTACCCTGGGTTCCGCGTCTGGGATGCAGTGCTGGGAATGCATGTGATGCACACGCTCCCAGTGGCAGCCGGCGTTGCATTCCCCCCAAATGTGCTTGGACTCCCAATATGTGTCAGTCCCAGCCAGCATGACTATAGGAACATAAGGAGCCTGGCTGCTGGATCAGACCAGTGGCCCAGTGGCCCATTGGCCCAGCATCCTGCTCTCACAGCGGCTGATCAGATGCCCACTGGGGAGGCAGAGTATAGCCATTGCGGCTAGTAGCCATCAATAGCCTTAACCTCCAGGCCCAGGGTTTGAATGTGCCCCCAGACCTCCCTCTCTGGTCCTCTGGTCCTCTCTTGCTTGGCCCTGCTTCATGTCCTCCTTGAGTGTTTCTGCCTGCCTGGAATGTGTCCTTGGACTCCAGTAAGGTTTCTTGCTTCTGTGGATTAGAGCAACGTTTCCCAAACTTGTGTCTCCAGCTGTTGTTGGACTACAACTCCCATCATCCCTAGCTAGCAGGACCAGTGGCCAGGGATGATGGGAACTGTAGTCCCAAAACAGCTGGAGACCCAAAATTGGGAAACACTGGATTATAGAAGGTAGAGAGGCGGCGTGTAGCAGTGTCTGTAAAAACGTGACTATTGTACAGAGGTAGAATTGGCACCATTGCCCCAGCCACCTTTGCCTCTGGGCCCAATCCACCACCGGTAAGTGGCCCTCGGAAGATTTCCCTTAGAGGAGTGCGGCCCTCTGGTTGACAAAAGGTTCCCTCTCCCAGGTGCAGAAAGTAAGAGCATTATCCTTCTCCGCTAGCATTTTGTAGGATATTCTTCTCTTTGCATTGGCG
Organism: Podarcis muralis; assembly: GCF_964188315.1. Lineage (NCBI taxonomy): Eukaryota > Metazoa > Chordata > Lepidosauria > Squamata > Lacertidae > Podarcis > Podarcis muralis. Next base: position 27,316,716 of record NC_135669.1, read on the forward strand.
AAAGGACTGATAGTTTTGGGAAGGGCGGGGGGCTGAAATTCAAGGACTTTGAGAGAGAGCTGCCTGCGAAGGAGGAACGAGCAACAGCGTGTCCTGGCTATTAATGGCTTTTGGTGTCATTAGGTGAGAGGACAGTGAGCATCCCAGTTATCTTGATCCCTTTCTTTGATCCTGTGAGTCAGCGGTGGGATAAAAATACGGCGCGAGACATCTGTACCCTGCCCTCAGGCTGTCCTTTTTGGCACGGGATGCTAGTGTGTCAGAGGGACAGGTAATGCTAGCCCATCGGTTGGTGCCGAGCACCGAGACAAAATGATGTTTTTGGCCCACCTGGCTTCTGCCGAAGCAGACCTGTTCGGATGCACAGAATCACAGAGTTGCAGAGGATCGTCTAGTCCAAACTCCCTGCAATGCAGGAATCTTTTTCCCAATGTGGGGCTCGAACCCTTGGCCCTGAGATTAAGAATCTCAGGCTCTACCTACTGAGCTGCCCCACCTTTCGTTGAGGTGGTATGTGGATTCTCACGCGGATGAATCCAGACCCATAGAACGCAGCCCTGTGGAACTCGAGGGGCAGCCCACAGAAGCCCAACTGATAAAGCAGACCGAGACGTGATTTGGAGAGGGAGGAGGAATCATGGGTGGGGATATGTGTAAGTCTGCGAGGAACACGACACCAATTGGCAGGTCTCTTTGAAGGCCAGAGATAGGGCTTTGGAGCTGAGGGCACAGCTCGGCCGCATCCCTTGGCACAATGCCTCTGCAGTCCTGCGAGGCGACTGCTCTTGAGAACTAGCCACTTTAAATAGGCTTCCCGGAAGAATAAACATTCCTGACAGGCTTTGGGAGAAAGGCACTAATCCCATTTTTGGAGAATCTTGCTTGTGACTATCAGTTACATTTGCGCAGTCTGGAGGAGAAGGGAGCGTAGCTCAGTGAGAGAGCATGCACCTGGCCTGCAAAAGGGAGCCAGGTCCAGCCGCTGCCTTTTCCAGTTTAAAAAAAAACACACGTAGCAGGAGATGAGGAAGAGCATCTTCCAAAGATGATGGGGAGCCCTTGCCAATCAGAGCAGGCAGCACTAGACCGGGTGGACAAAAAGCATCACCTGGTAGAAATCACTTTCTTAGATTCCATAGAATTGTAGACTTGGAAGGGACCCAAAGGGTCATCTTGGGTAGAAGGGGGGGAAACCCCTGAGTGTATTGCTTGATTGCCAGTTTCCAAGCTTTTCTGGATGCCCATAAAACCCTGGACCAAAGATAGCAAGGCAGATGTAGAATTGTAGAGTTGGAAGTGATCTAGCTGCATTGGAGGATGAGCCTTGGCGATCCTTAGATTCCATGGTTCGAATACAGGGATATGCAGCTGTCCCATACAGGGATCGAACCTGCAACCTTGGCATGACCAGCACCACACTATAACAGTGTAACTGCACTCCAGCTGCCATCAGCCCCAGCCATCATGGTCAGGGGCGATGGCAGTTGTACTTCAGCCACATCAGGAAGGCACCATATTGGCTACCCCGACTTAGGAGGTAAGAAGAACTCTATCAGTAGGCAGCCAAAGGGAAGCCCCCAAGGAGGAGCTGAGTGCCAGACCACTCCTCATCAGCAGCTGGTTCTCAGAGGCTATCATATACTATCATGGCTAGTATATGCAGATACGCATTTGTCTGATCCCCTTTGAAGACCATCAAAATTCGTGGCCATTACCACATAGCCTAGCAGCAAATTCCACAGTTCTATTTGCTCCGTGAAAGAACTAGGAGCCCCTCTAAACTCTGTTCCCATAGTAGGGAACAGCCACAAAGACTTCTAGGGCCCTGGCATTGCCTTCTGTTGCAGTAGAAAGTTATGCTTTCATTGGAAGTATAATGAAAGTCCCTTGGGAACTTCTGTGTTGTTGTTGTTGTTGTTTTTCTGTTTCTCACAAATGAATTTGCTTTCTTTCCATTTTTGCTGGAAATTCTTTTTTGAAACCAAGAGCCTTTAAAGATGTTCCTGAGCAGGGTGGCAGCTGCATAGGTGGAGTGGAGTGTCTGGTAAAGGTAAAGGGACCCCTGACCATTAGGTCCAGTCGTGGCCGACTCTGGGGTTGCGGCGCTCATCTCACTTTATTGGCCGAGGGAGCCAGCGTACAGCTTCCGGGTCATGTGGCCACCATGACTAAGCCGCTTCTGGCGAACCAGAGCAGCGCACGGAAACGCCATTTACCTTCCCGCCGGAGCGGTACCTATTTATCTACTTGCACTTTGACATGCTTTCGAACTGCTAGATTGGCAGGAGCAGGGACCGAGCAACAGGGATTCGAACCGCCGACCTTCTGATCGGCAAGTCCTAGGCTCTGTGGTTTAACCCACAGCACCACCCGCATCCCGGGGTGTCTGGAATTTAGCCCAAATAAATATAGGTGGTGGTGGGGAGAGAAATACCACCTTTTCTCCTCTGCAGGCTGCTTTTATGAGATCCCACCTGGGCTCTGCTTCTGCTGTTTGCAAGAGTTCCTTCGAGACAGGCTGCACCCTTTTTGCAAGTCCACCTCCCCGGTATCATTTGAGACCCACGCTCTGTGCAAACTGTTAATCCAGAGATAAAGAGACTGCCTCTCATCGCATCCTGGCTGTCTGCACTTTGGAAACCCGAGACGGGCTTGAGTGGGGTGGCTTCTGGGACTGGGTGGGGGAGGGCTCGGAGGAGCACCGTGCTCTCTAAAGGGACGTTTAGGCACATGCACTGAGCGAGGTTGGTGTTGGGTTCCAGAGCGGGAGTTAAAATAAATGAGAAGCATCTTCAACTTGGTCACTGGCAAGTTGAGCATCACCTAGCCCTGTCCTGACTCCCTTCCCAAATTCCCACCCTGTGATCCTTTGGTGTGGCATGGGGCAGTATGCAGCCTTGGCACAGAACCCTGCAAAGGACTTGCCTCTGTGCCTGCCCACCTCTGCAGCTGTGGCACACAGACCTAAAACAGGCCTGGATACCACAGAGCCATCCTTTCCCCCCTTCCAGCAAGGTTTTGTCTTCCTCAGCTGCCATGGTAGAAATCAGCACTTCACACCCGCAGAACACGGCTCAGTGTCCATCTCTACGATTCTACTTTGGCCAGGGCTCGTTCTCACAAAGTAGCAGGTGGGGAAGAAAATGAAGTTTCCCTGCTGCAGTCAGTGCTGGAGAAGTCCCCAATCAGGCAGACTCTTTTTTTCCTGATCCGATTGATAGGGTTTTCTGCTCTCACACACAGCAAACTTAACAGCTTTTATGGAGGTGGCAGAGTTAATCACAAACTGGTTAATAAGAGACCGCAAGAAACTAGCTTTGCAGGAGAAACAGGGGAACTGCATTGCTGGTCAAAAACCTCAAATGTCGCATATTTCCTTCACCTTTTCACCTACCTTCATCCTGACTCTCTTTTTCCTACTCTAAGGGAGACGGGGCCTTAAGATAGAAACAGGCTCAGGCCCTGAATAATCCAAGGCCCTTACAGACCCCAAACCCATGCATTCTCTTTCCACACAAATGAAATAGTAAAGTTTCATTTCCCCACTCTACTTCTTCGGGATGTGTCAAGGAAGTGTTGCCAACGTGCAGGCTGAAACTTACCAGCCTTTGCACCTTGGGAGTCAAGAGGGTGTGATTTACAGATCAGTGGATGCAGTATCCAGACAACTTCTCATTTTATCATTGATATTCTTATTATTTTTTTACGTTTAAGGAGCTCTAGGGGGGATTCATGGTTCTCCCCCTGCCTATTTTATCCTCGACCCTGCGAGGTAGGCTAGGCTGAGCAATGGAGACTTGATCCAAGGTAACCCAAATGTCCTTCACAGCTGAACAGGGATCTGAGCCGGGGTATCCCAGGCCCTAATCTGACGTTTTAACCCCTGCACTGTGCTGGCTCACATTTTGGTCAATTTGAATTCTGCATTTCACAGAAGAAACGGATTCTGGCAGGCAGACAGGCATGTGCTTTTTATCTATGTATTACGTTTTTTATTCCACCTTTCCCTGCAGGGTTCTCTCCCCTCATTTACACACACAACAGCAACCATGTAAGGTACGGTAAGCCAAGAGGCAGTGACCAGCCCAAGCTTACGACCAGGGTCAAGTGGGGGATTTGAACCCTGGTCCCTGGTCTCTCTCCCAGGCCCTACTCTTGACACTTTAACCCATTGCTTCTGAAACTTTGAGTCCCCAGCTGTTGCTGGAGTACACCTCCCATCATCCCTGACCACTGGTCCTGCTAGCTAGAGATGATGAGGGTGGTAGTCCAGCAACAGCTGGGGACCCAAGTTTCAGAAGCGCTGCTCTAACTACTACACTGCCACTGACTGTCTTAAAGGGGAGATATGTGCCACTTTTTCAGCTTTCACTGACATGGAAATTCTCACTTCTAGGCACAAGAGGGCACTGTTGGCTACCTTTTCCCCTTCCTCCTCCTCTTCCTCCAGCCACTAGTTCTAGTTCATAACAAGGAGATGTACCAGTGATGCAGCTCAGAGCATCAGAACTGAGGTGCAACCGGAGACTTTAAAAAGAGGCTGCCGGCATGTTTCGCCAGCCGACTCTGGGAAGGATCAAGCCAGCCCTGCTTAAGAGATGTTGCTTTGGAGCCTACAGGCTTTGTAGGATACAGGAATGCCCCCCCCCCTTTTCTTCTCCTTTTGCATCAATACTGGCTTGAGAAATAAGGATCAGGCCCATTTCCACCCCAAGCAGCTGCTCTGCATAAGAATGGCGTGCTGGATTAGGCCAATGGCCCTTCTAGTCCAGCATCTTGTCCTCACAGGGGCCACTGAGATGCCTGTAGAATACCTGCAACATGAAATTGCCTAATCCTCTTTTGAAGCCTTCCAAGTTGGTGGCCATCACTGCCTCCTGAGGAAGCGAGTTCCATAGTTTAACTCTGCATGGAGAAGAAGTAGACTCATAGAATTTTACAACTGGAAGGGAACCCTGAGAGTCACCTAGTCCAACCCCTTGCAATGCAGGAATCTCAGCTGAAGCATCCAAGACGGATGGGCCATCCAACCTCTGCTTAAAAACCTCCAATGAAGTACAGTGGTACCTCGGGTTAAGTACTTAATTCGTTCTGGAGGTCCCTTCTTAACCTGAAACTGTTCTTAACCTGAAGCACCACTTTAGCTAATGGGGCCTCCTTCTGCCACCGCACCGCCGGAGCACGATTTCTGTTCTTATCCTGAAGCAAAGTTCTTAACCTGAAGCACTATTTCTGGGTTAGCGGAGTCTGTAACCTGAAGCGTATGTGCGGGATTTGAACCCTGGTCTCTCTCCCAGGCCCTACTCTTGACACTTTAACCCAGTGCTTCTGAAACTTTGGAGTCCCCAGCTGTTGCTGGACTACAGCTCCCATCATCCCTGACCACTGGTCCAGCTAGCTAGAGATGATGAGGGTGGTAGTCCAGCAACAGCTGGTAACCCAAGTCTCAGAAGCGCTGCTCTAAGCACTGCCACTGACTGTCTTAAAGGGGAGATATGTGCCCCTTTTTCATCTTTCACTGACATGGAAATTCCCACTTCTATGCACAAGAGGGCACTGCTGACTACCGTTTCCCCTTCCTCCTCCTCTTCCTCCACTGCTGGTTCTAGTTCATAACAAGGAGATGTACCAGTGATGCAGCTCAGAGCATCAGAACTGAGGTGCAACCGGAGACTTTAAAAAAAGGCTGCCAGCCTGTTTTGCCAGCTGACTCTGGGAAGGAGCGAGCAGATGCTTCTCCCCTTCCAGTTCACCCAGTGGTTGGGCTTGGCTTAGTCTTGCTCACTTTGTCTTGGAAGTGGGTCATACCAGCCCTGAGAGCTGCTATTACTGCTTAAGAGATGTTGCTTTGGATCCTACAGGCTTTGTAGGATACAGGAACGCCCCACCCCCCTTTTCTTCTCCTTTTGCATCAATACTGGCTTGAAAAATAAGGATCAGGGCCATTTCCGCCCCAAGCAGCTGCTCTGCATAAGAACGGCAAGCTGGATCAGGCCCATGGCCCTTCTAGTCCAGCATTTTGTCCTCACAGGGGCCACTGAGATGCCTGTAGAATACCTGCAACATGAAATTGCCTAATCCTCTTTTGAAGCCTTCCAAGTTGGTGGCCATCACTGCCTCCTGAGGAAGCGAGTTCCGTAGTTTAACTCTGCATGGAGAAGAAGTAGACTCATAGAATTTTACAGCTGGAAGAGTCATCTAGTCCAACCCCTTGCAATGCAGGAATCTCAGCTGAAGTATCCATGACGGATGGGCCGTTCAGCCTCTGCTTAAAAGCCTCCAATGAAGGAGAGTCCATCACCTCCCAAGGGAGACCATTCCACTGCCTAACACAATTGTCAGAAAGTTCTTCCTGATGTTTAGTTGGAATCTCCTTTCTTGTAACTTGAATCATCTGCCTTGAAATTTTCCGGCATTGGAAGATGAATCCAAACCGAGCTGCTTTTACTCAGCTTCTTTTCAAATCCTGTGAAAGGTTAATTGTGACTCAGTCGCACCCTTGAGTTTGGCAGGAACTGAGTCCAGCTCGTTGAATTCTGGGTCCAGCCCTATCTGCCATGCCACTCAAAGGTTCAGGAACGTTTGTTCCAATTCCGAGACTTTTCCAAAGGCAAACGCGAAAGGGAAAATGATACCAAACACGGCCCACTAACAGAAATAGGGTGTTTCCTCCACCCAAATACACCCGCTATCTTCAAGTTGCAACCTAAAATCCCAAGACTTGGAGAGGCAGCACGTTCCCTGCAGGTGGAAAAGGTTATGCAGATTCATGATCCTAGCCATGCGAACGGTTTTGATTTATGGAGCCCAATTTACTGGCTTTTAATCATTAAGTGCATTGTTAGGGGCAGTGTGCATTGTTACTTTGTCATTTTATAGGGCAATTTTATTAAGACTGCGGACACAGGCTCTGCAGGAACTTGGCAGTGGAGCAAGAACCGTTTGTTCAAGTCCACCACCAATGCTGGGACAGATGCTGCATCCAAAATACAGAATAGCACAGCATTGGAACTGTCAGAAGGGGGAACGAAAAGAATAAGATTAAGGGGGAATAGGGATTGTAGCCACCCCCACCCCCCATTTTTGAACCCTTCCCACACGTACGCTTTATGCATGCCCTCTGTGTGGTGTAGTGGTTAAGAGCGGTGGACTCATAATCTGGGGAACCGGGTTCGCTTCCCCACTCCTCCACATGCAGCTGCTGGGTGACCTTGGGCTAGTCACAACTTCTTCGAAGTCTCTCAGCCCCACTCACCTCACAGAGAGTTTGCTGTGGGGAGGAAGGGAAAGAAGATCATGAGCCACTTTGAGACTCCTTAAGGGGAATGAAAGGCGGGATATCAAATCCAAATCCAAACTCTGCTGGTCTGCCCATAGTTGGGCCCAAGTGTGGCTGGGAGGGGAGAGATGCACTTGAATTGCAGGGGGTTTGACTAGATGCCACTTTGGGTCCCTTCCAACTTGGTGATTTGAAGACTCTCACCCTGAAGCACAGGGACATTGTAGCTGTCAGGACTCAAGCCTGTAGTACAACCTTTCCCAACTGGGTGCCCTCCAGGTATTACTGGACTCACAGCTCCCATCAGCCCCAGCCAGCATGGCCAATAGTCAGGGACAATGGGAGCTGTAGTCCAAAAAGGCCATCAGGTTGGAGAAGGCTGCTGTACCTGGTCTTGAACTCATGGGGATGGGCTACAGCACAGTGGTAGAACATCTGTTTTGCATGCAGAAGGTCCCAGGTTCAGTCCCCAGTAGCAGCTCCAGTTAGGGCTGGAAAAGACTCCCTACCTGAAACCCTGGAGAGCTGTTGTCAGTCCGTGTGGACAATACTGAGCTAAATGGATCAATAGTTTGATCCATTTACTATGTTCCTACAAGGATTTCGCCTGTGTTCCACCATATATTTAAACCCTTGTGATACCACTTTAAACAGTCATGTCTTCCCCCAGAGAATTCTGGGAACCTTAGTTTAAGGGTGCTCAAAGTTGTTAGGAGAACTCTTTCTTCTCACCCCAGAGCTACAATTCCCACTGTGGTTTAACTGTCAATCCCTTCTCCCAGGGAACTCTGGGAACGGTAACTCTTGAGAGGGGAACAGGGGCCTCCTAACAACTCCCAGCACCCTTAACAAACTCAGTCTCCCAGCATTCTTTTGGGAAAGCCCTGACGTCAAACACACACTTGTGAATGTGGCCTTACTGGTGATTCCAGCCTACTCGTTTCTCCAACCAAGGTGCCTTTGCAGAGCTAGGATTGGCACGTATCATTCTGCAGTCAAAGCTGCATCTAGAAGGCTCCGGGATTCTCAGTGGCCCCGGGGTCAGTGGGAGAGGGGTGTAAGTCTTCCTGCTCCACTCCTCCACCCCAGTTTCTCCCCCTCGACCGATTTCCGCCGCTGCCTCGGTTCATTCCCAGCCCCTCTGTAATCCGCCCTTTGGCCGGGCCTTGATGGAGGTCGCTCCCCACAGAGGTGAAGTCACGGCGGACAATGAGGCTCTCAGTCGCCACGACAACCATCAAATTGCCGTAGCTGCTTCTTCACCCTGTCAGATTTCACACCCTGCACTCCTTGCCATGCGGCCGATTGCTCCAGGGGGAGGGGACAGGTGCGAGGGGGAGTCACTATTATTTTTTTAAGCCACCCTGTGTGGCCGGTTTAATTAGCTCCCAACACAGGGACTCCGCAGTGGGGCAGGCTGTTTTGCTGACCCGCTGGTAGATGTCGGATGAGAACAGGAGCAGGAAGCCATTCGCACCAGAATGAGACATTGGAGAGAGAAGGGGGGGCAGTTCCTCCACACTAACGAGTGCAATGACATCACCGCCTTCAGTCATATCATTATTATCACATAATCTTATCATTGATTTAGTTTATAGCCCCCACTGCCTCCCCAGTGGTGGGAGCTGACAAGTATAAGCGAGTGGTGCATATTAGGGCGGGGAGACAAAAGAATATTAATTTTCCACCCAAGCTCATGAGATCGGAGCTGGAGGTGTTGGGCCAGAGTCATAGTAGATAGGGCAATGGTGACGTCGTCTCAAAGGGACAATGGAGTGCACTTCTGGGGGTGAAGCCAAACCACTGCATGAGCAGCACCCAAGAGACCTCCCTGGGGTGCAAGCCAGGGCAATGTGTATGGGGGTCCTGGGCTGCCCAGATGATAAGGCCACCCCCCCCCCTCGACCTCACCAATGTGGTCCAAAGGAAAGCAGAGCAATGCGTTTGGCGCCAGCTTGGCTGCAGGAGTTGCCAGAAGGAGGCGTACGGTCTTACCGACTCCACTCCAGATTTGTGTAGGGTTTGCTCTTCAGCCTTTTCTTCTTTTGAAGATACCCTGCAAGGCAGTGGAGACTTAGGACCAGAGTTTTCCTTCTCCTAGATAGGCTATCCTTGCCAGGTGGACGAGCCCCATCTGCCCCTCACTTCCCTCTACAGCACATGGAGGAACTGCCTTCTTGACCTTTAGGCCCACTATTGATCTCATCCGCTCCCATCAGCCGGAACCCCGTCTTCGCATGCAGGGAAAGTCCCTAACTACCAAGGGCTTGAGACCCATCGGTTACCCTGACCTGGTTTAGCTGGCCAGTCAAAGCCGTTCCCAGGGTGTGGCGATTGTAGCATGCTGACAGCTTCTAGGAGCCACAGATGAGAGCTGAATGTGGAATGGGATCCAAAGTTGGACGAACTGCCCCAAAACTGTCCCCCGCCAGAGATACTCCTCATCCCCTAACACCCCATACATATCCATGGTGCGGCTGCGTTTGGAATACAGTGGTACCTCAGGTTACATATGCTTCAGGTTACATACGCTTCAGGTTACAGACTCCACTAACCTGGAAATAGTACCTCGGGTTAAGAACTTTGCTTCAGGATGAGAACAGAAATCGTGCAGCGGCGGCGAGAGGCCCCATTAGCTAAAGTGGTGCTTCAGGTTAAGAACAGTTTCAGGTTAAGAAGGGACCTCCGGAACAAATTAAGTACTTAACCAAAGGTACCACTGTACTTTGAATTCACTGCTTGCAAAATTGCTTGATTTATTATTTTAGGATTATTATTATTTTTGCAGCATTTCGAAAAGGATATTGTAGAGTTGGAAAAGGTTCAGAAAAAGACAGCCAAAACGCTCAATGGGATGGAGCAACTCCCTATGAAGAAAGGATGCAGCATTTGGGGCTTTTTTTTTTTCTTTTTTCTTTGGTTTAGAGAAAAGGCAAGAAAAAGGCAGCATGGAAGAAGTTTATAGAACTATGAATGTCATGCAGAAAGCAGATGGAGGGAAGGAATATCCCTTTCTCATTACACTAATATATCCAGTGAATCTGAATGTTGGATGATTAATGACAGATAGAATAAAGTCCTTCTTCATGAGGATTCTACAGAACTCCCTCCCACAGGAAGGCAGCGATGGCCACCAACTTGGGTGGCTTTAAAAGAAGATTAAGTACCGTATTTTTCGCCCTGTAGGACGCACTTTTTCCCCTCCCAAAATGAAGGGGAAATGTGTGTGCGTCCTATGGGGCAAATGCAGGCTTTCGCTGAAGCCTGGAGAGCGAGAGGGGTTGGTGCACACCGACCTCTCTCGCTCTCCAGGCTTCAGGAGAGCTGCACCGCCAGCCCCACAAGCTCGGGGGACAGCAGGGAGGCGCAGCGCGCCTTTCCCGCTGTCCCCCGACTTGGTTAGAAGGCTGGCGGAGGGCTTCCCCCTCCTCCAGCCCCGCAAGCTCCCAGCGCGATGCCAAAGCTGCACGCAGCTTCGGCATGGCTCTGGGTCCTGTTCTGGGGGCTGGCGTCGGGGGAAGGCCGAGCTTCCCCCGCCCCAGCCCCGCGCCGGGGGGGGGGGGATAAAAATTTTTCCCTTTATTCCCCCCCCCCCCCAAATCTAGGTGCGTCCTATGGACCGGTGTGTCCTATAGGGCGAAAAATACGGTACTTGGAAGAGAAGAGGGCTATCAGAGGCTCCTAACCACGATGGCTGTGCTCTGTCCTCCACAGCTGGAGGCAGCAATGCTTCCTAATAACCTGTGGTAGAAGCCGCAGGAGGGGAAAGTGTTTATGTGCTCGGATTCCTGCTTGCAGGTTTCCCTTCGGGGCATCTGGTTGACCACTGAGAACAGGATGCTGGACCAGGTGGGCCATTCTCCTGATCCAGTGCAGCTGTTCTTAGAAGCCCAAGGTAATAGACATAGAATTTTAAATTAAAAAACCAACAGCAGCTAAAAACAGTTTAAAATATAGTCAAAACATTCTTAATCAGTGATCTTGGGGTTGCTTGGAAGACTCTTTCAGCTATCAAATGTCCGTGTAAACAGGAGTGTTTTAAAAGTCAGTAATGAGTCAGGAAACTCAGTGAATCCAACCTGTCCTTCAGGAGAGAAGATCTGATAAGGGCTTGTATTATTTACTTCATTTATATCTCCCCTGAAGGAGCCCAGGGCAGCCCTACGAGGTGATACAGGAGCGGCTGTGCCTTGGAGAGCAGCCTTAGCCCTGTGGCTGGATTGTCTCTCTTTCCTTGGGTGGGGTGGAGGAAAGCACAAATTGAAAAGGCTGCCATGGACGCAGCCAAGCCACTAGGTCCCTCTGCAATTCCAAGCACCGCTTGCAGAGTTTGTGTGCCAGAGAAGCTGGCGAAAATAAAAGACTTTGGCAAGTCCCGAGTTCCTCGCATGCTTTTTTATTATTATTACAAAGTGCCACAAGTCTGAAACGCTGCCTGGGGTGCCTCTGAGCCACCCGCCTGGGAGCGTGTCCATGCAGCTGGGCCAGAGCTAGGCTCTTTCCCAAGGCACCTGCTCCCACCACCCCTGTGACTGCCGAGAACAGATGCCTGGGGCAGGTGAGTCAGCCGTCCTTCTGCCAGGGCCATCTGGGGAGCTCAGCATCCTGCTGGGGAGATTGGACTTGGGCTCCATTTACCTGTCTGCCCATCCTCCTTTCAGGTGACTCCTGGTCAGTAGCTGCAGTCATGGAATCATAGAATTGTAGAAAGAAGGGACCCAAAGGACCATCTAGTCCAACTCCTGGCAATGCAGTCTAAGGTCATGTTTCCAACCCACCAAACTATGGTTTGGAGGATCAAGAAACAATCTATATGTTCGTGCCCTCCCCTGCCCTATTCCCTCTCAGTGCTTGAGGTCTGGGAGGAGGGTCTGACCTTACCTTTTGCGATGCCCACCCAGCTACTGTTTTTAAAATGAGAGTAACACGTAGTTTGACAAAAATTGGGATGGAGTCAGGGTGGGGCTTAAGGATTTCATTAACCCCTCCCCCAATGCACCCTTCACACACACACACACACACACACCCCTTTACATTGTGCTCATCTTTACATTTTTTGACTAAACCACAGTTTGCTGTTTAGTCCAAACTGGCAAACCATGGTTTGAGCAATCCTTTAAAAACCAGTTTGGTCCTGGTTTCCAATCCTGGTTTAGATGGATTCCTCAAACCTGCTCTTGAATAGAATGGGGCACACTTCCAAGTAGCTTGGGATCACTTCCTATCCTACAAATCTTTGATTCTCAGATTCTGTGAAACATTCAGGGGACTTAGTTTCCGCCTCCAGACATCAGCCCTCCTTGGGATCAGAGGAAGGCAGAAGGAGGCGAAGCATATTGAAATCTGGCCTTCGGACACCCCACGTTTCGGTTGCTATAGTGCCTCCGAAATGCCTGGCAGGATCTTCCAGCAGCCACAAGCCAAGGACGTCAATGCTCCTTTAAACGAGCCTGGCTCCTGTGCAATGGCAGATGTAACCCATCAGCTATCACGGCCAGGTTCTTTTTTATTACAGAAGCTATAATGTTCTGGGCAAAGAGGGCTTCTCGCCACTAAGTACGAGAGCAGCTGCCTGGCTGCCCTCCTTCCAATTCAGTGCTGTTCCAGTTGTGCTGTGTTATTCACATTGGCAGCTTGGTGGCTTGCGGTGGCCAGAGGTGTGCCTGCTTGCCAGGGGGTGGGGACCATGGTGCCCATTTATGAAACACGAGGGAGAGCTTTACTTAAGACAGACTAGTAGCAGGACACATGAATGGTTCCTTGGGCTTAAGCATTTGCTGTAAGTAACTTCTACAGCTGATTTACAGCTCATGACCCCAAAGCCAGGTCCTCCCCTTCCCTTGAGGGAGCACCAATTGACCCACTTCCATTGGCCAGCTCAGAAGCAAGAGAAATAAGAGAGATAATAAATGGGGAGGGTGTGGTGGAATTAGTCCATGGATGCAGGACAAAAAAGAGCCCACTGGATTAAAAGTCCAGCACACGCACATTTTTCATTGTGCCCTTTCACCGCTGATAAAACAGGCAGCTAAGTTTAAAGAAAATGTGGTTAAACTACCCTTTGACTAATGCATTCCTATTGTTCAGGAAAGGGTTTTATTTTTATAAAAAATGCAAGCAGAAAAGGAAAGCCCTGCACCATCACCCTCCATTGACCTTGGAATAGAGTTGTTAACCTCCAGCCCTTTAGATGCTGCTGGAATACATCTCCCATCATTTCCGATTATAGGCCATGTTTGCCAGGACTGATGGGAGTTGGAGTCTGACAACATCTGGAGGATCACAGTGTAGCCACCTTCCCCAGTATAAAGTGATTTGAGTGTTTGCATTCGTAGTGTGCAGGGTGCTATGTGATTGGCCTTTATTCCACCCTGCCTTCTATAAATGAAACGCCAGAGCCATCCAGCGACTCAATGGCTGGCTGGGTTTTGAACAACAGCCTTCCCAGGCAGACCCAGTAACTCCTTAGTAAAGTTGCACAAAGTGTCCTGCAAGACCTTTGAACTGAATTCAGTGCATTGGCCTTTGGTTTGTTCAAAGCTCATCCTAAGAATCTTTCCCAGGGGGGGGGGGGGAGAGAGAGAGCAATGAGCTTGTAATTGTTTATCTATTTGAAGAAGCCTCAGTAACCATAAAGCAGCAAAAAAACAACAACAGCCCCTCAATTAAAATGCAACATCAAGTTTCAACTTTGGCTGAAATAAGAGGATAAAGAGAGGCCCTGCTAAAAATACATATTTCTTATCAGGAAGTCACTCGAAGCCATTTTAGTGGCTTTCAAGCACTTTTCCAAAATATGTAAGCGTGCTTTGACAGGCCTCTTCTGGCAGCATTTTTGGTTAGGCAGGGGGGTCACAAACAAGAAGGCTTTGCTGCATTCCCCAGTCCTCACATGCGTCCTTATCTTGTTTGCTCAATGTGGAGAGAAGGAATGTTAAGCAGAGCATGTTGTGCTGATCTTAACAGGGGCTGGACTCTTGAGCAAGTTTCTTATTCGTTTGTCTATTTTCTACTATTTTGAATTAGGAACATACACTGAGTCAGTCTAGCTCAGTGTTGCCTACACTGGCTGGCAGCAGCTCTCTCCAGGGTTTCAGGCAGGGAGCCTGCCCCCTGCCCCACCTGGAGACGCTGCTGTGGATTGAGGCTGGGACCTTCTGCATTCAAAGCAGGTGCTCTGCTGCTGAACTAGGGCTGTTCCTCCCACATTCTGAGATATACTGCCTTGGACCACTGAGGCTCCCTCTGTCTCCAGATGTTCACTGCCTTAAGGGGAAGCTGGGCCTGGGCTTGAGACGTTTGCTCCTTCTACCAGACACATCTGGGAGCCTGCTGCACTCCTCTCCCATCCCTCCGGGGTCAGGAAGGATCACAGCTCTGCTAAACAAACACTTCATCAAACTGTCCTCCGGCCAGGGGTACAGAACACATTGTTCACGGTTTATACCGTTGTAAACTTTTACAGGGTAGGCGCGGAGAACATTTCCAGTAAAATACCAAGCCACTCTCTTCTATTCTTGGCCGGCCCTTAAGAAGGGCTCTTGAGTGCTTTGTAGCCGCTGATTTACTGGCGATTTCGGTTTTTTGTTCTCTTCCTCGCACACTATTTAGCAACTTGCTCGACGTAGATCAGTCTGGTCCACAGCGGTGACTGGATCCCAAGTTTTCCAGCATAAGAGGAAAGGCAGGAATTGTAGCAAGCTGGGACTATTGCAGCACTGGCAGATGACTGAGAGGAGATGTTGCAGAGGTGAAACGACTACCTTTGCAGAAACCGGGGTAATCTCCATAAAGGATTAGGGTAGCCCTTCTGAGCTTTATTTATCTCTCTTTTTGTGGATTCCTTGAGAATTGCTGGCGAGCGCTGGTGAATGCTTAATAAACTTCCTTTTCCAGAACCCTCAGTGTGGTGTAGTGGTTAGAGTGTTGAACTAGGACCTGGGAGAGATCAGGGTTCAAATCCCCACTTGGGCCATGAAGCACACTGGGTGTGATGTTGGGCGCTGGTCACACTGCCTCTCAGCCTCTCCTATCTCAACGGGGTGGTTGTGGGAATTAATTTCTGGTCTATGACTGTAATAAATCCATTCGTTCATTCATTCGTTGCAGTGATTAAATGAGGGGGAAGGGGAGCCATGTACATCACTGTTTGGCCAAAAAAATTGTCAGTCCATCTGCTGGTGATGATAATGGGATGTGGAAGGTGGGGAGATATAGGAGCCTCCTTTTTCTGTGAGTCTTGTGTTTCCTGTTGCTGTCCTCTCAGTGTTGGCTCCAGTAGGGACTACCTCCTTGCCTTGTGGACTTTGGCTCTCCGCCCAGTCCACACCACTGTCCAGAAGAAGAGGTGAAAGCAGGTGGAGGCTTCTGCAACTCCATGCTCAGCGCTTGGACATGTCATCATAAGAAGAGTTCTGTTGGAACAGGCCAACGGCCCATCTTGTCCAGCATCCTGTTCTCACAGTGGCCAACCAGATTCCCTGTGGGAAACCCACAAGCAGAACCCAAGTGCAAGAGCTCTCCCCTCCTGTAGCTTCTGGCAGCTGCTGATTCAGAAGCCCTGCTGCCTCCAGCTGTGGAAGCAGAGCATAGCCAACATAGCTAGTAGCCATGAAGGCAGCAACAGCAAATATGGGCCACAGACACAAGGGGTCTGCGGTTGGCACCCTGCCAAGGTGTGGCCCCCAGCAGTTGCCTAACAACACCAAATGCTTGGCACTGGCCCTGCCTCCCATCACCGTGAGCTCTGGCCTTAAAGCAGCTCTCCCTTTAGCAACGGGCTCATCCTCCGTCCGTGTCTGTTTCAAATGCAGAAGCCATGACGGCATGCACAAGTTATGCGTCTCCAAATGGGAAGCCGACACCCCTTGCCTTTGCTATCTCCATCTCTTTTTTTATACTGTCTGGCTCAAAGCTGCTCTGGTCCGGCACGGTCCGTTTCTCTTTTGAAGTGCAGGTCATGCCTCAGTCATGGGTTGGCTATCTTTTTATATTCACAATCGAGATATCTTTGCACAAAATCCTGGCGCAGAAATCCTTTCTCAAGCACCCCGGATGAAAAAACTCCTGTGTTTGGGTCGGTCGGTGTCTTTATTTTTAGCCCGTTTGCTGTCTGTGTGGTGTTCCTATTGTGAAGCATCAGGTTTTTAAAATAGCAGCAAAAGCACCAGCATAGTAAACTTGCTCCCCAATCTCTTCTTTTCTTCCTTTTTTTCTTGGTTACAGGTGGCTGGAGGTTCAGGTGGACAATCTGACCTGCACTCAGCGCTGGGTACAGTACCTTAGGTTGCTCCAGGAATCAATATGGCCTGGCGGGGTCTTGCCTGCAGCCCCCAAACCACTCAGAACAGAGGAACAGAAGGCTGCAGCAGAAAGGCAGGCCTTACAGATTCTCATGGGGATTCTGCCTGGTGAGTGAGCTGATTTCCCCCCAACCCTCCTTGCGGGTGAAACAAGAGTCTTAAGAGTCTGGGTCAAGATGATCAAGGGTCTGGAAACCAAGCCTTATAGGAACAGTTGAGGGGAGCTGGGTATGTTTGGCCTGGAGAAGAGGAGACTGAGAGGTGATGTGATAGCCATCTTCAGATATCTGAAGGGCTTCCACATGGAAGTTGGAGCAAGCTTGTTTCCTGCTGCTCCCATGAACCAATGGATTCGAGTTACAAGAAAGGAGTTGATAAGAGCCATTCAATAATGGAACAGACTCCATAGGAAGTTGCTGGACTCTCCTTCATTGGAGGATTTTCAACAGAGCTTGGGTGGCCACCTGTTGGGGATTCTTAAGCTGTGATTCCAGCCTTGCAGTGGGCTGGACCACATGAACCTTGCGGTCCCTTCCAGTTCTGTGATTCTATAATGAACTGGTGCTGCAAGCATGGTGGTGTAGAACTCCCAAGCCCATCTTAAGCTAGGTTTTCCTTTGCTTTATGTATTGAGCACGATGGAATAGGTCTGTTGGATCAGAGGTACTGGGTGGATACCAGTTTTCACCTGGCCATCATAGGTGGGTCCAGTTTTTACCTAGTTGCATCAGAGGGAGAGTTGAGACAGCAAGGCTGTCTTCACCAACCTGGCTAAGTCTCATGCCCTAGGGGTTCTGTCTTTGTCAGAATTGCCTCTTTCAGCAGCCATTCCATCTGGCTGCATTCGAGGGAGGGGCAAGACAACGAAAAGGTAAAAAAGGTAAAGGAACCCTGGATGGTTCAGTCAAAGGTGACTATGGGGTGCAGCACTCGTCTCGCTTTTCAGGCTAAGGGAGCTGGCGTTTGTCCACAGACAGCTTTCCAAGGCCAGCATGACTAAACCACTTCTGGTGCAATGGGACATGTGACGAGTGCCATTGCACACGGAAACACTGTTTACCTTCCCGCCACTGTGGTACCTATTATCTACTCGCACTGGCGTGCTTTTGAATTGCTAGTTTGGCAGGAGCTGGGACAGAGCAACGAGAGCTCACCCCGTCACGCAGATTCGAACCACCAACCTTCCGATCAGCAAGCCCAAGAGACTCAGTGGTTTAGACCACAGCGCCACCCGCTCCCTAGTGCAAGACAACAAAGCCCCTCATGTCAGACAAGACCAATTGCCATTTGGCTTCTGACTTCTCAGAACTTCCTCTTCCAACGACCATTTCACATGGTCATCGCTTAACTTCACTATGCAACAGCGTGAAAGAGTTGAATTTATCTGAATTTGCTTTCCCCCAACCCTGTTCGTTTCTTCCACCTCAATATCATATATTTTTGATGGCAAGTCACCTTTAGTAGAACCATGACCTTTACAACCCTGATCTGATCTTTGATCTAGGGACATTAGACAGTGCTTCATCCAACCCCAACTGGGTCCCTCCAGGTATTTTGAACTAAACTTGCATCATCCCTGACCATTGGCCATATTGTCTGGGGCTGATGGGAAATGTAATCCAAAGCAGAAAGCCAATGGTGGTGTAACAGGACCTGGAAGCCAGTGTAGGATCTGGAAAAGACCAGGGTTCAAATCTCCCCACTCAACCATGTAGCTCAGGGGGTGACCTTCCACCTGTCACTGCCTCCCAACCTAACGTCACAGGGTTGTTGATGTGGGGATTAAATGAGGAGGAAGAGAACTGTGTATGCCACCTTGGGCTCCTTGGAGGAAAAGCTGGGATATAAATGCAATAAATCAGCAGTAGAACATCTGGAAGGTATCTGGATGGAGAAAGCTGGTATAGTCACTCAAGAGGCATTTGTCTCCTGGTGATGTTTATTCAGTTCTAAACATATTTTTGGTATCCAAAGAATTAATTCTCGCTGCATACTCCTCCATGTATTGCACCTTGTATTGTACTGCAAGATCCACATTGTACTTGGGAATTCATGCCAACCTCTGATGTCAACAGAATTAATCCTGGAAATCCTTGGGACCAGTAAATGTCGAGAGAGTTGGAGCCTAGTCCTGGAGTCCATGCAACATCCTATCATAAACAGGTAACCTTGGCAACATGGCATCATTGCAGATGAATAAAGACATGTGTACAGTGGGTAGCTTAAGAAAAACCAAAAACCTTGCATCAAATTGCCCAGGGATCATATGGAATGCTTTGCTTTAGCAATACTCTGAGATGCGCCAAGCTGACCCCTGGTGCGTCTTAGGTGCTGGTGGGGGGACAATCAGATTAATCTAACAAAAGAACAAAAGAAGAGCCTGTTGGATCAAGCCAGTGGCCCATCTAATCCTGCATCCTCTTATCACAGGGGCCAGTCTGTTGGCCCTGTGAGAAACCCTCAAACAGGACATAAGTGCAACAGAATATTTGAGAGAGAAAAGGAACATGTGTGAGTGCCTTTTTGCTATGTATTGTGGGCACTAAACTTAGCTATCCTCCACGCTCTGGATCATCCATAGCTGCCATGGGTATACTTTGTGGTGTAGTGGTTAAGAGCGGTAGGCTCGTAATCTGGTGAACTGGGTTCGAGTCTCCGCTCCCCCACATGCAGCTGCTGGGTGACCTTGGGCTAGTCACACTTCTCTGAAGTCTCTCAGCCCCACTCACCTCACAGAGTGTTTGTTGTGGGGGAGGAAGGGAAAGGAGAATGTTAGCTGCTTTGAGACTCCTTCGGGTAGTGATAAAGCGGGACATCAAATCCAAACTCTTCTTCTTCTGTATTGTTGCAATAGCTGAGCATCTCATGTTTTCCCCAAAACAAAAACAAAAGCTGCAATTTATAGTGTTCTGCCAAGTTGATTTGCAGATCAGACCAAGGGAGCTGGCAATATCATCTCTCTCCTAGGAAGGAGCTAGTTCTGTTTGAGGTGGGAACTGGTTTCTTCTTTATAAGTCCTGGGGGAGATGGGAAGGGGGTTCCTTTCTCCACAAGACCTCACCTTATGGACAGCACTTCTCCATGGCTCCTCTGTATGCACTGCTGTGCTTGGCAGCTCATTGACAGGACGTACAGATAGGAAGAAGGGGGAAATAGCCCTTCTAGGTCTTACTTTAGGGCAAAGAAGGACTTGACCATTGGCCCATTGGCCCACCTAGCTCAGTACTGTCTACACTGATTGACAGCAGCCCTCCAGGGTTCCAAGCAAGTGTTTTTCTTAGCAGTCCTACCAGGAGATGCCAAAGATTGAACCGAGGACATTTTGCAGGCGACATGTGTGCTCTCGAGCTCAGTGGTGGCCATTCCCCAAACCAGCCGATTCAACAGTATCCCTCACTAGGGCACAAGTCATCCAGTATGTCTCCCTCTTCATTGTAGTCTGTATTGAGCTCAGGCTGTCGCCTTTTCACCAGCACAGGCCTTCATGCGTGGAATATCCCTTAGGCTTTCCAAGCCCCCTTAAAGTCCTGTGTTTTTCTTTCAGGCACATGGTTTACTGCCTCGCAGACATCCTCCTGGAATTTTTGATCCCCGATTCTCAAGTGGATGAATCCAAAGCAACATCCGCCATAGGCACTCCTGCCTGTGGAGTGACTGAGAGAGCGGGCCCTTCAACTCACTAACTCAGAATGGCTTTGCTAGCAGTGGAGGAGAAGAGTGTGTGTGTGTGTGTGTAGAGGTGAATCCCTAGGCATCAGTTCTTGGCATTTCATTTCTGTTGGACTGAGTCATGGGCCTCTGCTGATGAAGGTGCACAAGACTGGCTGCTGAAACTAAGATGAGTGGTCCAAAGGTGTTTACTTGTACTGTAAAAATAGTGTCCATTCCATAACTCAGGAGAGCTCAGGAGCAGCTCTTGATTAGAAGGTATCCTCTTCTTATAGAGGTGAATAAGCTTGAGAATAGGACAAGACCTCACTGGCATTCCTGGATAGATGTGATTTCACTTCTTGCATGTTGTTTTTTTAAGCTACGTTCAAGCTAGTAAGCTTCGACACTCCCAAGACTACATGCAGATATATGGGCATTCCATTTCATGATCTCTCCCCATTTTCCTTTACACAACATTATGCTCAAGAGTCGGAAATCAAATGTTTAGTAAATAAAATAAAATAAAACTATCCTTTATTTGGTGTCTATTGTCCTTGAGATTCATGTTGTCTCTTAAAGCACAAAACTACCCAAGGAAAAGTTATTTTTCTGTCCAGAATGGTTGGAATCAACTTGAATCAGTGGTTTCTGCCAGGCGGTTTGCAAAACTCAGGGAGAAGCTGGAACATGGGTAGGCAAACTAAGGCCCGGGGGCCGGATGTGGCCCAGTCGCCTTCTCAATCCGGCCCACAGACGGTCCGGGAATCAGCGCGTTTTTACATGAGTAGAATGTGTGCTTTTATTTAAAATGCATCTCTGAGTTATTTGTGGGGCATAGGAATTTGTTCATTTTCTCTTTTTTTCAAAATATAGTCCAGCCCCCCACAAGGTCTGAGGGACAGTGGACCGGCCCCCTGCTGAAAAAGTTTGCTGACCCCTGAGCTAGAACCTTAGCAAAATCCTTGACTCCGTCACTGGCTTGCTTGAAACAAGATGATGCCATTCCTTTCGTAGCTAATTGGGGTGGTTCTTCCTACTTTCCTATGAAGGTCTGCTGCAAGGCTGGGATCAAAGCTGTTGTAGTTTTATTTATACCCCGCCCATCTGTCTGGGTTTCCCCAGCCACTCTGGGGTGCTAGTGGGTCTGGATCCATCGTACACAGGTGTACCCAAGCGAGCCTGGGAACGAGTCCCAATACCTCCCTATACACAGATTCTTAAGTGTGATGCAGGCCATCTTGTTCCTGTCTGTACCGATCAAGTAAATTCAAGCACACTTGTGATGGAATGACAGTCTGAACTGAATGTAAGCAGTATCCTGGGGGAAATGGGAGTTGGTGTGTACCGAAGGATGTGCAAATGGATCACTAATAGACAATACAGTAGTTGGATTGTTAAAACAGCTGGTCAACACCAAGGAGGCCCTGTCAGAAGTCACCGCCTACTGGACAACCCCCACTGGCAGGACCACCAACAGAGACTCCTGCCAATCATAGAGCTCAAGATGTTTGATACTGGGGAAGGTGCTGTTTTAGGTACAAATTGCAGCTGCAGGGGCCCAATCAGGACCAGGCCAAGCAGTTAAAGCTCCCAACCCCTGATGGGGCCATGACTCCTGCACCTGCAATTTACATTTTAGAAACCATGTAGGTGATGACTAATGTGTTGCCTAGTGATTGACAGGAGTCAGGCTTGTGTTCTAGGCCAGCTAGAGCTTCTGACTAATCTTCAAGGCAGAACCACATAAAGCACATTGCAATAACCCAGCCTGCGGCCAGGGTTTGATCACTGGGGAAGGACTGGCTAGGTAGCGCAACACAAGAGGGGCTGCATTTTATTTCAGAAAGTTTGAGCCAAGAATTAAAACAATATTAATTTTATTTTAAATTGAGGGGGAACCCGATACGGCAAAGTGCTTGGGTCATATATTATTCCAGATTAGACATGCCACAGAAAGATCCCAGATGCTGTCGGAAATCCATTACCTGCAACTAAAGTGAACATTTGCGCAACACATGATGTGGTATTAGCTGTGAAGGCCAAGTTCCCTTCACTAATATCCACCCCAGGCTAGACTGGGCCGTTTCCAGTGTCAACAGCTCTAAGATTAAGCACTTATCCATGCACAGAATGCTGTGTAATTAGTACCAGAGCAAACTGGGAATTTTGCACCAAAGAGGGGAATTGGCACCACTGCTGTGTCTCTGAGATATATATATATTATAGATCATGTGTAGGCCTAGTAAGATTTCCCAACATCTCCATGCCGGGAGGCTTAGCTTTGCTAAGATAAATGAACACTGCAATCAATGATACAGTAAAATAGCACCTACGTTTTAATTGTACCTCTGTGCTGCCCCTCTTGTTCTTGAGGTTGCTAGTTTGCAGTCCAAAGACTGTGGGTTGGTTCACAGTGTACAGCTTGTGTGCAACAGATGAACAAGAATGCATTCTCCTGTCCACTGGGAATGACAGCAACCAGACCAACCTGACCATCATGCAATAATAGTTACCTATGCCCTATACATGGGAAGTCTATATTTTATTATATTTTTATCTTACCCTTCCTCCAAGGAGGTTAGATGAGTACATACCCTCCAAGTGTCGCTATTTTCCAGGGACAGTCCTGGATTTGCAGAAGGTGTCCCGGTTTCTGATTGGATCCTGGAATGTCCCACTTTTACTTAGGACGTCCTTATTTCCATTGGACAAACGTTGGAGGGAATGGAGTTATGCGACCCCTGAGCCAAGGAGACACGTTTAGAAGACATCCGAAGGCAGCTCTGTATAGGGAAGTTTTTGTATGTTTAATGTTTTTATCTATGTTGGAAGCTGCCCAGAGTAGCTCAGGCAACCCAGTCAGATGGGTGGGGTATAAATGTTGTTATTGAATAGAACATCCTTATTTTCATCGGAGAAATGTTGAAGGGTATATGTGAGTGTACAGAACATCTGCCCCCTGCACACATCCCATCAACAATCTCTGAGATGGATTAGAGCATGCAACATGCAAGGACACCCAGTGAGTTTTGGGGCTAAGCAGATATCTCACTCCAAGCCCAGTTACATGCACAGCGCACAACGATGATATTGGCTCCAAGTGCCCCATTCTTTTTGCTGAGGGTGCAGTCCCACATCAGATGCATTTTCCATGTGTAAGCCTTAAGCAAAAATTGTGTCTATCACGTGGCCATTGGGTAGGCCTGGAGAAGGTCTCCTGTGGTTTTGGTATTCAGAAGTATTCCTGCCCCCAACCATGGAGGCAGAGTATAGCCATCACGGCTAGTAGCCATTGATAACCTTCTCCTCCATGAAATCGTCCAATCCTATCTTAAAGTCATGCAAGGTAGTGCCCATCACTGCCTCCTGTGGGAGTAGCTGGGACTACTTACTTTTATCTGTCCTGAATCTTCCAACATTCCGCTTAATTGGATGTCCACAAATTCTAGTGTTCTAAGAAGAGGCAGAAAAAGCTTTCTCCCTCCACTTTCTCCATGCCCAATATAATTTTATAAACTTCTAGCATGTTGCCACTTTCTGTCAGATTCCTTCTATCCCCATCTCATTTCACGGCAAAAGAGCCGTCAAGTATCACTTGGCCAAATCCATCTTCCTTCCTGTTCCCAAGGCTCTCTTGGGTCGAACGGAAAAGAGGGGCACTTGACACCTGTTTTTGAAGAGGGCGAAAGTGGTGAGGATCAAAGACCATAAACTTCTTTATTTAAAACCCCTTTTTAGCAAAGCGTGCATATTTTCTCTCAAGTGCCGTGGCTCTTATAGAACCTCCTTGGCCATCCTTCAGCTTTTAAAATCAACAGAACTTAGCAAAGGAGACTACCTTGACCAAAGATGGCAGAAGGAAGTGGATGGGTGTTTAGCAGAAAGGATAAAAGTCAAAGCTGTTTGCTCTCCAAGGCTACTTTTCAATGCAAACCACTTCAGATTTCATACAAGACAAGCTGCAGCTCTCAAAACCTCAGCACTCTATTTGGGGGCTTTTAACTCTCCACGCCCACACACAGTCCCAATTCTTTCCACCTCTAGATTGCACACATGCCCCCTTCTCCTAAAATAATAATAATAATGTGCACCTGTGAGAAAGTTGTTTTAATCCCCTTGTATTGCAGACTGTCTATTATAGCTGCCCACCCTGTCAGCATCGCCCTTGAGCCAGTGCCACCAACTGGACTCATACACTTCAGCCCCGACTGGGCTAGGCGAGCTGGGTAGCACTTCCAGAGACCACCTTCTGGACAGGAACAGGTCAAAGTGCTGTGGACTCACAGCTTAGAGTTGTGAGCACCGGATTCACTCCCACAAGAAGACAGTCGTCGCACAGCAGAGTATAGCAGAGTCTAGCAGAGTATATAAATGACTCGGAGAGCAGCTCTGTAGAATATCTTCTTTATTCTATCTATAACTACTATACAACTATATACAGAGCTTAACGGGTTCTCTAAGCATAAAGAATGCTACACTACACTGAGTGTCTGCAGCTGCTCTTAGCAGCAACCTTATCTCTACACACGATCTGTAACACTCAGTCTCTCTCTCTCTCTCTCTCTGACACACTGACTGACTGTCTGACTCTCTCACACACAGAGACTGACACACTGATGTGGTGCTGGGCAGAATAAGTAGATAGCAGGACACGCCTCCTCCTCTCTGGAGAGTCAGCAGAGACCATCAGGAGATCATCAGGAGATTCTTGGGTATGGGAGGGGTGAAATCTCCTCACACCCCACCCCAAAACGGACATTTTCTCAAGGGAAGTTCACAGCCAGAAACTTTCAAGTAGTTTCCAAGGTCTCTGTTCCTGCTTTTATTTGCTGAATGCTAAATGTCCACATGGGATCACTTCCCTAACCTTAGGTGTGTGGAACCTGACCATGTAGAATCAGTGGTGGACCTACATTTGGGGGGGGCGGCCCTGAAGCTTGCACCTTAGCAACCAGCAACTGAGGTCTGAGTAACCACTGTTAACTTCTTCACTGGGGTTGTTCCATGACAGATCACCATACCTTTACAACACATGTGCTACTAAAACTAGGGAATTGTTGAAATACAACAAGAAATTAATCAATTTAAGACATGTGACTCAAATTGGGTGTACTAGACCAAACATTTTTAAGCAATGTGGACTAAAGTCCTCTGGTATTAGAGGCCCTGAGGCTTAAGCTTCATTAGTTTCATAGCCAATGGCCCATCTAGTCCAACATCCTGTTCTTGCAGTTGCCAACCAGACACCTGTCAGAAACCAACAAGCAAGACCCGAGTGCAAGAGCACTCTCCCCTAATGTGGTTCCCAGCAACTGAAAGCTTGTGAAATGTAACTCTTAAGACATAGGCTATTAAAAGCCAGGTGAAAATGAACACGACAAGGGGGGGGGGGGGGGAGAGAAATGGGCTAAATCCTACAATTAGTGCCTAGGGCCTGAATCCCAAAATTCTAGGATCCACATTTGATGAGAGTTTGCATTTGTAAGAGCTGTGGAAGGTGTTTCAATCCAACAGATAGTTCAGCTACTGCCGAAATGCAAAGTCTTGCTGTATTTGATCTTTTTGGTAGTCCAGTACCAAGGATTCCTAGCAATGCCCTTGATTTTCTTCGTATGACTGTCTCTAGAATCTGGAGGGCCATTTTCATTCCTCATTTGAGAACATCAAGAATGAAAGCAATGACCTTTCCCAGTTGTTCTCCTCCGCACTGCTTCCCACATGGACAACACACTGGGGGTGAGGGAAGGGAGCCCCATATTTTCCATTTGAAGCTTGTGATGGCACTAAGGAGATGTCTAAGGTTCTCAGTGAATCAAGGTCTCACTAGGAGGGCAAGTTCCCACTGAGCTCTTGATTGGATGAGGATTGGGACAGTACTAAATCAATGCAAATTCATCACAGTTAATCCAAAATGGAGCCAATATGGTTTCAGAAAGACCTTGTTGAAGCTATCTGAAGTCCAATATTCTTGATCGTTTATTCCAAAATGGGTTGAAGGTATTTAAACCTATTAATCGGATGGATGGAAGTTTTCTGTTACTGGCTACCCAGAGTAGCAGTTTGGTGTGTCTTTTATTTGCTCGCTGTAATCTAAAGACACACATTGGAGTATTCAAAACATATCAAAACATATCACATGTCCACTTTTGATCGGAGGAAATCATTGAGAGAAAGTTTTGCTACAATACTTTAAACACTTAGGAGTTAAGTCCTGTGGATTTGGTGAGGAGCTTACTCCCAAGTAGGCTTATTCCCAAGTAAGTATACACACATATGATCGGGCTAATAGCATTTTGATGATGGTTCTGTGGGAACGACCACATCTTTGCAACAGAGCATAGTCATGTCCAATATATATATGAATAATTTTTTAAAAATCAGTTCCTTTTCTCTTTTTTTTTTAAAAAAAAATTCATTAGCTTTATTTTTTGAAAATACATACAGTGTAACAAACAATTTCCATATAACCTCACTCCCAGGAAACTTTCCATGCATATACTACGTAAATAATATACAGTCAAACTTCAAGTTTGTAAATAGTTGAGAGTTGGTTGCATTAGGTGTCTTCTACTCACCATCTTAACAGATTGTCCTAGAGTGAGCCATGGATAGTTGACAGAATATGCGCAGCTTGCAGACTTAAAATATAGAATAAGAGAACAAGAAGAGCAAACGTTTAGAGGAGATTGGAAAACGTTTATTGACTATATGGGAAGTAACTGTGTACAGCTGAAAACGCTGGCAGCATTAATATAAATTCAACAGCATAAACAAGTTTTGCTGGATGTAATAATGGAATGCTGAATGGTATAGTTTTTGTAAAATATGCAGGGATTTATGATATGTAAAATGAACCGTGGGAAGAAAAGAAGGGAAGTCATTGATATCTGAAGGATGTAAAATGAGTATTTTAAAATGTAAAACAGAAAATGTAATAAAAATTATATACAAAAAGAGAGAGTTGGTTGCATAAGGTATCTTCTACTCTCCATCTTAACAGACTGTCCTAGAGTGAGCAACATTGTCCAACATATGTCATAACACAGTTTTGAAATCACCTTTGGGCTCCTCCATTACTTTCTCCATAATGGCTATATTCCATGTTTACTCTATCCCACCATGCCTCTGGAGCTAAGGAAACCGGGTTTCTCGCGACCATTGGTTCCCCAGCTCGTGAGGCCTTTCGTTCTCATTGTGTGGGCCAAAGCCACCCCTCCTTCCCGCTGCCCTCCGCTCCTCTCCCCACGTTCGCATTATGAGGGAGGATGTTTATAATGAAAAATAAGTAGAACACAAAAGCAGGCTAAGGGGCAGGCCCCTCCGGTGGGGGATATTAGAAGTGTTAGGCTCCGACCTCCATTTAGGTCTAGTGTCTGAAGAAAGGCAGCCATTGAAGCCACACGGAGGGCTGGTTTCATAGATACAGCAGGGCCTCCGTCAAACTTGTGACTGTATGAAGGGCCAGTCTCCCCAGCAACCATGTCTCTAATGAGTTTTGAGGCTCGCTGTCTAATCTGAAGTAAAAATGTCACCACAAGTCGGCCCCGGGCTGGCAGCTTCCAGCTATGGCCTATCTAGAAACCACATATCCAACTCACGCCTTCTGGTTGCTGGGGTGAAAAGGCCTCTTTATTCTCCACAGGGAGAGGTAGATGAGGGTTTGAGCTCAAACAAGGGGCTTGCTTTTTTTTTGTATGTATGTCTTCCCCCCTGCCCGAAGCTACGTTTCCCTCCTCTTGTTAAAGGACCCCTTTATTATGACTTTAATCTTGGAAGTTGGAGGGAGCAATAAGCCCAGAGAAATTGGAAAAAAGACCCCTCTCAGTGGGGAAAGGCCCCAGTCAATGGTGTGTGAAAAGAGAAGGCAGCAAAGGGGATTAGAAATGTCAGCTTCATGGGAAATACTTGATATTTAATAGCGTTAATTGATTAGCGCAAAGTCACTGACATCCACATCCTCCACGGGGCAAGCGGAGCCCCATCCAGCACGCTTGTTGCATGGAATTATTGGGCCTTGTTAGAGCACAGGTCTATTCAGAGCTACATGAAAAAATCTTGCATATGGCGGTGGTTGAAGTTCTCCAAAATGTACTCGTTGGCAAAAGTGGCATCACTAGAGATAGCAGGGTTGACATCTCTTCAGGGATGAGAGGGCAAGCAACCAACAGGGACCAGCATGCCTTAACACATTAAATATACTGTATATACAGGATCTCTTAAATTTGCTCAGAAGTTACTGGCATTGAGGTTGGTGGATGCCCTTAGTCCAGTGTTTCTTCCCAAGGTGTCTGGCTGTTTTTGGACTACAATTTCCATTATCCCTGACCACTGCTCCTGCTAGCTAGGGATGATGGGAGTTGTAGTCCAAAAACAGCTGGAAAACCCAAGTTTGGGGAACACTGCCCTAGCTGAAGGAAGAACCTGTATTTCGTATGATGTCCTGGGTGCAGCCTAGTGCCCATAAACCAAGGGCAGAGAACCTTTTCCTGCCCTAGGGCCACATTTCATTCTGGACAATCTTTCAAGGGCCACATGCCAGTGGTGGGTGGGTCCAGAGGCAAATGTAGGCATGGCAATTAATAGAAATGTGATATTCGTATGGTAGGCTTGCTTCTATGCATACATACTATGTTGTTGCTGTGTCGTTTAGTCATGTCCGACTCTTCGTGACCCCATGGACCAGAGCACGCCAGGCTCTCCTGTCTTCCACTGCCTCCCGCAATTTGGTCAAACTCATGCTGGTAGCTTCGAGAACACTATCCAACCATCTCGTTCTCTGTCATCCCCTTCTCCTTGTGCCCTCCTTGTGCATACATACAGATCCCTCTTTATCCTGCATATAGACAAGCAAGAGGCATTCTTAGTTCAAGGGCAAGTTCAAGCCAGGGAATAAAACCCCAGGATGCAAAGGAAGGCCAGGGAAAGGTGTGGCCTGGGGAGAGTTCTAGGGGCCAGCTAGAGAGGCCCAAAGGGCCACATTTGACCTCCAGGCCTGAGGTTCCCCACCCCTATCATAACCAATAGTCTGATGAGGTGGTAAAACTTTATGCAGTAAACCATCATAAACTAACTGACAGACAACATGGCTTCAGCTTCATATATTCCTCCATGTAGAAAATAAGATGTCCAGAGGAAGAGGCTAGCTTAGTCTTTTCCCTGCAACTTGGGCAAATCAAACCCGTAATGCTTTTTATTATTATTATTCTGCTGTACCTGCTCCGTTCTACAGGAATTTGAAATAAATTGTTTCCCCAGTTATAGCCCTCTAAAATGGCCATTTTCTAAAAGGGTTTCAGAATATAGCTTCCAAAGATGGTTCCATTTGATTAAAAATCCTGAGAGAACAATATGTGCTGAATGAAGTTGCTGGGAAATAGTTTTAGCTTATCTTTATCAAATGTCAACAGGTTAACTGTGTTGATCTGTTGCAGAAAACAGTTCAGTGGTACCTTAAAGATTTATTGGGGCAAAAGCTTTCATAACAAGAGCCCACATTGTCAGATGCATGAAGCAGATATGCATGAGTATAAAGTAGTAATAATAATAATAATAATTATAGCAAGCAAAAGGGCTGCCAAAATTTTCCACCATCGCTTCACAACTCTGACTAAATTTGATTCTTAGAACTACTTCATGAGACAGTTTTGCAATCAGCTGAACATTTTAGGAGGTTCACTGTAACATAATGGGCAAAAAATGGGGAAACTGGAAAAAAAATCACACAGAAGGGCAGAGGCTAAGAAATGGAAATATTAGGTGTAGACCTCACTCATGGAACAATAATGGGATATCCGTGCTTTTGAGGTGCAAAGTTCTCACTAAGTTATCCCGGGGGTGGAAAACTCTGTTCTAAAATAATCAAATAAAATAACATTATGTTAGACTACATAGAACTCTGGCTTGATCCAGCTGGGCTCTTCTTATGTACTTATGAGGGGGCATTTTAGCTTTTTTTTAGTGAGCATTCAGTTCATTATTACATTTTTATCCTGCCCTTCCTCAACAGAGCCCAAGGCAGCATACATGGTCTCCTGCCACCCATTTTATCCTCAGTACAAGAACCCTGTGAGGTAAGCTAGTCTGAAAGTTGGTGTCCAACACAGAGATTCATGGCTGAGTAGGGTTTCGAACCACATGCTAGAAATGGAATCCTACACTTGCAGGAAAAAAAGGTTAAGAATTGACTACAAAGAAACGTCATATTTCCACCGAATTGTCTGCTTTTGTTCACTGCTTAAGTAACTGCGGGCTGCGGAGATAATAATAATAATAATAAATTTTATTTATACCCCGCCCTCCCCAGCCGAAGCTCCTCTTGGTAGGCTTGGGCCCTCATGCTAAAGATGTTTGCAGGAAGGTAGAATGAAATAAATGTTTGAATGAGAACCATTTTCATTTAGCCTGCATCACTTCTGCACTCCGAGTCACTCTCAGTGTGAACCGCTAGAGGGATCTGTCTGCCTCCTCATCGAAAATGCAGTGGGCAGTGTGAAGGACACTTGGTGGTGCTGTTGCCTCAGTCATCGCAACAGCCACCCAATTTTGTCATATCCAGAAGTTATCAGGGCTAAAAACAGCAAATACGCCTCATGTTAGTGGGGCAAAAGACTGATAGTCATGCTTTACCTTAGCTTTGAATATATCTTCTAGAACCTTCCAAAGAAATCAGGCAAAGAATGGTGAAGGTACTTGTGAATTAAGAAGTACCTTAAGAATTAAGGTACTTTTGACACTTAATGCTGTTATTGATAGTTATTTTTGTGTTTTTTATATTTTAAACAGCCCTGTGTTCTTCGGATGAAGGATAGTATAAAAATTCTAATGATAATAAATATAAACAAATATATCACCATCATTAATAATAAATAAATGGCCATCAGTGCCAACCCTCATATCTCTGCCCTGAGCCCAAGAAGCTTACAATCAAAATCAAGAATTTTCATACTTCCCACCCCAAGGGCCCACTTGAGATGGCTAAAAATTAAGAGAGATCTACTAATCACAAAATAGTGCAAAGGAGGGGGCAGTAATAAAATGAAGGGTGATGGAAGTGGTAGAGTGACGCAGCCTCCCTTTTTAGGCAGAATTTGGAGATCCAGAAACTAAGAAGTCTTTTAAAAAGTTTTGATTCCACATATTTCATACCTGTCCCATAACATATTTTTTTAGCCATCTCTTGTCATTTCCTCTCCCCTTTCCCTTTCACCTGCATCCTCACAACAACAAAAGCAACACCAAACCAATGGGAGCACAAAAATCTATTTCTAACTTTTTCACCTATGTCTGTTTTAAAAACCTTAATGATTTTATTATTTTTAATGGTGCTGGTTCTGTGTATATTTGCTTTAATTGGAGTGTGGTTTTAGCTGCGTTCTAGCTCCAAATTTATTCGTAAAAGCTCTCGGAGAGCTATTTTGATAATACGGTCATTAATCTAAATAAACAAATAATACTTTTAAAGACTGTGAAGTAGACCTAATAATGCGGGATGCATTTTGGCATTGCTTTCTCAGATATATCAACCCTCCCTTCCATCTACCCTTTGGCAGGAGGACCTTCACTTGCCACATCTCCTGTTGAGGAAGACAACTGTGGCATGGGTTTTAACAATGTTAAAACCTCATCTTCATGCACCCATTTTCGTGTTCTATTTCTTGATGCTGGCTGTGGCCCTCCTCACACACCCTCTCATACACATAAGAACACACACAGCCCCCCCCCCCTCCCCAACTCTCACACAAACACAGTGCTGTAAGAAAAATATTAAGTTTAAGGTGAGCCCACATTCTGTTTCCATTGCCATTTTCACTAATGCTAAGGGCAGTTTGAGTATTATTGGTATGCCGCCGCTTTGATTACTGTGGCTGCAGGCTTTCAATGGCTTAAACTGGTCAATCAGTTGCCAGGACCAGTTTTAACTCCTGGGGCTGAAAGTTAAAGAACACCCCTATTGTTTATTGGAGGTTCATGTTTGTTGCAGCAAGGGGTGTGTGGATCAACAAGGTGACCTATCTCTTACTGTTACCTTTGCAAATTCTCCCTTTCCTTGCAATATTTTTTTTTAAAAAATGAATCTATGTTAAGGCTTTAGTGATATATGAATATATATGCAATTCACGAACCAAGAGGTAGATAAAAGGCAGAGAATTAGTCAACTGAAAATCCATTAATTGGTTGAAAGCCCTCTTGATTAGTCAGCATGGAGTCTCTTCAAATTATGCAGCATGCCGGAAGCTGCCATTGCGATCTGTACAGCCAGAGGGCACAAGTGGTCAGCAAAGGAATGAAGGTGAGGACTGAAGATGAAGTCAGTGCATTTGATGCGCTTTCCAGAAGGAAGGCTGAACAGAAAATGCAGAAGTTTAATTGAATTGTGTGATGGGAAGTTATAAAGGCAACCCTTCAGTCCACCTGCATTTTGTTGTGGAGGACTGCACCAGGTGTTTTTCTTTTTCTGAATGCCGCAACCCCAGAGTCGGCCACGACTGGACCTAATGGTCAGGGGTCCCTTTGCCTTTATATATATAGCCAAAAATGATGACTGGTGCACACATGGATGTGCATTGCATTATATTCATGGTGTTGCCAGTTACATGACAATATGCTGTTGAATATGGGCAGGTATCACAGATCAGACGCATAACACAGACTTTGCAGGCAAGAGGCTCAAGGTTAAATCCTGGCATCTCCAGTTCAAGGATCAGATAGCAGGTGCCTGAAAAGATCTCTGCCTGGAGAGCTGCTCTCTGTCAAATTAAACAATCTTGGGCTAGATGGAGAAACAGTTTGACCTGGCTTGAAGCAGCTTCCTGTGAGTGAATTGTCTTTGCTGAGAAGGTCTGAGTGAGACAAGGTGAGATAATAATAGGAAAACTCCTCAGATTGTATAATGGCAAGCAAAGCCACCCCACTGGATATGCAGAGAGCATCTCCATCAGGTTTCTCCTTCCCTTAACTGCCCCCTGGCAGCAACAATTCCAGAAGAGGGGGAGAACAGGGAAGCAGGGCCACACCATTAGTCTTTTGAAGGACCAGCTCCATCAAACGCCTCTTTCTCTCAACTGTCCCCTGGCAGAAGCCATTCCGTCAGTCTGCAGAAGAGACCCAGCAGGGTCCACTTCCAGATTGTCACCCTGAAGGCAGGTGTTGTCTTCTTTCTCCTGATCTTACATGAGCAGCTCTGGGAGCCCTTTTGGCAAAAGATGCTTTAAATAACTAAACAAATACGGATGTAGCACTGCAAATGCAGCCACCGAGTTATGACTCTGCGTGCACAAGGGACACTGTCAACTTCCTTCCTGTCGACTAAAGAGCTTATATTCCTACATGCTGAGAATGTTCGATTTACTCTCTCACCATAGCTGTCAACGTTTCCCTTTTTTAAAGGGAAATTCCCTTATTCCGAATAGGATTCCTCGCAAGAAAAGGGAAAAGTTGACAGATACCCCATTTCATTTCGTGCTTCGTATTCTTTGGGATTGACACATAGCAGCCATTATCCATCTCAGATGCAGCCTTGTAAGTGTGGAAGCTACACCTGCCGCCAGCTGTTGACAGTTTCCTCTGATTGCTGCTTGTTCCCTCTTTCTTGTCTAATCAAGCCTCGAGGGATGGGCTGCACATCACTGATGTCAGTGCTAGACCTCACACATTGCCTCTTTCTTAGTGCATTAGCATCAGTTGGGTTCACATCTTTGTAGATTGTGAGGACACATTTGAAGCGCCATCATAAAACACCCTTATTTAAAAGCATGCCCTTTTAACTCTCAAGGGTGAACCTTTGGGTGTGATCCGGTGAGGCTCCGCTTACGACTTCAGTGGCACTTTCTTTCCTGGTGGTGCAGCCAAGGCAAGAGATAGGATCATGTGTTATACATAAAGGTAAAGGGACCCCTGACCATTAGGTCCCGTTGTGACCGACTCTGGGGTTGCGGCACTCATCTCGCTTTACTGGCCAAGGTAGCCAGCGTACAGCTTCCAGGTGATGTGGCCAGCATGACTAAGCCGCTTCTGGTGAACCAGAGCAGTGCACAGAAACGCCGTTTACCTTCCCGCCAGAGTGGTACCTATTTGCACTTTGACGTGCTTTCGAGCTGCTAGGTTGGCAGGAGCAGGGGCTGAGCAATGGGAGCTCACCCCGTCACAGGGATTCGAACCACTGACCTTCTGATCAGCAAGTTCTAGGCTCTGTGGTTTAACCCACAGCGCCACCCACGTCCCTGACTCAGGTTATACATGCTGCTCTGTAAATATGGGTTACAGTGTTTGGGACTCTAGTTTAGAGAAAAGGCAAGTAAGAGGCAGCATGACAGACGTTTATAAAACTATGCATGGCCCTGGAGAAAGTGGACAGAGGAACATTTTTATCTCCCTCTCTCACAAGAACTCGTAGTCATCCAATGAATCTGAATGTGGGAAGATTCAGGACAGGTATAAGAAAGTCCTTCACACAGAGCAGAGCTAAACTATGGAACTCGCTTCCACCAGAGGCAGTGATGACCACCAACTCTCATGGCTATAAAAGAGGATTAGACAAATTCACAGAGGAGGGGGCTATTGATGGTTGCTTCTGAATACCAGTTGCTGCAGACCACAGGAGGGGGGAGGGCTCTTGTGCTTGAATCCTGCTTGCAAGTTTCTCACAGGCATCTGGTTGGCCACTGTGAGAACAGGATGCTGGACTGGCACTGCCTTACACTGAGTCAGACCCATGGTGTACGTAGCTCAGTATTGCCTACACTGGCTGGCAGTAGCTTTACAGGTTTCAGGCTGGGGGCATTCCCAGCCCTGTTTGGAGAAGCCATCAGGGACTGAAACTGGAACCTTCCACTTGCAGGGCAGAGGCTCTACTGCTGCGCTAGGGCCCTTCCTAATGGCCACATAAACTCAGTTTGATGGCAGCCATTTTCCTCGACTCTAATGCTATTTAACAGAGCTCGTGCTAAACCACATCACCCCTTAATTAGCCACTCCTTGTTGGTTTGACGGCTTCCTTGCCTTTATCCTGGATATTTGTCGGGCTGCCTGTCTCGCCAGCGGAGCTCAGCCGCTCCCTCGGAGGGTCTTGCAATCTCGGCTGTTATGTCTGGAAGGCTGCTCTGGGTTTTGGCTCCGGGGTCCCAGCCCTTTGGATCTGCATAGGCTTGTATGGGAATCTGAGTCCCCTTTTGACTCTTGTTTCCTTAAAGCTTAAATTACCCGCTGAGTTGTGGGCTCGAAAAATCCTCTGGCTGAACATCTTTCAGTGCCAAAGAAGATTAGCTGAGCGATTAGTTCCACACACCTCTCGGACCGGTTCCTGTTTCTTTTCTCTGCTTTCAAATGTAGTTTTGCATAATATACATAAAGGCTTGCAGTAGATGGCTGGAGGCGGGGTGGGGGTGGGGAGGAAAAAGAACATCCTGATAGGGCTTTGTTTTGCTTTGGATTATCTTACACGGGGTGAAACCAGAGAGGCCTTGCTATTAATTTTCATGCTTTAGGGCATCACTTAATCTCTGCAGTGGTTAGGAAGGAATCTTATCCCTTCCAAAAGAGCACTTTCAGGTGTCATTTTACTGAGGCCAGCCCACCTACTGGACAGGTGGGACTTGATCCAGAATGCTGAGCCCTGCAAGGGAAGATTTGCGAGACAGTTTGCAAACTCTGCCCCTGGGCAGCACCTTCAGTCTTCCCGTCTTGGACAGCAGAGCAGTTCACTAGTCTAACGAGGCAAGCCAGGCCCTCTGGAAATGATGGGGATATTGTAATGGGTGGAGAAGGGGTTTAGATAACACCCTGAAAGTGGATTCTGTCATTTACTCAGTGAAGGCTGGTCCATATGGGCAAATGGGACACTCTTTCACTCAGTTCAGTCTTCCCTCAATCAGCCCCCACCTAAGAACAAACGAAGAGCCTGCTGGATCAGATCAATGGCCCATCTAGCCCAGCATCCTGTTCTCACAGTGTCCAACCTGTGGGAAACTTGAAAGAAGGACTAGCGCACAAAAGCCCTCTCCTCTCCTCTGGTTTCCAGCAACTGGTATTCAGAAGCATTTTTTATTTTTAGGGTAGTGCACACTGTTTGGGTCTAGATTGAACACGCTGGCCCATGGCCCCACCTATCCCCCCCCCCCCCCCGCAGTCAAATTCTACATACTTAGTGCAACAAGCAGATTTTGGATACAGTGGTACCTCGGGTTAAGTACTTAATTCGTTCCGGAGGTCCGTTCTTAACCTGCAACTGTTCTTAACCTGAAGCACCACTTTAGCTAATGGGGCCTCCTGCTGCTGCCGCGCAGCCGGAGCACGATTTCTGTTCTCATCCTGAAGCAAAGTTCTTAACCTGAAGCACTGTTTCTGGGTTACCGGAGTCTGTAACCTGAAGTGTATGTAACCCGAGGTACCACTGTATTATGAAGAGGCAGAATTGCTTAACTGTACACCCACAAGTCAGACTGAGGAAAACACTGGTTGTAGTAGAGTGAAAGAGGGTGATACAAACGCTCTCAAAGATGGACACTAAATGAGAAAGTGCAGAAAAGAAGAGAAATGTAACTCACTTGTACGGATTACTGTCTAGGAATGGAAAAATTGGATATATATATATATATATATATATATATATATATATATATATAGTATGTCCTCTTGAAGCTTATCCAGCAATCAAAACAAATTTCCCCAAATCAGTAGCATGCACATGCTCTACCCATGAAGACACGCACCATTTAAATGTTCTCATACTTGTTGCAAGTGTTTACATATTTCATTGCACTCAGGCACATGCAGGAAGATACAGAAGTCCTGTCATTGCCCATGTTCTAAGCATACATGTGGTCTGAATCATCTCTCTTCGGGATATACATCCATTTCCTTTTTCGTACATATCCGTATCCTGACTTGAGTATCGCTTCTTGCCTTATCTGATAATTTTCAGAGAATTTCTAACATGAGTTCCGGAAGTGGGGTCTGGTTGGCCTGATGCTTTTTCCAGTTTCTTTTATTCATTCACACCCCTCTCCTCCTCCATATCACTTGATAAACTCCCCAACCCCCAAAGCATGTGATTGCATGTAAATTCTGTGTGAGAGCAGTGTTTTATTGAAGTTCTAATGAAATGAGCGTGCACTCCTGGCACAACATTTCCCCTTCAGGTATTTCAGAACTTAGAGATTCAGCAGAGAACTTGGCTGGTGGAGGTGGGATTTTGGAAGCATCTTTCTGGTGCACTGTATCCACTTATGGGCAACACAGTTTAAGATATATATTGACAAGATGGAACATGTGTAGGAGGGCTGCCAAAATGATAAAGGGACTGGAAACCAATCCTGATGAGGAACAGTTGAGGGAGCTGGGTATGTTTAGACTGAGACGTGATAGAATAGCCATCTTTAAATATTTGAAGGGCTGTCACCTGGAAGATGGCGAAAGCTTGCTTTCTGTTGCTCCAGAGGGTAGGACTCAAAATGATAGATGCAAATTGCAAGAAAGGAGATTCTGTTTAAATATTAGGAAGAACTTTCTGACAGTAAAAGTCAGAGTAAAAGATGGTGGAATGGGCTTCATGAGAAGGTGGTGGGTAGACTCTCCTTCACTAGAAGTTTTTATGCACAGCTGTAAGTCAGAGCACTAGCCCATTAAGATCCCTGCAATCCCTTGCAGGTCAGAGTTCTTGAAATCATTAGGTCCTGCCTGGGGATGTAAGAGCTCAATGGAATCTTGTTGGAGCAACATCTACTTCCCCACAAGAGCTGTCCAAGGTCCTGTAGAACTCTCTCCTGTTATCTTGAACTTATTGCCCAAAACAATGCTTCTCATGAGGGATGATTCCCTGCTCAAGTCCCAGGATTTGTTTCGTCTCCATTGAACAGCAAAGCCTTGTCAACCAAATCTTAATCACCAGAAACTTCTGTGAAACTCCTAGGAGAGTGTCCAACATTAAAAAAATTAATTACAGGTAGCTGGATTGATCTGTTAGAGAAAAGTGACCCTAATCCAGGTTAGGAGCCCTCCAGCTCCTTTTTGCACACAAAAAGACATGAGAAATCTAAGTACATTTCTAAGCCATGTGCTTAAATTTTTCAAGTAGTTTAACCCTTGTACTCCAGAAGTAATACTTCCTAGTTAAGTATGCTTGGGGCTGCAGCTTTAGAGCAGTTTCACATGTGAGGCTTTCATATATGTAAACCTCTCTCACTTTAAAAGTTACATGAACTTTAAGTGTTGCTAATGTTTGAGATGTTTGTTAAGATGACACCCCTCATCTAAAAATAAAGCCAGCTGGGGATAACCTGCAATTCTTCTTACTTTGGTATGATGGGTGCTTTTGTGTTTCAAAGGAAGCCACTGGTCCTCATGTGGAGTCCAGCTCTTAGCCTCTCGTCTTGCTCCACAATGGGGCCTCTGTTATTTCCCTGCGCTCTTAGGAGACAGTGTGGGACTGCTTGAAATGGTAGCTATCCATTCAGCTTATGGGGTGGAGCTTGGCTTCAATCACTTCATTATCAGATTGCAAGCATCTGTGGGCTGAAATTAGCTTTGAAAGTGTGACCCAAGCAGAGAAGTTGGCATGAGGGGGCTGCACTCCAGTCTTCCTCCAAGGCTTTCTAGGCAGTGCCAAGGAGTGTCCACCACATTATCCCCCGCCATTTCAACTTTAACACTGTTGGGAAAGATGAGTGGGATCCTAGGAGACAGAGAAACGCTTAACAAGGTCCAGGCAGTATACTAATAACTAACCCGTTCCTTGCTCTAAAATAAAATAAGATAAAATAAAATAAAATAAAATAAAATAAAATATGGAAATAAGATTGCAAAATTCTGGAGAATGAGCAATATGTGAACATTTATTTGTTTTTTTAAGACACATATTGCACAGAGTTGGTTCCAATTCACAGCCTCTGTTTACATTGCAAAGACTCCCACACTTTGCCCTAGTTATGAAACTATGGAAAAGATTTTCCTTTCCTCTGTGGCCCCTTTAAAGCCTCATGCAGGGCCCAGTGGAAAACAGACGTGCAGCTGGTGGAATTTAACAACAACCCACGTTTATTTGTCAGAGGGCCTTTCTGGGCTGGTGTGTTAAGGTCTGAAAAAATATCTTTAAATAAAACCCCAAGGTTATTAGCTAATCTTTAGCTTTCAATTTTACTATACCATTGTGAGTGATTTCCTATTTGATTGTTGGTTTTAAAACAGTTTGGTCGAACAGTATTTTCAATTCAAAGCTATAAGGAGGGAACGGGTTTCTGAGAACGGCTGGCGAAAAATCTAAAAGTGTGAGCAGGAAGAAACAGGAGGAACACATTTTTCTGCCATTATTATTATTATTATTATTATTATTATTATTTCTTACCTGCCCTTCATCATAAGATCACAGGTACTGAATAAACACACACAGAGAGAGAGAAAGAGGGGGGGAGTTTTTTTTCTGGGGGGATGCAGGGGTACGCATACACCTAAACATTTTGTGAATCGAAGTTTGGCCTCATTGAGGGGCACTATTTTAGGGGACGCGGGTGGCGCTGTGGGTAAAACCTCAGCGCCTAGGACTTGCCGATCGTCAGGTCGGCGGTTCGAATCCCCGCAGCGGGGTGCACTCCCGTCGTTCGGTCCCAGCGCCTGCCAACCTAGCAGTTCGAAAGCACCCCTGGGTGCAAGTAGATAAATAGGGACCGCTTACCAGCGGGAAGGTAAACGGCGTTCCGTGTGCTGCGCTGTCTCGCCAGATGCAGCTTGTCACGCTGGCCACGTGACCCGGAAGTGTCTGCGGACAGCGCTGGCTCCCAGCCTATAGAGTGAGATGAGCGCACAACCCTAGAGTCTGGCAAGACTGGCCTGTACGGGCAGGGGTACCTTTACCTTTACCTTTTATTTCAATATGAGTAGGAAAATGAAGGTACCCCTAAACATTTTTTAATAAAAAAAGCATGTATCTTACCAGGTAAACAGTCATGGCTCCCCTCCCCAAAGAACCCTGCGAACTTTACTTTTTGCTTGAGTTTCAGTACAAGCAGAATTTAGTACAAACATGGGGCTTGACTCTTTTATATTTATTATATGTTTTTTTTGTGTATAATTTTGCATACGAATAATCAGGCTTTTTTTTTTTTAAAAAAAAAGGCAATTTATTAGTAGCTCAGACATAAGCAAGCACACGGTACAAAAGGTGGTCTAATGCCAGCACATTCTGATTGGATCAAAACCACCATACAGTGGTACCTCGCAAGACGAATGCCTCGCAAGATGGAAAACTCGCAAGACGAAAGGGTTTTTTGTTTTTTGAGCTGCTTCGCAAGACGATTTTCCCTATGGGCTTGCTTCGCAAGACGGAAACGTCTTGCAAGTTTGTTTCCTTTTTCTTAACACCGTTAATACAGTTGCGACTTGACTTCGAGGAGCAACTCATAGAACGCGGTGTGGTAGCCTTTTTTGAGGTTTTTTAAGACTTTGGTGATTTTTGAAGCTTTTCCAAAGCTTTCCCGACACCATGCTTCGCAAGACGACAAAAATCGCAAGACGACAAAACTCGTGGAACGAATTAATTTCGTCTTGTGAGGCACCACTGTATTCTGCGTATGAATTGGTTCAAAGCAGATTCCTCCTCCCTCCATAGTCAGTTTCCATTCAGCCCTCTGACTTTCTGCCGGAAACTAACTAACTTTGTATCAAGACCATCCCATTGGATCAGGACCATCCCATTGGAATGAAGCCCCATCAATTTCGTGGGAACATGCTTTCAGTGACGTCCACTTCTGAGCAGATCCTTTCCAAATTGAAGAGTCATTATCCCACATATATTTTCCTAACAGGATCCCAACAGATGTAATTCAGGGTTTTTCTTTTCTTTTCATTAGGGACTTCTTCTTCTTCTTTTTTTTTAAAAAAAGTCTCATTTTCAAATGTCTGTTCGGTTTTGCCCAAGAAACAAATGTCCCCCCTGTTGCAACGAGACCTGGGGCTGAATGGGATGTCATCATGCCCCACATTTGTCAGCCTCAAACAGATGTTCATTGCAAAAGAAAAGCAAGGGGAAAGAAAGTGTTGGCCCTCAACAGCTGTCTTGCACTTATCACAGCCCAGATATCTGTTGGCTAAGCAGACTGCAAGGATCCCGTGCAGCCAAAATAAATATAATACAAGGGGAAGGAGGAGGATTGGAGCACAAATATGCATGACTGCCTGGGGTTTTGTTTCCTAATTTATTAGGATGTTTGTGTCTGTCTGTGAACTTCTTAGGACAGGTTCACTTACCAAAGTGGATAGGTGCATTGACAAAACACAACAACAAAAAAAATCATAGTATTGATAGTGACTAACAAGACAGCATCTTAAAAAGCAGAGACATCACCTTGCCAACAAAGGTCCGTATAGTAAAAGCTATGGTTTTCCCAGTAGTGATGTATGGAAGTGAAAGCTGGACCATAAAGAAGGCTGATCGCCGAAGAATTGATGCTTTTGAATTATGGTGCTGGAGGAGACTTTTGAGAGTCCCATGGACTGCAAGAAGATCAAACCTATCCATTCTTAAGGAAATCAGCCCTGAGTGCTCACTGGAAGGACAGATCATGAAGCTGAGGCTCCAATACTTTGGCCACCTCATGAGAAGAGAAGACTCCCTGGAAAAGACCCTGATGTTGGGAAAGATGGAGGGCACAAGGAGAAGGGGACGACAGAGGATGAGATGGTTGGATAGTGTTCTCGAAGCTACAAACATGAGTCTGACCAAACTGCGGGAGGCAGTGGAAGACAGAAATTTTAAATTTATATAGCAAAACATTTTGGCCCTCACCTTCATCTGTTAGGAATCTAACGTTAGCAGTCATGGACATCCAGCGAAGCTGAATCTTGGAAGGTTCTGGACAGATAAAACAAAGTCCTTCATGCAGTGTTAAACTATGGAACTCGCTGCCACAAGAGGCAGTGGTGGCCACCAATTTGGATGGCGTCAAAAGAGGATTAGACAAATTCATTGAGGACAAACATGTCATCAGCTACTAGCCATGATGCCTATGCTACACCTCCACCAACAGAGGCTTTATAGCTCTGAATTAGGGTTGTCACACGTCTGGAATTTCCTGGACAAAGCCAGTATTTGGCCCTCTTAAAACAGCGTCCGGATGGAAATCGCTGAAATGTCTGGACATATGGCAGCCCATGCCGGAAGTGTAGATTTTGGTGGATTTCATTAAAAATAGCTCAACAACTTTGCCAAAAAAAGCTTTTTTTGTCTGGATTTTCACTTTGTGATATGGCAACCCTATCGGAATATCAGTTGCTGGGAATCACAGGTAGGCAGAGTGTTGTTGGGCTCATGTCCAGGTTCCCATCGGCTTTGGCTGGCCGCTGTGAGAAGAGGATGTTGGACTAGATGGGCCATGGCCTGATCCAACAGGTCTCTTCTTATGTCCCCATGTTTCTAGTGTACAGTGTAAAAGCTTAAGAAAGCTAGATATAAGAGGGCATGGCACACATCAAGGAGTGACCACCAGATATTGCCTGAAACAAAATTTCAAAGAAAATTTGGAGGTCATTCTTAAGTGCAACATCATGAGAATTGGGAAAGAATATCGGAAATTTCAGATAAGACTAGGAATTTGGGTAAATGGGTCGAAGGCAGTAAATCCTCGTGCATAGGGAGGGGCAAATTCATCAGTTTTGTTTTTCCTCAGTTTCCCCATTTTAAATTCATTTCTTCATATTTCCATATAAGTTTGATAATCACTATATATATGGTCTTCATGGAAATTCATCAATATTTTAGTGCACATTTTTTAAT
This sequence comes from Podarcis muralis, assembly GCF_964188315.1. Lineage (NCBI taxonomy): Eukaryota > Metazoa > Chordata > Lepidosauria > Squamata > Lacertidae > Podarcis > Podarcis muralis. Next base: position 27,359,707 of record NC_135669.1, read on the forward strand.
CCAACTTTGCCTAACATACACATTTTTGCAAAGCGCTTTTCCTTAATACGGTGCATTTTTATATGACATTTTCATTAACCTTTGCATTTATATTGTTGTGACTGAATGGGGGAAGGGGAGGTTAGCCTTCATGAGGCCTGAGTCCCCTGCAATTCTTGGTGTCCTGGATTGAGCAAGGGTTAAAATCTAATGGATGAGTCTGTTGTTGAAGTAGCTAAACCAGCTTCTTGGTGGGTTAATGGGACTAAGCATGGGCATTAATCTGAAAAAGGAATTTGCTTTTTGCCAGAGGGCAAATTGGTGGGCCTCCTCTCTCACCTGGCTGGTGATGTGTGTGAGCTGGGAGCTGGGCTAAAAGCAGGAAGAAGCCAGAGAGTGAGAGCAATTGTTGTTGTTGTTGTTGTTGTTGTTGTTGTTGTTGTTGTTGTTGTTGTTGTTATACCACCCTATATCAGCTATGCTTGATTTCTGCTTGACTATGGGAGAAGCAATACCTTCTGGGGCATTAATGCTGTGAGCCCCTCCATCTTAGGCTCAGGTTGTATACTGGTGTAAATAAACCATATATTATAAACACACCACAGCATCCTCTGTCCCTCATTCCAAGGAAACTGGAGCCTGAGCAAGTACCTCTCACTGCTCAGAGATAGGGGTGGCGTGCAGCAACATAGTATATGCATTTTTGTATACATTACTTGGCTAGGGAATTACATTGCAAAATTCAAATTTCAAATAAGACGGCTGCATTTTGGGTTTGTATGTTGTTCTGCAAAATGCAAAATAGGCACGTAGGCTTACCTTTAAATGCAAACCACATCAAATTTCTCCCACATCCCTTCCATGCGGCAGTTTCATAATTCACCCCAAATTCACCATTGAGTATGAACTAAAAGCACAAGGCCATTTATTCTGCCTTTTTTACTGTCTTTCTCCAGGCAAAAAGGTTTTTGTTTGGTTTTTTAAAGAGGTAGCTCTTGCAGAATCCCATTAGATAGATATAATTGGCTGCAACAGCATGCTATCAGCACTGAAAATATCTCTTCGGAGCAGTGTTGAGATGTATGGCAGGCTGTGCCATGCATGCTAAATGAGGATGCATTTATAAATGTGCAGTGGAAATCGGAGCCAAAAATCACACACAAACACATACATATAGCTAGGCATCTCCCAAAGGCAGAAACAGAGGCAGTGATTTATCAGGACAGGTAGCAAAAGGGAAAAAGAAGGATATTTCTCTGGCAAAGAGGTCCAACTGGAGCATTTCTCTGCCTTCGTTTTTGGCACTTGGAAAATGATCAGGTTCCTGGTGCTCTTTCTGATTATCATCACCTACGAGCATCCTTCCCCTCAATTTGTTTCTAACAAGGGCTTTCATCAGGTGCTAGGAGGAGAGGAAAGAGATGGGAGGCAGTAATGTTGCATTGCTATGGAAACAGAGATTATATTGTCCAGGGCAGCAGCAAAACAAAGGGGAAAGGGGGGGGGGGAATAATCTTAAAAGACCTAGTGCACAAGTGGAACAATAATATTATCCCCAAATGATGTGTCCAAATTGAAATCAGCTGCAGGCCTTTGACTCAGCAGTCCCAAACAGGCGGAGGAGCTACAAGAATGAGAAGCCAGGTGGCCCCCTCAAATCCCCAAACCATTGTCATCAGTTTTGTTACTGCACCTCTGGGACTTCCAGCTCACACAATATTAGTCGGGGCTAACAAGAGGCAAGGACAACACACTCTGTACATGCTTAAAGGTAAAGGTAAAGGTACCCCTGCCCGTACGGGCCAGTCTTGACAGACTCTAGGGTTGTGCGCCCATCTCACTTAAGAGGCCGAGGGCCAGCGCTGTCTGGAGACACTTCCGGGTCACGTGGCCAGCGTGACAAAGCTGTATCTGGCGAGCCAGCGCAGCACACGGAAACGCCATTTACCTTCCCGCTAGTAAGCGGTCCCTATTTATCTACTTGCACCCGAGGGTGCTTTCGAACTGCTAGGTTGGCAGGCGCTGGGACCGAGCAACGGGAGCGCACCCCGCCGCGGGGATTCGAACCACTGACCTTTCGATCGGCAAGCCCTAGGCGCTGAGGCTTTTACCCACAGCGCCACCCGTGTCCCCTACATGCTTAGAGGCAATTATTTCAATAGATCATCACTCTTATGGCACAGTACAAAATAAAACTCAATAGCTTCCAGAGCCTCCTCTAGGTAATGGCAAAGTGCTAGGCTGTGAATACAAGGTATTAAAAAATTAAAAATCAGGGTTTAGTAAAGGAATGGGGAACCTGTAGCCTTACACATGTTGTTGGGACTCCTATCAGTCACAGCTAGCATGGCCAATTGTTGGGGATGATGGGAGCTGGGATTCAGCAACATCTGGAGGACACCAGCTTAAGGAATGTTTGTATGTTTGTATAACCTTCAAAATAGAATTGGAGGACTTTAAAAAAAAAATTGGGCAAATTCATGGAGGAGAAGGCTATGAATGGCTGCTAGCCACAATGGCTATGCTCTGCCTACATGGTTGGAGGCAGCAATGCTTCTGAATATCAGTTGCTGGAAAACACAGGAGGGTCCTGTTTGCAGGCTTCCCATAAGCATCTGGGTAGCTGTAACTGTAAGAAGAATAGGATGCTGGTCCAGATCAGGCTCTTCTTATGCTCTTACATTCTTCATTGCAGCTACCTTGCTAGACAGAGATTTTGTGTGTGCTATGCAAATGGACATCAAGTGGGGAAGCTGTTCTCATTTTCTGTCTCTAGGCTAAGCACGTATATCCCTTTTGGATGTAACTGTGAGGTCACTGGTCATGGGCAATGGAACTGCTTCATTATTTATTTTGATTTTTACCCCCACCCTGCTGCCAAGCACAGAGGTGCCTAGACACTCCCCTAAAACAATCCTACTAAAAACATTCTTATTTAGACAAGCCTACCCAGGTGCTTAGAAAGTTGGCATGAATTTTAGCCTGTTTGGGTATTTCAACTTGTATGTTTATAACTGTGCCTTGATATTGTGGAGTTTTCTTTGTAAATCACTTTGAAGTTTTTGCCTGCAGTCAAGAGGTGTATACATTTAAATAACTAAATAGGGAGTGGAGAACCTGGGCTTCTCCAGATGTTTTTGGACTCCAACTCCCATCAGTCCCAGCCAGCATGGCCAACAGGTAGGAATGATGGAAGCTGGAGTTCAACAGCATCTGGAGTAGAGCGGTCCAATGTGCAGCCCAAGGGCTGCATGCAGCCCTTGAGGCCTTTTTTGGTGGCCCTCAGCAACATTTCATGACCCCCTGCCCAGCCCTCACAATGCTTTCGCAAAGCTGCATAAAAGAGGCGCCAGGCTTTGGGAAGGAGGCATGAGGGCTCTGACATGGTCCTAGAGTCTGCCCACCTCCTTCCCAAAGCCTAGTTAGCACTTTCCTAGCTTGGGGAAGGAGATGGGAGGGCTCTAGGACCTGCCAGAGCCTTGTGCCTCCTTCTCAATCCTGACCGCTTGCTTAGCTGGCATTGGGAAGGCAGCGTGAGGACTGGAGGGGGTTGTCAAATTCTGGCCTCACAACAAGCCAGTGTGCGGCCGGTGTTGAAAGTACTCTTGCCACCCACTTGGTATGAAAAGTTGGACTGCCCTGATCTAGAGAGGTGCCCTGCCTTTGCTTTATCAGCAATATAAATGCTCTGCCTCGTTATTACAAAATGACAGCGGAAAGGAGGTAATGTCTGGCATCCCTCATGTCCAGAAGGGAGTCTGCCAAAGGTGGAGTGGAGCGAGACAGGAAGGGAGAGCCAGGGAACCTGGGAGAGACTCGCTTCAGCTGTGAACAGATAGCAGTCAGAAGCTCTGGAGGACACTGGATTGTTGCAACATTTCCTATTCCCGTTGAAAAGTCTTTGATCTGTCTCTCTCACACATGCACACACACAGCTGCCAGATTGCAGCTGTCTAGCAAAATCCAGGAAAGGTCACTGGACAGCAAACAGGGATGGGCAACCACGTCAATTTCGGTTTCTCACACTTTTCCATTTTTCTAGTATTTTCAGTTCAGCCCCATCAGTTTCAATTCTTCTTTTAAAGTCCCCTTGAAAATCCACCAGCATCTTAACGTGCATTTTTCCTACCATGCACATATTTTTCTATGCAGTTTTGCCTAATGTGACATGTTTTGGGAATGCAGTTTCCCCACATAGAACTCATTTTTTTTGTATAATGTTTGCAAATATCCATGGATTTATATGCACACTTTACCCCAGGACATGCATTTTTGTACACATTATTTGGCTGGAGAACTGCACGGAAAAGTCTGGAGAAGGGCAAATCTTGGAGAACAGCTGTTGCATTGTTATGGAAAGAACACATTTGATAAATAAGCCTTTAAATGTGAACTGAATCAAATTTATCCCCCATCCCTACTGGTCAGTGGTAGAATATATTCTTCTCATGCATGAGTCCCCATGTTCAGCCTCCAGGACCACAGAGAGCTGCCTTACAACATGTCAGTTTATTTGTCCATCTTTCTTGCATACTTTGACTGGCAGCCACTCCCCATGGTTGCAGGTAGTGATCTTTCCTATTGCTTGCAACCTGATTCTTTTTGCTGGAGATATAAAGGTCTGAACCTGGGACCTTCTGCCTACAAAGTGGAGGCCGGACGACAACAACAAATCTGTTCCTTTCACAATTCCTGAGTTCAGTTCACCCCATTTGCATGTTAGTTGGCCAAGCAGAAGAGAATGTCTACAGATTTAATCACAGAATCGTACCGTTGGAGGAGATCCCATGGGCCATCTGGTCCAACTCATTGCAATGCAGAAACCTCAACTAAAGCATCCATGACAGATGTCCATCCAACCTCTGCTTAAAAGCCTCCAATGAAGGAGAGTCTACTGCCCCCTGAGGGCAACTGTTCCACCATCGAACAGCTCTTACCATCCTGGTGTTTAGTCGGGGTCTCCTAATGTGTGGGAGGAAGGGCGAAAGCTGTGTGGTAGAACATCTGGGGAACATCTGTGTTAGAACATCTGTAGATTCAACCCCTGGCATCTCCAGGTATGGGCTGGAAGAAAACCCTGCCTGAAATCTTAGAAAGCAGTTGCTGGTAGGTGTGGACAATATCGAGTTATTTCTGCAAATGGAACTTGCTTCCACAGGGGCTGTAATGCCTTAAAAGAGGTTTGGACAAATTCATGGAGGAAAGGGCTGTCGATGGCTGCTAACCTTGATGGCTATGCTCTGCCTTCCCAGTTGAAAGCAGTAAGGCTTCTGAATAATGGTTGCTGGAAACCACAGGCGGGGAGAAGGCTGTTGTGCTTGAATCCTACTTGCAGGTTTTCCACAATGAACATCTGGTTGGCCACTGTAAGAACAGGATGCTGGACTAGTTGGGCCACTGGCCTGATCCATCAGGCTCTTCTTCTGCTCTTAGGCATGCTGTAATCAGTGTGAGCTCCCTGCACCAACAAATTCCTCTGCTTCCCCCAAACACCAACCAAGTCACTTAAAAACCTATTACCTTCTCATCATCTACAATTGTTGCAAATGTTCTGCTCAGTTGCTTGAAAGAGCGTCGCTGGGAACCGTGACGAAGAGGCCGAAGGAGTGGAGCAAAGGCCTTTCCATCACTCCACCTCTTCCTTCATCTTAGCTTTAATTGTTTTCGGCCCTGAGATGATGTCGAACAGCTGGCCCAACCAGCGCCCCGATCATGTTGCTCCGAGCTGCTTTGGCTCTCAGCAAGTCGACAGGGAGGGGCTGGAAGGGAGGACTTGGCAAGCCGGCAGCCGCTCTGGACTCCGACCCATGAATGAGCTCAGAGAAGCGGGAGAGAGAGGAGGGGAGGCATGGAGGGCCTTGGAAAGGATCGATTCTGTTTATTTATTTTTCCGAACTGAGAAAGGCTTTAAGTTGTTGACTAGAACCAGGCCTAGGAGGAGCAGGTGCTGAGCAGGTCGGAGACGAATCTCTCAATAAACTTCTTGCACACACCTTGCAGGGCATCCTGAGAGATGCTGTTTACGTCCCTTAGCAGTAGGGGAGAGGGGACCTTTTTGTTCTCGGTTGAGGGCTGCCAGGTGGGGAAACATTTCTAGCCTGAGGGCCACATTCCCTTCTGGACAAGCTTCTGAAGGGGGTACATTCCAGTGGTGGTAGTGGTGGCGGGGAACCAAATGTAAAATGGGCAGAGCAAAGAACAGACCTTGGTGTAGTGGGCCTGTTCCTGCACAGGTTCACACACCACTTATTTAATCCTCCATCCAGTCAAGCAAATGCTTTTTCCAGTAATGTCAGTAGATTCTTCAAGCTTGAATGGTAAATGTAGAATTCTTCATACTTTCGGAAACATGCTTTTCAATATTAGCTGACATATTAACTATTCTTCTGCAAATTGGGCCTGCTCCTGGTATGGAATTGAACGAGTCTTCTCTAGCACTCTGTTTGAATGGTGATTCTGGATCACAACTAGGATTGTTCTCAGTATCACTTGATGCTCTTGCTCTCCTTTTGAAAGGATAACTATCCATAATCTGCAAATATATATATATATATATATATATATATATATATATATATATATATATTGATACGATATGATACAATACTATGCTATGCTATTCTACACTGAAATGTTCAATTGTTTCTTTGATTGTCCTTGAATCTTCCTGCCACACTTGCCATTCTCTCTCCCCACAGCAGTGTGGCATGCCACACCCTTTAAAAACCACTGGGCCATAGGTGCCAACTCCCTGGGGCCCTGGGTGCTGGAGCACCCACAAAATTCCCCATAAAGGGGCCGGGCACCCAGAAATTTCAGTGCCAGGGCCATGCACACTGCATGGCACCCAGGTCCCTAGGCACCCATGGATGTGGGGCCAAGCTGGCACTTCTGCACTGGGCTATGAACTCTCCTTGGAGCCATGGCTATGAGCTTTCTTTGGGGGTCATGGCTGTGGACTCTACTTGGTCGGCAAGGCTTTGAGGCTGACATGATGAGCTTCTGCACTTCAAAAACGTAGCACCCCATCACTGTTCTACACACAGTTAAATGTTGTTCCTTTTCAGTTGTACATGCCAGAGGCCCAAAAAAATCCCTTGGCATAAAATGTGTTTTTGACTTGATTTATCTGGATAATGCTGCTAGCTATTAATATGTAGTAAGAAGCAACCACAACTCATGTTCTTAAAATACACTGCCTTTTCTTGCAGTTTTTACTTGAACATATCCAGCATGGGGCCTTTAAACTTTGTTGAGAATCCTACCTTCTCCTCCAACACTAGTCTCTCCCTAAATGGAGGCACACTAAAATCTATAACCCCCCCAAATTTACCCTCCCACTCATCTTTTACTGCAGCAAAACGTGAAATGTCATGGTGGGGGTGTCTGGGAAATTAAGACAACTCTGCCCTGCTTGCACAGAGAGAATGTTGCTCTGCAAACTTTTCATTGGATAGCAGCAAATAAAGCAGGCTAAAGGATTTGACCACATCACGTGGATGAATTTGTACCATATTCCTTGGAGGTATTGCAAAAGCAAATGACTCCATAATAGACTTAAGTCTCAGTCCACGTGGCGAGTGACTTCTGGCAGTTTCTTATGTGCACTGATGTATCATTCCTGGAAATTATGTTGTCATGCTACGTAGCAAATGGTTCATGCCACCACAATTTGGGGCTTGATGCCAATTTTTATTTTTATTTTTTATTTTTTTAAGTGCATGTGACCAGGGTTGTGGGGGCGGGGGAGAGGTAAAATGTAAACTGTGGGCTGGGACGAGTTGTCCTTGGCAGAGAAAAAAAAGTCCTGAGTCATTGTTATGCTAGGCTACACACACACACACACACACACACACACAAGCATTCCAGAGTAGGGACAACAGATGGGATCTCTGAAAACCACCTGGATTTGTTCTACTAATGCAGGGGTCAGCAAACTTTTTCAGCAGGGGGCCGGTCCACTGTCCCTCAGACCTTGTGGGGGGCTGGACTATTTGGGGGGGATGAAGCAAGAGCACCACAAGCCCAGTGGCTGTTTACCTGTGTCTTGCGAGCAGCAGGGGCTGGCGGTGGTGGCGGAGGGATGATGAGTGGCGTGCGAAAGGGCTCTGGAGAGGGGCTGCTTAAAATGTTGGCCGCTTGAGCGCTGCTGCTGCTGCTGCTGCTGCTGCTGGCACTAACAAAGTTCAGCCCCCTTCCTCCTCTAGGCAGGGCGGGGAGAAGCCAGGAGGAGGGAGGGAGGAAGCGCTGGCGCCGCCACTGCCATGTGAGGGAGAGGGAGGGAGAGGGAAAGAACGTGCGCACTGGCGATCCACACTGCGATTCCCGGACTGTCCGCGGGCTGGATCCAGAAGGCAATTGGGCCTGATTCGGCCTGCAGCCCTTAGTTTGCCTACCCATGTGCTAATGTATCAGGGCATTTGATGAAGCCATTACCAGCAGCCGCAATGCTGACACCAAGCATTTCAGGGCTCCTGGACTTAGGTCAAGCCTGGATGTCACAGGGCAAGAACTACCCTTCTAGCTCCCCTCCTCTTGCAACCTGTGACATATTTATTAACACACACACCCTCCACTGTCTTACAATCAGGGCACACTTTTGGGTGGCTATGTGTTTGTGCATGTGATTGTGTGAGGGGCGATGGCTGCATGTTTCATTTCAGATGCAGTCATTTTGCAACTTCCTGAGGCCACTGATGCTGTGTTGCTGTGCAACCCCGGTTATCCACTGCACAAATCCTAGAGAGTGGAATTTTATGGATTTAACGCTTGCACACCATTGAGTGTGGTTGGTGTTTTGGGGGTGTATCCTGTGGTCTATCACTCTCCTTTTAGAATGGGACAGTGTATCGTCTGGGTGAAAAGAGCCCATGCTTCAACAAGGAGTTAACTCTGCAAAGGAATCTTATTCTTTTTCTTCAGGACAGATGAAAGAAAGTACTTATTAAACACTGGGTAATTAAACTATGGAACTCACTGCCACAAGAGTGATGGCCACCAACTTGGATAGCTCTAAAATAGGAGTAGAGCCACACACCCTGCTCTGGCCACTTTTGCCTCTGCTCCTCCTCCTTTCAACTGGCATTGAAAGGTTGTCCACAAGGGAATGTGGCCCTCAGGATGAAAAGAAAAGCCCCACCCCAGTCTGTTATTTTGTGATGGATCTTTGTGCTTTTCCCCATCCAGACCCTTTAAAGCTACACTTGTTAGCATCTTATCTTTCCACAGTTGATAATGATGAATCACTTTGGACTCCACCAGTTTATGGGTGTTGGTCGGAAACCGCTGTTTGATGATGAAGAAGAGGATCTGCTCCTGCCACTTGCACCCAGGTTCAACTATGATCTGCAGCCAAGTGCTCACGGTAAGCTTCAGTTACTGACTGGCAGGCAAAATTGAGTAAAAACTGACATATATATATAGATTTTATTGCATTAGCCGTGTGGCCATAGCATGATATACATAGAAATAACAACATAAAATGGGGGTGGGGAGGTAAAGGTAGATATCGTCCTGGGCAAATACTTAAAGAAAGAAAAATAAATAAATAAATAAAAAAAGGGATAACAAAAGCGACAGGGGATTTAAAACATCGAGTGACAGATAGTACAAAACAAAACAAAAAACAAAAAACTGCTGAGGCTGGAGGAGGATCGTTAAAGGGTCCTTCAGCTCCTCAGATTTGTCCTAGCTCCATTGTCCTTGTACAATAAGGCTACTTGGAACTTCGTTCGATTGTGCGGCGTATCGACTGCAGCTGTGGTGTTAAAGAAGAAGTTAGTGCCGCTTTCCTCTTCATCACACTGAGCAGGAAGTTAGCTGTCATCTCGGTAATCCAAGAATCAGAATCCAGCAAAAAAAGGGACACTATCCAAGGCTGGATTGGGAGATGAAGCTTGTTCACGAGAGGAGTTAAAAACCGAGATCTTTCATCTGTCCAGTTGGGACAGAAGAGCATTACATGTTCCATAGTCTCCAGAGCCGTGTCATTACAGGTGCATGTTCTATTTGCGATGGGAACTCTGGAATAACGACCCGACAGAACTGCTGTAGGAAAACAGTTGAGACGGGCACAGGTAAAGGCCCTTCGCTTAGCCTCCGAATAAATTGTGAAGCAGTATAGAGGGATCCCTTCAGGGGGTGGAATAGCTAGGGCTAGGCCTGAACACGGCCCTCTTGCATGGGAAGCTGTGTTAGAGAAGTCAAGTTGCTGTAGCTTATTTTTAATTGGAGGTAGGGCCGCCGGGCTGATACACTCTAAGTTAAGAACAGTTTTACAATTCAAATTGAGAAGAGAGCGGAATTTGAGGTTAATTGTAGTTTTCCAAGGGGAATTATGAATATCTCTTAGGATCAGATTGGAAAAACCACCTCTAATTCGAGCATCCGATGCTAATAGGTGGGAGCTATAGGAAATGGCTCGACTCCATGCTCGTTTTACAATTGAGGGCTGGGCGAACTCAAGTCGTAGGGCTGCACCTGAGACACATCTCGGGACGCCGGAAAGAGATCTCAGAAACATATGAAGTGGGCGATCCAAGTTACCTGATGTTGCTGTAGTCCATACTTCACAGCCATATAATAATTTAGGGACAACTTTGGCATTAAATATTTGAATTGCTGCTGGAATGTGTTTGCCGCCCTTCTGGTGGTAAAATCGGACAATGGCATTAGAGGTCGTGGTTGCAGCGAGAAAGGCAGATTGTAGATGGGTGGTCCAGGAGAGATTATAAGTGAATATTAAGCCTAGATATTTAAAGGCTTTTACCTTTTCTAAGTAGCCACCTGTGATCTTAAGCGGCTCCAGCTTGAGTTTGCGGAAACGAGTGAAGTGGAGGACTTTCGATTTTTTATAATTAATATTAAGAGCTTCCACCTTACAATAGGCGATAAATTACCAACTACAAACCTAACCTTGGTGCTGTCGACGGTGACCCTTTGCTGGCGGAGGAGCTTAACCTCTTCTTTGCTCGCTTCGAGAAGGAGCCACCTGAGACGCCGGTATTACAGCCACCAGCACATAGGGGCCCCTCATTCACGGTAGAGGAGCATGAGGTGAGACATGTATTGAGGATGGCGAATCCGAGGAAGGCGGCTGGACCTGATGGCATCACTGGAAAGGTGTTGAAGGGCTGTGCGGATCAGCTGGCGAGGGTCTTTACTAAGATCTTCAATAAGTCCTTACACCAGTCTATTGTCCCACCCTGCCTGAAGTCGTCAACTATTGTCCCTCTGCCTAAAAAATCCACAATCAGTAGTTTGAATGACTACAGACCAGTTGCACTGACTCCAATCATCATGAAGTGTTTTGAGAAACTGGTGCGCCGTCACATTATTTCCTGTCTTCCATCAACTTTTGACAACTACCAGTTTGCATACAGGGCAAATAGATCCACAGAAGACGCTATCACCACCACTCTCCATGCTGCTCTGTCCCATCTGGAGCAGCCGGGGAGTTATGTGAGGCTGCTGTTTGTGGATTTTAGCTCTGCTTTTAACACTATCCTCCCCCATAGACTGGTGTCCAAGCTAGAGGCGATTGGACTCTCCAACTCCACCTGTCTCTGGGTTTTGGATTTTTTGTCAGAACGTTCTCAGAGGGTTAGAGTAGGGTCACATATGTCCACAGCCCTTAGCCTTAACACCGGCTCACCACAGGGTTGTGTGTTGAGTCCCCTGCTCTATGCTCTCTATACGTATGACTGTACAGCCATCTATTCCAGCAACAAAATCATCAAGTTTGCTGATGACACTACGGTGGTAGGGCTCATTTCAGGAGGGGATGAGTCCGCCTATCGGGACGAGGTGGAGCGGCTCTGTGTTTGGTGTGGAGAGAACAATCTGGCTCTTAATACGGCTAAGACCAAGGAATTGGTGGTGGATTACAGGAAAAAAAAGGCGGACATTCAGCCCTTGTATATCAACGGGGAACGGGTGGAGAGGGTGGCGGAATTCAGGTTTTTGGGAGTAACTATCGATCAGGGCATGACTTGGAGCGCAAATACCACTGCTCTGGTGAAGAAGGCCCAGCAGAGAATTTATTTCCTCAGACTTTTAAAGAAGAACAATCTGAGTGAGAGACTGCTGGTGTCCTTCTACCGAGGCTCCATAGAGAGCATTCTTACATACTGTATTTGTGCTTGGTTCTCCAGTTGTACAGCTAGGGAGAGGAAGGTGCTCCAGAAGGTCATAACCACAGCCCAAAGGATTATTGGTCATCCTCTCCCATCTTTGGAAGAACTGTACGGTTCCCGTTGTCTTAGGAAAGCAAACAACATCCTGCAGGATTCATCTCACCCGGGACACAGTCTGTTTGCACTACTGCCTTCTGGCAGGAGATATAGAAACATCAAGTCAAGGACAAATAGACTGAAAAACAGTTTCTATCCAAGAGCTGTGGCCTTTTTGAATGCTGTAACTCGATAGTGTGACCTGGGAGTTTGATGGGTGTTGGTGTGGGTGTGGCTGGAATGTGGTTTGTTTGGTTGTTGTTGTTGTTTTGCTTTTGTTGTTTTTAAGGGATGGCATCCAATTTCGTTGCACTTGTGCAATGTTGCACTTGTGTAATGACAATAAAGAATCTATTCTATTCTATTCTATTCTATTCTAAATGCATTAACTGCATTTGCTAGGTCCGCAGCTGTTCTGGATAAGATGACGGCATCATCTGCATAGAAAAGGGAAGCAACGGGGTGGCCTGCTAAGTGAGGAGGATACTTAGATGCTAGCTTCAAAGGGGAAATTGCATCATGAAGATAGAGATTAAACAGTAAAGGGGCCAAGAGACAACCTTGTCGGACGCCCTTGGCCGTTGCGAATGGAGTAGTAAGGGAGCCGTTGGGACCACTTCGGACGCGAGCTGTGGTGTTTGAATAAAGGGAAATAATTAGGGAGAGGAGGTGCGGATCAATTCCCAGATGGGCAAGTTTGGACCATAATCTCTGCCTAGGAATGGAATCAAAGGCGGCCTCCAGGTCCATGAAAGCGGCAAATAGGTGGCCTTGCCTTGGTGCAGTGTATTTACTGGCAAGGTGATAGAGAGTTAGACAGTGGTCCATGGTTGATGCTGACTTTCGGAAGCCAATCTGTTCTAGCGGTAGAATGTTCCTCTCCTGGACCCATGAAAGAAGTTCTTCCAGTAAAACAGCGGCAAATATTTTCCCCGGAATAGATAATAAACTGATGGGGCGATAGTTCCTAGGGATGTTTGGCTGGCCGCCTTTGAAGATCGGAACTATTATAGCTTCTCTCCAGGAGTCGGGGATGTCTAGGGCGGAGGAGATAGCGGTGAATACAGGAGTCAGCTGTTCGCTCCGCCAAAGAGGATCAGTTAGGAAAAGGTCCAACGGGACCATGTCTGGGCCGGGGGCCTTATTCCTTCGCATGGACATTATGATGTTGAAGATGCGAGTTGAGGTAAAGTTTATTGAGGAAGTGGGACTAAGAGAACAGGAACGGAGGTCCGACGGGGATTGAAGGAGATCTGTAAGATGATTTGGAGAAGCGAAACTGGTTGAATAATAGGCAATCCATTCATCAGCGGAAATCTGGGTAGCTGAATTGAATGGTGCCGAAGGTCTAACTAAGCGCCAGAAGGAGCGGGAGTCATGCCTCTCTACAGCCGAACGAAGAGTGGACCAAGCCTCAAGGATGTGCTGCTGTTTCTTGCAATGAATCATGTTTCTGTATGTCCTTTTAATATCTATGAGCTTTGCACGGGTTTGGGGGTCGTTGGAAAATTTGATGATTCTGACCATTTTCCTAATTCGCCTTCTTAGGGCTTTACATTCCTTGTCAAACCAAGGTGATTCAGAGAAGAGGCGTTGGTGGATAGGCGAGGTGGTGGTTATGTAAGTTGTTGAGAAAGCATCAATTAATTTCCGGTATTGGTCAGTGGGCAGAATTGGGTCAGAGGGAACTGCAGACATATCAAATGATTTTTGTATGTCCAGGGCAAGAGAGGATATGTATGGAAGGATTCCCTCTTAGCAAGATCTGAGCAGGGATTTTGACACAGTGGAGTATGGAGTCTTGGCTAGGAGACCTTTAAAAAGGTAAAGGTACCCCTGCCCGTACGGGCCAGTCTTGACAGACTCTAGGGTTGTGCGCCCATCTCACTCAAGAGGCCGGGGGCCAGCACTGTCTGGAGACACTTCCGGGTCACGTGGCCAGCGTGACAAAGCTACTCTGGCAAAGCCAGAGCCGCACACGGAAACGCCGTTTACCTTCCCGCTAGTAAGCGGTCCCTATTTATCTACTTGCACCTGGGAGTGCTTTCGAACTGCTAGGTTGGCAGGAGCAGGGACCGAGCAACGGGAGCTCACCCCACCGCGGGGATTCGAACCGCCGACCTGACGATCGGCAAGTCCTAGGCGCTGAGGTTTTACCCACAGCGCCACCCGCATCCCAGGAGACCTTTAGCACACAACAAAAGTGGTCAACCTATGTGTGGGATAATAGGATTGAATGCTCGTCCAAACCAATGAAATGAAATATGCATAGTTCATTTATGGAACTCACATAGACAAGATGTGGAGATGGTTGTTACCGTAGATGGATGTTGTTGTTTCTTGAAAACGTATTTTCTGCATGCGATTGTTCAAACCTTTCCTTTCCCTACTCCTTTATCTAAGGCAGGGTTTCCCAAACTTAGCTGTTTTTGGACTGCAATTCCCATCATCCCTGACCACTTGTCCTGCTAGCTAGGGATGATGGGAGCTGTAGTCCAAAAACAGCTGGAGACCCAAGTACAGTGGTATCTCGAGTTACAAACGCCTCAGGTTACAAACACTTCAGGTTACAAACTCTGCTAACCTGGAAGAGTTACCTTGAGTTGAGAAGTTTGCCCCCGTATGAGAATGGAAATTGTGTGCTGGTGGTGCAGCAGCAGCAAGAGGCCCCATTAGCAAAAGCACGCCTCTAGTTAAGAACAGTTTCAGGTTAAGAACGGACCTCTGGAATGAATTAAGTTCGTAACTAGAGGTACCACTGTATGGGAAACCCTGATCTAACAACCTTCACTGCAGCTTTGTGGTTCCCTAAACAAATGGTGCAAACTGCTTGAAGTTACTGCCAGTCATGAAATGACCCCACCCCCAAAGCCAGAGGAGAGGCACTTTCCCCAGCCTGAGAGCTGCATTCGCTTCTGGGTAGCCTTCCACAGACCACATGCCTCTGGTGGGTGGGGCCAGAGGCAAAAATGGGTGGAGCAATTTATGTAAATAGGAGACATTCCAGCCAGGCAAAAATACTTGCTCAAGGTTGTATTTAGATTTTACATATTCATTTCAATTGTAATTTCGGCACCTTTTAGGAATGTTTCAATTGCGCTGGAATGGCGTTGCTTATTCTGTTGTCATCTATGGACTAACTCAATAAATGCTTTTCCAGTTTGCTCAAAGCGGAGAGGGGTGTGGCCAGGGGGAGTGTCCTGAGGACCAGACGGAGAGGTCAAGGGGGCCAGAGGTTCCTAGCAGCCATGCCCTACAGTTGGGCAATCATCCCAAGAAGGAAAAAAGAAAGCTCTCCAGTTCATGGGTGGGAGGACTGCGACGGCAGAGAACTACGAGCACTTTTCAAACCCCAAAGAGTGATTTTCTCCGCTGTGTACCCACTTTCTCAACACTTGTGACTTGAACAAACAAGAGTGAGCTTATGCATGTGCTGGAGGGTGTTTGTATAGGTGCAGGGACCATTCCTTCTGCTGCCCTGAGGGGACTCCAGGCACTGAGGTGACATCAGAAGACCTTCCAATGGAACTTGGGTTGCTAAGGTAAACTCAGGGTGATGTCAGCCAACAGATGTCCTGAGCTGAGGAAAGGTTTTGTAGGCTGGCTTTTACATGTGCTAGGGAAGAAAACACTGCCCTTTCTTAGGGTAGCCAAATCTCTTAAATAACTCCCCTACCCCCTTATATTGCTGGCGTAACCAGCCTAAAGAGTTGTTTGGAGAGCTCTGGCCTCGTGGCTTTACTTGGTGAATTCTGCCCTCTTCTGAAAATAGATCATTTCTCTCAGGGTGGGGACGATGGGCTAATTATTCATTGCCTACACATTCTCCTCTGCTTGCCAAAACACCCTTTGCAAGAGCCTGGCCTGATATAAATTGGTGCTGATGTAACGTTCTGAAAACAAGCGAGCTCAGGGATTGGATGGCAGCCATTGGAGGAGATGTGAGAGCACTGCGTTGCCCTGGCTATGGGCTCCCGATGCCCTATCAGAATGCACCATATCTCAAGAGGGAGGTGTCACCAGCAAGATTTTAAGCAAGCAAAATTCCCTCAGGCATCAATCGCAAGCTAAATCAGGGGTTGATGACTTTTTGGGGGGCCCATGAGCTTGTTTGCAAACTGGAGAAGCAGTTGGTACCATGCACGTGCCAGAACTCTCCCCTCGAGTGCTGATGGGTGCCCATTGGGACTGGTAGGGTGGAAGGCAGGGAGCCTAACAGTAGATGGCGCCTAAGCCAATGAGAGGCAGAGCCAGCTAATTCTAGCTTTGTCCCCATCCTTCTCCCTAATGTATTCTGCAAGGGCCACAACCACTAAGGACTTCTGCACATCTGCCAATGGTTGTCTCTGTTAAAGATTCATCAGCACCCTGTGGACAGCGGTCACATCCATGCTATGCATTTAAAGCAGATTTAATGCACATTTAAAGTGTATGGCTTCCTTTGGGAACTGTGGTTGGATAAGGGTGCTGTGAGCTGTAGCTCTGTGAGGGGTAAACTGGGGTTCTTTGGAGGGATGCCACATGCTTTAAATGCATGGTGTGGATGTGAGCAACATCAGGCTTTAACCCCCACGATGTTGGTGGGGCCTCTTGGCAGTCCCAGTTGAGGTGTGCATCTGTGACCAGCTCCCAGAACGCAGGAGCAGGTGCCTACTTGCAGGTATCTCTGCATGCCAAGAATGACTCGCAGGCTGCTGACAGAAGGAGCATTGCCTTTTGCTTACAAGAAGAAGGAACTGTGATTCGCCCCATTCATAGCCATCATTTCACTCAGCGTCTACCTTTGACTCAATCCATCCTCTAACATGGACTGCTTTGTACTCACATCAACTCAAGCCGCTCTGCCACCCAGTCCGGCCAGCCAGTCTGGGCAGTGGTGTTAAGAGAAGACAGCAGCGTCATGCAAGGTGCTCTTTTATTTATTTCTTTTTGTCCGTCTCCATAACAATGTTGGCACATGCCTGCATCACCTGTCGATTCCCTGCCCCGTCTAACAAACAGAGGGCACGGAGGATGGAATCCTGCTTTTAATTGAGGGGGGGGGCTCTCTTGCTTTCTTTGCCCTTCCATTCCTCATCTGTCAACGATCTCGGCTGACAGAGTCCTCACAGACCTGCTCTGGCCCTTGTGTTAAGGAAAACCAACACATTAGTACAAATGTTTTTCTGTGAGCTGCTGGGATCAGTGATTTAATACCAGCCGATATTTGATAGGGGGTGCCCAGGGAATACAGACTGGAAACCAGGAAGTAATATTACATGAAAGGAAAATACTGTAGAAACATATTCCTAATGGATTAGGTCATATATTTTTTTCACTTTCTCCTCTGTAAAATCTTAAATTAGCTTTCTCCTCTTATTCTTTCTTTCACACTTGTTTCTTAAAGAAACTGAGTTTGGGATTTCTTTCTCTATAGGATTCCCTGTCATCAGGTGATGTGGCTGGAGCGTCCCACTTAGCAAGTAGGAACAAATCAATTCCATTAGGTTCATCTCTGCTCAGATTTCAGGATGTGTTTTCCGGGCTTATTTGAAAGCGCAGCAGATTGCTTCGCTATCCTATAGCAGCCTGTACATCTGGCCCCCATTTCAAGTGCCCACCGGAAAAGTTTAGGAAAGCAAAATACAAGAAGAGTGCTCAGCATCTCGAGGTGATCACTGGATGTTGCCTAAAGCAAAATTTCAATGAAAATTTGGAAGTTCTCCTTAGGTGAAACATTGCAGGAATTGGGAAAGAAGCTCAAAATATTTAGATAAGACTAGGAGAGAAAAAATGGGGGGGAGAGAGAGCTTGAACATTGTCATGCATAGGGAGGGGCAAATCATCTAGTCCACCCCACCCCCCCCGCCGCAATGCAGGGGTCCCAACTAAAGCATCCATGACAGATGGCCATCCAACCTCTGCTTATAAACCTCCAATGAAGGAGAGTCCACAACTTCCTGAGAGAGTCCATTCCTCTGTCAAGCAGCTCCTACAGTCAGAAAGTTCTTCCTGATGTTTAGTCAGAATCTCCTTTCTTAAATTCGTTGGTTTGGTTTCTACCCTCCAGAGAAGGAGAAAACAAGCTTGTTCCACCTCCCCTTTAGATATGTGACGATGACTGTCTAGCAAATTGAGTTCAGAGAGTTCCCCTACATCTATGTGAGGAGGAGATGGGGATTCTAGACTGGGGAGCGACAAGTCCCAGGCTGGCCTGAGCCTGTCTTGATTTATAAACTAATCTCACAGGGTGACCACTTTATGCATCATCATCAGTCTGAATCCTTTTTGTTGATTTATAATCAGAGAAGTTCCACGGAATTCCAAGTCTTTATTTCGAGGAATATAAAAGCACACAGCATTCCCATTCCAGCCTGGTGAGGTTCTTCTCAGCTCCAGATTCATCCCCTATAATAAACCCAAAAAAACACGCCGCATGCTTGAGGCTTGGCATCCCCTAATCTCTCTGTAGATGATTCCAATCAATTATTGGCACATGCTAGTCTCTTCATGCTTCCCGATGCCCAGAAGATCCTGTGCTGAGCGCATCCAGCAGAGATCAGATGGATAAACTTCATCAATGGAGAAACTGGGGGTGGGGGGCGCTGAAGAGTTTAACTCAGTGGTTCCCAAACTTTCTGGGGCTACCGCTCCCTTGGTTTCATACACTCATCCCCAGGGCCCCCAACCCAATAAAAAGCATTATTCAGAATAGCAGCTTGCATGACCAACTTGCATGACCAATAAAATTCAGAACAGTAACAATTAATTGCACATTTATTCAAAATCCAGTTAAAATTCTTTAGTTCAATTCAACAAAAAAATGATGAACTATGATTGCCATATCTCAAAAAGTAAACATCTGGACACAAAAGTTTTTTTTTTGGGGGGGAGGCGCAAAGTTGTTGAGTTTCTGTGTTTTTTGGCCAAAGTTGTAGAACTTTTTTAAATGAAATCTCAAGAAGAAGAAAACAATAATTTTTGAGTTTTCTTTTTCCAACCGCTAAAATGTACGCTACCATGCGTCCCGACATTTCTGTGGTTTCTGTATGCCAACCCTAGATGAACCAACTTTTCAAAGCCTATGGTCATTTATACCTCCAGTGGCAACCCCCACCCCCCCACCCCCGGGAACCATGCACATCACCTTGAGTTCCTTGGAGGAAAATGTTTGCTATTAATAATAATAAATTTTAAATTTTATTTATACCCCGCCCTCTCCAACCAAGGCTGGGCTCAGGGTGGCTAACAAGCTATAATAAAAACAAGTTTGCTATAAATGCAATAAATAAATATGTACATAAATAAATTTCCTATGTTCCTAAGTAAATGAATGTACACACAGTATGCCCAACATAGTTTCTAGGGTGCCGTAAAGGGGCAGAACAGTAGTTCAGTGGGAGGGTGCGTGCTTGGCATTCAGAAGGTCCCAGGTCCAGTTCCCAGCATCTCCAGATACGGCTGGGGGTACCCCCTGTCTGAGATCCTAGTGTAAATGGGCCAATGGGTCCGACTCAGTAGAAGGCAGCTTCCCATGTTCCTGTTCATATGGGGTTTCTGTTACAATACAAAGCAAGAAACTCAATGGTAAGAATGGAGTCACTCTGCAAAAGAACGCCAACAAGAGATAGTTCGATACAGATTGCATAACACTGTGCAAAATACGTTTTGCAAGATCTCAGCATAGTGCTAACTCTGTGGGCAGCAGCCAGCAAATGATTTCATAAAGTCAGTGGATAATTTGCTAAACTGGCCCCAAGTCAATCTGCTTGTCTTTATATTAGTGAAAAACAGAATATAGCTTAATAAAAATAGCAACAAAACAACATCCTGTTTATTTAAGACAAGCATCCCCAAACTCGCCCTCCAGATCTTTTGGGACTACAATGCCCATCATCCCTGACCACTGGTCCTGTTAACTAGGGATGATGGGAGATGTAGTCCCAAAACATCTGGAGGGCCGAGGTTGCCTATGCCTGGTTTAAGAGAACTTTTCCTGGGTCTTGATAGAACATGAGCTCTGTGCAGATGTTCTTTCAGTGGAGTTTCCAAGATGCCCCATTTGTACATTCCAGCAACATGCCGGGGGGTGGGGTGTGTTATGTTGGAGGATGCTCACCAACCCTGACTCCAATGTCATAAGAAGGGGAGGCTTCTTATCTGTCCTGACCTTTCCGCATTGAGTTTCTCAGCATACTGAGCTTACACTCATGACTTCTGCTCCCTCTTCTTGTGTTTGAATGCTGGAGGAGAGCAGGCCTCTCCTCCTGACATGCCCATACTTGGTTGAGGTTCTGCATGAAGCCTGCATGCAAACAAGTGCTTGCATATGGAAGCACTCTCCACACAATCAGGAACCCTAATTTAGCAGAGCTGCTGATGGCATGCAGAAAGCCCTCTGAATGGATGTCAGGGGTCAACCAAGGCTGTGCCTTCCAGATGCTCTCGGACTACAACTCCCATCAGCCCGAGCCAGCGTGGCTCGTGGTCAGGCATGCTGGAATTTATAGTCCAACAACATCAGGAGGACACAGCCTTGGCTGCCGTGGATGTGTGTTATACATGCATAAGTTCCATGCAAGCATTTGGCCATTATCTCCTGGTATGCCCCGCAGGGGACCTTAAGGTCCATGAATAATCATAGTTTAGAGGTCCCGGGCCCTAAGGAAGTGGAGATTATCCTCCACCAGGGCCAGGGCCTTCTCAGTGATGGCTCCGATCTGGTGGAATGCTCTGTCCCATGAGACCAGAGCCCTGCAGGATTTAACTTCCTTCTGCAGGGCCTGTAAGACAGAGCTATTCTGCCTGGCTTTCAATTTGAACTTAGCCTGATCTTTTATTCCCCTTCCTTCCCTCTTATGAAGATTACCCGCTTTGGGATCCCACAGCTAATTCTCCCCTGGTCTCCTTGCTGGCCCAAATAGGACTAACTTAGCCAGCTAGCCCTGGTGATCATCTAATGTTTATTGGATGGATTTCCCCCCTAAATTGATTTTTGAATTCTGAATTTATTGTTATTCACGTTTTATACTGTATTTTATGCTGTTTTTGTTGCATCAATTAAGTGTTTTAAATTTGTTGTTAGCCACCCTGAGCCCGGTTTTCTGAACTGGGAAGGTTGGGGTATAAATAAAAAAATATTATTATTATTATTATTATTATTGGGAGCAGAGAATCATAGACTTATAGTTGGAAAGGACCCCAAGGGTAATCCATTCCAACCCCCTGCAATGCAGGAATCACAGCTAAAGAATCCCTGGAAGATGGTAACAAAACCTCTGTTTTGAAAGCCTCCACTGTAGAAAAGTCCACACCTTCCAAGGTAGTCTGTTCCATTACCGAACATTCCGGGCATGTGATCCTGCCCTCCTCTCTGTCTTTTAAAAGATTGTCTGCATAGAGCTGGAGCTCGGGATCTCAGTAGTGGCATTATTGGTTTTTTCATGAGGTTGAAACAGCATTAGACTGCAGCTCTCTTTTAGATGAGAGGCCGCTGCCTTTGATTCTGCTGTGTCATCTAGTAAACAGAGTTTGGAAACATGGTCACAATAGTATGAAACAGGATACCAAAATATTGTGGAATGCACTAGACAGTGTATTGCAAAGCATTTTCTGGACACATCTAAGTAAAGTATATTTAAGCAGGGGTGGGTGGGATTTTTTCTGTTTTG
Source organism: Podarcis muralis (assembly GCF_964188315.1). NCBI lineage: Eukaryota > Metazoa > Chordata > Lepidosauria > Squamata > Lacertidae > Podarcis > Podarcis muralis. Next base: position 27,381,566 of record NC_135669.1, read on the forward strand.
TGTTTGGTTGAAAAAGCATTAAAAGTCTTTCCATTTTCAGTGTAATCGTTTTAGGGTCCCCCCCAGGGATTTTAATGATGTGTTGCAGGACAGTTTGCAGCTCTTTGTGTGCAAACTTGAGCAAAAGACGGGAATGATAAACGAGGGCTGAGACTGAGTGATGTGCTGTTTGCCACAGGTATTTCTGAAACATTTCTGGAAAGCTCTCGATGGGATTTGGAGGGGCTTCTTAGGAGATAAGGAGGATTTTGAAAAACCACCAAGGCCCCAGACATACTGTAGATAAGTAAGTTAGTAAGAGATATGCATTTAAACAGATAGTTTTAGTCCATGGTCCTAAACACAGAGAGTAGCAATTTCCAGTTCACTCCCAAGTTTAGAGATTTGTGTAGGGCAAAATGAGATGTTTATCTTCCAACAGGAATCTCAGTTCCTTAACACAGTGCTTTTCCATATTCTGCTTTCAGAGAAACCCTAGCACACTGGATTTTCTTCGCAGAAATTTGCTCCCACTGGAGGCAGTGATGGCCACCAATTGGGATAGGAAAATGTGTTTCTGAAGAAGTTTCTTCCCCCCTGCATAGCCCTGACCTGAGAAAGACACAGTACTTCTCTGTTAATCTCTCTTCAAGTTATACTCTGTTCTTATTCAGCATTCCTCTGTAAAGTATCCATGGTTTCTTATCTTTCTGGACTCCTGTCTGCTTTACTCCAGTCACTCTGCTAAAAAGTGATGGGCCCATCATGCTTTCGCTGCGCCATCCTGCTAACATTGTATTCACATGCTCTCACCTCTGGTGCCATTGCATGCAGTTTCTCCAGCGCTAGGTTTCAATTTTAACACCCCACAATGTCAAAGAGCAACACTGCACCAAGAGCATTCTGGGCAATGAAAATAGCAGTCCCGGATCTCCACTGGAGGCCACCTGGTGATGACTGGAGCACTCCTACTGCCCAATAACAAAGAAGGAGATCCACCAGAGAAGAATCTTGCTAAGGGGTCCCCTCAATCCTGGAGTCAGCCTTGTTACACAGCCTGGGAGCTGAAAGAGGTGGCTGTGGCAATTCATTGCATATTGTTTCAAAACAACGAGGCCCAAAATCTTGGGCCGCAGGCCTGTGTCATTTGACTCTAGAAAACTTCACCAGGACAGGCTGATCCTCAAGCTGGAGGTGTAAAAGAATGTTATAATATGTGGCAGCGTTCCGAAAACAGGGAGTGAAAACAGGAAATTACTCAGCATGCCATAAGAGAAGGAAAATGTTTCCCTGCAGCAAATGGCTTCGTAGCCAAAGCCTGGAAATAGCAAAAATAAATTGGATGGCACCTATAACTCAAAGATCCATGTGCTCATTGACTCTCTCTCTCTCTCTCTCTCTCTCTCTCTCTCTCTCTCTCTCTGTGTGTGTGTATGCGCGCACACGCAGGAGAACAAATTGTACAAAAAAACAATGTTTTTAAAAACCTTGTCATCAGTAATCATAAGCACCCATACATATTTATGCATTGCAGCCAGGCAAATGCACCCACCATGGCAACGCGTTACAGCTGCCTTGCAAATGTTGCATGTCAAATGAAGAAACCAGATTGCAGACCCAGCCTGCGCATTCTACCTGCATGCTCTCTGGTGGAATCTTGAAACCCAAGAGCTACTGAGTAACATGTTGAGGCTCATCAAGGAGAGGCTCTAGGAGATAACAGGTAAAGCCATTGCAATACATGAGGTCAATGGTAGGAGCATCTACTTTGCATGCAGAAGGTCCCAGGTTCAATCCCCAGCATCTCAAGGTAGGGTTGAGAGAGAACCCTCCCCAGTTCTGGGCCGACACCGCTTAAGAAGGCTTTTGACAACCTGGAGTGTATGCAGAGGAGGATGACCAAGGCTTATGAGGAATGGTTGAGGGAAATGAGTATGTTTTCCTTGGTAAAGAGGAGACTGGGAGGAGATGTGATAGCCATCTTCAGATATCTACAGGGCTGTCACGTGGATGATGGAGCAAGCTTGTTTTCTGCTGCTCAAACCAAAGGATTCAAATGACAAGAAAGGAGAATCTGACTAAACATCAGGAATAACTTTTTGATGGTAAGAGCCATTCAACAGTGAAACAAACTTCATTGGAGGTTTCTAAACAGAGGATGGATAGCACCTGTCAGTGATTCTTTTGTTGTGATTTCTTCATTGCAGGAGGTTGAACTAGATGACTCTCAGGGTTCCTGCCAACTCTACAGTTCTCTGGTTCTATGAAATCATTGCCAGTTGATTTGGACAATACTGAGCTTGATGGACCCGATGGTTTGACTTTGTATAAGGCATCTTCCTTTATGGCTATGCTATACTCCTAACATCTGCTAACATTAAGATATGCACCGAGGGCTCATCCACACTTCTGCTTGCCCTGAATTCTTCTTCCATTAAGCATATGCAGGAATAGGCTGCACCACTGTTTGCAAGAAGATGGAAATGAAGGTGAAAGATACAAGTGCTCCTTTCTTTTTCCCTTGCTGGGCAAAAAGCAGCTTGGGAGTAATATATAAATGACTTCACCCAAGGTCATGCTCTTTTAAGCTGTAACACTCATTAATGAAGGATCAAATCCCCCTTTATTATGATACATCTAAAGTGAAAGAATGTTTTTTTAGAAAATCCATCCTTCTGGGGACTTTGTTTTTTTTTATATATATAAATTTTTATTGATTTTCCAACACAAAATAAAAACAAAACAATACACAATACATACACAAACAAACATATAAACACGTATAATTTCATAACCTCTTTTTCATAAATCTTACTTTCCTGACTTCCCCATACCTCCCCTTTCCTGCATCCCTTCTGGGGACTTCGGAAGCTGTCTTCTACTAAGGCTATTGACTCATCCAACTTAGTATTTCTCTGATGGTATTGGGCTTCAGCTCCCATCATGCCCGACCATTGGTCATGCTGGCTGGGGCTGATGGGAGTTGGAGTCCCAGGGGATCTGGAAAGCACAGCATTGGCTGACCCTGACATTCGTGCATAGGGCTTTCTGTGTGCGATCAGGAGGGTTCCTGGTTGTGTGGAGAACGTTTTCCATGGAAGCCGTTGCTTGCATGCAGTCCAATGACATCTGAAGGACCTCATGTTGGCTCCCCCTGGTCTACACTGACTGGCACAGCTCTCTAGGGTTTCAGACAGAGACAGGAGATGCCAGGGGCTGAACCCACAAAGCATGTACACTATCACTGTGCTACAGTCCTTGCCCCTTTGTCAGTCTATGAGTAAACCAGGCTAGTTCAAATTTATTCAGGGTTGCCCATCTGCATTAAGTGATCTTGAGGACACCCCTTTATTCCTTCCAGCGACTCGATGCTGCAGGCTTTCTGGCAGGACAACCCCCTTGCTTTCCTGAAGTTTACAGTCCTCTGTGCTGTTGCCTTTGGCTCCATCACAATGGGCGGCGATGCCTTTTACTTTTCAATTTAATAATCTTTTGGCTGCTGTCAAACATTGTTTCTCGTTAGATTAGTGGTGGAGGATTAAGCAGTGTAATGTTAGGGAGGTATTTCCTTCTTCGCCAATGGGAGGGAGTTGGCAGGAGGGGCTCTGCCTTCCTTTTGCATGGCGTAATGCTGGGTTTGAAAAGAGATCTCGAAGAAGGAGCCGATTTGCATGGAGAGAGGTGCTGTGACCCTAAGCAACCTCTGTGCCTGTGCAAGATTGGGCCCTTGATGGTGAACACATGCAGAGGCGGGCCTGGGGCAGTTGGATTTTTGCTTGTCCAATACAAGGGAAGTACTACCTGCCAAAACTGATCACCTATGGGTTGTATCCAAGGGTAATCATACTCAGAGTGGTCTCATTGAAATTTACGGACATGGCTAACTTCGGTCCATGAATTTCAGCAGCTAAGAGACAGCGACTGGCCCAAAGTCATCCAGTGAGCTTCATGGCCAAACCCTGGTCTTCTAGGTCCTAGTCTGCCACTCTAACCACTACACCACACTAATATCTGACTGTGATGAGATGTGTGGTCTGGAAGGACAGCAGAGGAAGGAATGCATCACATGGAATTCCTTCCTTATGGTTTACTTTTCTTTGGCTCAGCTGTTGCTAAGTTCTCCTCAGAAGTCCCTGGGTGCTTCTTTCCTTCTGGAGGGCAGGTTGCAGCAACTTATTGCAATGCAAGAAGATATCATCACCTCTTAATAGATCTGGGTCGTGTATTGCTGCTGTCAGGCATCGCATCCAGGTCTGACGTTGTAGAGCTGAGTTGCAAAAGAAGAAAGTATTCATCGGTTTGATCCCAAGTTCACTGGAGGGCTTTGTTTCCTGGAAAGAACAAACTCCTGCAAACTGCAAGCACAGCAATTTCATTAAGAAATATTATCCCTCTCTTCTCAAATTGTCTTGCTTATCTGTGGGGTGATGTCTTGCCATTATCTTGGTGTTGTAAGAGTGCATTGGAGGAGTGATAGAGACAGATATCAACCCACTAGCTTTACCCTTACATCCCTGCCAGATTTGCGAAACTAGCCACACCATTGCTGCTTCTCCCCAAATCCAGCTTTTTGTTTCCCTTGCATGGAAGAAAGACATGCTGGAGTCAATAGGGGTTTCCTTCTGAGAAACATATGGCAAGCAGAGCACAGTCCATGAGCATTTCATTCTGACATTGTGTGTTGAAGGGATGTCATGTGGAAGATGGAGTAAACTTGCTTTCTGCTGCTCAAGAGGTTAGGACCCAAACCAATGAATTGCAAGACAGGAGATTCTAAATAAATATGTAGAAGAATTTTATGAGGATAAGAACTGCTTGGCAGTGGAATGAACTCCTTTGCAAGGTGATGGACTGTCCTTCTTCGGAAGTTTTCAAACAGAGCTCAGGTGGTCATCTGTCAGGGATTCTTTCACTGTGATTCCTTCGTTGCAGAGGTTTGGATTGGATGGCCCAATTCTAAGAGTCTATAAGATGAAAGATCTGAAAGCAAACTGTGTGTGTCAGTCAAATTCAGAGGAAACAACAATGAAGAATGCTAACACATCTGTTCCATCTTGTACAGAAGACCAGGTAATTCCAAATGACACAGTGATGTGTAACATACAGGGAAGTGGTAATTTCAAAGGATGGTTGTGTTTCGGTTTGTGGATTGTTGTGGAAAGTGTGAATTAAGTAGGTTTGCGTTTAAATGACAATTGAATCATGGTCCACACTCTGGAGAACAGATGAATGTAAGACGAGCCTGCTGGATCCGACCAATGGCCCCATCTAGTCCTGCATCCTGTTCTCACAGTGGTTGTGTGAAGAATTGGAGTAAGAGTCTGGCTTCTCTGTTCTCATACCATTGACCTCTATTCAAGACACAGAGCAGAGGCAACTTGGATCTGAGGCAACCCTTGCGTGAAAATCCCTACCCTTTCATCGGTGCATCTCCATCTTGAGTTTCTGTGTGTTCTGATATCCCGTTGGAAACAGCTTTTTAATATATTGTTGGTGACACTTCCAGTCCGCTCTCCTGCTAAGATGCTTTGCCTCATCGTAATATCATGCACCTGAAAGCATGACTTGCTGAAGGCCACCCATTCAGCTTGAGTGTTTCCCACACCTACACACAGTCTTAGCTTCTGCAATGCACTTCTTGCTTTTGGAAGGCTGCTCCACAAATTGCACTGCATTCCAGAGGGAGCCAAAGGTTTAAAACCCAAGGAATGCCAGGCTGTGAACCCAGAAATCTCCAAGCCTCTGCAACTAACAGATCCACCTGTCTTTCAACAAGTCTAAGACAGGAGGCCTTTTGCTGTTAGCCATTTGGTTTGTGTTGTGATGGATGGAGATATATATCAGTTCTGTATTAGGTCAAAAGGGGTTTGAGGTGTGCTGTCAACGGTGCTTGCCATAATCCACCAGGCAACCCTGTTTGACTTTCTTCTATACTAGGATGATGCACATATAGCAGAATCAGTTTACTGAACATCTTACAGATGCATGCGTTCTGGATAGTGTCTACAGATAAGCAGAGGAATGGCTGAGAAACTGGGGACACAAATTAGGTTACTCTAAAATGCCAGGATCACTGTAGAATGACACCATTTTAAGCCTGAGAAGGGCCTGGAGAATATTATTATTATTATTATTATTATTATTATTATTATTATTATTATTATACATTTGTATACCAGCCCTCATCTGAAGATCACTGGGCAGTTCACAGCATAAAAGTACAATATAACACAAAATACAAAACAAAACAAAACAAAACAATAACCCCCGATTCAGTTGACGTTTATAGGTAAATCTACCAAATTCCGAAACAACAGGGGAACTGAATTGAAACTCACACTTCTCCAAATTTGGTACAAACATGCATTATATTAGGGGAAAACGTTTTGCAAAAAAGGTGTACATTAAGGAAAATTGTATACAAAAAATGTGTATATTAAGAGAAATTCACAATGAAATACTACTGAAGTTTCAGGAGGACTTTTTATTTTTGATGCAAAATAATTTGAAAATGTGGAGAGCTGAATCTAAGATTGAGGGGAAAAAACTGAAACTGAGAGACATACTGAAGTGGGCAGATTTGCCCATCCATACTTATCTTCATCTAAACCAGGTAGGGCATCCTCCTAACATTGACCAAAATAATGTGAAGAAATCACATCCTGTCATGTATTGCATATGGCACTCATGTATGTCCATTTCAGCATAAATGTAAATTTTGTGCCATTTCAAAAAAATAGATTTTATTTTGTGGTTTGGTATTGTTTTTATTTTTGAATTACATATGGGGGGGACACCACAAACTTTTCAGTTATTCAGAGCCTCTAAAAGGTCGAGCGCTGACCACAAGTGTCATCAGCCCCAGCCAGTCTGATCAATAGTCAGGACTGATTGGATTTGTAGACATCTAGAGGGCCGCAGGTTAGCCAATACTTGAAAAACATTTTTTTAAAAAAACCAAAAACCCCAAAAGAGGCCATCTCCGTCTGTAGTCAACCCATTCTTTCTAGTATGTCAGGACTGTACCTGTGCATTCCCATCTCATTCTATTGTGTTTGTTGTAGGAGCCATAATTGTCCACCGGTGGACCCAAGATCAACCCTTCCTCTTCTTAACAGTCTCACATGATGAATTCAGGGCAGCACCATGTTTTATAATGACAAGCTCTGCATTCACAAATTCTTCTACTTGTACCTCTTATTCAGTAAAGACATAGGATAGGAAGACCCCTGTGGGATCAGGCCAATAGCCCCATCTAGTCCAGCCTCCTGCTTGTATAGCAGCCAACCAGATGTCCCAGATGTTTCCAGCAACAATTATTCAGAAGCATCACTGTCATTAGACCACCATTCTGCTCTCACAGTGGCCAACCAGATGCCTCTTCTGGGAAACTCTCAAGCAGTAACTCTCTCCACCTGCAATTCCAAGAAACTAGTGTTCCCAACTTGTACCTAGTAGATGTTCAACGTGCAATAGGATCTTCTTCAATCTCTCCCAAATCCCCTCCACCCCACCCCCAGCTCTGTTTTTGTTTGTCTCCAAGATGGCTTTCAGTTTCGCATAATGTTTTCCCATTATATGTGGCTCTGAATAATCAAATAACGAGAAGGAACAAGCATAAATCAGGAAACCGTTCGCCCATGCCAAAGGAACACAGGGGAGAGAGGGAGAGGACATATGGAGTTCATCACCAATGAGGGAAGAGGAACAAAACAATAATGAAATGACAATAATAAAAACAGGATAGTGTCAATGGAGTGTGAGCCCGGCTGGGGGCATTTGCAGAGTGATTGTCTTTTCATATATGGCTTGTAAGCAGTTTTTGTGGTTTCCGTCAGATCCCTTGGGGATCCTCTTGGCCAAGCCCCGCTCTCCGTTATTCTCAGCTTTTTAAATTTGCTGCCCTGGCTGTCGCTGGCTGGGTGACGCTTTAACAGTTGGGTGCAATTAGCAGTGTGCTGGCAAGAGATTAAGGGTTCCACGAAAACCTTCCTGGAGAACAATTCCAAGAAGCTGAGCTGCAGTGACACTTTCCATCTCACGTGAACTCCAAGAGTTCTCTTTCTCTCTCGCCCCAAGAAAACTCCCTCTGCTAATTCCCCGGGCAGAAATTAATCAAAAAGGCCCAGGTTTGTCTTGACAGCCAAGACTTATGATGGAAAGAATGTTTCTTGATGGAGCAAACCAACCAGGCTTTGAAATCAGAGCTCCTTTGAAACTGGTCTGAGTCAATGCGTTGACATACATGGACAGCGTTGGGAGCTGGGCCACAGAGGGTACTACAAACAGGCTGTTTCATTTTTCTGCTGCCAAGTGTTTGGAAGCCACAACTGTGCCCCACATGAGCATGTTGGCCCTATGCTTTGCTCCATTGTAGCATTGACTTTAAATATGCCCATTCAGAAATCTGATGGAAAGAGACATATCCCGCCTGCTGAGAACATGTGACTTACCCAATGATGATGACCAGTGTTGCCTTCTCCTCTACAAGAGGGTCCACCAACTGACATCAGTGCTTTTAATGTGCGGGGAGGTAGTTAACACAATAAGAACTCTGCAGGATCAGGCCAAGGGACCATCTACTTCAACGTCTAGATCTGCTGGAAGCAGGAAACCTCCATTGTTTGGGGCGGCTTTCCGGACAATACAGAACCTTTGAGTCAAGGGTAGGGAATCGGTACTAGTTCCCATTCCTCTGTGCTCATCATTTCCTGATTAGAAGAATGTCTAACAGGGCTGTAGAAACTTTGTAGGTAAGAGTTTTGTAGGTAATGAGTTCCACATCACCATCTAAACAGGGGTGCTGGCTTAAAGACCAATGAGTCCAGAGTCTATATTTACATAAGTGCACCAGTGCAGTTGAGACTTCCTGACTGTCTAACCCAGGACTGTCTACATGGATAGTCATTGGCTAGCAAAGGTCTTATGCATACACAGGTCATTCCAGTGGTGGCTGACTCCTAGGGCCAATAGCTCAGTTGATAGAGCATGAGGGTCTTAATCTCAGGGTCATAGGTTTGAGCCTCAAGTTGGACAAAAGATTCCTGCATTGCAGGGGGTTAGACTAGGTGACCCCTGTGGTCCCTTCCAACTCTACAATTCTATTATTAAATGTTTATCATGTTATTTAGTGCATCTCTAAACCACCTTTTTTCCAAGGAGCTCAAGGTGGCAAATGTGGTTCTCTCCTCATTTAATCCCAAGGCAGGTTAGGCTGAGAGGCAGTGACTGATCCCCAAGTGCACAACCAGTGAGCTTCATGACCGAGTGAGGATTTGAACTCTGGTCCCCCAGGTCCTAATCTGACACTCTAACCACTACACCACATGCAATACGGTGGCTTTGTTTTATGATGCTGAGCATTGTTTACCAGAGATACCAATACAGAGGACTGAGTCCTATCCCAGGGCTACATAATATATTTCTTCTAGTTGTGTTTGGTGGAAAGACAGAAAGTATTGGGGAGTTGTGCTGCAACTTATTGCATTGGGGGACAGTGGGAACATCTGGCTATGCAGGTGAGCAATTGGGCTCATTTAGCAAGCAATAAAAAAACACATTTCCCTTCTTGTTTTGTTTTTGGACTGCCGTCTCCCTCCTTACCTCTCTCCCCAGCCACCCAAAAATCCATACTGGTATAAAGCTGACAGTAATTCTGTAATTGCAGTTCATTGTAAAACAGCTTTTCTTAATCACAGAATATGCCTGGCATGCCGTTATTGATTAAAAATAATTGCACACATGGAAGCCAAGCCATGATGTATTGTTTGGGTTCTGGAAAAAATCAAGCGGCTGCAACCGCCTGGCTACACTGGTGAAATGGGAACATGGGAAGCTGCCTTATACTGAGTTAGACCCATTGGGCCATCGAGCTCAGTGCTGTCTGCACTCGCTGACAGCAGCTCTCCAGGCTTTCAGATGGGGACCAGCTTTTGTTAGTACAGAATTTGTATTGGAAACAGAATGCAATTTCTCTTTTAACAGCAGAGTACACACAACGTTAGGTGTCTCCTTCTTCTTGAGGAATTTGCTATTCAGATGCCATGTTCCTAGTCCTGCATACCAAGGACTGCACATATCGTGTGCATCTGTCACCCATATCATGTGGCTCTTGTGTCCCCTAGGACAGTGTTTCCCAACCTTGGGCCTCCAGCTGTTTTTGAACTACAATTCCCATCATCCCTGACCACTGGTCTTGCTAGCTAGGGATGATGGGAGTTGTAGTCCAAAAACAGCTGGAGGCCCAAGGTTGGGAAACACTGCCCTAGGAGACCATCCCCTGCAGGGAACTGGCACCTGGAATTCAGTTACCCCAGGCAAATGTGTTTGCAATCCAAGTCATTTTTTAATTTAAACCCAAGGCAGTTTCCAAATCATTTGGAACCAGGTAATAAAATTGTCACTCATATAATAATAATAATAATAATAATAATAATAATAATAATAATAATCCGGCTCAAAGAAGAAATCAATGAAAACTGCTTCCTGGCAGCACAACCTGGACAGAAAATTACTTCTTAAGGAGCCATGTCTCCACCAGATCTCTGAAAGACAACGGAGGGAAACCCTGACAGACATCAGGAATGGGTTCCACAAAAAGGGGCAGCCACCGCTAAGGCCCTGTCTCTCCTAGCCCTTTGCCAAACTTCAGAAAGAAAGGGGGCATTGGAAAGGACTTCTCTGAGATCTCAGAGCACATGGTAACATGTCTTAGGAAGAGGCAATCTTTAAGGTAACTGTGTGATTGATTTGTTCTGCCACAGAAGGAGAAGCATGTGTTTGTTTAACAAAATGTATATACTGCTTAATTGTCAATAACATTTCTAAGTGGTTTCATAGGCTTAGGTTTGTTAAATTTGTGGATTGCTTCTGAGAAAGCTTCTAAGTTATTAACAACCAACATTTTAAAAAAATCAAATAAAACCGCATAAGCAGCACAATCCTATGGCTGGTGTTGTCCGAATGCTGGGGTGTCTTTCCCTGGCATTGAAAAAATGGCACAGTTGGAACCAGGCAGGCCTCCTCCCAAGAAGAACATTCCATAAACAGAGGGGCTACCACACAGAAGTCCTTGTCTCTCTTTGTCTCTCTCTGAACCTCTGTCAGAAGTGTAAGAACATAGGAAGAACCAGTACTTCCTTTTATCTGTCCTGAATCATGCCACAGGTTACCATGTCAGTGTCCAGGCAGGTTCATACCAGGCAAGGAGGTCCTTTAGCTATCCACCATAGCTTTGTGTGAAGTCGGCCTTGCTCTCATTCCAGTTTGTTGCAAGCTGCTGATGGAGAAAGAGAAGCTTGCAGTGTGATGGTGTCCCATCATGTGCTCTACATTGTTTTACAGGGAGGAGAAGGCTGTTACCTTCAGAGACAGCCATGCAATGGTGGTGAGGTGTAGCCAAGTTCTCAAAAGCCGACAATTTGGCACCGTATCCCTAAAAAGTGTGCAGATTTGTATCTTTGCATTTGTCAAAGGGAAATATGCTTGAGCTAAACATTTTTGTGTGTGTGTGGTGGGGGAGGAAGACTTACATTAAGCTCTAATTTTAATTTCTGCAATTATGTTTTCCTGCCTCCAGCTCTGGCTGGGCTCTTGTATCCTAGAGGCAAGCGAAAGTCATGTCATACTTTTGGCAAACGGTGCAATATTCAGTCAAGGTCAGGGGGAGAAAGGGAAATTCTTCCTGACCTCAGCTGATGATCAAGTGAAGCAAAAAAGATTGATTGCTCTTGCAATGTTTATCCTAGCTAGTATAACTATGGATGCAGGGAGGAGAATGTGGTCGGAAGAGATTCTTCAGAGCCAGAATTCATGAGTTCCCTGCCCAGTTTAGTAATGTACTAAGGCTTCTCAACCTACTTACCCTAGAGTAATTCCATGGATTCATTTGCACCTGCTTAGTAGAAACTTTATTTGCAGAGTTAGTAATGGTTGGGATTAGATCCAAAAATCCCCTTTCTCTAGGGGTTAGATCCAAAAATCCCCTTTTTCTAGGGTAGCCATGAGCCATGGGTCCGAGACATTTATCTTTTGTCCCACCACTTTCCCCGGGGAATCCCATTGTTTACTGATGAATCAGTACAAATGTCAATAGACAGATAACCTGATTCAGCATCAAGCAGCAGGTTTTTCAGGGGAAAGCAGTAGGACAAAAGGGAAACCCTTTGGACACGTGACTTGAAATCACAGGACAAACAAAGGTGTGGATGAGCCCTTAGGGAAACAACAGAGAAATAGAAGAAACCACCATGTGAATGCAGCCCAAGTTCTCCTTAAAGATAAGGAACGCTAACAAGGGGCCTTGAAGTTGTACATTAACACTGCGTAAATGAAAACCAGGTTGAGTAAGAACATAAATCACCTGTCACAACCTCCCCCACTATGGTGAAATGTACTATATTTACATTTAAATTATAGCAATTCTTTCAACATTTGTGTCCATGCGTATGAATTAATTTTGGATTAAACAATAATAATTACAAATTTGTAAACCGCCTCCCCTTATCCTCTCTGTTTTTTGGGGTGGTGGTGATGTCTTTCCTCTGTCAGTGAGTAAGGTAAGGGACCATCCTACATTTCTCTGATGGATGAAGTGTTCCTCCAACAGAGGCACTCCTTTCATTAGACAGAACATTTGGGTTCTAGCCATTGCTTAGTCCTCTTTAGAGTAGGGCCATTGAAATTAATAGACATGACTAGTTTAGGTTCATTAATTTCAGTGGGTCTGTTCTGAGCAGGATTATCCTCAGAAGCAAGAAACAAACCTTTGTATTTACTGTAAACCTATGTGTCTTAATTGTCCCTTCACCTGCCTTTTTCTTTGACATATTTGCTGTCCATCATTTCATGGAGCTATTCTTCAAATCCCAAACCAACTCCTGGAAAGCACATTGTTCTACAGCCTATCCTCACAATAGCAAATGAGCTATATATGGTGAGCACAAAGATTCCACAGGAACTGAGGAAGGTAGGGATGAATGCAATGCCAAATTTCTTTATAAGAATCCAAGCTCTCCTGAAAAAGAATATGATACAGATAAAGGCAAATGGCAAGAAAAAGCATCCTCATCTCTGAGCATCTCTGAACACCCCTTTTTTCATTGCACAGGTGTCTCTACTCTGAGCCTGGAAGAGTATGACACAGGTATGCTTTGCCTCCTGGATGGAGGTTTTCTGACAGCTGCGAAAACAAGCACCCTCCTTCACGTCAGATCCTCCAACTAAAGTAAACCCATGAGGTCATGCCAGAACTTTTGTGTCACCCCTGTAATAATTAGGATGCTTGCCCAGTTGCCTCAGCAGCCCCATCTTGCACACAGGTGTGTTGACTTTAGGCAGCTGGCATAACAAGAATGTGCCAGCACAAAATCCGAAAGCAGCTCAGGGGAGGCTGTCCAAAATTAACACAGCTAACTTGTGAAATATTGTCAGAGAGAGGCATGATTCTCCTCTTTTTAAAAAAAAAAAAGGAAAAAAGAAAAGGAACACCCCCACACCCTAACAAACCAATCATGATGGAGAAAAAGCAGAAATTGAGCCTGGCAAATTGTAGAAATGAAAGGGACTCTTTGTCCATGATCTCAAGAGGGAAAGGAGCTCGCAATTAGCTATGAAGCAGTTCACACATGTGTAAAGCTTGATTTCTCATCATTAGATGACCCACAACTGAGTGTCTGAATGCTTCTGAATACGAGGTGCTAGAAAGCACAGAACGGGAGAGCGAGCTTGGGTTCTAATCCTGCTTACAGGTTTCTCACAGGCATCTGGGTGGCCACTGTGAGCACAGGATGCTGGACTAGATGGGCCAGTAACTTCTTAAGATTCTGGTACAAGGCAAGGTGACACACACACATTGCACCCTGTTCCATGTACAGAAGCCAACTGGACTTTCAACTCAGTATGTTTCTGAGCACAATTCAAAGTGTTGGTGCTGATGTTTAAAGCCTAAAGTGCCTTGGCCAAGTATACCCGAAGGAGCGTCTCCACCCCCATCATTCAGCCCGGACACTGAGGTCCAGTGTTGAGGGCCTTCTGGTGGTTCCCTCACTGCGAGAAGTGAGGTTACAGGGAACCAGGCAGAGGACCTTCTTGGTAGTGGTGCCCACCCTGTGGAATGCCCTCCCATCAGATGTCAAGGAAATAAACAACTATCTGACTTTTAGAAGACAACTGAAGGCAACCCTGTATAGGGAACTTTTTAATGTTTGATGTTTTATTGTGTTCTTAATATCCTCTTGGAAGCCGCCCAGAGTGGCTGGGGAAGCCTGACCAGATGGGAGGGGTATAAATAAATTGTTGTTGTTATATTGCTTCAACAATAGGAGCACAAGTGATTTTGAGGGCAGTAAGTCTCTACAGGCAAACCCAGCTCTGTCCTCCTATACTTTGCTGCTGTCACCCCATCTCATTTGTCTCACTTTGTCCAAGGGGTCAAGCCATCTCTGCATATAAAGCATTATTTTGGGGGTAAAAGTTCTAAGTGATGGTGTCTGATCTTCCTGGACAGGACAGCCCCAGCCTGACTTTTCCCTGGAAACCAATACACTCAGTTAGGTACACCGTAGCTGTACATCACAGATCAATGCAGATAGCTACTATGAAAAAGTAAGCATATGGAAGCTATGCCACTGATGGGAAACAAACAAGTTCATACATTTATTTGATTGATATCCTCACCCTTTCCTCCAAGGAAATAAGGACAGCATACATCAGGCTTCCTCAAACTCGGCCCTCCAGATGTTTTTTGGCCTACAACTCCCATGATCCCTAGCTAGCAGAACTAGTGGTCAGGGATTATGGGAATTGTAGTCTCAAAACATCTGGAGGGCCGAGTATGAGGAAGCCTGGCATACATGGTTCTTCCACGTTAATATTTATCCTCAAGACAAACCCATAAGAGAGATGTTAGACCTGGAGTAAATGACTGGTCTCAGTTTACCTTATGAGCTTGTGGCTGGGTGGCAATTTGCACCTATGTCTCCCCACTTTAGGTTCATCTTTAACCCAAGGGTAGCCAACATGATTCTCCCAAGATACTGTTGGACTTCAGCTCCCATCAGCTCCAACCAGCATGGCCAATAGTCAAGGGTGATGGGAGCTGTAGTCCAAAAACATCTAGAGGCTATCATGTTGGCTGGCCTTACTCTAACTGGCTCTCAGTGAAGCTGAGAAGGAGCTAGATTAACATAGAAGCCTCACCAAAGACTCCTAAGGAGGAATGGAATAAGAGGAAAGGTCCTTTTGTGCATCACCAATTCATTAAATAACAGGAAGCAGAGAGGGAATAAATAGTAAATCATTATGATGTTGTTGTTGTTGTTAGACACCATTCTCCAAATGGAGGAATGTAGAAAGTGAAGTCCCACAAGAAAAAGTATTTCGACCTGTGCTTTTTAACTTGCTCATTCATAAACTAGAGTTAGGAGTGAGCAGGGTGGTGGGCAACTTTGTTGATGATACTAAAGTGTTCATGGTTGCTAAAGCTACAAGATATTGCAAAGAGTTTCTCCAAACTGAGTGAATGAGCATTAAAATGGCAAATGCAATTCAACGTCAACAAGCATAAAGTGATGCGTGTTGGTCTCAGAGTAAGGGCAGGGTCTGGCTTCAAAATCATGCTGCAGCATCATGACCTTTCCACAGCAATAACATGGATGTCTCTTCTTAGATAGAATTTCAGGGGCAAGTCTAGGCCCCATGCTGGAAATATCCATTCTTGCAGTGCTGTTATAACCATCAACTCAATCAACTAAAGGCTGAATGTTGTGGCTTTATAGCAGTAACAGTTGCCTCTGAAGGTGGGGAGCTGTGAAATGTATCACCCCAGTATGGTCCTTGCAATTTTGAGGGATGCCAGAGGCCTCCCAAAGGACCCCTGCATGTCTCCATACAGGTCAGAAAGGTGGTGTTTTATTTTCTGTGTAATGCACAGATAAGTTGGTCTCATCGTTCCACAAGCCAGGAAGTGAAAGGCTCTTGTAAGCCAGGCCTGTGTGATGTCATCTGGCTTCTCAAATAAGTTAACAAGAGTCTAAGCAGCAAGTGGGCCAATCAAGTGTGTCGAAAAGGCAGCTGGAGACGATGCCTTCCTAGGATTTTTCCCCTCAGCTGATTTCTCCCTTTGGCAAGATTTGCTTGCCAAAAACACACGCACATGTGATACAACGAATAAGGAGAGGCAAACATTTATGGCACTGTGGGGAAGAAGAATATGAGACACTCTGAAAAGGACTGAGAGTTACAGTTATTCTTATGCAGGTACTTGGTCTTGTGTGGATGTTACTTTTACGGACATTTGCAGATGCAGGAATCATCTGTGCCTCTGCACAGCCACTAACATTGTAAGGGACACATCATTGGTACTCAGAGCTTGCCCACACTTCAGGGGCAAGTCTAGGCCCCATGCTGGAAATATCCATTCCAGAAATCAAAGGAAAGGAGGCACTCTAGTGCCCAGGTCCTGCTTGTGAGGACAGGATGCTGTGCTAGATGGGCTGTTGGCCTGATCCAGCAGGTTCTTATGATGTTATCAAGGAGCAGATCCATTAGTCAGCCATTTGTATATTGCATTTGCAGTAAATACAATACATCTGGGTGTTGGTGTCAGAGATGAAGGGGTCAAGCCCAAAGGCAGAACCAATGATGATTGATTGTGGTTGCACAGGCAAAATCCCAGCCCAAACAGGAAACCTCTGCAGCATTTCCTCTTTACGAGAGGCGGATTCATGGCAGGGTGGGCTTTGCTGCCAAGTTTGGAGGGGGGTGCTCTAAACCAGTGATGGCCAAACTTAGCCCTCCAGCTGTTTTGGGACTACAGTTCCCATCACCCCTGACCACTGGTCCTGTTAGCTAGGGATGATGGGAGTTGTCCCAAAATGGCTGCCTAAACCATCATTCCAGTGGCTCACAGCACAGGGAATCTTTATTCTATTTTATTTCGCAAGATTTATATGTTGATTGATTGCAATAAAACCTGAATGTGGTTTGTAAAAAGAATAAAGCAATAAAGGTTTGCTTTGTTTATTGTTGTTTTGACCATCGTGGTCATATCAACCACAGGAAACACACACATACAGAATTAAGGGGCAGTGTCTGTCAAAATGTGAATAAAACAATAACATTACTGGGGGGAAATAGTTGCTGCACCCACTTTTACCTCTGACCCTGCCCACTGCAGGTATGTGGCCCTTGGAAAGCTCCCCAGAAGTGAATGTGTCCCCCAGACAGAAAAAGCTTCATCACACCTGCTCTGAGTAAAAATGCTGGACGTGTTTCATAGAAATAATGTGCAGAAAATGTGAGGCAGAGGACTGTGAAATATCGGGTGCCTGCAGCCACCCCCACGTTCTCCCAGCTGCAATCCTGCCCTGCTCTAGGTTATGGCTCATGGCTTGACCTTTCATGGTCCGCTGTGTGACTCCTGCTCCACTGAATTAACACACTGATCTCTGGCGATAACAAGTTTACAAGCTGGTCTCTGGCCAAGTCGCATTCCAGTCTTATCTTGTCTTGCATGATTTACACTTTGCAGAATTAAGCCCAATATTTAGTAGAGCACCCTGGACAAAACAGAATGCTTTCAGTTATGTAGGCGAAGATCCCCTGAGAAGTGAGGTTTCTCAAGAATCCACCCCACCTCCCCACCTCCCACAGGATGAACTTCAGCAAAACCTGTGGTCATCTGCAGGATTTTGTGTTCTCTCAAAGCATCCGAGGGGTATAATATCTGGAGGTCTCACTTCATTTGCTGCGGTAGTAACTCTCTGGCAATACAAACCCAAAGAGTTCTGAAGTGATTAGGCAATATCAAATATCCCATCATGAACCTAATTACTGCCAGATAAACTCTTGAATGAGCAGCTAAACCGAAAAGTGTCCTTCCAATCAAGAGCTACAGTGCAGTGAATATGGAGGGTTTGAAAATATGGAATTTGTCATATATGTGCTGTAGATAAGTAGAGAGAAAAGGCATGACATAGAGGTGGCTACAGCACCCAGCATCTCTGACCAGTGGCTATGCTGACTGGGGCTGATGGGAGTCTGACATCACCTGCAGGACCACAAGTCCCCCATCCTTGAGCTAAAAACGAGGCTGTAACATTCTGCAGAAGTGAAACTGGCACCCTTCTGCCCTTGCATTACACTCTTCTGTCCCCAAACAGAGGACAAAAGTGCATCCTCTGGGCAGCATGAGAGAAAGAACAGGGGCTTTCTCTGCAAATGAGGGTGGATGAACACACTGGGAGCACCTCCAAAGAACGGGGTGGCTGCCTTTATCGAAATAATCCTGGGTTGCTTGCAACTTCACGGATGCTTAAAGCTTGGCTCGAAGCAACAGGGTGTTGCCCGGCCATTTGTGAAAGAGTGTGGGGCCAGTGTTGGCAGAACTGCCGGAGGCTGCAAGCCAAGAGGTGAAGTACCCTGGCAGCAGTGCAGAGGAGCTCAGAACTGGGGAAGCGAGCAGGGCTCCCTGGCCAAGGCTTGGTTGCATTCTTCTGAGACGCAGGAGGTGAGGTTTGATGTGCAAAAGACAAGCAGGGTTCTTAGAGCGACTTCAGCATCAGGGGAAGAAATAATCAGGTCTGTGAAATTGTGCCCTGCCCCACCACACACACACATGCACACACGCTGCCAAGGAGCAGGGCAGGATTTCAGGGAGTATCAAAGCATGGTGCCTCAGGCTGGAAGGAGAGCCCACTTGTCAGTTTCAGATTATTTTATTTCATGAAATTTATAGTGTGAAAACAACCTCAAAATGGTTTACGAAAAGAATAAAATAATAAAATAATCAGTAAAAACAACTGAAGTTTGTGTGTGTTTTTTAAAAAGATCAGCAGAAAACTAAGAACAGATTAAAACGTATCAGCATTGAATATGTCTGGGTAGGCTGGTCTAAACAAAAATGTTTCTCTCAGTTTCTTATTTTTCCAGCCTTAAGTTTCGTTTGCCCCACTTCCACCCACATATGTGATTTATTTTTTTAGGTGCATGAAAATTCATGCTCTTTTTTTTTTTGCACCCTCAACCTAATATATCCAGTTTTGTGCATAGTTTTCCCCAGTGTGTGCATTTTTTGCAAGCAATTCACACTTAACCAAATGCATTTTTTCATGCATTCCATGTTATTTTCATGCATTTGGGCACACATTCTCTGGGCATTGCATCATCCCAAGAAACGCAAATTCGGAAAGAAATTTTGCTTCAGGAAGTGCAAATTTCATAACTTTGCATTAAAAGGCAGCCTGGGCGAATTTCTCCCCCACTCCTGGACGAGACGGAGCTGGGTATAAGCCGCTCCCCTACCTTCCTATGTTTGTGAGCCAGCTGTCCAAAACTAACTCTGCCCTCACCCAGACCTACAGTGGTGATGCCACCCACCATGCCAGCGTTACATCACCTGCCTCTGATGGCTTGGCAGCAAAGCAACCACATCTTAATGAGCAGCGAGGAAGACTTTAACAGCTCTGCAAGCACAAGCACAGCCAGAGATGTTCAGAGGAGGCCGGTTGTTGGCAGCGGCCAGCCAGTGGCTTATTCTCGACCCCCTTTGCACTATGTCATCTCACATCTGACTTTTCTAAATTAAGCTGAGCTGGTCCCTGCTGAGCACAAGATGGACGGCTCTCAAGCGCACTCACGATCACTCAAGCCTGCGAGGTGGAGGCTATCGGATCACCTTAGGAGCATGCCGCCATTCGTGTTGATGCAGCGAGAATCAACAGGATGGCAGGGCCTGAAGTCCACTTGCAGGCTTGGTCATTCACTAGGATAAATTATGTAGACCATGTCAGGAGCTCATTCTACACTCGAGTAGGACCCTGGTAGAGACACATGCCTGACTGGCATGTTCCCTCCCTCCTGGTCGATTGTTCGGGAGCTTCAAAAGCTTTCTTCCACCAGAACATCACAGCGACCGATGCCAACAGACACCGGCACACTTTGGGATCCGCAGAGTTTTCGCAACTTGCGTGACAGACCTCAGCAACTCAGCATTTTGGCTAATCTACTTTATTTACATATAAACACACACGGAGCACTGCAACATGGCTCTCTCTCTCTCTCTAGCATCAGACAGCAAAGAGAAAAAGAACAAAGGACAATAGTCGTACTTCACGGAACACAGTAACACAAACATCCTGTCTCAGTCACTTCCCACTCTGTGGAGTCAAAACATACACCATCATGTGATAGACAAAAATCCCATGACTGTAATCATGGAGCAGGAATTCTAACAGACTAGGCTGGTCCTGTGGGTGAAAATCATTTCTGCATTCAACTGGGACTACTTGTAGGGCTGCGGAGATCAAGTAAGACTCTGTGGGGCAAAGATGTGATTTGGCACTTCCCAAGGTGGTTGCTCTGTTGATTAAATTGGACCACTCCATGAATATTGACCCAAGCACCTGAATTCCTACAGCTACAGAGATCCTGGCCCTGTGCAATGCTAATGACAGGAAGGGCTCTTGGCATCATCATACAAACACCGGGGGGGGGGGGGGGAATTAATGACATATTGCTTTGGAGAACTGAATTGAAGAGTGGGAAAATGAGAAACAGAGAGGGTCTGGAAACCAAGCCTTATGAGGTTCAGAAAGCCTGGAGAAAAGAAGACTGAGAAGTGATAGGATAGCCATCTTCAAATATCTGAATGGTTGCTACGTGGAAGATGGAGCAAGCTGGTTGTCTGGCGCTCCAGAAAGTGGGATTCAAATCAACAAATTCAAATGACCGGAAAGGAGACCCCAGTTTAATATTAGGAATAACTTCCTGACATTAAGAGCTGTCTGGACTATCTCAGAGGTTGGATGGCCATCTGCCAGGGGTCCTTTAGCTGTGATTCCTGCCTTGCAGGGGCTTGGACTAGATGGTCCTTGGGGTCCCTTCCAACTCCATAATTCTGTGACTCTATTCATCCACTCTAATGCCTGCTAAGCATTCTGAAGGCTGCAGTTTGCTTTGCAATTGGATTACATTTCCGGAAACAGCTGCCTTGAAGTGAGTTGCATCAGAGACCCTTTATGTTTGGGAGTTGCTGCAGTGACTTTGTCAGCTTTTATTAATTGTAGAGCACAAGCTATGTGCCAACACACCTCCTCCCATTGATTTATTAGTCCCTGGGGGATCCTGCAATTCTGCTTTGTTTGAGCTCTTTGAGGCTAACATATATATCCACTCTTTTATCATTCCCTTCCTGGTCCTCCTGCCTGTTTATCTCCCTCCTTGCCGTTGTAATTCTCTGCCACTGAGCACAAACAACCCAAAGCCCCCTTGATGTTATAGCCAAAGTTGTCCTTATCCAGCTTATGGTTTTCAGGGCAGCCTAGAACCAGTGCAAAGAGATCAGACGGATGCTGATTTTACGGCAAGTCTCAAGGCTTTATGAGACTCTCAGCCACTATCCCACGCTAGATTCCTGAGCTCTAAAAGCCTGAAACAAAAGCTATTTATCCACACAAGGGTTGAGTAAGTCTACTGAATCATATTCGGGGGGTGGGTTGAAAGTTTTGCACCACAATAGCCACACCCAGGAGCTTGGGAGAATGCAGCTCTTGCAGAATCACTGACTGACATCAAACAGTGTGTTTATGCCTCTCTCTTTTTCTTTTGATTGCCCAACATGGTTTGGTATAGCCAACCCTACCATTAGGCAGAAGGAGGTGCAGTAGGAGATGGCATGGTGGGGCACCACCGCTTGCCTGACCTCCTATCATAAGAACATAAAGAAGAGATTGCTGGATGAGGCCGGTGGCCCATCTAGTCCAGCACCCTGTTCTCACAATGGCTGACCAGATGCCTGTGGGAAAACTTCAAGAATTCGAATCTGGCATTCAGAATCATTGCTTCCTCCACCTTTAGAGGCAGATATAGCCATAGCATAGGGACGCGGGTGACGCTGTGGGTTAAACCACAGAGCCTAGGACCTGCCAATTGGAAGGTCGGCGGTTCAAATTCCCGCAACGGGGTGAGCTCCCGTTGCTCGGTCCCTGATGCTGCCAACCTAGCAGTTCAAAGGCATGTTGAAGAGCAAGTAGATAAATAGGTACCGCTCCGGCGGGAAGGTAAATGGCGTTTCCGTGCGCTGCTCTGGTTCACCAGAAGCGGCTTAGTCATGCTGGCCACATGACCCGGAAGCTGTATGCCAGCTCCCTCAGCCAATAAAGCAAGATGAGCGCCCAACCCCAGAGTCAGCCACGACTGGACCGAATGGTCAGGGGTCCCTTTACCTTTACTTATAGCCATAGCATAACAGAGGACGCCACTGAAATTTGAGGTGCCAACGTCCACCGTTAAACCACCACTGCCTAGGGCTCATTTCATTGAAAATGTATTTATTGCACCCTTCTTCCGAGGAGCTCACGGTGACACACATAATGATCCTCCTTCCCATTCTATGCTCACAACAACCCTGTGAGGTAGGTTAGGCTGTTGGCAGTGACTGGCCCCCAAGGGTCACCCATTGAGCTTCATGACCAAGTGGAGGATTTGAACCCTGGTCTCTCCCAAGTCTTAGTCCGGTTCTCTAACCACTACACCACACTGGCTCTAGGCAGCTCACACAGCTATATGTTGCCTGAAACCAGTAAAATGAAAACACCGGAATGGGTTTAGACCTTTGCCTCTCTGACTTAAAAATAAAACACTAAACTTTCCTCACCACCTACAGTTAGCTCTTTGCCCTCTGAGGCCTTCCTTCAGCCTCCTCACAAAAATGTCAAGGTTTCATGCCAACTCCTGAGGCTTCAAAAGACCCCTTTGTATTTGTTCATTTTATTCACATATAAACTTTTTGTAAAAAATAAAATAAAATAAAAAATTCCATGCTTGTATGTGTCATTCTCGGGGGGAGGGAGCGAAGGAACTTGGGTTATAGGCCTCTCTCATTTCTGCAAAGGAGTGTGCCAAAAGAATTGTGTCACTCATGAAAAGCCAGGTCTTGTTTCCACTCCCAACTCTAGAAATGGAGGATAAATTTGATTCCATTCGCATTTGAAGGAAAACCTGCAGAATTCACACTTGACGAAACAATAAACGAAACACAGCTGTCCTTTGAAATTTGTACTTCTCCGAATTTTGTGATGCAGTTCTCCAGCCTAGGAACAGGTACAAAGATGTAGATATACATTTTCCTCTTGCGTTGCTTCTACCAAAAAGAAGAGATTATGTCTGGTCTAGGCATCCCCAGCCCCATGGAAATAAATAGCTCAATGGACTCACATTGTGAAGCAATATTGGCTTTCTTTATTATTTCTTTATAGAATTGATACTCCCACCTTTTCCTCCAATGAGCTCAGGGTGCCATACATGGTTTTCCCCCTCCTAGTTTAATCCACACAACCACCTTAGGTTTGTGGATTAGGCTGAGGTGAAGTGACTGGCCCAAGATCACACCCAGTGAGCTTCGTGGCTAAATCATAGATTTCTAGAGTTGGAAGAGACCCAGAGGGTCATCTAGTCCAACCCCCTGCATTGCAGGAATCTCAACTGAAAGCATCCATGACAGATGGCCATCCAAGCTCTGCTTAAAAACCTCCAAGGAAGCAGAGTCCACCACCTCTCATGGGAGTTTGTTCCACTGTTGAACAGCTCTTACTGTCAGAAAATTCTTCCTGATGTTTAGTCAGAATCTCCTTTCTTGTACAGTGGTACCTCAGGTTAAGAACTTAAGAACAGAGGTCCATTCTTAACCTGAAACTGTTCTTAACTTGAGGTACCACTTTAGCTAATGGGGCCTCCCGCTGCCACCGCCACATGATTTCTGTTCTCATCCTGAAGCAAAGTTCTTAACCCAAGGTACTATTTCTGGGTTAGTGGAGTCTGTAACCTGAAGCGTCTGTAACCTGAAGCGTCTGTAACCCGAGGTACCACTGTAGTTTGAATCCATTGGTACAGGTCCTACCTTTCAGAGCAAGAGAAAACAAGCTTGCTTCATCTTTTGGCAGCCCTATAGATATTTGAAGATGGCTCTCATATCTCCTCTAGGTCTCCTCTTTTCCAAGCTAAACATACCCAGCTCCTTCAACCGTTCCTCATAAGGCTTGGTTTCCAGAAGGCTCTTTTTATGTTCTTATGGGAATTTGAACCCTGGTCTCCCAGGTCCTAATCTGTCACTCTAACCATTATACCTCACTATTTACACAAGTGGAACCGCTGTGACACCCCCCCCCCAAAAAAAAATCCTGAAAACTGCATTCTTATGAGGAGTTTGCAAATTCTGCTGGAAATCTCTCGCTCCTGCAATCCCGCCCCCAACTACTGTTCCCAAGAAGAGGGCAACGATTCCTCAACCAGCTTAAATCTGTGCTGTAGATATCCCCAACGAGAAGAAACTGCTAAAGACGAAATGTGTGTCTGACCTCACAGGAAAAAAGTGTGAGTTTGTGAGCCTCTGGAGAGAAGCAGCCTACGATGTCTGCAGTCTCCACCCTGATTGTTCGAGTGAGCACCTCCATCTCTGCAACAGGCGTGACTTTGGGGGAAGGCCAACCATATGTATGTATGTTTCCATTCGCTCAGGGAGAGCGGCTCTTGGGTTTGGTCCCAGGCACCTCTAGAGGGCTGGTGCTAGGAGGGCAGCAGCTGCAGCGAGAGAGTAATGATGCTCATATATCACCTGGATGTCAGCACCAACCTGGGCAAAGGGCGGCAGCTCAGTGTCGCAGCTGCTTGTGCCTGCCTGAGCAGCAGCGAATGATGCTGCTGAAGGACTCAGCTCTGGAGAGAGAGAGAGAGAGAGAGAGAGAGAGGTCTGAAAGGCCTAAGGCAGTGTTGGCAGACTTCTGTAGTTGGAGAGGTCAAGTCATTCTCTTGGCAGCTGCTGAGCAGAAGGAAGGATGTTCTCCCCTAAAAACCGAACACCCCTCACAAGTCCTAAGAACATGAGAAGAGCCTGCTGGATTAGGCCAACGGCCCATCTCGTCCAGCATCCTGTTCTCCCTGTGGCCAAGTAATGTCTGTGGGAAACCCACAAGCAGGATTCGAATGCAAGAGCCCTCTCCTGTGGCCTCTGGTGTTCAGAAACACTGCTGCCCCCAGCTAGGGCGGCAGGGCATAGCCATCAATAGCCCTCTCCTCCAAGCAATGTTGTCATGTTCTGTGACATTGCTACCACTCTCTAGCAGGCCTGCCAACTCTAGAATTTCTTGTGTTTCTCATGTTTCTTGGGAAACACTGGGTTAGGCCACCAGGAGCTTTGTGGGAGAAGGTGCCACAAGTTCACTACTGCTGGGGTAAAAGACTCATTCCTTTTGCTCACTCATGCTTTTTTCCAAGACAACCAAACAGAGCCGAGGGGATCTCCTCAAATGAAGAAGAGTCTGATTAGGGGAGTTTAGGATTTTATCACCGTTGTGCAGCAACCACATTCTTGTGCACTGCCCTCGAATTCTGCGGTCAGACTCAGTTAAGAAATGATCCCAGCTGGTTGAGAAATCTGGGTTTTTCCACCTCCCTCGTTCTTTGATTGGAAATTGGGAATGATGGTGGAAAGGGTGAAGAGGAAATCTCACAGCTGCAACATCTGATTCATCACTTGGGCTGCATCGAGCTAGGTGGGGTCTTGGAAGTTCAAAGGCTCCCCAGTCCAGATCTGCATTTTATCTATAGGTATATCTGGCAGAGGGACGCGGGTGGCACTGTGGGTTAAACCACAGAGCCTAAGGCTTGCCGATCAGAAGGTCGGTGGTTCAAATCCCCGTGACGGGGTGAGCTCCCGTTGCTCGGTCCCTGCTCCTGCCAACCTAGTAGTTTGAAAGCACGTTAAAGTGTAAGTAGATAAATAGGTACCGCTTTGGCGGGAAGGTAAACAGCATTTCCGTGCGCTGCTCTGGTTCGCCAGAAGCGGCTTAGTCATGCTGGCCATATGACCCGGAAGCTGTACGTCGGCTCCCTCAGCCAATAAAGCAAGATGAGCGCTGCAACCCCAGAGTCGGTCACAACTAGACCTAATGGTCAGGGGTCCCTTTACCTTTACCTTTACCTGGCACATATAAATGCCATGCACGGAAAAAGCAACCATGTCTGGATCTCAGGAAACTGCCACTGGCCCATCTAACTTAGTATTGTCTGCACTGACTGGCAGCATCTCTCCCGGGCTTCCAGCCTTCTGCAGGGCTACCTGAAGATACCAGGGATTAAGTCTGGGATCATCTGCATGCAAAGTAGATGCTCTACCACTGAGCTAAATCAGTGCTTAAACTGGGGAAAGGTATGTTAAAAATTTGGGAGACGTCTGTTTTGGGGGTTCTGAATTAAAAAGAGAAGGAGAACCACCCCACCCATGTTCTGTAGGATCAACTCTTGAGGCAGGGGATATGGAGTGCTGCTTTTGACTCCTGGAAAGTTGGAGCATCTTGGGATTGTGGAACCCCTATCAGATTCTAGGTGGAGCCTATGTCACAACTCGGGAACAAGGGAGAAAATCTGTTTGTTTCTCACAGCAGCAATACAGGAGCTGAAGCACAGCTATCCATCTAAATTCGGCACCTCCAGACTTTGTGATGCATTTCTCACACCCCAAAATGAGTACATGAATGCATATATTAGGGGTGTGTGGCAATAACGTACGACAATGCACATGGGGAAAATATTTGTGGCAATAATGTACAAGAACGCATTTTACTAGGGGAAATTGCTTGCAAAAAAATGTGTCTATTAGGAGAAAGCCCCACTACAATGTTGGCAAAGTTTTGTAAGGATTTATTTAAAAATGTATCACAAACTGATGTGGAAATGTGGCAACCAAGACTGGAAAAATGAGAAAGTAAGTGAAACTGACATTGAAAGATTTGTCAAATCCCACTGAGTGCCCCCATAAAAATTTAACCCAGTGTTTGGGCACCCATTTTATCTTGATAGCATTTCCCAAGGCTAATTGCATCTGGGGCATGTTGAAAATAGGTGACAGTTGCCTTGAAGGAGATCAAAGAGCAGTCAGCTCTTCGCCTAGCAACCAAAAATGACTGGCCTCGGCCCAGTATACCTGAAGGAGCATCTCCACCCCCATCGTTCAGCCTGAGGTCCAGCACCGAGGGCTTTCTGGCGGTTCCCTCACTGTGAGATGTGAGGGAACCAGGCAGAGGACCTTCTCAGTGGTGGCGCCCACCCTGTGGAACTCCCTCCCACCAGATGTCAAGGAAATAAACAACTATCTGACTTTTAGAAGACATCTGAAGGCAGCCCTGTTTAGGGAAGTTTTTAATGTTTGATGTTTTATTCTGTTTTTAATATTCTGTTGGGAGCTGCCCAGAGTGGCTGGGGAAACCCAGCTGGATTGGCGGGGTATAAATAAATTATTAGTAGTAGTAGTAGTAGTAGTAGTAGTAGTAGTAGTTAGAAGAGGCACAGTTCAGTGGTCACAGCCATACACAGGGGTTCCATTGCAGACACACAAAGCTCCATCCACTCAGAGTTTCTCCATCCTCTCTGGTTCTACATAGGGACAAGATAACTCAGGAAGCCCAAACTGGAATACGCACCAGATAAGGGCCCTGAGCACTGTAGAGGAATAGGAAGCCTTGGCCATGTGGGGCTCTGAAGCTTAGACCATGACCAGGGCCATGCAGATTCCATGATTCAGTTTTCATGCTTTTCTTGAGATTATCAGTAAAAGTCCGAGTTAAAAACAAGCATCCATATAATCAGTAATTTGGAAATAAACTAAAATCATAAATAAAGAAATGGAAATCACCAATTAAAATGCACAGCAACTTTGGGCTTGCCTAAACAAAAAAGTTTTTAGTAGGCACCCGGAACTGTACAGCGATGGCACCTGCCTGACATCAATGGGCAGGGAGTTCCAGAGAATAAATGCCATCACACGGAAAAACTGATTCCTCAACAAGTGTGGAATGGACATCATGTGGCACGTGTGAAATTGCCAATTCTGCAGAGTCAAGAGGTTACACTTTAGGCATTTTAACATGGTCGTGAAAACTTTCTAAAAAATTGAAACCTATCTCCTGCTCAGAGGGATGGGCACTTTGCACATGCTCAGAGGAATGCAGTTAGGGGTCTCCAGCTCTTTTTTTAAATAAAATAAAATAAAATAAAAACAACATTAGGCAAGGGCTTCAAAGGGCCCACCTTCCCAGTTATTCTTCCCCAGCCTGACTGTGATGTTGCCATGGTAACAAACAGAGAGGTGTCAGGGAAAAAAACAACCCCAGGAGACAGGAGGGGCTGTGTTTTGACATGATATGCCCCATAATATGCCCCCTGGGCTAAAAAGCGCATTATGAGGCCTTATTAGACCCTAATTCAATCTTATACCTCCCCCTCCGCCCGCCTTTTCTCCAACCTCTTTGTGGCATTTTTCGGGGTTTTTTACTGTTATTCGCTTGGCAGCAAAAGAAACACACACACACATTCTTGTTAAAAATATTTTTTTCCCCCTTGCATACTTGCTGCGTGAGGAAAGTCGAGTGGGGGACGGAGCGGTTTGGGGAAAATCTCACACAGAGATTAGGTTACAAGGGACAGCTGAGTGTATAAATCCACTCCCCAAAGAGGGTCATTAGGAATAGTTCTGGCAGAAGTTTCTCTCTCCCCCCCCCCCCCATCCTCAATTCATCTCCTCCCCTCCTGCCCCAGTCCCTCCAACATAATGTTTTTTGTTCAGTTGTGGGGGGGGGGGGGTTTGGAGGGGACATACGGAACAGAATAGGAGACTGCTGCCTTTGAAACATGGGCTACCCCTCAGAACCCCCACTCTCCTCACAGCTCATCTTGGAGGAATAATTGTTTAACTTTTCTCCAATGCTGGAAGACACAACAATCCCCAGAGTGGTATGGAAATAAATTGGGGGAGTGAGCAGGTGGACCAGTTGGCCCCAGAGAAATCCACGATGCAAATCAGAGAATCATAGCATTGGAAGGAGTCCTGAGGCTCATGTAGTCCAGCTGAAGCACAGCTGAAGAATCCCTGACTAAGGGCCCTCCAACCTTTGTTTGAAAACCGTCAAGGAAGGAGATTCCACCACCTTCCCAGGTAGTCCATTCCACTCTCAAGCAGCTTTATAAAATCGTAGAATTTTAGAAATCGTTCCAATGTTGGTCTCTGCTTATTGTCCAAGGACAGTGGCCTTCAGGGAACAAATAAATAATAATAATAAATTTTATTTATACCCACCCTCCCCGGCCAGAGCCAGGCTCAGGGCAGCTAACACCAATAAAATCACAGTAAAAACATAATGGGGAGGGGGGAGAACCAATTTAAAATACAGGTTAAAATGCAATTTAAAATGCAGCCTCATTTTAAAAGTAGCCAATAGATCAAGACCATAAGGGGAGGGAAACATAAGGGTCAGACTGAGTCCAAACCAAAGGCCAGGCGGAACAGCTGCATCTTGCAGGCCCTGTGGAAAGATGTCAGGTCCAGCAGGGCCCTAGTCTCTTGTATCAGAGCGTTCCACCAAGTCGG
Source organism: Podarcis muralis (assembly GCF_964188315.1). Taxonomy (NCBI): domain Eukaryota; kingdom Metazoa; phylum Chordata; class Lepidosauria; order Squamata; family Lacertidae; genus Podarcis; species Podarcis muralis. Next base: position 27,410,961 of record NC_135669.1, read on the forward strand.
GGCCAGTACTGAAAAGGCCCTGGCCTTAGTTAAGACCAATCTAACCACCTTGCGACCTGGGACCTCCAAAATGTTGTCATTTGTGGACCTTAAGGTCCTCTGCGGGGCATACCAGAAGAGGTATGAATCAGATTCAGCGTTGGCTCAGATGCTGTGCTGGTCCCGGGGGAAAGGTTACTGGTATCGTAGTCAAAGTTCAGTCCTAAGTCACTAGCCTGGTAATAGTCCACAAGGTGCGAGGCGAGATCCGAAACAGGGAGCCGGGCGGGGAACAGGAACGCTGGAAGGTCAGAAGCAGGAAGCCGGGCGGGGAACAGGAACACTGGAGGAACAGGACTGGATGCTGGCCGAAACAGCTCTTCAATAACGACGTTGCTCCCGCAACCTGGGACCGGGCTGACTGGCCTTTATCTTTTCTAAGGCCAGGGGCGGTCCCGGCCCCCAGGAGCCCCGCCTCTCCTGGCCTTAAGGCGAGCACTCCTCCTGGGAGAAACCAGTTCCCTTCGCCTCTCTGCCCTAAGCCTCTGCAGTTCAGGAGAGGCCGAAGGGTTACTGGGTCCCGGGGGGAGCTTACCTGTAGACACTGAGTCCTCAAGCACCTCTGGGGCCAGAATGGATTCACCTGGTGCCTGCTCCTGAGGATCTGGCACAGGTGCAGGCTCCTCAGAATCTAGGCCTTGCCCCAGTTCAGCCGGCCCTGGAGGCAGGGACTCCTGTGCCGGCTGGGATTCCTCCGGTTCGCTCTCAGAATCGGAATCCCAGGCCATCACAGATGCATTGCTGTTGTTTGCTGCAGCATCGTTGATTTATTTACAGGATCCTCCCCCCTTTTAACCTGTTATTCAAGCAAGAAGAGAGGACGTGGCTAAGGGCAATCTTCACCAACAAGGTGCCCTATGCATGTTTTGGGACTACAACTCCCATAAGGCTCATGTGAGTAGAGCTGAGTGGGAGTTTAGGAGAGTTTCAGAGCCTCTAATACTGGCCTCAGCTTTGAGGGTGGACTTTTTTTTAATGCCCTTTGAATTCTAATCCGGCTCAGAATTTATCCTGAGCCGGAGAAGAATTCCTCTATTCCATCCCATGAAATTTTTGGACTCCTATCAGACCCAGCTCACATGTGCGTTTCCTATTTTTGCTTTAGGCCAGCGTTCCCTTAATGGGGAGTCTTCTGGATTCTACATGCTAGTGGTGGGCAGGGCCAGAGACAAAAGTGGGTGGTTCCATGGATGCAACTCCTACCTTTCTACGGGGTGCTACATTTCAGCCCTGCAGAAGTCATTGTTTTCTACACCGACCCCCCATGTACAGCCAGCCAGCCTCCATTCAGTGAAGAGAGAGTTCAAACACACATCTCAGTCAGGTGAAAACATTCAAAGAGGGCGTAGAACAGGGCCAATGAATGGTGTGGCCAATGGGAAGGGGCGTGGTCTCGTAAGACTGTTGACATCAGGCAGGCTCCTTCACTGTACCATTTCCAGCCCCTGCTAAAAACTTCTTTGTCCAGACAAACCTGCCCAGATATGCACAATATTGACATATGTTTGAATCTGTTTTTAGCTTATCATTGATTTTAAAAAAATTTAAGTGTTTAAATTAGTGTTTTTGGTGATAATTTCATTGTGTTATTCTTCTTGTAAACTACTTTGCGGTTTCTGTACAGCCATGTGACATACAGTGGTACCTCAGGCTAAGTACTTAATTTGTTCCGGAGGTCCTTACTTAACCTGAAACTGTTCTTAACCTGAAGCACCACTTTAGCTAATGGGGCCTCCTGCTGCCGTCGCGCCGCCGGAGCACAATTTCTGTTCTCATCCTGAAGCAAAGTTCTTAACCCGAGGTACTATTTCTACGTTAACGGAGTCTGTAACCTGAAGCGTATGCAACCTGAAGCGTATGTAACCTGAGGTACCACTGTATAAAGTTTGTGAAATAAAATAGGAAGAAGTTCTGAGGGTCAGACAAAGAAAGCTGTCAGGCCACATTTGGCCCCTGGGCTCGAGATTTCTCACCCCGCTTTAATCTCCCACCCCACCACCACCCCACCATTCTAAAAATTGAGAGGAACTCATGATGGCTGTGGTAGAAGTAATGGTTCCTCACCCCATCCCTCTTCTCAGTGGTTAAATTGTTTGATGAAAAGTGCCATGTTATTGTTATGCAGCCGAGAACAGCCTGGCAGAGGCCCTAATGCTTCTTCCATTCCCAATCAGTTGGCGGGATCCGCAGAGCAAAACTTTTCCAAATGCAGGTTTCATTTGCATTTCACAAGCTGTAACTATTTGGTCCTGTAAACGAATAACAAGTGGTTATTAGAAGCACATTGCCGGAGGATTAGCAGCCCCGTGTGCCTGCATCTCTTATGAAAGGGATGGAGGTGGATAGCTGCAGCTTGAGGAGCTCTGTGAGATCTTTCTTCCCGTGCCGCATGCAGCCAATGTGGTTCTAATAAGCAGCTATTAATGAACCGACAACAACTGCTTTATTAAGGCCAAATAGAAGGCATATTGGAGAACGGGAATTGGCAGTGGCGTTGTGTAATGGAACACAGAAGAATTAGTCGCTCAGAGGCTGAAAGCTAAGAGATGTGAGCCCTGGTGGGTTGGATTCCCCCACCCAACACGAGATTTGGCTAAGAATTGGATAGAATCTGGAAATGGATAGGATCGAGGTGGCCATCCGTCTAGTGCGTAGTCAACCCTGCATGAGTGCTGTATGCATAAGGAGTTGAACTCAGATCTCTGGTGACAACTGGGGGAGGACAGTGTCAAAGGGACACCAGCCAGTCATTTTTATTCATGGCTAAGGAAGGATTAAATCCCTCTGGGAATTTTAGCTTTGGAAAGGTCATTTGATAGCCTTCTCCATGAATTTCTCCAATCCTCTTTTGAAGCCATCCAAGTTGGTGGTCATCGCTGCCTCCGAAGGGAGCCAGTTCCATAGTTTAACTTTCTTTCTTTGCTTCATGCACCAAACTCTCTTGCCATACTTGGTGCCAACATCCTCCAGTCCTCTTGCCATCTGGAACGGCCTCCCTGGACCGCACTGCCTCATTGACTCTCCGTCTATTTTTAAATTTAATTCAAAAAGATGGCATTACGCTCCAGTTTCTCTGTCTCACACTTCCCATCCACTCCCCTTAAAAAGTGTGTCTTTTCATTCTTATTTCATTTGTGCAGTGCTTTGGACTGGGGGCACATACTGTCCTTATGAAAGAGGTTAAAAGCAAAGTGGAGGTGGGTGTGTCCCCTTCTACCCTCATATGACCCTCTTGGCTCTCTTCACCCATCTCTTTTACAGATTAAAACAGGACTGAATCTCTCTGTGTGTCTCTATTTCTGAAATCAGAACTGTGCACTAATGCTTTGCTGCACACCTGCTTCAGCCCAGGTGAAACCATGCTTTGGCTCCTACAAGGGAGACATCTTAGTGTCCCTGTACAGTTGCATCAATTTTTTATTTTTTATTTTGCAAAATGCTTCACTGATATGCAGATGTGTTTCTGTGCATTGACATACCACACACAAAGAAGCTTCCACGTGAACAGTCATATGATTGCGCTTTTTAAAAAGTGTGTGTGTGTGTGTGTGTGTGTGTAAGAGAGAGAGAAAGAAAGAGAACATGGACCACAAGAAAGAGGCAAAGCCAATGCGAGAGAAATGTCAAATTTCAGCAGAAAAGAATAAGCCGTGTTGGCAGGAGGGGAATACAAACAGAACCTATTTCATCGTTTCTGAGGCTTTCATCTCTCTTGATGTTTATGTTCTTATCACCAAAAGGGATCTTTTTGTTTTCCAACATGCTGAGTTTTCAGAAGTGTGTGTGTGTGTGTGTGTGTGTGTGTGTGTGTGTTGGGGGGGGGTCCCCGCTCCCCTAGCCTAGGCTGTTGATGTTTCTTTTCTGGTTGCTAAGCTTGTCTCATGCATGCTTAATGCCTGATGAGATCATGGTGCCACTTAAATATTTCACGGATAATTCAGGGTTATTCATTAACAAAATTGTGAACAAGCAGGTGTATTCATGAACTTCATGGGAAAGAAAACACACACACACCAGGAAATGACATTGAGGGGGAGCAGGGTGTGTGTGTGTGTCTCCCCTAACCAAAATTGTAAACTGCATTTAACATGAAATATATTAACCCTGAATTTTCTAATCTACATGGCTGTTATTTAACTCAAACCAGCATGCAAGGTGCTATGTTTTTCTTTTTGTAAATCCACCAAAGAACAAAATAAAACAACATTGGGATTAAGGGGTTTTCTCTGGGCAGTGGAGGGAATGTGTGATGTGCCCCATTGGTGTAGCTGTGGTAGCACTTGCCCTTCTTCTGATGGGAAATGGGGGGTCGAGGAAGGTCAGTTGGCGGGGACAGAGAAATGTCCCTATTTTCATCTGAGGCATGTTGGAGGGTATGTTGTCAGTGGCGAGTAAGGCCAGAGGCAAAAGTGGGAGGAGCAAAGAATGCAAATTTTACCATTGTGCAGTAAGCTAGTTTCTGCACAAAGTCACACCCCCAGCTCTGTCCTCCATCCAGGAGAGAGTAAGCGCTGTGCTCAAGAACGCATGGCACTCGGGCAAAACACTCTTACAGAGGTGCAAACCTCAAGAGCACTCTCACTTTCTGAGGCTCCCCAATACTGGTATTCAGAATCACATCGCCTCCAGCTCTGGAGGCAGAACTAAACCATCTATGAATTGGCCCAATAGTCTTTTAAAGCAATCCAAGCCAGTGTGGTGTAGTGGTTAAGAGCGGTGGACTCGTAATCCGGTGAACTGGGTTCGCTTCCCCGCTCCTCCACATGCAGCTGCTGGGTGACCTTGGGCTAGTCACACTTCTCTGAAGTCTCTCAGCCTCACTCACCTCACAGAGTGTTTGTTGTGGGGGAGGAAGGGAAAGGAGATTGTTAGCCGCTTTGAGACTCCTTAGGGTAGTGATAAAGTGGGATATCAAATCCAAACTCCTCCTCCTCCTCCTCCTCCTCCTCCTCCTCCTCCTCCTCTTCTTCTTCTTCTCCTCCTCCTGTGGGAGAGAGTTCCACAGTTTAATGCGCCGCATGAAGAAGTCCACTCTTTAATCTGTCCTGAATCTTCCAACAAGGTGTAGCCTGGGAGAGTCTCGAGGGCCAGAGAGAGAGATAGCAAGGGCCAGAGAGAGGCCTCTGAGGGCCTCAGGTTCCCCACCCCAATGTAGGTGGTCTGAAATGAGACTGTGTGGAACAGGAGAGCTATAGGGTTGGCCGAGCTCTCAAAAGAATGCGTAGAATGCAACAGCAATCACCACGATCTCCCGCTAGAGTGACTGGGTCTACAGCACATGCGATTCCATGATCCTGGCCAAGAACTGCGAATCCAAGAACCGGACACCGCAGAAGAGGAGGCCAGTATGGTGGGGGAACGCCCTGCTAATCAAAGGCCTTTTGCAATTAACTAGCCTCCAAAATCAGCACCCAAGGGCTGCCAAGAATCTGCAGCCAATGCAAACACAGGAACGTGAGCGATATAGGAATATAGATGCCCTTTTGCACACACATCTCTCTCACACATGCACACACACGCACACGAAGAAAGGCGCAGAGCTAAGAATATTGACCCTTCCCCCAGGAAGTCTCTGCAGAGAAACACGATGAGAATGCACAAGGCCATGCATGGCTGGAGGGCAAGAGGGAGGGACGGAGGCAGCGGCGGGGAGGGTGGGAAAGTCTCACAAATTTTTAATGAAAGTGCAATCAAACCTCCTTCCAGATGTCCAGCCAGATGTGCAAACAATGGCTGCACAGAGAACCATGAGAGAAATGGGAGAAAGTCCTCACCTAACTCTTGGGGTTCCCTCCTTCTCCTTCTCCTTCTATGCCAGGGTGAACAAAGGGTCCTTTGCTCTATAACCAAAGGGGCATTTCTCATCTGCAATCGCCCCTCTCTCCTTTTCCCCGGCAAAGGTCTTGAAGGCTGTGTGGAACCATTAAGGCTCCACAATTCAGGCTGCAACCCTGTATGTACTTAGGAACGTAAGAAGAGCCTGCTAAGGGCTCATCTAGTATAGCATCCTGCTCTCTTCGAGACCAACCAGATGCCTCAATGGGAAACTTGCAGGTGGGATTTGATGCTTCCATTCAGAAGCATTGCTGCCTCCACCTGTGCAGGTGGAGTATAGCCATTGTGGCTAATACCATTGATAGCCCCCTCCTCCATCAATTTGTCTAACCCTCTTTTGAAACCATCTAGGTTGGCAGCCATCTCTGCCTCCTGTGGGAGGGAGTTCCATCGTTTAAGTATGTGCTGCAGAAAACATTGAAGGAAAAAGCCAATTCCCTGTGTAGCTACAGGTACAGATCTGCTAGAATTTCACATGTTCTGTGTCCTTGTGTTATGGGCTGCAAAATAAAGGGGTGGGGGAATGATCAAAGAAGGCTCCCATCCAGTGCTTTTTTGGGGGGGTACGCAGGGGTACACACACCCCTAAACATTTTGTGAATCCAAGTTAGGCCTCATGGAGGGGCAGTATTTCAATACGAGTAGGGAAATGAGAGTATCCCCATAGGATTTCTTTTTTAAAAAAGAAAAAAAGCACTGCTATTTAAAATGAAGGCTACTGTGTAAAAGCCTCAAAGTTTAAGTTTTCTCAACAGTCTCATTTTTAGAAGCTTAAAAAGAACATAATCTACTCCACAACCTAGAAAATAAAGAAAAGCAGAGCTACAAAAGTATATGTAATATATAAAGTATATATAATATATATATATATATATTATATAAAGGCTCGCCCTGCCCCATATGTGCCCACTCAACTGCTTTGATCGGCAGAATTGTCCACATAATTCCTGTTCCACTTCTGTAAGAACTTTATCTTTTAGTGTGGCAGCACCTACACTTTGGAACTCCCTGCCTCTTGATATAAGGCAGTCACCTTTTTATCACCTGCTAAAAACATTATTGTTTAGTCAAGCCTACCCAGGGGCTGGGAAAGCTAGCGCGAGTTTTAATCTCTTATTGTAACTTTTCCAAATTAAACCATTGTCGTTAATTCTTCCTTATTGATAATTGTACAGTGGCACCTCGGGTTACAGACGCTTCAGGTTACAGACTCCGCTAACCCAGAAATAGTACCTCGGGTTAAGAACTTTGCTTCAGGATGAGAACAGAAATCGCACAGCGGTGGCACGGCGGCAGCAGGAGGCCCCATTAGCTAAAGTGGTACCTCAGGTTAAGAACAGTTTCAGGTTAAGAACAGACCTCCAGAACGAATTAAGTTCTTAACCCGAGGTACCACTGTATTGTTCTATCTGTTTTGTAAACCACTTTGCGTTTTTCTTGCAATCAAGTGGTATATAAATTTTACAAAATAAACAAATAAAATAAATACAAGTTGTCAGAGGGTGTGTGTGTGTGTGTGTGTGTGTGTGTGTGAGAGAGAGAGAGAGAGAGAGAGAGAGAGAGAGAGAGTGAGAGAGAGAGAGAGAGAGAGAGATGGGGGCAGAGGGAGGGAGGGGGAATCCTCTGATTCCCAAGAGGGAGTCAATAATCAAAATGCATCAGTCTGGAAAATGACACACTCTCTCTCTCTCTCTCTCTCTCTCTCTCTCTCTCTCTCTCTCTCCAGCCTTCTGTTCCCCAGCTGGTGTTGACAGCTCTGTGATCTGCCAATGAGGCCGCAGAAATCTCAGACACTCTAGCTGAGCGAGAAGGACTTGGAACTGCTGAAAGGTCAAGCAGACAATGTCCCAGAGAGCTGAGGTCTTCCCAGCACATCCTCTTGCCCAGCACACATGTACTGGCAAGAAGACGGAAGTCTCCTTTGTTTGTGCATTCCAACGCATCACCAGTGAATGGGGAGCCCACTCAGAGGGACCAGGCAGCCAGCCACAAGTCTATGGAATTTGCCATTTCTCAACCACTTGTCTCAGAAGTTGTCTTGTGTTGTTTTATTTTAGATGCTAGATTGTCAACAAAGTCTGACTTGCTTTTTGTTGGTTTTCTGCTTCTTGGCTGGGAGCTGTGTGGTCCCCACCTGTTCCAGTTCTCTCCTCCATCCTCCTCCTTTGCAAAGAAACAGTGGTTTCATGGAGGTATTAAACAGTATGGGAGGGGGGGGACTGAACCTGGAGGAACCCTACATAGAAGGCTCCACAGGGCCAGAAGGTACTCTATACATGCCTGTAAGTTGTTTTTAGATTGTTTTTAATCTTGCATTATGCAACCTGCCCTGACGGGTGAGTAAATAATAAACAACAACAATAATAATAATAAAATAAATAATAATAACTGTGTTTCTCTTTTTAAAAAATGTGGAACATCTGCTATCAAAGAGGCAAGGTATGCTTTGTTTGTTTCCACATCTCTCAAACATTTGTCATATTATATGAAATTAAAATATTAAAATTAAAGGGGGAAATGTTACTACCCCACCCCCAATGCCAAGAATCATTCTTTTCAGGGATTGTGAATAAAATGACCCAAATTTGTTTTTTGTGGACAGGCGGAATCCCCCAAACCCTGGGCTCCTCCCCCCCCATGTGGAATAACGACTCAAGACAACGTGTTATGGGATTAAAATTGGCTACAACTTTATTATATTTCAGATGTGGGTAGACCTTGGCTCAGGCATTGGGCGTTTATCCCTCCCAGTCCCCCACCGGGGATCTGGGGAACATCAGGGTTATCCAGTGTGGAGGGGAGATGGGCTGGCTCTGGAGAACATATGTTCAAGGAGAGAGAGCCCGCCCCCGTTACGCCGCTGTCACAAGGGAGAGCAATGACGACCTCTAGGTGTACGGTCAAAGCCTCCCCTCAAAAACCCCTTTAACGGGGAACCCTGGTATTGCCGCTGCAAAGCGGAAGGGGGCATGGGTCACCACTGCATGCCCCTCCATTCAGGGAAGATAGACTAAAGGATTCCACCCAAGTCCTGATACCGCCAAAGTTGTGATGTTTTGCTAATGGGAAAGGCAAAATCTGCCAACGCAGGGGGATTCCTTTCTGGCCCTTCAACAGCGACCCTGACATAGCATCACCCGCGTACCTGTGGAGAAATGGTTAACCTGCAAAAGAAGTCTTAACTGAGGGTGGGTAGGGTGGGAGAAGCTCTGGAGCCAACTGAAGATTCCCAGGTAAGATCCTCCCTCTATTGTGTGGGCAGGTAGCCCCTCCCCCTACCTGGCCTGGTCACCTTGGCAATGCTTCCCCAGGTGGGATTGGACAACTGACTGAGGTAGGCAGAGACCTCCAGGTTTCCCACCTGGGGAAAGGCAAAGCCAAGCCTGTGCTAATGGAGCCGCATAGGGTCCAGGGGCTGCACGTGACCATGCAAAGGGCGCCCCCTATTTAATGTGGGGAGCAGTCTTTGTCTGTATGTTTAACTTTAGTTTTGATTCAATTGTCTTTCTTTCTTTCTTTCTTTCTTTCTTTCTTTCTTTCTTTCTTTCCTTCCTTCTTTCTTTCTTTATTGTGTATTGCTGTTGTATGTTCTTAAATAAATAAAAATAAAAGAATAATAAGAATAAGAATAATGTTTCCCATTCAAATGTAAATGTAATTGAATCCTGCCCCCATGCACACTCTCAAATGAGCCTTAATCTCCCACCCTCTGCTCACATTGCTTGAGATCATGGGAACGAAACCACCACCCACCCCAACGTGGAACACCCAGCGTGGTCCTCCTGGACTCTTCTCAGGATCCCCCAAATGGAAATGAATTATCTCCATCCACAAACTTCCTGCAACCGAAGTGTGGAAGGTTGATTCTGTAGTGTGCGCACAGAACATGATAACATACATGGGAGAATTAGGGAGTGGCTTTCCCATTGCTGAAATTGCAGAGGCACCTCTTGATTGGGCCTTCGACAACATGGCCTCACCTATCTGTTGGGAAAATAAATAAAAGAATGGAAAGAGTGGCGGTGCCGTGCTTGTGTGCATGTGTTTGCGTTTGTGTGCTCACACACACATAAACACGTAAGACCTGTGTGGGAGGGGTCTGCATTCTGCGCTTGTATGTTTAGCTGCAGATTGGAAACACATGCAGGCTGAAGGAAGCAAACAGACAGAAAAAGGGAAAGGGCTTCCTTCTTTAGGAGCTGTTATTGCTCTGCACTCAAGGAAGGAATGTCCCCTCCCCAGCCCCCACCCATTTCTTTCTCAGCTTCCAAGGGGGGCTCTTGTGTCTCGTAAATAACCCCAGCGGAGGCTTATAGTACAGTGCACGGCTTTATTTTCTGAATCGGGCTGCAATGCACCTGAAGCTATAATTGTGGAGGGGGTTTCGAGAGAGGGTAAAATTAATTCCAAAGCAAAGAAAATTGGCTTTTAAAACAACTTTATTTCTCTCTCTCGATTTCTTTCCAACTGGAAAATTAATTATTTAAAAAGCAAACCATCAAGGAAGCTGAGCCCCAGCCATCCAGAGCAGGGTGTTTTCTGTTCTTTCCCCCACCCCCTCCATATGAACTGATAAACATTATAATATACAGTGGTACCTCAGGTTAAGAACTTAATTAGTTCTGGAGGTCTGTTCTTAACCTGAAACTGTTCTTAACCTGAGGTACCACTTTAGCTAATGGGGCCTCCCGCTGCTGCTGCACAGTCACTGCACAATTTCTGTTCTCATCCTGAAGCAAAGTTCTTAACCCGAGGTACTATTTCTGGGTTAGCGGAGTCTGAAACCTGAAGCGTCTGTAACCCGAGGTACCACTGTAAAGAGCCAGTGTGGTGTAGTGGTTAGAGGATCAGACTAGGACCTGGGAAACCAGGGCTCGAATACGCACTCAGCTGTGAAGTTATCTGGGTGTGACCTTGGACCAGTCACTCTCTTCTCTCAACCTAAGCTACCTTGCAGGGGGGTTGTGGGGATTAACTGAGGAGGGGGAGAACAATGAACACCACCTTGAGTTCCGTGGGGTAACAGGTGGAATAAAGGTAAAGGGACCCCTGACCATTAGTTCCAGTCGTGGCTGACTCTGGGGTTGTGGCTCTCATCTTACTTTATTGGCCGAGGGAGCTGGCGTACAGCTTCCGGGTCATGTGGCGAGCATGACTAAGCCGCTTCTGGCAAACCAGAGCAGCGTATGGAAATGCCGTTTACCTTCCCGCTAGAGCAGTACCTATTTATCTACTTGCACTTTGACATGCTTTCAAACTGCTAGGTTGGTATACAAATGCAATAAATGAATGAATGAATAAAGGCTCAGACCATTGGTACTTTGCTGGCAGCAGCTGTCTAGGGTCTCTGATGGAGAAAGTCTTTGTCAGGCCTTTTCAAGAAGAGATGCGACTACAGTGGTACCTCGGGTTAAGAACTTAATTCATTCCAGAGGTCCATTCTTAACCTGAAACTGTTCTTAACCTGAAGCACCACTTTAGCTAATGGGGCCTCCCGCCGCCACCGTGTGATTTCTGTTCTCATCCTGAAGCAAAGTTCTTAACCCGAGGTACTATTTCTGGATTAGCGGAGTCTGTAACCTGAAGCGTCTGTAACCTGAAGCGCCTGTAACCCGAGGTACCACTGTATACTGTATGTGAATATCCAAATTTTGTAATGCAGAGCTCTGGCCAAGTGATGTGCAATACCTGCAATACCTAGAAAATTGCTATATGGTGACTTACTGCTCCCAGCCAACAACAGCGGCAGCTTTGTGTGCAAAGTGTAAGTGGCAAAGTAGACATTCCATAAAAAAATTGAGTGTTTGCTAATATATTTTATATTTTTGGAGGCTCCAAACATTTTAACATCTTTAAGATTTTTTTCAAATAGCCATTAAATGTTTCCGTTTTATCTTAAATTGCATCGTCGTAACATTTTGATGTTTGCCACTCCAGACTCCCTCGGGAGGAAGGGCGAGATACAAATCTAACAAATAAGAATCCCAACTGGAGATAAGACAGTAGAAAACCAAAATCGAGAAATTCGCCCACCTTTAATTTTAATCACCAGATTGCTGGAAAGTGGCTTTCTGAGCCTGCGCTCCAAGACAGCCACCACCTAGAGGATGCTGAAATTGAGCACCATGATGTTGTGGATGCTCATTTTTATTTTTCATGGCGGGAGGGAGAAGTAATCCCCAATGAGGTGTGCAAAGCCATATGGCATTCGGTGAAATGGTGGGAAAACCCTGTCTTCCATCAGCAGTGGATATTTCTTTACGAGCAACACCGAGGTTTACATTTTCCACCATCCAAGTGATTACCGAGGAAAGAGATTGTCTCATTTTCTCATATACATGTATCTCGTCTCGGTTGCCGTGGCAACAGTGTGTATGTTTTTCAGGACTGGAAGGACCGAGGGATGGAAAAGGAAGCCAGGGAGTGGACACGAAGGGAAGAGTCCAGCAGAAATTTCCCCCTGCTCCTCTGTGGCTGATCAGCTAATACTAATTTAATGTGCCCTCCCAGGATTAGTCATCGAATCCGAGATTTCCTTCTTTCTCCTTCCCCGCCTCCTTGCCAAATCAACTGTATTTATTTATTTTTCGTCCCATTTTTCACGTTGATAATTAACTTTGTCGTGTTCTCAAGTTTATGGGGGAATTGAGGATGGGAGCCAGACCAGAATGCAATGCAGAACCATAGAAACACAAACAAGGGATGATGTCTCTCCCAACATACACAGAGTATTCTTTGGGAGGGACAACATCATCACTAGTGACCTTATTCTAGGAGATGCCAAGTGTTGAAACATAGGAAGAGATCCTCTGGATTTGACCAAAGGCCTTTCTCAGGGATGGGGAACTATTGTGATTCTGAGAGCTGCAGTCCCCTCTGGGAGCCACATATCAGTGGGCAGGACCTGAGACAAAAATTGTGTGGAGTAATAGATGTACATTGCATAGTAGGCTGGTTTCTACACACGTTGCTACCTGTCCTCCATGTAGGCTAAGGTTACCAGACGTTCCCGTTTCACGGGGACAGTCCCCGGATTTACAAATCAGTCCCTTGACAAAATCCATTTATTTAGTAGGAAATTGAAAAGTGTCCCCAGATTCATTGAAAAAAAATCTGATAACCTTAATCTAGGCAAGCAGCAAGCATCATTGGAGTTCAAGGACCCATTCCAGCCAAGGAAAAAATACTCAAGGAGGGAGCAGAGCAGGGCTGGAGAGGGTTGTGGGCTGCAGAGGCTCCAAAGGGCTAAATAGAGAGGCTTGTGGAGCCACATTTGGCCATGGGCATCTCATACCCTCCAACACTTTGAAGCCAAAATCTGAGACGCCATATTCCCAGACGCCATCTTCCTGCATTTTATCGCATGAGCATGGAAGCCATTTTGGTTGCTGTGATCTCTTGCAATTTTGCATCGTGGTTCCCCCCCTCCAACTCCCCCCACACACTTTTTGGCACTGTTTTGGGGCACTGCACAAGACTGCAGCCCTCGGGGGGGGGGCACACGTTTTTTTCAGGGGAAAACCGCACTGCAAAATTGCACAGGATCATGGTAACCAAAATAGCCACAAGCAGGCACAGTAACACTCTCCTGCCCTATGAACTTTGATTTTGCACTAACATCAACATCATCGTAACAGGGCAATTGGCTCAGCTGTCCAGTCTGCCGTCGCCATTTGAGCATCTCTTGTACCAAGAACAAATTGTGCAATAATGAATTATGGCCCTTGTGATTGCGCATGCCTTTTTGGAAAGGATCAAAGTGGATGTCACTCTGTCTCCACAGAAAGCAATGACAAAACACGATAGGCATTATATAGGTGCCAGGACTCATGTTTCCTTCCATGCCCTTGGCTCCAATTTGCTCCAGGTATGCGTGAAGTTGTTATCAGTTCAGCCAAGCGCATCTATTGTGTAAAGTCAACGGTCTCCTTCTCTTGAACAGGCTTCGAGTTTGAAAGCAGGTAGGAACACGCAGCCACGGTATCAAAAATCAGAACATACAAAAAAACAGAATTGCATTTTATATACACAAACACACCCTTGGGGTTTGTCGCCTTCAGTTATGATGTGGCACTGTTTCCGTAGTTTGTCGTGGCTAGAGTACATCTCTGAATTAAGCAGAAATCATATCTGGAGTTGATTGATGAACCGATTAAGAGGAACAAGCCTCTCTTTGTTCCTTCCTGATATCTACAAAAGTAGCTGGCTGCCTGGATATATATTTCTTCCTGCTTAGATCCTTGAATTAAATTAGAGGCAGGCAATTCCACTGTTCTCAGGAGCCACTCAGCTGTCCAGTGAGTGGTCTGAGGAACAGAAATGACTTTTGGCACACAAACCTCCCTTTTCTTAGATCAAAGGTAGCCAACGTGGTCCTTCCAGCTGTTGTTAAACTACAACTCCCATCCTCCCTGACCATTGGCTCTGCTGCACAGGGCTGGTGGGAGTTGGAGTCCACTGCTATCTGCGCTTGAAGGTTGTCAGTGTGCTTGTCTCAGGGGTGGCTGACCCTGGTGATGAATGCTAATGAACTGAAATAAATCATAGCATTTCCATTTGAGCTCCCAAGGGAGATTTTGGAAGTGGATAAAAGTGATATGGAACTGTAGAGTATCTGCACACACTTGAAAATATTTTGTCTTACTAGAGAGGTTGCAGGCAAACAGCTTGATAGTGAGAAGGGAGAGTCACCAGGTCAGGATTAACATAAAACTGCTGCAGGGCCTAGATCTGTGTTTCCCAAACTTGGGTCTTCAGCTGTTTTTGGACTACAACTTCCATCATCCCTAGCTAGCAGGACCAGTGGTCAAGAATGACATGAATTGTAGTCCAAAAACACTGGAGACCCAAGTTTGGGTCCTCCCTTAAAGAGGGCACGTGTTGCGGTGAGACCTGGCCACCACACCCTGTGTTGTGGGTGGGTATGATTGGATAGCCACAGCACCCAGTTGGTAGGTCCCTTGATGCAGGGTTCAATCAGGCCAATGGGACACAGGCTAAATGGATCAAGGGACCTATTTATGCATGTGACCCAGAGCTTCCTCTTTCGGTGTGTGCATCGGAACACCCGCCCACCTCTCCCTAATTTTAGGGCTTGTGCGCTTGACCTTGCTATGCCGTCATGTGTCGTTGGGATAGGGGCACGGCAGGAATTTTCCCCACTCAGCGGATGGCTGGTGCCATTTGGGTTTTGCCTGCCGCGTAGCAAATCATCACAACTTGTAAGGTTGCAGATAGGCATTCAGGCGAGATGGATGGGAGAATGCTCTCTCCATCCCTATATGAAGGGTATTCCGTTAAAGGAATCCAGGGAGTCAATGGTTTGGTCAACCCTGTGAGGGGGTTGTGCCTGTGCTTGAGTCCAGGGGGACATCTGGGTGGTAGACATAGCCTGTTCCCAGGTTTCTGCCTATCTGGGTGTTCACCCTAGGCTGACCTATGCTGGTGCCTGGGTCAGCACTACCTGCAATGGTGCAGGGAGCTAGTCAAACCAGAGCCTATGCAACCACTCACTTGCTGTAATCAATAAAGTTGTGGCCTAAATTCTGCCAACCAAAACCAAACCAAAATTTGAGTCTTGTCTGAATTTATTTCAGGGGGAGGTTTAAAGGTCTGAACACGCAAACAATGGCCAAGATCTTGCCCACCAACTCCCTTCTGACTTATAAATCTTAAATCTTATTTGTGGAGGAGAGGACATCGGACAGCTGCTAGCTCGGCCTCCGCAGTTAGAGGCAGTAATGTTTCTGAATACCAGTTGCTGGAAGCCACGGGAGGGAAGAGTGCCCTTGTGCTTGAGTCTTACATGCAAGTTTCCCACAGGCATCTGACTGGCCACTATGAGGACAGTATGCCAGACTATGTGAGTCATTGGCCTGATCCACAAGGCTCTTCTTTTATGTTCTCATCCAGTTTCAAGCAAGTATGGCTACATTCTAATGCGGTAGGCCTCTGATTATCAGTTTCTGGGAGCAGCAAGTTTGGAGAGCTGATCTTATGGTCATGCCCTGCTTGTGGGCTCCCCGTAGACATCTGGGTGGCCACTGTAAGAACAGGATGTCAGAGTAGATGAGCCACTGACCCGATGTGGCAGGGATCTTCTTATGGGTGTGGCTGGTCAGCAGAGGGAACACTCCACTGTCACAAAAGAAATCATCATAGGTGGCCCAGGAAGTGGTAATTCCATCTGAAACAGTGAGTCGAGAATAAACTTGTGGTGTAAGAAGTGGTGCGTGTGACTCACTGGAGAAGAGGTAGTACTATTTTGGTCCGGGCGCAACTTGAACATTAAGGATCTCTGGGGACTTTCTTTTAAAGTTACTTACCTCTGTTGCGTGAAATGGTTTCCACCACAGGCTCAGTGTGTTGCTAGTTGTTGTTGTTGCCTGAGGACCGCATTCCCCAGTGGCCAAAGCTCCTTCCCATTTTATGGTCACAAAGTTTGGGAGAATATAGAAAGAATGGATTCTAACACCATGAGAGCATAAGAAACGCCTGGGCAGGCCAATGGCCCATCGAGTCCAGCATGCTGTTCTCATTCAGTGGCCAATCAGATACCTAACGGAAGTCCAGTCTTCTTTGCTTTTGTTATTTCATTGCATTTTATATCCCACTTTTTTCTCCAAGGAGCTCAAGGTAGTGTACATGGTTCTCCCCACTCCCCATTTTAATCCACCCAACAACCCTGTGACGCAGGTTAAGTTGAGAGGCAGTGACTGGCCCAAGGTCATCCAGTGAGCTTCATGGCTGAGGGGGAATTTGTACCCTGGCCTCCCACATCCTAGTCTGGCACTCCAACCACTGCACCACCACTGGTTTGAACCACAACATCACAATGACACAAAAGTAGGGTCTGGGCGCAGGACCACTCTCCTCACCTGCGATTCCCAGCAAGTGCCATTCTAAGGCATCATGCCTCTGACGGAGGAAGTAGAAGATAGCCATAGATGGCCTAATCCTTCATGATTTTTTCTACTCCTCTGTAAAAGCTATCTAGGTTGGTGGCCAATGTTCCCCCTTGAACAATATATTTGAATAATTATTGCCTCCTCCCTCCTCTTCTCCATCTGTGTCAGTCACTTCCTTTTTCAAATAAACATGCTGACATGGTCACATTTTGCCAAGCAACGTTGTCGAGATTGAGCACAATTGCCTTTTACAGGCATCAGAACTTGTGGGTGTGACAAGAGGAGCAGGGCAGGCAGTTTAAACAAAAAAAGTATTTTCTTTTTCTTTTAATGAAATCCTTCTAAGGCACATAAAGTTTCCCTGCCAGGAATTGTGATCCCAACATGGAGCCCTGAGGGAAGTACTTTGCCCTAACAGCTTGAGTCTAGGACCAACATTGAGGTTTTTAATATATTCTTAAGAAGGAGGTCAGTTACGGAACGCACTTGTTTTATTTAGTTTTTACAGGCAAGCGAAAATGCTGTTTTTCCCAGCACTGAAAATCATCCCCTTTCAGCTCTTCCCCAAACCCCTCAGAAATCACTTGGGAAGTGCATAGCCTCCAAGTGTCCCGGTTTTCCAGGGACAATCCCGGAATTACAAAAGCCAACCCAGATTCTGATTTGATCCTGGAATGCCCCTACTTTCGCTGCTACCACTGAACTTGGGGAGGAGGATAAGCCGCTGCTTGTCCTGAGTGGTGGTGGCAGTGGCAGCAGCGAGGGAGCATCCCATTGCCTCACCATGGGTGCTGGTGCCAGGCTGCTTGTAGCAGCTGCTGGAGAGCAGACGAAGAGCAGGAGAGGCTTCTGCCCTTGAGGCCTAGCCCCTCATGGTGCAGCGGTTCTGGAGCAGGCAGAGGGCAGGGCCACCCTGGGCAGGAAGAGACCAGAGCTCAAATCCCCACTCGCTGGGTGACCTTGAGCCAGGCACTCTTAGCCTAAGATACCTCACGGGGGTGTTTTGGGGTTAAACGAGGAACAGGAAAAGCATGTATGGCACAATGAGCTCCTTGGAGAAAAAGAAATGGGCTGGGCTAGAGATGCAATAAATACATAACTAAAAGGTAGAGCGAAAGAGATGGAACATGAAAATAAGACAATTTGGCCACTGACCTGTCACAACTGACACAATCATCATCATCACCACCACCATCATCATCTTATAATATTGTTTTTAAAGGTAGTGGTAATTGATAAAGGCGTGTGTGTGTGTGTGTGTGTGTGTTCTTATTGATGTTGTTGATGATGATGTGGCCCTGCAGACATTGCTGGACTCCGATTCCCATCAACCCCAGCTGGTGCGGTCAGTGGCAAGGGATGATGGGAGCTGTAGTCCGGCAACATTTGCAAGCCCATGCATTCCCCTCCACCCTGCCTTAGATGCTAAAGCCTGGGAGAATGGAAGATGCTAGCAGAGAAGATGGAGGAGACAAATATCATCTGGTGCGATGGAAGAAGAGGCCTCTGTTTCTCAGCAGACTCAGCAAAGGCCGGATGAGAAAGTGTGCAATCCCGCAGAGCATGAGATTAGAGAACAACTGAGGAGGGAAAGCCTGCGGGACGGTCTGGAGATGGAATGTGGAAATCTTCTGCCGGAGTAAAACATGCTTGTTTCCTGGCCTTAATGGGCTTGTGGTCTGTTGCAGGAGCGCTGCCCAGCACTGCTCAGATTCCAGCCAGGGAAGGGTGCCAGCTGAGCCATGAGAACTCTGATGGAGTCACATGAATGGCTTCTCAGCTGCCACGGTAAACTGTCCTGTATCCCTGTGTCTCCATGGCAACCAGCCTGCCTCTCCTAACCATGGAGAAGGACAAGCATCATAGTTAAAAGAGGCAGAGCCAATTGTGGTGGGTTGTCATCGTGGCAGGGGAATCATTTCAACTCTTGTTGTGGGGTGTGTTTTTTCCTTCCAGAAACTTAAATGTGATCCCTATTAAGGATGTCCCAGCAGGATCTCAAAGTCTAGGAGAAAGAGAGTATATCTACATCTCTCTGATCTTATGTTCCTCATATAATCCCAGTGCATAAAGGGATTATAAAAAAATCCATTTTATTGCACCTGACTATTCCGTCTTTCCATCCTAAAGGGGAAATACTTCATGCTCCAGATTGATGTGTGGCTTGTGGTGTGGCTGGGATGAGCCATGAAATCTGGTAATTTAATTTGTGCTGGGGAAATTTCAGGTGTTCTTCTGAGCCTCGGGAGCTAAGTGCTTGCTGTCATACCAGCTCAAGTGCACCTAATCTTCTGTGGTCTGGAAAACGCAAGACAACTAGACCTGGATAGAACTAGGACCAGAAAAAGGCATCAATGAAGCTGCATCCATACATTGAAAGCACATGACTTCTCCCAAAGCATCCTGGGAACAACAATCTCCCCATCACAGAACTTTTCTCTCTCCAGGCCTTGCATCATTTTATAAACTTCTATCATGTTGCTTCTCACTTGGCTTTTCTCCAAACTGAAAAGTCCCAGGTGCTGCAACCTCTCCTTCCAGGGCAGTCGCTCCATCCCCTTGATCATTTTGGTTGTCCTTTGGTTGGTTGTGTACCCACCCTACATTTAAAGCATACACCTTCTTCCATAGAATCCTGGGAACTGTGTCTTGTTAAGCATGCCGGGAACTGTATTTTCCCCCCTCTCTCATAACACTAGAACTCATAGACATCCAATGAATCTGAAAGCTGGAAGATTCAGGACTGATAAAAGATAGTCCTTCTTTAGGCAGCAAGCTATGAAACTTGCTCCTGCAGGGGGCTATGATGACCAGCAACTTAAAGGTAAAAGTAAAGGGACCCCTGACCATTAGGTCCAGCCGTGACCAACTCTGGGGTTGCAGCGCTCATCTCGCTTTATTGGCCGAGGGAGCCGGCGTACAGCTTCCGGGTCATGTGGCCAGCATGACTAAGCCGCTTCTGGCAAAGCAGAGCAGTGCACGGAAACGCCGTTTACCTTCCCGCCAGAGTGGTACCTATTTATCTACTTGCACTTTGATGTGCTTTTGAACTGCTAGGTTGGCAGGAGCAGGGACTGAGCAACAGGAGCTCACCCCGTCGCGGGGATTCGAACCGCCAACCTTCTGATCAGCAAGTCCTAGGCTCTGTGGTTTAACCCACAGCACCACCCGCGTCCCTTGGACCACCAACCTGGATGGCTTTAAAAGGCGATTAGACAAATTCATGGATGAGAGGGCTATCAAGGGCTACTAGCCATGACAACAATGTTCTGCCTCTACAGTTGGAGGCAGCCAGTGCTTTTTCTGGGGGGATGCAGGGGGACGCATACCCCTAAATAAATAACAATAACAATAACAATAATTTATTATTTATACCCCGCCCATCTGGCTGGGTTTCCCCAGCCACTCTGGGCGGTTTCCAACAAAGTATTACAATACAGTGGTCTGTTAAACATTAAAAGCTTCCCCACAACAGGGCTGCCTTCAGATGTCTTCTAAAACATTGTGTGAATCTTTGTACTTTTGTCCATTTACTGTATTTATTTTTCCCAATTTGAACTATAAAATGGCAATTTTCTTGAGTCAAAATGAGAGTACCCCTAAACATTTTTTTTTAGAAAAGAAAAGCACTGGAAGCAGCAATGCTTCTGAATACCAGCTGCTGGAAACCACAAGAAGGGAGACTTGCCCTTGTGCTCAGCTCCTATTTGTGGATTTCTCGCAATCGGCATTTGCTTGGCCACTGTGAGAACAGGATGCTGGACTAGATGGGCCGTTAGCCTGATCTAGCAAGCTCTGCTTTTGTTCTTTGGTTCAGTGGAGAAATATGTTTCAATACAACTTCTTCACCACCGAGTAACTACCAAGGCCTCATTTGCACAACCAAATATCAATGCAGAGTGGTTGTGCTAAATCATCCTTCCCCAACCTGGTGCCCTGTAGATATTTTGAATTACTGTTCCCATAAGCTCCAGCCAGCATGGCCAATGGACAAAGAAGATGGGAGTTACTCTGAAAGTTGTGGGGAAGCTGTGCTAAACCAACTACTTTTGTTTAGGTGGGTGGGTAACCCAAATTCAGCCTATCTCTGCCTTCTGCAACTTATTAGGTGAACCAAATAAATGATTTTGCTACATTCCTTGCTTAAGCATTTTCACAGAGAAACAGTCAAAATGATAGCTCCTTTAACCAAGACTGGCACTCTTTTCTCTTTTTAAAAAATGCACTGATATAAAATGGTTCTTAACACGTAAAAAAAAAAAAATCTGTACCAAACTGTACTACAAAAGTAATATTAATTAAGCTATAAACATAAAGATAAATTATCCCCCCTCCCCTCATAAACAGCATTTCAGGATTCAGATTACATTTTTTAAAAAACAGAATATGTACTCTACAAATAGTTTTGAGAATCTTCTGTTTAACATATTATTTCCCTCCCCTCCTTTACAGCATTCATTGTTCTCTAGAACCTGCTATCAAAACAAATGACTCAATTAATTAGATCCAGTCTTTCACAAATGAGGTCACTTTGGGCATTTGCTGCCCAAAACAATGGCTCCCCATGGCTTTGTCGTAAGTTGAAATCCTCCACATATTGCTAAGAACACAAGTGCCTGTTGGATCAGGCCAATGACCCATCTAGTCCAGTCTTGTATTCTCACATTGGCCAACCAGATGCCCCTGTGGGCAGCAGGCAAACAGGATTCTAGCACAGGAACGGTCTCTCCTGGTATTCAGAAGCACTGCTGCCTCAATTGACCATCATGGCCAGCAGCCAGCCTTGTTCATCTCAGGACTGGAGAAAACATGGTCCATTTGGACATACAATTCCTCAAACCACAATGTTTGGATCTAGCTTGCCTGACATGGTGCTGCTGACCCTGCTTTGCTGAGGTCCCTCATCTTACTAATGAGCATCCTCTTCTGGGTCAAGGGCCATGTTCAGTGTTGAGCAGCCTGTATGGGGGGCATGGTAAGTTTTGCTGCCACCACAATTTTTTGTGCTTTTGCTGCAGCAAGATTTCCTTTCCCATCACCCCTGCCCACCACCTAAATTTCTTGCCAAACTGTTGCCTTCCCACTGAATTATAGCCTGTTTGCCATTTCCCAATCGCTGGCACATTCCTTGCTTGACACTCTGACATCAGCTGTGTTGCCTGACCATAGAGTGTTCCATGTAGAATGTTGCATAGACGCTCTACTAGTTATACTCGGTGGCTGATCCTTCTTCCATCGATTTCCACCCTTTGCTATAGAAATTAGAGCCAAGAAGACATGTTGGCAGCAAATGCAGAGACTCCCCAACATATGTCTGCTTTGGGCCTTAAAACTGAGCCATAAAAGAATGCTCGATTCTTTCAAGGAGGCAAAACTCCCAGACTTTTCCTTAATGATTGACTGGGCTGCATTGCTTTCCCTGCAGAAGACCTGGTTGTATATCTAAATGTATGTCAAGAATAAAATAATCATTCCCAAGAACAATGGTGGAAGCCGCCCAAAAATGTGTTAGGAGGGGAGCATGAACATTAGCCTTGGAGTCCAAGCAAAATATCAGATGGATGAATCAGAATGAAAATGCATAATATATGGAGTTATTTTTCATTTTCATACAAATGAAAGGTTGTGTTTTTCTAGGGTTCCCTCCCTCTCTTAGTTTTGCGCCTTCAGTGCTGGAGCAAATGTGTCAAAATGAATCTTGGTGCAGCCATTCTTTGGAGAGTGATAAAAAGAACTGCTTTGATTACAGAGCTAAGATGGTTTCAATCAGGCTCCATTTAGCAATCACATAAAGATGTGCCTTTATTGTGATCGTCAATAGCTTTTGGACACATCGCGCTCACTTTGCGGTTCTCTTTCTTGGTGCCCGGTGGCGTATCTTTGTCAGAGTTAATTAACTTTGCTTTCCACCGATGCCGGGGATAGTATTTTTCCCCTCCTCGTTTTGTGGTATTCAGAAAAGACAGTCTTCAAATACTGGGCTTCTAAGAAGTTAGTGAGGTTGTTATCAACTGTGAAATTCCATGGTTGGCTAGTAAGTTCTGATGCTTATTATTAGGGATGTGAGAAATTATTGTTTTCCATTGTTTGCTGCATGCGGCGCTGTTTCCATACCACTACAGTTCAGCGTCCAACAAAAACTTTGCTATTTGACTTACTGTCTGCTGTGGTGGATTTACATGTAATTAATTACACCAGTTAATTACATCATTGTTACATTTCCCCCACACAATTTATTTCAATGTAAAGAGCATTTGTTTCAATGTATAGAATATGCAAAGTAAATGGGGTGGAGTCATTGATTATGTATCATTTGCAAACTGAAAATACAGCAGCAGCCCAACCGCATTTGCTGGACTGAAATGAGAGTGGAAATTGCCAGTGTTTGCTTATTCATCTCATATCCGGGAGGAAATCAGCCCAGCAAGTGTGATCAGTATTTGCTGGTGTTATTTTCAAGCTACAAATGATATGTAATTGATTGTTTCCTTCCTCCACTTCGCATTGTGTTCCCTTTGAACTGAAATGAATGGTGTGGAATATTGTAATTTTGATGCAATTGAAGCAATTACATAAAATTCCAGTTGGTGTTCACTGTTATTGCCTTCAGTCAACTAAACTGATTACTTTCCTCTCATTTGCTTTGTGTTTCCTTTGCACTGAAATGGTTGGTGTGCTTTAACACAATCGTAAAGTAAGTTTCATAATTCAGTGAATCAATTGCACATGCAATTTCAATGCAGTGGACAGTCTTTGGTGGAAGACAAACTGCAGTGAAACAGAAACAGTTCTGCATGTGGTGAATACAGGGAAGAATGGAAAACAATGCGTTCTCACACTCTTACCTCCAAAGATTTCATGTGATTTCTGATCATGATGGCATCAGGGTGGTTATATGTGAATACTGCCTGCAAAAATTTTGGGGCAGACATACTGCTTCCTTCCCAATCAGTGCATGTCCCATAACTTCCTGCTGAAATCCTTTAACTATCCAGTTCTGGTTTATTTTTTGTCCTGCTTGTTTTGCATTGTAGCACAAGACTTGCCCCTCCAGACTGCAATAATGAAGCAACATTGGGGAAGCCCCTCAGAGTAACTAATCCAGGATAAATCTACCACTGTGGGTTAAACCCCAGAGCCGAGGGCTTGCGGATCAGAAGGTCGGCAGTTTGAATCCCTTCAACAGGGTGAGCTCCTGTTGCTTGGTTCCTGCTCCTGCCAACCTAGCAGTTTGAAAGCGCATCAAAAGGGCAAGTAGATAAATAGGTACCACTCCGGCGGGAAGGTAAACAGTGTTTCCATGCTCTGCTCTGGTTCGCCAGAAGCGGCTTAGTCATGCTGGCCACATGACCCGGAAGCTGTATGCCTTGGCCAATGAAGCGAGATGAGCACCGCAACCCCAGAGTCGGCCACGACTGAACCTAATGCACTATGATGGCATCAATTTCATGTTGCAGAATGCATCAACACACACAAAAGCACAGTGGGCCCAGATTCATTGATTAGATGTTATAATAATCGAAACACTGTGGAATGTGAATTAAATTTGCAATACCCATCAGTGGTTAACCCCTTTATATAAATTTTGCCCATCAGAGATAATGACAGGGAGAACAGGGTGAGGGATCTGTGGCCCTCCAGATGTTCTTGAACTCCAGTTTCCATCTGCTTCTGCCAGCATGGCAAATGATAATAGATTACAGGAGTTATAGCCCAACAAGATTTGGAGGGTCCCTGGTTCCCCACATATTTGGCAAGGAACGCGAGGGGGAGGGAATTGTTAGGACCAAACAGGGTAGCTGAACAACTTGCTCTGTGATGGGAAACAAACATTCTCCCAGCATTTATTTTAACTGCATGCTTCAGCTTTGCCTCATTATTTATCTATCTACAGGGAGCCCAAATTCATTGGCACAAAGGCAGCTCGACTGCATTCTGAGTGGACAGAAGGGGGAAGCCAAAATCATCTGCAAATAGTGGTCAGTTTCAGCCCCGTCTCATAACCCCTGGCTTTCTTTCTGTAAAAAGATCCCTTTCTGGATTAAACATCTCTTCTGAGTCAGTGAGCCCTTGGCCCAGAAACATCTTTTGAGGTCAAACTTTCACAAAGTGCGCAAGATGCACACATTTGCCGGGTAGCTTTGATTTGTAACAATAGTCATCCATCTAAAGGGACGTCCTATATATCTCAGACCAGGACCACCCCATGTGTCTCTGTAGTAGTGAAGGACATAAGAAAACAAGAAGACCCTGCTGGTTTAGGCCAATGGCCCATCTAGTTCAGCATCTTGTTCTCATGGTGGCCAATCAGATGTCTGTGGGAAACTCACAAGCAGGATTTGAGCACAAGAACACTCTCCCCTCCTGGTGTTTTCAGCAACTGGCATTCAGAAGTATCATTGTCTCTGACTGTGGAGGCAGAACATGGCCAGCATGGCTGGTAGCCATCGACAGCCCTCTTCTCCATGAATTTGTGCAATTGTCTTTTAAAGGTTGGTGGCCATCATTGCCTCCTGGGATTCGGTCTTGGATGCTGAACCTGAGGGATCCCAGCCTGCACAGGAGTCCCCGCCTCCAGAACCAGCTGAGCCAGGGCTGGGGCATGAGCCTGAAGGGTCCTCACCTGTGCTGGGTCCTCAGGTGCGGGCACCAGCTGAGTCTGGCTCCTGAGATGATGCCTGCAGGTGCTCCTCTCTCAGCCCCGTCAGAGGAAGCGGACGCTGTCTCTGGGTCTGGTAACCCTCCAGCCTCTCCTGAGCTACAGAGGCTCAGGGCAGAGAGGCGGAGGGAACTAAGTTCTGACAGGAGGAGTGCTCGCCTCCAGGCCTGGAGAGGCAAGTCACCAGAGGATCGGGGCCACCCTATGCCTCAGGGCAGATAAAAGCCAGCCAGCCCCAGTCCCAAGTTGCGGGACCAACATTGTTGGTTGCTAGTTCCTGCCTGAACCCTGTCCTGCTTTTCTTCCAGAGCTCCTAACCCGTCCTGGCTCCCTGCTTGCTTGATTGTTCCTGACTTCACCCGACTCCCTGCCCAGCACCCAGCTTCAGCTACTATGGACTGCCTCCACATCGCACCTTAGACCATGGACCAGACTTGGACCTTGCCTCTCGGGTAACCCACAGGACCAGCACACCTCCTGTGGAAGAGAGTCCCATTGTTTAAGCATGTGCTGCATGAATAAGTACTTCCTTTTACCAGAAAAAGACACTGTCGCCTCTCAGCTCAGCTTGAAAGTAGAGTGGGAGTTGTAAGGTGCCTCACAAAGGAAAACAGGTCCCTTCTTGGAGGAGCTTACAATCCAAAGGGACCCTAAGAAGTCCCATGCTCAGCTAAAGTGATCTGAATGCAAAGGCAGTGAGCAAGGTAGAAGTCCCTTTCCTGTAGGACATCTCCCTTGGGGCCATTCCGTGCAGCGCAAATGCGCCAGCTGCACACTGCACACTCTCACAAACATGCATTTAATTCCTGACTGATTAAATGGGTTCCTGTATCACTGATTAGGTACATAGCCCTGAAAGACCAATCGCTGAGGAACAATTTTGTAGCCATTAAAAAGTCATTAATCCTCTATAAATATGTTTTTAATCATGCTCGTACTTAATAGAGTGACACAGCCTTCTTATTAAGTGAAATGCCCAATTGGAAACCATGGAAAGAGACGTTTCAAGGTCTCCCCTTTCCCTAAAAGCTGATTAGAGAGTTTATAAAACTTGAAAGGTAGTGGAAAGACAGGTGGAGGGTTGCTCTATATCCAACTATGGTGCTCTTCATACATGCTCATCAATACATGCAGCTGACACACTCCTGCCTTCCGTTCATCTGACTGGAGTGTAAAGGGGTTCTACTATCAGAATGTTCTTTACTCAAAATTTCTAATACCATATTGGGGGGGGATAATAGCAGTTATTGTGACATCACGAAGGAATAAGCTGATAGCAGCATAATGCTTCTTGATGCTGCTGCAAAGACTCATCTCATCTCCCTTCTTGCCCTCGCCGCACCTCCTGAGTTGCAGAACTGAGCTACATAAACCAGACTGGTGTCTTAAATGCCTTCAGCCTGAAATGTTGCAGAAGCCTGATTCCCATCTAAATGACAGGCTGTCCCCCAGGAGCTGCTCTTTTAAAGGAGAAGGTGTTTTGAGACAGGATAGAATTTGCATCTCATACATTATTGTAGCTGAAATAACAACACCCCCCCCTCCCAACATCTTGAATCCAAGGCTTTGCCAATCCTTCCCTGGTGCCAGGGCTTGGTAAAACACGGTGGGAAGATCAGCCTCCAATGAGCACCGGGAATGTGAGACTTGTTTGCTCTCATGGCAGAGCCAGGGAAATGAAGCAGAAGAAGAGGGCCAGGATGTGAAGCTGTCATGTGCAATCCTCCACCTGTGTAAATTGGATTAACCTTGAGCATTCTAGGTTCTGAAGTTGAGAGCACTCTTGGCAGTCGTGGCGGGAGAGGAGGACAAGAGATGAGCCTATTGAAAAGAAAGTAAGCAGGCTGCAGAGCTAAAGTATGGAACTTGAGGGCCTCCAGCCAAGATGGTTTTCAGAGAGGATTGGACAAATGCATGGAGGAGAGGGCTGCCTTGGGCTCTAGATCCATCTGTTGGTCCATCCCATTTTATAGAAAGGCTCTATCTAACATTACTTAGGCTTAGCATTCTTATTGTAACCGAATTTGTGTCATTGTGAGAAGGGTATTGAATTTATTTATTTTTTTGTCTATAATTTCAAAAATGCAATAAAAATTGTAAGAAGAATCTCTCCTCCTCCCTGGAGAAATTAAGCAAAATGCCTTCCCCCAATTTCTTTTGGGAAACGCATTGCTGTTTCCCAGGCAGTTTTATTCCTAATCCTTTGTTTGCTTGATGTGTCCAGGAGCAAATGTCCTCTGCAGGAAGAGGCAAGTGTTTGGAAGGAGAGGTGCTTGCTTTGGAAGGGGACACGGTACTCCTTGGCAGCCTGGTTTGGGTGTTCCAAGTACTGCTTTGTATAAACCTTCCTCGCTTCCCTACCCTCTGGGCTAATCACCTCAAAGAACTGGCTACCTGGTCTGTGAAGACAGCCAAGCACGTTCTTCATGATGCGGAGCTGCGTTAAGCAAAGGCCCTCCCAGCACGATGCATGAAACTTGGGTGAGATCCTTGACCCGGCAGGCAAGACTCTTTGGCTGCCTTGACAGCAGAGCCTTGGGTTGCCTCCCGAGAAGTGTCCCTTCACTACTCACAGTCATCAGCCAAGTAGACTTAGCCCACAATGGCTCTGGTGCAGCCAAGGGACAGGCTGCCTCCCTCAGCAACACTCCTTCAGCATCACACACACACTGAGAAAAATCTCTAGGCTTTGGTTACTCAAAAGCATGGGTTTCTGCTCTTGGGTCAAGTGCAGCTTTCCCCAACCTGGTGCCTCCTGCCCTAACTACTGATCACACTTTAGGGCTGAGAGGGGTTGTAGTCCCTCTGGAAGGCACAGGTTAGGGAGGGCTGATCTAGTGGGTCCATGTGAGGTTCCACAAAAGGCTGTTGCAATAACTGGCAAATTATCGATCCGTCCGGTCTCCGTCTCCTGGCTTGCAAAACCCAGAAATCTTGACCCTTCAGGCATCCGAAAAGTCATCAGCCCACTCCAAGCTTGTGGGAGAAAATTCTCTTTGGGGACTCAATACAGAGGCTCACTTCAAATTCCCAATTAGAGTTTTTTCAGTAATGCATTACAGGACAGAGTCCAAAAGAGTCTGTGTGAGTACTCACCTACACAGGAAATGTAGATCATCTTGGTTGTTCATTTAGTCAACCACCTTCAGGCACTTTCTGACACCTTAACACCCTGCCTTGGTTGTAAGTCGCTTTGGGTTGCCCTGGGCCAGATAAAGTGACTAACAAATTTAATAAATAATAATAATAGCACCTCACCATCTCTCATTCAACCCAAGTTCTTTGCTGTACATGCAGAGCTCTCCTTACACCCTATCTGGAGTCATTTCCCACTCTAGCTTGGTTCCTCCTAAACTGGTTCTAACCAGTTTTGTGGTCCGGCTGCGCTTCTGCATACCTGACACTGGTCTCACTGATCATAGGTTTTGCGGAATTTCTACTTCAAGCTTCAGGAAGACAATACCTGCCTTTCAAATCCACGATGACTTTGGCCATTTTCTCTCTCTCTATTTTTTTTTAAGTGTTTATTAACATTTCCAAAAAACGTACAAGGAAAGGAGGAGCAAAAATAAACTGGCAACTGTCACAATGAACCAGAAAGTCTCAAGTTCAGGTTCCCACCCGAGTAACCAGCTTGAGTAACCAACTTGCCAGGTGGCCTTTGGCAAGACACAGTCCTTCACAACCTCAGCATCAGTTCCAGGCTGTTCTCCATCTGCCATAATGATGGCCCTGGTTGCCTGCATAGCTGGTTGCAGCAGTGATGGTTGTGCTGTGGAAGGTAGTGGTTGCTGGCAGCCGTGCAGGCCTGAACTTCAGCCCAGATGCTCTGCCTGATGGGCCACCAGCATTGCAGCATCGGGAGCAATCAATCAGAAGGAACCTTTCCTTTAACAGCTCCTCTCTGTGGCTGTAAAGGCACAGCCTTGTCATCATAACAAGGTTAAAGACAGCTGGAAAGTTTGAAACCTGGGTCTCATTAGGCTTTATTAACCACCAGAGAGCTTTTTTTTGAAAGTGCTAACGGATAAGGCTGACGAGCAGCTTCGTTAATTGCAGCAGGAGGTAAGTGTTGTTGAGGAAATGCTTCATGGTTCCATAGCCAGGGGAGCCATGGTTCGTGATGTTCCAGGAACCAGAAACTTGGTTGCATCAGCTGAGAGATCTAAGATTTCCTATGGAGCCCTGGAGCAGCTATATTGGGTGGTAATATGTTTCTTAAAAGAGGGAAGTATCTACCCGCATATTGGAGGTAGGGATGGGGGAAGAAATTGATTCAGTTTGTGCATAAAGGTGAGCCTACCTAATTTGCACTGCCTGAAACATGAACCAAAATGCAACCATTTTTCAAAATTCACACTTCTCTGAATTTTGCAATGCAGTCAAAAGTGCACACGAAAATTGCTTTCCAAAGATTTCTTTACTGGGCAAAAATGCACACAAAAATGTGTAGATTCGATTAAATTTACACTGAAACGCTGGTGCATTTTAACGATAGCTTTAAAAACAGAAACTTTGCAAAGCGATGTGGAAATGTGGAGAACTGAAGCTTTCCCCTATCCACTTTCTCCCCGTCATGCATTAATTTATAAACTTCTTTCATGTCACCCCTTACTCGCTTTTTGTCTAAATTGGAAAGCCACAAACCTTTTCATGTAAAGGAGTCATGTGGACAAGAGGATGAGGTGAGGAAAGCAAGGGCTGGAAGAGGCAAGTTCTAACCAAGTGAGACAGACAGGCAGAGAGATGCAAACTGCTTGCACTCTGCATGAAGGGCGCTCTTCTCTGATGAAAGTAGGTGGGGAAGGCCCCATGGTAGCGTCTGCAGTTGATCAACTCTTTGAAGCAAGCTGCCTTGAAAACACTCAGCACATCAAGTGTGAGACCTCCCTCTTATACAGAACCAGTTAATCCCTAAAGTACATATAATTGTGTTTAATTACCCATGCAGGATGGGAAAGTGGATCACCCATCCTTTCAGCCCACTCAAGCTTCCCCATCTACTAACTAGCAATGGCACGCGCGCACACACACACACGCGCACACACACACACACACACACCATTTGCCTGGAGTCTGGAATGTGGTCTGGACTCGCTCTGCTTCAAATTAGCAGCCTCTGGCTTTGGACTGTTTGTGGCCGCCCACAAACATTACAGCTTCCCTCCCTCCCACCCCCAATCCTGTAAGCTTGGGGGTCTGATCTTCCCCATTCAGGGAATTTGGATTAAAATGTCTGGCATTCATGGGGTGTGGAAGTGCTACTCTGCCTGTTGATTCAGGTCTTATCTAATTTCAAAGCCAGTCTGGAAAACCACTCTAGAACCTGTCTTTAAGTCCTGGGAAGGAATGGAGAAGGTAGAGTTCTGCCAAGCATTTGCAGTTATTTGAAATTCAACTCAGCCTTCACTAACAGGGTGCCTTCCAGGTGTTGTGGACTACAACTCCCATTGTCCACTTGTGCTGGCTGTGAATGATGGGACTTGAAATCCATTGGCAGCCTCAGTGGGGCCCCATAACCTGGAAGAGGCATGATGTGTAACCAAATAATTTCTCTGAAGCTTCATCTGACCTTTTATGCTACTTGGTGCAATGTGAAAGTGGTAACACTGTCGGGACAGTGGACCATCCACTGACCTTGAAGCCTGAACGGATGCTCAACCTTGCCACTCTTCAGACCCATGAGCAAAGGAAGCAGTTCTCCAAGGTTTCAGAAAGGCACATCTCATAGTCTTGCTACCTGTGGCTCTTTTAACTAGAGATGCCAGTTCTCAAAACCTGGGTCCTTCTGCTCATAAGGCAAGTTTTTTGCTGCTCTTCCACAGGCCCCAAACCTCAGTGATTCTTCCGGCTTTTGTGAACTATTTCCATTTTTGTACATAAGGAGCTGAGGCCAATTCCTGCTCTCCACCATTACACTTTTATTAAAATTTCAGAGACCAGTAAGGGGCCAAGTCAAATTGCTTCCAGCCTACATCTTGGCCATCTCTGATTTATGATTTTAAAAGGCACCTGGCTCACACTGTGCCTGAAACAGGACTCAAGGTAAAGGTAAAGGACCCCTGGACAGTTAAGTCCAGTCAAAGGCGACTATGGGATGTAGCACTCATCTTGCTTCGGGCCAAGGGAGCCAGTGTTTGTCCACAGACCGCTTTTCTGGGTCATGTGGCCAGCATGATTAAACCACTACTGGCGCACGGATGACCGTTACAAGTGCCAGAGTGCACAGAAATGCTGTTTACCTTCCCGCCACAGAGGTACCTATTTATCTACTTGCGCTGGTATACTTTCGTACTGCTAGGTTAGCAGAAGCTGGGACAGAGCAACAAGAGATCACCCCATCATGCGGATTTGAACCGCTGACCTTTCGATCAGCAAGTCCACAAGGCTCAGTGGTTTAAACCACAGTGCCACCCGCGTCCCAGGACTCAACCACAGGGCTCAACACAGGGGCAATTGCGGTTTTAGAGGAAAGGAGGCAGTGTAGGTTGTGTATCATGCAGTATTGGCCTGCCTCCCAGGTGAGGTGACTGTTCACCTTTTTTGTGCTGTTTAGCTGTTCAGAAGGACACAGGAACTTAAGGAGAGCTTCCTGCATGAGGCCAATGGCCCTTCTAGTCCAGCATCCTGTTCTCACAGTGGCCAACTAGATGTCTGTGGGAAACCCACAAGCAAGACTTGGCCACAAGAGCCCTCTCCCCTCCTGCAGTTTCCAGCAATTGGCATTCAGAAGCATTTGCCGCGGAGGCAGGACATAGTCTGCTTGTAGTCACTGGCAGCCTTAAATTTGTCTAATTCTCTTCTAAAGCCAAGAAGAGACCTCCTGGATCAGGCTAAAAGGCCACTGAGCATCCTGGCCTCACAGTGGCCAACTAGACATGTTTGTGAAGCCTGTAAGCAGGATCCAAGTGCAAGAACACTCTCCCCGCTTTGATTCCTGGCAACTGGTCTCCAGAGGCATCTTTCTTCTGCATGAACCACAACTTCCCAAGTTGTTTGGACACAGTTTCGGGTCATGCAACACACTGGTTTGATCGATATATTCCAGCACTCTTGGGTCTGGGATTAAGACAGATCTGCATTTAAATGGATTTAATGATCATTCCCTCTCTCCAAGGGTCTCTGGGAACTGGAATGGAGACCACAGATATCTGTGGCCAAATGTTGGTCACTGTCAGACTACATTTTCCAGGGTTCTTGGTGGGAGCGATGATAGTTCACTTGCCACATACATTCATGTTGGGAAACCCTTCATTGTGTTGATCAGGGAGGAGCAGGTGGGTAAATAACCTTCCCTGGCCACAAAGGGACTGCATAGCTTTTTAATCCATTTCAGCTGCACATGATCAAGAAAAATGCAGTTGCCTACCGCTGCTTGCTGTCCTCTATCTTCTCTTTCCAAAATATATTCCATGGGGACTCATCAGCAAAAAATATAAGCTGCTTGCTATATTCATCCCACTCTGGGAGTTTTGACCCATCGTCCTGGGAATCAGCCTGCTCTGTCCTTGGTTCCATCACAGACCTATGTTTATCCTTCCCAATGCCTGGGGGGAAGAAGCAACCAGTGGAGAGAACCACCCATGCCCCCTTCCCAGTTTTCCCAGTGAAGCATATCCAAGGACACAAAATGATTTCTGAGTTTTTTTGTAGGCTCACCCAAAGCCTTTCTCACGGGAAGATGTCACTTGGCTTAAACCAAGACAGTACAGAGCTCTGAATTACCCCCTGCCATTGTTTGTTATCTCTGTGTGCATTTTTTTAATCTCTTAGGCATCTCCCCAATCTCTGTCTTTGTGTATACATGCTCACCCTCCCACAAACATTTAAGTCTTTGGGCACATCTCCATCTAGGGTGGTTGTGTGTCCTAGATTGCAGAGGAGAGTGCTCTACCTTAAAGGGCGATGGGAGGGCAGTCGTAGGAACTTAAGTACAGTAGCTTTCTTTTGCTGAGTCAGAACACTGGTCCATCTAGCGCAGCACCACCTACACTGAATGGCAGCAGCTCTCCAGGAATTCAGATAGCAGTTAGACCAGCAGTTCTCAACCTGTGGGTCCCCAGATGTTGTTGGACTACAAATTCCATCATCCCTGGCCTTGCTAGCTAGGGGTGATGTGAGTTGTAGTTCAACAGCATCTGGGGACCCACAGGTTGAGAAAGGCTGAGTTAGAGTGTCAGGCCAGGACCTGGGAGACCATGGTTTGAATCCCCACTTGGCCATAAAGCTCATTGGGTGACCTTGGGCCAGTTACTGCCTCTCAGCCTAACCTATCTCACAGGGTTGTTGTGGGGATTAAATGAGGAGGGAACGAACCATGTATGCCAGCTTGTGCAACTTGGAGAGAAAATTGGACTATACCTGCAATAAATAAATAATACTTTGACGTGCTTGGCTTGTTTGTTGCTTGCTGAGGAGCCCAGAGAACTCTTGTTATGGGGTAGCTATATAGAGGCAGAAATTAATAAATCAACTGTGTGTCCCTTGCACATATCCCTTGAATGAAGAACACACATCAGACCTCACCCTGCTACTAATAACTGTCAATATATTGTATGCCACTTAAGAACATCAGCTGATCATCAGCAAGCAGATGAGCAGCATGTAAAAGCATCACTTAACAGTTGCTGCAATGCATTCCTATATCTGTCTCTTTGTCTGTGTCTGTTTTAATCAAAGCTATGCAGGAGGCTCCAATACTTTGGCCACCTCATGAGAAGAGAAGACTCCCTGGAAAAGACCCTGATGTTGGGAAAGATGGAGGGCACAAGGAGAAGGGGACGACAGAGGACGAGATGGTTGGATAGTGTTCTCGAAGCTACCAGCATGAGTTTGACCAAACTACGGGAGGCAGTGGAAGACAGAAGTGCCTGGTGTGCTCTGGTCCATGGGGTCACAAAGAGTCGGACATGACTAAACGACTGAACAACAACATGCAGGGTATTTTAATTTAAGCTTAAAGCACATGTTGGACATCTTTCCCCAAAGGACGGGGGGGCGTGATTTCTAAATCCAGAAGCTAGGGTAGACCCCCTGCCCAGAATTAAACATTGAGCCTCCAGAGATCATAGAGCCCATTGCAGAAAAATGGTAAATCCATTAAATGAGACATTATGCACTACGTCTTTACTTTGGGATGATATTCTAGACTTCGCTGCTATTTGGGGGTCACGGGAAAAATGCAAATCTTAGAATAGGGCCATCTAAGCAAAAAGGGTTTGGGAGCCCATTATGGCTACACTTAAGGGGAAATCTAATCCCTCGGCTGCTGTTTTACAAGTAAACATGCTACGCATGTTTCTCCCTGAAGGTTGGAAAACTGACTTGACACTAGTTGAAAGGAGAGGTTGAAATGTTTTGCAGCTGCAGCAGTAGCAGTTAGGGCTGCACTCATGGGGTGAAATCATGGGGCTATTTTCAGGGTCCCAATCAAGCAAAACATCTGAGGAATCTTAAATGGAATCTCTATACAGTGGTACCTTGGTTTGCAACCGTTTTGGATTACAACCATTTTGGATTACAACCACATCGAAACCAGGTGTGTGTGTCCCTTTTTTTGGATTGCAACCCTTGTTTGTTTGTTTGTTTGTTTGTTTGTTTGTTTGTTTGTTTATTACAACCCTCTCTTTTTTTGGAGGCCCCATTGGTGAAAGTGTGCCTTGGGTTACAACCTGTTTTGGTTTACAACCAGACCTTGATTGTAAACCAAGGTACCACTGTAATAACTAGCAACATTTCCTCACATATTTCACATATCCATTCCTAGACTTCCACCAAATTCTGCCCAAAGCAGAGTGAACCTCATAAGATGGTTCTGGGGATTAGCTCCATTTACAATGAGAGGGGTTTTTTGTAAGAAGGGGAATGGAGGCTGGCCTTATTAGGGGAAATGGCACATTGCCCCACACACCTTCTGTCCTCAGCCAGCACCTACCTCCCTGCCTCCTTGCTTACACTTCAGGGGGTGACACCGTCCATCAG
This sequence comes from Podarcis muralis, assembly GCF_964188315.1. Taxonomy (NCBI): domain Eukaryota; kingdom Metazoa; phylum Chordata; class Lepidosauria; order Squamata; family Lacertidae; genus Podarcis; species Podarcis muralis. The sequence continues at coordinate 27,446,382 of NC_135669.1, forward strand.
CTTCCTCCTCCTTAGTCTCAGCATTGTCCTTGTAGAATTCATCAGGGAGGGGGAGGATGGGGACAAAACTAGGATTAATTGGCGCTGCCTCTCATTGGCTATGGCGCCACCTACTGTTGGCCTCCTTGTCTCCCAACCTAGCAGTCCCAATGAGCTGCATCCACCACCAAAGAAGGATAAAAAAGCATACTAAATGATGGTGCTAATGATGAAGAAATAAACGAGGAGACTGTTTCTTAATTATGCAGGGCTAGGGTCCCCATGGTGGCACCTGTGAGCACTATGGTATATTTAAACACTACCCTTGACAGCTGCCAAGAACCCCTGCCCCATTTTTCAAATTAGTTTTGGGGGGGCATTTGCTTGCACTTGGTTTTTGGTTTGGAGGTGTAGGTGTTTTGTCAGTCTGCCAGGTTTTGAGCACTGTCCGTTTTTCTTCTGTGGAACAGGTATTTCTTGGAGCCCACAAAAGTTTCTTAGATTTGCAAAGGTGTCCCCAGGCCCTCCCAGTTCCTCAGTCTGTCCCCAAAGCTCACTCTGATTTGTGATATGGAAAAGGCACTCTGCACTGGTGAATATGATAGAGAGTGGAGGAGTCTTCAGTACACTGTGGGACTCCCAGTGAATAGTTACGTGGGGAAGTTTATTCCTCTTTCTACCAGCACCCCCCCCCCCCCGCACACACACACACACACACACAAACACTCATGGACCACCTAATAATTATTTAGAGATTGGTTGCATAGGTTTCTTGTTTTCAAAAAACCCACACATCTGTAACCTATAGCTTTAAACTACAGACTGGGAATTCAATGTACAGGCCAGTCAATCCTAAAACCAGCTTGGAAATAGATATCCTTCTTTGTCCAGTTGGCCCCTCCCACTTATTGTTGTTGGCAGGGACACCGAAGAGGCCTCCAGATCATAACTTGTCAAAAGCACAAGTGAGAGAAAATTGTTCTCATCTGAATAAACAGGATGAGTCTATTTGCTGGGGGCCATAACTTTCCAGCTAAGAATTCATGCTGGTGTTCATGTTTGACTGGCATATTAGACTTGTTCCCGTCAACTCCTGGCGGTAATGGTGGATAGTTTACTGATCAAGCTGCCCTCTTCCTTTAATTCTGGGCTGTGGAATACAATTTGTTGCTAGTGTAATTGCACTGTCAAGGAAGAGGGAAAGTGCTTGCAGAATTTTCTGCCTCTGGTGTCCAAAATTTGACCAGCCTTGGATGCAATGCACTTTGGCAGTGGGATGGTGCCATTGGTTGCAAATGTACAAAATGGTAACGGGAACAAATTGGGCAGCCACTCTTCACAGCTAGAGTCTGGTGGCTGCTATATCCTCTTTCCCACTCCTGTTCAGACAGGTTTCCTGGCTGACCGGACTAAGTTCACTCCTGGTAAAGGATGTCAAAGAATTTCAACAGAAATGGAAGGTCAAGAGGAAATTGCCAGGGGTTGCTTATTCATACCACTTGCAGAATGGAAATTGATCCAGTGACTATAATGTTGTTTTCAGTCCACAAACAATATGCAATTGATGACTCCACAAACATGCCCTCAGTTTGTGTTGCAATGAATGGTGTGGAATAACAGAATGATAAAGCAATTAATTACATAAAATTCCTCTACAGCAGATGGCAAGACAAATGAAGTAGCTTTTGACAGAAGCTGAACTGCAGCATAATGGAAACAGCACAGCTTGTGATTAACATGATTTGGAACAGAGATGGTTGCCTTCTTACCTCCTTACACCCAATTCTGCTTTGGATTGACCTTGGAATTAGGGTTGCTAGATTTTGAAGAGCAAAAAAGAGGACATATTTGCCAACTTCTACTTTTAACTGTGGATCGCTATGACTGCTCTACCCATGAAAAAAGAGGACATGTCCTGGGAAAAGAAGGCATATGGCAACCCTACGCCATGATGCAGATGGGGAGAGGACTCTTTTCCTCAGGTGCTGCTTGACGGTTTCCCATAAAGGGCATATGATTGGCCACTATGAGAGCAGGATGCTGGACTAGCATCATTGGTATGATCCAGCAGACTCTTCTTATGTTCTTAAGACCTGCTTGTGGATCTCCCTCAGCCTTCCATCCAGCTCTGGTCCAAATCTGCCCTAACTTGCATTTCAAGACCTTGGTAGCTGAACTCCTGAAAGCCCAGTGCTGATACTTCCCTAATTCAAAGCCCCACTGACAGCCCCCCACCCTGCCATCACAAACTTCTTCTCCAGAGGTGCATCGGGATTTTTCTCCCCACTCCTTCCTAAATATTTTTCTCCCTGTATGGAATGACTGACTGTGCTGAGCTGCGAGATTCATGTCATATGTGTTAATTCCACATCAAGCTATCCAGCCAACCTAAACATGGCAACTTGGCCAAATAATATACATATATAATTCTGCCCTCCCCCAGCTTTGCAAATGCGAGCCTCTCAGCTCGGGACCCGCCTGGTTCTTTGCAAGCCTGTGCTGAAAGAATTTGGCTTCCCAAAGCAGGAGGGGGCTCCAGCCCCCAGTAAAACAAGCCAGTTGCTTTAGAAGAGATAAAGGCCTTTAGGCTGTGCCTTGTTTTCACAGGCATTTTTTGCAGGGAGGATGAAGAAGCGAATGTGTTTTTGAAGGTTGGGGGAACTGGTGGCGGCGGCTGCTAAGGAGGGTTAAATTCCAAGAAGCACTGGGTGATCTTCCTCCACACAGTCCAGACAAAGCCTGCGAATCTTGGCCAGCTTCACCTTCCCAACAACTTCTCCCTTGCATCTTCTCTGCACAGATTCCCTTAACCGCTCTTCTCCAGCCACAAAGCAATCTGAAGTGTTGTCAGCTGCTGCTAGAGAAGATCCATGTGTCAGTGATTTTAGGGCTCAAATGTCCAAACTTGGGCCAGAGAGACAAAGGCTGCCTACACATGACATTTTGCTCTAGAATCAGTGGAGAATGAGGCTGCATTGGCATGGCTCTTTGTTTCACCTCCATGCCGATTCTCTAACCGATAATTTCCACATTATATTTGAGCTTTCATGTGATGTAAAAGCTGATTCTGGAAGTATAGTGGAACATAGCAAAACTATGGTGGATTATAATGCAAGTTTAGCATTCATTTGCAAACATGGGTTTTTTTAAAGCAGATAACACAGAAACTAGCACAAATATATCCCACTATAGTTCCAGAATGGGCTTTTAACCTCCCTCCCATCCAAACTGGTGGCAATCACTACATCTCAACATAGTGAATCCCATAGTTTAACTATGAGCTGTGTGAAGAAATCATTTCTTCTTTTCTGTCCTGAATCTGCCAACATTCAGCTTGCTGGCTGGCAGCAGATTATAGTATTATGGGGGTGTGGGACCTTCTCTAGCCATTTTGCTCCACAGCATGCATAAATCTATACACCTCATTCATGTCACCTCTTGTCCACCTTTTCTCTAAAGTAGAAGGCCCCAAATCTTGCAAAATTTCCTCATACAGGCATTTCTCTAACCCTTTGAACATTTTGGTTGCCCTTTTCTGAACCTCTTTCGTCTCTACAATATCCTCTTTTGAGGTGTGGCTACCCAAACTGTAAACAGTATTCTAGGTGCAATTGCACAACAGATTTGTATATGCTATGATAGATACTGGCAGTTTCATTTTTGACTCCTTTCCTAATGATCCCTTGCATGGACTTCACCCTTTTTGTAGCTGCCACACACTGGGTCAACCTGTTTATCACCCCATCTACTGTGACCCCAAGATCTCACTCCTGGTCAGTCATTGCCAGTTTGGACCCCATTAGAGTACACATGAGATAGGAATGTTTCGCCCCAATGTGAATCACTTTACACTTGCTTACAGGGAATTGTATTTGCTGCCTTTGTTTGTCTTCCCTGCCTTCTGCCCTACCAGCCTCAATGGGCATCAACCGCCATGGTTCCTCTTCCTGTTCTTTGACTGGTTCCTAATCCATCAGGACTTCTATGACTAAAGAAAGCTCCTCACCCTAGAGAGCCACCCTCCACAAGTTGGGGGTGGGTCACCTGGCATTGTGATGGGGAGACAGAGCTAATGTGCTAGCCCCTGTTCACCCACTTTGTTGCAAGGCTGGCTCAAGACATTTTGGCACCTGAAGCAAACCACAAAATAGCATCCCGATCCCCACCAGGGAAGAAGGTCTGAGTGAAGATCTACATCAGGAACAGGGGTGGGGGGAAATAAAACTCTACGTGGATTCTGCTAACTAAGGCAGTTGTCTTACCTTGCCAGCCCTGCTTCGCAGTTAGTGTCATGCATAAAGAAGGCTTTTGCAACCCTGAAATCTGTGCATTCAGAATTGAGGTCCATCCTTCCCTGCTTTTGGTTCACCAGAGTCAAAAGGCAAGAGGGGCAGGGAGAGGAGTAACATTATAAAGCTGCCAAATTGAATAGGAGTCTTTCCTCCTCAGCCTATGAAATGTGGACTGCTGTGTTCCTTCAACAAACACAGCTCTGAGTGATAAAACACACCCCCCATTGGCGAAAGGAAATAGACATCAAATGTCTTGCTGTTTTTTCTGCTTGCTTACTGTTCTCTGATTAAAATTTAAGGGGAGGTGATGGGAGAGATACAATCTTGACCCTGGCGGCGGCACGGGGGGTGGGGGGACGACAGAGAGATTATTATTTGTTCATGAATATAGCAGGAATCACAAGGCAATTTTGTTTTGTTTTTTTAAGAAGGGCAGCGCACAGCTAGGAATTTGTCAATAGAACCTATGCAAGTCCTTTCCAGATGGAACATGCATGGAATGTGATTGACAGCTTCACTTTAGTAACAGTATATTGGTATCAGAGAATCATAGAATTGTAGAGTTGGAAGGGACCGTAATGACCATCTAATCCAACCCCCAGCACAAAAAGCCATTCAACCTCTGCTTAAAAGGAGAGTCCATCCAAGGGAATCAGTTCCACTGTTGAACAGAAATTTCTTCCTAATGTTTAGTCGGAATCTCCTTTCTTATGATATGAATCCATTGGTTTGCGTCCTCCACTCTGGAGCAGCAGAAAACAAGCTTGCTCCATCTTCCAGTGCTTTAGATATTTGAAGATGGTTATCCTATCACCTCTCAGCCATCTCTTCTCCATATTCAACATTCTCAGCTCCCTGTAGTAATGAACATATCGACAAGCGTTTCTGCTGTTGAGTTGCGAGACACAGTTTGATGGAGAGAAAGATAATGTTCTTTGTAATTCCACATGTACATTCTTCCCATTGCTTAGTGGTGTAGTTCTGCAAGGCTTGACTCCAAGCAAACAGGATTCTTCTTCTCTGGTGATCCCTCATAGTCAAGTAAGATTGTCTTCCATGAACACGGTCTTCACGGTGAGTCCATAAGTGACCGTGCAGGCCAATTCTGGATCCACACATCCTTCCACAGTGGGGACATCGGTTTCCGGGCAGGAGTTGATCACGGTGAAGATTTTCCAACCATGCCTTCCTCTTAGCACGTTTCTCCCTTTCGTCTTGATTTTCAGCATCTTCAAAGTCCATGACACATTTGGTAAAGCCTGTCCAGCCCAGTGATTCCCAATTGTCAGTGTTTATGTTACTTTTTTAAGATTTGCCTTTAAGCCCCCTTTTGTTGACCACCAGCAATACGCTTTCCATTTTTAAGTTCGGAATAGAGTAGTTGCTTTGGAAGACAATAATCAGGCATCCAAGTAACAAACAACAAACGGATTAACAGGACTAATGCTCTTGTTAGTAGGCAAAACTACATTTTTTTAATGTAGGTTGGGTTGCTTGTGGTTGGCACCTCATTAGCTTGCCCACCTATTCAGCACATACGCATGGCTTTTTCCTTTCCATAAAACGAAAGTGCAAAAAGCAAACCCATCCTGAGCAAATACTGCAGGCTGAGGAGAATAAATCTGTTTCTGCCTCTTGTTAAAAGAGTGTTAATGGACATCTTCCCCTTTCCCTCTTCTCCTCAGACACCTAAAGGGCACACAAACCTAGCCAGCTCCCACTTCTGCTGAGGAAACATGACCAGTTTTATTGTCTCCAACTGGTAAGTAAATAATCTGGAGGAAGCTTCAACGTTACGTTTTCAGCAAGCAAGCAAGCATGTGGGTTGCAGATGCGCCACTACAGCTTACAATCCATAAAACAGTGACACACTACCAGCAGATAACCAAGTCCGTTTCCACTTCTGTTCACTGCAGTAGTGCATTCCTGAGACCTGCAGCCAATTTCTGTTTCTTGAGTAGCCCTGATCTGCTCTAATAGTTTTTAATTTAAGAGAAAAGGCAAGGAAGAGGAGACATGATAAAAGTTTACAAAATTATTATCGAGAAAGTACAGAGAGAAAGGCTTTTCTCCCTTTCTTAGCACACTAGAACTTATGGATAAGCAACGAAGATGAACACTGGGAAGATTCAGGGCAAATAAAAGAAAGTAGTTTTTCACACAGTGCATAGTTTTGGAACAACATGGATACCTTTAAAACAGGATTAGACAAACTCCTGGAGGTTAAGGCTATCAGTGGCTACTACTAGCCACAATGGCTATGTTCTATTTCCACAGCTGGAGGCCGTATGCCTCTTAAAGCCAGTTACTGGAAGTCACAAGTTGTGTGAGTACTGTTGCATTTGCTTGTGGGCAAATACAACAGGGGCGTCCGGGTGGCCGCTATGAGAACAGGAGGATGGCTTAGATGGGCCTTTGGCCTGATCCAGCAGGCTGCTTCTTCTGTTCTTTTTTTTTTAATATAATTTTTATTAACAAACCAATCAAATCACATTAGTTCCAAATTACACAGCCAAATTTTTAATTTTTTGTTGGGGGTACCCATGCTTCGAGCTCAGAAAGGAATCCAAACATCTCTCTTGCTGCTGCTTTAATGTTCTGTCCAAATAGTATTCACAGTTCTGTTCAATCTTCTCTTTATTATTTTCCTCATCTTCTTGTTGTTATCATATATTCCTTTCTTTGTGACCTCTGATAGTCTCCACAAGCGGGTTGAAAAAAACCTTGTTATATCCTGTGTGGATTTTTCATTCCTCCAAGAGCCATATTCAAACAGACAGACCCATTTCCGCACTTCCATACAAAACATTCTTAAAGTCTGTCCGTTAATCCTCGCAGGTCTGTCAGTCTCTCCTCAATCTTCTAAGGGGGTACTGCCAGGTCAAACTCACAGTCCGATATAATAACAAGCCATGGTCTCCTCCCCCTCGATATAAATCCTGTAGACAGGCCTGCCCTGACAGGTCTCTTTTTATAACTGCCTCACAAAGGCCTTTCATTCCTTTCCAGATATTCCACAAGCCATACCTTTGATTAGTGATTTATTTCCACACAGTTCTTAATCATCCTGCTTGTAATCAGTAATTGCAACGATTCTTCTTGGGGGGAAGATTGTTAGGTACTCACATAAGATAAAAAAAAGAAAAGTCCCGTTCCGACATACCGACCCTTTGATGTATCTTCTTCTTAATATGTTGTTGAATCCAACCCGTCGCTCCACTTCACAGAGGTCACTTTAATTAGCAGTCTTAACTCCTGATCGTCACTCGAAATATGTGCATTTGCTTCTCGCTAATTGTTTATTTTGAGCTCCTGCAACCAGGCCGCACAATCAGAGACAGCGTCAGGGAGAGCCGTCCCACACAAGGGCTGTGTGCCTAGTGCCCTCACCCCCTTCTTTCAAATCTGGGGCTGATTTATGGCAACCGCAGGCGAGGCAGTGTTCCCCATTCCCTTGGGGTAGCAAGGGAGGCTGCATACTCCCATATCAGCCTCTTAATTACCTCGTGTTAGCCAGAGAGATGGTATTGTCGGCCATCTTCCAATGTGCCCCTAGCGGCCCCTTCTTCTTCTGTTCTTAACAGGAAGAACTAATCCATGCCCTCCAACTCGCTGAGGCAAAAAGTCAGGACATGCAACTTCAAAGGGCCACACTCCTGTGAGAGTCACATGACACTTTTTCGGGGCTGTGCTCTTGTGTGGCCCAAAAATGCACATTTTGGGGTGCCGTGCGAGATTGTGGCCCCTTAAAAAGTGGCTTTCTTGTGTGAAAAATGGGGTGCATTGATTTTATCAGGACACTTGAGGGGTATTCTAATCACACATGACATTGTTGATCCCAGATGACCCTGCTGTGCTGGTCCCAGGGGGGATAAGGTACTATTACCGTAGCCCAAGATCAGTCCAGAGTCTCTAGCAGGGTAGACGATCACTAGATGAGACGCGAGGTCCGAGACAGGGAGCCGGGCGGGGTAGCAGGAACGATGGTAGGGCAGAAGCAGGAAGCCAGGCGAGGAGCAGGAACACTGGTAGGGCAGAAGCAGGAGTCCAGGCGAAGAACAGGAACACTGGTAGGGCAGAAGCAGGAGTCCAGGCGAGGAACAGGAACACTGGTAGGGCAGAAGCAGGAATCCAGGCGAGGAACAGGAACACCGGAGAGTCAGGAACAGGAAGCCGGGCGAGGAACTGGCACACTGGGAGTGCAGATCAAGGACTGGGTAAAGCAGGTACTCCACAACGACGTTGCTCCCGCAACCTGGGACCGGGCTGCCTGACCTTTATCTTCTTCTAAGGCCGGGGGCGGTCCCGGCCTCCAGAAGCCCCGCCTCTCTTGGCCTTAAGGCGAGCACTCCTCCTGGGAGACACCAGTTCCCTTCGCCTCTCTGCCCTAAGCTTCTGCAGATCAGGAGAGGCCGAAGGGTTACTGGGCCCCGGGGAAGGCTCACCTGTAGCCACTGAGTCTTCCAGCACCTCTGGGGCCAGAATGGTTTCACCTGGTGCCTGCTCTCGAGGTTCCTCAGCATCTAGGCCTTGCTCCAGTTCAGCCGGCCCTGGAAGCGGGGACTCCTGTGCCGGCTGGGATTCCTCCGGATCGCTCTCAGACTCGGAATCCCAGGCCATCACACCTGCATAGTGTCACTTCCTAGCAGCAAAGTTGGGGGTTGTTTTGGAAATTTTCTTTTGGACAAATGGCACCCCGAAACTAGTCAGCTTCCCAGCAGCTGTCCTGGAGGGTGGAAGCTGCCATCTATCTTTCTTTTTTACCCATAAGTCCCCTCAGAACAATGCCACATTACGAGCTCTTGTCATCCTGACAGGAGTTCTGGGTAGAATTCTTTTTTAAAATGTTGTCTGTCAGTCATTCTAGTCCCCAGGGAAATGCCACTGTTGTGAAAACAGGCAAACAATAGTTTGAAGTAGGGAGTTTGGAGTTTGGGCACACTTTTCAGGCCCCCTCATCAACCTTCCCCTCCACTTCAATCCAGGAGTTCTCTGCATAAAACTTTTACTATTGTTCATTTTTTTTTATTTATAGAAATAAAAGAATCCCTCCAAGGCAACGTATGAAGTGTGTTCACCACCACTGCCATTTTTACCTTATAGCAACCCTGTTGTTCACCCAATCTCCTCATTCTTGGCTGTGCTCTGAAGTGAGGGCTTTTTTGGTAAGCAGCACTAATGAGCCTGTCTGAATATTAATAGAATTGGTTTTACAAGGGAAGGAGCTTAACGGGGCAATTAGCACAACACAGGTCATGGCAGCCTTACGAAAGGCTAATGAGGTTCCTTATAGGCACCACCATTGTAAATATTTCCATCCTGGTTGGGCCAGTCTGCCCTTCATGCCAGTAGTCCTTTAGGAATACTACAGGCCTTCTCTTTTTTGTCTTTCAAAGTACCTTTGATTTTTTTTCCACCCTCCCAGCCTCCTAGCACTTTGAGATTTATTGGAATGAAGTTGTGGCTGAGTTGAACGTGAAATGAAAGTATGTTAACTTTTGGCTCACAGATTTCAACCTGAAAAAAAGAGTGGGGCTGCCTTTGGTCATCATGGCTTACTTCTTTTTGATTGTAAGCAAGTGTTCCCTACTACAAAACAACAACAACAACAACAACAACAACAACAACAACAACAACAACAACAACTGTGGGCATCATTCTCAGCCTTTCTGTGTTATAAAGAGAGTGTCACATTTTCTAGGGCCAAGAAAATGTCACATGACGTCCACAGGGGTCAATTAATTTAGGTTGTTAGTAAAGGAAAACATTGTACAGGGCCACATTCCCTCAAGGTTAATTGGTTGGGAGCCCTATAATGGTGGTAGGTAGCCAAAAATGAGGGAAGCAAGAGGCAAAGTGAGGTGGTTCCCACCTTTTCTCAAATTCTTTCTACAACTCATCTCTCTCTCTCTCTCTCTCTCTCTCTCTCTCTCTCTCTCTCTCTCATACTCCTCACTCACTCTCTAGCACCCTTCCCCTTGCCACACTCATGAAATTAGGCAAAGAGCTGCTTGAAGTTAAGATGACAGTCACAGGCTGTCCGCCCTTTTCATACAGCCTGGAGACAGCAAGAGCTGAGTGCTGAAGGAGTTTTAAAAAGCAGAGATTGGGCAAGACTTTGGCAGCCCCTTGGTCATACCCACATCCTCCAAGTTGCTCAGAGCAATGTAGACTGAATGGCATTTTAGTGTTGATTTCTCCTAAGAAATATGTTCTTCATGCATTTTTGACTAATGTACATATTTTTCCAAGCAATTTCTACCCATATGCTGCATATTTGTGTGTCGTTTTTTCATTTTAATGCACACTTTCCCCTGAAGTACGCCTTTTCAAAAACACTGGCTGGAGAACCGCGTTGCAAAATTCACAGAAGTGTGAATTTCAAAGATTGGCTCTGTTTCGGTTCTCATATTGTTTTGCAAGGTGCGAATTTGTAAGATTCACCTTTAAATGCAACCTGAGTCGAATGTCTCCCCCCATCCCTCCCTCCACAAACTATTGTTAAGGGAGATGTGGCAAGCCAAAGCAAGAATTTACCAAGAAGCAAAACCAAAACAACCCAATATTTCAAAAGTTGATTTGTGCCTTTGCAGAGGATGAAGACAGAGTGTCCTTAAGCACACTTGGCCCCGCAAGACAGACATTCCAGATCTTTTCCAAATGGAGGAGACCAGAGACCCGAAGGGTGTGCAGCAAAAGGCTTCCCTGCTGCCGGCTGGTTGTTGTTATTTTTTAAAAAAAATATCTGTTTCTTAGAAACTGCTATCCAATTTGATTTTCCATTGTTTGCAATGCATATATTGGACAATGGGTCAGCTTTTTAATTGTTTCTTGCACTTTTTTCTCACCTGGGCTTTACATACCAACCTGGAGCAGCAGCACGAAGATGTGATTTAGACATAGTTGATCTACTTGCTCCCTCAGGTCTCCAGCACAGCACCTGCAGTATGAGTGTTCCCACAAGTACCTCCTATGGTGACTGTGAATGTGCCTGGTAAATACTCCCTCAAAAATCCACAATGCCTGAGCAACTATTTGCTCTCCTTGCTCAATTCTTGTTTCTACTGGTTCTGCCTCTCCTCCTTGGAACACACACTCCTTAAACATGCCCATATTTCATTGGATACCAGGATTGGGCACCCACCCTCCCTCCAGTCCACTCTCAAGAACTGGAAGGAGCATCTATGTGTGGGCAAGCACACTGGTGGCTGATTCCCCATTGGTGGTGGTGGGATCACACCCTGTCATGATATAAGATAACCTTACCTGTCCAATGTGTCATAGATGGAGATGTCATATCCACACCATACATTTAAAGCACACTCAAAGCTCATTTGAAAAACATGGCTTCCCCCAAAGATACTTGGGAACTGTAGTTTACCCCTCACTGAGCTATAATTCCCAGTGCCATTAATAAACTACAATTCTCATGATTCTTTGGAGACAGCCAGGGATTTTTTGAGGCGGTACACAGCGCTACACCATACTGCCACCTCTTTTCACCTCTGCTGCTGCCACTTCCCCCAGAACCATTTTGGCACAGCTGGCCAAAATGGGTCTACCACAAAGTGGCACAGCTAGAGCAGCCTGCATGTCAAGGAAACAGCCGCTCTAGGTGCGCCACTTCGTGGTAGACCTGTTTTGGTGGGTTGTGCCAAAACGCTTTCGGGGAAGTGGTGGTGGTGATGGAGGAGACAGACAAAGGGGGAGGCGGAGTGGTGCATACCAGCACCTCCTTTTTTTCCAAATAAAGCACAGGAGACAGCCATATACTTCAAACTCATGATGTGGATGTAATAATATGAATGTTCTTCATGGTCTTCTCAGTTTGTGGCTGAGGATCTTATTTATCCAGGTGATTGATTTCTCATTTGAGGGAGGGGAGATCTTTTTTAAAAATGGGACTGAGGAATTAGTATATATTAGAATAATTTGCCAAATGAGAAGTAAGATCGGGAGGTAGAGGGCCTCATAACGGAGGGAAGCTGCCTAGTTATGTCACATCAAAGTCATCTGTTTAATTTCCTAGACTTTCTGATGGGTTTCGTCTGGGTGGGATAATGATACCACCAGAGCAAATGAAGAAATTTGAATGTGCAGGACTCATGTTTCTGATTAAACTCCAGTGCGGGAAAGACAAGAGTTTCTTGATCTCATATTTTTGGAGAGGCTTGCTTCCTCCTTGTCTTGCTTTGCCAGGAGGGATCAATCATTTCCCCCTCTATCAGCCGAGTGAATGATGTCGCCTTAATCTTTTAGGCAGCTCCATCACTAGTGGCTGGGTGGGGTGGGGGACAGGAGAAAAACAACCAGGATGGGCCCATGTTCAGACAATGATGCAGCCTTTCCAGTGTGACAAGAATCCAGCAGCACGATAAGGGGTGTTGTTGTGCCAAGTCTGGAGATCTAGTCCAATTCCTGGCTTTGCCACTAGAGTTTGAAATGTTAAGGTTTGTTTGTCTATACTCTATAGCAGGGGTTGGCAAGGTTTACAAGCCATGGGCTGGATCACTCCCACGGAGATCATCCGTGGGCCGGACTGGCACAGCATGATGCCGGAAATTGCGTCTGTGCATGTCCATGGCGCCGGAAATTACTTCTGTGCATGCCCAGATGCCGAAAATCGCACCTGTGCAAAAGGGATTTTTGGTGTCTGGACACGCAGAGATGTGATTTCCGGTATCTACGCATGTGCAAACGTGATTTCCGGCACCGCTCAGCAAGTCTCCGCGCCGTGCTATGCCGATTTAGCACAGTGTGCGGGGGACTTGCCGAGCAGGCAGCTCAGTTCAAGGACGGCTCATGGGCTGGTAAAAGGGTCTTCGTGGGCTGCATCCAACCCATGGGCCGCATGTTGCTGACCCCTGCTCTATAGGACAGAAGCAGGACCTGATCTACTATAACATGCTGAAGCAAAGGTCACCAGCACAGCATCCTTGGGTGCCAGTGCTTCCACAAGTACTTCTTATGGCACATGTGAAATGTCTCAGTAAATATCCTCTCTAAAATCCACAATGCACTTCCCCACCCCATACTCAGTTCCTGTTTTAATGGGCCTAACCTCTCCTCCATTGAAAGTGCTCTATTAAAAATGTCCATATTTCATTCCATCCTCCCTTCCATTCTGAACAGAGGCGAGGTACAAAGGACTTCTTTCTTAGAGTGAGTGATTGATATAGGTGACTTTTCCCACTTCTGGTATGATTGATATGGGGGTATCTCCACACCATTTTGTGATTCCCACCATTTCGTGCTATGTCACACCCCTCCCAGCCATTTTGTTTTATGTCACAGACAGTGGCCATTTTGGGACTGTCTTAAAAGGTCAAATTTTAACATTGGCCCAAATGATTGCCAAACGTTGTAGAGAGACATGAGTGGTAGATGGATTGTACTACTTCGATTTACAGAAGTGCAACACTTTTTCAATATTTCCCTATGTATATGTATAAATATAGAGAGAGTCCCTGCAAATAGAAAAATAGCAAAACAAGGAGAGGGTTGAGATTGAACTTTTCTCTGAGATGCACTACTATCTTAGCAAGGATTTATGTATTTGCTTAGAGGGTTTCTATTCTGGTTCTCCAAAAACAGCTTAGTCATGCTGGCCACATGACCCGGAAGCTGTCTGTGGACAAACACTGGCTCCCTCAGCCTATAGAGTGAGATGAGCGCCACAACCCCCAGAGTCGTCCGTGACTGGACCTAATGGTCAGGGGTACCTTTACCTTTTTTATTATCTATTTAAAAGGTTTTTAAAAATCTAAAAATTATTAAAATTAACTTTCCTTTTTTTGTGTGCCAATTCATAGCTATTGTGCCCATAATCCATTGCTGGTTCAACACCTCCTTTTTGTTAGGGTTGTTTGTTTGTTGTCAACTTTCCCAGGGCTTTATCTTTCTTCTTCGCTATATGAGCCCAGACAATCAGGGATCACATGGTGAATATGACATCATGGACACTGTATGACTTGGCCACAGGGTTACATCAGTGAGGACAAAAAGAGCCACAATATCCTCTCCCAGAAGCTCAGAAGCTCTAGTCCAGCTGGAATGTGATTCTAAAAGTGCATTTTGATGTGCTCCGGAATGTGCATTGAAACAATTTCTGGATCAAGCCAATTAGCACTTGCTTTATGAATCTCAACCATGAGCAAGCATGGATTAATTCCTGTTTGGGGCCTAAAACCACAAGGAAGGGGGTAAAATGTGCTTTGGCATTCCTAGGTCCAGCTGTGCCCTACCTTCTTGATCCTTTCCTTTCTTTCCTTTATGCAGAACTTATTAAGAATGCCCCATTCATCTGCCTCATTGCAGATCTCATCCCATCCCATCAGCATTGCCTAGAAAGCAACTGTTGCCTTTACCACAGCCTCGGGCCAAGTCTTCACAATGTCTCTGTGTCTCTTTGTTGCCATGTTAGCACATTCCGGAAGGGAAGAGCTGGGATTAAGGTCCCAGTTATATTCTGCGCAGATGTTGGAAGTAGCCAAAGAGGACTAAGCTAGAAAACCAAGTGAAGGAAGGCGGCGGTGACGGGTGAGCGAAGGGAGTCAGTGGGCAAGGGGACTTAACCCCACCACCTTTAGGAATAAGCTAATGTTAGCTCAAATGTGCACAGGAAGACTGTTTTGATTAAAAATGCTAAGCCAGAGAAAAATGCAAAGCCTGGTTCTGCAAGTGATCAAAAACAAAAACAGCTGGCCTTGCATTAGTTTAGCATCCACTGACACTGCCTCAAAGCACCCTATAAAATAACGTAATACATGAAATGATATTTGGTCTAAAGAGTTTCCTTACAATGAGTTACATCAATGGTCCATGTAGTACAGAACTTTCTACACCAGCTTCCCACTTATTTTATACACAGTGCCCAGTTTTTTCCTCCATTAAAATTGAGGGCACAGTTTACTTTTATGTACACACATTAACTACTGTAACTGTCTATCTATCTATCTATCTATCTATCTATCATCTATCATCTATCATCTATCTCTATCATCTACTCATCTATCCATCCACTGAACCCAGAGATGGGAAACCTGTGCCCCCCACCAATACTGTTGGACCCTAACTTCCATCAACCCAAGGCAGCAGCGCCAGTAGTCAGGGCTGGTGGGAGTTGTAGCCTCTGGAGTAGGAATGAGGCATAAATGTGATTCATTTCACATTCAAAGGCAAGCATATATAAGTCACACTTTCCAACACAATATGTGAACTGAAACACAGAACCGTCCTGCGAAATTTGCACTTCTCTGAATTTTGCAGTGCAGTTCTTCGGCCAAGGCAGGTGTGCAAAAATGCATACGGTGGGGTAAAGCATTGCAAGTATTAGTGGAAAATAATGTACAAGAAATGCATTATATTTGGGGAAATTGCTTTGCAAAAATGTGTGTATTAGGCAATTGGCAGTTTCGCCCATCCCTACTGGCATATGTCTGCTCTGAGTAGAGTCAGTCTCATAAATGGAAAGGAGAATCTTCCATCCACTTCAGGATGCCCTAACAAACCCCTGAGCAGATTTTGAGCAGTTTGGGGTGGCAGGGGTGAACCAGATCTCCCGATGCTGCCTTGATAGTTCCATGAAGTAAGAGACAGGAAAGTGATGAAACAACCCAGGTCAGGCATGCCAGAGTAAAAGGCTGCCTGGGGTTTACGGTTTGTGTGAAAACAAATAAGCAAGCTCCAGGAAGAGCTATAAAAAGAGAAAGAATGTAACAAAGCCGTATGATGGGAGCCAAGCAGAGCTCCGTCGCAGCTGAAGGCCATCAAGTTTTCAGTTACATGTTCTGCAGATCTGCAAATGTTGCAAACAAACAGCACCAGGAAACATCCGTAAGGTGACTGGCCTTGGAGGCGAGGAGCTCCCTGGACTCTGGTCTGCAGGGTCCCCGAAGATCGTAATAAATCATACTCGGTGAAGGCTACCTTGATAATACAGCACGGTCAGTAGAGGTGAAAGTGCTGCATTGCAGATGCCATTTTGCACCACATGGTAGTAATCAGCTGCTAATTAAGAGTGTCATCATGACTGAGAGCCAGGAAAGTCAATAGGCAAAGGACAGAATCACCCAGGCTAAACTCAAACAGAAGGATTTATGGATAGTCAGAGGACACACAATTCACACATGATGTGGGACAAGCTGACAGCGTAGAGTGAGACAACAAATGGCTCAGCAGTCTGAGCCATTCTCCTCTGTCAGACGCCAGAACTGTGCATGCACAGGGTCTGGATTTGGCCTCCTAAGCTAGTTTGCTGCCTCTGGCACAGTGCAGGATACTATAATGTCATCAGACTTCTAATGCCTGAACTGGTTCCTCCTCTCCATTCCAGCTGGTCTTTCCAAGCAGCGGCGGACCATATGCCCGCAGTGCCCAGGGCGGGTGTGCTCCCGAGGGGGGCGTGGTGTGGAGAGTGACCTCCCAGGCATGGGATAGCTGCTTGGGTGTCCGGAGCAGCATGTGCTCCCTGCTGCCCGGGACGGAGCGAAGCGCCATGGTGGACATTCGGTGCGCCACCCACCCGCGACTCCCAGGCCTCCCTCAAGCTGTCAAAACGAAGGGGGAAGGAGGGAATGCCGCTAGCAAAATGGCTCAGGGTAGACTTGGGAGCTGTGGGCGGGCATGCGGTGTGCCTAATGTCACCCCCTTCAGTGAGGGCACCCGAGGTAGTCCGCCCCCCACTGCCCCACTTCCTACGCCCCTGGTTCCGAGAAATCTGTAAAATTAGTGCCTGAGTTTGTTTCCTTCCCTCCTCCCTCCTCCTCCCTTTTCCTTTTGTCTCATGTCTTTTAGACTGGAAGCCTGAAGGCAGGGACTGTCTTGTATGCATGTTACTGATATGCATATGTCATTCTGGGAATGTTTGGTTTGGGTTGAAGATTGGAAGAGAGACTCTTAATCTCAGAGTGGTGTGTTGGAGCCCCATGTTGGGCAAACTTAGTCCTGCGTTGCAAGGCCTCGGATTAGGTGACCCTCATGGTCCCTTTCAACTCTACAGTTCTATGGTTCTATGAGATGAATGGTGGTAAATATGCATGGTTGCGTATTACGTTAAGCATGCATAGGGCTGCCATCTTCGTTATATAACATCCCTTGGTTTTACGTGGCTGCCTTTGATTCCATATGCTTACTTTAGCAAACTGGACAACGTTCCTCTTCCTTGCAGGGGCCTTCCCCCTCCCGCCCGAATTATAAGCACATGGACATGTATTTTTGCACTTCGATCCTGGAAGCCTTCACAGACACAGCCAGTAGATTACAAAGAGCCAGATGCCTTGTCTCCAAAGTTGTTAACTCTCCCCCTGCTTTTCCAGACCTCTTTCTCTGGAAATCACACTCATCTGTAATATCCTGTCTTCACTCTTTTCTTGGAACCCTGCTTTCATGCACCATCTTCTCACTCCTCTCTCACTCATGAGGCCCAAACTAGGTGCTATGTGCATCTCTCTCTCCAAGAGGCTGGGAGCTCGAGTAAAGCAGGGGTGCCGAACTGGTGGCCCTACAGATTTTGCTGAACTGCAACTCTCATCACCCCTGACAGTTGCCCATGCTGGCTTGAGGGCTGGTGGGAGTCGGAGCCCATCAGCATTTGAAAGGCCAAAGGTTCCCCATCCTTGCAATAAAGGAATCAGGGAGGGGGAGTTGTATCCCTTTCCCCGTGAGCCATTTCTTTTTCTGCTCAAGCCACCCATCCCCTACTGCTTTTTCTCTTTTCAGGGAAGAGGAAATGGGTATCCATGGTGAGAAAAAACATCCACTGTGAGGAGGAAAGTGAAGATATGCACATTCCCCGAGGCCTGTTGATTATGCATATTGACCAGGAAATGTGCACAATTCCCTGTTCTCTCTCTCTCTTCTTCTTATTCCATTTTTATTTAATTTTATTCCTTTTCTATTTTATTTTTATTCCCTCCACATTGGCACATTAAGTGAACATTCTCCACAAGGCCTGGTGAATTTGCACAGTGACAGGTTGTTATGCACAGTAATCACTCAGCTTACAGTACCTGTAACTCATGTACTGTACCTCATCTTACTTCAAAGCGAATCATCACCCTCATAGGCTTACAAAATTATTAAAAAGAATCACAAATAAATGCAAAATTTACAATAAAAATTCCAGACTCTAAACAAATTCCCTGTGTTTAGAAAAGTAGTGCACTTGGGAGAAATGCTTAGCATTCCTCTCTTCTTGATATAGTTCACTCAATGCAAATAACTTTTTGCCTGGAGGAGTATTTAAAAATACATTTCCTCCCTCTCCTCCTCCCTGCAGTCTGTAGTGGTACAGTCCATAATTCTGCTATCCCTCCATCCTGCCTAACCTGTTCGTTTTGCATGTGGCTCACAAGAAGGAGCCTTTGGAAGACTCCAGATGAATGCTGCTTTGTTTTCGAGGACTAATCCTGATTTTAAAGGTAGTTTGGGCACTTACCCTGTCTATTCCTGACCATCATGCACAGGTGTTTGGTATACAAACAGTTTTTGCAAAACAGAAAACTACACATCTTATTCCTCCAAAACTCTCTCTGCGGAAGGATGACTGTGTAAAAGGGAGTCCTTGAAACTTCCTACGACTTTGGGAAATAGAGATGATGTATGTGGTTCTGGGCTCTTCCAGATAACCTGTTTATTGAGATTTTGTCTTGATTTACTTACACAGAGGTTAGACTATGCTTCATCATTTGCTTGTGAGATGTTGATATGTATTCCCATTAATCTTTCGTTCGTTCCCCACTTATCAATACATTGCCCATCACTTTCATAACCACTAAACAACCCTCTGTGTGTGTGTTTTAAAGTGCATTTGTTGTGCAAGGATGCCAAAGCCCTTTAACCCACTTTAATTGCACAAACCTGATATGCACTTGAACCCCTCTTGCAAAACAGTGACAGTATGGAAACTCTCTCTGGGTCCCGTGTGAAGAAGTACCATTTTCTAGTGACATCATCACAGCATGTTGGGGCCATGGCAGCAACAAAGAGTCCTTCACCCTCCTCTTGACGCGGGTAGCCCGGATCATATGTCTCCCACATAATAACTGTGGGTGGTGTGAGAATGAGGTGAGAATTCAATGAAGCCTGTCCATTTTTCTTTCTCGATGCCAGGAGCCTGGTACCACAGGCTAGCTCCCCCGAGGTCAAGTATGTTCATTGTGCGATGCTCGTACAGCATGAATGCAAAATAACTCCCATTGTTGCCAGCACAGCGAACACTTTATACAGTGCTGAGGTCTTCAGGGTGTGCAAAGCCCTTTTGCCTTGGATAAAGCATAAGGACATTTACGAGCCACTCTGGAGCCCCATCTCATCCAGAATTCTGTTTGCACGAATGGCCACTTGGCTGCTCCAAAGGTGCTGACAAGCCATCAACCCTCTCCTGTTCTTTCTCTCCAGCACCTGCCATTCAGGTGAGGTAGTATTTGCATCAGCTGGATGCATTTCAATCTCAGAGTCATCGTCTTTTTGTAGGTTGCAATCATCTACATATGTCCATGCGTTAGGTGCCTCTCCACCTTCCCAGCTCATAAGGGTGGGCAGCTGGATTCTATTAGCTGACTTGAAAAATCATTTACTCTCATCTCTCAAGTTTGACTTTTCTCTGCCGGTGCCAACTTCCTTGCCGATCTCTGTTAATCTACAAAACTGGGTCAACTTCTCAAGTACGTACAGTATTGTCTTCCTTGAGTATCAACTCAGCATACAAAATAACCTTTGGGGGCAGGGTTAGGTGTCAGTGCCTATAAGCAAATCTTTTCCCAGCTACGGGACAACTATTTAAATAGGGATCAGCACTAAGTTCTTCTCCAATTTTTGGGGCATGAACTTGGGAGAGTTCTAAGGGGTGGGAAGCTTCATAAAATTGATCTCCCCAACCCCCTGCCCCTGACTCACCTTTTCTTGTTGCTGTCATCACCTTTTTCATGGTCCTGAAGGTGGCAAACATAATTACAGGAATTCTGGTGACTGCTAACCACCACTCCACCCCTTGCCCACAGCTGACATCAGGGTGAAGGCAGGAATCAATACCCCCACTCAGGGCAAGCGGGTGTCTGAAATTTCTGATGAAAATGGAAGTAGAAATTGCTCGTGTTTGCTTTTTTATCTGAAACATAAATCATTTGAATGAATATGGTCGACATTCGCCATTGCTTTTCTCAATCCACAAGTGATACAAAAAGATATGTAATCGATGGATGGGTTCCTCCTCTAATTTGCATTGTGTATTCTTTGCTGATTGAAGATCAGGATTAACTTAGTTTTGATCCCCCAACTTTATGCTTTGCCGCACCAATTTATGAAAGATTTCGAGGTTTTATGACTTCAAATTGATCCCTTTTTGACATAATCACCCAGAACTATCGGACCTGAATTGTCATTAAAATAATCATTTCCAATCAAAACAATTATTCGACATGGCATTTTACCCCCACCAACTTCTTCTAAAATGCTCCACACAAGCGTACATGTGAACAAAAACGTAAAAAAACGACATGTGACCATAACTCAAAAACTTGACCTGATTGAGCAAAACCAATGTGATTTTTGGATTCAGGGCATCAGATTCATCCTAAATCAACTGAAAAAACGCAGACAACAAATTTGTTGTTGACCAGTGTAATGAATTAAGTTACACAATTTTGCCACAGTAGACCGCGATACGAATTTTTCAGTTTTCGGTGGAAGATGAACTGCAGCAGAATGGAAGCAGCGCTGCATGTGGTGAATAGAGGGCAGAATGGAAAGGGATTCCTGCTTACCTCCTCAGGGCAAGAACAAGACATTTTGCTACCTGAGACAAAGGGCAAGATGGTGCCTTCCCATTCTACAAGAAGCATCCAACGAGACCAGCATATGGATCTTACTTCAAGACTAACAATGCAGGAGGGCGTTCTCCACCACATCTGGGGCATCAGGCTATCTCAAGCAGTGTAGAATAGGCTAGCTTAGGGGGCTCTGAGAAATAGTGCAAGAAGCATAAGCTACCTGAGGTGGCCTCACTCATCCAAATGATAGGGCTGGCCCTGCCCACACTCTGATTGGCTCCATGATGATGCAACAAGTGCAGTTCTTCCTGTCCTCAGTGCACCGCCTGATTGGATGGGGCAGAAAACACTGCCCATGCAACTCATGGGAACATGATGACCACTGGTGAATTCCAAGCATGCTTTATTCCACCATGCTCAAAATTATCAAAAGCTCCCCCCCCCCAAAAAAAGAAAAACACCTCAACTTTGCAACATGCATAAAGGGTGGCGAAATTGCAGCAAACATTTTGGCTCTGCCCTAGCACACGCGTGGTCATTGCACCCTCCCTAGCTCCATTTCTAAGAAGAAATATACACATCATCAGCCAGGCAGGGCAAGTGATTTGTTCAGCTTTGATTTTGGTTGCTTCCAGGCACAGGCAATTTAGCAACACTCCATCATTGCTATTCTGTTTGAAGTTCCAAGTGGAATAGCAACTCTAGTTCCAGACTTCTGGAATCCAAATCACATTCTGTAGCCAAGTGGGCAGTCTCCCTTTCCCCAGCTCCAAATGCTCAGGGGAGGGGGGGCCCTAATTTTCATTGGGTGAAATGACCCCCACCACTGCCACAAACACTAAACCCGCAACTATGAATGTCTTAGGGTGAGGAGAAAAGAAATACTTGCAGGTAGGCATGGAGGAGATGTGATAATTCACAGCTCTCAGACTTATATGCAGATCCGTTATCAAGAAGATTTCCCACGTTTTGAAATTTTGTAATGCTATTTCATTTCATTCTATGGAGGAGATGCATACAAAAAAATGTATTTCAGGCAAAGGGCATTAAAAAAAACCTGTTTACAAATTGCATACAATACATGCATACTTTTTGCTGCATTAAAAAAAACAGCAGAATTAGCAGAAAACAAGAAAGGCCTATGCAGTGTGCCCACTCCAGGAGAGCTGAGGCTGTTCCCTCTCTGCCCCTCACACACTAGCTATGGGGCAGCTCCAAAGGTTTGGCCATACTTGATTTTTGCATATACATGTAACCCTTGTAACTGAACCGCTGCATAAGATGAGGGATTCCTATATATTTGTAAACATCTTAGGCAAAAGAGCATAGAGGAATGTATCAGGAGAAATTAATACTAAAAGGCGGATGGGTTTTCATTAGGATTTTAAAGGAAATTCATCAGCCAAAGTGGAAAACTGAAGTTTAGCTTTGAAGAAAGAAAGAGAAAATGAGAGAAACCTACATTGACATATTTGCCTATCCCCAGCTATGAGATATGCGTATAGAATCAGCCCTGTGTTGTCAGGTTGGCAGGCGATTCCCTGATATTTATTTACATATTTTAACAACCCCCGCCCAGATGATAAATTGCGAGAATTTGATTCCTGGCTGCATTACAGATAAGGAATTAGATGCAGGATAAATACTGGGCTGTTTAATGCTTTGGGGGAGGGGAAATCACTAAAAACAACCCCAAAACGGCTGGAGTGACTTTGCTCAAACAATAAAACGCACTCTTGGTTTCAGTCCAAACATGGAGAACTTTTCGCCCCAGAGGAATCCGATGCAAACAGTTTATGAGCCACTTGAAAAGAGAAGGTAGTTAAGAAAAAAGCAGATGTCAAAATTTCTCACTGGCGCAAGAGAGCTCTGGAGTTTTAAATCTCATAGGCTTGCCTTGCAATCCCTGAGCCTGCTGCTATCTGCAGCGAGTGGAATATACCAGTTTTTAATGGGGTTTTGGGGGGGGGGACGTCATTCCTGAGGCTGAACCGCTAATGGTTTCCTGGGCTTCAGCCATCACTAAAGGAGGGTGTTCTGTTATCTCTTGACGTTTCTGCCATTAGCTCCTGGCATCGGAGAGATGACTGGCAACAGCAGACATTAATGCCAAGAGCCTCAAGGGCTGGGAATTCCTTTCAGGCCCCAAACAGCCAAATAAAGGCATGCTCCTATAGTCATTAAGGCCAGTAGGAAGAAGTGTTGGATTTACTAGAGACAGGGAATACAATCTGCCCATAAGCTTTCTTGTTGCAAACTTTCTGTTTCTGAATGATAGCTTTAATGGGTGATGAGAAAGGGGTCGTTTTCTTTCTGCATGAAAGGCATCTCACCCTCCCTGCACACACCTTTGTATCTGGGATATGTTGTTCATCCTGCAGTGACCAAGATTGGTTGGTTGGTTGGTTGGTTGGAAATTCATTTGTAAACCTGCTCCCAAAGTGCCTTATACACAATCGGTTTAAGGCAAGGCAGCCCCCCCCCGGCACTGTAAAAGACATGGCACAAAAGGAAAAGGGGATGAGGAGGGAGGAGGGGGTGGGGGTGAGGAAAGCAACCCCGGGCACCAGTTCTTGAAGTGGAATAGAAGTCCCCGTAATGACCAGCTGTGCTGGAAACAATCTCAGCAGCAAGTGGTGCCCAATGGAGCTGGACTTTTTGGCCTCCTTTCCATTGCTGCAATGGTTGCTGATGAATGACAAATACACAAGCTGCACAGTTCTGGAGGACAAAATATGAAGCATGTACAGAATTCCATCAAACTGTCCCATGTAGTGAATCGAAACCCAGTCATACAAAGATATATTATTATTATTATTGGAGGAGGGGAAGAGCAGGGGAGATTACTCTGTTGGTTTAACTCACTGCCCTGCCAAAATTCAGCCCATAAAGAAAAGCCTTGCAATATCAGAGAATAAGAAGAGCCCTCTTGGATCAGGCCCATGGCCCATCTAGTCCAGCATCCTGTTCTCTCACTGACCAACCAGATGCCTCCATAGGAAAACAGCAAGCAGGATTTGAGTGCATGAGCCCTCTCCCCTTCTGCAGCTTCCAGCAACTGGTATTCAGAAGCACTGCTGCCTTCAACTGTGTAGCGGAGCAGAGCCGTCGTGGCTAGTAGCCATTGATAGCCTTGTTTCCCATGAATTTTTCTAATCATCTTTTAAAGTCCTCCAAGCTGGTGTCCGTCACTTCTTCTTGTGAGAGAAAGTTCCATATTTTATGTTATTTTTTATATAAATTGTTATTAGTTTTTTAACATATCATTTTCAACAGTAATTAAACATACTTTTACATCTTATACAATTTTTGGACTTCCATCAATCACATCTGAAAAATTTCCAATCTAATCACTTAGTATACATTTCTTACTTTCCCTCTTACATTTAAATTCTCATAACTAATATCTCTATTATTTTTCTACTTTGTAACATTTCATATATTTCTCCTTACAAAACTTGCGTAATTTGTTGATTACAATTGCTCTTCAAATAGTTCATATACTTATTCCAATCTTCTGTAAATCCCGCAGGTTTCAAATCCTTCCTGTCATTTTATCCAATTCTGCATAGTCCATTATTTTTGTCTGCCATTCTTCTTTCATCAGAATTTCTTCTTGCTTCCATTTCTGGGCTAAGCAAGTTCCACATTTTAACTATGCACTCTGATGAATGTTGGAGCATTGGTGTGTTGCACTCCCATGTCCCCAGTGTCAAGCCTTCCAGGGCACCACTGAAAAGGAATAAGGTCACTGCCCGATACTGCCAATTCCACCAACACAAGCCCCCAACTTTCTGGACTCATCACAGACCGCCTAACAGTGCCTTTCAAAGGCCCCATCAACCCAGAAAGCCTGAATTTCACCTGACCTTTCCTGACGAATGGGTGCAAGGTTCTGTGCCTAGTTTTCCTTGCAATTCCCCTGTTGACCACAGCCAGGTGTGGGGCACAATCCTTAACTGCCAATCCTCAGGTCACTGATTCGATATTTGCCGCAGGCTCCTTTCCTGATAGCAAACCCCCCCCCCCTTCCCATATTAGGGGCCTCCCGAGATGCTAAACGAGCAAAATTTTAAAGAACATTCTGTATCCTTAGGAAGTAAAATATACAGAAATAATAAATGGCAATAGTATGTAACCATCTGGTGCCTTTGGAAAAGAAGCAGCTCATTCAGCTGCAGGGAGCAGCCTGCTAAGATTCTTCCAGGGAAGACCCTGCAAGATGCCCCACCCAGTGAATTGCTGAGATTTCTATGTCAAAATATACACTTCCCTGCAAAACAGAAAACATATTGCAACGTTTTGACACCGCCAAACATCTGTCAGCCCAGGATTTCAGAAGGCAGCACTTTAAGGTTGCCTTTTTCAAAAAGTGACAATTTCTTTGGCAAAGGGCTTTTTATGGGTTTTTGGCCAAAGTTATAGAGCTTTTTAAAGTTTTGCCCAAAGCCTTTTTTTTTTTTTTTTTTTTTTGCAAAACAAGAAGAAGAGGAAGAGGCAGAGGCAGAGGAGGAGGAGGAGGAGGAGGAGGAGGAGGAGGAGGAGGAGGAGGAGGAGGAAGAAGAAGAAGAAGAAGAAGAAGAAGAAGAAGAAGAAGAAGAAGAAGAAGAAGAAGAAGAAGAAGAAGAAGTTGGTGAGCTATTTTTGATGAAAATCGCCAAAATCTACACTTCTGACATGGGCTGCTATATGTCCGGGTTTTCCCAGACTTTTCAGTGATTTCCACCGTTTCTGACACTGTTTCTGACCACCAAATCCCAGCTATGTCCGGGAGATTCCAGACACATGGCAACCCTACAGCACTTTTAAGAATTAGCAATGTCTACCCAATCCCCATTGCGTTTGTTTTTAAAGGAACCTCAATACTGCCATCTATGAACCATTTTATGCTTGGAAATGACTGCCAGCTCTAGGACTGCTTCACATGCCTGGCTTTGCACAGAGAATAATCCCTTTGATAGAAAAGAGCCAGGTGGCCCATCCTATATATCAGGCATGTCCAACCAGTAGATCACGATCTACCGGTAGATCCCTGGCTGATCCTGGTAGATCGTGGGACCCTTATCGGTCATGGGATTAAATTAAGTTTACCAAAAGTTAACAAATAAAAGCTGAAGAACTCTGGGCAAACCAACCCTGAAAAAGTTCAACAACTCTGGGCAATCCACCCACCCCATGCAAAATATTTGCCACCTTGAGCTCCTTGGAGGAAATCTGGATTAGAAAGTGGGTTATGTGTGACAAGCACACACGCAAGAAAAATATGTGTGAACTTTGTTTGTGTGATTGAGGAGGACTTGTGATCTTCAGTAGCTCCTCTGTGGTCTATAAACTGGAACAGAATGTTGTCTCATTTGTTAAGCGAACACCATTCGAATACAACAGATTTTTTGTGTGATAACACACTGTGTTGTGTTACACGTACAAGTTTAGCAAGTGCATGGTTAGTTCATGGGCGAGCTTCTATTATTGATACCCATCATTAGGATCTTAATATGATCAACGGGTACAAATATTACAGTGTTTATTGTTAATGTAAAAATGAGGTTGCACATTTATTTTATATCCAAAGTAAAGATTAAAATAAGAAACCCACATGATGGTCTATTGGTGGAAGAATGGAAGCGCTTTTTGGAATATCTGGTGGGAGGGAATGCCATAATCAGATGAACTCACTAACAGGATTTGAAATATGAGCAGCGATGGGAAATTGATAATATGTGAAAAAGAAGAATATGTATTAAAAATGTTTATTAGAAAGTGTTATGTAAATGGGATGGGATTAAGAACAGCATGGAGGGGAAAGTGGGAAGTCAAAATTTAAAGAGAAATGTATAACAAATTTGGAATGTGGAATTTACAGTATATGGAAAGATTTTAAAGATTG
The DNA here is from genome assembly GCF_964188315.1 of Podarcis muralis. NCBI lineage: Eukaryota > Metazoa > Chordata > Lepidosauria > Squamata > Lacertidae > Podarcis > Podarcis muralis. The sequence continues at coordinate 27,473,309 of NC_135669.1, forward strand.
GTTTCTGGGGTTTTTTTGGGGTTTTTTTAAAAGATTCATAAAAATATTTTTAGCCAGTCAGCCCTTGCTGAGGGGGACCACAATTATTATTTTTTTACCAGGGTCCAAAGCCACTCTAAGTAGCCCTACCCAAGTGGAAAAGAAACACCCAATCTGTATACATAGGCCATATCTCTTTCCTCATATACTTGTAGCCTCAAATAATAATAATTTTTAAAACCCACACTCTCTCTATGTGTCCAGGCCTTTGAATGTGGAAGAAGGCATTACGAATCTCTTTGCCAGTTGCCCAAATATGTTCTGAATGCAATTTCTAACAGGAAACTCTGTTCTCCTCTCTTCCCTCCGCCCCCTTCCTTTGCTGTCACAAAGGTGGCAAAACCGGTTCCCACACTGAGATCACACTGTATCAAATGCAACACTCGGGGTGATAATGCAGGATTGGCAAAACGGTCTTCCCTCTGCTCTATCTGAAGGCTGGGAACAGAACTGTTGTGCCAAAAAAGCAACGGAAAGGATTTAGAGGTGGGGAGAATTTATTATTATTATTTATGTGTGTTTTTTTAAAAAAAAAATCACAACTCCCCATTCTCTGTATCAAACTCATTCTCTGGCCTGACTTATGACTGCTTACATAATGGCGATATTATTTATTAGATGGCAATGGAATGGGTTTTGCTCTCTCTTTTTTTACAGGGAGTCGGGAATGCTGGCTTGGGGCTCGTAATTGTTTTGCGATCCTTGCGCAGAGAAAGAAAGAAGGAAGCACATAGGGAAACTCCCATGGGAACCCTTCGAGCAGAGAAAGTCCTCTTTGTTCACAATCTCTGTTCACTCCAGCAGGATCTTAAAGTGGGGAACAGCCTCAGGGCTCATCCAGACTATCCCTCTCCGGTGGCAAAATTCCCTATATTCTGAGGCCATGAGAAGAGTCTTCTGGATCAGGCCCAGGGCCCATCTGGTCAAGCATCCTGTTCTCACTGTGGCCAACCTGATGCCTATTGTGAGAAACCCACAAGCAGGAGCTGAGCACAAGAGCAAGTCTCTCCTCCTATGGCTTCCAGCAACTGGCATTCAAAAGCATGACTACCTCCAGTAGCCATTTTGTCTTCCCAGAAACTTGAATGTTTAGACATTTTTAAGAGACATCACCTTGCCAACAAAGGTACGTATAGTAAAAGCTATGGTCTTCCCAGTACAGTGGTACCTCGGGTTGAGTACTTAATTCGTTCCGGAGGTCCGTACTTAACCTGAAACTGTTCTTAACCTGAAGCACCACTTTAGCTAATGGGGCTTCCTGCTGCTGCCCCACTGCCGGAGCATGATTTCCATTCTCATCCTGAAGCAAAGTTCTTAACCTGAAGCACTATTTCTGGCTTAGCAGAGTCTGTAACCTGAAGCGTATGTAACCTGAAGTGTATGTAGCCCGACGTACCACTGTAGTGATGTATGGAAGTGAGAGCTGAACCATAAAGAAGGCTGATAGCCAAATAATTGATGCCTTTGAATTATGGTGCTGGAGGAGACTCTTCAGAGTCCCATGGACTGCAAGAAGATCAAACCTCTCCATTCTTAAGGAAATCAGCCCTGAGTGCTCACTGGAAGGACAGATCCTGAAGCTGAGGCTCCAGTACTTGGCCACCTCATGAGAAGAGAAGACTCCCTGGAAAAGACCCTGATGTTGGGAAAGATGGAGGGCACAAGGAGAAGGGGACGACAGAGGACGAGATGGTTGGATAGTGTTCTCGAAGCTACCAGCATGAGTTTGACCAAACTGCGGGAGGCAGTGGAAGACAGGAGTGCCTGGTGCGCTCTGGTCCATGGGGTCACAAAGAGTCAGACACGACTAAACGACTAAACAACAAATGTCTGGAATTTTCCTGACATTGCCAGAATATGGCAGTCGGAAGCAGTGTCCGGGGGGACATTGCTGAAATGTCCTGGAAAATGCAGACTGGTAACAGTGAAATAAAATAAGTCCCCCCCCCCATGGTACAGGGGAAGAGAACCTGTGAGGGCCCTCGAGACACTGTTGGACTCCAGCTCCCATCAGGCCCAGGTAGCATCGTCAGTGGTCAGAGGATTATGGGAGTTGGATTCCAACAACTTCAGGAGAGTGATACTCCCCACACCTGCCATAGCGTAAGATAACGAATTTCAGAATGGATGAATTGTGAAACATAGGCCACATCCATGAGACATTTCTTTTTAATTCAACATACAACAACGTTATACGGATAAGTAATGAAATATTGCACCCTAACCCAGAAGTTGGTGTTTAGGCAATACATACACAATAACAGATAACCTAAGTTCTTATCCCAAACTTCTTTTTGTACAGCAGGCAATAAACAGTTGAGGTTAACCAAAATGTTTTACCTTGGGGGGGGGGGGGTCCTCCATTTTCATTTTTAGCCACATATATAATAAAGCTGTTCCATTCCATCACAAAGAAATCTCTGTGTTTTAGGCCTTGTGACAATTTCTTTTTGTCATTTGATTTTTCTACAAGTGCTATTTGTCACACTTTGTTGTACCAATTTGCCAAGGAAGCACCTTCTAAATTCTTCTGGTAAAAAGGACCCCTGACCGTTAAGTCCAGTCACAGACAGCTCTGGGGTTGTGGCTTTCATCTCACTTTACTAGCTGAGGGAGCCGGCATTTGTCCGCAGACAGTTTTTTCTGAGTCATGTGGCCAGCATGACTAAGCCACTTCTGGCGCAACGGAACACCGAAACCAGAGCAGCGCATAGAAACACCATTTACCTCCCCGCCAGAGCAGTACCTATTTATCTACTTGCACTGGTGCGCTTTTGAACTGCTAGGTTGGCAGGAGCTGGGACCGAGCAACGGGAGCTCACCCCGTTGCGGGGATTCAAACCGCTGACCTTCTGATCAGCAAGCCCAAGAGGCTCAGTGGTTTAGACCACAGCGCCACCCGCACCCCCTAATTCTTCCGGTATCTGGTTTTTATGAGCCTGGCTGCTAGTAGAAGAGAACGCCGCACAGTTAAAGCGCCATTCTACCACTTTAGCAGTTACAGCTTCCTGGGAAGTGCAGTTTGTTAAGGGTGCTGAGACCTCCCTATTCCCCTCACAGGGCTACAGTTCCCAAAAGAGGGATTGGTTGTTAAATCCCCTCTGCTTCAAAGATTCATGAATGCATTTATCTGTCAGGTGTTCTGGGTTGTCCCCAGCTAACCCCTACTCAAGAGAAGACCCACTGAGATTAAAGGTTGTAAGTCGGCCATGCCTTTTCATGTCAATGGGTCTACTCTGAGCAGGGCTAGCATTGGAGACAACCCTCAGACCTTGCATACTGAGGCGTTCCTTCGCATTTCCTTCCCGCCTGACCACATGACTGGCTGATATTGGGCGCCATGTTCCATTTCATTCAATACATTTTGCCAGTGAATGTTTTTAAGGGCAAATCTATGCCTCACTCCTTTTCCGTCTAAGTTTCTGTCTGATGTCATTCTGTCTTGCATCCAAGAGCTCAAAAACAGAGCTGTCCCCCCGGGAACGATTTCTGAAATAAACAGCCGAAAGGGCTGGGCTGGGGGAGGCACATAATACCCTGTTAAAAATTAATAAAACATAAGACCCGCAGAGCCTTCTTAATAAACACAAAAGCAACACACATCCCCAAGACTTCAGAGGCATAGTACGGGACTCTGACATGCCACACCCCACCTAGGAAGTGTGTTACTTACTGCAAAAAGCACCACAAGCTTCCATTTAGCAATTAGTTTATTTTTTTCTATTCTTGTATCCATAACTGTGACCAGTCTTATCATTAGGCAGAGTGAAGCAGTGACCTCAGGCAGCAAATGCTGGGGTGTGGATAGGCAGTGGCTGCAGCAGTCTCCCCACCATAGCCATTTCTTCAGAACCCCCCTAGACACTCCTTTCTGATGGAAGACGGAGTGGTGTCCACTATATGGTGAGACCTCCACTCTCTGAGATGGTGGAGCAAGCTTCCTCAAACTTGGCCCTCCAGATGTTTTTGGCCTACAACTCCCATGATCCCTAGCTAGCAGGATCAGTGGTCAGGGATGATGGGAATTGTAATCTCAAAACATCTGGAGGGCCGAGTTTGAGGAAACCTATGGTGAAGGATGCTGTCCCACCACCAGTGCTGAAGACAGAATCAATGACCAGCCCAGCTGGCTTAAGAATGTGGGATGGGTGCCACCATCTTGTCTTTCACCCCAGGCGGAAAAATACCTTAGGTGAGCCCTTACATGAAATTCAGCCTGACAGACACTTAAGGATTTCACACTTAGTTTTACATATCCCACCTTTCTCCCATAATAAAACACATCTCTTGGATGGAGGGTGGAGGGAGGTTGCACCTTATTTTTGGCAATGGAACCATATTCTGCAAGAGCTTAGACTTGGATTGGGTTAAACCTGGTTTGAATCTCAATCATGGTTTCATCATTTGCCTCGGGCGACACCTTCTACTGAAATCAGGTGTCGCCAAACTAAAATATCAATTTATCACAGGTGTGCAAAGAACAATATTAAAACATTCCAGTTTTGAAGCAGTTAAGTGGGCACTTCTTCCATCGTGTTTTGTTTTTACTATGAAATGCACAGGAGATCCCCCCCCCCACACACACACAGCTGAAATCTGATGTGGTACATTCCAGCAACAGTTACATCCAATGAGTCTGCTGATCATGAAGCTCAGCTGTGTGAATGAGTTCCAGAGAGAATGAAGGTGGGTCAAATTCTCACCTTCCATCTATTTTCATAAATCATGCTGGAAAAGACAATAGATGATGCAACTGTAATGACTCCCTTTTTGTTCTCCCATAACTCATTACAGCAGCACCTAGAGTTTCCCAACAACCAGAGAAGCCCCAACTGCTCCTATGCATTTACCAGCATCTTGATTGAGGTGAAATGGAGAGTGAAGGTTTTTAATGGGGGTTAATAGGGATATAAGCAGACAATCCTCCCCACTAATTGCAGTTGTCAGAGCTGCCCGAGGTCCCAGCTCACAAAGGACCAACGCCAGTTCGTTGTTATATACAAAAGTCTTTATTGAAGTTCAGTTTCGCTTTCACAGCCGCGGCGCGCAGCTCTACGTCTCAAACTCTAGACCGCTGAAGCTCCGTCTGAATCTCCTCCCCCCAGACACCAGTTTAAGACTCTAGCCTTGCTCCACCTCTTCCTTTGCTCTTTCCTCCTCTGGTTCCGCCTGTCTGCTGGGGTCTTGCCCTTCCTAGACTCTTCTGACGCTGAGTCCCCTGAGTCTTCCCCCTGCCTCCGGCGGGCTTTAGGACCTGGTTCCCAATCCGGGCTTTCTGCTGTCCCACGCGCCTGTATATTCGAACTTGGCGCGCGCGCCCAGCCGGCAACCTTCCTCCTGACCGTTACACTGCTCCTGTCACTGCTTCCCCCTTCGGGGAGGCTAGCTGGACCTGACCTCCCCTCCGTTCCCCCACTCTCCGATAGAGGCGTGGTCAGCTCTGACTCATCTTCTCTCCCCGCTGGAGGAGACGCTGGCCCTGACACATGGGACTCTTCCCCCCCACTACGCTCTGGTGGGGAAGCTGGTCCTGATCTCTTGCTGCTGCTTTGGGAGTCCCCGCTGGCCCCTTGTTTCTGGTGCGTCCCCCCCTGGGACCCCCCTTGCCCTGACCATCGGTGCCCCCTTCTGGGAATCTTCTGATTCGCTGGAGAAGCTCATGGAATCTCTCGGGTCATTGTCATACTCCCCTACGCTGCCCTCAGATTCTTCCCCTTCGCTCTCCATTTCCTCTCTCCCCTGTGCCTCTGCTCCTGAGCCCCTGACAGCAGTGTTCATTGCAATCAGTACTGTTTCCATTTTGCTACAGTTCAGTTTCCATTAAAACCTACATTATTTGTCTCGTTATCCACTATGGCCAAAACGAAGCTATTTAATTACTCAGTTAATTATGTAGTCAATTTCAACACATTTCAATAAAATGCGAATGTCAACAGCAATGTAGAAAATAATGTAATTATTTATGCAACATTTTGCAAACTAAAAAAAAAAAGCTAATAGAGTGATTTGCATAAGCATTCACTTGCATGATTTCCAGGCAAAGATGCAAATCGCAGTAATTTCAGCTCCCGTTTCTGAGTGACTTCTCCCAACATCTGTGCCTCCTAGTAATGTCTTGCACAAGAGTAGACATTAGTTAAGGATGTTGGCTATGCCCGCAATGTCATGTTTACAGGAGGGAATCCACTGGAGACAGGGAAACATCAGCTTGCGGGCATCGATCAAAGATAATGAAGGTGTTGTCTTTGCCCACATGAAACTGGCAATTGAAAGAGTTGGGAGGACTGTCTGCTAGACGTAAACACTGTTTAAAGCAAGGCAAACAAGAGAGTCATAAAATACTTTAAGTGAGATCCCACCCCCAGGGACACACTGGCTGTTATTCATGGCAGAAAAGTAAACGGAAAGACCTCTTCTGGATCTTAGGCAGGCTGCTTAACAACAATAGAAACAGAGTTTGCTAGTTTTCATTTATACACGTGGTATAAATGAGTCCTGCACATTTCTATTAGGTGAAGGGCCATCTAGGCCATTTCTATTAGGTGAAGGGCATGCAGAAGGTCCCAGGTTCAGTCCCCAGTGGCATCTCCAGGTAGGGCTGGGAGAGAACCCTGCCTGAAATCCTGAAGAGCCTCTGGCAGTCAGTGTAGGCACTACTATAGAATCATAGAATTGTAGGGTTGGAAGGGACCACAAGGATCCTCTAGCCCAACCTCCTGCAGTGCAGGAATCTTTCGTCCAAGGTGGGGCTGGAGCCCAGAACCCAGAGATCAAGAGTCTCTACCGACTGAGCTGGGCTGCATTTGGATAGCACTTCCTTCCATTTTCTAAAATGCCCACATTTTATGTGATTTATCAAATGACGCAAAAGCCACTTCTGGATGTCTGGATGAAAAACGAGCAGAAATGTAGTACTACAGCTATGTGGGCTAGGACCTTTCTTGCCAATTTCCTACTCATGCATGGCTCTGAACTTATGATCTAGAGCAGGGGTGGCCAACTCCCGAGGGACCGCGATCTACTTTCAGAATTAAAGTCTGACAGTGATCTACCCCCATTTTGGGGGGATTCAGGTCAAAGTTGTTGAGCTTTTTTTACCCCATTTTATGCCCATTTTGTTGGGCTTCCGTTTTTTAGAGGGGAGAACTTTTAAAGGGGAACGGGATTAGTCGCTCACCAAAACAGTGCTGTGAAAGCATTTTGCCTCACAGCAAAAACTCTGTCTTCCATTACAGATATCAGGGGAAATCCAGGCAGGGGCGAGGGGGCAAAAGCAAAGGAAAATGAGCCCGCAATCAACAGTGATCAACTGCAACCTTCCGGGGATCGACCAGTCAATCCCGATCGTCCTGTTGGACATCCCTGATCTAAAGGGATATCAGAATAGTGTATCATGCAGAAGTGAATAAATTGTTCTGATTCCTGTTCTTGGTAAAACCTGTACTTGATAAAAACCGGGTGTCAGGGAACTGCCATCGGAAGGACAGGAGGTGGAAGGGCTCACAGAGGTTGAGAGAGACTTAGCAGCTGAAGAGGGAACCAGCAGGGGGAGAGAAGGAGCTCCAAGGGAAAGTGAGTCGGAGGGATGGCTCAGGGACACTTCCAGCGAAAATAGTGGGGAGGTTTCAGGACCTCCTATAGGGACACCCACTCCTCGCCGGAAACTGTCGCGCAGAGAGTCCAGAAGACGTGTTTCCGTTAAGGAGCTTTTATGCTGGAAGAGATTCCGTAAGCGCCCACTGTCGGATTCTGCTAGCGATTGACGGAGCCATGCTTGAGGGGCTCCGTCGTAGGCAGAGGTTTGCGGACTTGGCCAAACTCTGAGGGACTAGGATTTTACGCACAAGCAGCTCATCATCCCATCACACCGGGCCTCTCTTTTTTTGCCTTTTGGGGATGCCCATTCTTGGGGTGAATAATAATAATATACCCCGCCCATCTGGCTGAATCAGATGAGTTGCAATTTGGCAGGCTCCGCCTCTCGGGATCTCTTGTATTTAGAATGGAAGAACAGGAAGATCCTCATGGATCATAGAGCCTGCGACTTCACACCCATCCACCATGGAATGTATTGAAAACCTATTGTTAAGGCAATACTGTGTCCCTCCCTAACTGAAAGAACAGATCCCTACCTGGCTATTAAACTCATGGGACACCAATTGCAAAGCAGGAGAGTGCAACACATACCAGCGCTAGAATAGAGCCTTCAACAACGTGTAATAGTTGGCAGCAGAAAGCTCTTGGGTAAAGATCCTTCAGTTTGAGAACTGGGATGTTAAAAGCATGTCCTATTTTAATGAACTTACTAAGTCATGTTGGCACAGGCAACGTGACACAGTGAGTTTATTAAATTTTGCTAAAACTAGGAGAAGCAAAGAGAGGTCCAATTTCAGGTAGGGGCAGGGGAGGAATTTGATTCAGCACACATTTAAAGACAAACCTACATCATTCACACTTTCTGCAACAATACGCGAACACAGCAATCCTTCGTAATTCACACTTCTCCGAATTTTGCAATGCATTCTCCAGCTGAGTAACAAATGTGTATATACAAGGGCAAAATGACATGCAAAAATGTGTTATATCATTGAGTAATTAATGTCATGAAAATGATACACTGCTTGAGTGTAAAAAAAAGCAACAACCTCAAAACGGTTTACAAAAAAAATTGAACCAAAAAATTATCGATGAGAAAAATTAACAACAGTAATTTAAGACTTCTGAAAAGTTAAAATAACAATAGATTAAAAAAAAACTTGAATCACCTTTCCAAACATCTGGGAGGTATTCCTTCGGAGGGAGGAATAGGTATTATTCAGCAAAATTGTATACAAATGTGTTTTAGGAGAACTTCACACTAAAATGCTGGTGGGTATTCCTGAGGAATTTTTTTAAAAAAAATAATAATCACAAACTGTGGAAACGTGGAGATCTGAACCTGAGATTGAAAAAATGAGAAACTAGGAGTAACCACAATAGGATTGTCTGTTCCTAATCTCTGAAAAGTTCCCCTGGTCATATAACACACCATTCAGTGCTAATCGATGCTGCTTTGATGAGGAAGCAGGACTGGTAGGATGGAGACCTCTGGAGCCATTGAGGGCCCTGCTCTGATTTCATACAGTAGGAAAATGTTGATCCAGCTCAGAACTTGGCAGTTCGGCACAAACTCCAAATGCCTCCTAACACCGAGCCGTGTCACCGGATTATTCGCCACTACTGTTGCGCTGGCAGACAAGGTGTTTTGCAGCCGGTGGGCAGACTACCTCACACATAGAGACGCTAAGATGGAAAGTTGGACCCCTCACCCACAGTCCCAGCCCCACACAACTCTCAGGCAGTGTGAGAAATGAATTAGCTTCAAGGAGGAGGAAAGTGGCCATCTGAAATCCCCATCTTCGGCAGCACGATCTGCTTCCTTCGCAATGTCCCTCTGGACACAGTGCTCTCATGTGATGGCAATATCAGAGCGACAGAGGTGACATCCGCCTGCCTTAAGCCAAGCTGGTGAAGGTTTCGGCAAGATGCCACCGGAACGCAAAGATGCTCCGTCATCCGCACGCCAGGTTAATCTCTGTCGCAGGGGGAGCTGGCAAGCGAAATCGTTTGGAAGAGGAGACCTCCCTTCGCCCTGTCCCTCTCCTTCTCGTGCTGCACAAATCCCTTTTCCGACACGTGCACCAAACCCGAGCTGAAACGTTAGCACAGAAAACAGGTGATAAATCATGGGGCAATTGATTCAAACCCTTCCAGGGAATGGGAAACATATGGCAAAGCGGTTCTAATTAACTGTTTGATATGGCTTCAGTCAGGCCAATGTTTCACGTTTGGCTTGTTCCAGGGGCCTTCTCCATGGCAACTGACATTTACCGGAAAGCAAGAAAATCCTTCGTTCGAGAGACTTAAAGACACCAGTTGCAGTTCAGCTAAACCACAATTTTTTAAAGAATACTTCCCTCGAGGCGGTGCTTCCTTCAAGAAAGTACTCAATTCCCCATTTGGGGGGGAAACTAAACACAGTAAACCACTCTTCTCTCTTATCGGTTAAACCTCCAGAGTTTAGTTTTTCTGGCGAATTACATGGATCCATTATGGAGGCTCTGAAATCCAACTGCATTGTGGTTTGGATGGAGCAGAGGTAAGCTCAATTCGAAGCAATGGGCTGGAGGGAACGGGGGAATCCTGCACCCTGTTCCTCAGGAAAAACTGAGGGAATATCTATACCATGGACGTAAATGGGGTTAATAAATGAATTTCCCCAAAGTATCCTGGGAATTGTAGGTCTTTAAGGGGTGGGTTAGAAGGATCTAACACAAGCGTAAGGAATTGTTACCCTTATCGCTGTAGAATTAGCTGCATTCCAGCCACGAAGAAGTCAGAGATTTCCACACTCCTTATATACACTAGTGGCCAAAATGGTGGAAACTTTTTGGAAAAAATGTATTTCTGGGGTTTGATGGCTCATAACACCACTTTTTTTTGGAGTAATACCATAAAATTATATATCAATGGAAGGATAACTTTGTTTGTTGCATTACATTCTTCATTAAATTATCTTTAACACCACACACACACACACACACACACACACACCCTCCATCTATGCTGGCAAGAGGACACATTCCAGCCAGGCAAAAGCATTTGAGGAGGGTGTTGAGCAGAGTCAGTGAGGTGCGTGGTCTGGAGAGAGTCCCGAGGGCCTGTTGGAGAGCCGTGGGGGACCACATTCAGGCCCCAGACTTGAGGTTCCCCATCCTTGGTCTAAAAGAAAGTTCACCACTCTGACCACTTGACATACCAGAAAGTATTAGTGACACCAGCTTAACCCTTAAGGTTCACCCCTCCACACACACCAAGTGTCTTGGGAATGTTAGTTTGAGGATGGTGTTCCATCCCCACACCATACATTTAAAACATGTGGCTTCCCCTAAGAATCCTAGCAACCGTAGCTTAGCCTTCACAGAGCTATAATTCCCTGCCCCATTAAGAAACTACAGTTTCCAGGAACCTTGGTGCTTTAAAAGTATATACAGTGGACGCTCAGGTTGCGAACGTGATCCGTGTGGGAGGCACGTTCGCAACCTGCAGCATTCGCAACCAGCAACGCCACACCTGCACACACGCGGGTTGTGTTTCGGTGCTTCTGCGCATGTGCAAAGCACGATTTAGCGCTTCTGCACATGCACGAGCACCCAAACCCGGAAGTAACCTGTTCCGGTACTTCTGGGTTTGGCGTAGTGCACAACCCGAAAACACGCAACCCAAAGCATCTGTAACCCGAGGTATGACTGTAGTGTGGATGTGATTCCTGTTAGAGATCTGATGCAGAACTCTGCTGTCTGGGGAGGGAGAAATAACCATTTGATCAGTTGACCTGTGACATAGATATACCCTAGTTTTATAAAGTGCCCAAGAGAGTGGCTGTCCCATGCTCTATATTGGTTTATCGGGATGAGCGCCATGCACTGATGGTGGCTAATGCCCCTTGGGACTGGTAGGGCAGAAGGCATGGAGCCCACCAGTAGATGGCGCCAGAGCCCATAACAGGCAGAGCCAACTCATTCTTGTTTTGTCCCCAGCTGCCTCATCCCTGCTGAGTTCTCCAAGGGCAACACCAAGACTATGGAGGAGAAACATAAGGACGTCAGAAGAGCCTGCTGGATCAGGCTGGTGGCCCATTCAGCCCAGCGTCCTATTCTCACTGTGACTGCCAGGCGGATGCCAATGGAGACCATGTAAGCAGGACTTGGAGGCAACAATCCTCTCTCCTCCTGAGGTTTCCTGCCAATGGTGTTTAGAATCACCCTGTCTCCAACAATGGAGAAAGAAGAGCAGGCTGGCAGGCAGTGCCACACCCCAGTCGACCTATAAGTAACCAGGCAGGTGGGTGAGGGCTATGTGAGGGCAGGGTGAGGTTGGTGGGGCAGTGCCTACTTCACCCTCAGGGGAAGCACAATTGCTTTCAATTATTTATTTATTTCCAGTCTGTGCTGGCGGGATGCCCAGTTGCTCCCACAATGGGCAATTATTCCCGTAACTCAAGTCCCAAATACAGTTCCTCTAAGCTCGTGACACACCAAATGGCCGAGATTTATTCTCATCTGAATCACCGCAAACGGTGATCCGGGAAATGAGGCAGCGTGAGCGAGCGAGGAAATGCGGTCTTGTTCCGACTGCCTAGGCAAATGCAATGGCGCATGCAGCTCCCTCTCAAATGGCAGATGATTGAGATGTGGCGCATAGATCTTTGGCTAGACGGATCTCCAAAGATAAACACTTGCCAAATCGCGGAGCTTTGTCCATCTGTTGGACCGCATTGCTACATGTGCAAAGTTTTATAAATAGGTAGCAAAAATTGAATTCCGGGGGTGGAATTTTTTCTGGCCAAAGACTGTGCTCCACCATGGACAGCCTTTCAGGGGATAAGTGATAGTGGTGGGTGGGGCAAAAGCAAAAGGGGGTGGGACAACAGAGCTGGAAAGAGGGTGGGGCCAGAGAAAAAATGGGTGGGGTCACGAGTGCAACTGCATTTGGAATACTGTGTACAGGATTCCACCTTGGAGGTGATTGTAGAGTTGGAATAAGGTTCAGAAAAGGGCAATTCTTTTTTTAGAGGGAATGAATTGACATTGGAACTAATTCCTTTTCAAAATGAACTTTCCATGCACAGGGACAGGCCATTTCCAGCCGCCTTGGAATGCTGTCTGACTGTGGAGTGGACAGAAAATATGGGAGGGTGAGGGTAGAAGGGCTGGAACCCTGAACAGAAACGCTCTGCGCTGCAAAATTTTGTTGCAGTCTCCCCTATTGTTTCCACTAATTTTGAACATCTTTTCAAGGTGTGGGGGGGGGGGGGACTGAGCAGCATTTCACTGGAAGAAGCTTGTTTCGTCCTGTAAGGAATCCTGAGGACTGCCAAGAAAATATAATTGCTCTTAACTGTTTTCCACAATGGCTTGGGAAAGTGAGCCCGTGGCGGCGGTGGCGGGGGGGGGGCTGTTTCATTTTCTGGGGGGGGGGGGGGAACTTTGCTGATTTTTTTAAAACAAAAATTATTAACTCCTCATGGAGATTATAAATCATTATATGTTACAGGTATTTGGAGACTATAAAGTATATTATGGATATTACTGACCAGCTTCCAAGAAGGAAAAACTGCTCAGTTGCTTCAGCAATCTTTGCAGGGGCTGCTGTGCACATCACTGGGGTTAGTGGCACGGCAGCCTTAGAGGCATGTTGGGTTTCCACATGGGGACATCCAGCTGGGCCAGATGGATCCTTGGCCTGATCCAGCAGGCCCCTGACACTCTTGTTTCTCAGTATCTTTTTGGCTAACTTCCCAAAAAAGTGGGGTGGAGGGGGGGGCTTTGCTTCCTCTCCCCTCCCCCCTTCACTGGGAGAGCAGGTGCAGGAAGATAAGCTTCCGAAACGGGTAAGATTCTCTCTGGGAGAGGTTCCCACTCACTGGCCTCTGGGAGGTTTTCCCTGGCACTGGCATGACGGAGGAGGCGGGAGGGAAGGAGGGAATGTGGAAGTGTGATAATGCAGGAATGTGGCTGTTTCTGCACTTCCCTCTGAGGACAAGGGTTGGGAGAGTCAACAGAGATGGAGATAGGAAGCCTGGGAATTAACTCTGCGCAGGAAACTCCACCTTCCCCCATCCTTTTTTCTGCCTTTAAAATTAACACAGGCATGCTGGATATGCTGGCAAAGCACAGGTGTGGTGGGGTGGAAGGGCAGAAGTGGCTTTGGAGTGGGTGTGGGTCAGGCGCCATTGCTGGCCTCCAGAAAATCTGCCATTTGTTCAGGGCTGGTGGGGAAAAATGCCCAGCCCACTCCATTCACACACAAGCACATAGACATGTACCGTATTTTTCGCTCCATAAGACGCACTTTTTCCCTCTTAAAATCTAAGGGGAAATGTCTGTGAGTCTTATGGAGTGAATGTGTGGTCCCTGGGATGGGGGGGGAACCCGGGCTTCCCCCGCCAGCCCTGCCAAGCTCCTGAGCAGCTCTGGGGTAGCTTGCGAAGCCTCCGCAGGGCAGGGGGACCCTTCATGGTGCTGCCCTGGGGAGGCTTCGCGCTGCTATCCCTGGCTTTTGCGGGAGGTGGGGGAAGGGACAGAGCGAGGCTCTCTCACTTCCCCCACCTCCCGCAAAAGCCCCCAAGAGCCGCATTTTTTTTTTCTTGAATTCCTCCCCCCCCAAAAAAGTAGGTGCACCTTATGGTCAGGTGCGCCTTATGGAGCGAAAAATACGGTACAGTGGTGCCTCGCAAGACGAAATTAATTCGTTCCGCAAGTTTTTTCTTCTTGCGAGTTTTTCGTCTTGCGAAGCACGGTTTCCCATAGGAATGCATTGAAAATCAATTAATGCGTTCCTAGGGAAACCGCTTGCCAGGCTGGCGGTGCGGAGAAGGGCTTTTCTCCCCACCGCAAGCCTTCAGGACAGGTATGGGAACAGAGGGGAAGGCGCGCAGCGCTTTCCCTCTGTTCCTGGGGCTTGCGTGGGAGGAGGGTTTTTCCTCCCCACCGCCAACATTCAGAACAGCATTCTGAATGTTGGCGGTGGGAAGGAAAACCCTCCTCCCACCCCAAGTCTTCAGGAAAGCCATCCGAAGCCGCGCGGCGGGAGGAGGCGTTCCCGCCCCGCCGCCCGGCTTCGGAGCTTCGTTCCAAAGCCGGGCGGCGGGAGAAGGCGCTCCCGCCCCACCGCCCGGCTTCGGAGCTTCGTTCCAAAGCCGGACAGTGGGAGGAGGAGTTCCCGCCCCGCCGCCCGGCTTCGGAGCTTCGTTCCAAAGCCGGGCGGCGGGAGGAGGCGTTCCCGCCCCGCCGCCCGGCTTCGGAGCTTCGTTCCAAAGCCGGGCGGCGGGAGGAGGTCCGAGGACAGTGGGGAAGACGCGCTGCGCTTCCCCGCTGTCCCGGAGATTTCCCTATGGGCTTTCGTCTTGCGAAGCAAGCCCATAGGGAAATTCGTTTTGCGAAGTGCCTCCAAAATGGAAAACCCTTTCGTCTAGCGGGTTTTCCGTCTTGCGAGGCGTTCGTCTTGCGGGGTACCACTGTACATACTGTTGTGAGTTTGGAAGGGGTGTGTAAGAGTCTGAGCCCCTTCCAATTATTGTGATCCTGTATCTGTGGGGGGGTGGGTTGTTTGTTTGTTACCTGACCTTCACCATAAAGTCCCAGGGTGAGTTACTGTTAGGATATTTCCGTTCCACCTTAAGAGAGAGCAGTCTTGTGAGTCACAGAGTCTGCGTATTTCCTGTTGAGGATGTTTATGTTTGCTGTTTCCTTTCGATTTCAGTCGGTCGGAGTCACTGACTCAGAACGGTCATGTTTTTCCTTTGTTCTGTTCAACGCTAAATAAAGTCTGTAAATTATGCTCTCTTCTGCGGTGCAAGCTTTCTGGCTGTGGTTTCTGCTGATAAAGAACAGTGTGCACAAGCCTGGAATGTGGCAATCTATTTCTGAGGCTTTGTGTCGCTAACTGCTGGATCTGCCTGGCTACGGGAGATCGATGGACGTTCGGCAGCCGGCTTGGGGCCATGATGGACAATATCTCCCTGGCAGTTTCCCAACAACAAGGTTATGGGCCCAGATTCACAGCACCTACAGGAGAGTAAAGCTGCAACAGACTGCGTTTGAGAGGTATGAAGTGGGAAAAGCAAAAGAAAGGGAGGCTTTTCTGTTTTACCTCGGACGGAGCCTTTGAACTCCGGCAAGGCTAAATTGGCCTGGGAGCCGAGCCAAAAGGCATCGTGATTAATGAGCTGCCAAGATAAGGAGTCTCTGAATTTAAAAAAGACTCACGGCTAAAGCAGAAAGCTGGAAATGGAGTTTTTCCAAGCTTCTGAGGCAAATGCTGAATGCCCTAAGTTACATGGGCAGAATTATGAAACCTGGGCAAAATGGTGTGAGAGTTTGCTGCGTCAGTTTAGGGTGTGGCATACCGTGAGTGAGGCCCCCCCAGTTCCTCTGACAGAGAGATGGAAAGCCGATGATTCGAAGGCGATTGACGTAATAGTCTTATCCGTATCTCTTGAGGAAATTAAGACGCTGGCTGGCAACACCACTGCACGTGGAATGTGGTATGCTCTGATGAAAGCTCACAAGTCAGTCATCCCAGCCCAGAGTTTGACTGCATCGGAGGTCCTGGCTGTTTCCCAGAATGCGAGTGAATGCAGGGATGCTGAGGGCACCGGTTGCAAGCTGCAGGGGGAGCAGACTGTGATGTCATCCCAGGCAGCATTCCAGCCTCCAGGGGGAGCCAAGGAGTCGGCAGCTGAGAGCTCTGTTTCTCGTGAGAACCAAGGTCATCGCCTTTGCAGAGGCCGGAAAGGCAAAGGTAAACAGGCGTCTGCAGATGGCCCGAAGCAGAAGGGCGGTGAAGAGCCCACGCCAGTGGAAAACAAGGCTTTGTTAGCTGGCACTGCTTCACCAAAGGCTAAAGGCACGTCTGCTGACCAGAAGCAGGGGGGCAAGCTGCAAAAGCCCACGCCAGTGGAAGACAAGGCTATGTCTGCTGGCACAGCTTCACCAAAGGCTAAAGGCACGTCTGCTGGCCAGGAGCAGCAGGGGGGCAAGCTGCAAAAGCCCAAGTCAGTGGAAAACAAGGGTTTGCTTGCTGTAAAGACTGCTCCAACAGCCAAAGGCAGGTTTATTATCGATTCAGGTGCCAGCCGCCATATTTCGAAGGATCGCCACCTGTTTATCTCCTTCAAGCCTCAGGAAGGTGAGATCCACCTGGCTGATGGAAGGACGTTGCAAATTGCAGGAGAAGGGACTGTGAAACTTGCAAGTTTGCATACAACCATCAGTAATGTTCTGTATGTTCCTGGAGCTGCAAGCAATTTGTTGAGCGTCCCGCAGCTTACTGGACGTGGTTTTCAGATTTCCTTCAAGAGGAGCGTCTGTGTCATCAGTAAAGGCAAAGAGGACTATTTGCATGCAAAGTTTATGGATGGTTTGTTCCATATAACTTATGAGGACACTGCTGTTGTATCTAATGCTGATTCTTGTTGTGTTGCACAAACTAACAAAGTTCTTCATGCAGGTTGCATTCATGAAGCGCATCGAAGGTTTGGTCACCTCTCTTGGAAGGCTCTGGCCAAGATGCCAGAGGTGGTTGAAGGTTTGAACATCAAACCCTGTAAATTTCACATGAAATGTGTATCTTGTGCAGAGAACAAGGTGAAGGTTGCTCCAAAAGGCAAAGAGTCTAGCAGGCAGGCTTCCAAGCCCTACCAGCTAGTGCATGCGGACCTGGTTGGGCCACTTACGCCCTCTTTAGGAGGAGCAAGGTTCTTCATGGTTCTAATTGATTCTTTTTCTAGGTACATTCATGTGTTTTTGCTCGAACAGAAATCGCAAGCGTTTCCGAAGTTTAAGGCATTCTGTGCTTGGTTGGAGAATGCTCACGGTAAACGTATTTCCTGTCTTTTTACCGATCGGGGCGGGGAATTCACTTCTCAGCAGTTTGAAGCTTTCCTGACTGAGAAGGGAATCCAGCATGACATGTCAACCCCCAGATCGCCATGGATGAATGGGCTTGCGGAGAGAGCAAATCAAACATTGCTGCAAGGAATGAAAACCTTGTTGCATGATGCCAATCTCCCTGATAAGTTTTGGGGGGAGGCTTTAGGGAATCTGGTTTACTCCGTTAATCGCAGATTGTCATCACCCATTGGTTGTACCCCCTATGAGAAGATGTTTGGCAAGAAACCCAACACCAAACACATGAGAATATTTGGTTCTGACATGTGGGTACGCACCCCACAAACCAACAAGCTTGGGAAGCGTGGGGCACATGGTTTGTTCATGGGGTACGAAAAAGGTGCATACAGGGTATGGATGACTGACTCTAAATCCATTAAGTTCACAAGGAGTGTTGAGTACAATCCAAAGTGGGGGGAAAATGTGGGAATTTTCCAGAGTTACCCAGAGGAGGATGAAGGTGATGTCAAGCAAGCAGCTAAAGCTGAGGAAGCTGCTGAGGATGAGGATGAGGATGATGATGATGATGATGATCAGAGTTCGGATTCCAGTTCAGTGGGCGGCGCTGCTGCTGATGTCAGTGAGAGTGATGACACAGCAGACTACAAGAGTGCAAAGGCCTCAGTCAGACCATCTGATGCGTCTGACAATGAACTGGAAGAACCACTGTTCACCATTGGTCATTTTTCTCCTAAGAAAGAGGAGATGAGTCCAGAAGACTTGCGTCTAGTACGCAGGTCTGAAAGGGCGACCAAAGGCAGACCTCCTAAGAGATTTGCTGATGAGTTTGCTAAGACTGCAACTGCTGTTCTTAGTAGCTCAGAGAAGGTGTGGGAACCTTCAAGCTTCAAAGAGGTTCAGGAGTTAACCTCTAAAGATGCTGAGCCTTGGCTAAATGCCATGAAGGCTGAAGTTGATTCCTTGAACAGGAACCAAACTTGGGAGCTGGTACCGGTAGTCCCAGGTATGAGACTGGTTGGCAGCAAATGGGTCTTCAAGGCCAAGACAGACCAGAATGGCAAGGTAGTCAGACACAAAGCCAGATTGGTTGCCAGAGGTTTTTCACAGGTACCAGGACAGGATTACCACGAGACCTACTCACCCACAGTAAAATATGAGAGCATTCGGCTGATGCTCAAGATCGCTGCGGAGGAGAAACTGCATGTTTCCCACCACGACATTAATACAGCTTTTTTGTACGGGATTTTGAACGAAGAGCTGTTCATGCTTCCACCAGATGGGATGGAGATACAGAAGGGAATGGTCTGTAAATTGCGGAAATCCTTATATGGTCTCAAGCAGAGTGCTAGGTGTTGGAACACAAAACTCACTGAAACGTTGCTTTCTCTAGGTTTTCACCAGGGCAAAGCTGATCCATGTGTGTTTGTCAAGGAGGAGGGGCAAAACAAACTGTATTGTTTATGTTTTGTTGATGATCTTCTGATGTTTTGGAAGAATCAGGCTTTCTATCAAAGCACCCTAGCTCAGCTGAAGGAGCACTTTGACATGAAGGATCTTGGTGAGGTATCCAACTATCTTTCTCTGCAGGTGGAGAAGGACCAAGCAGGTAATTTTCTGGTACACCAAACACAGAAAATTGCTGATGTATTAACCAGGTTGAATTTGGTTGATGCAAACCCAGCAGACACACCGATGGTGACAGGTTACCAGGTAGACAGTACTGCTGAAGCGTTTTCTGACACAACGCTATACAGATGCGTTCTAGGCAAGCTGAATTTCATTGCCAGATGTTCAAGACCTGACATAGCTGTAAGCTGTAATCTGCTTAGCAGACATGCCAACAATCCTACGGTTCAGGATTGGAAAGCTCTGAAGCGCATAGCCCGCTATTTGAAAGGGACTATGCACTACAGGCTGAGGTTCACCAGTCAGAAGACTGGAGGTCTTGAAATCTTTGCAGATGCAAGTTTTGGAAGTGACACCACAGATGGTACAAGCACTTCTGGAGTATGCTACATGTACAACCACTGCCTGGTTGACTGGTTGTGCAAGAAGCAAACAACAGTGAGCCTAAGTTCCTGTGAAGCAGAACTCAATGCTCTGTCATTTTCACTCATGGATTGTGAATGGTTGATGCAACTGTTTAAGGACATCGGGGTTTCTGTGAAATGTCCTATACAAGTGTATCAAGACAATAGATCGTGTTTGGCTTTGCTGAACTCTGAGAGTTGCAAGCAAAGAACCAAGTACTTGCAGATTAAGCTACATCGTGCAAGAGAGTGTATTCAGAAAGGACTGATTCGGGTGTCCTACATGGCAGGAAATGAAATTCCTGCTGATCTGTTGTCTAAGGTTGTTAACAAAGAACAACTTAAGGTTTACACACAGAGGTTGCAATTGGGTGAACCACAGGTACTACAGGTTACACGGAAAGGGGGAGGATGTTAGGATATTTCCGTTCCACCTTAAGAGAGAGCAGGCTTGTGAGTCACAGAGTCTGCGTATTTCCTGTTGAGGATGTTTATGTTTGCTGTTTCCTTTCGATTTCAGTCGGTCGGAGTCACTGACTCAGAACGGTCATGTTTTTCCTTTGTTCTGTTCAACGCTAAATAAAGTCTGTAAATTATGCTCTCTTCTGCGGTGCAAGCTTTCTGGCTGTGGTTTCTGCTGATAAAGAACAGTGTGCACAAGCCTGGAATGTGGCAATCTATTTCTGAGGCTTTGTGTCGCTAACTGCTGGATCTGCCTGGCTACGGGAGATCGATGGACGTTCGGCAGCCGGCTTGGGGCCATGATGGACAATATCTCCCTGGCAGTTTCCCAACAGTTACAGCATTAAAAACAACACTAAAAGCAATTTGAAACAACTCAGAAAAACAAGGTGGGTCCCAAAAACATACACCTTGGATGTCAAAAGCCAGGGTGGAGAGGTGTCTCTTCAGCGCTCGCCAAAAGCAGTCCAGTGAAGGCACCAGACACACCTCTGTGGGAACAGAGGTCCACAACTCAGGAGCCACCACAGAGAAGGCCCTCTCTGAGGGCAGGGAACTCTGATTTACAAATACGCAGGCTGAACGTAGTTAGACATACAGCTTAGACATCCAATAGGAAATCGAAGTGTCCCCTCCCTCAAATATTTACAAAGATAGGCAGTACGCTAAGTTGCTCTCAGAGCCAAAATTCAGCTCCTTGGGTTCCTCTATTGAGTACTGATCCTGACTTGCTTGCTCAGAGCCTACGAGGAGGTTAGACTATGGGCACTTCCAGACTGTCACTGTTTTTGGGGTGGGATATTCCATCACATGCAAAATAAGCATGGGGGGGCACCCCAGAAATTTTCCATTGGCAGATTTACCATGTATGATATGGTGCAGCTGAACGAAAATGCACATTATTTATACAAATATAGACAAATAAACATTTTCCATATTACTGTAGGTTTTGTTTCATTTTTTTTATTATAATTTTATTTTTACACTTTATTACTGCTTATATTTTGAATTAGATAAATATGCAGACCCCAAAATCTTTTACGTGCTTATGGCCTCTATAGGTCCCGTTAGTGATGGGGGATGTCAGCTCCCTCATTATTGGGGGGCTGGGCCCCCTGATTCAAGATATTGAGGGGGCTGGAGCCCCTAGTGCTCCCTATTCTTGGTGCCAGTGAGTATTCAGAAACATTGCTGTCTCCAACCGTGGCAGATTTAGGAGGCACAATTACAGTTAATGGGAGGCCTTGCACAAAACTCCCCACTTCCCTAAAAGGTTGGACTTTTTGCATGAAGGAAAAACAACAGGCAGATGCAGTGGAAAGTGTGGGATAGCACTCATTTTGGCACACCAACATCTAACCTCTCTGTAAGCAAATGCCTCTTAAGTAGCCAGCGTAATTTTATATCCCAGAAAAGCAGAATGAATGCTCAATCAACAGGTCCTCTGGAAGTGTCCTTTATCCAGCCTTTATTGAGGTTTTTTTTGGGGGGGGGATGTTATCCAACAGTGTGCATCCATTTTGATTTGCTCGTGGGGTGTTTATACGCCTTCCTGTTCTCATCATTCCACACTTCTCAATGAATTTCCCCATCACTTTCCTAAACGCAAAAAGTCACTTTCTTTTTCAAGGTGGGTTTCTGGTGCCAGAGCAGCAGAGCACTTTACCTGTGCAAACCTAAATGTCTAGCATGCATTGGAAATCCTCCTGCAAAATTCTGACCGCCTTCAAGTGCCCTCTGTGTCTTTTTCTGCCTCTCTCCATCTGCCTCAAACTGTTATTTTGCTTCACAGAAGAGACACCTGCATCACATCCTCCAGAACTCCAATCTAAGATAAAGTATTTGGGATTAGAAGAAGACTTTGCACTTTGTAGAACTTACCCCTTAGCACCAGATTCTTCCGCTCTGATTTTTTTTCTTTAAAAACATCATTGTCTTCTGGGAAAACAGTGTTTTCACCTCTAAGCCCCTTTCAGCCAGTGCTTCCTTTTTACACAAATACACAAACATCCTTTGTGGGAGGGTAGGTTGTTTATGAGGAGGCTTTAGTTTGGATCATGCAGCTCAAAGTAGCTTTGAAATAACCCTGTTAAAGCCTGAAGTTGACAAATACACACAAGCCTCACCCACAGAAAGGCATGGAAGACGGGGGAAATGTATGGAGGAATAAAGTTTAGCAGACACAACCATGCACCCAGTTTTCACAGTCTGCTTAAAATGTTCCTCCTCTGAAAACAAAAATCAGAGTTGGTTGGTTTTGTTTGTAACGCAGGTGGCGCAGTGGTCTAAACTACTGAGCCTCTTGGGCTTGCCACTCAGAAGGTCAGCGGCTCAAATCCCCACAACGGGGTGAGCTCCCGTTGCTCTGTCCCAGCTCCTGCCAACCTAGCAGTTCAAAAGCACACCAGTGCAAGTAGATAAATAGGTACCACTCTGGCGGGAAGGTAAATGGCATTTCCATGTGCTCTGGCACTCATCATGTGACTCGTTGTACCAGAAGTGGTTTAGTCCTGCTGGCCACATGACCTAGAACAGTGTTTCCCAACCTTTTTTGGGCAAAGGCACACTTGTTTCATGAAAAAAATCTCGAGGCACACCACCATGCCAGATGGGGAAAGGTCACTTTTTACTTATGTAAAAAAAAATAAAAAAATAGTAACAGCATAGAAGGTAATGGTAGATGACTGTTAGGGTCTCCCCCCAAATGCAGAATTCTATTAATATCTTCCTTAGCGAGCCGCGTTAACCCCTGTAATGCTTTCTATAGAGTAAGCATAGGGGACACTGGGGGATGTGGAACCAAGGGGGCAGTGGGCCAAAAGAGTTCGGGATCTACTGCTTTAAACAGAAATAAGAGCCAGTGGGTTCTTCCTTTTTTAAAGTATCGTTTCAGCGGGGACAGCAGTCCGGATTTCCAAAAAGCGGCGCTTTTTTGCGTCTGAGCAAAGAAGAGAGAGAGGGGAAAAAAGAGAGAGAGATTGATTTGTGGCTGCGCAAAGGGGGGAGGAGCCCAGGAGTAAAAGTAGGAAGGACGAAGGGAGGGGAAAGGAAAGTTAATAGAAGGAAAGGCGGGTGGGAGAGAAAGAGAAAGAAAGAGGGAAGGAAGGGGGGAAGAGAAGTGGAAAGGAGGGAGACCGAGGCGGGGGAGAAGCGTCTGGAGAGTTGCTCCGAAGTTTGGGGGGCCGCGGGGGTGGGCGCGCGTCCCAGGAGGCGGAGGCCAGCCCGGGCTGGGAGCCGCGCCGCAGCCCGGGGGCGGTAGGCGGACCGCGGCTCCTAGGATGTGGAAAGGGGACGGCGGCGCAGGGGGAGGAGACCCGCACGGCTAGGGCAGCGCGCAGGGGGAGGGGAGCGGGCCGGAGGCGGGCGAGGGGGGCCGTGATCCCGCGCGCCGCGAACATGGCCTCCTTCCCCGCGGGCCCCGCCGAGCCCCCCGGCCGGGGAGGGCGGCGCGCCCCCGCCGCCGGAGGAGAGCAGAGGCAGGAGGAGGAGGACGAAGGCGCTGCCGAGGAGGCGCGCTAACTTCTGCCAACTTCGGCGCCCGCCCCGTCGCCGCAGGCTCCTCCCGGCCGAGAGCCAGAGGACGGCGGCGGAGCAGGAGGAGGAGGATCGGGTTTGGCGACGGCTGCTGCGTCCTCTCCAAGCACGGGGCTGGCCTCCGCCACGCCCGATCCTCCGCGCTCGCCGCGCTTCTCGGCGGAGCAGGTCTCGTGCGGGTGCGAGGCGCTGCTGCAGGCGGGCGACCCCAGCTGGCTGGGCCACTTCCTGGGCTCGCTGCCGCCCGACGCCGAGGCACCGTGCCTGGAGGCGCAGGCGGGCGACAGCCTGGCCAAGGCGCGTGCGCTGCTGGCCTTCCAGCGCGGCGACTTCGCCGAGCTCTACCGCCTGGTGCAGAGCCGGCGATGGGATGTGGGAGGGAGCTCGCTCGCGGCCCCGCGTGTGCCTATGTGGGGCACGTTACAGCCCCGTGACGTCAGCGCCACGCAGGCAGCCAGGCAGGCAGACGGCGAGAGCCCCGCGCTGGGCAGCCTCTCCTCGCCGCCGCCGCCCCACCTCTCGCCGCCCGACTCGCCCGCCTCCCTCCCACGGCACACCAGGCAACGTCTCGCGGCACACTAGTGTGCCGCGGAACACCGGTTGGGAAACACTGACCTAGAAGGCTGTCTGTGGACAAACACCAGCTCCCTCGGCCTGAAAGTGAGATGAGTGCCACAACCCCACAGTCACCTTTGAGTGAACTTAACCATCCAGGGGTCCTTTACCTTTACCTTTTATATTTCTTTTACACTGCCTCTTTTAGATTTTTGTTACTGTGATAGCTTTTTATACTTGTAAAAACTTTATATGCTAGTCATCCATTAGAAGCCCACTAGAGAGCCGCTGTGGTGTAGTGGTTAGAGTGTCAGATTAGGACCTTGGAGAGCAGAGTTCAAATCCCCACCCTGCCATGAAGCTCGCTAGGTGACCTCGGGGCCCAGTCACTGCCACTCCACCTGACCTACCTCACAGGGCTGTTGTGGGGAAAATACAATAAGGGGAATAATTATGTACGCAACTTTCAGCTCCTTGGAGAAAAAGGTGGGATATAAATGCAATGAATAAATAAAATATTTTGTTATTATTATAAATGAAAAATAACAACACCTAGGGTTGCCATATTTCAAAAAGTGAAAATCCGGACATAAAAGTTGTTGAACTTTTCCCAGACATTTAAGCGATTTCCACCCAGACATTGCTTCTGACTGCTGAATCCCATGTATGTCTGGAAAATTATCGACGTATTGGGCAACCCTACAACACCAGCAATATTTCAGCATAGATAGGTGCCAGAAACATTGTTACATTACAATTACATTGCTGTATTTTATGACAACAGCCTTGATTCGCTATACAGTGGTACCTTGGGTTAACAACTTAATTCGTTCTGGAGGTCCATTTTTAACCTGAAACTGCTCTTAACCTGAAGAACCACGTTAGCTAATGGGGCCTCCTGCTGCTGTCGCACCGCTGTTGCGCGATTTCTGTTCTCATCCTGAAGCAAAGTTCTTAACCTGAAGCACCGCTTTAGCTAATGGGGCCTCCCGCTGCTGCCACGCCGCCGCTGCATGATTTCTGTTCTCATCCTGAAGCAAACTTCTTAACCCGAGGTACTATTTCTGGATTAGTGGAGTCTGTAACCTGAAGTGTCTGTAACCCGAGGTAGAACTGTATTTTATTATATTCTGCTTATTTAAAATCACAGAATTGTAGAGTTAGAAGGGACCCCAAAATTCATCTCGTCCAACCTCATGGGCTTTGAAGACACTCGAACTCAGGACGAAAGGAAGAAACATGCTAAGGGGAAGGCACGCTTGGCAAACTCTCACCATGATCAACTCTTGCCCGGAAACCAATGTCCCCACTGTGGAAGGATGTGTGGATCCAGAATTGGCCTCCACAGTCACTTACGGACTCATTGTTAAAACTGTGTTTATGGAAGACAATCTTACTCGGCTACGAGTGATCACCAAAAAGAGGAAATGCAGGCATCACAGCTATTGTATTTTATTGACTTCCTTGGGAAGAATTTTATGCTTAAAGGCAGTGTGGAAATTACTGAATTGTAGGGCAGAACATGGGGAAACCTCTTCAGGGTCAAGGGCTGCATTCCCTTTGGGGAAATGTGGTTGGAGGCGACAGACATGTCAAGGACCCAACTCCCCTCTCTCACATTCATATACACTCTCACCCTGTCTCTCCTTCCTCCGTTCAGCCATTTCGGATTCATTCTCCCTCCCTCCCCCCTCCTCTCCCTTGGCTTTCAGGGGCCACAAAAAAGAACCTAGAGGCTCACATGCTCCTCCTGGCCAGCAGGTTGTGCTCTCCATCCCACTGCACCCCATGAAGTAGGTTCACCAGCTATCAGTTCAATCAATATGAACATTGGAAGCCGTGTTCTACTGATTCAGACCACTGGCCCACTCAGCCCAGTATACTGGCTGTCTGAATTGGCAGCAGCTTTCTGGGGTCTTTCCCAGACCCGAGATCCTTTTAAACTAGGGCTCCATCCGCACTGTAGGTGTAAAACAGTATCATACCACTTTAAACAGTCATGTCTTTCCCCCCAAGAATCTGGGTGTGGTTTTTGTTTTTGTTTTCAAACTAGTCAGAGATGACAGAAGCTGCACAGTTCCCCCAAGCTTTAACAATGCATTTTTATTTTTTTATTTTGCAGCAGATAATAAGATTAACACCACTTCTAAATCTCCCTCCAAGACTGTGTTTTTCAGCTAGCCTAATAGAATTATTCAGGGATCCTGCGGCATTATAATATCAAATGGTTTCACTAATAAGATTACATGTAGCATTCCAGAATATCTGGATTATTGGATGAGGCCAGAATGTACGCCTTCTCGGATGGTGTTACAACTCCAACAATCGCTTTGTGCATTGCAGTACATCTGACCTGCAGCAGTCTGTGAACAGCATAGCAAGCAGAGCCCTGCTCCTCCTCGTGTGGGGAGGGGGGGGGCCCACTCCATTTGTCAAAATATTAGCTGGAAACGGAGTGTGATTGTTTGATGTAGATTTATTGGCCAAAGGAACAAATCAGCACTTCTCGCGAACTGGGGGCTCTCCATCTTTGCCGGTGATTTACGGCGACAGCTACCCACACGCCTTACCAAGCCGCAAGCTGGATCCAGAGATCCTTAGAGGGAGTTTAAAAACATTCAGCTGATTTATAGAAGAGGAAACAGCTTTATGTCCCTCTCCAATGGACTCTCAAATTCTGGCAATAAAGGCTAACGAACCTTCTTCAAAACAATGTGGTTTTTACTTTGCATAAGGGATAGACACTCTAAGGCTGATCTGCAAATGGCGGGTTGTGGGGGGCCGGCTTGGAAGTTTTCACAGTTGTCCTCAGGTTTGTATATGCTGGAAAGGCTGAGCCTAGCTGAGCCTCCATTTATTATTTCAGTCAGGAAGTGCCTTCATGCAGACTTCATAGTGACTGGAGAACATAAGACGAGCTGTGCTGGGGAAGATGAGAGGTCCACCTTATCCAGGATCCTGTTAATAACTAGAAGCTGGTATTATTATTATTTAATTTTTTAAAAAAACTTTTTTATTTGTTTTCAAATAATTATGGACCTACAGAGACAAGAAAACAATAACACAAATTTAATAATATATCCAGTTAAAGGCAGGGCATATAAAACAAAACATATTAAATTATAACACCCAAACAGGGATTCTTTCACTTCAGTTCCTGCATTGCAGGGGGTTGATCTAGATGACCCTTGGACACCCCTTCCAACTCTACAGTTCTTTGATTCTGTAGTAGATGCAAAAAGGCACATGCATTTCATATATATATATATATATATATATATATATATATATAGTGGTTGACAAGCTGAACATCCCACTTTCCCCCTCTCTTACCTATCCTGAATGGATAGCTCAGATCTAAAAAATACTAATAAAGTTATGTATTTTATTCATTAAATTTCTGTACCACCCTTCATTCAAGGATCACAGGGTGGTTTACAATATGAGAACAAAAAATTATAATTCAAATGAGCACTGAAATGGAGAGAGTCCCTAAGTTGTTGGTGTCAACGTAAAACATAACCTGACTATATATTACAGAATTTGGCAGGTATGTAATACTCAGCCTGTTTAGCAATCTAGAAAGGCAATATACAAATTAAAAGTGATAGTCCTGTCTTTGTTTGTCTGCTACCCACCAGTCCGCTAAAGTCAATTTCTCCTAATATGTTGCAGTTTTGCATGTTATTTCTAAGAACACCTTCATTTTCAGGCACGCTTCCCCCTAACATATGCATTTGGTCAACGTTGTTCGGATGGAGAACGGCATTGCAGAACTTGGAACAGTGCAGATTTCGAAGATGGCCACGTGTCGGTTAGCAGTGCAATTTGGAAAGATTTGGCTTTAAATGCATACCGAATCAAATTTCTCCTCCACCCCTACTCAGAAGACATGCACCATATTGCATGGTTAATAAACCCAAACAATGAACCCTGGGACCTGGGGACATTTATCAGACTGAAAGCACACAGTCAGCTCTCTGCCTATTAAGCTTCCATGCACAAAGAACCAGCCCATCTTGACAGTAACGAAATGTGTTTTCCTTACTTTTTAGGGAGGGGCCAAAGCTCAGGCCAAATATTAAGTATGAAGATCAAATACAATCAGGGGCCAAACGCTGACATCAGTTATTTAATGGTTATTTGGGTAACATCTGAATACCCAGAGAATATTTGATGCACGTACACACCCAAAAGAATCTGCAGACAAGAACTCGGAGGACAATCCACATTCACACTGCCTTAGAGCCACATTTCAACGGGGCATTCAGTTCTAAAACCCCTACATGCCTGCACTGGCTTAATGGAGAAGAATGGTCCCTAGCACTGGTCTTCAACTGGTGGTTGGGATGCACTGCTGGGTTGCAGCCCGATTCAAGGTGCGTCACAACAGTACTACCATGCAAATGTGTGGTAAAGATGAAGAAATAGGGTCCCTAAATGCATGTTTGGGTTAAAGAGTCCTAGGTCTGAAGATACGTGGTCTTACCCTAAGAACATAAAAGCCTGCTGGAGTGCCAATGGGGCTTCCCCTTCCGCTTCGTTGTAACAACCAACACAGCACAGCACATGGCTACCAACATACCTGAAGCCTTGCAACTACAGTGGTACCTCGGGTTACAGACACATCAGGTTACAGACACTTCAGGTTACAGACTCCGCTAACCCAGAAATAGTACCTCGGGTTAAGAACTTTGCTTCAGGATGAGACCAGAAATCGTGTGGCGGCGGCGCAGTGGCAGCAGGAGGCCCCATTAGCTAAAGTGGTACCTCAGGTTAAGAACAGTTTCAGGTTAAGAATGGACCTCCAGAACGAATTAAGTTCTTAACCCAAGGTACCACTGTACTGAAGAACCTCAGACTCAATCCTCGGCCAGAATGGCAGTCAATAGACCCACCAACGGACTGCCACGACGAAACAACAGCAAGCGACTGGACGACAGTAAAGAGGAAGACCAAACCACAGAAATGACATGACAATGCAAACCAGTACAGTCAAGCACCGCTCACAGAACTGTCCCATTGAACATACACCACATGACGGCAAGCCAACCTCAACCAAACCGACATACCATAGATTGACAACCCGGCAACAACAACCCCAGCTGAAGGAAGCAACTGGAAATCACCTCAAACCGATAGACTGGTGACCCCACTTCCCCTTTGCCTCTCCCACCCCATGCCATTAAGAAGTCCCTGCTGGATTAGGCCGCTGGCCCACATACTCCAGCATCCTGTTCTCACAGTGGCCAGCCAGATCCCTATTGTAGGAAACTCACAAGCAGGACCTGAGCACAAAAGCAAGTCTTTCCTCCTGTGGTTTCTAATAAATGGTATTCAAAAGCATTACTGCCTCCACCTGTGGAGACAGTGTGTGCCCATGATGGCTAGTAGCCACCGCTAGCCCTTTTTCCCTCCATGAAATTGTCCAGTCCCCTTTTGAAGCCATCTCAGCTGGTGGCCAATACCGTCTCCTGTGGGAGCCAGTTCCATTGTTTACCTTTGCAGACAACCTTGAGAAAGGAGAACCAAGGGCATAGAGATGCTGTAAAATGCAAGCATACGGATGCATTGCCTTGCATCTAAGCCTTTTCTGCATGCTTTGTGATATGATTTGCTTTTAAGCCATGAACTCCAGAGAAAGAGAGATGGCAGGGCAAGGGAAATGATATTGCATCATATTCCATGTGGTTCGGCTTTGCCACGGCTCCCTGCGAGCTTTCAACTAAGAGTTGTTAAGCAGATCACACGACATTAATGATAAAAGTATGGTCTTTGTAAACAAGAGCCCCCAGCCCAAAGGTTGGATCAAATCCCTCCCCTCCACACACACAACTGTGTTTGGTTTCAGGAGAGTTTAGTTTGGACATTTATTGGGGGGGGGGATGTAGTTAGGATGAGGCGAATGAGCAGCAGGAGGAAACGAGCTTGAAGCATATCCCTCAAGAGTCCCAGAAAAACCGGGGCAGTGACCAAAATGGCCGCCACAATCTCACATGATTTTGGGCCGTGATCTCATCCCCCCAAAAGTCCGGGGGGGGCATGATTTTGCTCAGGTCGTGTGATGCGCATGCGGCAGTGACCCCCAAAAGATGGAATCCTGGCTTTGGGCCATGTTGTGTTGGAGGGTATTGCTTGAAGATGGAGCTGCTTCGTCTTGACTGGATATGTAGGCCTCTCTGCCTTCTGCAGTCCCACCAAAGGGTGTTAAAAGAACAGAAGGGTGTGCTGTGTGGAGAATTTAACATGCAGCATCTCTTTTATTTCTTTTTAAAAAAAGTTGTCTTTAGAAAAGACCCTGATGTTGGGAAAGATTGTTGGCACAAGGAGAAGGGGACGACAGAGGATGAGATGGTTGGACAGTGTTCTCAAAGCTACCAGCATGAGTTTGACCAAACTGCGGGAGGCAGTGGAAGACAGGAGTGCCTGGCGTGCTCTGGTCCATGGGGTCATGAAGAGTCGGACACGACTAAACAACTAAACAGCAACAACAACATTAATGCACTGCTTCATAGCCAAAAATGGCTCCCAGAGAGACTTGAATTGCATATTTATTCAAAATGCAATCAAAGCTATTCAGTTTCATTAATTCAAACAAAAGTGATGAACTTGATCCAGGGATACCAGTTTTTCAAAATCTGATAGCCATTCACACCGCCCGCCCCTCCCCCCTTCCTGCTGCCCCATAGTGTCCCCCAGGTGATCCCACTGCCATCCACTTTAAGAGCCACTGGATTCAACCAGGGATAGGGAGCCAGACCTTGCTCGTCTCCCATCTCCCATCAGCCTGAGGCAGTATGTCAAATGGTCAGGGCTGATGGGAACTGCAGTCCAAACAACCACCCGAGAGCCTCCGTTTATCCTGGACCTCCGATGACCTGGCTCTCTGAGGACAATTCTGCGAGGAGCGAGTTGTGAGATAAAACCGTTTTTTAAAAAAATTAAAAATAAAAGCAGCTCAAGGACCAGCAAGAAAGAGGAATGTATTTTTGGAAAGAAGGCGTGCCCGGCTTGCCAGGAAAAACGACATTGTCCTGGGGGACTAGCTGCCTTTTGTGTAATTAGCTCATTTCCCATCAGCACGAGAGCCAGCCCCAATGCAAACCAAGTGTTGAGCGAGGCGCCTGCCAAGCGGCTGCAGAGAGTGCAGGCCGAGGAGGAAGAAAGGGGGCAGAGCTCGGCTCACCCCACCACCCTCCCAACCCCCCTCCTGCGCCCTTGTGGTCTCGCTGCCACCCCTCAGCGCCTTCCCGGGGCACACGAGCCGCCTGAGGAAGAACCAGTCTAGCAGGTGCAGGAAACTGTTTATATGGGAGTTAGGAAAAGATGAGGCTCCTGGCAGGTCCACGCAGCCTTTAGGTTTGGCTCGGAGCTCAGCAGTGTAAACTGTGGGATTAGAGGAGGGAAAACCACACACACCCCGAATGCCGCAGCGAAAAGTTTGTGACCTGAGGCAGGGCATTTGGTTTCGGGGTTTCCCCCATCCTTCCCTTCCCCTCCTCTCTAATGGTGGGTGGTGAGTGCGAGGGAGGGGAGACCAATTAAGTGGGGGGGGAGGGACAAGTGCACACCACCTTCTGCCTGTGAGAAAGCAGGCAGCCTCCTAGGGAGGCCTGCAGAAGTGTCACCAAAAACGAGCAACGATATGAGGGACAAGAACAGGTCTCGGAAACCTGGCAGGTGCAAACATGGACACAAGCTTCAGGCACCTAAGGAAGGGGCGGAGAAGCTTTCTCAGCTTGAGAGGCCGCATTGCCTTCTAGGCAAGCCCCTGAGGGCCATGTGGCAGTGGTGGGCAGGGCCGGGAGCAGAATCAACAAATCCCCCTCTGTTTTCCTCCTAGGCAAGCAAGAAGCTTTATCAGAGTTCACTGAGACATTTTAGGCAGGGCGAAACCGTCAAGGGTAGTGCAAAGCAGGTGAGGGGCATGGCGTGGAGAGAAGGGGTGTCCCCAGAACCAGGCAGAGAGGTCTGGAGGGGTAGGTTCTTGTGGATAATGCAAGGATTCAGGATCTGGAAGGTAAAAGTTAGGAGAAAAGAAAGAAAGAAAGAAAGAAAGAAAGAAAGAAAGAAAGAAAGAAAGAAAGAAAGAAAGAAAGAAAGAAAGAAAGAAAGAAAGAGGGGCAGAGGAGGAAGGAAGGAAGGAAGGAAGGAAGGAAGGAAGGAAGGAAGGAAGGAAGGAAGGAAGGAAGGAAGGAAGGAAGAAGGAAGGAAGGTTGGTTCCCCATCCAGCTAAAAATAATGGATATCTGATTCTGAACTAGAGGCAAAAATGGGCTGGTGAAATATGCACCGCTGAGCAACCTTATCAATTTGTCAGTTTTAAGGTGCCTTAAATTCATCTCTTAGGGTCACTATTTTGGGAGGTGGGATTCAATCACACCCTGACAAATTCAGGCTGCACAGTTAAAGCCAATTTGAAGCTGCTGCAAAACAAACCTGCTTCCCCAAAAGATCAAACTTTTTCCCCCCAATAAGCAAAGTGACAGGAAAATGTTTGGGATGGAAAGTGTGGGATAAGAGCCCTTGTTTTTCTGCAGAGAAGTCTGGCCTCTCTGCAAACGAATCAGAACGAAGGCTCACTACACAGATTGCCTGGACTCGATTGTGATCCTGACCCAGTTATTTCACATTTTAGCTGGAAGCAGATACTGATCTACTGGCGAAGCTGCAAAAAGCTGCAGCTGTTTGTATGATTAAGTTCCATGTTTTGGAGTGAGCATTTTTATAGAGGCATAGGAAGAATCTGGGAGATTCACCAGAGAGTTACCATAAGTCCCTTGGAAGGTGGTGGCCACCCCTCCATTGGAGGTTTTTAAGCAGAGGCTGGGTGGCCATCTGTAGGGATGCTTTTTGCAGGGATGCAGGGGGTTGGACTAGATGATCCTTGGTGTCCCTTCCAACTCTACAGTTCTTTGATTCTTTGGTTCAAAGCACCAGCTGCTAATCTCATCCCTCTTTTTTAACAGCCTTCACTGAATCTTGTGGTTGTGAATTCCATAAGCTGCTACGGTTGCCGTACATCCAGAATTTCCCAGATGTAACTGGAATTTGGCCGCCATGAACAGAAGTTGTTGAAAAGTCCAGGAAAATCTGGGTGTATGGTAACCCATGTCAGAAGTGTAGATTTAGGCGAATTCCCTTAAAATTAGCTGAACAACCTTTTTGTGTCCAGATTTGCACTGTTTGAAATATGGCAACCCTATATTTATGCACCTTCTGTTGTCTGTCCTTAACACACTTTCTGTCAGGATCTTTGGGTGACCCCTTAGCTATATGGACATCTTTAGCAATGCCCCCAAAAGTTCTTCCACAGCACTTTTCCGCTACCCAAGGCCTTTCAGACTACAACTCCCATCATTCCTGAAGATTGGCCATGCTGGCTGGAACTGATGTGAGTTGCAGTCCAAAAAAAATTGAAAGGGCATCAGGTGGGAGGAAAATATGCCTTATATTGTATCTAGTGGCTTGGGAGAGGGGAAACAGAGCTGAGTGACCTTCCTGTTTCGCCCTTCAACCTGCCAAGACATCTTGGAAACCCCCTCTGCCATTTTCTTTGCAGGTATTAAGGGAGAAGCACTCAAAGGCATTGGGAACAGAAAGCCAACCAGACATGGGGAACTTGCAGCCCTCCAGATGTGCTTGGACTACAGTTCCCATCAGCATTGACCATGGGTCATTCTAGCTAAGGCTGATGGGAGTCATAGTCCAAAACTTCTGAAGGCCACCAGGTTGGATAAGGCTGTCATTCTATCGCTTACAAGACTTGATATACAGAAATGGAGAGACCCATGTTTGGAATATTGTGTACAGTTCTGCTTATGATAAAGATATTGTAGAGTCGGAAAAGATTTGGAAAACAGCAAAACCAAAATTCGCAAATCCCCTGCGAGGAAAGATTGCAGTGTTCGGGACTTTTTAGTTTAGAGAAAAGGCAAGGAAGTGACGACGTGACAGAAGTTTAAAAGTTTTGCATGGCACGGAGAAAGCAGAGAGAGAGAGGATTTTCTTCCTCTCTCATAACACCCGAGCTCGTGGGCATCCAATGAAGCTGGAAGCTGGAAGATTCAGGACAGAGACAAGAAAGGACTTCTTCACGCAGTACACAGTTGAACTGTGGAACTCACTTCTACAGGAATCAGTGATGGCCACCAACCTAGATAGCTTTCAAAGAGGATTGGACAAATTCATGTGGGAAAGGGCTATCAGTGGCTAGCCTTGCTGGCTGCGCTATGCGTCCATTGGCAGAGGTAGCAATGCTTCTGAATACCAGTTACTAGAAACAGCAGCAGAAGAGGGCTTGTGTGCCCAGGTCCTTCTTGTGGGTTTCCCAAAAGAGGCATCTGGTTGACTCCTGTGAGAACAGGACTCTGAACTAGATGGGCCATTGGGCTGATCCTGCAGGCTCTTCTTATGTCCTTATGTTCACACACCAAGTGGGTTGCCCTAATTTGCCCTTTTCTCTCTGCTCCTCATAAAGGTTTTTTTTTTCTTTCCCTCCTCCTCCTCCTCCCATAGCTGGTTATTTTTGTTGCTTTCATAGATTTCAATCTTGCACTGAGCTGACCTCTAGCTGTTCCCTTCTCTTTATCGTCATTGTTATGGTTTGGTTTGCATTAGCTCTGCTTCGTTGTTTATGGATGTCCTCCGCTGCTACTTACCAGGGCTGGGACACTGTGGCTTTTGCAAGGAAATCTCTTCAGGAAGAACAACATGAACGAAAGACAGAGCACAGGGTCTTCATGTTCTCTCTTATCGGGGCCCCAGCAGAATCTCAATGCTGTTGAAGCTCTGCAGATAATTTATAGCAAAATTACTCCCTATCTCTCAAACAGGATTGTTAGGTAGGGGAACTGGGAGCAGCGACTTTGGTGAGCTTGGCTGAAGCAGCCACCAAAATTCATTTAAAAATAATAGTTCCGTTCCATTTATCACCAAGTACTTATAGTTGGTTGCAAACGATGGGAGTTAGAGATATTCCAAACCATCACTATATCAAGTGTACATCTCTGTAATTTTCAGAGAGGTCTTGTTTTCCTTGTAGAGAGGATTGTATGACTTCCGTGATCTTACATGGCAGGAGACCCCTGACTGTGGGTATCTGCACACAATGCAATTTTACAGGGGACACTCGGGTTGCGAACATGATCTGTGCAGGATGCACGTTCGCAACCTGCAGTGGCACATCTGCACATGCGCGGGTTGCGATTTGGCGCGTCTGCACATGTGCGGCCTCCGAAACCCGGAAGTAACCCGTTCCGGTACTTCCGGGTTTTGGAGCATCCATAACCTGAAAAAATGCAACCTGAAGCATCTGTAACGCGAGGTATGACTGTACTGCTTTCACAATGAAGTAAGGTCAGCAGCCGGGAGGGGAAAGAACAAACTGGCTCAAGGAGGTTGACCTTGTTGCTAAAAGCACAAGTGCTTATTCCTTCAAGAACTCCGAGTCCCAGAGGTGTCTCTTCCGTCACTGGCGTGTTGCAGCAACCACCACCCCCACCCCCATTTGAAAGATGGTCACATTGTAACGGAAAGCTTCAAAGATGCATCAAAGAAGCCTTGTGCAGGCAAGCCATCCTTCTAGGTCAATGGTGGTGAACCTACGGCACTTGTGCCAGAGGGGGCACTCAGAGCCTTCTCTGTGGGCATGCACGCCATCGCCCCAGCACAGAGTTCGCCAGACATTAATTGTTCAAAAGCATGCCAAATGCAAACTTTTACCTTTCAATAAACATTGTTTGTATCATTGAAAGCTCTGTTATTGTGTGGGGTTTTTTTTAAGATAAAAGATGTTAATGCATGAGTTGTTTTAAACTAAAACCTCAGTATTCAGGTTAAATTGAGGTGTTGGCACTTTGCGATAAATCAGTGGGTTTGGGATTGTAGTTTGGGCCCTCGGTCTCTAAAAGGTTCGCCATCACTGTTCTAGGTCTACATTCTGTTGCCAAGAGAGGCTAGTCAGAGATGCCTCCAGAGCCCACAAACTGGACAGGACACTGTAATGAGGAGGACTGCTGCATGCAGAAGGCCCTAGGTTTGATCCCTGGCATCTCCAGATAGGACTGGAGAAAACTTGAACAGAATGGCCTAAGTTTCTTATCATGCCATGAGCCATTTGAACACCAAACCTTGCTCGTCAAGCCAGGCAGCAGAGCAGGACCATAGCTCAGTAGCAGAGGAGATGCTTTGAATGCAGAAGGTCCACAGGCTCAATCCCCAGCATCTCCAGGTAACCCTGCATGAAACCCCAAAGAGCCACTTTTAGTTGGCGCAGACAGTGCTGAATGAGAAGGACCAATGGTCTGGCTGGGTATAAAAGCAGCTTCCCATGACCCTCCTTGGTTGTTTGCCTGGATAGTTGGAGGTCCAGTGCCTCTCAATAGGGCAGCACAGTCCTATGCATCTCTCTGCAGCCGTTAAGCTCCAAGAAGTTCAGTGGACTTAATCCCAGGTCACTGCATGTGGAATTGACATTTTAGCCCACATTCACCCCATACATTGAAAGCACTGTGATGCCAGCTGACACATTTATGGCTTCCCCCCAAGGAATTCTGGAAGCTGTGGTTTGTTAAGGGTGGTGAGAATTGTGAGGAGGCCTTCCTATTCCCTTTGCGGGGATGCAATTCCCAGAGTTCCCTGGGGAAAGGGATGGATTGTTAAACCACTCTGGGAATTGCAGTGATTGGTCCAAACTTCATGGCCAAGTGGAAATCTGAACCCTGGTCTCCCAGGTCCTACATCAGCATACCCTTCAAAATTTCTCCAATGAAAATAGGGACGTCCCATTCCATAATGATAATTTTACTATTTATCCCCCACACATCTTACTGGGCTGCCCCAGCCACTCTGGGCAGCTTCCAACATATACAACATAAAAAACAACCTTCCCTATGCAGGATTGCCTTCAGACGGCTTGGGGGTTGGATAACTCCATAACCAGCAACATTTCACCAATGAAAATAGGGGCGTCCTATGGAAAAGCAAAAGGGCACGGGTAGCGCTGTGGGTTATACCACAGAGCCTAGGACTTGCCAATCAGAAGGTTGGCAGTTCGAATTCCTGCGACGGGGTGAGCTCCCGTTGCGTGGTCCCTGCTCCTGCCAACCTAGCAGTTCAAAAGCATGTCAAAGTGCAAGTAGATAAATAGGTACCATTCCGGCAGGAAGGTAAACGGTGTTTCCGTGTGCTGCTCTGGTTTGCCAGAAGTGGCTTAGTCACATGACCCAGAAGCTGTACAGCCGGCTCCCTCGGCCAATAAAGCAAGATGAGCACCACAACCCCAGAGTCGGCCACGACTGGACATAATGGTCAGGGGTTCCTTTACCCTTTACCTATGGAAAAACAGGACTCTCCAAAATCAAATCAGAAACCAGGACGGCTTCTCTAAATTAGGTACGTCCCTGGAAAATAGAGACACATGGAAGGTCTGGACCATATTGGCTCTTGTCCATTAGGAAACAGGCATGGAACTATTCTATTTCACCCAGAAAATGTCTTAAGTTGGCTGTTACTCAAGAGGAATTGGGCAAAGGGAAGGGGGAGAATGTGGCAAATTCTGTGGATGGTGAAAAGCTCTATTTTAAGAGACTGTCCCTGATCCTTGTTGCTTTGGGAACAATGGAGACCATTTTATAGTTTGTGGGAATCGAGTTAAATCCTTTGAGACAACCAAGCAGGATGCATTGGCCATTGTATGAGATAAGACCCCGGTTGGAAGCTTGTGAACATTTTTTCTTGTCATTTTACAATGCCCTTGTGGGTTTTCTGTTACTTTCTGTGTTTTTGTTTTTTTAAAAAATGAAGAAGAATTGGAACTCTTAAAAAAAAAAGTGAATGAATTATTGCCCTTCAATGTGGGCATGACTTGGCCCACACACCGACTGCAGTAAACATGCATGGCTGTGGTACTCTGTGACTTTTCTGTCTGGTGATGGAGAAGGTGAATTAAAACCCACGCATCCCTTTTTGTCTTGATGACCTGTTTTGACTCTCCACTTTGTCTCACTGTATAATAGACTGCCTGCTGTTCTTTGCAGACAATGAATGATTGGCTTTGAGAAGAAGAAGAAGGGAGCTGGTAAAAGCTCCTTTTGACATAGCCTGGGGCCCTGAACCACCCCTTCAAAATGCCTCTGACAATGAATTTAATTGTGTGCTTCAGATCATCCGTCCAGCAAGGCTGGAGGTCCAGTCAAGGATGAGCTCTTGGAGTCTTAATACAGAGAGAGGACAGGGGCTGCTTTCTCCTTGAGGGAGCGATCACTAACCGCCTTTGGTATTTCAGTTCAGATATTCAAAACTGGTTTGGGCTGGGTCTCGATAAAATGTTTTCACATTCTTAACTCCTCTCCCCAAGCGTCTTTTGATTTCATACTCTCAAGAATGACTGGACCAGAGCTAAAATTGAAATAAAATTCTACTTGATTATTTGGGGGGGGGGGGAGAAAATGCAGAATTTTGGCCTTGAGACCTGCCCTCAAAAGTCAAGCGTGTGATCCTGGAGGTATTCTTTTTCATAATCTGGTTATTGTGTCGGCAGGTTTCAGGGGTTATAACTGATTGATTAATTGCCTTTTGGAAGACGACAAAGGCCAGAAAATCCAGGGCAAGAAAGGGGTTGGTGTCATGACTGAACAAGTGAGTCTTCATTTCTGACCGAGTTCAGCCACGAATGACATTTCTCCTTTCTGGAACTGTTCCAGATCAGCCCAGAGAAGCAAAAAGAAGAAGAAGAAGAAGAAGAAGAAGAAGAAGAAGAAGAAGAAGAAGAAGAAGAAGAAGAAGAAGGAGGAGGAGGAAAGCCTCAAAATGGTCCAGGGAAGGGAATATTTTTTATATATATAAAATGTCAAACATATTTCACTGCAGACCTTCTTCGGGGGTACTGAAAGAAAAGCAATCCTATGAATAAATAAATTTACAACCTACAATTCAGACAATTATATACATAATATCTAATTATAAGTATTAAACAACCTACTACTATTATTATTATTATTATTATTATTATTATTATTATTACAACACATATATCCCAGCTTCCCTTCCCTTCAAGGAGCGCAGTGTGGCACCCATGGTTCTCCCCTTCTTCGTTTAATCCCCACAACCCTGTGGGGTGGGTTAGCCTGAGAGGCAGTGACTGGCCCCTAGGGTCACCCAGTGAGCTTCATGGCTGAGTGGGGATTTGAACCCAGTTCTCCACAATGCTAATCCAAATCTCTAACCACCACACCCCACTGCTGATATGCCTAGAATAGGAGTGTGGAACCTCACAAGACTCTCTATGTGCCCTCAGGACTTGAGAGAGCCATGACCCTCCCCCTCACATATTCCCTCCACAGTGCCTTTTCTCACCCTCAAGTGCTTTTTCCTGACTAGAAGGCAACTTGGAAATGTGAATGGCTCTGGTGCTCGCTTCGGCAGCACATACACTAAAATTGGAACGATACAGAGAAGATTAGCATGGCCCCTGCACAAGGATGGCACACAAATTTGTGAGGCGTTCCATATTTTTAGGACAAGACCTGCCAAGGAAAATAAAGAACTTATTTACCGTATGTATGCAACAACAACAGCAAGAGTCTTGGTAGCACAAGGATGGAAGAATGAGGAAATCCCGACAAAAGAACAGTGGCAAGAGAAATTGATGAACTATGTAGAACTGGCTAAACTGACATACAAACCAGGAAGAATGGGAACTTTTACAAATTACTTAAAAAAACAACAAAATGAATTGGACCCCTTGGCAGGTTTTGAATAAACATACACAAATGTATTCATTGTTAACATTGTAGACAGATAATATAAGGATTTAGACAATTTCAAAGTATGCAGAGAACAATATGTGCTGAGAAATCAGAGAGAGGAGCTGAGGGAAGTCTCAGGGAGGGGATGGGGAGGTGGAGAAAAAAAGGGGGGAATTAATGAATACAATACATTTTGATATTTTGTTATGATGAAATTGTTAATATTTTACGAAGCTAATCCAAAAAGAAACACCCCCCAAAAACCAAGACACAGAAGAAAACAATGGCATGGCCCTCCTTCCTTATATCAAGGGCACTACAGATAAAATTAGCAAAATCCTCCATAAACACAATATCAAAACAGCCTTTTGCGCCAACCAAAAAATAGCCAATATCCTCAGAAACCCCAAGGATAAAATCCAGTTGGAAAACCAAGGGGTCTATGAAATACCCTGCAAAGTCTGCCCAGCCACGTACATTGGACAAACAAACAGACGAATAAATGCACGTATCGCAGAACACAAGAATGCCGTCAAAAAAGAAGAAAAAACTTCCTCTCTTTTCCAACACATGAAAGAAACAGGACACGAAATTAATTTTGCAGATTCCAAATTGCTCTCTAACATGGAACATCACCACAAGAGAATAATCATGGAAGCCATCGAGATAGAGAAACACCCTCACAACATGAACAAGCGTGACGACACATCCCGCTTGCCAGACATCTGGAAATTAGCCCTCCCCACAAAAACTGACACCAGATCCAGAGGCACACAGAACGCCATCACCAATCAACCACACCAGACCCAAACCCAGACCCTCTCCACAGATAAATTACAGACACCATCCAGTAGCCAAACCATGGTGGCACCTCCGGATGCTGCACCCCCCTGCAATCCCTACACAGATCTGGCTGGCACAGGCCACAAAACCACAGCTCGCCCCTATACACGAAGCCAAGCCAGAGCACAACTAAATGCAGTACAGCCATCTTCTCAGAAAAACTCTTCACAAAGTTCAAGAGGTCAAGACACAAAGCTTTAGCAACTAATCCATACCTAATGACC
This sequence comes from Podarcis muralis, assembly GCF_964188315.1. Lineage (NCBI taxonomy): Eukaryota > Metazoa > Chordata > Lepidosauria > Squamata > Lacertidae > Podarcis > Podarcis muralis. Next base: position 27,514,198 of record NC_135669.1, read on the forward strand.
CACCTAAGTGGTACTCAGGATATCACTCAAGAAATCACTCAAGATATCCCTCAAGCAATTAAGGAACAAAAGAAGAAAAGGCACACTAGCCTGGGAACTTCCTCTCTGCCCAGAACATTGGAGGCTATACACCACACCCCTCAACAGTATTTATAGGAACTCAAACACTGAGATCCTGCTCTGTTCCAGTAACAAGAAGCCGAAAGCACCAGCCTGAAGATGACGAGTGAGACCTCGTCGAAACGTCGCCTAGACACCCCAACTTTTACACGGGAAGACACCCGAGGACACCAAAACCTGCATTCCTATACCCGTGAAAATCTACGAAAGCATATATATATATATATATATATATATATATATATATATATATATGCAGGTTTTGGTGTCCTCGGGTGTCTTCCCGTGTAAAAGTTGGGGTGTCTAGGCGACGTTTCGACGAGGTCTCACTCGTCATCTTCAGGCTGGTGTTTTCGGCTTCTTGTTACTGGAACAGAGCAGGACCTCAGTGTTTGAGTTCCTATAAATACTGTTGAAGGTGTGGTGTATAGCCTCCAATGTTTTGGGCAGAGAGGAGGTTCCCAGGCTAGTGTGCCTTTTCTTCTTTTGTTCCTTAATTACTTGAGGGATATCTTGAGTGATTTCTTGAGCGATATCCTGAATCCCACTTAGGTGGGTCATTAGGTGTGGATTAGTTTCTCAAGCCTTTGTGTCTTGAACTCTTGAACTTTGTGAAGAGTTTTTTTGAGAAGATGGCTGTACTGCATTTGGTTGTGCTCTGGCTTGGCTTCGTGTATAGGGGCGAGCTGTGGTTTTGTGGCCTGTGCCAGCCAGATCTGTGTAGGGATTGCAGGGGGGTGCAGCATACACCACACCTTCAACAGTATTTATAGGAACTCAAACACTGAGGTCCTGCTCTGTTCCAGTAACAAGAAGCCGAAAACACCAGCCTGAAGATGACGAGTGAGACCTCGTCGAAACGTCGCCTAGACACCCCAACTTTTACACGGGAAGACACCCGAGGACACCAAAACCTGCATTCCTGTACCCGTGAAAATCTACGAAAGCATATATATATATATATATATATATATATATATATTAAAGGAAATGTGAATAGCTCTGGGGTTGCCTGGAAAGGAGGGGTGTTTGTGTATACAAAGGTAAAAATGAAATCCATTGCTCTGCCCTGTTTGGTATCTGGCCCTGCCCATCATTAACATGTGACCCTCCCCAAAAGGTTGCCCCCCCCAAAGGACACACCTTTGTGCTGAAAAAAAGTTCCCCACCCCCCAACCTAGAATATCCTATCCTGCAAGCTGGGTTGGTCTATAAATAGGCAAAAGAAACAAACAAGCAAACCATAAATCTCAACTAAGCACAGTACAAACCATAATCAATTACATTAAACATTAATTGTTTTTCACTACAAAACTCAAGCCCTCTACATTTCCCCATGAGAAAGTCAATAATAAGCTTGCAACTTGCATGCATTCCACTTGCATTCAACTTGTGCACATTCAGCTTTACAGGTGTGATAAGAAATAAAAAGGGGGCAGGGTTCTGGAGAAAAAGACATTAGCAACCCCACCTATCATCAAACCCAATGTGTTTTGACTATATGCTACTGTATTTATTGGCTCTAATGTGCAGCTGAATTTTTGAAACTTTGAAACCAAAAAAAGTATTTGGTGGCAAATGTAAATGCGCCATCAAATTTAATGCGCACCGTAATTTTTGCGATGTAATTTGGCCCAAAAAGGTGCACATCGTTTTCTAGTAAATATGGTATCTTGGCTTGGAACGTAACCCCCACATAAATTGTGGGATCGCTGTAATTGTGGATCCCTTTTTAGGTATGTAAAAATAGGCATATACACAACGGATAAGAAAACGTTGACTTCGTAGAACAGGGCCAAGAGACTGTGGTCCTCCAGATGTCAATGGACTACAACCCCCATCATCCATGTGGACTGTGGCTGGTGGGAGTTGGAATACAACATACAGTGTTTGTTCTGAAACCACCAAAGATCACATTATTTGGCATCCCAAGGAATCCGTATCTTAATGGTGATACTGATCATGAGCTCAGAAAGGTGGGAAACCTTCACCACAGCCCTGCAAGGTAGGTTAGGCTGAGAGAGAACGTCTGGCCCAGAGGCATCCAGTGAGCTTCATGGCTGATGCAGAACTTTGTTCTCCCCAGCCAGAGTCCAACATCCAAACAACTGCATCACCCCAGACGTAAGTGTCTGTGCAAGGCTGTGATTTTGAAATGCCAGCCCAGTGATTAGTGTCCAATAGTGTTGGGGAAGAGGGCCTGGTATTCACCCTCTTCCCCAACACACACACACACACACAGAGCCCTTCATTTCTCCTTACTTCTGCAAATCGCACGTAATTTCAACCTTGCAGCCGCTCTTCGTTTAAGCAAAAACATCTGCCTAATGTATATAAATCCCTCACCCTGCAAAGTCCTGGCAATCGAGTCTCCCCACCCCCATGTTTACTCACATCAGGCTTGTTTAAAGTCACCTTTGACAGTCGAACAAATGAATGCATTTTTCTCCCTTAGCGTTCAGGCAAATCTCACGTTTCCCCAAAGGAGACCTGGCACGGCCGATTTGAAGGTTGAGAAGCTAAAAGCCAGGTCAGCAGAGGAGGTTGACGGTACCCATTTTTGAATCACATTAAGAGCAGGCGTTGACCTAAGCCCAGGCTAAAGCCTGTAGGATTTCAGGTGAATTTTGGGGTGCTTGGTGGGGAGGCAGGAGGAGAAATTCACTTACTGCTTTCCCACTGCCAGACGGCACCAACTGCTTTACAGGTTCACTAGTGGCTCCCATTCTCTTTCTTTCCCATAATGTCTGTGTGAGCAAAGCTACCTCACCACATAGTGCAGGAAAGCTATTTCTGTCTGGGGGCCACATTTCCTTCTGGGCAACCTTGCGAGGGCCACATGTCAGCAGTGGGTGGGGCCAGAAGCAAAACAGGGTGGAGCAACAAACAAAAGCTTTGTAGAGCAGGCTAGTTTCTACATGCACTCATCTCCGACTTCCATCCAGACAAGGAAGAGGCATGATCAGAGCTCAGGGACATTTTCCAGTCAGGCAAAACACTCTTGAGTGTGAAGCAGGGTTAGGGAGGGGTGTGGCTTGTGGAAAAGAAATGTAGCCTAAGGACCAGACTGAGAATTCTGGAGGGCCACACTCAGTCCCCAGGTCTGTGGTTTTAGGAACAAATGGCAGCCATCAGCGAGGATATCATTTCTTCCCCCAGAAGGCTCCAGTGAATCCTAAGAAACTTAGGTCTACAAGATCAGGGCAGAGATATAGCCACCAGCCCATTGTCCCTGACTTAGACACTGGTTCCTGGGGGCCTTGGCACTTCCGGCCCCAATATATTTCTTCTGAGAGGGCCAGACCTTCTCAATGTCCAGAGGGAGTCATCAGGACATCGCACAACGTAAAGCAGGGCCCCCTCAATCAACTTGAGAAGCTGGCACCTCTGGCCCCTGAACATCTCTGGATGCTGTTCAGTTCTCTGAGAGAAACTGAGGCACCGAATTGGAGGGGGTGCCACTGAAATGGGAGGGGGGAAACCCTATCACCAGCACCATCTTGACTTGGCTGACATTTGAGAGGAACGTTGGAGAGAGAGAGAGCTGCGTGAATGCATCTTTTGCCTAAAAACACTTAGGTTTGGCTCATACTTTGGTCAGCTCTGGGTATTTACCCTCCATTTTGCTTGCCAGAAAGCAAAGAGCCAAACCAGAGGTGGGAACACCTAAGGGACCAGCTGTAGGACCACCGAGAACACAGAGCTCAAGCTGGTCAGGCGAGGTGGTTAGTGATAGAAGCTGCCTTTCGAGGGCCTTGTTTGAGTTTCCATTTATTTACCTTTCCTGGAGTTAAGTTCTGGGCCAGAGCCATTCTCTGAACTTCTAATGAGAGGCAAGATTGGATCCAGAGATTAGGTTTCCCCCTGCGTTTCCTCAAAAGACAACCCACCTTTGGCAGGTCAAGACGGTGCCAAGATTCAAAAGCTCAGCTGATGAGGTGAGGAAGCATTCGATTGAGCCGGGCTTCAAAAGCATGAATGAGAAACATCACTTTGAAGAGCGTCTTGAAAGAGAAAGTGGCCTGCAAGTGCTACAGAAACACCTCCCCCCCCCCCTCTTCCTGAACCTGGAGGGGATTCAGGTTACCCAAAGGAAGGAAGGAAGGAGACCGCATCAAAAGGAAAGCTTTGGACATCTTCATGTGTAAACTGGAGCCTGTAATGTTTTGATTCAGATCCATAGTGAGGCGCCTGACGTGTCATGAACTTCAGCCATAACCTGGGCTGAAAGCGATCAGGAGATTTTTTGCTGCTCTCAGTGAAAATAAATTTCCTTTCTCACATTGTGATATATGCAGGGAAGGTAATTGTGTGAGAGGGGGGTGTAATCCCAAGGGAATTATTAATTACAACCCCCATCACAAAAGTAGTCTACATACACTCACAAAGATTAGGAATAATAGTAATAATAATAATAATAATAATAATAATAATAATAATAATAATATACAGGACTCTTTTCAGCCGGAAATCACCTGAACTCAGTTCTGGCACCTCTTAGTTGGGCGCCATTGCCATTATAGGAGAACCAGTGAGGTATTCGTGGTGACTTCCAGCACCTCTTTTTCTAGAAAAATAGTGGTTTATAGGGGACGCGGGTGGCGCTGTGGGTTAAACCACAGAGCCTAGGACTTGCCAATCAGAAGGTCGGCGGTTTGAATCCCCACGACAGGGTGAGCTCCCGTTGTTCGGTCCCTGCTCCTGCCAACCTAGCAGTTCAAAAGCACATCAAAGTGCAAGTAGATAAATAGGTACCACTCCGGCGGGAAGGTAAACGGCGTTTCTGTGCACAGCTCTGGTTCACCAGAAGCAGCTTAGTCATGCTGGCCACATGACCCGGAAGCTGTATGCCGGCTCCCTCGGCCAATAAAGCGAGATGAGCACCGCAACCCCAGAGTTGGCCACAACTGGACCTAATGGTCAGGAGTCCCTTTACCTTTACCTTAGTGCTTGATAGATACCTTGATACGGTATTACATTTATTTATTCATTCATTCATTCATTCATTCCCACCCCTTCACCCTAAAGTCCTGGGGCAGATCACAGCATTCAAACACAATATAAAAACAATTGAAAACAACTAACACAAGAAGAGCCCTGCTGGACTGTTTCTTTGTGACTGCAATGGGAGCCCATTGTTTGAAAAGGAACTTGCAAAAAAAAGATAAAAAAATTGCCAGCAATATCCCCATTCCAGAAATGCACATATCTGTCATTTTCCAAGCCTGGAAGCTTAGTTGCATTGAACCTCTTTCCACTGCTGGGACTTGGATGAGCTTCCCCTCACCCCAACCCTCCTCCTTGCTTGTAGTCTAGGCCCCCGGCTGCCTTGCTATATAAGGCAATGAAGAACGAAACGGGAACTGCATTTTCACAAATAAACACACCGAATGATGGTTCTCAGGGAGCAAGAGCACTGACCGGGGGGATGCTGACATTTCCCAGAATCCTTTGTGCCTGGAACTTGGACCGTTCTTCTGTGTCTGCTCTGTCTATTAGGAGAAGGTTTTCCGTTACTTCTTACCGCATGCTTAGGACTGGTCCAAGTGTGTACATAAGGGAGAAATGTTTGGTTTGGTGTCACTCAGAACCTTTTAACTTTTGGGGGAGCGGGGAGCTTAAAAAAAAAAAAAGCAGCTTTCGGAAAAATTCTTTGATGTAAAAATAAATATCTTTATTTATTTTTTTAAAAAAATACCGTTGAAAACACAGCTTTCCCAAGGACTTGTAAATATAACCCGTTCGGAGAATGCATTGCGACAAAATGTAGCAATGGTCATTAGCAAATACCCCTTTGAGAAATGGGATCCATGAAGGATAGCCTTCCATGGGTGATCAAAGTTTTTCTGCAGGGAGGCAGCTTTGGGCAAAATGTCCTCAGTGAGATCCCTTCCCCGCCCCCCGCCCCCACCTTAGCATGGACCCATATCCTTCTCAACACTGTCTCCATTACCCTGTCTGTCTGTCTGTCTGTCTGTCTGTCTCTCAGAGGAAGAGTAAGCCACGCAAGAGGTACATGCTGCATTATTTCCTCACTCTTCTCACCAAATTTTGTAGTGCAAGCCCTCCAGCCGAGTAATGTGATCACAAATGCATACACCAGGGCAAAGTACGCCTAGAGATTGCCTGCATTGTGAAAACGGCATACAAGAGTGCCTCACATACGAGAAAATTGCTTTGCAAAAAATGCACATGTAAGTCAAGATTCCCTACAAAAATATGCATTTGAGTAGAAATGCCTGTTAAAAGACTGATGAATTTTCATGAGGACTTAAAAAAAGGAAACCACACAAACAGACCGATGTGGAAATGTAGAGAGCTGAACTTAACATAGGAAAAAATGAGACAAAGAAGCCAAAACTGCCAGGTTCACACATCCCTACTCATCGGCCGTTAACTTAGCTGTGTGTCCCTTCTAACTCTAGAATCCCAAGAGTCTATGAACTTAATTGAATTTGCTAGCATGAGTCCGGGTGATGGTCACTAGACAACAGGTTGAGTTGTTTCTCATCACTTCAACAGTCATGGTTTCCCCCAAAGAATCCTGGGAACTGTAGTTTACTAAGGGTGACGAGGGTTCTCCCAGAGCTACAATTCCCTTAACAGACTACCAAAGGGGAAGCTATGGCTGTCCAAGTGGTATAAGAGTACTTTAAATGTATGGTGTGGACAGGACCATGGTTAGCATCGGGTCTTTCCTGGTCCTTGTTGGAGCTATGAATTGACCTTCTGTATGACCTTCTGTTCCATTCTGAAGGAAATCAGCCCTGAGTGCTCACTGGAAGGACAGATCCTGAAGCTGAGACTCCAATACTTTGGCCACCTCATGAGAAGAGAAGACTCCTTGGAAAAGACCCTGATGTTGGGAAAGATGGAGGGCACAAGGAGAAGGGGACAACAGAGGACGAGATGGCTGGACAGTGTTCTCAAAGCTACCAGCATGAGTTTGACCAAACTGCGGGAGGGTGTGGAAGACAGGAGTGCCTGGCGTGCTCTGGTCCATGGGGTCATGGAGTCGGACACGACTAAACGACTAAACAACAACATGACCTTCTGTATGCAGGGACTTGGACTAGATGACTCTTAGGGGTCTCTCCCAATGCTACAATTCTAAGAGTGACAGCCCCTACCACTTCAAGTCTTCACTTTCCAACAAAAATCCTATACAACTGATTTACACATTACCCTGCAACCATTCTGGCTTTACCCCTGAATGCGGCTGCAGCTAATTCCAGTTCTTTGATGGGCAAACCCATTCTATAACCCAAGGATGGGAGACCTGCGCCCCCTGCAACCACTTTCTGGACTCTCACCTCCCATCAGCCCTGACCAGCATTGCCGACAGTCAAGGAGGATGGGAGCTGTAGTCCACCTTCTCCAGTGCCACAGATCCCCCCATGCCTGCCATAACCTAAACTGGCGTTCGTATGGACTTCTTCACAACTTATGCATTTGAGGTGTAACAAACTGGTGAGTCAGACACTTGCTTGTCACCCTTTTAAAAGCGCAGTGTGGGAAGTCTCAAACAGCACCTGAGATGAACGGAACCATCCACAGAGGACTGAGGTTTGGGTGCATTTACAGAGTTAAAGTCCGCAAGGCCAATTTTTGTATTGTGACTCATGCAGAGTTTTATTATTATTATTATTTATTTATTTAGGTCAGGTGGAGCGCTGAACAACGGCCAAAAAGACTGGATAGAAACTGCAAATCAGAATGGAAAAATAATTACATCTTGTATGATCCATAAAGTTACAGGAGAAGCCTCCTAGCTACCACTTCCTTTAAAGTCTTTTTTTATTATTATTTCCTTTTATTGTGAGGAGTATTTGTTTCCTGGCAGGGGATCAAGCTAGCCAGTTTCATCCTTCTGTGGAATTGTACTGGATTCCCAATGAGAAGACACCCTGCCTTCCTTTTCCCAAATGGCTGAGCGTTTCACCCAAAAGGGAGGCTAGATTTCCTCCCAAATTACATTTCATTAATAACTGCCGTTGTTATTGCAAACCGGGATTCCGCAAGGCATTATTTCTTAATCTGGAAAAGCAACATTTCAGAAGCAGTGGAAAAGTTCCCCATTATCAGCCCTGAGGAGGTTCAGAGAGGAGAGATTAGCCTGAACAACACAGAGATCTTTTGCTCGGCAAAGAAAAATAGAGAATCGCTAGGCTGGAGTTATGTGAAACGGGCCCTGGAGGGGACAAAAAGAAAACAGTTGCATCTGGTTGAAAGATCAACAACAGTCAGGTGTTTATCTTGTAGTCAGTCCTGATATACTTGCATGTGAATTCTTAAAAAGAAATCAGCTGAATCTTTTTCTCAACAAGCCATCATTGGACTAGCACATATTTACATCTAAATAAGATGTGCATCAGTCTACAAGGCAGAACTCTTTCCTAAAGTTTGGAATCCAAGCAAAACACTGAAAAAAAGAGGAATGTGGGGGGTGGGCAGGCTCACATTGTTTTGCATGCAGGAGGTCCCAGATTCAGTCCCTGGCAGCTCCAGGTAGGACTGGGCAAAATCTCTCTCTGAAACCCTGAAGAGTCACCTCCAATAATGATGCCCAATGTTCAGCGAGATGGACCCACAAATGAACTCAGTTGCTAGCTGACTGCTGGAGGGAGGAAACCCAAAAAAGTGTGTGGGAAGGCAGTGGCGGAGCTTCATGCTCTGACACCAGGGGGCAGAGAGCAGGCGGGGGCAGGGCTGTCGCGCGTCCTGGGGGCAGGGCAGCCGCGATGACACCCTACTGGGATCGCACTGCCGGGGGCAGTGCGCTCCCCCCCACATTGCTCTTCCTCCGCCAGTGCGGGAAGGAAACATGAAGCGGAGGTCTCTCAGAAGAGGTGCAGCTGGACAGGAGCGTTCCACGCTGCAACACTTTGTTGCTGTTTCACTTGCGTCAATAACAACTCGTTTCAAGATGTAATCCCAAGCACTTCAGTAACATTTCAGTTCCAGTTTCTTGGCGGGGGGGGACGGGGACATCAAGCTGAAAATGTTATAGGGTATCCAGCCAGCCAGCACTTTACTGGCACAGCCGAAATGTTATCCTCTTGGCTGGTTGCCAGATTTAGAGAATGGAAAGAATGGCTGCAATTTCAAGCCGGGCCATTCTTGAACATGTGCGCGCTATGTTGTAGCTGAGCATGCTTGTGCATTGAGACATCGCCTGGGGTGAGGGGGGCGCACAGTGCATTCCTGTAATCCTATGGTTCCCAAATTAGCGGTACTGCCCCCTGGGAGGGCTGGGTTACCTAGGGGGACTCTAAGAGGCAAGGGGGCAGCAGGGGGGCACTGAAGATGCAAATGACAACCAGTCCCTGAAAAGTTGGTATCACTGCATCAAGTTCACCCATTTTAGTTTTAATTGGATTTTGAATAAATGTGCAAATAATTGTTACTGGTTCCTTGCCCCACCCAAATAATTTTTATTGATTTTCATGTACCGGTAAATACAAGAGCAATATATAACTACAATAACTTGTTCCATCTTATTCAGTTTCATGTGCTGTACACAGTACACAAGCAATACATTTATTTATGCTTTGTCAATCTGGCTACCCTCTCCGCAGAGATTTTTGTGTTGTTGGTGGAATAAAAGTATCTTCTGTCTCGTTTCTAAAGGAAAAGACAGAAAGCCAAGTCCCGCCAAAAGTGTCTATACTTCAATTACCCGTCTGTGGCGAATAAGGCATTCCAATGAAGCCACATTCCAAATATTATTCAACCAGATTTCAATGGGGATTTCTATAGGTTGTTTCCAGTATCGGGCTATTGTTAATTGGGCTGCTGATAATAGAAGAAATACTAAATCTCTGCATTTAAGGTAATTGTTTAAATTTGAGTCTAATGATAACAAGGCAAGAGCCAAATTGGGATTGCTGTGGAATTTTGGAAATAACGTGAAACACCTTTTCCCCAAAAGGAGTATATTTTTACAGTTTTGAATCTTGCTGTGTTTTTTAGATTTAAAGAATCTTCTTTAACCACAATTCTGAATGGTGGTTTTGATAGGGTAGGAGGCACCTGGGATGAATTCCTGGAACCAATGGGGAAAATGCCCAGAAAAGGCCTGGGAACCAATGAGCCCATGGCCTGCCATCCCATTCCCTCCCCTCCCACCTCCTGACAGCAGCTACTGTCAACGATGTGGTACAGACACTTAGGCCACAAGCACACCATGCATTGAAAGCACTACAATCTACTTACAGTAGACTTAGCAGGCACACAGGTCACTTGGTCACAGTCTTCCCCACTATGGTGAAATGTATCAGATTGCTACTTAATTCTGCACCTAGGAATTAGGTTGTGCAAATATTATGCCATTCTGTTTTGACCTGTTTTAGGGCAATGTAGACTGGGATGCGGGTGGCATTGTGGGTTAAACCACAGAGCCTAGGGCTTGCAGATCAGAAGGTCGGCAGTTCAAATCCCCGCAACGGGGTGAGCTCCCATTGTTCGGTCCCTGCTCCTGCCCACCTAGCAGTTTGAAAGCACGTCAAAGTGCAAGTAGATAAATAGGTACTGCTCTGGTGGGAAGGTAAACAATGTTTCTGTGCACTGCTCTGGTTCACCAGAAGCAGCTTAGTCATGCTGGCCACATGACCCAGAAGCCGTATGCTGGCTCCTTCGGCCAATAAAGCAAGATGAGCGCCACAACCCCAGAGTCGTCTATGACTGGACCTAATGGTCAGGAGTCTCTTTACCTTTACCTTTTATGACAATGCAGAAGAGCTTGCCCAGGACGCTCTGCTTAGGTCCATCAGTATTTTTTGTAATAATTTCTTTCCCTTTGAGCAAAGCAACTGTGCAAATGCTCAGAGGCCCTTTGTCCTAGGTGTGAAAGTTTCTTTAAAGCAAGAGGGCAGGTGGCAGATATTTGAATCTTCAGAAAAGGAGAGAGGGAGGGCCAAGTCTCATGTGTCTTTGTAGATCACACATCATAGGTGTCCTTACAGTCTCTGCTTCGTGTTCTCCCCGAGACATTCACTACCATCTACATCTGCCTTTCCTTGATTTTGCCATACCTAGGGGCGGAGGAAGGGGGGCCGGTGGGGGCGGGCCACCCCGGGTGTCACCACTGTGGGGGGTGACAAAATGCCGGGCGGCACTCATCTTGGGGCCTGCAGCGGGCTGCCCAAACGGTCCACCCGCTGCCTCCCCCCCAGCTGTAGGGCGGCTGAATGGGAGGAGGCAGGCAGACTCCAGAGGCCTTGTGGTGCATCCCGCCCCATGGCTTCCTCCGAACGGCTTCCTTCGCTGCTGGCCATACCCTGGAAAACCGAGGGGATTTTTTTGACCTCATTGCATGCAGCACCGAAGGCTGGCAGGGAATGGAAGCACCCAGCTTCTTCTTGCTTGCAACACTATGACGCAGCACGAGACGAGTGTTTTTGCAGATGCTAAGAGGCAAATCTGTTCAAGTGGCAGAAACAGATTGCATTTGGGCACTGTGCAAAGTGCGGAGACTCCCTAGCAGGCTCAGCCCGCCTCCTCGACTTTCCCCAACGCCGCACCAGTCCTTTCCAATCTGCTAAACCACTGAATTGCACTTGATAGCTATTACATGTGCAGCCCTGCCAAAACCATCTCCAGAGGGTGACCAATTACACACACTTTCTCAGACTCGCAGAAACTTTTTATCGGTTTGACCTCGCTTTAACAGGCCTGGCCCAACCTTTCCCTTGATTCTCCAGAGTTTTCCGCAACCTCCTGTATCCCCTTTCCCCCAGACCTACATGTTCCTCCTCTCAACAAGCCTCCCAGTTTGGGCCCCCTTCAGCCCCCGAGAAAAGCCTGCGCCTTTGGCCTGCTGAACGCACGAAGGGTCTCTCCTCCCTTGTAAAACAGCTTCCTCCACCCTCTCATTACTCATTCCGAGCTGTCTCAGGCGTCACCAGTGAGGCCATTTAACTGCTCCCAGTTGAAAGCAAATTAGTCAACCCAAAGTAGCTGGACTTTCTGACACCCACAACAAGGTCAGCACAGCCTACAAATCCTTAGATGTGAGACACTCTTCCTGGAGCTTAGATTTTGGAGGGTTTTTGTTTTTAAAAGGTGGGTCTCACCTTTCATGGGGTGGTCGTGTGTCCTGCTTTGCAGGGGACAGCCCTCTGTCTGAAGGGCTGCCCAGTGTCCAAGTCCGGTTTAAGGTTAATGAACCCTGTTAGGAAGAGAGAGAAAAGGTAGGAGCCTTGAAGTTGCCCAGGTGAGCAGCACCTGTGCAGCAGACCCAGCATGTTTCTAGGGACAGATGTGTTTGCCACCATGGCGAGATGTGTTTTTATTTAAATGGCAGTCATTATTTCCAAAAACTGGCCTCTATTTATTAGATTTGCATCCCAGCCTTCGTCCCAAAGGAGACCAGGACAGCACCTCTACACCTGGTTGTGTCTGTACAATTTCCAGAGTGTTTTAACAATCAATCTCTCTTCTCAAGAAACTCTGGGAAATTTAGCTCTGTGAGAGGGGAATCAGCATCTCCTAGCCATTCTCAGCATGCTTAACAAACTACAATGCCCAAGATTCTTGGGGGGGGGGGGAATCATAGCTGTTGATAATGGTATGGTACTGCTTTAAGCATATGGTGGATCAGGCTACCAGTGGCTCCCAATCAAAATGGCTATGTTCTAAAGTGGTATAATAGTCTTGTTTTGTTTTTAATATTTTTTATTTGCTTCTCAAAAAGAAATAACAGAAAAGAGAAAAAAAGTGATATATATACAACCAAAACCATTATCAAATCCAAAAAAAAATTGAGATTCTATGAATGTCACGACTTCCCTCCATCTCGTCCCTGGGTCCTTCAGATTTTATTTTCAACTGCATATCAATAGTATTCCAGTTTTTCACAACCCATATTATCTATAAATCCTCCTTAATTACAAGTGTTCCTAAAATCCTACTAATGTTTCAACCTGTTTACAATAATTTTGTAACTACATAATAAACATTTCCCATTCTTTTTTGTATTTGTTGTCGTCTTGATTTCTGAGCTTCCCGGTTAATTTTGCCATTTCAGCATAGTCCATTAACTTGGTTTGCCATTCTTCTTTTGTCAGGACTGCTTCTTCCTTCCATTTCTGGGCTAACACCATCTGGGCGACTGTTGTGGCACACATAAATAAACAGCTTCCTTTGATCTTTTGGGATCTCTGTACCTATAATTCCTAACAGAAAACCTTCTGGATTTTTTTTAATAAAAGTTACTTTAAGCATTTTTCCCCATTTCATTATAAATCATTTCCCAGAATGTTTTGACTACCTTACATTTCCACCACATGTGGTAAAAGGTTCCTTCTGTCTCTTTACATTTCCAACATTTATTCTCTATATTTTTGCTAACTTAACGGGGGTCAAGTGTCACCGGCACATCATTTTCATGTAATTTTCTTTCAGTAAAGTACATGCCGTAAATTTCAGATCTGTCTTCCCTAGCCTTTCCCAGTCTATCATTTGAATATCTAAAGTGGTATAATAGTGATTTACATCTATGGTGCAGATGTGGCAGGATCTGAGCTTTCTGGACGCATCCCATATCATAAACTCCCATTGCTTTTCTGGTTGTTCTGGCCTTTTGCCCTTCTGGTATCTGTCACAGGAGTCTGAAAGATTTCTGTTTGCCTCGTTGATCATGCCTGGATTTTTGCTTTATTCTCTTTATCACCGGTTCCTTTGTGTGTTGCACAGGCCATGTGGGAAACCATGGCTTTGAGTCTTATCTGCTCCCTGCATTCACTTGTGCTTGCTGAGATAGTTGCCAGATGGATATGAGATGCCAATGCCGAGATTCCTGCAGGCCACTTCCGGGAGGTGTTGGGCGCTCCCATATGGCAACAGGCGAGAGGAGCCCCTCACGTGTGCACTACAAACATGCAGTGAAAAGCTTTCTCCATAGAGAAATCCATCTCTGGTAAGTGTCCGGACCTGTATATAAGCCAGCCTTCATAGCAAGGTGATATGAGGTCAACGCACTTTTACAGGAATCAGATAGCATTGTATGGCCTCCCTATTTCCTTCAGAGGCAGGTAGTTCCAGCTTTTCTACAATTCTTTCCCTCGCAATTCTTTTCCTATCAGCCAGGCAACAGGCAAGCATCCAGAACGGGTTCAGAAAAGGTCAACCCAAATGATGAAAGGGATGGAGCAGCTCCCCAGAAGGAAAGGTTGCTATTTTGGGGACTTGGAGGGGGGGGGCAAGTAAGAGGTCAACCAGGCCATCTGCTTGGCCACTGTGAGAACAGGATGCTGGACTAGTTGGGCCACTGGCCTGATCCAGAAGACTCTTCATATGTTCAGTCCATGCAGACAGTACTTGTCAAGGAAGACCAATAGTCTGACTCGGTAAAAGGTGACTTCCTGTGGCTTTTTAAGGTTTGTGTCTAGGTTGCAATTAGGCCATCCCAACTGCAGAGCAGAGGGCTTTTGTGTTAACTCAGTGGTGCAAAAGCAAGACTTTGTCCTCCCCTTCTTATCTTTTTCTTCCGTAAACAAACGAAAACATGGGGGACTATTTCAGTGGCATGAGGTGCAGGTGTAAATTTATGAGGTGGAGCAACCAGGTACTCCCATGACAGGCTCCCTCACTGAGACCAGAGCCGCAGGGAGGCAAGCTGCATCTGGGCCGGGCCTTTGGGGCTGGGGAGCTACCACCACCTCTTTCTTCTCTTTGTGGCCAGCGAAGGGATGCCCACTCCCCTGGGCTGGCTGAGAGGGAGGGAAGCTGAAGCCATTGCCATTGCCCCCCCCCCCATGGACAGAGGGAGGAAGAAGAAGGCAGGAAAGCACTGCTGGAGCCACATGCATTGCCAAAGCACCTTGCTGCAAGGACAGGAAGCTGAGGCAACACCACGGCGCTCCTGGCTTGGTGTTTGCCTGTTTTATCTCTGCTCCCAAGTTTGAGCTGTTATGGAAGGAGAGACTCCCTTGATTAGATGCTGGTCCCAGTGAAAGGACTGACTACTGCCCAGTCCCCTTGCCCTGCCCTGGGCACAGGCAACCCACGCTATGCCCCTTAGCTATTCAGAGGTGGCTGCTTGCTGGTGCAGATGCCCATCTACCAACAAAGATTCCAGTTCTCATTTATGCTCCAGGCCTCTTTGTAGCCTTCTGTCTGGCACCTCTTGGGAGTGCTGAATCCATTTACACTCCCTCTCTTTATCTTCCCCCTCCCAATATCAAACATTTCAAAAATAAATGGCTGAACCAAAATTAAATTACCCTCATGCCGCCTTTACATGCATTTAACAGCCTCGAGGGCTCGGCATCTCTCTGCTGAGGTCAGTGTTAATTACACTAAATGGAAACCCCCAGCAACCACATGGTAATGGGGGCGTCCATCAAAAAACCTACCACAGTCAGCCTTGACCACAATAGCAGGAAGATTTACCTAGCTAAAAGAGTTATAATCTTTCACAGCTGCTTGCTTTTCTCCAGTCCTTTGATTCCCCCAATATGTAGAGAGTCAGACATAAACTTTGGAAGCATGTAATAATCTCTTATCATGACAACAGTCACTCGTTGATCAAATCCTGGTCAACAAACCAGGTAGTTTAGTAGTAGAGCACGTGTTTTGCATGTAGAAGCTAACCTTTCAACAGTTTGTTTTCAGCCCCAAAGGCACATTCCTCCATTGTCTCCCGAGACAGGCAGATGCCAACAGTAGACCAACAGGATCACAGGATCATAGAACTGTAGAGTTGGAAGGTACCATGAGGATCATCTAGTCTAACCCCCTGCAATGCAGGAATCTTTTCACCCAAAATGGGTCTCGAACCCACAACCCTGAGATTAAGAGTCTCATGCTATACCAACTGAGCTATCCATAGACCACTTGATTGTAATAAAAACTTCAAAGAGGTTTACATAAAAAAATAAAACAATAAAATTATTGGTAAAAACAGTTAAAACAACTACAGTGGACCCTCTAGTTACGTACCGCTCTGTATATGTAACTTTCAGGTTATGAACGTGTATACTTCTGGGTTTTGCCGCGCGCTCATGCGCAGAAGCATTCAATAGCACCATGCACATGCACAGAAGCAGCGCCTCTGCCTACAGACTTTTCAGGTTGCGGACGGACCCCCGGAATGAATATAATTCGTATCCGGAGGGTCCACTGTATTTAAAAGATGTTGAATACTTAAAATCAGCAATAAAGAAAAAAACATCAATACAACATCATCAGGCTTAGGAAAAATATATCAACACGATATCATTTAAAACACACACATAAATATTCGTCTTACAGGACAAGGATGGAGCAAAGTCCCCAAGAGTGAGAAAGAAGATGCTAAAGACTGGTCCTCTGAAACAACCTTTGCAGCTTCTAGCATTGTCCAAAAGACCAGGGTCAAATTACTTAAACATTCCAGAGTGACCAGCCAAGAGGGTGGTAATGAATGAGAATAGGAAATGAGAGTTGAGGAGGAGCTGGGGGCACTCAGCATCTTGGTGACTCCTGTGAACTGGGCCCAGTTTGCTCCCCATTTCAACTTGAAGTGTTTTCTCCTCCTTACAGCTCATCAGGGGTTACATTGGACGGATGGGTGGGATTCAGGCCAGATCCTGTTGTGACATTCCCCCTTCAAACACCACCACAATTGCCAACCATTAATAGCTTTCTTGGCTGCTGCAAGACCAAGTCTTGTGCAGGCCAAGAAGAGGTCATCTTTCTTGCCCAACGTCAGGTTTTTCCAGGTCATGAACTAAGCTGCCTTGTACGTAGGGACATCCAACTTACTACTGACTACTATATTGACCAGCAGCATCTCTCCAGGGTTTCAGAAAGGGCGTCTCTCACAGCCCTACCAGGAGATGCAGGAACCTGCGGCCTTCTGTGTGTGAAACAGATGCTCCCCCACTGAGGAAATCCAAAACTCCCCCTGAGGAAAGTAATGGGGCTGATTTTGGAACTCTTTTGGCTTCAGTTATTCCATATTTGGGTCAGTGATTCACTTGTTGCAAAAACCATTGACAACCTGAGACTTTGTGGACAGTCCTTCTCTACCCACCTAGGAAATTTCACCAGGCAAGTGGAAACCCTTTCAACTGCCCTTGAAGTTCCTCACATGCTTCTCTTACAGTGCACTTCCTTAAACTTCCTCCTTCCATGAGGCTCATATTTTAGTGGTGATTTGTCCTTATTCATACTCTGTTTTACTGAATGAGCATTTTTTTTCTGGTTTTAAATTGCTTCGGTTTCTTGCATTTTATCTTGTCAAGTCACTTTAATACTTTTTCTTTCATAAATGGTAAATGTAATCAGTATTAAGACTTTTTTAAAAAAAAAATCCAGTACATATACGCTTGCAATCTAAATTTTCACATTTTGCTTTGAAATTCGTGTTAAGCAAACTTTCAGTGACAAGTCTTTGATCCTTACAGGTTTCCTGTCATGGATGAGAGCACAACTGGAAGGTATGAGGCACTGCAAGGGGATACATCTGAATATATTCTGTAGCATGGAGTTACTTGGGCCAATGTTTTATTTTTTGGTGTGTGAAATTTAGAATAAGTGCGCAGAAATTCTCTGCATCTGGTTGTGCCATGTGGAAATCATGGCAAGGGGGAGACCAGCCTGGCTTCATCCATTGACCAATGAAGGAGTAGCTGCTCCTCTGCTTGCTTTCCTCTTCCCTCCTCAGTCCCCTTTTCCTTTTGTGCCATGTCCAATTGATTGCAAGCCTGCATGTCAACAAGAAATGACTAAATTTGTACTTCTTGAAGCAATGTGAGAACTAAAACACAGCTGCCCTTTGAAATTTTTATTTTTAAAAAAATGCAGTGCAGTTCTGCAACCAGTATGCACTAAAATAAATATATTAGGGGAAAGTGTACATAGAAATGCATATATAAGTGAAAATAATGTACAAAGCTGCATCATATTGGGGGAAAACCCTTGCAAAAATGTGTTTATTATTCAACATTGCATTAAAAATGTGCTGCTTTGATGAAATCAGTTCTAAAATGCTGGTGAGTTTTCATAGGGATTTTAAAACCGGTGGAAAATTGCTGCACAACTGTGGAGAACTGAATTTAAGATTTTTATAAAAAAAGGAAGAGAAAAGTGAAATTGACGGATCATCGCTCCCTAGTCTATTGACAGCCCATTTGACTTTCACGGCATCCATTCCCATTTTTTGAGATGCCTGAAGGCCTAATGTGCAAAATAATCAAATTATGGTGCCGCAAATAAATAAATAAATAAATAAATAAATTATTTATACCCTGCCCATCTGGCTGGGTTTCCCCAGCCACTCTGGGTGACTCCCGACCGAATATTAAAAACACAGTACAGCATTCAACATTAAAAACTTCCCTAAACAGGGACATCATATCTTTTATTTTAAAAATTGTTTAAATAGAAGGGTTTATAGCTGGCAACAGCAGCCTCTCCCTGCTGTGTTTTGCCTCCAGTTTGCTGAACTATTCAAGTGAAATAAAACAGCAGAATAAGAAAGCTGGCAAGACAAATATGGCCACTTGAGCTTGGCCTGGGTAACAGCACCACAAACCTTTGGGGTTACTCTGACCTTGGAATGGAAGAGCGGTAGAAGAGGTTCTGCTTTTTATGATAAACAGATTGCATTTGCAAAATTTTCTCCATGCAGAGGAATAACAGCAACAAGCTTGACTCTGGGAGAGAGAGGGGGGCGAGATAAGGCTTTCTGAAGGTATGCACGCACATAGAGATTTTTAGGAAGGGGCAGAGAAGTAAGAACCATGGCTGGGCCAAGGCATTTTGATGCCAGAGGCAGAAGATTCCCCCTGGCAACCCTTTCTAGTGGGAGCTGGACCTCCCCCCAGACCAAATGATGCAAACAAATAATGTGACAAAGCACACTATTAGAAGTAATTTGTTGTGCAGCCTTTCTGTTCATTAAGCTTGTTTAAACATCTTGATTCATTATATTTAGCACGAATGGTCTCAGCAGCATCTATGGAAGATCTTAAAAGGAGTGCTAGGTAAAGATAAAGGGACTCCTGACCATTAGGTCCAGTCGTGACTGACTCTGGGGTTGCGGCGCTCATCTCACTGTATTGGTCAAGGGAGCTGGTGTACAGCTTCCGGGTCATGTGGCCAGCATGACTAAGCCGCTTCTGGCAAACCAGAGCAGCACACGGAAACGCCGTTTACCTTCCCGCCAGAGTGGTACCTATTTATCTACTTGCACTTTGAAGTGCTTTTGAACTCGGTTGGCAGGAGCAGGGACCGAGCAATGGGAGCTCACCCCGTCACAGGGATTTGAACTGCCGACCTTCTGATCGGCAAGTCCTAGGCTCTGTGGTTTAACCCACAGCGCCACCCATGTCAATAAACTAGAAGCCAGTTGAAGATCAACCTCTATGCATGTTCCAAGACAAAGTGATCAGACTGGGGGTGGAAGGAAGCTCCACTCCTGACCCCATCACCTTTGTCACTTGTCATTCCCTCTGTTCATTCCTTATCCCAAGGCCCCTTTCCCCATCCCTCCTAACTAAGGCTGTGAGACCACCCCCATGGCTCACCTGAAGTCTCCCAGTTTCCAGCCCCTCCCCTAGGTGGCAGGGGGAGTGTTTAAATCTGCAGGTAGGTGAGTTAACCTTACAATTATTGGTGGTGGTGGTGAGGATGATGATGCCTGCAGCTTGCAAATTATTGCAAAGCCGCTCTGAGGTCCCTGACTGTGGTTAATGCTTATTGTGTCGTGATTAATAACGTCAATGGGACCTACCCCTGTGACATCACCAAAGGCCACTTTTAGGTCTCAGGTTTGGGCCCTGAAATCTTTGGGATGCTCCTGACCTGGGAACGCTATACCTAACCTCAGACCCCCATCATCCTACGCCCTCTCCCATCCTGCAAACAGCCGCACCCCCCACAATGTTCCATGAAAATATACTTTCTCTTACACCTCTCTCATTGCTCTCTCAGATACTTATACTGTTTGAGCCTCAATAAATAGAATAAAATACAAAACTCCAACCTGTAATAACAGTCAAATTCTGCTGCTAGAGGCCTCTGCCTCATATTGCCTCTTGTTAGGGCCGGCCCCCGTACAAGAAAGCTCAAAAGGCACAATGCAGAAGCGGTGATGAAGTCTCCTGCTGATAAATGATCACGGCCAAGTTGGCAATCAGGGAAAATTCTCAGTCGGAGGAAATGGCAGTTTGGGGACCACATCATCTGCTTCATCCATTGACAACAATGCCTACCGAAAATAGCCACTCTCACTTGAGTCATTCATAATCCCTATTGTTTCACAGGAACACTGAGCACACCGGCTTCCCCAAACCATGGGCAGCTGAGTCACATGTGCCACACACAGGCAATCCGTTCTCCTTTCTCTTGCTCGTAAATTTCCTCATTGGCACCATCCTTTTCCTTGACCCACAACCTCTGTGGAGATTCAGGCTTCCTGTACATGGTTGTTTATTATCCTTGCAGCCCACCCTTCCTCTAAGGAGTTCTGCCTGGCACAAAACAATTTCTCCCTTTCCATTTCTGGATTGTTCCCCAGCTTGCTTTGCCCAGTGTCTTCCAACACCATCCCTCTGGTATAACTAGGAGAATTTTTCCAAATTCACTTCGAAAGTGGAGCATTTCACTCCTGCCAGTTCATTTGCAACTTTGCTTTTCCCTGCAATGAAACACTACAAAAGGAGGTATTCTTTGGTGACTTTACAGAAGAGTGCACCAAGATTCTTTCAGTGCAATGTTTCCTCTAATTGCAAATGCTCACCGCTCCCCTCCCTGTGTGTTGGTAAAACACCACACAAAAGACATCTTATTTAGAATGCCCTTCCAAGGAAGCTGTGTTCAAACTGTCTTCAGGGGCACCCCTTACAAAGCACATTTTTGTTTAGTCGTTTAGTCATGTCCGACTCTTCGTGACCCCATGGACCAGAGCACGCCAGGCACTGCTGTCTTCCACTGCCTCCCGCAGTTTGGTCAAACTCATGCTGGCAGCTTCGAGAACACTGTCCAAACCATCTCGTCCTCTGTCGTCCCCTTCTCCTTGTGCCCTCCATCTTTCCCAACATCAGGGTCTTTTCCAGGGAGTCTTCTCTTCTCATGAGGTGGCCAAAGTATTGGAGCCTCAGCTTCATGATCTGTCCTTCCAGTGAGCACTCAGGGCTGATTTCCTTCAGAATGGAGAGGTTTGATCTTCTAGCAGTCCATGGGACTCTCAAGAGTCTCCTCCAGCACCAGAATTCAAAAGCATCAATTCTTCAGCGATCAGCCTTCTTTATGGTCCAGCTCTCACTTCCATACATCACTACTGGGAAAACCATAGCTTTAACTATACAGACTTTTGTTGGCAAGGTGATGTCTCTGCTTTTCAAGATGCTGTTTAAGATGCTGTTAAGCGCATTACAGTAATGAAACCTGTAATCAAGGCACATATCACTTGCAATCATCAGTACAATCGCACCTGATGTTGCCTAGCAACCACTTAGATTGGCATGATCCTTGCGAGTAACTCAAGTGCTGATTGGCTGTGTGGTTCTGAGGGAGTTTCCCCCGTATGTTTAATTGTTTAATATCTTCTTGCAATGAATGAGGCATGAACCCTGTAAGAATGACAAAACCTCTTAATTTTTTTTCTCCTCGCATTATGTCCTGTTTTTGTTCAGCCTATCCAGTATTATCCTTTCCTCTCTGGACTCCACCTGCATTGTTTAAACTTTAAGTGAATACAAATGATCCCATAGGCTTGTGAAAGAGTAAGCTCATTGTTATTTGGAGGGAACCTCACAGAAAAAAAGGTGGGAAACTACCCATTGATATTCTTGTGACACAAAGAAGTGCAGAAACCACCGGAGATTGGCTGAGCTGCTCTGATGTCATGGAATAGAAGGCAGCAGTGCCTCTTGTGTCATTGGCTGAGCTACATACGTCCCTTTGTGGGCTGGACACGGGTGGCGCTGTGGGTTAAACCACAGAGCCTAGGGCTTGCCGATCAGAAGGTCGGCGGTTCGAATCCCCGCGACGGGGTAAGCTCCTGTTGTTTGGTCCCAACTCCTGCCAACCTAGCAGTTCAAAAGCACGTCAAACTGCAAGTAGATAAATAGGTACCGCTCCGGCGGGAAGGTAAATGGTGTTTCTGTGCACTGCTCTGGTTCGCCAGAAGCGGCTTAGTCATGCTGGCCACATGACCCGGAAGCTGTACGCCGGCTCCCTCGGCCAATAAAGCAAGATGAGCATCACATGACTAGATCTAATGGTCAGGAGTCCCTTTACCTTTACCTAAGCCTAGGAAAGATGGGGCAAACAAAGTCCAAGCACAAGAAGGCAGACGGAAAAAAAGAAACAAACTGGGAGATTTAAGAAATTAGTAGTGGGGATTTGAAAAGCGAAAAGTCCAGGGGGAAAAGCTGGAAAGAAGGGTCTGGGGAAAGTAGGAATACAGAGAGGAGAGTTGTGCATAGCCAGGACAGCTGCTGAAGAACTGAGGAATGTTCAGGTTCTATACTGACTAGGGGTGGTAGCCAACTATCACAGCCCATCAGGATTTCTGGTCGTGCAACAGGACCTCCCCCCTGCGCACTCCCCACACCCTCCCCATATTTGCTGATTGGGGGAACCCCAGAACAGATAAAGGGGACATACAGGGGAGGAGAGGGGGAGGCAGTCCCACTGTGCAAGCAGAAAGCCATGTACTGGTGGAAATCTAGTGTTCCTTTGGAGAAAACCCTCAAGAACCCAGCAAAATCTTTGACTGCAGGCCTCTGCTGATATATATTATGCTGCCTGAGGATGAATTCCAGTGTCACATTTTTCCCACCACAGAGGAACACCCGTGGAGGAATGCATGGGAAGAAACAATGTTGACAAATGCAGAAATCCATGTGCGCAACCACACACACAACAGGGTGCAGACATCTAATCTCCTGCCCACAGATCTTTCCATCCCTGTCTTGATGTTGCATCTGAATGTAAGATTTCTCCATGAAGGGACAGGAAAACATCTCATTAGATCCAGCTTTGGAATAGTTAGAACCAAGCTTGCATTTTTCTTGCTGAACTTTGCTCAGCAGAAAAATGAGGGCTGCTTTTGGGATTCTCCTCATCCAAATTTCTCATCTCACTGTCCTTTTGAATTACCTGGTCTTCTTTCCAAAATGGAACAGATGCATCAGCAGTCTCCATTGTTGTTTTTCCTGAACTTTGCTGACAGGTGCAGTTTGCTTTCAGATTTTTATAGAATTGTAGAGTTGGGAGGATCCCAAGGGTCATCTAGTCTAACCCCTTGCAGTGCAGGAACCACAGCTAAAGAATCCCAACAGATGGCCATCCAACCTCTGTTTAAAAGCCTCCAGCAAAGTCCACCACCATCCGAGTTAGTCCGTTCCGCTGTTTAACAGTTCTTACCATCAAAAAGTTGTTCCTAATGTTTCATCAGAATCTCCTTTCTTACAACTTGAACACATTGGCTCAGGTCCTATCCTCTGGAGCAGCAGAAAAGATATCTGCTCCATTTTCCAGTTGACATATTTGAAGATGGCTGACTATCATATCGCCTCTCAATCTCTTCTTCAAGCTAAATATTCCCAACTCCCTCAAATATTCCTCATCAGGCTTGGCTTCCAGACCCTTGATCATCTTGGTCTCTCTCCTCTGCACACGTTCCAGCTTGTCATTATCCTTCTTAAATTGTGGTGTCTAGAACTGGACACAGTACTCCAGGCATGGCAAAACAGAGTGGTACTGTTACTTCCCTTGACTTGGACCCTGTTCTGTTGATGCAACCTAGAATTACATTAGCAATTTTTTTAAAAATCTGTTTCTCTATTCACTGCCTTTGTTGTGCAGTGAATAAAACAATCAATGTATGCATTGATAAAGGTAAAGGTAAAGGTAAAGGTACCCCTGCCCGTACGGGCCAGTCTTGACAGACTCTAGGGTTGTGCGCCCATCTCACTCAAGAGGCCGGGGGCCAGCGCTGTCCGGAGACACTTCCGGGTCATGTGGCCAGCGTGACATCGCTGCTCTGGCGAGCCAGAGCCGCACACGGAAACGCCGTTTACCTTCCCGCTAGTAAGCGGTCCCTATTTATTTACTTGCACCCGGGGTGCTTTCGAACTGCTAGGTTGGCAGGCGCTGGGACCGAACAACGGGAGCGCACCCCGCTGCGGGGATTCGAACCGCCGACCTTTCGATCGGCAAGCCCTAGGCGCTGAGGCTTTTACCCACAGCGCCACCCGCGTCCCTGTATGCATTGATAAAAGACTGCAAAAAAAGTAATTCTAATGCAGTTGTACATACATTGAGGCTATTTTTGGAGAGACATTTCACTCTCAGCTGCCTCATCTGACTAACATTGGCCCTCCAGAGACTTTCCAAGCCTTGTAATGGGCAACACCACGGCCTTCTACATGCAAGGCACATGTCCTGTCACCATGCAAGGGCCTTCTGCCTAATGGCTTGCTAGAAGAGAAGGCCATATGTTCTTAATAAAGCTTGTTTGTCACAGCAAAATGGAACATATGCAAGACCTTTTTTGGCTGAAGACAAAATTATCAATCATTTTCCGTGAATGGTTTAAAGAGGATTTTGGTAGAGGGTGTTGCTATTGGAAAAGGATCGTGGTTTTCCCACCCCCATCTTTACGCAAATAAACCTTTCTGTCTCTGCCACAAAATTGAGAGGCCCTCTAAATTTGCCAAATTTTGCAATAAAAAAAAGAGACAGTCTCATTTATTTTGGAGCGGAGCACTTTTTTTCTAAGAGAGAGCAGGATGATGTGCCCTAGAATAGACTCCCCCTCCCCTTGTTCTGTTTCAGATAAACCTCTCATCACAAACACATTCTGAGGAGAAATGTGATGGGGCTGAAGCCCTTATCACAAGGCTGGAGCCAATTTTGTTTCCCAAGAATAGACTGTTTCATCCAGGATGTCCTGGGGGGAAAGGTGGCAAGAAGCTGGTTGAGTCATCTTCCATACCTTCCAAGTGTCATGATTTTCCAGAGACTATCCCAGAATTACAGAAGCCATCCCTGTTTCTGATTTGATCTCGGAATGTCCTGCTTTTCCTTTTTCCTCCCCTCCACGTTTCAGAGAACAATTAAAAGTGGTGTGTGTGTGTGTGTGTGTGTGAGAGAGAGAGAGAGAGAGAGAGAGAGAGAGAGAGAGAGAGTGCAGGTGCAAAAATGGAGCCCTATTTATACTAACCTGTTTATACTAATAAAATACCTGCACCAAACGAAGCCCTTTCCATAATTTTGAAGGCAGATGCCACCAATCCGCTTTAATTGCAATGCATTTGCCTGGCTAGAATGTATCCTCAAAGCATAATGATGTCACCTTGATTATCTGACGGGAAAAACATGGCTGGGTGGGTAGGTGGGGCTGGCACCTTCATTCTGCAGTTTCTGTTATTTGCTGAAGGCACATCGGTTTACATTGGCCTTTGACACTTGACAGAGATTTTTTTGGACCTACCTTATTCTTGTGACTAACTGGTTTGCAACTGCTTTTAATATTGTATTTTAATCTGATGTGGGCTGCCATGGGGCCTTATGGTGGCGGAAGAATGAATGATGGCCTCCAATGACATTTCAAATGTTGCATGTCTGAGATAACATTCAAATCTCTGAATCTTGCATGGCTAGCAAGTCGTCTACAAAGTTAAGAGCAGCATCCATTGATCCAGCCAGTTGGCAGTGGCCTCCAGAATGTTATGCAGCAGGGAGTGAGGGAATCTTGCTCTTGCATGGAAAAAGGTTCCTCACCCCAGCATGTAAATACCACAGGGCTAATGTTTATGGGGACAGAATTATGCCAGCATGTAACTCTAGTGCTTCAAAGACTGTGCAGGCTGCCCACACTACTGGGACAGATTCAAGGTTCTTATATTGATTTGTAAGACCCTTAACAATTTGGGCTCAGTATACCTCAAGGGCAACGTAATCCCTTATATCCCTTCCTGGTCACTGTTAGTGGTCCCACAGTAGGGACGCAGGTGGCGCTGTGGTCTAAACCACTGAGCCTCATGGGCTTGTCGATTAGAAGGTCAGCGGTTCTAATCTGTGTGTTGGTGGTGAGCTCCCATTGCTCTGTCCCAGCTCCTGCCAACCTAGTAGTTCGAAAGCATACCGGTGCAAGTAGATAAAGAGGTACCACTGCGGCAGGAAGGTAAATGGTGTTTCTGTGCGCTCTTGTTTCCGTCACAGTGTCCCATTGCACCAGAAGCCACATGACTCAGAAAAGCCTGTCTGTGGACAAACGCTGGTTCCCTCGGCCTTTGACTGGACTTAACCATCCTGGGGTCCTTTACCTTTTTTTTACTGGTCCCCCATGGCTCAGACGCACAACTCATATTCACCGGAAGCCATGCACGTTCAGTCTTGTGGGTCCAATTTAGTGCAACTCCCAGCCAGCTCAAGCCGTTGAACTTCCAGTGCCCACTGAAGACATATTTTATTCCACCAAACATTTTAATCAAAGTTACAGTGTTGGACTAGGATCTAGGTGAGACCAGGGTTCAAATCTCCACCCCCTTGGCCATGATGGTCACTGGCTGACCCGGGGCCAATCCTTGCCTCCCAGCCTTACCCTACCTCATAGGGTTGTTGTGGGGATTTAAAAAGGGGGGAGAAAACCATGTACTGCACCCTGAACCCCTTGGAGGAAAAGGTGGGGTAGAAATGTAATGAATAAATAAATAACTGGGTCTGATTTTAGAGTTCTGACCGATTTTTACCTTTTCTGTAGTGCGTGTCATGCACACCGCTTGTAGGGTATCAGAATATAAACAGTATAGATAAATAGAATACAAACCTTTTGAAATCTGAAAGTTCGTAATATAGATTATAGAAGATGCAATGTGCCCTTCAGTGATTATATGTGCACCAGGACCCCAAAAACTGCGCAACAGCCAGATTGTTTAAATACTTAACAGTTTTATTTTAGGTTTGCTATCCACACACAAACAGCAGAGACCAACACATAGTATACATGGTATACACAAAGCAGCCAGTACAATAGGCATTTCCATCCTTTTGCTGTATATCTTGCAAAAGAATCATATCTTTAACAAAAATTAAAAGCCCCTCCCTTCCCAAACACACTGCAATGGGCAAGGATGTCAGTGCTGCATAGTTGATGGAAACCAACTGTTTTGATAAAGGGAAGCCTCTGAAGCCATCAAAGGCTGGATTACTGGGCATGGCAGAAGACAACAGTTTTTAAAAAAAAACCAACACAAATTAAAATGCATTTTCAGAGAAGTCAGAAAGTCAGTTTGAAGTCTGTACAAGTCACAGGTCCTTCTGTCTCCCCCGGAGAGCTGTAGTTCTGCAAAAGGGTGAGATTTCTATTCGAGACTCCTCCATGCCAAACTACACCATTGCAAGTAAATTTGCAAGGTGTACTAACCCATCATACCACATGTAACTCTGCTACTCCTTTGTGGTTCTTTTCCTTACTCTTCACTGGCAGACAAGGCAAGCAACTACTTGCAAGCCTGGTAAACTGGTATAAATGCAATGTACACCTATGGTGAACAAAGACCTAAAACCTAAGGTAAGGTACGTGTGGCCTCTAGATGTTATTGGCCCCTATCTGTGATTATCCTTGGCCACTGGCTAAGCTGGCTGGGACTGATAGAGTCCATCAACATCTGGAGAACTACAGGTTCCCCATCTCTGTCATCTAAAGAAAAAGGTAAAGGTACCCCTGCCCATACGGGCCAGTCTTGACAGACTCTAGGGTTGTGCGCCCATCTCACTCAAGAGGCCGGGGGCCAGCGCTGTCCGGAGACACTTCCGGGTCACGTGACCAGCGTGACATCGCTGCTCTGGCGAGCCAGAGCTGCACACGGAAACGCCGTTTACCTTCCCGCTAGTAAGCGGTCCCTATTTATCTACTTGCACCCGAAGGTGCTTTCGAACTGCTAGGTTGGCAGGCCTCTAGAGGGCAGGCCTCTGTCATCTAGAGCTGCACTAATATGTTTTGACAGGTGTAACTGGTTTCCAGAGGGACCGCCAGGTCTAGAATTTTGAGGGCAAGGATCTAGAACTTTGGCCACATGGTGCTTTTAGAGAAGAATGTCAACTGGGACCATTTTGCCCCACCCAGTGACTTTCCCAATGTCCTCCATGTTGTAAATATAGATATATCTATCAACCTGATAACTTCACAATTTTTTTCTTCTCACCATCTATAGAAGAAAATAAATAAACCCAGAAGTTCTGATTCCATTCTCAAGTAATTTGAATATCGCTGCAGATCTCTTAGTTTCAATGGAACATACCAAGCATGTGTGGACAAGCAGAATATCAGGCCCAGCGACCTGAATTCACAACCTCTCTTAATATATAATTCCATTTTACAACCTTGTAAACAATCGGTTAAGGAAGAAGTGGGAATGCCACTGTTTTTAGTCAACAGAAATCCCCATCCCCAAATACCATAGAATCAGCACCATTTTGAAATCAAGAGTGCCTCTATTTGCTACATGTGGCAGAGAAACAAACAAAGTGGAAGGGACTCTCAAGATGATGAAGGGTATGGAAACGAAGCCTTATGAGGAACACTCCCATGAGGGAGTTGGGCATGTCTAACTTGGAGGTGACTGAGAGATGATATGATAGTCAGCCATCTTCAGATATCTAAACGGCTGTCACATGGGAGAGGGAGCCAGCTAATTTTCTGCTGCTCCAGAGAGGAGGACCTGAACCAATTGATTCAAATGATAAGGTGATTCCAACTAAACCTCTGGTGCTAAGAGCTGTTCAGCAGTGGAATGGGCCACCTGGGAACGTGGTGGATTCTCCTTCATTGAAGGTTCTTAAACAGAGGTGGAGGTGGAACTATCTGTCAGGGATCCTTTCACTGTGGTTGCTGAATTGCAGCAGGCTGGACTAGATGAACCTTGGAGGTCCCTTCCAACTCTACAATGCTATGAAAGCTATTGACCACCTTACATCCAATGAAAATAACTTGGAGAGAAAGGTGGTGTTGATTCACCCATTTGCAGACACATGAAAAGGCACTAGCAGAGTTGAACTGAAGGGCATAGGGACTCTAAGACATGGATGGGCAAAAGGCAGGTTGACTGTGAGATCTCTGGCTGATTTGCTGTTT
This sequence comes from Podarcis muralis, assembly GCF_964188315.1. Taxonomy (NCBI): domain Eukaryota; kingdom Metazoa; phylum Chordata; class Lepidosauria; order Squamata; family Lacertidae; genus Podarcis; species Podarcis muralis. The sequence continues at coordinate 27,543,395 of NC_135669.1, forward strand.
AATAGGAGCAACAATTTTTTATTGGGGGGAAAACTGCCGTTCCCTAGAATTTCAAACCAGGGCTTCTCCCAGTCCAATTTGGAGTTGCCAGGGATTGAACCTGGGACCTTCCGCATGCCAAGCTGATGCTCTACCACTAAGCTAAGGCCTCTCGTCTCATGGTGGGAACAAGCACGCTATTCTCACTATAAGGGAACAACCATAGCATTCCAGCCTGGATAGTTAAAGACTAAAACCTTAAGGTGCAATATCACACTAATAAGCTCCAGGTATCAGAAGTGGAGTAATGGGGACCACCTCTTCAGTATATCCTTAGTATAATGGTTGACTTAGCCCCAGGCATCAGAGCAGCTGTAAATATCCACCTGACCGTATGATTTCCCCCTTCCCTGCAAATTGTTCAAGTAGCACACAAGGATGGCTGCGGGAAACTCAATTTGGCCCTTAAAGATTTTTCATGCACAGTACAAAGTCAGCTTGGCAAATATCCAGAGCACTTCAGAGAAAGAGGCGTTCAGATTCACAGGTATTTTGCAGAGGCTTAATGCAATCTCTGGAAATACTCATAATACAGCAATGAATTTGGAAGAGGTGTGGCTTATGAATAACTCCTAAGAAGAGAAGAGAAGAATCTGGGTTTTCTCACTCCCTTGTGCATGTGTTGGAGAGATAAAATGCCCCCTCAAACTGCTATAGGGGTTGTTCCAAGGGAAATAGGCAACAAACAAATGGTTTACTTCAACCAAGAAAGACAAAAAAGAATAGAAAAAGAGGTCAAGCACCATTTAAACCTACACGTTTGGCCCGTAAACATAAACAGAAGTAAAGCAACCCATCCATCGTCAGCCCTGCACAGAAGCCGGAAAGCAACAAGGGGGTGGGAATTTCTAGAGACCCACAACGCATCAGGGCTGGTCGGCCTTGGAGGTACCTTACTGTACCAGTTGGAAAGCCTTGCATTTTGCTGTGGGTGCAATGGTAATCCCTTATGGTCCTTTACAATGGGAGGGTGATGGGTCCCCAATAGGAGATGACCCCTTTGTATTTTGGAATAGGTTGGGGCCATGACTCTAAGGAACGGCCGCCATTGTCTCTGGTCCATCTTGGACGGCAATTTCTCTCAATCTCCGATCTTGCCTTTCTACTTCATGACTGCAGGTTGCGCCATGGGAGGCAGAGATTGGGTGGTTTGGCAGCTTCGAGGTAGTTGTTTATTCCTGCTTCACCACAGAGCGCCCAGATCGTCAAACCCTCCTACTCAGCCCCTTCTCATTGGCACTCTCCCTTGCTTGCTCTCATTCTCTCTCTCTTTCGGCCCATTCAGAATCCTTTAGTTCGTCCAAATGCACTATGTAACAGATCCCACTCCACTCAATCAACTCCCTTTTCCCTCCTTCCCTCCCCCCGGAGGCTATTTTTGTTTCTTTTTTTTACACTTTCAGCCACTTGATCGTCAAGAGCCAGAATTATGCTCATTAGGCCTTGGTCAATACGAGGGTCCAGCCCGGTCAGCACGGCCTCAGGGTGCAAAAGTCCAGCTCCTGGGGCTTCTTCCTGAGGTTGCAGCGGTCGCGGGGCAGCAGGACAGCCCCCCTGCCCATGCACTTCAGCATGCGTCGCTTGAAACCCCGGCCACATGTTTTCGAGCACGGCGACCAGGAGGAGGCCTCCCACACCGGGCAGGGGTCCCCACATATCCTGATGTCAGTGGGCCGCTGAGTGGCATCACACGCAGAGGCTGACTGGCCAAGGGCATCGCGACACTGCACCATGCGCTTCTGCAGCCCATTGCCACAGGTGACCGAGCAGTCTTCCCAGCTGGTGGTGGCCCACTTGTAGGAGGGGCGTTTGTAATCCGGTCTGCCGGGATCAAGGCGGTTGGAGAGGGTGAGGATGCTGTTGGTGAGGACCGGCGGGCGCTTCCCATCTTTGCGGTATGAGGACTTGTCCTCCCTGCTTTCTTTGGGCAAGTAGAAAGAGTATCGGACCCGAGGCGGGGTCATCTTCCCCACAGACAACACTTCCACCGTCAACGGTTCCTGGATGGGCATAAAGGCTTGGAGGCTCTCCACAGCTGTCCCGGTTCCACTGTAGCGCAACACGCTCCCCTTGACCATCAGGTCCCTCTCTACCGCCGAGACAATGAAATGCCCGTTCAGGAGGTATTTGCCGTGCCCGTTTTTCACAGCCAGGTAGTTGTCATCACTGACCAAGCCCTTGTAGCCCCGCTGCCGGATGTCAATGCTGGAAGCTCCAGCTGGGATGAGCACCACAAAGTTGTAGCCATGCCTGGATGAGGGGGGGGGGATTAGATGTGATACAAGTTAGCAAGTTCACACAGGATAGGGCTTGCATGGAGTGCAGAATTCAGTCTTAGAATATCTCAGGATGGAAGCTTTTGAGCCAGTTGGGCCCAGAATTAGCAACCGCATCCTCAAGCAGTTGATGGGAAGGCTACATCCTTACAGCCCCCCCCCCCCCGGCCTGCTGTGAGCCTTTGGTTTCAGGAGGCTGACACCACACATTTAGAGCACTATGATACTACTTTAAACAGTCATGGCTCCTTCCCACCCAAAGTATCCTGAGAACTAAGTTAATGGTGCTGAGAGTTGTTCAGAGACCCCATCACAGAGCTGCCATTCCCAGAGTGGCTTAACAATCAATCCCTCTTTGCAGGGAACTCTGGGAATTGCAACTCTGGGAGGGAAATAGGGGTTTCATAACAATGCCTAGCAAACCACATCTCCCAGAATTCCCTAAGGGAAGCCATGGCTGTTTAAAGTAGTATCATAGCACTTTAAATGTATGGTATGAATGTCATTCTAGGGCATTGTGGGAAATTTAAACGGAGGCTCACCCTCCAGTGCTAATCAGAGGGCCACTGCCTGCCCTCCAAGAGCCCCATAAGAGGGCATCAGCTGAAACTGGCTTTGAAACAAGCACTTCCATTCTAAACTAGATGTCGATAGTCATTTTGCAACATAGACTGCACCCTCTCTAAGAAAGCTTAAAATAAACATACAGAATATGTATTGAGCTGGGCAGCAATAGTAGCCAATGTGGCTTTGCAACTCCCACCATCCCTGACTGGATGCAGCTGGTGGAAGTCCAACAGCATCTCCCCACCACCCCCACTCTAAATGTTGATACTTATTCTCTGTTATTCAAATCTAGCCCCCTATGGACTGAATCAGACATTTGTTGGGTGTCGCTCTGTGATGTCTACAGAAAGCCCTCCAGGATCTCAAGCAGGGCTCTTTCCCAACACTTTCCCACAGCTCAGGGGCAGAGCATCTGCTTTGCATGCAGAAGGTCTCAGATTCAATCCCTGGCATCTCTGGGTAGGGCTTGGACAGCTGCTGCCAGTCAGTGTTGACATCCCTGAGCTAGACGGACCTATGGTGAGACGTGACATAAGGCGGTTTTCAACATTGCATGCCAGAGTTCTGACCTCAGGCTTTCTGGACGCAAACTGGGTGCTGCCCCACTTAGCTATGTCTGCATTCCTCTCCATGGAAGCAGGCAGAGGTTTTTAAAAAAGAAGCTCACTCACATGGGTTTGGTGAACAAGCCGGAGACCTTCTTGCAAGTCTTGTTGTCTCCGCCACACACACCGCATTTGTCGTACTTCTTTTTGGAACCCAGTCTCCCATCGCATCCAGCCTTGATACATTTGCCCTGGACACACAGCGAGGTGGAATCTGGGGAACATGGCGTGCCATCCACCACCTGGGCAGATAAAAGTATGCACTTGTTCATGCAATGCACAGTTAAACTATGGAACTCATTGCCACAGGAGGCACCAACCTAGGTGGCAGTTAAAAAAGGTTTTAGACAAATGCATGGAGGAGAGGGCTAGGAATGCCTACTAGCCATGTTTTACCTCCTGGTTGGGGGCACCAATGCTTCTGAAGACCAGTTGCTGGAAATCACAGGAGGGGAGAGAGCTCTTGTGCTCCGGACCTACATGTGGGTTTCCCACAGACATCTGGTTGGAAGGCAGGTATATACTCCCCTTGAAAGAATGGCACCATGACCAGAACTAGTCCTGAACAATAGCAGAGCCCAATGCAAACTTGTACTGGAATGCAGAATGCCGATCTTCCACCCATGAAGATGGAATGGTTTGGGACACACCCTTTATGTTGTGTTTGCATTCCAGTACAGCTGTACCAAATGTGTGGGGTTAAGGGCTAGTGAAGCATTGCTAGGTTGTAGGTAAGGTGAAGGTGAAGGTAAAGGTAAAGGTAAAGGGACCCCTGACCATTAGGTCCAGTTGTGACCGACTCTGGGGTTGCGGCGTTCATCTCCCTTTATTGGCCGAGGGAGCTGGCTTACAGCTTCCGGGTCATGTGGCCAGCAGGACTAAGCCGCTTCTGGTGAACCAGAGCAGCGCACGTTTACCTTCCCGCACGTTTACCTTTCTACTTGCACTTTGGCATGCTTTCAAACTGCTAGGTGGGCAGGAGCTGGGACCAAACAACAGGAGCTCACCCCGTCACGGGGATTCGAACCGCCAACCTTCTGATCAGCAAGCCCTGGGCTCTGTGGTTTAGACCACAGTGTATGATTCACACAAATCCAGATTATGATCCACATCATTCAAGTGATTCCAGAACATCTCCATTTAGCTCAACGGGGGGAAATTTATTTCTATTTCAAGTAACATTTAATTAAAACAACCTCATATGTTCTTTCTCTGACGACAGTTCTTTCCAGTTATTAATTCTCACTGGTTCTTAGTTGAAAGTTCGCAGAAACACATTATCACTGATTAAATTTTGCACTGCATTCCCCTTCCCTCCCCGCTCAAGCCAACTCTGCAAACAGCTTTTGCCCCCACATCGGTCTTCCTCTCCCAATTTACCAAAGAGACCACGGTTTGGGATCCCAGCTCACCTTTGGAGCCAAGACGTAGAAGTACCCGGTTCCATTCGCTCTACAGATCAGCTTACACTTGTCGCGAGGAGACACTCCCGAATACTTGGGGACCCAAGAGACTGTGGCCGTGAGCCGGTTTGTGCTGTGGTTGTAGCCATTGAAAGCCTCACACTGTTCTTCCCGAAAGCTCTTCCCAGGGACTGTATGGAAACAATTTCATGCAGTTATAAAAAAAGAAGAAACAACCCTTTGGGGTTGATTCACACATGCAAACAAGTTATCAGGTTATGCCATCATGTAGCGACTCTCCACTGAGTGTCGGAGCCATCCCCAGTGTTTGACGTGCTATTTCATCTTCCATGTCTATTTCACACACACTCACGATTGCAGGCAGTGGTTGAGAAAACTCTTTGGGGCCTCTGGCCCTCCAGATGTGGTTGAACTACAATACCCATCATCTCTGGCTATTGCTATTGCTTGCTTGGGCTGATGGGAGCTGGAGTTGTCCAAAGGAACCAAGGAAGCTTGCCTTATATTAACTCAGACTGTTGGTCTATTGGGTTTAGTATTGCCTACACAGCTCTCCAGGGCTTCAGGCAGAAGAGTTTCCAGCCCAGCCTGGAGTCTCCAGGGGTTGAACCTGGGTCCTTCTGCATGCAAAGCAGATGCTCCATCACCTTCCCTGTCCCTGATTTAGGGTCTCCTCCAAGTGACCATTGTTTTGAAGAAGGCAGGTCACTTTGCTGCATGCATTATATGATGCAGGTTACACTTGAAGGAGGGCCAAAGTCTCATAAAATAAGCATGTCATATAATGAGTTTACATAGGGAGAGCAGGGATACAAGAACCTGTTGCCCTCCAGGTGAAGTTAGACTCCAGCTCCCATCAGCCCCGGACAGCGTGGCCCAATGGTCAGAGTCTGGTATTTAAGGTACAGTTTGGAATGACTGCAGGGGACCAACAAAGTACTGAGTTTTGATATTGTTATAATTCAGCTACTATTAGGGGAATATTGGAAAACTAATAAAAAATTATTTGGAAAAAATAGCACTGAGTTTCATTTCCCATATATTTTTAATATGAGAAATCATATACTATATGTTTGCTTTTACTATATCCTGCTCTTGTGATTTATTTCCCCCCAGAAGCCTCTCATCCAGGATTTGCCTGCCTCGTCATCTGCTCAGATTCATCGGTGCTTCAGCCTCAGATATTTATTAATTATTATTATTATTATTATTATTAATATTATTATTATTATTATTACTGAATCACTCTTCTTCAAACATAGCACAGGGCAATGTACAACAAAATTAAATAAGTAATTAAAACAACTGCAAAATGAAAATATGCATAAAGCAACAGTCACAAAAAGTGCAATCCACACATTGCTGTCCAGTGACAGGCGTTGTCAATCATCTGGTGGCGGTGGCAGCAGAAGCTGGTGCAGGTGGCAAGAAGATGCTCCAAAACCATTCACTGGCTCCACCCAAGCTGCAGCCTCAGATGGTCTCAGACCATTCGCTGGCTCTTAGCCAGGCCCACCCCTTTGCAAAGCTCACCTGAATCAGAGCAGGGGTCCAGACTGCAGGAGCGGTACTTCACTCTCACTCCTTCACAGTACTTCCCTTCGTTGGCAGGGGGCGGGTTGTTGCATTCCCGCTTTGCCAGCTGGACTCCGCCGCCACAGGTCCGAGAGCACTGGCCGTAGGGCGCCCATTTCCCCCAGTTGCCATCCACCTGCCAAGGCACACCGCAGAGAGGCAGACATGAAACCCACAGCCAATGCCTCAGCTTAATTATACTGTATTCATCACATTTCTACTTAGGATTTATCACTAGCCTTGATAAAAACAACAACACTTGAACTTTGTATGCCATGGTTTGCTCAAGCCATCACTAGCCTTGATAAAAACAACAACATCATGAACTTTGTATGCCATGGTTTGCTCAAGCCATCACTAGCCTTGATAAAAACAACAACATCATGAACTTTGTATGCCATGGTTTGCTCAGGCAAGAAAGGGCTATCTTTTGAGCATGTGCAAAACACCCTTCTCTGTAGTCAGTAGCTTCAAAAATATTATCTCCTGCTCTACAAGCAAAGGACAAGAGAGAAAGCCAGCAAGCAATTAATCAAGTCAGTTGCTCATGCAGTGCCCAACAATTCAGTCTTGCATTGTATTGATGGGTAACCTGTGGCCCCCTTTAGATGTCAGACTCCAACTCCCAACAGACACAGCCAGCACAACCAATGACCAGGGGATGATGGGAGTTGTAGTCTAGCAACACGTGGAGAGCCACAAGTTCCCCATCCCTGGTCCAGATATGGCCACACTTGTGGATGACATGACATGCAGTGCTATTTTTCTTGAAAAAGAGGTGCCAGAACTCATCATGAACACCTGACAGGTGCTGGAACTGAGTGAAAAGGCCCTGATGACATGCAATTATGAAAATTCATTATGTAATTTAATCAATATGTAATTAATTTAAACCCTTGCGGTGGGCTAAAATAGTACTCTGGTACTCTGGATGATGGCGCTGGTGCAATCATTGTACAGTGGTACCTTGGCTTACGAACTTAATCCATTCCGGAATTCCGTTCTTAAATCAAAGCGTTCTTAAACCAAGGCGTGCTTTCCCATAGCAGCGGGGGGACTCAATTTACAAATGGAACACACTCAACAGGAAGCAGAACATGTTCTGCTTCCAAGGCAAAGTTCACAAACCAAAATACCTACTTCCGGGTTTGCAGTGTTCTTAATCCAAGCTGTTCTTAAACCAAGTACCACTGTAAAAGTCTGTAGATGGCAAGCATCCTCTCCAGTAGCACCCCTTCTTCCTCACACAAGAGGCAATGCCTCTTCTGATGCCTGCCTGCTAAGGCACAAGCATGCAACACTGCTTTCTGCTCGGAAGCTGTTTTTATTCCAATGCAAATGTGACCAATTGATCCATCGACCAATCTGCTTCAACCTTAATTGCGTGCCCCAACAAAAATAAGGCACATGCAACATGGAGCAAGGATAGAGATCAGCACTGCACAAATTGCAATCTGCTCTCGCTGCTAAGCATCCCAAACATACAATGGCAAAAAAAAAAAAAAACAGTGGAAAGAAAAGAGATAGGTTTCTAGCATCACTACCTCTGGGGAACCCCTTCATGCAGAACTCGTGAACTCCTTGATTCTGTGCAAGCATGCAGTTAATACTGGGTGGAGAATTCAGCGTTCTGAGAAGCTCAGCTTTTAGGGTTTGTTTGGTTTTGTTTGTTTGTTTGTTTGTTTGTTTGTTTAAAGCAAGTTTCTAGCTGTTACGCCTGTAAAAGAGGAAGCGTGTCAGTGATGGCCGGTGAAATCTCAGAAGCCTGTCAAAGATTCAAATTCTCTAAAGCCGTCGGTTTAGTCAATGGAAGAGGGTAAGATGCGTTTCACACATCTGTTTCGTTTACATGATTTAGAGCTTTGTAACGCATAAGTCTAGACCAGGGGTCAGCAAACTTTTTCAGCAGGGGGCCAGTCCACTGTCCCTCAGACCTTGTGGGGGGCCGGACTATATTTTGAAGGGAAAAAATGAATTCCTATGCCCCGTAAATAACCTAGAGATGCATTTTAAATAAAAAGGACACATTCTACTCATGTAAAAACACGCTGATTCCCGGACCGTCCGCAGGCCGGATTAAGATGGCGATTGGGCCGGATCCAGCCCCCGGGCCTTAGTTTGCTTACCCATGGTCTAGACCTCCACAGATATCAGCCCTTCCCAAGCCACATCCTCAGTACGGAGCCAACAGGTACTCACCCGGTACTTACTGATGTTATGCCTCTCGACACAGACACCCTTCAGGCAGAACCTCCCTTCTCCACAGCTGGTGCCATCCGCCCAAGGGAAATGGCGCGTCTGGCACATGATGTGTCCCCGTGCCTTCCCTGTGCACCACAGCTTGGTGCAATACTGCATGTATGGGCAGGGCTTGGAGCCCATGCCAAAGGCCAGCTCACACTGCTGGTTGAGGTTGTAGTTGGAACCAGGGAGGTCTTCAGGCAGTGGGATGGGCTTGGTGGGTTCATCCAAGAGGCAGTCGCCTGGAAGAGGGAGGGAGAGGAGGGGAACGGGGAGGGAGTCAGCAAAAGAGAGACTTCATAGATTTTGACAGCTTCCCCAAGCAAGTAAGTTGCCACATTCCTAAACAGTCTAGCTTTCTGCCGAACTCTGCTTACGCGTACACACAGCTCCATTGGATGTGTGTCACAGATGTTGTATAGAACGGCTCCCAGAGGGACTGTAAAGAAGATCAGATGCACTTTGAACATGATCATGAGACCTGCGGGTATATGGCGGTATATAAATTCAACAAATAATGACAATCTTGATGATGATCAAGGGCTCTGCCAGTGTGGTGTAGTGGTTAAGAGCGGTAGTCTCGTAATCTGGGGAACCGGGTTCGCGTCTCCGCTCCTCCACATGCAGCTGCTGGGTGATCTTGGGCCAGTCACACTTCTTTGAAGTCTCTCAGCCTCACTCACCTCACAGAGTGTTTGTTGTGGGGGAGGAAGGGAAAGGAGAATGTTAGCCGCTTTGAGACTCCTTCAGGTAGTGATAAAGAAGGATATCAAATCCAAACTCTTCTATACTGCCTTGGTCAGAATACCTGAACACCTGAAATACTATGTTCTGGCGCCACAGTTTAAGAAGGATGTTGACAAGCTGGAAGCTGTGCAGAGGAGGGTGACCAAGATGGTCAAGGGTCTGGAAACCAAGCCTGATGAGGAACGTTTGAGGGAATTGGGTATGTTTAGCCTGGATGAGAGGAGAAATGCATAGCCATATTCCGATATCTCAAGGGCTGTCACGTGGAGGATGAAGCAAGCTTGTTTTCTCCTGCTCTGGAGGCCAGGACCTGAAGCAATGTATTCAAGTTACAAGAAGGGAGATTCTGGCTAAACATCAGGAAGAACTTTCTGACAGTAAGAGCTGTTCAGCAGCAGAATGGACTCCCTCAGAAGGTTGTGGACTTTCCTTCCTTGGAGGTTGATAAGCAGAGGGTCCCTTCCAACTCTGCAGTTCTATGAAAAGAAGCCAGTGAGACATTCAAGACCAGTGAATGTTAAGTCGAAGGCTTCGTATCCAAATATGGCAAGAGTGGCTAATCTGTGGCCCTCCAGATGCTGTTGGACTCCAACTCCCATCAACCCCAGCCAGCCTGGCCAGTAGTGGTGGGAATTGCATCTAGAGGTTCCCCAGCTCTGCTCTGTGGGTGTCGTTCCAGGATGTGGTCTCAAGTCACATGAAACTAAGGTGGAGAAATCCATTGGGGGCTTTACCTGAGGATGAACCTCCAATATCCACCTTAAAACTACACTTTGGGCAAAATTCAGCTGCAGCTCTATAGAAAGGTGGTGCCTTATATGTCAATCTTCCTGGCAGCTTCTGGCCAAACGTTGGTCTGGAGGCAGGGAGAGACTTGAGCTCATATCAAATGCCATGACTGGATGACAACCAAGAAGCAAGGAGGACTCAGTTCACTGGCGGTGGAAGAATACAAGTGCTGCACTCGGAGGCCTCCATAGGTTTTCTCTTCATAAGCTCCAGCCTTCGTCATTGCCAGGGAGAAGAATGGGAACTGCGGAGCAGAAGCTTTGGCCTAACCAATCTCCTTGGTCTTCCAGACATGCCATTCCACTGCTATCCTTCAGGCCTGGAAGAACGCTCCTAGAAGCTCCCCTTTGCCTCCTTGTTTGTGACTGAAACTATTTAGCATTCGCTGCTATTTAAGCCCAGCAAATTTCAAAGTAAGGTACCTCCTAATTCTGGCTAGCTTTGACAACAAAGCAATACACAGGGTGGCACCCAGTCCTGGCACCCAAATGCCTCCTTTGCTCGCCCCTTTTCACCTACCTACTCCCTATCCCCTGCTCACCATGTCCGCTGTCCAGGAAGTCGGTGATGATAGCAGCGCTGCAAGCCGACCAAGGGCTGATGCGGTCAATCTGGATAAGAGTGGGCGACATCATGTGGTTGGTCCTCAGCCTTCCAAAGACCTCCTCACAGACCTTCACGTTGTCATGGGGCATGTTGAACACGTGTCCTAGAAGGAGAAACAGTTGTCATTTGAAAACCACGGAGAGTATCTCCAGCAGCCTTTGGGCAACAAAGTTCACAGTTAACCAAGGTGTCCAACCAATCACCTCTCCAGTGATTTCATGGGGGGCTGAGTGTGGAATCTAAATTATTTGGTCAGCCATAGGGATGGAAGCATCTGGCGATTTCAGTTCTCTCCGTTTCTCATGTTTCCGTTCTTAAATTCCCACGCTTCTACGGCAAGTTGCATTTTTTTAAACTTAAAAAAATATTATTACATTTTAGTGCAAATGTCTCCTAATAAACATTTATTTATTTATTTATTTATTTATTTAAAATGCCAAAGTGGGGTACAGCATGTTAAAATCAATCAATCAATAAAACATTAGCCAGGTGATGTTCCTCTGGCGTCATGAGGAGCCTCTTCAGTGGGGCTGGTGAGTGTGGGCACAGCTCCCTAGGCCAGGTGGAAAGGGCCTTGCAGGGAGCGGCCTTCGTGCCTCACAGCTGGGCGATGTTCCTCCAGCCTCAAACATATTTTTGTATGCAATTTTGAACACATTTTGCCTGCATTTTTGCATGCTATTTTCACTAACATATTCCTATTTAGGCAAACTTCCATGTAATATATGCATTTTTGTAAACACTGTTTGGTTGGAGAACTGCATCATAAAATCCAGACGAGTGCATATTTTGAAGGATGTCTGTGTTTCGATTTTCATATTGTTTCAGAGCGTGTGAATTGAATAGATTTGGCTTCAAATGCAAACTGTATCAATTTATCCCCGCATCCCTAGTGAGTCACCAAACTCCATACACAAATTCGCTGTGGGTTTGCACTTCAGACTGATGATAGCAGACATTGGAGAGGCACCCAGCACATTCCAGGGCCACTGCCACCCTAAACCCAGGAGTGGAAGGAGACCAAGTCATTGACACAGCATTTTCCAAGGGCATTAGTTGCAAAGAAGATATGGCTGTCATGGCAGCAAAAAGCCTTTAGGAAAAGAAACAGGGAGGATAGATGCCTCATCAGTTTCTCATCATATAATGCTTTTCACTAATGTATGCATGTATATGGACACTCTACAGCAATATATGCATTTTGAATGTATTGCTTTCCTGGCAAGTTGCATTGCAAGATTCAGAGAAGTGCAAATGTCAAAGGATGGCTCTGTTTCGGTTTGTGTATGGATTGGGACAATGCAGATCAGGTAGGGTCATCTTTCGCTTGGAACTGAATCCAATTTCTCTCCAGGTGGGTCACAACAGCAGCCCTATAACCAGGTGGGTCACAACAGCAGCCCTATAACCATAAAGACAGAGGGTAAGGAATTAAGAAGTGGGTCCCCAAACACATGCAGGGGCAAAAGGGGGGTCCTGGGTCTGCAGAGGGTGAGCACAATTAGACTACACTGTGGGATATTTACACTTCAGTCAAGCCAACAATGCATGTTTGCTAGATAGGCACATGATAGGAGCTGAAGCTCAGAGTTTTCCTGTAAGTCTGCTAGAGAGGACTCTGAGAGCCACTCTCACTGTGCCCTGACAGCGGGAGGGTGTAGCCGTGTAGCCACATATTACACATCCTTAAGATTTCATGCAGGGGTCTCTGCCAACCCTACTGGAAATTGCCCCTGGCACCTTCTGCATGCAAGTCTGATGCTGTACCATTGAGCTATGATCCTTAGACACGAGAGATGCCAGAAAGCCACTGCCCATCATAGTAAACAATACTAGGCTAATATAACATTCAGAACAAGGCAGCTTCAGGTGTTCATTGACGTCCCTTGAAGCTTCTCATCACACACCCCAGATCAGATTTCCCCAAGCCTGTCCGGGATGCTCATTGCACATCCCCTTTTGACTTGCATCCTGCGGCGGATGCCTGCATAATGTCTGGTCAAACACAGCTCATCAACAGCGTACTGCGGCCCACGAGGGGCTTGATAAACCTCTCCTCTTTGTCCTGGATGCGTGGGCTAGCAGAAAACAGCCTGAAGAGCAGCGCCAATGGCTTGGCAGGCCCCCGAACACACAGCTGGTAGACTGTGGCTTGGCCTGGTGGGTCACAAGTGGTGTCTTCGCTTCTTCCGTCACCCTCCCTGCATAATCCATAAAAGAGGCATCTCGGTCGCTCCTGGGACTCCCGGCTCTCTGCAAAAGCCTGCAAGTAAAGCCTTTGCTCCGTTGGATCCGCTTCCTGGCTCTGCGTTGTTTCCCGCTTCTCGCATTCTAATCAGATTGCCCCCCAAAGGCAGGGGGAAAGCTACACCAGATGCGTGTAACCCTGCCAGGGTCGAGCCTGCAAGCCAGCCACATCCTGGCCAAGGTTCACACCATCTGCTTTGTGTGTGGACACTCGCCCTTGCAGAAGGCAGAAGGAGGAAACCTGAGAATCCGAGGGAGGAGAGGGGGAGACAAGAAATGATTTCCTCCTTCCAACTCCCCAGCTACCCGGAGAGGAAGGTCCTGCCACAACTGCCCATTTCCCCTGGACGTCTGAAAGCAGATGCCTCCTATGATTGGGAAAGCTGTTAAAATCAGGGCTACATTGTTTTGTTTTGTTTAAAAAAACCAAACCCACAAACCCCTCTAAATCTGACACTTGCCAAAACCTTAACATTAAAACCAGGCAGCAAACTTGAAATGTGAAGATTTGATTCATCCTGCAGGCACCTGCATCCCTGGGCATCTGTGTTAAACATACAAATACGTTCGTGGGGAAGGACCAGAACTCAGTGGCAGAGCATCTGCAGGGCATGCTGAAGGTTCCAGGTTTGGTCCTCAATGGCATCTCCAGGTAAAGGTGGGAGAGACTCCCCTGCCTGAAGAGCTGCTTGCTATACTAAGCTAGATGGACCAATAGTCTGACTCGGTATAAGGCAGATTCCTGCGCCTTACTGGACCAGCATCCTGTTTTCTGCAGTAGGTGAACTGATGGCTTTGGGAACACCATGAGCAGGGCCTGAAGGCAATAGCCCCCTTCTGCTGTCGGTGGCATAACACGGGTTGCCAGTGCCAGGGGCATGGCAGGGGTGGGTAGCAGGGAACAAAACAGAGCACGCATGTGCATTCAACTGCGCATCACCCAGGAGACTGAAGCCACAGAGATAAGAAAAGAAGAGTAATTCTGTTGTCTGGGGAGGTCACTTGCTGGTTCACGGGTTTTCAACGGAGTTCTTGAAGTGCACAGCTGTATTGAGGCAGCACCGGCTGATGAAATTGTAAGAATTTTGTGTCTGGGGCAACCACTCTTGTGCCCCCTCATTATGTCACTGCCTGCTGTTGCTCCCCATCAACTGATATTCTGTGGCCCCTGATCTGGGAGGATTGCATACTGCCATCATGGCAAGCAGCCATTGGCAGGCTTTCCCTCCATGATTTTCCTCCCTAATCCCTCTTTTAAGCCACCCAGACAACTGGGCATCACCACCCACAACCTTGTGGGCAGCAGATTCCACAAATGAGTTATGCACTGTAGTGGGAAGATGAACTTCCTTTTGCCTGCTTCTGCATCTCCCGCTGTTCAGCTTTACTAGGTGACTCCCAGTTCTAGCATTCTGAGAGAGGGAGGAAAACTGCCTCCACACTAGAGATAGGGAACCCCTTTTCAGCCTGAGGGTCACAACCCCTCATGGGGAAACTTCCAAGGACCACATGCCCTTGGATGACCACCAACCTGGGTAGATTTAAGAGAGAATTGGACAAATTAATGGAGGAGGAGAGGGCTATTGATGATTACTAGCCACTATGGCTGCGTCCTGGCGGGACGCGAGTGGCGCTGTGGGTAAAAGCCTCAGCGCCTAGGGCTTGCCGATCGAAAGGTCGGCGGTTCGAATCCCTGCAGCGGGGTGCGCTCCCGTTGCTCGGTCCCAGCACCTGCCAACCTAGCAGTTCGAAAGCACCCCCGGGTGCAAGTAGATAAATAGGGACCGCTTACTAGCGGGAAGGTAAACGGCATTTCCGTGTGCGGCTCTGGCTCGCCAGAGCAGCGATGTCACGCTGGCCACGTGACCCGGAAGTGTCTCTGGACAGCGCTGGCCCCCGGCCTCTTGAGTGAGATGGGCGCACAACCCTAGAGTCTGTCAAGACTGGCCCGTACGGGCAGGGGTACCTTTACCTTTACCTTATGGCTGTGTCCTGCCTCTACAGTTGGAGAAAGCAATGCTTCTGTGTACTTGCTGCTGGAAACCACAGGAGAGGAGAGTTCTCTTGTGCTCAGGTTCTGCTTGTGGGTTTCCCTTTATGGCATCTGGTTGGCCACTGTGAGAAACAGGCTGCTATTATACGTAGATGGGTCACTGGCCTGAACCAGCCCAGGCTCTTCTTATGCCCATGGTGTCCAGAGACAAAAATGGGCAGGGCAATAGATGTGGCTTTCCCCCTTTGTACAATATGCTCCAGTATGCACAAGAAACTGAGGTTTCTATAGAGCAAACAGTCGGGCAATGTGACTTCATGCATCCAGGCTTCCAGCAGGAGCATCACTTCCACTTATCAGAACAGAGCAGGGTGGTGAGATCCAGGCAACGAAGTGTGCCACTCCATCCTGACTGCCACTCTGCCCCACCCCATCCTGGTGAGTATCAGCACTGCTGCTTCAGGGAGGCTGGCTCTGTCACGGCATCATGCCAGCCGCTCCTGATCCTCAGACATGTCTCTCCATCCTCCATCGAGGCAACAAAGAGGCGTTATCACCAGCCAGGTGCTGTTAAGAACACAAGAAGAGCCTGCTGGATCAGACCAATGGCCCTTCTCTAGGTGTGGCTCAGAGACAGTCCCAAGACCAGGTGGAGAAGCCTGGAGGGCCCACATCCAAATCCCTGCTCTAAACCATACATAATTTTATAAACTTTGATACAACCCACGGCCGGGAGGCAACCTGAACCGGGGGCTGCTCATTTGCACAGCTGAACGTGTGTGAACCAGCCCATTCCCGCCAGGGAAATCTGATTCCTGGCAGTTCCATTTCTGGCTGTACAGCGGAGTCCAAATCAAAATTGCGGATGCAGAATTTGTTGTGGCACTAATTAAAAAAAAGTAAAGAAAAATAGCAGAGCCTTTTCCTGTTATCCAAATGAGAGTCTAGCAATTTGGCCACGAATCCTGTTGACAATCTGGCATTCGACTTCTCCGGATCTAGGTGTGTGTCGAATGCGTCCTGGCCATGACATGTTATTTCAGGATTTCTAAAGCCTGGGAAACGAGGTAGTGACCAAGCCAGAGCAGGCGAATTTGTGGCTTGGGCTCCCTTGTCTTCCCAACAGCTGCTTTCCCAACAGTTTAACTCAAACCTCCCTGCCCCTTTGGGAATAAACTTGGCGTTTCTCCCTCCCTCCCTCCCTCCCTCCCTCCCTCTCTCTCTCTCTCTCTCTCTCTCTCTCTCTTTCTGACACACACAGGGAACAAGGCTGCAGTCTCACTCGCTTTCTTTTTCTCTCACACACACACATGTGGAGTTTCCCAAGAAAGCTATTCTGGAAGCTTTGCTATTGTCTAAACTTCCTGAGCAAAGTAGTCATAGTTTTTTGTTTTTTGTTTTTAAAATCAGGCTCATCTCCAAATTATGGATTAAGACTGACTCTGACTGTCTCTCTCTTTCTCTCTCCATGCATACATACGCGTGCACACATGTGCGCGCGCACACACACACACACACACATATATATATACACACACACACACACACACACACACATACATAAATGGGTCCAATCCTGTGTCTCCACTTCCCCCTGGTCTAAATCTGCTTCCCAGGTGGAAACCACAGACAGGGGCTCTGCCTCTTTGCTGTGGCTTTAGTTTAAGTGGCCGCTTCCTAAGCCACAGGATGATGAATGGAGGCTTCGAGCCAAGAACGGTCTGGCGAACATTTGAAGGAGAGCCGGCAAAACCAGACAGATGCAATAGCTCAGGCAGCAAAAGACTCTACGCTGTTCTGTGGCGCTGGATTGTTAGCAATATTCTGGGGGATCCCAGCTCTGAGCATGTTTACACACGTGCCCCCTTCCTAACACCTGAGTTTGCTTTCTTCTTCCTCTGCCCTCCTCCCTTTTCCCATGTGTGTTGTGTCTTTTAGATAGAAATCCTAAGGTCATGACTTATCTTGTTTGCTTGTTTCTATTGAACTGCAAGCTGCTCTAGGAACCCTTTTGGCAGAAGAGTGTGGGGTCAACGGTATAATTATATCATATAAGAAATGACAATAAGTAAATGATGCCGAATGCATTTTCAGACCAAATCTCGTACTTTGCCAAAGCTACTACTTACCTAGCTCATGAGCTGTAGTAAAAGCAGAGGGGAGGCCATCGTCCTCAATGACAGAGCAGCTACGTTTGGGGTCACACATGGTGCCGACATCTGCCATGCCCAAGGTGTCGCAGGTGGTAGCGCCACACAAATCCTGCACAGAACAAAAGGATGCTCTTTAATCTCATGGCAAGAAAGGTACCCGGGGTTGTTGGCTGCTGCAGCCAAGGTGGTTACAAAAGAGCATCTTTGCTTGGATTGAGTTTGGCCCAGAACATGCACTTTCAAGGCAACCACAATTTATCTCTTTTATTCGAGATACAATCTTTCCAAGGTGGTTTACAACAGAAGAAATAGTTGTGATTTCTGCATCGCTAGGGGTTGGACTAGACGACCCTTTGAGTCGCTTCCAACTCCACAGTTCCATGAAATAAAAACAACAGCAAAGAACGAAAAGGTATGTCAGCAAGCATTTCAGCAGAAGAACCTAAAAACTGAATCAACATACAGTCAGGAAGCCTTGCACACAGAAAGCCTTGTGGAACACAGAGACCTTCATTGCATGTCTAGAGAAGGTGAAAAGAGGGAGTCCATTGGGAAGGGAGTTCCACAGCTGTGGAGACACCACTGAGCAGGCCTTGCAGCTGCCAAGTCTATACTAACTAATAATAGCAACAAGCAAGACAGCAGGGTCTCTGAAGCTGATCGCAGGCACGGGGATCAATGGTAGGTTCAACTGTCCATACCAAAGCTCTGCATCCATAGAAGGGAAATGTTTTGCCAATAAGAGTCATAACTAGGGATGGGAGGATCAGTCTATTTTGGGTCTGTGTCGTTCTCACACACGTTGACTCAAATGCCCGTTCTCTCGTGTTTTCTGCCATTGCTTTTAAAACACATAAAGTCTGCATTTAAGTGGTATGCCTTTCCTCCAAGTAAATACATTTTTGCATGTGCCCCCCCCCATAACACACAATCATTTACGAATTTTTGCAAAATTCTGAGAAATGCTCTGTCTGCAGGATAACTGCATTCCAATCCACATATTAGTCTGGGAAGTAAAAAAAATTAGACGAGTTCACTTTAAAATGCAATCCAGATGAAATTCTACAGCACCTCCCATCTTAACTTCCTCTATCGGCTAATTATTGTGAGTAGAAAAATAATATCCCTGAGCCAACCGACTCTCAAACTTTGGGATTGTTAAAATAGATACAGAGGAAAATTAATCAAATTGAGATGTGCGATTCAAATTTGGTCTACTAGATGCAAAAAAAATTAAAGCAATGTGGACTAAAGTCTGGGGATTAGGAGCCCCAAATCTTAAGCTTATTAGTTTCATAATAGATCTGACCCTGACTACAGCAGTCAGGCTATCCCTGTCCAGGAACAGCCATTGTTGGTGAACCAGACAAGCTGGGAAAAGGCACGCCAAGCCACGGAGGACACCTGCGATTGCTAACCCCTGCATGTCACATTCACACTTTAAAATCCAAACCTGGGTGTATGCTTTGTGGAGCAGCTCAGGTTAGTAAACCTGCCATTCTGAGAATCCCGTGTACCTGTGGAAAAGCTGGAAAATGGGGCTCTCAGTGGCTGGACATGACTACCTTCTGTAGAATAGGAGCCAAGTCCTAGGGGCCAAGGTCCCTTCGGGCCCCCCATATAAAATATTTGAAGTTGCTGGGGCCTCCCAAAATTGATGGGTATTGCCCATTCAAAGGGTGTGTGCATGCTGTATCTTGTGATCTATTATGCAAGGTGGGGCTTACCTACCCCCCCCCCAATATTTTATTCAAGTTGGCACCCCTGTTCTGTAGCACAAAAACAGGGCAGGAAGGATTATTGGCATCAAGGTGTGGAAGCAAGAGATAGGTTTCAAAAATAATCGAAAGAACTGGGCAGGGGATGGAAACCCCCCAGGGCCAAAAAGGGAAGCGAGACGGTTTTGCTTTCAAAGCTTGGAAGGGCTCCTTCCGCAATAGAGGAGGCCGTCCCTCCTGCTCTTGACAAGGTGCTGCTGATAGACTTTCCAGCTTTCTTTGCAGCCAAGGAAGCAGGCGAAAAAAGGCCTCCGTGGTGCGCACATGTGTGCGAGAGATGCTCTCTCGATCGGCAAAGGGCAAGCAAAGAGGAAAGGGTTTCGGTTAGCTACTTCCTTGCAGCTCTCGTCCTCTCATCTCGCAAGCATGAAAGCCCCAGGCCATGACCCGCCCAGCTGGAAAAGACAAGAGCATTGGCCTCCAGCGTCAGAGGCACCGTGGGGGATTTCTGCCACATCCTCATCTTAAGCGATAAGCCCCCTTGCTGCTGTCAGGAGCCAGGGCTGACATCATGGCTTGCAGATGTTGCCTGCCGAGGCCAGCGCGTGAGCTTCAGTTAGGGCAGTGCCGGCATGAGCGTTCTTACAAATTGCTTCCATATCCTCCGGTCGCAAGACAAGAGTGAACAGATTCAAGGCATGCCCTCAGGAACAACGTTAAACTAAAACAACAATGGGAATGCGTGCTGTCATGTTCCGCGATCACAATGTGGAGCCCGAAGGAGAGGGTGCAGAGTGCAGCAGGTTATGGCAGGGTGGAGAACACCTTAATAACACCTTACCCAAATGTAGCATAGCGTATCCTCTTGGGGTTACACCAAGGGTGTGGGTCCCACCTTCTCTTGTGATCATTTTGGATTTTGGGGGGTGGGGGAAATGAAAGAAAAACCTTGCTGCATCAGGCCAATGGCCCATCCAGTCCAGCATCCCATTCTCACAGTGGCTGACCAGTTGCCCACAAGCAAGACCTGAGGCCCAAAAGGCCTCTCCCCTCCTGTAGCTTCCAGCAGCTGGCATTCAGAAGCATTGCTACCTCCAATTGTGGCCGCCATGGCAAGTGGCACTGATAATCCTTCTCTTCCACAAATTTGTCTAGCCATCTAGGTCAGGGATAGGCGAACTCGGCCCTCCAGGTGTTCTGGGACCCATCATCCCTGACCACTGGTCCTGTTAGCTAGGGATGATGGGAGTTGTAGTCCCAAAACATATGGAGGGCTCTCTTGTCTCCCAAGAGAGCAAGTTCTGCCTGAAGAAGGCCTTTCTTTTATCTGTCCCGAATCTTCCAACATTCACTGGATGTCCATGAGTCCCTGTGTTATGAGATGTCCATGAGTCCCTTCCTCTAACCATCGCTTCGGTTGCCCTTTTTCAACTCTATTGCATCCTTTTTTAGGTGAGAACTGTACACTGTATTCCAAATGCGGCCGCAGCACAGATTTGTCATAATAATACTGGCAGTTTTGTTTTCGTTTTCTGAAAACAGGTGACCTAACTCTACATCACCGCGTCTTTTGGCGATTTTGCCTATTTGTGAAGAGGGCCTTTCTTCTGTCGAGTCCGGAACACCCTGAGAATCAGCGCCATGCCTCTGCACCAGCAGCGCACAGTCAGCTGACGGGATGATCCCGCCAGGAGAGCATTCCTTTCCAAACATCACAGAGGTGGCTGACCTCCAGGACTGGGCTTGCATCCTGAGTCATCCAATCCCACTCAGGTCCCTGTGTGTGCTTCTCCTTCTCAGAGGCAAATGCAGCCTCCTCCTTTCCTGTGTGGATCATTTCCTTTGAAGTGCACCCACACAAGAGAGTGAGGTGGGGAGAGAGAGGAGGAAGATAAATGGCTGCATGGAATTCACACATGGGCATTCTTCAACCTTTGCGGAAGATGCATCGTATTTCAACGCTATCGTCTTCTGCAATCTCGCCGACACCTGAAGGAATCCAGGATGAAGATGCTCGGGATGTGAGCCACCAGGAGCCGGCCATGATAAGTCATAAATATTACACAAAAGAATCAGGACTGGAGGAGTTCGGATACCAGTGGGCTAACTAATGCTCATGGGGAATGGTTGGGTGGGAAAGCAGGGAGCTCAACAGTAGGTGGCACCAGAGCCAATAACAGGCAGGGCCAACTAATTAGAGCAGGCATAGGCAAACTCAGCCCTCCAGATGTTTTGGGACTACAACTCCCATCATCCCTAGCTAACAGGACCAGTGGTCAGGGATGATGGGAGTTGTAGTCCCAAAACATCTGGAGGGCTGAGTTTGCCTATGCCGGAATTAGACCTTCATTCCTATCCTCTGACTTGCTGAGATCTACAAGGGTAACACCAAAACCAGGCATCCCCAAGTGCTCCAGATGTTTTGGACTACAATTCCCATCATCCCTGACCACTGGTCGTGTTAGCTAGGGATGATGGGAGTTGTAGGCCAAAACATCTGGAGAGCAGCAGGTTGGGGATGCCTGACCAAGACTAAGGTGGAAGAAGATGGAACCAGGCAGAGGGCCTTCTCGGTAGTGGCACCCGCCCTGTGGAACACCCTCCCATCAGATGTCAAGGAAATAAACAACTACCTGACTTTTAGAAGACATCTGAAGGCAGCCCTGTTTAGGGAAGTTTTAAATTTTTGATCTTTTATCATGTTTTGGGAGCCGCAGAGAGTGGCTGGGGAAACCCAGCCAGATGGGTGGGGTTTTATTTATTTACTTACTTACTTACTTACTTACTTACTTAACTTATTACAGCCCATGCTAGCGCCCTGGACTGCGGTTGGTGGGATGGTGCCCCCATTCGCCCAAATGATTAGCATCCACTGGGATACTAGTACACAAACAATACAGCTGTTTATCTTAAGGGTGCCATAAGACACTCCCTCTCCCTCTCCCTCTCCCTCTCCCTCTCCCTCTCCCTCTCCCTCTCCCTCTCCCTCTCCCTCTCCCTCTGGAATTTGCTTCTGCCAAGGTAGCCAAGATTCCTCTCCATGCTGGATGCTAACCAGAGAAGCCCTTCGTCATTGTGACCCAGAGAGAGTTTTCCATTGTGTCTGTGCAAACTGCCTCTCCCTAGCCAGCTCACGCTCCTCTCTGTGGCAGATGATGGTCAACGGAGCAGATAATCTGGCACTGGCTTTAACCAAAAAAATAAAAGAAAGGAATAAGGGAAAGTGAACGGAGAGCAATGAGCCAAAAACTCTCTCCCCTGTTAGGCAATCACTGGTCCTTAACAGCAATCTGGTAATGCAGAATGTGGTTGGTCTAGAGCCACTACATGTAACTTTTGGCCCTTATGCAAGAGAGGGACATGAGATTTCTTGCCCCAGTAAGAGCCTCAAGATGACTGCAGGGCTGGCTTTAAAGGCCACATCCACACCATGCAGCCAAAGCATGATGATCAAACCCCTAAACAGTCAGAGTGCCTTCCCCCAAGGAATCCTGGGAGCTGTAGTTCAAGGGTCCTGAGAGTTGTTAGGAGACTCCTATTCCTCTTGGTGGGGTGCGGGTGACGCTGTGGGTTAAACCACAGAGGCTAGGGCTTGCTGATCAGAAGGTCAGCGGTTGGAATCCCCACGACGGCGTGAGCTCCCGTTACTCGGTCCCTGCTCCTGCCAACCTAGCAGTTTGAAAGCACGTCTAAGTGCAAGTAGATCAATAGGTACCGCTCCGGTGGGAAGGTAAACAGTGTTTCCATGCGCTGCTCTGGTTCGCCAGAAGCAGCTTAGCTATGCTGGCCACATGACCCGGAAGCTGTACGCCGGCTCCCTCGGCGAATAAAGCGAGATGAGCGCCGCAACCCCAGAGTCGGCCACCACTGGACCTAACGGTCAGGGGTCCCTTTACCCTTTACCTTTTTATTCCTCTTGGAGAGCTCTAATTCCCAAAGAGGTTTCACAATCAAGCCCTTTTCCCAGGGAACTGTGTGAATTGCAGCTCAGGGAAGGGAAACGGGTAATCTCCCTAACAACTGTCAGCACCCTTAACAAACCACAGCTCCCAGAATTCTTTGCGGTGGAGCCATAACTGCTTAAAGTGAAATTGCAGTGGTTTCAATGTATGGTGTGAATGTGGCCCTGGTACCCCTCAAGGCACAATGGAGCCCCAGGGCTTTTTCTGCTGAGTCCCAGGACTCAGCTACGTTAGCCAAGAAACAGTGTTTTGAATGCATTATAAACATGCAACACCAGATGGCACCAGAGAGCAAAAAGAAATTTCTAAGCAATTTCCCATAGCATTTTTTTTTTCTTTCTTTTGTTACCTTGATTTAATTTCTGGCTTATTTTAGCCCCCAAGGGCTAAAAGGGATTACATGAGGTCAAGGTGAGGCAGGACCCCTGCTGACACATCTTTGCAGAGTATGAGGAGTATCAATTGCATCTTGATGACAGGCCACTTACGGGCTTGCACTAAGGAGCTTTGACAGGCATTTTGAAGCAAGAAATTGGAAGGGGTGTTCCCCAGGGGCTGTTTTCCTGCAGCCACAGGGGATGGGAATCACATTCATCTCACTGTGATAGATGGACCAGGAGGAAGCTAAGCTCATCCATCAGCAAGATTGTCATGTCCCGCTTCTCAGGAGATCAAGATGAGAATTTACCAAATTCCTTGGTCAGCAACCATCTGCACCCATTTTCTGGAACGATTCAGGCAGGGTGGCAGCTAGCAGAAGAGGAACATGAGTGGGTGGGAATAAACTCTCTGCTCACAAGACAGCTCTGTTGATCACACTTTGCAATGACCCATGTTAATATAATTTCCAAGTCAACCTGCCAACTCCACAGAAGGTTCACAGCCAAGGCCATCGTGCTGAATACATCCCCTTGCACAGTAAGGAGTGTTGTTGCACTCCAGCTCCCATCAGCCCTGGCTGGCATAGCCAATTGTCAGAGATGGTGGGAGTTGTAGTTCAGCAACAACTGGAGGACCACAGATGTCCCCCACCCCTGACATACTGCTTAAAAGCATGGTTGTTTGTGGTTATTTTGGAATCTCACCCTGAAGAATCTAAGCTTTTGAGATTTTGTTAGTTCAAGGACAATGTTCAAGCCCTTGCACATGCAAAGATAACATCTGAGAACACACAGTAACTTCCTGTGAGAGGCTTCAAGTTCAGGGTCACTGGACCTGTGCCCTGTGTGGATAGCAGGCTAGCCATTCCTGCCTCATGGTATCCAGCTACGTTGCGCTCTCTGTTCATCCTCTAGTCGCTTTCACCATTTACGCCCACTCTGAAACACAACATGCCTTGCCAGAGAAACTCCAAACCCTGCAAAATAACTTAGCCACCGGATTCAGATTGAAAGTCAATCTTTACATTTCAGAAAAAATGTACGCAACATCATTCTTTAGGGATTATTGGTGTAGGATTGCTTGCTTTGGGTTATAAGGTACACTTACTTAAGAGTAAGCCCCACTGAACACAGTGGGAGTCACTGCTGAGTAAACATGAATAAGATTGCAATGCAAATATCACCCCATTTTTAAAAAAAATAAAAAGGTGTCTTTGCATGCAGAAATCTAGCACACAAGAGAAAGGACCAAGGTAGAAGCTTCCTTCTGTAAGTGTTAGCTTTCTAAGTGCAGGGAGTTTGGGCTTGTTTGCTTGTCACTTTTCTATAAAGGGGGGCATTTTAAACATGTCATTCAGCCCCTCTCTCAGGCTGATGTGGCCACCTCATTATGCTGAATGTATAAATAGGTTTGTAAGCAGGACCCAGAAAGGTTGGGGTTGGCTGTCTCAAGCATCATGTCCTGCTTGTGGCCTTCTCAGAGGCATATGGGTAGCTTCAGCTGAGAACATAAGGAAAAGCTAGCTGGACTCCCTTGGTCTGATCCAGGAAGGCAGATCTTAATGCTCACAGATCTTCCCTGCAAAGTCTATGCGGATTCTCACCAATCTCCAGAAACGTTTTCTGCATATACTCTTCCACACCTCTTCTGTTGGAGAAATGCAGCCCACAACAATGAAGCCAGGGCTGGTGGAGCTGTAGACCTACAGGTGCTGTGGGATGATAACTCCCATCACCCCTGGCCATTGGCTATGTTGCTTGGGGCTGGTGGGGGCTGGAGTCCAGTGTTATCTGCAGGGCAGCCCAGCTTAGTGTTGAGGCAAAGATGCCAACTGTGGACGCAATCCTAGCTTGCCCCTGCTCCTTGTCCAAACATGCAGCCCAGAGGAAGCAGAGCATGATGGGTCTTTAGTCCCTGAAGAGCTTCTAGGTTCATAAAATACGGTCTACAAGTCGTACCTTAGTTAATTGGAGAGGGAGAAATGTTGCTTTATGGGAACAGCAGAAGAGCTCCGCTGCCAGTGGCCCATCTTGACAGGCATCCTGTTCTCAGGTGCCCCAATGGGGAAGCCCTCATTCAGGACACCCAAACACAAGAGCACCCCCTTTTCCTGTGGTTTCATCAACTGGTATTCAGAAGCATTACTGCCTCTGACCAAAAAATGGAAGTTGGTTATTTCTTTTGCCTTACTCATTCCTTTTTTCTTCATTTTAGTTCTCCTTGCCTTGCAAGCTGAAAGGATCTCTTGGCTTTTTGCCTAAGACTTGCACTGACATACTGACCCACTTTCTCTAGTGAGCCTTGCCTCCTGGTTGCAGACAGAGATTAACAAGGAGCTTTTAACAGGCCCTCCTTTAATGCCCTCTTGCCCCATCCCAGACCTGGGTCACCCAAAGTCATTTTTCTTTGGAGATCATACGACCCTCGTTGACCTAGCATGCAGCTTATGATGACAGGCCCTGGGTCCTGGTCTAGTAGCATTGCTTGAGATCGCTGATGGATAGTAAGAGGTTAAAGGAAAGTCTTTTTTTTTTTTACAGGAAAGGTGCCTTTCTGTAAACAAATTGTAAGCGAATCGTGTAGTGCTATGACAGAAGGTACCTATAGTAGCTATAAGTCAGCTGCTGTTTTCAGCCAGACCACTCCCTGCCCTGCCCACATTTGCAGTATGGAAAGAATAAGACTGGCCTGCCTTACAGGACTGTTGTAAGCAGAGAGATGGGCAGATCACTGTATTTCCATGTCTGTTTTGCACATGTTCATTCATAAGTTTTTCCCATCCCATTTCCGCATCGACCTGCCCATTTGAAGATGTAAATCAGGTCAATGTGCATCAGAATTTATGAATGCCGAGTTCCTCAGGCATCCCAAGCTAGGAGGAGTCCTGGGATAATGTATATGAAGTGCCTTTACCTCTATATCTGGCCTGTCCAACAGGTCGATCATGATCTATTGCGGGATCCCCCCAAAAAAAGCTCAACAACTTTGTTTCCCAGCTCACCCTCCCCTAAAGAAAGCTCAACAACTTTGATCAATACAATGGGTAGATAGATCACTGCCAGTGTGAGTAGATCACAGTCTCTTGGAAGTTGGATGTGCCTGCTCTATATAAATGCTAAATATTGTTGGTTGCATTTACACCGTGTTTTCTTCTGTTCTCCAAACCCCAGAGCTGGACCTCACCGAGACGGCATTCTGATGTGCCTTCAAGGTCCTGTGCATAGGGATCTTTCCTATATCACTCTAAAAGTCACTGTTGGTACATTTTCCCAAGCACCTTCTAATTAGAATAGTGATTGTCAGTGGCGTAGCGTGGGGGGTGCAGGGGGGCCAGCCGCACCGGGCGCAACATCGGGGGGGGGCGCTCACACTCGCAGCTCTCTGCCCCTACTAAAATCCACGGGTTAGGGGGCGCAGATTACTTGCCTTGCCCTGGGTGCTGACAACCCACGCTACGCCACTGGTGATTGTTGCCCTTTTTTGAGTGAGCTGAGTGTTTTGCAAACATTATCTTGCTGCAGTCCTAGCAACTATCCTGTAAAGTAGGCTTGGTATTATTATCCATAAGCTGCAGATATGGAAGGGTGGCTTAAGATCACCCAGAGAGTTCCGGGAGATTTCTGCAGGAGAGGACTGCTGTGCTCACATCCTACTTGTGAGCTTCCCATGGGCACATGGTTGGGCAGTGTGTGAAACAGGATGCTGGACTCTGTTCTGATCTGGCAGGGCTCATCCTATGGGACAGAGTTGCAGTTGCTGGGCTACACCATTACCAGCAAAAAATGAGACTTCCAATTCATACCTGCTTAGAAGATCAGGATGAAACAGCTAGAGAATAAAGTCAATTGCAGATGCTTCTATAGTAATGTAATAAGCTGCCTAACCCTGAGTCAAACTATTGGTCCATCTAGCTCTGCGCTGTCTACACTGACTGGCAGCAGCTGCCTCCAGGATTTTAGACAAGCTGTCTCTCCCAGTCCTAGTTGCAGATTCCAGAGATTGAACCAGAGATCTTCTGCCTGCAAAACAGATGTTCCGCTACTGAAGTGCAGCCATTCTCAAGTTTGGTGCCACTCCTGAACTGAGTAACCTGCCTTTCCCAGAACTTCCTGATACCAGAATGAGAAAGCAAAGCACCCCAACCCGCCCGCCAGCTGCTCTGCACGGGACTTGTCGACTGCCACTGCAAACTGCCTATCAATTAGCTTGTCGCCCTCCCTCCTTTTTTAATGAAACAAGAGCTCGGGGTTTACGCAACAGCCTTTTTGGCAGGCAGATACATTTTGCGGTATCAAGAGACCACAGATGGAGGAGTTCAAGAAAGGCAGATGTCTCCATTGATCCAGTGCCCTCACATTGGGGTTTGAGGAATGCGCGGCTCAGTAATGCGCAAAAAATGCAAGCTGGCTATTATTCGGAAGATGGGACAAGGCCCAAGAATGCTGCAGCACAAACTCTCCCCAAACATAACCCCGTAGGCTGCCTTTTTCATACTTGTGAGCTGCGTACCGCTACACCTTTAAGGCACATTCAAGGGACAGTCTTTCCTTCAATGAATCCTGGGCACTGTAGTTTGCCCTTGCAGTGTTACAGTTCCCAACAGCACTTATCAAACTACAGTGCCCAGAATTCTTTGAGGCAGAAAATGTGCTCCAGATGTGCTTTAAAGGGACAGTGTGCACACAATCTACATCTTCTTAAATCAGGCAGGTTCTGATCCATAAAACTGTAACCCCATTCCTGGGAAGCATCCCCAATAGGTGCAAGGTATTTGGTTGCCTCCTTCTCAGAGGAGACCTGCTGAAGTTAGCAGACATGGCTCATTCATTTCAAAGGGTCTGCTCTTGAGTAGGGCTAGCATTGGACACAACCCACAGATGCAAAGAGGAGAAGCCGCCTACTCTTTTGTTGTTATTGCTCACAACCAACCCAGAGGGAGGGCCTTGGATTCAATGGCACACAACTCAAACCCAACAGAGTAGAAATGGTTCTGGATTCTACCATTGTAGTCTACAGTGTGTGGTGGAGAGAATCACAGAGCCGAAAGATCCTGCTTCTGGAAAAACAAAAAAACCCGGCAACAGATATCAAGGGAGGAAGCGTTCTAGTCACACCTTCTCCCTGACATGTTAGTTTTCTAGATGCAATGATTTTTGTTTTATTTAAGTCTGGCTTAAATAAATCTTGCATTGCAGGGTGTGGACTAGATGACCAGTGGTGCCCCTTCCAACTCTACAAATTCTATTCTATGATTCTATGTTTCCTTCCAGCCTCCCTTCCCCACCAGTCTGAAGTCGCATGACTCTGCACCCACGTTTATCTTCTCCATCTGATGTTTGTAAGGATCAGGACACGCAGCTCAGGTTGAACTGAAGGTCAACACTAAATCCGAGCCTTGTAGTCATCACATTGCCTAAATAGCTACAAACTCGTGGAGCCCAATTTCCTGTGATTCCAAAAAAGTGTTTTATTTTGGAACCTACTCAGTGGAAATCCTCATCCTGAAAAGAAAAGGGGAAAGGGAGTTACTCATCTGCTCCAGGATAGAATTCCACAGAATCGGGAGGAAAATGAAAATCAAAGACACCTTGCTTTATCTATTAAAAATATGTATTCTTCCTCTCTCCCCCCCCCCCTTTTTCTTTTTCTTTTCACTGTTCCCTTGGCAGTTGTGAGGCTGAATCACTCTTTCAGATTCCTAACATGCAGAAACTGTTCTTTTCTCTCCCCTTTTACATAATGGCAGCTTTTTGACAATCCGGCAAATAATATCGCATTTGTCACATTCACTTCCGTCGCCACACTGCTGGGATGCAGCAACTGGGGGAAGCCTTGGCTCCCTCCTCCCAAAGTCGGTGGAAAAGTTCCAGGTCTCATTTTCAACAAGGCAAGGGTCTCATGCACCCGAGCCACATCCTGCTCTAATGTATTCCATCTGAGGCTCCTGCAGTCCCAACTCAATAGACCAGCAGGGAAGGAGCAGCCAAACCTGGCTTGTTCCAGCCTGATATCATGGGAGGAATTGAGGGGACAAGGGAAGGAGGGTTCGTCACAGGGCGGAGTCCCATGTTCACTCACCGCCTCAAAGTCTGCATCTCTTTCTAGGAGTTTTACAGTCCAATCCCACACATGTTTACTCCCAGTGGTGCATCAGAGGGAGGATGTGAGGGAGCACAGTTTGGGGGCCTTTTTCAAAGCATGAGCGATGACATCAACTATTGCAGCACCAGAGGAATTGATAGACTCTATTTTCTTCAGCAACTGAATGAGGTTTCAAGGTTGTCGTTTCCCCCACCTCCAGGATTTGTGGGATGTTAGCATTGAGGAAGTCAGAGAACAAGAAAATTAATCAAGGCTAGGTACTTCCTTCCATTTCTTTGATGAGGTACCTGCTTCACACCAGTCAGATGGGAGCGTTGTTGTTGTCGTCCTCAACATTTCTTTGCAAGATAGTAGCATTTCTAATTGAAAAGGCTGCCATTGCAGCTGGCAGAAAAACTTGTTCTTGAAGCTCAGTGTGTTTTCCAAGTTGACCCTCTACAGTCAGAAGTACCACGGAACTCAGCTTACTCCCAGAAAGTGATGCACGGGATTGCAGTCAATGCCATGAACAATGGTCTAACTTACAGATGGGTAGCCGTGTTGGTCTGCCATAGTCAAAACAAAAAAAATTCCTTCCAGTAGCACCTTAAAGACCAACTAAGTTAGTTCTTGGTATGAGCTTTCGTGTGCATGCACACTTCTTCAGATACACACAATGGTCTAACTTGTGAGTATGTCTTTGGTCTGGCTAGGGACTAAAGGAACACACAGTCCCTATAGCTGTACTGCAGGGTGGCGCATGCAGGGGCCAGATACAAAATTGGGAGGAGCAGTGGATGTGACTCTTACTTTTTTACAATAAGCTGCATACTAGCCAGGCAGAAATCAGAGGTTTGACACACCTGCACCTCTCCTGTCCTCCATCCAGGCAAGCAAGGAGCAGGATCCAACCAGGCAAAAGCACTCAAAGATGCCATAGAACAGGCTCATTTTGTGCTTCGGAAGGGGAGATCTTTGGGGGCCAAACAGAAAGACCTGGATGGGGGTGCATTTATCACCCAGGCCTGAGGTTCCCCATCCCTGCCATAGGAGTTGCCATCACGATGCATTCCTGCACTTCAGAATTTGCCATCGCACCAATGTCTCCTCTCAAACAAGTCTCACTGAATTGCATGGGACCCTTCTCCAGGTGAGAGTGCAAACGATTGCAGCCTCTGCCATGTGTTAGGAGGGCCATGCCTGTGACATGAGTAAAAGTGACAGGCCACCCCAAAACATCTCTGGGTCTGCTTCTCCATCCCCCTTGTCCTCGACCCCTTCTCTGAGATTCGCACAAACAGAAGTGCCTATGGAAATTCGCAGAATGGCTCAAAGCTCTGGAGGGGCTGTGCCTGCCCAAAAAAACAACAACAACCCAAGTCTAGGTGTGAGTCATGCAGGTTGCTGCGGTCATTTGGCTGTAGTCATGGAAGGGATGAAGAGGGATGGAGTAGTCTCTGAGATATTTCACACACATGAGTGGTCGTGTGTGTTGTGCTGCTTCCTTACACACACAAATACACAATCGCGATGCCTTTCATTCCTACCAGAAGGTTTTTTCTAATCTGTCTTCATCAGCAAATAGAGATGTGGCCCTCCCTATATTCATTGCCTCACTGCGAACATTGAGTCATCTAGTCCAATGCCTTGCAATGGAGGAATCGCAGCTAAGGTTGGAAATGATGGGAGCTGTTGTCCAACAGCAATTCAAGGGCCAGACTATGGCCACGTATCTGGGGTTAAGATGGAGAGGCATTTTTTTGCCTGAGACCCAAGGCAAGAAGCACCTCCTTAAACTTGCCTATCACAGCAGCCGGCCGCACAAACACAGAGGAGGAAGCCTTCACTTAGGCAACAGAACCCTGGAGGAGGAGGAGGAAGGCGACGAGCAAATGGTAGAGATGGAAACAGAACGGTCAGAACGTTTCCCGGTACAAGTTTGGCCAAAGTTCCTGCCGTGTCAAATGAGAAATCCCAGTTGGATGCATACAAATGTTTCCTGCGAGCAAAACTGGGAAGGCTGCCATGGATCAGAACAGTGTGTGTAGCCAAGGCTCAGCCCGAGGATGACAAAGGATTCCTTGAGGAGATTTCCAAGTCAATCACCTGCCTGAAGCCCGTCCAGGTGTAGGGAAGCAAAAACCACTCATTCTTAGGCGATGATGGCTGCTGAGCGACCGGGTCTAGAGGGAGCAGTTGCATTCCTGTCGGGCACGAAGCCCACAGCATCAAGGAGCAATTGCAGAGGATGCTGAGGCTGTCAGCATCAACATGGAGATGCAGGAGACCAGGGACTACAGAGGGGAGGAGTTAGGAACAGGCCCAGCCAGGTTTCAGAATGAGAGCCAGTGTGGTGCAGCGGAAAGAGTGTCCGACTAGGACCTCAGAGACCAGGGATCCCCACTTGGTCACAAAGCTCACTGGGCGACCTTGAGGGCCAGGCATTGCCACTCAGCCTGATCTACCTCACAGGGTTGTTGTGAAGATGAAATGGGAACTAGAACCTTGGAAGTTGTGTGTGTGTGTGTGTGTGTATACGCGCGCGCGCACACGCACACACAGATATAAAATATTCGAAGATCAGGGTTCCAGTGTAGTGGTTAGAGTTTTGGATTAGCATTGTGGAGAACTGGGTTCAAATCCCCGCTCAGCCATGATGTTAACTGGTTGACCCTAGGGGTCAGTCCCTGCCTCTCACCCTAACCGACCCCACAGGGTTGTTTTGAGGATCAAATGAGGATGGGGAGAACCTTGAACCCCTTAAAGAACAAAGTAGGAAATAAATGCAATAAGTAATAGATTCCAGAAGGAAATGCATGATGGATGTCAGCACAGATTGGTCCATTAGGGCAAATTGGGCATTGTCCGCCAACCTTAGGCTGGCCCCACCTGCCTGCCTTCCCACTTAGACCCAGTCCGGGGGTGGCACTGCCTGTCACCTTCCTCCTCCATTGTCTCAGAGTTGCCCTTGTATAACTCAGCAGGAAGGAGGAGGACAAGGACCAAGCTAGAATGAATTGGCTCTGTCTGTCATTGGCTTTGGCGCCACCTACTGTTGGGCTCCCAGACTTCTACCCCACCAGTCCCCACGGACAGCAGCCGCCACTGATCTGACATCCCTGACTGCCGTGAGATTTCCACTGACAAACTAAGGATTTAACTTTGCTCTCTCCGCTGGATTTCACAAACACCACCCCAAACAAAAAAAGAACAGCAGGAAAGGAAGTAGCAAATCCTTCTAATTAAGCGGGGAAAACGCAGGAATGTTTATTTAAGGGCAAAGTCGTGCAGCCAGACAAACTTAACTTGTTTACGTCCACTGTAAACGGATGTTGACATGAAAAATTACTCTGGGGGAATAAATCCCACTTCACACATGAGGCGAGTGAGAGTTAACAATTTCTAAAGAAAGACAGTAGATTAGTGGTGGGGGAGACACCCCAATTGGTCTCAAGTTTCCCAAACCTCATGCAATAGAGGGTTCTGCAAGAGATTTCAGAAAGAGATTGGTGCTCTGCCCAGCTGTTTGTGGGGGAGGGGGAGTTCAGAAAACAAAGCAAATCCCTGGCTCTGTGTGACCAACAAGAACATGAGAAGAGCTGGATGAAACCAAGAGTCCATTGATCCTAACTTCCTTTTCATAGAACTTCCCTTACAGCAGAGATAGCAGTTTATGGCCCTCAATATGTTTTTAAATTACAGCTCCTATCATCCCAGACCAATAGGTCATGCCATCTTGGGTGGAGGGAAGCTGGAATCCAACAGCATCAAAGGTTCCCACCGCAACTACATCCCACAACAACAGCTATGCTGTAGGTAGACTGCCTCTGAATATGGAGGATCTCCATTTAGCTATCAGGACTTATGTCAACAGCCATAACCATTTCATGGTGCAAGGAAAACCTATGAATTCACTATGCAGGGAAGGGGGAAAGAGATTCCCCCCCCCCCTTCTGTCTGCTGAATCTGCTGCCAGTTAATTTCAGGGGGTGATCCCAAGTCAGGAGCTGAACCTCCGATGCTCCAGGGGCAATTGGACTTAATAATAATAATAATAATAATAATAATAATAAATTTTATTTATATCCCGCCCTCCCCAGCCGAAGCCGGGCTCAGGGCGGCTAACAACACTAAAACAGTACAACATTATAGATACATTCTAAAAATTAATTAAAATACAAATTGATGGCAACCATAGACTAAAGCTTTGTAGAGATTGCCAAAGGAGGGAGTCAGGCTGCGCCCTGACCAAAGGCCTGGTGGAACAGCTCTGTCTTACAGGCCCTGCGAAAAGATGTCAAGTCCTGCAGGGCCCTTGTCTCTTGCGACAGGGCATTCCACCAGGTTGGAGCCGCAGTCGAAAAAGCTCTGGCTCTAGTTGAGGCCAGCCTAACCTCTCTGTGGCCTGGGACCTTCAAGATGTTTTTATTTGAAGACCGTAAGTTCCTCTGTGGGGCATACCAGGAGAGGCGGTCCCGTAGGTACGAGGGTCCTAGGCCGTATAGGGCTTTAAAGGTTAAAACTAGCACCTTAAACCTGATCCTGTACTCCACCGGGAGCCAGTGCAGCTGGTATAGCACCGGATGAATGTGATCTCGCAGCGAAGACCCCGTAAGGAGTCTCGCTGCGGCATTCTGCACCCGCTGGAGTTTCTGGGTCAGTCTCAAGGGCAGCCCCACGTAGAGCGAGTTACAATAATCCAGTCTGGAGGTGACCGTCGCGTGGATCACAGTGGCTAGGTCAGGGCGAGAGAGGTAAGGAGCCAACTGCTTAGCTTGGCGGAGATGAAAAAATGCCGCCTTTGTTATAGCTGCAATCTGCGCCTCCATGGAGAGGGAGGTATCGAAGATTACACCCAAACTCTTAACGGACGGTGCTGGCACTAATTGCACCCCCGCAAGAGAAGGGAGTTGCCCCCTCAATCTCATATCGTCCCGTCCCAGCCAGAGGACCTCTGTCTTCGAAGGATTTAACTTCAACCGGCTCCCACGTAGCCATCCAGCCACAGCTTCCAAGCATCTGGTCAGTGTGTCTGGGGCCGAGTCAGGATGGCCATCCATCAACAGATAGAGTTGGGTGTCATCAGCATACTGATGGCAGCCCAGCCCAAAACTCCGGACAAGCTGGGCAAGGGGGCGCATAAAGATGTTAAAAAGCATCGGGGAGAGAATCGCACCCTGAGGCACTCCACACACCAAGGAGTGGCGGGATGACAATTCCCCCCCAAGCGCCACCCTCTGTCCCCGACCAGAGAGAAACGAGCGCAGCCATTGAAGGGCTGTGCCCTGGATCCCCACGTCGGCAAGGCTGTGGTCCAGGAGTTGGTGATCGACCATGTCGAAGGCTGCTGACAGGTCTAGAAGAATCAGCAGCCCCGACCCGCCTTGATCCAGCTGCCTACGGAGATCATCTGTTAAGGCGACCAGAGCCGTCTCGGTCCCATGACCAGCGCGGAAGCCGGACTGGAATGGATCCAGAGCCGATGTTTCATCCAGAAACCTACCAAGCTGTTCCGCAACCGCTCTCTCAATCACCTTACCCAGGAATGGAAGATTCGAAACCGGGCGGTAATTGGATAGATCTAAGGGATCTAATGATGTTTTCTTTAAAAGCGGGCGCACCACTGCCTCCTTCAGTTCCCCTGGGAATGTCCCGGTGCCAAGGGACAAATTGATGATATCTCCCAGGGGGGCCCGCACCTCGTCTGGACACGCTCTAATCAGCCAGGACGGGCACGGGTCGAGAGGACAAGTGGTGGGCTTTCCAGCTCGGAGGAGTCTGTCCACATCGGCTGGGGATATCCGGTCAAAGTGGTCCAATACTGGACCCGAGGACAGTCGAGGGGCCTCCAGTTCCTTTATTGTATCGAAATTGGCGGGGAGGTCATGGCGGAGCAACTTCCAGGTTCCTCACCCCTGCTCTACATTTTATCACCCTAAGGGTCGGGGGAGGGGAGTGGAAGCATCTCTTTCCACTTTCTCCATAAGTTTTCCTACAATTTATGTATCTCCTACTATGTAAAAAAATGATACGATTTGAAGCTGAACGTTGGAAGATTTAGGACGGATTTTAAAAAGCACTTCTTTATGGAGTGCAGACTTAAACTGTGGAACTCCCTCCCACAGGAGGCAGTGATGACCACTAATTTGGATGGCTTGAAAAGAGGATTGGATAAATTCATGGAAGAGGAGGAGAGAGCTATCAGTGGCTATGAGCCAGGATGGTTACACTCTCCCTCCACAGCTGGAGGCAGCAATGATTCCGCGTACCAGCTGCTGAAAACCACAGGGCTCTTGTGCTCAAATCTTGCTTACAGGTGTTCCATAAGGGGCATCTGGTTGGCCACTGTGAGAACAGGATACTGGACTAGATGGGCCATTGGCCTGATCCAGCAGGCTCTTCTTATATTCTCCATCGCCTCTATGAACTGCCTTTTTCCTCTTGAGGTTTTTTTAATTACTCTTAAGGTGCAACTACAAATGCATCCTGCAATGGTTTTCTCAGCCACATCATGGCAGGCAAACCGAGACACTGCATTGGGTAATTGGCAGCTCTGGCCCAGTTGGCAGAGGCAGGAAGGAGAGAAGGAGGGAGAGACAGAAGGAGGAGAGAGGAGGAGAATCGTGGCTCCGCCCCGCCCAGTGAGATGCTCCACTGGCAAAGGGCAGCTTCTTGTCACAAATCACTCTTCCTGAAGAATGTCTCTCTCTTGACCCATTTACTGGCCTCGCAAAAAAACTGTGCCAACGGGTGTTTTTTCTCTACCCTCTTTTTTTATTTCTTTCTGGGCTGCTGTTCAAAAGGAATTCCATGTATGCCAAGCTCACAACCCACGTGCTCCCCTCTGAGCTGCAACCAAGCAATTGGGGTGGTGGTGGCAGAGAGCAAGGCTGGACTGCGTTCATCCCACACAGAAGGTCCCAAACCCACGTCCCCCTGGCAGCTTCAGCAAAAAGACCAGAACATAAAAAGTGAGCCCTGCTGGCTCAGAGATCATGCCAATCTGGTCCAGCATCTGGTTCAGTGGCCAGCGGGATTCTTATCTGGGGAAACCTGAATGCTGGAGGCAGAGTGCAGCCATCATAACTAGGAGCTTCCTTAAGACATCAGGGCTGTACTTGCCCGGGACCCACAAAAGGCACTGCCAATCCAAGCAGGCAGCAGTGTAGTGGGCTAAACAAAGGAGAACGGCATCAGAGCAGCTTCCCAGATTCCCTGCACTTCTCTGGAAAAATCAGAAAAGCCGAAAGTGACCAGCCAAGTAAGCGCTATTGCTTTTCATTTGGGCAGGCATCTTCTCGTGGCTCATTCGGGGCAGGTGCAACCTAATCCTGAATTAATTTGGGAAGAAGTCTCCACCCGTTGAAAACAAATGGGGCTTACTCCTAAGCAAGTGTGTACTGGACATGGTAGCCTGAAGGTCACTGAGGCCACAGCAGCCTTCCTCAACGTGATGCCCTAGAAACATTGGACTAAAACTCCTACCAGCCCCTGCCCTGCATGGCCAAGGGTGAGGAGGTGATGAAAGCTGTAATCTGACAACATCTGAAGGGCCCCAGACTGGACTAAGGGAAAGGGGACTAATGTGGCTTTGGGAGGAGTCAAGAGTGGTGCAGTGGTTAGTGTGCCAAACACATGAAGGTCACTGA
The DNA here is from genome assembly GCF_964188315.1 of Podarcis muralis. Lineage (NCBI taxonomy): Eukaryota > Metazoa > Chordata > Lepidosauria > Squamata > Lacertidae > Podarcis > Podarcis muralis. The sequence goes on from NC_135669.1 coordinate 27,580,448, forward strand.
GAGACCGTAAGCCAGTCACTGTCTCTCAGCCTAACCTACCTCATGGCGTTGTGAAGATGACAGTGTCAGACTAGGACCTGGAAGAGATCAGGATTCAACTACACATTTACACGTGCGCACATACACAAGTCATGAGGCTCAGTGCCTGACCTTGAGGCAGTCACCTCACAGCAACCCTACCTCGCAGGGCTGTTGTGGGGATTAAATGATGGAGGGGAGAACCAGTCTCGCCACCTTGAGCTCCTTGGAGGAAAAGGCTGGATACAGATGCAATAAACCAGAACCCGGTACCATACACACAGAGAATGTTGGATTAGTAAAAACCACCATCGTTACAGCGCCTCCTGCTGGCCAAGGAGGGGAATCAGCCTCACCCGCGCTGGCGTCCAACCTCAAGGCTCTCCCCTCCAAGGACCCATTCGACGCCCCTGCAGGGACCACTAGGGTGGAGGTGAGACGCACCCACCCCGCTTGGCAGCACCTCCTGGTCCTCCTGCCCTAGGGGACGAGCCGGAGGAGCCATGAGGCAACCCGTCAACCCACCCCGTCAGATCGCCCCCACCCACCTGCTTCGTGAAGAGGATGGCGGTGTCCCAGTACTCGGGGTGCTTGTCGTTGCCCTTGTTCAGTTTCTTCTGCCAGGCGCAGAAGTTGCGCAGGCTGAGGGCGGCGTTGCTCGTCACCTTGGGCCCCTTGTCGTCCTGCCCGATGACCAGGAACTTGACCACGGCCAGCTGGATGGGGTTCTGGATGCTGGGGTGCCGGTAGAGGCGCGCCGCCGTGGCCATGAGGGTCAGCAGGTAGTGCTGCAAGTCGCCGCCATGGAACTTGGCCATGGACTCGTCCGCCACCACCAGCGTCTCCACGTAGCGCGGGATGGAGACGAAGCGCTTGGCCCGGGGCGGTGGAGGCTGCGGCGCGTGGCCCGTCCCGTTGCGGGGGTCCCGTCGGGCCCCGGGGGCCCCCTTGTACTTCTCCAGGGCTTGCAGGATGGCCGGGTTCCAGCCCGAGCCCACGCCGCAGCGGGAAGTCGGGACGGCGGGACCTGGCGCGCTCCGGCGCTGCAGCAGGTGCTCCCCGGGGCCGCTCCACAGCGCCCGGTTCCCGCCGCTGTTCTCGACGGGGCGGATGAGGTACTCGGCGCCGCGGTAGCCGAAAGCCCCCGTCAGCCCTCCGCAGAGGCTCAGAGCCGCGAAAGAGTCCGCGTCCGCATTGACGTCCCCGGAGTAGAAGCAGCGGCGCAGGTCTCCCTCCTGCTCGGCCGCCCCCGCCGTCGGGGCGCTGCCCAGGTACTGCGTGGCAAAGGCGGGCGCCAGGAACTGGGCGTCGGGGCGCAGGTGCAGGTAGAAATCCTGGTGGAAAGCCGTGATCTGGAAGGTGGCTCCTTGCCCGACAGGGGTGTCCTCGGGGGGACCATGGAAATACGGCCGGCCGCCCTCCGGGGACTGGTCCAGGCGGATGGGGGTGACCAGCTCCGTCTCCGCCGGGGCGCACAACCCTCGCAGGACGGTCAGGCAGAGCAAGAGGGCACCCCGACGGAGGAGGAGCAGGAGGAGCGGCATGGCGCGGCGGGGAGGGCGCGGGCCGGGCCGGCCGGGGCAACTGCAGGTCCTCCGCGTCGGGGAGCAGCCCGCTGCCCGCTCGCTCACTCACTCACTCACTCAGCGAGGCATCGCGGCCGGCGCGCTCCTGCTACCACCCCCCTCGACGGTGCCTGGCTTTGCAAACAGGCAGCGCGCTTGCTAGGAAAGCTTTATATACATCGCCGCCGTGTGCCAATTTCTGTCCCTTTTCTTTTCTTTTTTTTTATCAAGGCTTCGGAGCCAGAGTTGCTTTTCCTTCGCCTGCTGCTTTTTTCTCCGAGGGGAGGTGCTGAAGGCGCTTATTGGGCCTGCCCTCAGCCACTTGCAGCTCGCCCGGTGCCTCCTAGTAGCGCGCTGCGGCGCGCTCGCCTCGCGTTTTAAAGAGCCAGAGCGAGTTTAGCTGACTTTTGCAATTATGGGGCTTCCTCTCTCTCTCTCGCTCGCTCTCGCTCTCGCTCTCTCGCTCAGAGAGTGAGACCATCTGCAGCGTTTGCTGTTCTTTTTCCTGCCTCCTCTGCAGCCCCTTCGCCCCACTCCAGCGCAGCCCCTCTCTCATTGAAGTTCCTCAGTTCCACTGACTCTGCTTTTTTTCACAGGGCTGTTGTGTTTGTGGCCAGATCTTCTGCGTTTTCCTGAACCCCAGGAAAGCCTTGACAAGCCAAAACAGCCAGCCAAAAGGATGTTTGTGTGTGCGTGTATGTGTTTTTCTAAAGAAAGATGCACTCCGAATGTGCCAAAAAGTGCCTTGGGCTGCTGCATTCCGTCTCCCTTCTCTTCATTAGCCTTCGCCTTATCATTTCCTACTTGGAAAGCACTCTGTGTGCACTTCTGAGCAGCGCCTGTTACCGGCCGCTTGCAATTGAACAAATAACCTTTTCCATTGTCCTCGTTCCTTCGTCTGCAGATATTCCTTCTTTATTTTCACACTTGTGTTCACACACACCTTGCAGCCTAGAGACAAAAGACCTTGCAGGTGTAGCTCAGAACAGTGTGACCACCATGGAACTAGTTACAGATAGGTAGCCGTGTTGGTCTGCCATAGTCAAAACAAAAAAAATTCCTTCCAGTAGCACCTTAAAGACCAACTAAGTTAGTTCTTGGTATCAGTGGCGTAGCGTGGGGGGTGCAGGGGGGGCCGGCCGCACCGGGCGCAACATCTGGGGTTAGGGCAAATCCACGGGTTAGGGGGCGCAAATCCACAGGTTAGGGGGCGCAAATTACTTGCCTTGCCCCGGGTGCTGACAACCCACGCTACGCCGCTGCTTGGTATGAGCTTTCATGTGCATGCGATGTGTGCAGGTGTGTATCTGAAGAAGTGTGCATGCACACGAAAGCTCATACCAAGAACTAACTTAGTTGGTCTTTAAGGTGCTACTGGAAGGAATTTTTTTTGTTTTCACCATGGAACTGTCAGAGAACAGGGTTCAAATCCCCCCATGTGGCCACGAAGCTCACTGGGTGACCTTGGGCCAGTCACTGCCTCTCGACCTAACCTACCTCACAGGGTTGTTGTGGGGATTAAATGAGGGGGGAGAATCACTTTGTACCCCACTTTGAGCTCCTGAGAGAAGAAGGTGGGTTAACAACAGCCAGTATGGAGTCACGAAGAAATAGGCCAATTCTTGAGTTGCAAAGGCCTGGGTTTTGACTGTCGCCTCGCCTACAAAGTCCAGAGACGGACTTAGAAAAACCTCTCTTGCTCACACAGCCTCAGCCCCTCATCAGAAAAATGGGCGTAATTTTCTGCTGATCAGACTTTCATGGACTGTTGTGAGGACTGTGACAATATTCCTGTCTGTCAGGGTTTGGAGGGTGCTTCCCGATGGGTGTTGATGATGGAATTCCCTCGGGAAAGAGGTGTATCCGGCACCTTCATGAGGCAGTTGTTTGCCTTTATCCTGGCCCTTGATTCTATTTACCTGCCTACCTATCCATCTGTTTCCATGAGCAAGCCAATGCAGAGCTTGTCTAAGGCCCAGGGGAGGAGTCTTGCTAGAAGAAATTTATAAACTCGCAGTGCATTCCTGGCATGGCGGTGTAAGTCTGGCTAGGCCCTAGGAAGGGGCCTCCAGTCACCCGGCCTACAACATTGCCATAACCCACTCAGCCACTTCTATCAGTGGGAAGGACACTGTTGCAGCTGCCACCCAATACCTATTCTGCATTTGTAAGAACTCAATCATTTAGTGTGGCAGCTCTAGCTCTTTGGAACTCCTTGCCTATTGAGATCTAGCAGGTGTCTTCCATCTATACTTTTCGGCACCTGATAAAAACATTCCTGCCCAGATGCTTAGAAACATGTCCAGATGCTTAGAAAGTTGTGGTAATTTTAATCTGTTTCAGTGTTTCAACCTTTGTATGTCTCCTTGTAAAACGCTTTGGTTTCTTGGGGTTGTTGTTTTTTAAAACAAAAAACAAGCAGTGTATAAATTTTATGAAACAAATATATATGGTACACACTATGTGATAATGTGCATTCAGTGCTGCAGGCAAGTGCCTTCCAGGGGTGCTGCACACACAATGTCATTCCCTATGTTGTCCCTGTGCCACACTGTTTTGTCAACCTAAATCGCGTTCGGCGGAGAAGTTATAATCCGTTTTGTGCCAATGAGAATGCCTTTCTCAAGTGCTTACTGCCTACGTGTGGACACAGAAAGCATTTTCTCAGGTCCCCTCCGATTGGGGCAGACCCACCAACGTTGCAGGACTGTGCTGCTCCCACACACACACACACACACCATGTTAAACTTGTGCATGAATGAAACAGCTTGTATTTTTCCTCCATTTCACCCAATGTTCTCTTCCTGGGGGAAATCCAATTGGAAAAACCTGCTGTTGCCAGTGCCACATCTGCAATATCTCAAGGACCCATTTGCAGTAAGAAACCCTCTCCCCACCTGAAAGCACACACACACCCCCGAAAACACTGGGGAACTAGTGCTATATGAATGCTCAGTATTATTTTCAAGTTGTCTGCAACGAATTGTAAGGGAAGCATCCATGTGGATGTGAAAAAGTCTCCATGGGATTCGCAACCCTCCAGTAACCTCTTCTTATCACTAGCAACATCATATGAGCTTTGTATGCTGACATCAGCAGAGGAATGAGAGGATGCTGTCTGTTGCTTTTCCTTGCAAAACAGAGCAGAGAGAGCTGGCCAAAGCATAAACAGAAAGAAATGCAAGACTGAAAATGGTTAACTCCCATCCATAGTTGAAACAGACACAAAGGTCAGCCATTTGAAAACTGCAGAGGAGGCGTTTATTAAGCAATCTGAAATAATTAAGAACGTCCCTTCAAAAAATACAAGACGTCTGCATCTTGGGATTATACCATGTGATGCAATCCTATATATAAACCATATTGAGTTCAGTGGCACAAACCCCCATGTTGTTTGTAGGACTGCAGTCTTTTCGGAAGATGTAAAGTATTTCCTAAACACTGACAACAGCTGGTTATAGATCAGGCTTATTTAGTGTTTTTAAATTCTTTGTTTCTGCGCTCAGGACTTTTAAAGACATGATAAAAAGAGGGGGCAGTTAATAGGTATTGTTTTATTGGTGGTTGATGTCTTATTGCGTATATCGCTGTACATTCCCTTCATAGTTTCTCTGAGCTGGTGTGCATGGTCAATTAAATAAAGTTTATGGATATGCAGCAGATAGCAGGGAGGAGGAAAAGGCAGGTTTTGACAGTCTGCTGGACAGGCACGCAAGATGGAAGAGGAGACTATAAGGTTCTATCATCAAAGGGATGTAAACATGACCGCTTTGGGCACTGCATCCTGCCCAGGTCTCCCCTGTGACTTGCTGTTTCATCCCTGTGCCCTGATCAAAGCAGGATTATTCCTTCATGAAGATGAATCATTCATTCATCTTAAATATTATTCTAGTCACATGGTTGAAAGGCTTTCTGCTAGGAGAAGTGATTTATTTTTATTGATTTATTTTCAAAAGTTCCATCCCACCTACTTTACCAAAGAGACTTGAGGCGGCTAATGAAAAGTAATAAAAACAGAATAAAACATACACAATCCCCTTATATGATTATTATCATTATCAAATATTTATTTACACCCCACCCTTTTCCTGGACAAGGACTCAAAGTGGCTTACAGATCAAATAAGACCAGCTAAAAACACAGGGAAATAACAAAAGGTCCTTTACCTTTAACAGATTTTAATGTATTTATGTAGCTTTAATTCTATCAATGCTTTATTGTTTTTTTAAAGCTACATAAATACATTAAAATCTATTAAAGGTAAAGGTAAAGGTAAAAGACCCCTGGATGGTTAAGTCCAGTCTAAGGCGACTATGGGGTTGCAGTGCTCATCTCGCTTTTCAGGCTGAGGGAGTTGACGTTTGTCCACAGACAGCTTTCCAGGTGATGTCTAAACTGCTGTTGGCACACGGAGTACCATGATGAGTGCCAGAGCGAACAGAAATGCCGTTTACTTTCCCACCACAGTGGTACTATTTATCTATTTGCGCTGGTATGCCATCGAACTGCTAGGTTGGCAGAAGCTGGGACAGAGCAATGGGAGCTCACCCCATCATGCAGATTCAAACTGCCGACCTTAAAATCTATTAAAACCATACCAGTAATTACAATAAAAACAGCAGGGCACCAACCATTTCATTAAAAGTACAGTGGTACCTCGAGTTATAAATGCCTCAGGTTACAAACGCTTCAGGTTGCAAACTCCGCTAACCTGGAAGAGTTACCTCGAGTTGAGAACTTTGCCCCAGGATGAGAACGGAAATTGTGTGCCGGCGGCACAGCGGCAGCAAGAGGCCCCATTAGCGAAAGCACGCCTCTAGTTAAGAACAGCTTCGTCCGTTAAGAACGGACCTCCGGAACGAACTCAGTTCGTAACTAGAGGTACCACTGTAGCTATTTTCCAAAAGCCTGTTGGAACAAGAACATATTCACCTGCCGGCAGGAGGACAAGGAGGGGTCCCGTCTAGTTTCTCTAGGGAAGGAGTTCCATTATACTGACCTCTGACGAATAACTTATCAATATTCAGTGTATTTTAGCAAATTTCAGTAGCACAGAAAGAACATAAATAACAAAAGATCTTTTTTATGAAAAGGAAAAGGAAAATGCCAGGCCTTCTCCAATCACCTGAAGCAGCATAGCGATGGAGCCTGACAACCCACACTTGGCAAGGTAGGTGCCACAACACAAAAGGCCCTGCCACTGGTTGCTAACAGCAGCCTTGCACCCTGAGGCCAAGAGATTTGAAGCAGGGGCTCAGATGGCAATCAGAACATGCAAGGGAAAACATATGGGGAAAGCAGAACTGATCCATAAGCTGTCTGGACAGGCGGTTCAATGTGCCTTCAGCACTTGAAGTGGCACAGTGTCCTCTGTTGCATCGGAAGGATCAGCCTTGGGCTGTGTGGCAAACCCAGCTCTGTCCCCCAATAGAAACTACAGCCAGGGAGCTGTCCCTCAGCATCTGCCACCTGAGGCACTTGCCTCACTCTGCCTAATGGTGGCAAAAGCACTGGGGAAAAGATGCCCCAGGTCCCAAGCCATTAAAGGTTTTCAAGGTGAACCACAGCACCTTGAATTGAGCCCAGAAATTAACTGGCAGCTGGTGCAAATCACATGGGAATAGTTTGATAAAATCAAGTTGGCCAGTTTCTGCCAGCAATCTGTGCCCCTTGACACCTGCCCCACTCTCACACACACACCCTGTGGTGTCCGCCTTCCCCGCCCCTGTGCAACACGTTTGCACATAAGTCACGTAGTCAAAACCAATGCTTGTTTTTATTGCCCTGAAATGGTTTAATGGTAAATGAAGCCGTCCTTGCAGACAAGCTGGTTTCTGCTTTGATTTAAAGATTTGGCAGGGAGACAGCTGCAGCTGAAGAATTTTATGCATTTCTGAAATCTAAACCAACGGGGCTGTCTACCAGGAGGTTGAGAGAGAGCTTTCCCTCCACCCCACAAGCCTGTCTTGCTAGCGCATAAAATTAGAGATCTGTTGCTAGTGCTCACATCAGCCATCATCAAGGCCTCTTTTGGGCCAAACCTGTGACCCACAAAAGCTTTCTGAGCAACTCAGAGCGAGTGAATGGGTGAATTTAGCTAATGAGCTCAGTTACTTGAATGAACAGTACTTTGCGGATGAAAAGAGGGAATTTTATTCAGCTGCACTTACAGGGCTCAAGGACTTCAGAGACTTAACAGAACTTCCCCACCCAGAAGCACCTCACTCACTTAGAGAAAGTCAGATGTTCCTTGTTTGAAAAGATTCTCCCTTATTCTGGGACGTGACAGTTTATTGCTGGAAAAGGAAAAGGGGGGGACGGACGAATGAGTATAGCTGAATGGGCTGATTCAGTAATTGCATATTTGACGTGTGGTTTTTTTAATTGGAACTGTCTCCTCCGAAAGAGTGCTGGGCCCTAATTGTGTGTACCTCTTGAGATGCATGTCAGATGATCCTTCAGAGACAAAAATGACGTTCCCATCATTGCTGGAAGGGAGGGAGAATGCAGGCAAGTGGGGCTCCTCCGGGACCTTTCTCAGAATTAGAGTGATGATGTCATCTGCCAGAGCACCGGGGTCATTGAGGGATCCTCGTGGCTCTAGCAAGTGAATGAGGAGATAACATGGCTTTCAAGTTTTATCATTTCTGGGTGGGAGGTTAGCATAGAGGAAAGCAGAGGATGAGGAGATGAATGAGGCAGAGGCTGGGCCTTTCTTTCTTTTGATGTAGAAAGGGATACACAGTTTTGAATGAAGAGTTTCAGTGGTGGCACTTCTTTGCAAAGTTGTCAATACAGTGGTACCTCAGGTTAAGAACTTAATTCGTTCCGGAAGTCTGTTCTTAACCTGAAACTGTTCTTAACCTGAGACCCCACTTTAGCTAATGGGGCCTCCCACTGCCACTGAGCAATTTCTGTTCTCATCCTGAAGCAAAGTTCTTAACCCGGGGTACTATTTCTGAGTTAGCAGAGTCTGTAACCTGAAGCATCTGTAACCCGAGGTACTTCTAATACCCGAGGTATTTCTAATTAAAGGCCAAAGGTGAGAGCTCAGGGCGTTTAACATACAAGGTCAGAAGGAAGCTCAACAGAGCTCAATGAAATTTACACCCAGAAAACTCTGCACAGGGTTGCAGTTACACTGATCCCAGACCAGCGGTCAGCAAACTTTTTCAGCAGGGGGCCAGTCCACTGTCCTGCAGACCTTGTCAGGGGCTGGACTATATTTTGAAAAAAAATATGAACAAATTTCTATGCCCCACAATTAACCCAGAGATGCATTTTAAATAAAAGCACACATTCTACTCATGTAAAAACATGCTGATTCCCGGACCGTCTACGGGCTGGATTTAGAAGGCGATTGGGCCAGATCCGGCCCCCAGGCCTTAGTTTGCCTACTCATGTCCCAGACCCTCCAAGTGTCCCTATTTTTCAGGGACATCCCTGATTTAGAGAAACCGTTTTTCCTTAGGATGTCCCTATTTTCATTGAAGGAATGTTGAAGGGTCTGGAGTTATCCGACCCCCAAGCCATTCCTGTATAGGGAAGTTTTTTAATGTTTAATGTTTTATTGTGTTGTTATACATGTTGGAAGCTGCCCAGAGTGGCTGGGGCAACCAAGTAAGATATGTGGGGTACAAATAGTAAAGTTATCGTTATGGAACGGGATGTCTTGATTTTCAAAGGAGAAACGCTGGAGGGTATGTGATCCTATTAATGGGTATTATGCACTGGTGTGTGTGTGTGTGTGTGTGTGTGTGTGTGTGTGTGTGTGTGTGTGTGTTTTGCAGGGAAAGTCAACATGATACATTCCAGATCTTTTAGACTATGATTCCCATCATCCCTGACCATTGGCCACACTGGCTGGGGCTGATAGGAGTTGTAGTCCTAAAATCTGCTTACCCATCCCTGATGCCATTGGATCAATATACCTACAGCAGGCTGGACCTTTCCCACTCTGGCCTAGTGGGTCATGTTCAGACTGTGAGCTGGGGGTTCCCCACCTATACCCTAAGCCCCCGCTCCTTTTAAAAACATTTCTGACTGGGTACTTCAAACAGTGCAAGGAATGTGGGTCTTGCCACCATTTTAACATCCCCAAATAGCTGCAAGTAACCCTGCACCAAGTGCATTGTGGGTAACTGCTTGGAGCACCACTGCTGCCACAGTTGTCTATTACTGGAAAGCCCACCAGGGCCCAGTGACAAAAGAGGGGGGAGGAATCTGCTAAAATACACTTGCATACTGTTCAACATGTGCTCTCATGGTGCCCCAAAATGCACCATTTTTGGGTGCCGCAAATGACTGCGGCCATGAAAAGTTGTTGTTTTTCCAGGACAAGATCTTGGCCCCAAATCACGTTATTTCAGGGCACCCAAAATGGCCTGAATCTTCCAACCCTAAGCTCCATTGGATGTTCACGAGTTAGTGGGTTGCCATATGTCTGGATTTTCCATAAAAATAGCTCAAAGACGGCAACCCTAAGTTATAGTGTTGTGAGGGGGGGGACATCAGAATAAGCCTCCGGAAGAAATCCTGGCCCTCCCCTTGTGTGCAGTCAACTTACCGCCACTGTAGCGTTTGCACAGATCTCTTTTCGCCACCCCTTAGTTTTTGTATTTGTGTTTCGAGTACGGAAGGGTAAAGAGGAAGGAGAGGGGAGCAGTCGAGGAAAAGGTCATTAATTGCTAAGTCAACAGGAAACGCCTCCCCTTAATGGGCACTTGGAGACTTTTTGGCAAAGGTTGAATGAGGACTTTGCCGAAGGAGGGGCACAGAAACACAATGGGCAGGTCAACTCCATCCGGTAGAGCACCGACTCTCAAAAGGCACCTGATAACGGGCAGACCCATGAAAGCAAAGCGCTTTTTAATTGTATCATTAAGGGCAGAAATACACACTTCAGCTGAAGAGCAGATAAAGAACATTTCCTCCTCCACCCCAAAAAGGGAAATCCTGGGAACTGTAGTTTGTGAGGGAATGTGAGGGGTGAACTAAAGTTCCCAGGATTCTTTATGGGGGTGAGAAATGTGCTTTCAAGTTACGGTGTGTGAACAGCCACAGTACATCAAGAAGACTAATGGTTTATGATGCAGAAGGTGAGGTCCTACGGCCAGAAGATTTCATGTGGACTGTCTTAGATGTTGGTGGTTGTGGCGCATTATGACGACGTGTGAACATGTTCCTCATCTGTGCCAATTCATGGAAAAATATCAATTGCCAGGTGGAAGGTGAGAGGACTGAAACTGCAGTTCCTGCTTTGGTTGCATTTTTTGAGCCAACGTTTATGATGAGGGGTGTGGACTTCAGCTTCTGATGGAGAGGAACATCTGGAGAAGGATTCAAGAGCTCATGGCAAAATGCTGCTTTTGCCACCTAAATCTGATTTCGGCTTGTGGGGTGGGGCAAACTATGATAGATTAAAATTACACTCCAGCATTACTGCGCCATTTTCTTCATTCTGAATCATCAAACCACCTCCAGTTCACAAGGGACTGTTTAAATCAGTTGACTCATCAGTCAAAACCATGAAAGTTAGTTCTAAACCAATTTTCGACCAATCATCTTGGTTGAGTGCCTTGTGACGTAGTATATACCCTTTAACATCACATCTCCAAACAATTTTTTTCATAACGAAGCAAACTTCCATAATTTTGGGGTACCTTAGTTTATCCAATGGCCTTGTGCCTGGTCTCTTTATCTGGTGGTCCCTGGCAAAGGTACCCCAAAATTATGGAAGTTTGCTTCGTTATGAAAAAAAATTGTTTGGAGATGTGATGTTAAAGACATAGTATATACCCTTTAACATCACATCTCCAAACAATTTTTTTAATACATAAATACATCAAGATCTGCAACTCAAAGTCTGTGTGGGTTTAACTAATCTGAGGAGCAGCGAAGAGGAAGAAATTCAATTCAGTTCCCATTTAAAAGTGAACTGAAGCAAATTTGAATTTTCCAAACATAGCTATCCTTTGAAATTCACATTTCTCCAAAAATTTGCAATGAAGTTTTCTGGCTAAGTAAATCCAAATTACCCTGCCCTAATCTGCAAATCATGGGGACGCGGGTGGCGCTGTGGGTTAAAGCCTCAGCGCCTAGGACTTGCCAATCGAAAGGTCGGCGGTTCGAATCCCCGCGGCAGGGTGCGCTCCCGTCGTTCGGTCCCAGCGCCTGCCAACCTAGCAGTTCAAAAGCACCTTCGGGTGCAAGTAGATAAATAGGGACCGCTTACCAGCGGGAAGGTAAACGGCGTTCCGTGTGCTGCACTGGCTCGCCAGATGCAGCTTGTCACGCTGGCCACATGACCCGGAAGTGTCTGCGGACAGCGCTGGCTCCCGGCCTATAGAGTGAGATGAGCGCACAACCCTAGAGTCTGGCAAGACTGGCCCGTACGGGCAGGGGTACCTTTACCTTTAATCTGCAAATCAGAGCACTTATTCTGGATTCACATTCACCCTCTTCTTTCTCTGACTGCATCCATCTTCCCCTACTACAAAGGCACATTTCTGTCTCTTCTGGAAGCCTTGTGTGAAATGTCAGTAATTTAAAGCCAGAAGAAAGATGAGGAAAACCCAGAGATCTCACCCTATATTCTGCTTCGAAAACAACAATCACTCTGGTTTAATATAGCCCTTTCAAGAGTTCCAAGCCAAAGATAGACTGGAAAGGGCTTGAGGAGCTGAGGAAATGTTCTCTTTGTCTCTCCACTCCACTTGCCTTCACTTGAAAGGCTGGCAGCAGCAAGAAGCTGGATACCGGCCCAAGAGTGTGCAAGGGACACACTCTTCCTGTTGCCTGGGCCAACAGCTCTCAGGCTGACCAAGAAGGATGGCTTCTTGCGGTGGAACAAAATCAAGCCCAACCTAAATGTAATCAGATGCTTGTGGGAGAGCTGCATCATGGGACTTATGGCCATTTCATTCATCCCAAAGTGGTAAACTTTGTCTTGCTAGCTAGCAGAGGTAAAAAAGGTAAAAGGTAAAGGACCCCTGGACGGTTAAGTCCAGTCAATGGGGTTGCGCCGCTCATCTCACTTTCAGGCCAAGGGGGTTGGTGTTTGTCCACAGACAGCTTTCCGTGTCATGTGGACAGCATGACTAAACTGCTTCTGGTGCAATGGAGCCCCGTGACAGAAACGAGAGCACACGGAAACGCCATTTACCTTCCCACCGCAGTGGTACCTCTTTATCTACTTGCACCGGTATGCTTTCGAACTACTAGGTTGGCAGGAGCTGGGACAGAGCAACGGCAGGGATTCAAACTGCCAACCTTCTGATCAGCAAGCCTGAGAGGCTCAGTGATATAGACCGCAACGCCACCTGCTGTGCCAGCAGACACACCCAAGTCAGGCTCCCTAGTGAGCATTTGTGTATGAAGCTGTAGCCTGAAAAGGCAGAGGGATTATCCGTTGCACTGAGTTTTCAAGTCTGGGACATGGAGAGATGGTTTGCCATAGTGGGAGCTGCATTCCCCTGGAAAAAGCAGTTCTGTATATCCTGGGTTGAACCTTGTCCTTGGAGGCTCAGGTGGTCTTGATGGCAAGGAGAGGGTTTTTTTCCAGCTCCGGCTGCTCCACCAGTTTTGGGCTTTTTGAACAGAGATGACTTGATCACAAGAGCTGCCCTTGAGGACAACTTGGAAACTTCAACTGGTCCAATGTGCAGAGGCCGGTTTACCAGCTGGGGTTCCCTTTAGAACTCATATCACCCGTTTTATTTTTTAAAAGTTATGTTGGCTGCCATTTTGTTTCCGGATCCAGTTCAAGGTGCTCACACTAGTGCTTAAATCCCTAAATGTCCTAGGTCCCAAATAAATAGGAGATGGCAGCCTTCCTTATAGACCCTCTTGGGTCTTGTGATCAGTGGTGGGTGGGTGGGCTCTTGTTGGTTCCACTATCTTCAGAGATTCACATGGGTGACCCCTATGCTTTGGAATTCCCTCTCCACAGAGGTGCATCCACCACCTTCATTGGACAGCTATTGTTGTATGCTGAAGACACACCTCTTTGTCATGACCTTTGGCTACACACACACACACACACACACACACACACACACGGAGCCATTCTAGATACATTTATAGTTTGTCTAAAGCTGTGTTTAATACTGCATTTTTTATTGCTGTAACCCACCTTGGGAACTTCTGGTGAAGGACAGCTAATAAATATTACAGTGGTACCTCGGGGTTACAGACGCTTCAGGTTACAGACTCCGCTAACCCAGAAATAGTACCTTGGGTTAAGAACTTTGCTTCAGGATGAGAACAGAAATCATGCAGCGGCAGCAGGAGGCCCCATTAGCTAAAGGGTCCTTCAGGTTAAGAACAGTTTCAGGTTAAGAACGGACCTCCGGAACGAATTAAGTTCTTAACCCAATGTACCACTGTATTCTTATTCTTTGATATCCAGCCCACCCGACCCCCCATAGCTGCAACCCAGACAGAACTAGGTTCCCTACTCCTCCCACCTCTGCCATCTACCCAGCTCTCTTCCTACCCACCCTTGCTCCTTCCTGGTAACAGACCCTGCGTTTGCCACCTGATGTGCTTTCACACCAGGCTCCCTGGTGTGTACGGCCCACCTTTTTCAAACACCTGCTTGCCATGTTCATTTTGCATTTTTAAAAGCTACACTTAACACATCCTCACTACATCTAAAACCACATGGTTACTGCTGCCTCTCTCCACAATATGGCTGCCTGTGGCATTCCCCAGCTTCGCCTTTGCAAATCTAGCCAGCCACTCTGCCAGTTCCAACAAACAGGGAGAGCATGTCATGGTTACTAAGCAACCATAGGAGATGCTCCTCAGTCACCTATGCGGCTGGAAAGCACATCCTGGTGTTGCCTAGCAACCGCAACACACAGTCCTCCATTTTCTGGAGTCATCAAAATGGTCGCCAAATAAGGCAGCGGCGACGGTGTCAGCCTTGGCCATGCCTACAGAGCCCCAAAAGGGCTTATATTAGAAGAGCAATAGGATGCCCATCAGATTGGCTATTTATTTATTTTTTTACTGCTTTCCAAATCTGTACCCTAGAACATCTGGGCAGACATCCTATTAGACTGAACTGTAGTGGGTCATCTCTAGCAATTGCAAAGGGACTGTTTGCATTTGGGGAATTTAAACAACTCCAGGTGATGGATTTAGAGTCTTGAAGGTTCTTCCCTTGCAGCCAAATAACCCTGATGTTGGGTTTTTAACATACCTTGAAAACCACAGACTTGTACTGCATTAGGGACTTACAGTTTAGCATGTTTTGCCAACAAATAAATCAATAAGCAACACTTGGGATGAAGAATCTAAGGAGGGTGCAGGTTTTTCTTACATCAGCGTCTAGCCGGTCTGTCGATTTTTTATTTCATTGGCCCCAAACTGAGACAGTGGCATTTCATCAATAGTACTGTGCAGTTTCCTTCAACAGCCTTTGAGAACACATTTGAGCAGTGAAACGGCGAATGTCAAAAGTAATTCATATTGGCTCTTACACCATGGACATTAATTGCATGCAAAGGTTCCTGGTGGATAACTGAGATGTTCTTACAGAATGAGCTAGCCAAGTGATGTTGGTGTATCCCATCCCGTCAAGCCCCACCCACCAATGTGGATGAGAAGTATCACGTTTCAAGATCCATAAAACAGAACAAGCTCATGTGTAGATGATGGCACACAAACACACAGCAATTGATCCCGGTGTGCGCTTAAATGCTCTGGTGTGGACACGACCTTTGTATGAAATCACCAATTGCATCGAAGCCTTGTGAACCACAGAAATCCATACTCTAAATAAGATAAATGCAAAATTCGGGGTTATTACTAGTGTCAGCTTCTTCTGATTCATCCCCTGAACATGTTAAAAAGTGCTGAGTGTGAGCCACCGCACTGGGAACATCCCACCAACCACAAATAGTTGATTCATCCACCAGCGACTCAAGATGTTGCTTTATTTTGCTGCCTGCTTGGGATTGCAGAAGCAGGATTTCTGAAGTACCTGGCAGGGCACAATACAATAACAAAATTGCAGAAGGTACCACCAAAGGTCATCTAGCCCAGCCCCCCCTGCAGTGCAGCAATCATAGTTAAAGAATCCCCTGACAGATGACCCCCTAACCTCTGTTCAAAAACCTTCAATGAAGGAGAGTCCACCGCCTTCCAAGGGAGTCCATTCCACTGTCATATAGCTCTTCCAAATGCTTAGTCAGAATCTCTTCTTGTATTTTATTTTTTATTAATAATTTATTTACAACATAGTCCACATCAACTCACACATACAAACAAACCCACCACCATTGACAATTCAATTATCAAAATTAAACTCCTATCCCCTTACATAAAGAAAACGTAATATAAAAATAAAAGACTTCCTTTATCCTGTAAATGGCCTCCTTATTTACTTCTTGTATATTTTTCTTATATGTGATTATTACAATTTTTCCTAGTTATGAGTTTTAAAAACCACAAAGTCTCCTGTAGAAATTAATTGAAACAAGTCCAGATATATTTTTGGGGGGCACTGTTTGGTAAAGTATTCTCTGCATTTTCCCCATTCTTTTTGAAATTCTTGTCTGGGTTGTCCCCTAATTGTCTCTGTTAATCTTGTGTTTTAAATCCATTGGTTCAGATCCCACCCTCTGGAGCAACAGAAAACAAGCTTGCTCTCTCTTTTGTGTGACAGCCCTTCAGATATTTGAAGATGTCTAGCATGTCACCTCTGTGTCTTCTCTTCTGGCAGTCTGCACTCAGTTCAACAGATCACAAGGTATTCAGATCTGATGCAGAAAAAACCACAGAAGTTAAAATGAACTTTGAGAGTAGAGCTGTTATTCTAGGTTAACTGACTGCATCCAAATATGTGCTGTACTGATGAGAGCCCACAGCTCCCAGACAATCAAATGCAGGGCAGCTTCTTCCCATTTAACAGTGCATGCATCTAAAAGTGTAATTGATTGATGAAACAAAAGCGTGTTGAAAGGACAATGCATTAAGGCCGCAAATATGTGTTTGCAGACACATCGTAGCACATGACAAAATGAGTGGTAGCCTTCTGCTTTGTGCAAACTCAGCAGCACACCTGGGTTAGTGGCCTAAAGTTTAGCCTGGGGAGGGGAAACATGCAGTATTTGGTGGGAGGGGAGCAGATCTCCTACCCCTGGGATGGGAAAAAGTGCTTAGAGCTGGGTGTGAACCGCTGAGAGGTGAGCTGGGCCAAAAGACAGATTGGAAATGTTTGGCAAGGCTGTTCTGTTTTTGCAGCAAAACAGTCTCCCACACATTGGGCCTGGGATTGAGGTTTAATAGACAACCCCGGAGCGTCCAGCCAATATTGATATAGCATTATATTGCACACACTTGTTCGGCACAGGGTTCATTCCAGATTAATAAGCCTCGTGCTGAGTGTCCCTGTTGGAAGTGCGTAGGCAGAGCCCTAGCTTGGGTTGGAGGAAAGCTTGCCTCTCCAGTATTGCAAAGCAACAGACCACAAGAGGTTGCTCAAAGTTTACACATCTGGAATAAACCTGGCTCTCAGCATGTTTGCAACCCAAATACCAAGGATGTACACTTACGGGCCAGGCCAATGGTTTTACAGTTCATTCCTTTTTCTGAACAGCCTGTAAACACAGCAACCACACAACCCTCCAACTTTCGGAGCGGGCTGAGGATCATTAGGGCTACCCCGGCTGCTCACGCTCATAGAACATCTTGGATCTCTGAAAATGAGAGCAGGCCTTGAACGATTTGGTAATGTGGCTGGCTTCAAACTAAATAAAAGAAAGACTAAAATAATGGTGAAGAATATGGATCCAAGTGCAATCGAGGAAATGCAACAACAAACAGAAATAGAGGTGGCTAAAAAGGTGAAATACCTAGGAATATGGATAACCCCGAAAAATATAGATTTATTTAAGAATAATTATGAGCTGGTATGGAAAGAGATAAGGAAGGACCTCGAGAGGTGGGGGAAGTTGAGATTGTCATTCTGGGGTAGGATAGCCTTAATCAAGATGAATGTGCTCCCGAGAATGTTATTTTTGTTCCAGAATATACCGATAATTAAGGGCACTAAGATATTTAAAGAGTGGCAAAGAGAGATCTCAAAATATGTCTGGCAGGGCAAAAAACCAAGAATTCAGTTTAAACTTTTAACAGAAGCTAAAGAAAGGGGGGGGGGGTTGCCCTGCCAGACCTAAAACTATACTATGAGGCATCGTGCCTTTGCTGGCTGAAAACGTGGGTAAAATTGGATAACAAGGAACTTTTAGATCTGGAGGGATTTGACAACAGAGCAGGGTGGCACGCGTATTTATGGCATGAGAAGTGGAAAATCCATAAGGGCTTCGAAACCCACATCTTTAGAGGTCCTTTGATCGAAGTGTGGGAGAGGAATAGATATCTATTAGAACCTAAAGTACCACACTGGCTATCCCCATTAGAAGCTATGAGTGTGAAAAAGGTAAATATGAGAGGTGATTGGATTACCTATGAACAACTGTTAATTAAAGAAGGGGGGAAATGGAAAATGAAACCGTATGACCAGGTTAAAGAAAAAGTATTTGATTGGTTACACTATTTTCAAATAAATGAAATGTTCAAGAAAGATATTAAAGAGAGAGGATATGCGGACAAGGATTCTAAATTCCAGATTGAAATAATAAATAATGACTATAAAATCCTATCTAAAATGTATAATCAGCTATTAGAGTGGAATTTGATAGACGAGGAAGTGAAGTCGGTGATGATTCACTGGGCTAGGGACATCGGTCATAACATATATTATGAAGAGTGGGAAAAACTTTGGAAAAAAAACCTTAAATTTACAGCTTGCATAACGTTGAAGGAGAACCTGATGAAGATGTTGTACCGATGGTATATAACCCCTGCAAAATTAGCAAAAATGTATAAAACTTGTAATAAGTGCTGGAAATGCAGGGGAAAAGAGGGATCCTTCTTCCACATGTGGTGGGAATGCAAAAAGGTAAAAGGTTTTTGGGAAAGTGTATATAATGAAATGAAGAGAATTTTAAGATACACCTTTGAAAAAAAACTGGAAGCTTTCCTGTTAGGATTAGCAGGAAGGGATATAAAGAATATTGATGGTAAATTTTTTCAATACGCAACAACGGCCGCAAGAGTCCTACTAGCCCAAAATTGGAAACAACAGAATATACCGACAGTTGAGGAATGGAGAACGAAATTGTTAGACTACGCGGAGATGGATAGATTGACGGGAAAAATTAGATATCTAAAAGACCAAAGGTTCATTGATGACTGGGGGAAATTTGTGGAGTATCTGGAAAATATAAGTGAAGGTCAGATAACGCTAGTTGGGTTCAAAAAAGCTCTGTGAAAAAGTAGGAATATTGTCTAAAGAGAAAAGAAAGAAAGGAGATAATAATGTCAATATAAAGCAGGATTTGCGTAAATTTTCTAAATAAGGGCACGGATGATTTGTGGAGAAGCTGAAGGAAGTCCTAAAGAAAGAAATTTGTGATAACAAGATGTAAATCTTTTTATTTTTGTTGTTATGGTGTAAAATCAATAAAAATTATGTTTGAAAGAAAAAAAAGAAAATGAGAGCAGGCCTTTGCACAGACAGAAGGCTCCTGTGGTCTCTGGATGACTCTGCTCTGAACGTAAGGTTGGTCCAGTGTCACCTGGTGCCTGTTGGACTGGTGGGGTGGAAGGCTGGAGGCCCAACAGTAGGTGGCGCCAGAGCCAATGACAGGCAAAGCCAACAGATTCTAGTTTTGTCCCCATCCTCCTCCTTGCTGTTCCCTACAATGAAAACCATGAAGCTAAGGAGGAAGAAGAAGCTAGCAGGCAGGCAGGGCCACCTCCTGGGCTGGTTCTAAAAAATAAGGCAGATAGATGGCGGACTGGGGTATGGGGGCAGCACCCCACTATACCACCCAACATTTGGAGACCCAAAGCTCATCTTCCAAGATGAGCTGCCATGCAAGTCATGTGACCCAAGCATTGCTCTCGCCCCCCCAAAAAAGCACTTTTTCAGGGTGAGAGCACAGAGCAAGAGTGTGTGAGATCACAACACCTAAAATGGCCGCGAAATATTGGATGTGCCCCACATGCCCTAATGGAGCAGCCTTAACTTAGTTTGTCAGAGGTGATCCAAGGAATGTGCAGCAGTACTACAACCAGAACACACATCTTCTATATTTTAGGATGAGGATTGGCAGCTGACAGCCCTGGGGCTTAATCTGTTCCATGCCCCAGCACAGAGACCTCTGATCTCAAGGAGAATCCCTTATTTTGGGCATCAGCTGCCTGCTAAGAGTAACAAGAATGTGGAGAAAGGTGGTCCAGTAACCATTGTATAACTGGTCCTTTAAACCAGATTTTGACAAGATCCTTCATCAAAGGCTCCTGAGTAACTTAGCAGGCAGGGATAAGAGGATGAGTTCTCCTAAAGATTCCTGTCTAGTTAAACAACAGGAAGCAGAGAATAGGAGTAAACAAGTCTTGAAATAGAAGGAAGTAAGGAGTGGGGTCTGTGTTGGTTATTGATGCTTTTTAACTTGTTCATTTGGAATAAAGTGTGAGCCATGAGACAGCCAGATTTGTGGATGACACCCAATTATTCAAGATGGTGAAAGCCTAAACAGACTGTGAACTTTCCAGATTGGATAAATAGGCAACAAAAATACAAGCGATAAGAGACACACATTGGGACAATAATAGTAACAATCCTGATTTCACAACACTGATGAGGTTTGAACTGCTAGGGAATATGCAAGGCAACTGGTGACATTTTGACTCAGCAGGACTGCAATATTTAACCTTGTTGTTTTGATCGCAATAGGGCTTGTGCAACATTTATTTAGGGCAGTGTGCTGTTACACATGCACAGAATGTCTTTGTCTCCTGGCTGAACAAAATATCTTTTTCTTTGCACATCTATGGGCAGGTGAAGAACTTCCATATAAGAGGATCCAATAAAGATTTTGACAAAAAGATTGACTCCATACCTCTTATTTTGAAATTAAGCCATACCATGTGACATAAGTTTTTGAATTCATGTTGATTCCACCTGCACATCCATTGCATTAAAACTAAGCCTACAAAAACGCACAATGTCAGGGACACTTGCTCCTAGTTGGACGCAGTTCCCCCCCCCCATCAACTTAATACTTCCTTATCCAAAACATTCTTTTCTCTAAACTGACAAAAAAAAAGTATTCCAACCAACAGACCCCCAAAAAGTAGAAGTTTATAAAACATTACACAGTGTAAAGAAAGATGGAAATAACTTTTCCCTCTTGCTTTCATAATGCAAAAACTCTGGGCTCATCTGATACACTCACACAGTGGCAGGAGATAAAAGGTAAAGGGACCCCTGACCATTAGGTCCAGTCATGACCGACTCTGGAGTTGTGGCGCTTATCTCGCTTTATTGGCCGAGGAAGCCGGCGTACAGCTTCTGGGTCATGTGGCCAGCATGACTGAGCGGCTTCTGGCGAACCAGAGCAGTGCACGGAAACACCGTTTGCCTTCCCGCTGGAGCGGTACCTGTTTATCTACTTGCACTTTGACGTGCTTTCAAACTGCTAGGTTGGCAGGAGCAGGGACCGAGCAACGGGAGCTCACCCTGTCGCAGGGATTCAAACCGCCGACCTTCTTATCAGCAAGTCCTAGGCTCTGTGGTTTAACCCACAGCGCCACCCACGTCCCTCATGTCAGGAGATGGCAGGCAGGGGAAAAAGAAAGCACTTCTGTGCACATTACATAGTTCAGTTATAGCAGGAGTGGGGAACTGCATCCAGCCAGAGAATCAGATCCATAACTGATCCACCTTCTGTGGGCCATTTTTGACAGGTGGGCATCTGCAGGTAGGTCTGGGGGGACCCCTGTTGAAGATCCACTGGTGGTCAGTATATGCTGTCTAGTTGGACCTATGGTCTGGCTTGGGATAAGGCAGCTTCCTATGTTGACCATGGAACAGACTGCCTAAGAAGGAGCTGCTTTGCAGGAGGGTTGGACTTTGGGTCCCTTCTAACTGTACAGTTCTCCAAGGTGGGCTCTCCTTCACTGGAGGAATTTTCCATCAATGTTGGGTGGTCATTCTGCAGGGATGCTGTCATTCCAAGCTTCCTGGGATGATCTCCGAGGACCCTTCCCAACTCTGATAATCTGTGTCCTTTACACTTGCACACATTGGCCTAGTCAGGGCAAAGGGAGAAGCATCCACTTTGCTGCGTTAACAGTGCAAACCTTTGGCAGTTTTCTTCCCTTTTGCGTTTCAACGTTTGGCTTTGTTGCGGAAGCGGAAGCTGAACCAGTGGTGAATGAGGGGGCAGTAGCCAAGGGCCACAGTAACTGGAAGACTCTGCCAAAGCATGTGGCTGTGCCCACCAGGAAGGAGGAAGTTAAACAGCCCTTTTGCTTGTCTCTCCTGAGTGTGAGTCCCTGGGCTAAGCAGGTGTTGCTGTGGTCCTCTTCATTTCAAAGACCCTCTGAAAAATTAGTTGCAGTTGTAAGTCGAGGGATCCCACCAGGATTTCCTTTTTCAAAGGAACATCAAACCACATTATACTAAACTAGAATAAAACAAGAGTGCCCCCTGGTGCTTACTTAAATATTAATTTACTGATTAATTTATTCTTATTATTATTATTATTGTTATGGCCCACCTTTCCTACAAGGAGCTCAAGGTGGCTTACCCAGTTCTCTCCCTACAACAAGGCTGCAAGGTGAGTTAGGCTAAGGCAGTGTGGACCAAGCCCATGAGCTTGAGGACTGGGTAGGGATTTGAGCCCTGGTCTCTACCAAGTCTTAGTCCAACACCATAACCACTGCACTACACTGGCTCTCTTAATCGTGCACTAAGGCTGAACCTCTATGCACACTCATTGAGGAGTCAGCACCATCAAACACAGCGGGACTTACTTCAACAGAGACTTGCATAGGTTGTCCTACGAGTTGCTTTAAGGTCACATCTCTGTATCTGCAGCAAAGCAAGAGAGAGCAAGGAGAAACACCCCAGCTGTTATAACTGGGGAAAGTGCTGTGTTGCATACCTGCAATTCAGCACTCCATGAGAAATTAAAATTCTGGGTGTTTGCATGCCATTCTCCTATCCCCTGCCCCATTCCTAGCAAAATGTCCATCTTTGTGGCAGATGGGGTCCCTGGAGAGCTGCTACTCCATCAGTTAGAGCCAGAGCACACTACCTGTTGCAGTGGGGTGAGGGGGGCATGTTCTGCTCTTCCATTATTTATTTTATTTTATTTTATTTTATTTTATTTTATTTTATTTTATTTTATTATTTTATTTTATTTTATTTTATTTATTTTATTTTATTATTTTAACAAAACTTAGGTGCTGCTTGATTGTAGTAAAACCTCTAAGCAGTTTACAAGAAATACTACAATTATCAACAAAGCAGTTAAAAACAATAAAGATAGACAATAAGATAATTCAGATTAACAGTAAAAAAAGAAAAGAATCAGATCAACATCTGCATGTTTGGATACACTCACCAAAGCAAAAAATGTATTAAGCGGGCACTGAAAAGACAACGGCAAAGGCGCCTGCCTCATTTTAATAGGCAGGGAGTTCCAAAGTGTAGGTGCTGCCACACTAAAAGGCTGATTTCTTGCAACTGTGAAGCAAACCTTACGCGGCCCCCATAACACCATCAGTTCTGCAGATCGGCTGTGGGCACATGTGCTGTACCTACACTTCACAACAAACCAGAGAGACAACACTGACATCTGGTGGTGGCTTTATAAAAGGGCAACAACAAATGGGCTCTGTTATCAACGGGTGAAGTTGTTTAAACATAAAAAAAATTGTAACAGTCACTGGACAGGGAACGGATTAAGTTAAGGTCTTAAAATCTGGGTGTTTTAGGAACTGTCTTGCCAGAACATTTGGCAGGCTTCTGTGACAGGGGAGAGCTGTTCTGTTCCTACTGACATTTGCATTCCAGGCTGAGAGTGCCATCAATACAGGAACAGCCAACTTCCTGCGACTGGGGATTTCAGACATCTGTGTGCATGTTCAATGTATCTCGGCCGCTTTGCGAGTGCAGGTCCTGGATGACTATGTGCACCTGGAAGGAAAAGAGCTCACATTGTAATAAGCTAATGAGACTCTAAGCCAGCTAGTTTGGACTCATTTGAGAAAGAGGTGAATGTTAGGAGAGACCCACACTGGAGCAGGCCAAAGACACATCTAGCCCACTGTTTTTGCAGTGGCTGCTCAGATACCTCCAGGAAGCGCACAAAGAAGACCTCAGTGCAATAGCGTTAACCCATCAGTAACCTCCAGCAACGTATACAGAGGCATATTGCTTCTGGTATTGATGATAATATAGCCATCATGTATCCTCCCTGAAGGGGACGCGGGTGGCGCTGTGGGTTAAACCACAGAGCCTAGGACTTGCCGATCAAAAGGTCGGCGGTTCAAATCCCCGCAATGGGGTGAGCTCCCGTTGCTTGGTCCCAGCTCCTGCCAACCTAGCAGTTCGAAAGCACGTCAAAGTGCAAGTAGATAAATAGGAACCGCTCCGGTGGGAAGGTAAATGGTGTTTCCGTGCGCTGCTCTGGTTCGCCAGAAGCGGCTTGGTCATGCTGGCCACATGACCTGGAAGCTGTACACTGGCTCCCTTGGCCAATAAAGCGAGATGAGCACCGTAACCCCAGAGTCGGTCACGACTGGACCTAATGGTCAGGGGCCCCTATACCTGTCCTCCCTGAATTTGGCTAATCCCCATTTATTGTTGTGCAAGATGGCAGCTGTAATTCAACTTTGTGCCAGCAAAATCCATAGTTTAGCTGTGCGGTACATGAAGAAGTATTTCTTTTTGTCTGTCCTGAATCTCCCACTGTTCAGTGTCCTTGGTGAATAAGGAAATGTCTACAGGGAGAAAGCTGATCTGGCCTGAAGGTTTCTCGTTCTCAATTCCACTCTATGGGGATATGGCACATCTCCTCATCTACTGCTACAGACTGGGGTTGTTTTCATTTCTCAGTGCTACAAAACTTCTTTTTTAAAAATAATAAGAAGAAGCTATTTGAATTTGATTTTTAATGGTCTTATATTTTTAAGTTCTGCATTAACAGAAATAACTTAGTGAGTGACAATTACTAACAGTAATTTGGAGTACATGGAAGCCCTTTACAAAAAATAAAAACATGAGTTCCAACATCAAAGGGGTACATTTTGGGCAAAATGCAGATATTGTCATTCTCAAGTGTACTCCTTTTCTATTTTGTTTTTGCAAAAAGGTTTGTAGAATGTACTTTGTACACAGGAGTCAGTAGAAAGCAACCAGAATGTTATCACAAAGACCCTGCAAGTTGATGTCTTAATGAGAGCTTCTTGTGCAACTACTAATGGTATCCCTGTTTTCATATTGAAATGCAATGGCCTAACGACTGGTTCCCAAGTTACATTAGGGTATGAGTTTTGCGTGAGGGAGGCAGCTGGTGTGCTGGCAGATAGCAGCTGCCAGAAGCATCAGCTTCTAGCATGGGTTGTTTGTTTGTTCAGAGACTCATACCATTCAATATGTCAAAGCTGACATTTGTGAGAACCTGACCCACTTGCTTCTTGCATCCATGGGTGCGGGTGCAGGAGAATGGCACCAATGTGTGCAAAATCCCATTGCAGAATAATGTGGGAACTAGCTTCAGAAGCAACATTCAGTGTAGCATAGATCAGTGTAGCATAGATGGTTGTGTTGCTTTCTACAAAATGCAAAGCAGTGCATCAATGTGCACGGGGCACTTTGTGTGAATTACTCCCTGTGATTTCAAGAGCATAACAGGGATAGGATATTTGAAAGAGCAGGAAGGACAGAGGGGAGCCATGCAGCCTGGCCTTTCCAGAAGGGGCAAGTCAATTCGCCCTTCCAGTTCAGCTTATCTCAACAAGGATCTGCAGGGGCAAGGCGAAATGAGTGGTTTTCTGAAAACAGTGGGGAGACCGTGAGTTCTTCAGGGTTAGACTTAAATTAACTTACATTAGCTAGGACCCTTTTTAAATATGATCTCTAATGATGACAGGTGAAGGTAGACTAGACCCAACCATTACACCCTTGGAACTTTTCCCATTCACATCTTCTGCTCTTCTGATTAAAGGAGATTCTGGAAAGGTGGAAATCTTGATTGCCTGGGATGCCTTAACACAATTCTTCCAGACTTGCTTTAATAAGCCCTTGGAAGGTTGGCTGGAGCTACCAGGTTTCCTTTTATTTAACCAGGAACACTTAATGAAAACCAGGACGACCTAGAATCAACAACTACCAAAAAGTGTCTTTCTTCTAAGCTCAAAGGTAAAGGGAAGGCATGGGAATGAAGTGTGTCCCATTCCAAAGTATTGTCTTTGGACTATTACAGGCAGCATTCTGTACTTGGTGATGCTTTCAAGAGCCAACAAACTGATTTACTTACTTGCAAATAGTCCAGTGGCTGCAGAATCTGTACAGGCAAATCTCAGCCTTGACAAATCACAGCAATAGCATTGCTGCTGTTACAGCAGGAAATATGGCTCAATCCAGCAAGCAGAGGCTTCCCATCTGGTGCTTAGGGCAGTCCTCAGTCCCAAGGACCTCTCCCTTATTTATGTACCTCAACCACATCGTTCTGCAAAAGGTGGTGCAGACAAAGGAGTCTGAAAGAGGTTCTGGTAGAACTCTTTGCCTTGCAGATAAGTGAGTATTGTTCAGCACTTGCAAAGTTCATGATACAGCTCCACTGAAAATGAGTGACCATCTAGAAACTGATGGTGCTGTCCCAAAGGAAACCTGTTTCTATTCTACATAAGAGTTTTGCAGAGAGGCTAGTGTTCCTCAAGAGAAAGTACCCCCTTTTCTGCAATAAGAAGAGGCCAGTTCACTGTAGTAGAAGGAAATGCTCTTTTTAAAAAAGGAAATAAAACAACAAAATATTTAAGTAGCTGATGTGAGCTTTGATTCTGCTAGAGCCTGCCTCATCAGAGCTATGTATGAAATGGGTTCCTCTGCCACCTTGCTAGATCTATGATCCTTATATTTAGGGTGCCTGGGTTACAATTCCAGACTGCCACTATTACCAGGGTGGGATTCAGTCACATGCAGGTAAATTTAGTTGCTTGGGAGGTCTTTGTGCAACAAACCTGCTTCCCCCAAAGGTCTGACTTTTTGCCATACGGAAAGTGATGAGCGTGACTACACTGGAAAATGCGCGAAATGACTGGCAGAATCCGTGACCAGGGAAGAGAGACGGCGGAAGAAGATTGGAAGAAATTTAAAGACTATCTCAGGAAACATTGCAAAATTAATGAATGTTAGAACGATGTTGATTTTAGAAATTAAGTGGTTGTCAGCTGTAATGATTAAGTAAAAAGAAAAGAAAGGTCAAAAATCAAGTAAAATTAAGGGAGAGGATTTGCTGAACTAATGAATTAGAAATTGGAATACAGAAAGGGGAGGTATGAGGAGGTCGGGGAAGTAAGTTATAAGAAAATAAGGGATTGAAACTATACTTGTTTTTGTCTGTGTTTTGTTTGTATTACTGTTTTTTCTTTTATATAACTTTTGAAACTTTAATAAATATCTTTTTAAAAAAAATACACTGGAAAATGCGCAATAACACTTGCTTTGTTGCAACATCAGCTAACCTCCCTGCAATGGCTATCCTTTAAATAGCCCACATTCCCTGCAAACGAATCAGGGTGAATGCACAATAAACAGGTCATCTTGCTTTTCCTCTTTACCCCCTCCCACATACATGCTAGGATCCAGAGCTAGCCCCACACACACTTTGGCATAGATATAAAGCACATTAACCTCTCCAAAGATTCCCAGGACTATTTTTGGGGGGTGGAGTGGGGAGGGGATATGCTTTAATAGTATGGGGTATATGCAGCCACAATCTGGGGTCTATGTGGGCTTGTGCTTCTTTTCCTCTATCTGCAGACAGGAAGAAACTGACCCCAAACTTAGCTGAAGAACTTTGAAGGGTTAGGGAGGCCCTTTGCAGCAAGGAGGCTGTCTCCTTAAGTTTGAGGGATGGATCTGGAGACATTTGCTGGGAAGGTTCCTTTCTTATGTTGCATGCATGATGCTTGTGGCATGGAGCATGACAGAGAGTAGCTCAAGTGAGTAGTCAACTGGAAGCTTGCTCGGAGGGCCTGGAACCACAATGGCCATGGCTCAGTTCCCCCTCCGCTGCTGGAGGCAGGATGCTTTTGAGTATCAGTTGCTGGAAATTGCAAGCAAAAGGCATCTGGCACCCTGGTCTCCTTCAAGAGGAATGGCGGGATATAAAGCAAACAAGTCCTCAATGGCAACATCACCATTAGGTTGGTCACTGTGAGAATGCTGGACTAGATGGGCCATTGGCTTGATCCACCAGGCTCTTCCCATGTCCCTATGTGCTTAAGAAGAGGTTACAAGGTGCACAGCATTCCCTGCTGTGGAATTCCACACCTAAGACCTCTGCGGAGTAGCTGCTTTGGGTTTTAGGAAGACAGGAAAGGACTACCATAGTAACAAATCCCATAACTGTGCTAGGTTGCTTTGACACTCGCCCATTTATCTGGAACCGCCATGCTTGCTCCATTCTTATTTTACAGACAATGCCCAATTGTTAGGTTTCCTCAATACAGGTTCCACCCATTTTATTTCCTGTCTGGGGCAGTGTGGGGTGTAATGAATTGGTGCCTGGACTAGTAAGCTTACGTTTCTGGTGGAGGGGTTAGGGTGGGCTCTAATTGCTGGCTTCCTTGCATAAGTTAAAACTGTCTCCTCCCAGAGCAGATGCTGACTTAACGAAGGGGAAATTCATCACTAACCTCCAGCAAATCTGAACGGGGAGTGATAGCGCAGCCAGAACCTGCAGAAAGGAAACTTGCAATTAACATTGCAGGGGGCTTAGCGCTAAGTATTATTACTGCCTTCAAAGGAGACCAGGGCAGTTTTATGTTTTTGACTGAGACTGAATTCTATGTAAAAACTGTAGGAGGATCTTGGCTGTAGGGAAGGGCACTGCTGAACTGCATAGCACTATATTAAATGCTGTGTGTAACTTCTGTTTTAATTCAATCCCAGGCATCTGCAGGTAGGATTGGGAGACATCTCTGCCTGAAATCCTGGGCGGCCACTTCCAGTCAGTGTAGACAATACTAAGATGGATGGACCAATGGTCTGACTCAGTATAAGACAACTTCCTATGCTCCTTTGTTAAGTACAAGTCCCTTCACTTTGCAAACTGAACATCTGATAGGACTGAGCAAGGACCTTTGCTGCCCTAGGAACAGCGATCAGAATTTCCACAAATCCTCTTGTTAAAAACACCAGCAGAGGGCCTCTTTCCCTGGCATCATCAGACCACAAACCAGCTTCAGGACTGGTTCTCTCTAACCTCTGCTGGTTCAGCTCCCGGGTCAATCCTCCTGGCATAAAAGGCTCTTCACTAAGCGATCTGCTCCTGATTCAGCCCAGAACTCCTGCTCTGTCCATTCAGATCTTCTGCCCGTCTCCAATCTTGTTCTCTTTCCCTTTACCAAAAGACCATCTCTGGCCATGGACCGGTTTTTCTCTGCAACAGTTTATGCTAGGCTGCTGACTGTCACACCCCATGGATCTTATCCTGCCATCACTTATTGCATCATTGGAGCCTCCGCTGACAGCATATTTGATATGGGACTGTTTAGAACACGCATCAGCGAATGCTCATCATGCTTCATTTCTTTACAGTCAAAAGAATCACACTTTATAAAAAGAAATTCGGTAATCAGAAACTTTGCCCACTCCCCAACCCCGGAAAAGATGCAGTTATTTAGAGACACAGCTAGTGTGTGTCTTAGTAGAAGGAGGTGGCTTTTCAACAGAGCCAAGCAGATGTAAATAATCCCCCTCAAAGGGATGCACAGATATTTGTCCAGAGTAAACAGCCTTTAAACACTGACCCTCGTCCTCAATCATTTACCATAAAGCTGATTTCCTAGGTTCCCGGGAGGAAGGTATCTGGAACCTCAAAACACTGCTTATATTATCCTTTCAAATAGTTTGAGGATTAAAGCTTTCGAACAGCACGTTTTAAGGGGGAGGAAAGGGGATTCCTCTGTGGCGCTTTGAGAAAAAGGAAATTTCTCTGATCCCTGATAACCTACAACTCCCCTTAGAACTAATGGGGCAACTGTGGGTCCCTTTCCACCGTGCAAAATGCATCCCTTTGGGTGTGTGGGACTGGGACGAGGCTTGGCAGAATTCCATTGTGGAAGTTACCTCCAGTGTGCATGGCATATGGACCTTTTAAAACGATTTCTCCTTTCTTCACAGTTAGCTGTTCCTTATTCAAATATTTTTCTCCTTTATCAATCAGTTCCTTTTGGTCAAGCACAATGGGATTTCCAGAATCTAGACCAATCATGGTAAATGTAATGCATCGTATGTCCTCTACAGTTAAGAAGAGATACCAGCTCAAATGTTTCCAAACTGTCTGCATCCATACTTATAAGCCTGCCCAGTTTAAGCTGGGCTTCAGAGTCCCTTGTTCTTTGCTTGTGCTGCTGTCATGATCTATTATATTGACAGTTATCACAGACAGGGACTTTTTAGTGATGGCCCCACATGATTGAACTTCTCTCCCCTAGGGAATAATAGGCACGGCCCCATCAATATTGGCTTTTTAAAGAACCCTGTACTTGGCTAAAGTGCTAATTCTTGAACTTTCTTTGTTGTCGCTGCTCATTAATTAGAGGATAGTTTAAAAAGTTTGTTTTATGCGATTTTTATAAACAAGTTGATTGTAAACTGCCTTGAGGGGCCTGTGCATGGGGAAGCTCAGAAAAATTTTGGGGTTTTTTTTGAAGAATAATTATTTACTAAAATGAAATGAAGGGATGGAGGATTATACACATGAGTATTTCATTCTGCCCAGAGCTGTAGTGTTTGGAATGTGGAGAGCTATGTAGAGAAGCAAAAGTCCACTGAATGAAATGAAAGGCCACTCTTGGTGTTCTGCAGTGTCATGATGTATACAGGAAGCGAAGCTGCTTAAAATAAAGCGTATCTAACAGCTACATCAGCAATACACCGGAATAAAAAACGGATACTTTTGTGCAGTGGGCGGTTTGTGAGTAATAAAAGACATGCTGTAAATAAAGACAGTCATAAGACAAAAAATGGTTCATGTTTGGGGTGCTTGTTTTTTTTTAAAAAAAAAAAACCAAATAAGCACAAAATCCAATCTCTATGTTTCCTTTTATTTTTATTTTTCCTTTCCAAGTTTATCAGGTACTTGGAGAAGGGGGACGGAGCTGAATTCTGATTAAAACATTCCTTTTTTTAAAAAAGGAAAGAAAACATGACCAGCTATACTTGTGTGGAAGAACTGAATGCATTGCTTTTCTAATTTTCCAAATGGCCCTGTTAATGCTTTCATTAGGAAACCACCCTATGCTTCCTTCTGTATCCTCTGAAGAACATTCTCAGATGAAACGTCCAACTCCCTGGCACAATGATAATATTCCTGATTTTAGATAGCAGCAGCTCCTTTAGGGATGAAGAAGAACTCGTTTGGGAGGACCCGGATGTATGCTAGCATCTGATAAAATGGAGTTTTATCTCTTTAGGATTTGGAACTTTTCCCCATGGCAGACTTATTTCCCTTCCCCAAGAGCCCCTAAAAAAGGAAGGAACAAGTGAAAGTCCTCCTCTTCTTCTTTTACCCCGTACAGTGCAGAATTAATGCAACTGATGACAAATCTCTTGGAATGCAGCCTTTTAAAAGTAAATTTTAAAAAGAATGTCTGATTGCCAAAGGGTGATCAAAGTCCTGGAAAGAGTTAACACAAAGAGAATAAGAAAAGGGTGGGGGGGATGTTTGAGTTGACACTTAAACAAGAGAGGCGTGTCCTCCTAGCTCCTGATTGGCTTCAAGTTCTATCCAAAAACCTCCCCTCCCCCCCCCCTTTTCATTCCTCCTCCTCCTCCTGCTCTCTAGGTCCCAGGGGAGAATGTGGAATAGTGAGAGAGATCAAAAATAAACCTCTTATGTCAAAGCAAGGGGGGAAGAAAAGTATAAATACCGAGGACTCTGCAGCCAGATTTGGTGCTTCAAAGGCTTGAGAAGAAGCAGCCCAGGGAGAGAGCGGAGGAGCCTAGGGAGAGAGCTAGAGAGCTTCTTAGGAAGGGAAGGGAGGGAAACTCAGAGAGGCAGAGAGAGAGAGAGAGAGAGAGAGAGAGAGAGAGAGAGAGAGAGAGAGAGAGAGAGAGAGAGAGAGAGATCAGGATTCCAACACCCACCCAGCCCCAGCCTCTTTCAACTCGACACACTTCTTTCCAAGTGGACAGCCCGCTTTGCTGCTGCATCTTTTGCCCGGAAAGGTGCAAGAGCTACTTTAGAAGCTGGTAACAGAAGGAACCCCACAAACCAGCCTTTGGGGAGAAAGAGGATTTTCCCGGGGCCCCTCAATTCTCCCTCTACGCTGGGCAAGTTGTCGCTGACTAAACCTGGCATTAAAACCCCAAATTTGTTCACTCCTCTCCTATCCATTTCAAGCCACAGTTTTCCCCCCGGGGATCGCGGCTTGCCAATTTGCAGCATACACAGCTGGGGACTTTGCTGTTTCTTCATCCGAGCCTGCTCTTCCCATCCCGTCACTGACTGGCTCCCTGAGAGCATCAATGCCCCTTTCTCTGCAAGCACCGCAGCCCTCGGCTGGCCGGCTGGCCGCTGGCCGCACGCTCTTCTTCCCTCTGCTGCTGGTCTTGCGGCTGCTTGGCAATGCCTGGGCGCTGCCCACCCAGGACAGCGACTCCCAGGGGGTGGTGCCAGTCTGGATGGTCCCTCCGGGAAGCGAAGGGCAGGTTTCCTTCTCCATCCGTGCCTTCAGGAAGGAGTTTGTCCTGCAGTTGGAGCCAGATGCCAGCTTCTTGGCACCTGGGCTGAAGATCCAGCACGTGGGTAGGAAGGAGCTCTTTGCTAAGGAGGACGTGGGGCTCCGGAGCTGCTTCTACTCTGGCACTGTGAACTCCCAGCCAGACTCCCTGGTGGCTGTCAGCCTGTGCCAGGGCATCCGTGGCTCCTTCTTGGTGGATGGAGACAAATATGTCATCCACCCACAAGGTCATGAGAATGGAGATCCTCTGCTGCAGGCCCACCAGCTCCAGAAGAAGGGGTGGGCAAAAGAAGCTGGAGAGGACATCCCAGAAGAGGGATCCCGGGTAGCAGAGTCCAACAGCACCAGGAGAACCAAGAGGTTCATCTCAGAAGCCCGCTATGTGGAGACCCTGCTGGTGGCTGATGCCTCCATGCTCCAGTTCTATGGGGAAGACCTGACGGTAAGCAGCGCTACAACTTTCCTTCTCTTCCTTTTAGATGCTCAGAGCAGGTGCAGGTTGAGCGGTGCATGCCAATATGCAGGGAATCTTTGAGCTGTGGGTGGGGTGGTAGATCTGGGGTGATGCAGTCAAGGGCAGGTTATGGTAAAAGCATGAACCCTGAGCAGTACTTCTCCAAATCTCGCTTGCCTTCAACTTCTGGCTGCATAGACACCATACATTTAATGCACATTAACTCCTCGTTGTGTTCATGCAACACATACAAAGCACATTTAAAGCACACACATACCCTAAGAATCTTTGAGAACTGTAGTTCACCCCACACAGCTACAATCCCCAGCAAACTACCATTCCCAGAATTCTTGCGGGGGGTGTGTGTGTGATGTGCTTTAAATGTGTGGTTTGTTCATTGCTGTCTTTCAGCCTCCTGTCTGTAATTTTATGGGGTAAGGGCCATAATAATTCTGATCCACTTTGCAGAGCTACTTACTGGGAATAACACTTGTGAAGCACTGTGAACACTTTAAGGCACATGATAGCAAAAATGATCATAGTGGAAAACATCTGGGGGAATGATGCTCCATGCTGGGGTGTGCACGGGGTCGTTGTGGGACAACACACTTCTTTGAGACTGCTAAAGAAGGGCAGACTTGTTAACAAGGAACTTCCACTAAACAGCATCTCTGGGTAGAGTTATCCCCTGCTCACCGCCCCACCCCCATAACACAATTAACACATCCCTCGCAATATGATGTCATCACGTTCTGCATTTCCCCGCCCCAGCTTCACATCATCAAATATTGCACAGTGTGATGAAGTCATACATCTGATGGATGTTCCTAGATGTTATGGAGTGGGGGTGAGGAGCTCAACACCCAGATGACATTTCTAGCAGCTGCCTGAGTCTGCCGTAACATGTAGTTGCACCTTGTCTGGTGGAGATGAAACGTCTGTATTTTAACTCATCGTTTTCTTTGTACCTGGTAAAGTGCGCTGCAGAACTTGAAAGCTGGTATTTTTCAAAGCATAATTTTGTCCAGAGAGAGGCAAAATTGAACTACGTATTTTGTGGGTTTTTAAAAAAATTTATTGTGGGAAACAAGCACAGCATATTTTGCCTATGCTCAGCTGATGACATGAGAACTGTAAAGCAATTTGATATTACAGCCATTAAGCTAATCTGTGTTCCTCATTATTGTAAGGTCTGCCTCTTTGGTATACTAATTTGGTACCTGATACTACCTTTTGGAGACTAATGGGGGGGGAGCTGGGGCTTTGTTTAGTAGGAGAAGGGGAAGAGGCACAGTCTCTATTAGTAGCCACATAAGATTAGTAAAAGTTCTAGAAGTCATGTTTTGATGGGAGCCTCCCTCTCTCTCGGGCTGCATCCCCACCCCCACCCCAAGCCGTGGTTGAAGAGAACCACTTGAACCAGGAGACCCACAGATTTCACAAGTACCATTTACATCAGTAAATTTATGTTCACCGTGTGAAAGTCTTACTCAGCTTTGTTAGCTCTAAAAGGGAAGTTTCTATCCTGGAACTTGTGTGCAAGGAAAATCCTAACTTCTGCTAGGACAGCGGCTTTCACAGTGGTGAAATTAAGCAGAAATTATATGAAGGACATTCTATTAAAATGAGAGGGGAACAGAGGTGCATGGGCCATTACAAGGGGTTCTGCTAACAGAGTATTTGTGGGGGGGCATGTTCCTCGTCAGTCCCTGCATTTCTAGTGGGGAAGTTACAGTATTTTATCTGAGGTGCTAATAGCAGGAATGGGCTCAGTACAAGTCAGGTTTATTCGGGAGACCTCCTTCTTTCAGCACATAGCAGGTGGAACTTCAGAAATGTTAAATGTGAATATTTATTACGCAGTAAGATGTATGAAACATTTCCATGATAGGCCGGATGCATGTGGAATCACACTTTGGTCTCTTCCAGACTTTTGCTCTTTTGGGGTGGGATTCAACCACATGCCAGCAAACTCAGATTGCACAAATAAAGCTGGTTATTGCTCTGTGCAACAAACCACCCTCCCCACTCAAATCAGACGTTTTGTGATGAGGGAAACGATTGGGAAACGCACCCTTGGAAAGCGAGGGATAATAGTTGCTTGGCACAGGTTGATATACCCTTCCAACAAACAAATCTGAATGTGTGCTCAGTGAACAGCTGGCAGAAATGACATGGAACTGCTGAACTAAAGAAACCGTGACTCTTAGGGCAGGAAGAGAGAAAAGTTTGTAACGGTTAGAGACTTTGCTTCCTATGGTGTCGACACACACACACACACACACACACACACACACACGACATACGTACAAGTGTAACTTTCCTTTATCCTACTTTTGCTCTCGATCAAACAGATTTTGCAGATTTTTTTAAACAATGGAAAAAAACTTTCCAGCTCTATTTGCCTGAGGTGAAAACCGCACGGCTGCACATATGCCACAAGCAGCTATCACTTTTTCAAAACGATTTCAATAAAAATAACACTCTAGTCCTTTGTCTGTAGGAAGACTAGAGCTGAGTCAATTACATCCATCATCTCCCTATAGAAAGGATTTATTTCAAGCCTTTGGCTTAACCCTTTAATCCTTATCCCCAATTGCAAAGAAGGCTATGTACACAGAACTGCATTTTCTTCAGTCGTCCTGCTGCTCTTGCTTCTTCCCTTTCTCCATCCTTTTCCGTCTGCTGTGTTCTCCATTACTGGAGTTAAAATTACAGGATCCTTAAGGGTAGGGACCTATATTATATTATTATTATTATTATTATTATTATTATTATTATTATTATTATTACTCATGTAATCGCTTTACCCCCTATGTTCCCACTCGACAGTTTCAATCTGTAGAACTGGCAGTCACACAGTCGCACAATACCCATTCCAAACATTTCAGAAATTCCTCCTTTAGCTTGCCATAACTTGCACTTTGGAACTCCCTGCCTATTGATATCAGGCAGGGACTTCTACTATTTTTCGTTTGTTTGTGTGCCTGCTTAACACATTTTTTATTAGGCCTATTGAGATGTGTATATGTTGCTGTGCTTTTAATCAGTTTTTAGTTAACTGCTGGTTTAATTTTTTTATGTTTTACTTATTTTATCCGTTTTCATTGTTTATTTTAATATTTTTTGTCAACCGCTTAGAGGTTTCGCGACAAACAAAAGTGGTATATTAATTTTGTAAAGTGAGTAAATAAATAAATATATAAAACTGCTATGTCGCTTTGAAAAATGGTAGACATTGGATGGTGCTATACGAATACATAATGCTTCAGTAGACATCTCACTAAGCTGAACTCTGGCTCAGACGATAGACTCCCTGCTACAGTGCCAAACCTCTGTAATACTAATAACCCCCTTATATCCAGACGTCATGCGGATCTGGGAATCTCGCCAGCAGCAGTAGAATGTCTAAACTGGGTAAAATATGAATCGTAAATCTGTACAGTAGTCAAGAAATACAATGGATTTCCCAAAATAGGAAGATATTGAACGACAATTGTTGTTTTTCCCTAGAAGTGATTTATTTTGGATAGTTGTTTGTCTGTTTGCTATGCCTTTAGACACCTCTTAAGATATTGTAACCATATTTGGATGATGACTGCTGAGAACAAGCATCAGATTTTTGTCTCTGTTTGGGTACAATTGTTCACCATTTTGAATCAAGATGGCGGGCTGAAGCTTTCAAAGCTGCACTGATTTAACTTGTGGTTTCAAAACTGCACTTGTGTTTGGTTTTTGTTTGGTTTCTTAGAATCCCTGAGCAGGGCTGGGCACAAGTGTGCTGATTTCTTAAATTTCTTAACAGTATTGCCTTCATAGCTGTCAACTCTTCCCTTTTCTTGCGAGGAATCCTATTCGGAATAAGGGAATTTCCCTTATAAAAAGGGAAACGTTGACAGCTATGATTGCCTTTCAGAGCAGCATACATCACGTCCCATGCAGCAGCACATCCAAGCAGTGGCCAAACCCATGTGCTTTGCAGTATTCCTAGCCTGGGATTCTGATCTCAACGCAACAAATGGGAACAGTATGTCCATCTGGAAGCTCCCCCCCCCCTTACAGTCCTTCACAGTCCATACATAGTCATAGGAATCCTCTGCACACTGGGAATTTTGGATCTTGCTCGGGTGTGTTTCCCCCTGTTAAAGACTTGGGATGACGTTAGAGACTGCCTTGGGGCAGATCCACATCACACACTTAAAGACACACATTTAAAACACATGACTTCCCCCCAATGAACCCTGGGAACTATAGTTTGTTAAGGGTGCTGGGAATTGTAGCCCTGTGAGGTTGGAATAGCAGCTCCCAGGATTCTTTGGAGGAAGTCATGTGTTTTAAATGTGCACTGGAACTTGGGCAACTGGGGAGGTGTGCCCAGGGGTGGGGCAAACCACCCATAGGAGCAGGGCGAACCGCCCATAGGAACAGCATGGCCTGTGCCTTCCCTATGTGCACCACGTGTCCTGTCCCTATGGGTGCCGCGCAGCATCCATAGGGGCGGCACAGAGCGCGGGGTGCCCTTAGGGAGGGACTGGGCATGCCGTGGGGCCTCAGCCACCCCACAGATGGGGGGTGTTAAGTTGTGAGTGACCATATCAAACGACACAGCGATTCTTCAAACAGCTCTTGTTTATTCACAGAACTGAACTGAAGGGTTCAGCCAGCCTGCTTATATAGAGCTCCACTACAACGCATCTGTAACAACTTTCTGTAACTATCCAATCACTGAACATCACTTTCAATCCCTTATTTGCATATGTGGACCTGAGTGAAAACTATCTACAGTATCCCCCTGCTGGCCCAGGGTGAGAACTTCAGTACATAACAGGGGGAGGCAGCCAGCAGACAGTGCGGAGCCTGCAGGTGCCAAGACACGTGGCTCATGCGCGCTGCAGACCCTGCAGTGAGTGCCGCCGGCCATTTTGTTACCCACCATCAGGGTGGCACCCAGGGCGTACCACACACCCCTTCCTATGCCCCTTTAACTTTATAGTGTGGGTTGGTTAGGCATTTGCAACAGGTGCTGGGTACCTGCCCCCAATCTTGCTCCCTCTACCACCCAACTGACACTCAAATACTGTGCTAAGCGGCTGACCTATGGCATGCAGGTCTGCAGGGCCTGATGCTCTCCAGATGCCTGGGACTATTACTCTCATCAGCCGCTGCTGGGTGGCATCTGGAAAGCATCAGGTCAGGGAAGGTTGTTCCAGGCTACAGATGTCAAATGGAGAAGGCTTATCTCTCTTCTCAAACTACAATTTCCAAGATTGCTTTGTGGAGAAGTCATAACAGTTGAGAAAGCAATGCTGTGTAGATCCCCATCAGGCTGTGGAGGGCTAGCCTACAACAGCTACAGGGATATATTTTCTAGACTTCCATGAGGGGAATCCATGATAGCTAAGCTCATTTAAAGCTAAGCAGGGATAGCCAATGCTGTGCCCTTCAGATGTTGGGCTCTATCTCTCATCAGCCCCAGCCGACATGGCCAGTGGTTAGGGATGATGGGAGCTGAAATGCAGCAAACATCTGAAGGGCTCCACGTTGGCTTCCCCTAGTCTATAGTGTTCAATGAAAGCTCTTTGCCATCTTCCTCACATTTCAGGAGGCCTACATTAGCAGCAGTACATCATTCCAATCTCCTGTGGAAGACTAACCAAACAAAAGGATCCATGTATATCACTTGCCCACAGCTGTTTCTGATGGCACTGGTGGTGGGGTTAGATGGAGGGGAAATACGTGTGTGTCGGTCTGGTCTGCCTGAAAAGGTACACACATGTCGCAGAAACATTGAGTCAGAAGGGTCCATGTTTACTTGGCTTCCTTGCAATCCTCGCAGCCGCATTTTCATCACTAAACATTAAAAGGTCAGATGCGTCCTTTGCAAGTTGTTTTCCAACATTAATTGTGGTGGAGGGGCCCCCGAAATAGCTCAGATTCACACAGATGGACAAAGAGGGGGTGGCTTCTGTTTTACCTCCCAAACAACCATCACAAGATACCTTCCTGCTTTGTATCGTTGCCTAGGCTGCTGTCCCCTGCTCTGGATAGAGTGAGTCATACGCTAGCTATACTCAGGGAAGACCCAATAATCCATCGCACAAAGGGAAACCGTATGTTTGTCATTGCCCCACTTTGGCTTCTGGCCCTGCCCACCACTGACATGTGGCTCCCAGAGGGGTCAAGCTGCTTAGACAGATAATGGGGAGGGGCGCAATTTGCAAGGCTCGGCTCAGGCCGCATCTGGAGTCTGACTACATCCTTGGAAGAGACCCAAAGGATAAGCAAAATGAGGGTCTAGTTCCATTTGGTCAGGGGTGGGGAACCTTTTCCGAACCACTCCCTCCTGGGCAACCTTCTGCCACTATCAAGGTGCCAGGACTGGGCGGAACAATGAATATACATTTCACCTTTGTGCAGTAGGCTGCTTTCTACACATACCCCTCTCTGTCCCCAGTCTGGCAAGAAAGAGGCATCATCAGAGTTCATGGACAGTGGTAGAAACACTCCAGGAAGTAAACGGAAGGAGGAAACAGGGGAAGTGAGTGTGACCTGAGGAGAGTCCCAAGGGCCATTTAGGTATTTGCCCTTCTCTCTTCCAAAGCACCTGACTAGATGTTTGCTCTCATGCACAGCAGCTTGAACTGTGTTTGGTATCTGCTTGGAGCCATAAGCTTGAGGAGTTAATATGCAGATTCTGAAACATACCGGTATCTCCACACAAAAGCTGTAGGGCTCTTTCCAAGTCTGCAATCCACACACACACACACACACACACACACACACACACACACACACACAGTGGACTACAGGATTCTTCTCCACTTCCTCCTCTACCTTCTATGTAATGCTAAACAGCTGCCACAGTCCTCCTCTAGAGCAAACATTGGCAAAACAACTGATTATGAAGCACTCTGGTATGAAAAACGCGCCACACAAGTGAACATTGTTATTCTGGAGGCGATGGCTGAGGACCCAGCGTGAGTAGCTTCCAAGGGCTGGGAGGAAAGCAGGCCAGCCCTGGAATAGTATTATGGTTATCAGGTTGTCAAACAATTGCTCATGTCCCACGCTGAAAAGAAACAGGTGACGTTGCTTCAGAATTCATTGTGAAATGTCCCCTGTGTGTCAGTGTTTCCTAAGACTTTGATGGAGGACACACACTCCTCCCCCCAACTCCCATAAAAATTGAACCTCTCAAAAAGGATACTCAAAAAGGGGGCAGGAAAGGGAGAACTGAGATTATCAAGGGGGCTGCAGTGTCTGGCCTATGAGAAGAGGCTACAGTAATTGGGACAT
Organism: Podarcis muralis; assembly: GCF_964188315.1. Lineage (NCBI taxonomy): Eukaryota > Metazoa > Chordata > Lepidosauria > Squamata > Lacertidae > Podarcis > Podarcis muralis. Next base: position 27,620,627 of record NC_135669.1, read on the forward strand.
TTTAGTTCAGAAAAAGAAAGTTAAGCAGCAAGTGATGTAATCAATCTAGTAGAATTATGCATGTGCATTAAAGAGCTTTTTCTCATTCTGCCATAATACCAGAACTCAGGGTCACTCAGTGAGATTGATAGGTGGAAGAGGTACATTCAATGAGGAGGTACATCCAACTAAACACAATTATGGAACTCCCTGCCATCTATTAGTTTGAAAAAGTGATCAGACAAATTCATAGAAGGAGAGTCCAGCCATGGCAGCTCTAGTACTCCAGGAGTACACCAGTTGTTGGAAGTGGGGATACTGCTTTCCGTTTTTACTTGTGGGTTTCCCAGCGACATCTGGTTGGCCATTGTGGGGGAAAGATGCTGGATGTAAACAGACCTTTGGTTTGATGCATGAAGGTGCTTCATAAGGTCTAATGATGCATGCCTCATTCTCACCCCAAAACGGCATACGAGTAAGGGCTCATCCAGACTTCCTTTTGCACTGTGCTTTCAGGACACAGTTCGGTGCCTGACTCATGCATATACACACAGCACACAGCCCCATCTGGGGCTATCTGATATTGTTTCGAGTGACTGAATACACCAGTCTCCTCCTAGTGGGACAGAATTGCCCGCTCCCAACAAATGGCAGGAGGCAAATCCCAAGCAACGGATAGTGCAGAGATAAATCAGGCAGCCGCCCTGTGGGGAAGAGGGTTGTACTTTTTTACGCCATACTAGCAACTGGATGGCATCCAGCTTACAAATAGCTGGTCTACATATTTTAAATGGACAGAGTCAGGGACTCCAGCATTCTGCTTGTGGCAGGAAACATGATCTAGAGGAAGGATGCCTAAGTGGAGGGTCAGAGCAGAATCCCCAAATGAGTTATGGGGAGCAGCTTCTGTGTGTGGCTCACGGGATATGGCAAAGGTCCATTGGACCATGTTGCATACAATGCAGATAGGCAAATAAGGGTAGAGTCCGGATTTAGGTCAGGGAGAATGATGGGCGGGTATGCCCCAGTTTCTGAAGACTCACCGGTGATTTCCAGCAGGATTTTTTGAGGAACCAGGGAACCATCGTTGCAGCAAAAAGTTTTGGAACTGGCCCTCCTCTCGCCTGCTCAGCGGGAGATTTTTGCCAAGATATGCTTCCCATTTTGTGCCTCCCTTTATTCCTGCTGTAATAAGATAGCTTTAAATTCCCTTATAGGACTCTGGGCCAAGCTCAGGCACTGCAGAAGGAAAACACGTAACATTCTCCCAACACTTTTTTTAAACAATGAAATGCAATCGCAGGGGACAGACACCGGAAATGGGAAAGCAGCCGTAGGGAGGGATGCCACTTTCCTCCCACAAGTGGGGAATTGGATTATGGGGAGGTCAATGTTTGAGCCAAAATACTACAAGATGGGATGAAGGCTCAATCCATACTCTTGTTTGACACCTGAGACGTTTTCAGGACCCACCCTATTCCTGTAACCCGTTTTAACTGTTTTTAATTCTAAATTTTAAATTGCTAAAAGCCATGGTGAAGGGCAGGCGTTAAATTTAATTATCTGATTGCTTTCCTCCCCCACAAACAAAGTCTCAAAGTGACACACAGAAAAGAAGATTTATATGAGACTACTGAAGCAAATTAGAATCAATTAAGTTTTTGTTCAGCTATTAATTTAAAAATACTTACTCTGTGATTGCAGACAAGCCACCCTCCCTCGGTCTTACTCCCCTTGCCCAATCTGCAACCTGAGAGATAACAATGCTGACGTATTCTACAGGGTTGTTGTTCGGATTACAACTGGACATTGGCCACATTCATGGCATACATTTAAAGCACTGTGATACCAAATCAAAACAAAATTACAAAAAAAATTAATGACCAATTATCAAAACTGCAGCAAATGCTCCTAGAAATTACTTTCCCACAATTGAACTTTGAACGTATCAAAGAGTTTGACTTTGGACCTTGCTAAATCTAACCTTTTCTCCCTCCACTTCTTTCTTCCTACTAACTTGTCATGGAAAGCTGATTCAGTGCTTCCAGACACTTGCCCAGGGTTCAGTTTCCTTGGAATGAGGGACAGTGGGGACTTAGGATAAATGGCTTATTTACACATATATACAACCCAAACCAAAGATGGAAGGGCTCACAGCATTAGCACCCTAGAAGGTTCAGTATTGCTTCTTCCATAGCTACAGCCTTGGCTTCAAGCAGAAATCAAGCATTACTCTCATTCTCAGGCTTCTGCCTGCAGCCTGCTGTCATGGTCCAGTCTATGGGCGATCAAAGTCCCGGCTGAGGACGTCAGGACCAGGGGCAAGATGGCGGGGTGGGAGCAGGAACGAGAGTCCAGAAGCCAGGGGTCCGAGGGTCAGGAAGCAGGGAGTCACGAAGTCAAGGGTCCGAGGGTCGAGAAGCAAGGAGTCAAGGAGCCAAGGTCCGATGATCAGGAAGCAAGGAGCCAAACACAGCAAGGCAGGGAAAGTGTTGCTGTGGCAAAGAGCCAAAGGGAAATGCTGACCTTATATCCCTTCCCGGCTCTTGCCACCAGGTGCAGTGAGTTACCAAGTGGACTCACCTGTGCGGCCACACCTTGCCTCTCCAGAACAAACTTTGGAAGGCCCCAGTCCTGCGAAGCCCTACTGGTCACAGGGCCTGGCTCCTGCACGCACTCCTGACACCTGCTTAGAGCCCAGCTCTCTCTCTCACACTGGCTATTGCCCTTCTCACTACCAGCCAAGAGAGGGAAAGGGCCCATTTAAACCCTTTTGAATTTAACCTTTGCAGGACCCAGGAATTAGAAGGGACTTGGACATTGTACAGCCTAATCTACAGCCCAAACTCACAACAATGGGAATCTATCTTATACCGTGTAAGACCAGTGATCCATCTAGCTCAGCACTGTCTACACCAGGGGTTGTCAACCTGGTCCCTACCACCCACTAGTGGGCGTTTCAGGATTCTAGGTGGGCAGCAGGGGCTTCTAGGGCACAAGCTGAATCCTTCTTTCATCAAGCACTGGTGGGCGGAAAGGAAATTTTACCATCCAGAAAGATGCATTAGTGGGCGGAAGGTATAAAAAGGTTGACTATCCCTGGTCTACACCGACTGGCAGTGGTGCTGCAGGATTTAAGACAAGGAGTCTCTCTCCCAGTCCTACCTGAAGAAGCCAAGGACTGAACCTGGGACTTTTTGCATGCAAAGCTACAGCCCCTCAATGCAGGTCTGAAACGATCAAAGTTGTAAAGATGAAATGAGAAGGTGAAAGAATGCAGGAGAGAAAGGGAGAAGGGATTTGTTTTAAGAGGCAAGACAAAGAGGTGGAGAAAGATCTTAGGGAAATGAAATGTGGGTGCAGTCCCAATGGGGGAGAAGGGAAGGAGGAAGCCAAGGTGTGGGGTGATTCAGCCCCTCTCCAGCTATCCAATGCCCAAACACTGCCTGCAGCATCCTTTGACTGCCACTTGGCTTTGTGCAAGGAAATTCCTGGCTCGCACTTTAAACCGCCAACGGAGGTGCTATATTTGAGATGGGAGCCAAGGCCCTTGCAGAAACTACCAGGAATTCTGCTGATAGTCTGGTAAACAGCACAGGCTGCCGGCTTCGCTCCCCTTTCCCCAAGGCAAATGATTCCCAACAAGCTGACTCTTATTAGCTTTGCACCACTAGCTCCAGGACGGTGCCTCTTGAGTCTGTTCTGTGTGGCCAGCTACTGTGGTCAGGCCTTCCCTCAGACACAATCTGACCTGATAGTGTCTCCACCGCAAGGCACCAGCGGAGCGTTGATTCTTGGAGCTGATTCTTCTCACTTTGCTTTTCTTATTTGTGCGCTTACAGTGCATTTGTTGTACACTCCAAAAATGCAATGTGTAGCACAATACACTCATTGGGGAGCCAGGATTGGCTGCAGTTCCCAATTGAGCGTGTACCTGATGGCAAACCTGGATTTGATACTGTGGAAGTTGTGAAATGGTTCTGAGTGTACACACAATAGAGCTGCAGCCAGTTCGGACTCCCTAATGAGCTTAGATAGGTTTGAAAATATGTTGACGCAGCCACACTTTGGAAGTGTACACTGAACATGCTTGACGTGTACCGGCACAAGCCTGCGTTTTCAATCAAGGGGACACTCAACTGGGTTTCTCCTACTAGGTTTTGTTCAATTTCTTCTTTCCCCTTTCTCTTCTTCCTTGAGAAACTACTCTAGAGAATCGGGCGTGGGGAGAGATGGCTCCATGACATCAGAAAAACTAATCAGTCAGCATATGCTGGCTCCATGATGTCACAAAAGCTAGCCAATGTGTGTTGTGTCATAAAGTCTAGCCAATCAGTTCTGCAGGATGGAAATTAATAGAACCAATTTCCTCCTCAGCTTTATCCAGGATTGACACCTCTGATTATGTATGTCTGTACACACCAACAAAAGTGTTTCCTAGCTCTGCTTCTTCCCTAGCTACTTTAGACTCTCTAATTGGAGTTATCAGAGGCTGAAGCTGGCACCTTATTCATGCTAAATATTTGCCCTCTGACTGGACTATAACAATAGACATATTTAACCGAATATTTCAACCAAGAGTCATCAGCAAGCTCTAAGCTACACAGAAGTGCCAAGTGGATTGTTTCCACTCTGTTTTACACAGGGGTCCAAGTGAATGCCAAGGATATGAATACAGTTCAGTGAGTCATGTTTTGTGGAGAATCTCTGCACTGTAGATTGTTAATCAGGTGCAACTGAGTCACTATAATAGTTCCGTTATTATTGTTACAAGTGGAATTCTGTTAAAAGACTCAAATGGTGATATTTTAAATTAGACTCTGACCCAAAGTTCGAGGTCAAACGCAGCTCAAACACTCTTTGGGTGGTCCTGAGGAAGCTGCAATCCCTTTACCTCCATCATCTTTTAAGTGGTTTCAGTGAAGAGCTGCAATTGTTTGAACACATGGGAAGCTGAGGGACAACCGAGGAAGGAAAGCGGTAAAACATATGCTTTGCAGGTAGGAAGTCACAGGTTCAAATTCTGACACCTCCAACTAAAAGTAGCAGGTGGCGGCAAAAAGCTCTACTCCATCAGTCAAAACAGACAATAGTAGCCTAGATAGGTTCCCTACCCACAATATTTCTCATCCCGAAAGCCATATTCCCTTCTGGGCAACTTTCCTGGGCCCACATGCCAGTGGTGGGTGGGGCAGAAGCAAAGTCTATGCACACTCACACACCCCTCTATGTCCTCCCTCCAAGGAAGCAGGAGTTTTGAGGATACATTCTAGGCAGGAAAAAAAACCCTTAAGGGTGTGTGGCTTGGGAAGAGAGACAGAGGACTCATCCAGACTTCCATTTGTGCCATGATTTGTAAGCATAGGTCCATGCTTTCCAGACATGGGTCTGAGCAGGGTTTCTTGTTTTTGTTTTGTTGTTGTTCTGCCAAACACTGCCGCTGTTTACCACTGAATTGGAACAAACACTGATCCACAGAAAAACTGATTGGCGTTTGTTCTGATTCAACAGTGAACAGCAGGTTTTCCTGAGGAGACCAAAAAACAAAACCCCTACTCAGACCTGTGCCTGGAAAGCACGGACTTGTGCTTACAAATCGTGACACAAGTTTGGATGAGCCCATAGATGTTTGCCTGCAGGCCTGAGCAACTACCTTAAATCCTGGCAGGATCAACCTGGAGGTCTGTGAATCTGGAAAAGACAGCTCAAAAGGGTTGGGAAGAAGGATGCAGCAAAGAGGTTGGGAAGCTGGCAGGCAGACAGGAAAGTGGTAAGGAGCAAGACAGATGAAGAATACCTGGAACAAGACTAGCAAGTCACACAAGCAGAATGACAACCTGGCTGATGTCAAGACCATTAATAACCAGCTTTGGAGAAGCTACTGGAGACAGTTAGGGCTTGTCTACACTTCCCCTTGTCCTATGCCTAGAAAGCATGGGGTGAGCAGTTTTCTGCTTGACCCATGCTTTCTAGGCACGGGTCCAAGCTGTTTTCCCCTCACCCTGCTCCTTTCCCAAGGGAAAACCCACTCTTTAGCTCTAAATCGGAACAAATGGCAATCCACAGAAAATCCTATTGCCGTCTGCTCCAACTGAGTGCTAAAGAGTGGTTTTCCCCTGCGGAAAGCAGTGGGACAAGAGGAATTCTGCCCACCTTTGAAGAAGCTCAAGGCCCGTGCAACAGATCTGTCTTCAGTTGAGAAAACAGGGCCAACCAACCTCTCTTGAATCCGCCTCCTCAAGAGTCCAGCCTAGTTACCGTAAATGTCCCTTCCATCACCAGCCCAAGGGGCTTCTTTACCCAGGTGACTGTTGTTTACCCCAGAGCAGCCAGGTTCTCTCACTCTGGGGCCAGCCGAGCGTCTTTGTTCCCCTCCTGAAAGAGAAAAGAGCTGAGGGAAAGGGTGTAAATAGACACCAGATGGTGGAACAAGTGAACCTGACCTCATAATCTTCATCAAATAGCTGTTTGCTCAGTTTAGTTTACATCTTTGCTTTCCAGCTTTTTTATTTGTTTGTGGATTCAAGGCAGGGATAAGGAGCCAGAGCATTTGTATGCAGGGCTGCTGGATGGGTGGAGGACAGGGGATAAGAAGAGGAGGAAAAAAATTAAAGGATCTGTGCTGAGAAAAGCGACCTCAGCTTATGTGACCAGACATCAGTGATGTGATTGCTATCCACTGTCAGCCTGGAAATAGCAAGAAGGACATAACCAGCAACCACACCAGTGGCTTGTGTGGACACTTGCCCTTTCTCTACTGCTGTGCACACACCATACATTTAAAGCACATTTAAAGCACATGACTTTCCCCAAATAATCCTGTCAGCCACAGTTTATCTCTTACATAGCTACAATTCCCAGCATCCCTAACAAATTAAGAGTCCCCAGGATTATTTGGGAGAAGACATATGATTTAAATGTACCGTGTGTACACAGCCTGAGTAAATGTTGTATTCTCTTCTGCTCCAAACATTAGGGGCCTTGGGCCAGCTTCATACAATATTGGGGGTGGGTTCTGGTTGCTTATGGGAAATCAAACCATGCAGCTGCTAAATTGGCTTTTCGTGTGTAGCAAGAGCCATACAGTTCAGGTCCATTTTAACGATGCAAAGTTTCATAGGCATAGTCAGCATTGCACAAGCAGCCCATCCCATGGAGAGGCCCCACATGGTCTGGGTTCCTCCAGATGGTATCCACATTCAGGCTGCCATAACCTCTGAAAAGGGCCTGATGAAATACATGGTAGGACTTTTTCAGACCAGGAGCCTCCAGATCAGACACTGACTTTCCTCCTGTTTCACCAGGTTAGTGAAAGGAATAACAGGCATTCGGGCCACAGCCCATAATCATCTTGGCCTGGCAAACCAGGGCTAATCTGTTGACATGTGGTGATGTCAAGTTCTCAGACTTCCTGCCTTCCCTTCATCTGGGCATGATGTCACTGAGGGAGCCTGTCAGGGCCTTCTTCTGAACACCTTCAGCTTGCCTGCTTGCCACCTGACCAAAAGACCCAGCTGCACTTGAACTTCAGAGGAGTAAAAGTCATTCATCCGCAGTCCACATCAGGGCTGGCTAACCTTTGGCTCTCCAACTCCTTGTTAGATTTCTGTTATGCCACTGTGCAGTTTTTGGAGTCACAAGACTCTGTTGACATTCCAGACTGTTGGAAGTCTCACGGGAGACGGATGTTGAAGTTACTGGTTTCCTGTTTCTTTGTTCCTGTTATTCACTGTCTCTCACAGAGAACAGATGCATATTCTTTTCTGTCCTGCGTAGATAGAAATAAATGTAGCAATGTAGCACATATTTCCTGGCTCTGTCTGCTGTCCGTGTACTCTGCGTAATGGGGAGCGTGCCTGAAGCCTCATTAAAGACTTAGGTTGTTAATCACTGTCAGAGCAGAGGTTGATGGATTCCGAAGATACGACGAGGAGGAGAGCTATTACACCTCGGTTGTATGGAAGCTCCGACACTCCTATCATCTCTGACTGTTGGCTGTGCTGATGGGAGTCCAACAACAGCTGGATGGCCACAGGTTCCCCATCCCTGGCCTACACAATCATAATCCACTGACTGGTAGCAGATACTATTCATTCAAAAGCAAGGCTGGCTATTTAAGAACTGGGCCCAATGTTCTAATCTCTTCTGTATTTGTGTTAACTTCCCCGGCTTCAGTTGGCAGAGAAGGTGCATGGAGTAGGGAGTAGAACACAGTCTGCACAGTTGCTTCTAAGCATTATTGGTGTGCCTTAATTGAACAATTATGGTGAAGTCACAAAGGCAAGAAGCTGACACAGGGAAGCACGTCTGGGAATGCAGGGGCCGTTTGCTGTTTCTCAATAGCCGCGTCGTTGTGTAACGCCTGCATTTTTCTGTCATGAAGACGGTTCCGTGAGCCAGTGCCAAAAGAAGCCAGAATTCTGATAAGATGTTAACATCTGACTTAAACATAGCTGGAGTGTCTGATATATGAGGTCATCTCCCCACTGTCTTGTTTACCCGAGCAGGAGGTGCTGCAGGGTGAAGGCTCAAGAGCATACGCAAATGGTCTGTGTAGGAAGACATCCCATTCACAAATGTGTCATTGGTGTGTATCGCCTACATCTCACAAAGGCAAGGCTGGAGTCAGCCTTGCTGGGCCTCTTTGAAAAGGCTGCAGAACAAAAGATCTGACCAAAGGTCCATCTGATCCATTGGCCAACCAGATAGGAGCATAGGAAGCTGCCTTATAGATGGTCCTTCTAGATAAGTATTGCCACTCTATACAAAGATGTGCTCTCCCATGCCTACATTCCCAGCATGTTTGCACTCCTGTCTCAGTGACCTCTACACTGGCTTGGTCATGTCCTCGGAATGGAATATGGCAGGATCCCAAGGGACATGCCCTTAGGAGAACTGGCTTCAGGCACCAGGCCCATTGGCAGACCAACTCTGTGTTACAAAGATGTCTGCAAACATAGCATGAAGGCTGGCAACATCAACCCCGCCATGTGGGAATCCCTTGCACACGACTGCAGTGCCTGGAGACAGGCAGTCAGGTTGAGCATCCATAGCAGTGACCAGAGGAGGAATGACCGCTGGGAGGAGCGCAGAGAGAAGAAATGCTGTGGTGCATCTGCAGCCACACAACCAAACAGCTTCATCTGTCCCAGGTGCAACAAAACGTATCTCTCCCACATCAGTCTCTCCCAGGGGTCGGCAAGCTTTTTGGGGGGTGGGCCGGTTCACCGCACCACAAACCTCCTGGTGAGCCAGAGTGCATGTGTGGGTGCGCACATGCACATGGCAGAGGGGGCTTCTCTCTCCACCCCCCCAGTCCCTCCCGTCCCCCTGCCTACCTAGGGTGCTGCTGAGAGGCAGAGGCTGGTGGCAGCAGCGGCGGAGGAAGAACAAGCAGTCCCAAAGGGCTGCTTTGGGGCTGCTCGTTCCTCCTCCTCCACCAACGACAGTGGCAGAAGTGGCGGAGAAGGAATGAGCAGCCCAAAAGGACTGCTTTCGGGCTGCTTATTCCTCCTCTGACAGCCTCTGCCGCTCGCAAGGGCAGAGCAGCAGTGGCACAGGTGGCGGCAGCAAACAGCTTGCTCCAACGAGGGGCTGCTGGAAATGCACTCGGCCAGCTCAGCCCAGCCCCCTTCCTCCTCTTGGCCACGCTCAGGTGCCGCTCACCCATTGGCCAGGGTCTGAAACCTTAGCAGGCGACTGGCCAGCGATTTGCTACACTGGGAGGAGGGGGAGATTCCGCCGCAGTGAGGGAGAGCGGGGAAAATGTCAGCGGGGGGAGCGGTGCCCGTGCCATGAAAAAAAACCCCACAGATTCCCCTTGTATCCAGCCCATGGGCCTTAGGTTGCCGACCTCTGGTCTCTACAGCCACAGCAGACGCTGTGACCTTCCAACAGTTTGGTTTCACCCCCAAAGGCACGCACCTCCATTGTCTCCCAAGACAAATGGATGCCAACCAACCCCATGGGTAGCCAACATGGTGTCCTCCAGATGGACTACAATGCCCATTAGCCCCAGCCACCATGGCCAGTGGGCAGGAATGATGAGAATTGTGGACTGTGATGTCTTCAGAACACGTGGGCAATCCCTGGTCTATACTACCTGACAACAAGTCTCCAGAGGTTCAGGCAGGGTTCTCTCCCAACCCTCCCTTGAGATGCCAAGGACTGAACCAGGGAGCTTCTGCATGCTAAGCTGATGCTCTGCCCCTGGTGCCTCTGGAAAACTCACAAGCAGGGTATGAAGGCAACAGCCCTCTTCTGCTGTGCTGTGATTATTCCTTGGCAAGTGAGGCTTGTATTTCTCACTGTTTAAGTTTGGCACCAAAGGCAATCCTGCTGAGATTGCTTCCACTTGGGAGCTCTTGAGTGGAGCCTGTCCCTGCTGAATGTGGGGCTTTAAGTCAGCACCAATCAAGCCCCATTTTTGGCAGAGATCAGCTACGCTCCAGAGTTCCTGACTGGAAACTCTGGAGTGTAGCTAATCCCATGCTGGCTTGAAGTCAACACCAATCAATTAGAGCCCCTCCCACACAATGAAATTAGACTCGAATGAAGCATTCTATTGCATCCAATAGAACAGGTTGCAGTGTGTGTGTGTGTGTTTGTATGGGCGTGTGGTGCCCTCAACAGTTTCTCAGCTTTGCAAATGTGTCCACAGCCCCCCAATTTTGGCAACCTTTATAACCATCTCTCTTTTTTAACTGCTTCTGACCTCTTACTTGTGGTACATTGCAGTTCAGACATTAGAATTATCAGTATCAGGGGGGATTAGGGGTGTCAATTATCTTTTGATGCCTTCCATTTCTCTTGCTGTGTTCAACTGTATTTGCCAAGGTAGGGAAAACCATGTCACTAGTAGCTAGAGATGAGGGAGGAATTCAATTCAGTTCACATGCAAGACTCACCTGAAACAATGTGTGGACCGACCCAACACACAGACATTCTTCAAAGTTTGCACTTCTGAATTTTGCAATACAGTTCTCCAGCCAAGCAGCATATATTTGAGTAAAATGTGCATTAAATGTACAAATTAGTGAAGATATTGTACCGAAATGCATATTAGGGAGAATGGCTTGGCAAAAATACAGTTAGGCAAAATTGCATTGAAAATGTGTATATTCAGAGAAAGTTGCACCTAAATAGATTAATTTTCAGGAGGATATTATTATTATTATTATTATTATTATTATTATTATTATTATTATCATCATCATCATCATCATCATGGCAAACCAACATAAAAATGTGGAGAACTAAGCATAAGTTTGGAAAAATGAGAACTGAAATTGCCAGATTCTACCATCGCAACTAGTATCAGACACAAAGTTTTAGGGATGTGGGTGCCGCTGTGGTCTAAACCACTGAGCCTCTTGGGCTTGCCAATTGGAAGGTTGGTGGTTTGAATCTGTGTGAGCTCCTATTGCTCTGTCCCAGCTTCTGCCAACCTAGCACTTCAAAGGCACACCAGTGCAAGTAGATAAATAGGTAGCGCTATGGCAGGAAGGTAAATGGTGTTTCCGTGTGCTCTGGCATTCATCACAGCCCTCTGTGCGCCAGTAGCTGTTTAGTCATGCAGGTCACGACCCAGAAAGCTGTCTGTGGACAAACGCCAGCTCCCTCGGCCAGAAAAGTGAGATGAGTGCCGCACCCCATAGTCGCCTTTGACGGGACTTAACCGTTCAGGGATCCTTTACCTTATGGAGTTTCAACAGGTTATCTTAGGCTAGATAATGCAACCTGTTGAGTCATTAAAGAAGAGAGCATCTCGCTGGGGGGGTCGCCATACAAAGGCTTCTGGAAAGTGAATAGTCCTCTTTACTGAAGGCAAATTGATCCTGTAAGGCAAACATTTACTGTAGGTGCCTCTGCAAAGCAAACAATCCTATCCGGATTGTTTTGGAGGGGTGGGAAGGAAGTCACAAAAAGAAGGGTGGCTTAAATTATTTGCACCGAGGATTAAGCTGTCTGTTACATGTCTCTGGACATATTTTCTTTGACAGCTCAGTACGCACGTTCTTTGAAACTTTAAATTGCCTTTCAGTTAGAATGGAGGCAAAAATGGCTTGGAATCAATATTTTAAATACAATCTGTGTGGTAACTCCTTCACTCCCCTATTCATTGTGTAAAGCACAATTCGTACTCCAGATATAGCTGACTCGAAGTCCCATCAGCAGCTGTCATGACTGTCCATGGTCAGGGATGATGGGAGTTACAGTCCAGCAACATCTGGAGGGCCACAGGTTCCCCCTCCCTGCTCTAAGGAATATTTAAGAGCAACAAAAACACAACTTGCCCCTCTCTTTTTGTAATGCATTTTGGATACTTCTGTACCAGCTCACGGCTTCCAAACCAAACCCTCAAAATAGATCCCTCTGTTGTTAAGAAACCAGAAGCCTTTCTGCTTGGAATAATAGGATTGGAATTGCCCAAAAAAGACGTTAGATTGTTTTTGTATGCCACTACAACAGCAAGACTGCTATTAGCTAAAAATTGGAAATCTCAAGAAATACCAACAGTAGAAGAATGGCAGATGAAGATGTTGGACTTTTTGGAGCTAGCCGACCTGACTGGAAGAATCCGCGACCAGAAAGAAGAGGAGTATCAAGAAGATTGGAAGAAATTTAAAGACTATTTAGCCAAATATTTTAATATAAGATAATTTGAAGTCACTTGACAATATTAAATAGGTTTAGGAATAAAATAAGAATGATTTGTTAAACATTGTGGATTTTGAACATCAAGAAAAGACTAGAAGATAGTAAACTGAGAGTTAATTTTATTTTTAGAAAGAAGAGGAGAGCTGTTACAAGGGGATATAATGAAATTCAGTTAGGGGGGATTCGAGGAAATTAAAATGAACTTTAGGGTTGGTATGTAATGAATGATGCTTTACAGGGTTAAAGGGGGGGGGAATTGTGTTGTTGTTGCTTTTTAAAAGTACAAAGATGGATGTAATCTAACCAGACACAACAATATAGTAAGAGTAAAATTTCTGAGGTCTTAGAACAAAGGAAGGAAGTCAATATATGTATATGTACGTAATGATATGGTTTTTTTCTGTAGATGTGTGCTTTTTCGTTTTTGTTTAGTGTTGTTTTGTTTCCTTTGCTTTTTTTTTTGCTTTTTTCTGTGTTGTTTTTTTTTTATGTTCCGTTCTTTTTTGTTTGTATAGTATTATTTTGGATTCAATGTTTGCAATTTTTGTTATGATTATGCATTGAAAATAAAAAAAAATAAAAAAATGAACTTTAGAAGGAATATGTATTTATATCTTTATTTCTTTTTTATTTTCTTTTTCTTTTTTAGTATTGTAATGTGTTTCCTTTTTTTATATATATGTTATATTTGTCAAAATCAATAAAAAAATTGAAACAAAACAAAACAAAATAGATCCCTCTGTAGAATGCAGAGTATCACCCCCTGACTGAAGAATGAGATATCATCCCCTGCCTTGACCCGCTTGGCTGCTTCTATGTTTCAGAATCACATCCTCACCTTGATGTCTGTGGCTGCTCAGATCTACAAGCACCCCAGCCTGAAGAACTCCATCAGTTTGGTGGTGGTGAAGGTGGTGGTGGTGGAAGATGAGAAGGTTGGGCCAGAAGTGTCTGACAACGGAGGGCTCATGCTACGGAACTTCTGCGAGTGGCAGCAGCAGTTCAACCCTGCAAGTGACCGTCTCCCCGAGCACTATGACACGGCAGTCTTGTTGACGAGACAGGTGTGTAGACGCTTGCAGTCAGGTGTGTAGACAGAATTGCTCAGAGGCCAGCGTTGTCTAATCTCCCTGCAAACAAACCAGGTTGAAGGTTCAATAAAGAGGTCATCTGGGAGCACCCTTTGTTACATTGCCATTTTTTCCTCTTTGCAATAGGCAACCAGAAAAATGACCGTTAGAAGTCTGAACTGTATGCAGAGTGGGAAACAGCATCTGCATTCATATCAAAATGTTTGAGATAAGAGTATACTTGCAGTAAATATCTACAGTCATACCTCGGGTTGAATATGCTTCAGGTTGAGCGTTTTCAGGTGACGCTCCGCAGTGACCCAGAAGTAACAGAATGTGTTACTTCCGGGTTTCACCGCTCGCACATGCGCAGATGCTCAAAATGACATCATGCGCATGTGCGGAAGCGACGAATCGCGACATGCGCAGACGCAGGTTGCGTTCGCTTCAGGATGCAAACGGGGCTCCAGAACGGATCCCATTTGCATCCAGAGGTACCACTGTATTAGGGATGACACACACACACCCCAAATACGTAAGGCAGGCATCCCCAAACTCGGCCCTCCAGTGGTTTTGGGACTACAACTCCCATCATCCCTAGCTAACAGAACCAGTGGTCAGGGATGATGGGAATTGTAGTCCCAAAACAGCTGGCGGGCTGAGTTTGGGGATGCCTGACATAAGGGTTTGTTTAGAAGGCTGGACTAGCAGGAAGGTTGAAAACAATACTGCTTGATAAAATAATATAGCAAAGCCAGCAACTGAAACATACAACAAATCACTAAGAGAGGAAGGGAGAGAGTGGTGGACTCTCCTTCACTGGGGGCTATCTGCTAGGAACACTTGAGCTGTGATTCCTGCATTCCAGGCAGTTGATGACCCTTGGGGGTACCGTCCAATTCTAAAATTCTACAATTCTATGAAAAAACCCTCACAGTTGCTTAAAAGAATTAACAAATTCTAAGAAGTTCAAAAAGCCATTGGAGAATGACAAGGTCTTTCCCTGACACTAAAAAGATAACAGAATAGCTATTAGGTGGCCCTCCTCACTATTTGCTTTTAAAAAACAGGATTTGTATACCGCTTAATTGGTGTGGTTTTTTAAAAAAAAAAACTCTCAGTGGTTTACATAAAATATACATTAAAATTATTGGTATAAACCAGAAGTTAAAAAACAAGTTGACCTAAGAAAAACCTCAGGGCTATAATTTTTTAAAAAATCCCAAGCTGGGATTCAAGGCAACGTACAATTTTAAAAACAATTTTAAAACACAAAGTAATAAAGACAAAGCAGTTAAAAACAATAGTTATAATACAATAAAAACACACTTAGAACCGGCATTGAAATACTGATTGCCTTGATGTCAAGGGGAAGGCAGTTCCAGAAGGCAGGTGCTACCCCACTGAAACATCAGTTCCTTTCAAGTGTGGAACGATCTGTTCATTTACATTATTGTGTGAGAGGTCCATTGGGGATGACGGTGGCTCCGTTTCCTTTGTGTACTAGTTTCTGCTTCATTTTCTCACTCACAGGATTTCTGTGGACACCAGGGCTGCAGGACCCTTGGAGTGGCTGAGACAGGCACCATGTGCAACCCAAACAAGAGCTGTTCTGTGATCGAAGATGAGGGTCTCCAGGCAGCCTACACCTTGGCCCATGAACTAGGTAGTTACCATGCCCATATTGATGTGCACAGCAGGCGGGAGGAAGCCCATCATAGTGCCATTCTTAAAAAAAAACCACCACACTTTTCTAGCCCTCATAGTTGGAAATATAAGCTTGCATATATTTAAACAATGACTGCTGAAATTTAGGAAGCCAATGGAATCTCAGAAGCTGTCTTTTACGGAGTCTGAACACTGGTCATCTGCTTCAATATTGTCTGCACTGACTGGCAGTGGCTGCCAAAAACCTTTCCCAGTCCTGTGATAAGAATTGAACCCGAAACTCTCTGCCTGCATGGCATGCTCTCAATCATTGAACTACAGTCATTTCCCAAGTAGTTGCTGAACAAGTTTTTCATTGCCATGTGCACTGTTGTGTAATTAACTAGCAAAAGCAGAATAAACTATGCAGTATGCAAATGTTGCAGAAGAGTGCTGCAAAAATAGAAAACCTGCAGCTTTGCAAAATGCAGGTTTCAAAATTCAGCTTTTCTTATTGCGTAACAGGGATCATGGCACTGAAAACCGAAGCTTTGTTTTAGGGTAACTTTTTATTTTCAGTGGCCTTTTTTGTACAGGGTGAGCAGAGCTTTCAGATGGCAGACTTGGAAAGAAGTTTACTAGGGTATTATAGCACTTTGTTTGGGGATGGGAGAGACATTGCAAAGGAATTTAGGGCAATGAAGCCATCTCCAAGGACAATTATCAGTTCAGAAAGGCAGGAATAGCTCATTCACCTCCTGTTTCTATGCTCTTTCATTCCAGGGCATGTACTCAGCATGCCTCATGACGATTCCAAGGCCTGTGAGAAGAACTTTGGGACCTTAGGGAAGCATCACATGATGGCCCCTCTGTTCATCCACTTAAACAAGACTCTGCCATGGTCCCCTTGCAGTGCCATGCACATCACAGAATTTCTGGATGGAGGGCACGGTAGGTATCGAACTTGCTATCCTTTTCAGATGTCTGCTGGGACAGTCCCATTGATGCCCATCCATCTTTTGAGAATGGCTATTAGAAACTCCTTGGTAATGTCAAGATTACATCTCTGACAATATTGACAATATTGTGGTTTCTCCCTCTTCAGTTGCACAAGGCATTTAGTCAATGCCAAACTCAAGATAGGCTATGTGTCAGAATCTGAACACTTTTGCAACTTTTCATGTGCTACGGTTTTGTGATTTTAGGACAGGTAAAGCAAAGTACTTCTTCATGCAGCGCATAGTTAAGCAGTGAAGGTTGCTCCCACAGGAGGTAGAGATGGCCTTTAAAAGAGGATTGGGCATTCCCCTCCCCCATCAATAAAAAAATTCCATCAATAAAAGAATGGCAAATTAAACTTTGTGAATATATAAATTTGGCAAGATTCACAGCATTCTTAAGGGGACAATCAGACCAAAAATTAGCAAAAGAATGGGATTGTGTTAAAGAATATATGAAAAAAACATTGTTCAGGAGTAAGTATATCGGTATGTAACGAATGAAGCTTTGCAGGGTTAAAGAAATTGAAAAACGGTGCAAAGGGTATAAAGATAGAGGTAATTTACATTAGATACAACAATTCAGAAAGATTAAAAATTTTGAGGTCTCAAAACAGAGGAAGGAAGTCAATATGTGTATACGTACGGAAGTCAATATGTGTATATGTATGTAAAGATTATGATGATGACATGGTTTTCTCTGTAGGTTTTTGTGTGTGTGTGTTTTTGTTTTTGTTTCTGTTTGTTTTGTTTTGCTTTATTTTTGTTTGGTTTTTTTCTGGATTTTATGTTTGTAATTTTTGTTGTAATTTTGCATTGAAAATTAAAAATTAAAAAACAGAGGATTGGGCAAATTTATGGAGGAGAGTGGGTGGCTGTTAGCCATTATGGTTGGAGGTATCAATGCTTCTGAACACAGTTACTGGAAACCACAGGAGGGGCAAGTGCCCTTGTGCTCAAGTCCTGCTTGTGAGTTTCCCACAGGCATCTATCTGCTTGGCCACTGTGAGAACAGAATGCTGGACTCATTGGGTCATTGGCCTGATCCAGGAGGTTGTTCTTATGCAAGGAAATCCTTAGCTTCTCTAGATTTGGTGATATTTCCAGTTGGAATACAGACTTCTTTTGTTATGTATGCGATTTGACTTTGGCTGTGCAGTAGCTGGGAAGCTGATTCAGTAGACATTTAAAGACATACCTACCTGTTTCACACTTTCCTAAACAATATGCAAGCCAAAATACAACCATATTTTGAAATCCTTATTATTCATTATTGAAATGAATAAAAAGTAGCCTTTGGTGTGACCTTCTTTACCTCTCTCCCTCACCAGGTGACTGCCTGCTTGACAAACCTGCCGAACCCATTGCCCTCCCCACAGACCTTCCAGGCCAAGTCCCCCTATACAACCTTGATCATCAGTGCCAGCAGATCTTTGGCAAGGAGTTTCGACACTGCCCAAACACCACGCAGGAGGACATCTGTTCCCAGCTCTGGTGTAAGCTGGAGGCAGGGGAGCGCCTGTGCCACACCAGGAATGGCAGCTTGCCCTGGGCAGATGGGACACCCTGTGGGGCAGAGAAGATGTGTTTGGATGGACACTGTGTGGCCCAAGACACAGTGATGCCTGAGGTAATCATCTAGTGAGAAGCAGGCAGCCCACCTCTGACTAAACGCCAGATAACACTTGAATAACACAGTTTCTATGATTTCTCCTCCAAACAGGAAGGGGTGTGTACCCCTTTCTCTTTCTGCCATTTCAAAATTATAAACACAAGAACACCTTCCCACTCACATGGAAAAATATACAGGGATCGTGTATTTTCCCTTCATGCCTGATACTATTGTTGTTGTTGTTGTTGTTGTTGTCGTTGTCGTTGTCGTCATATATTTAACTAAAGCATGCAAAAATTTCTAATTGCTATACAAATCCAGTAGACATGATACAAAAGGAAAGAGGACCAGGGAGGGAAGAGGGGAAACCAGCATTGGAGCAACTTCCACATTGGATGGCCAATGGATGGGGGCAAGCTGGTCTTCTCTCTGCCATGATGACAGGGGCTGGGGCAGCCTCCCAATGGCAAATCAGCTGGAATCAGGGCCTTAACTCAGGGATTTGTATTTTGCAGCCGGCAGTGGATGGAAACTGGGGACCCTGGAGCCCATGGAGGCCATGTTCCAGGACATGTGGTGGAGGAGTCCATTTCTCCGAAAGAGGGTGTGACAACCCCACACCTAAGAATGGAGGCAAATACTGCGAAGGCCAAAGAGTCAAGTATGAATCATGCCACACTGAGGAATGCCCACCGAATGGTAATCAGCTGTTTCCCGGCAAACCTTAATTCCCACTGACTCCAGAAGGAAGAAGCAGAGCTGACCCCACCCCAACCAAAGGGAAATAGCTTGTGACAAGAATGCAACCATTGTAAGGATGGGCAGGAAGCCGTTAAGATATCAGCTAATATATTGTAAGGGTTAACTACACTGCAGACATTTGTCAGTTTTCTATTGCTTTATCTGTCATGAATCCTGGGATTATTAGTCTAGTCAGGATGCAGAGAATGACCTGTTAGAGATCATTAATATTGCCTCCCCCCCAGAAAACTACAATACCTGGGGTCCCTGGAATGACAGAATGACTACTAACTTAGTTTAAGGCCAAATTCACACTATACCATTAAAGCAGTATGATATCACTTTAAACAATCATGGTTTCTCCCAAAGAATTCTGGGAGCTGTAGTCTGCTATTGACTGCTAAGAGTTGCTAGGAGATCCCTATTGCCCTCCCAGAACTACAGTTCCCAAAGTTCCTTGGGTGGAGAGATTGCTTTTTAAGCCACTCTGAGGATTGTAGCTCTGGGAGAAGAATAGGAGTCTCTGAATAACACTCAACACACTTAACAAACTGCAGCTCCCAGAATTCCTTGGGGGAAGCTGCGACTGTCCAACCCAGAGCTTTCCAAACTGTGTGTAGCGATGCATTAGTGTGTTGGCTGCAGTGTGAAGGTGTGTCGGGCAAGCGCTCCCCGTCCTCCTCCCAGGGCTGGAAAGGGGTTAGTTTAACCTCCGGTTTGCTAGTAAAACTGAATGACTGTGTCGTGAAATGATGCATGTCTAAAATGTGTGTCACCAACATGAAAAGTTGGAAAGCTCTGGTCTAACGTGATAACATAGCGCTTCGAATGTATGATGTGAACACGACCGATGACTGCAGTCTAGCTATGCCCCTTAACATGAACAAGATCAGGACTTGCTACAGAAGCATGTCCCAGAGAACCCGAGATGGCTTTAAAAGAGGATTAGGAAAATTCATGGAGGAGAAGGCTATCAATGGCTACTAGCCAGGATGGCTATTTTTCTGGGCTTCCATGTCTTCATGTGCAATCAGCTGCCTTTCGTTTCCTTTGCAGGCAAGAGTTTTCGAGAGCAACAGTGTGAAAAGTATGACACTTACAACTATACAGACACAAACGGGAATCTGCTGGAGTGGGTCCCCATGTACACAGGCGTGTCACCTCGCGACCGCTGCAAGCTGTTCTGCCGGGCTAAAGGGGGAACCCGTCAATTCAAAGTGTTTGAGTCCAAAGTAAGACTTGCTCTTTGCTCTGAGAGTAACCTCAAAATCCCTTCGAGCAGTTACAGCACTTAAGAAAATAATAATTAGATTTTCTACAATTATAACAAAAAACACAAAGCAGAATGACACACAAACACAGGAAAAAACAGAAAAAAGAAAAATACATCAATGAACGAAAAAAGAAAAAAGGAACAATAAACAATAACAACAAACTTAATTCTTTACAAATCCAACCTTTTAAACATATTGGTTGACTTCATCTAGTCCCTCCCTTCTGAGTTTCCTTGTAGTTGAAAGTAACAGCTTTCCAATATCATTCTTAAACTAAAACAATTTCCAATTATAATCCATCTTATTCACTTTTCTTAATATTTGAGCTTCTTTTTGCAACTAAACGAAAAAGCAAAAAAATGAATTATGTGCAAACTGTATGTACATTTTAGCAGACTGGGGTTATCCTAAATCAGGCATCCCCAAACTCGGCCCTCCAGATGTTTTGGGACTACAACTCCCATCATCCCTAGTTAACAGGACCAGCGGTCAGGGATGATGGGAGTTGCAGTCCCAAAACCTCTGGAGGGCCGAGTTTGGGGATGCCTGTCCTAAATCATGGTATCACAGAGAAGGGCAACGGAACCTCACTTTGCTCTCGCTTTGTTTTTGTTTCAGGTAGCTGATGGGACCCTCTGTGCACCCGACACCCTCTCTGTTTGTGTGAGTGGGCAGTGCATCAAGGCTGGCTGTGACCACATCATTGGTTCGCCCAAGAAGTTAGACAAGTGTGGGATTTGCGGTGGCAACGGCTCAACTTGCAAGAAAATATCTGGCTCACTCAACAAATCTAAGTATGAGGCAGACCAGGGCAGCTTCAGCCAATCCCAGTATTGCGAAGGAGGGAGATGGTTGGGTGATGGCGGGGTAGACCAGAGGAAGACTGCATAGGAGGCGATGGCTGACCTGATTCCTTGTTTATCATGGTTCTGGAGCTGGATTTAAAGATGGTGCTGCAGAAGCACAAAAATCATAGATCAAAGGGGAAAGCTCGTAGCTTTGCATGTAGAAGGCCCTAGTTTCAGTTCCTGGCATCTTCAGGCACAGCTAGGAATGTTCCCTGTCTGTATCCCTCCAGAGGCACTGCCCATCAGTGCAAACAGTAATAAGATAGATCGACCGATGTATAAAGCAGTTTCCCTGCTGAGGACAGGGGAGAGTTCCTTTGCAGAAGGGGCCATGGTCCTTTATGGAATATCAATTTTGTAGCTGAAGAAATTTGTTGTGCTGTTTCTGGAGTTTGTAGTAATGGTGTTACTGTTTTGAGAGCTTGTGTATTATTCCACTTTTATTTTGTATGCTATTTTGATGGCTTTCTGCCGTGAAGTAGGTTAATAATAATAATAATAATAATAATAATAATAATAATAATAATAATAGCAGCAGCTCAGTGACAGAGCATCTGCTTTGCATGCAGAAGATTCCAGGTTCACTTCCCAGTGTTTCCAGGTAGGGCTGGAAGAGAACCCTACCTAAAGCCCAGGAGAGCTGCTGCCATTCAGTGTATGTTCCTACCAGTAGGGCATGGGCTGTGTAACTGAGTTGGGGAATCCAGAAACAGCTCTGATGTGCAAGCAAGAACAAGGATCTGCCAGCTACCATTCTTAAGGATATGTCAGCTTAGTTCTCCAACAACCCTCAAGGGAGATACAGACCTTGAAGTTCAGGCAGATAGCAATATTCTTTCAATACTTCATCCGGGGATTTGAGACAGGTATATATAAAGGAATTGTTAAAAATAAAAAAAAAGCATTGCATTTATGATCAAAACTCATTGTTTTTGCCCTATCTGTCCAATTCCCTGTTTTCTTGGGAAATGAAGTGTCTCTCTAGCTTCTGCTACATTTCTAGGATGCTGCACCTGATGCAGCAACAGCCCTAACTGCTTCTGAATTATCACCCCTCTCTCCCCCACCTCCAAGAATCCTGGGACTTACAGGTTTGGTGAGGGTGCTAGGCATTCCCTTAGCGGTCCTTTGTCCCCTGACATAGCCACAGTTCCTAGGGGTAGCTTGGGAGAAATGACAACTTAAGCCAATTTCATTCTGTGCTAGATATAATACATATTCATGATTTATTTTATTATTTATTTGGAAATATTTATTTCATGCCACTTAATTTTTAAAAGCATTTGCATAAAATGGTATGAAATAATTATTTGAAAATTGAAATAAAAACAACTCTTTAAAAACCACGGACGTAACAAAATTATCTGACCATGGAGGAAGGAATAAAGGAAAATTTTATTGTTTAAAGCCAGAGGCAACCACAATATTAATACAACAAACAAACACGTCTCTTTGGTCTCCACAGATTTGGATATAACGACATTGTCACAATCCCCGCAGGAGCAACCAATATTGACATCAAGCAACACGGTCGCCGAGGGGTGTGGCCCGACCAGAACTATTTAGCTCTGAAAACCCTGGATGGCAAATACCTCTTGAATGGAAACCTTGCCATTTCAGCTATGGAAGAAGACATTTTCATCAAGGGGACTGTACTGAGATACAGTGGCTCTCTTACCACCCTGGAACGCATCCAAAGTTTCCAGAAGCTCCCGGAGCCACTTACTGTCCAGGTGTTGACCGTTTCCGCTGAGCTGTTCCCCCCAAGGGTGAGATACACCTTCTTTATCCCCAAGGACGTCCACTTCAGCAAACAGAAGAGCAAGGAGAAGAACTTGGCCAACGTAATCAAGCCCATGCTAACGTCACAGTGGGTCCTGGGAGACTGGTCCGAGTGCTCGAAATCATGCGGCTCTGGCTGGCAGAGACGAGCGGTGGAGTGCCTGGATGTGGAAGGGCAGGCCTCCTCAGCCTGCAACAAATCCCTCAAGCCTGAGGACATCAAGCCCTGCAGTGACTTCCCGTGCCCTATCTGGCAGATGGGGCCTTGGTCCCCCTGTTCTCAAACGTGTGGAGAGGGAATGCGGACACGAAGCGCCTTGTGCGTTGACTACACAGGGAAACCTATCGCCTCAGAGAAATGTGGTTCGCCGCGGCCGCCAGCAGCTACCACCGCCTGCATGCTTCAGGAGTGCTGAGGGCAAAGGGATGGCCAACACATGATCAGAGGCATGTGTAACATAGGCTACTAACCTGACCCGAACCAGGCTTGGCATGGCCAAGCAAGGATGTAGGTTTAAAGGCAAATGTGCACTATTTGACCTGAACAGGCCCTGCTGGGTAGACCTGTTTGAAAGAATAGCAGGCATTGAATACCAACCACTTTCTTTATCTCTCTCTCTTGCATTGTCTTCCTCCAAATTGGCATCTACCTCAGGGGCGCGAGCGCGGAATAGCATGGGATTTTGGATGAATAATGGTAATTATTTTTTGGAAAATATTCTTCTTCTTTTTTCAGGCCACTATTTTACACCTAGGAGAATTTATAAACAGGTCCTAAGCTGGACCTGAATTTTCCTCACACTTTCCCCAAGCTTTTTTGTGGGTCTTATCACAGAAATGGCATCTAAGAACCTATCACTCTTCAAATACAGGGATACTCAATCAGTTTTTCAGTAGTACGCAGCTCCCATAATCAGTATAGCAAATATCTACTGTGGGCCCCTAACCCAGCCCCCATGTTGAATATCTGTATATGAATGAGCAGGCCACTTAATCCCACGCTGGCCATGATACTCATAGCTCCTAATCAGAAGGATTCTGCCAGAGTAACTGACTTTCCGACGGTTGTCTCAGCTGCAAAACAAGGTACACAATTCAAACCTGTTCTGCAGGCTTTCGTCAGGATTAGTCGAAGGCTTATTATATACAGTGTTATTATATGGTGATGTTTTTCTTGCAGTGATTTGTTGGCCATGGTCTACAATAGACTGGTTCTCCATTAGATCAAAATTCTGCAGCTGACTGATCTGATACCTGCACTCTCAAGTCATTGGGAACAGCAGCATGAGGGACATAGAAACCCTGGGAAGAGTTGTAGCTCAGTGGTAGAACATCTCCTTTGCATGCAAGAGGCCCCAGGCTCAATCAAATGCAAGCTTATCTGAAACCCTGGAGGGCCAGTCAGTGTGGATAAGACTCAGCTAGATGGCTCAAGGATCTAGCTCAGTATAAGGCAGCTTCTTTCACCTCTCTTTTCACCTGCTCTCTGACTAGAGCATCATGTCATGGTTAAAAGCAGCATGAGCAGAATGGCACTGACATGCAGCATTCAATCCTCACCCCTGGCTTTTAGGGATTGAGAATGGCAGGTGTGGCTCATCCTCCTTTTCGTTGCCATGCAACAACATCTGCCAGTTTGGAAGCTTTGTTAAGCTCAATATTAATGCTGTGAGCAAAAGAAAGATGATATAGGTTTAACTCTGTGAAAGGTATACCACCACCCCTTATTTTAGGAAGGGAGACACAATTGGGCTTCACTGAAGGGCTAGTCCTATTCAAAGCAGACCCACTGAAGTTAAAGGACATGACTAACTTGGGTTAATTAATTTCAACTGATCTACTCTGAGTATTGTCCTTGAAAACGGCTCCTTGGTGATGTCACCAAGCAATGTCCCGCCATGGCCTGAAAAGAAAACTCCCTTCCCAGTTGGATCCAGGCTTTGTAAATCAGGAAGTGAGTTCAGCAAACAAACTCTATAAACTGAGACACAACAAAATACGTTGGAAATTGACACAGGCTCATTGATCCAAAACATTTGGATGCCTTTGCTCAGTTGCGTAATACAGTCTAAGAAAGGAGCCTCAGCCGTCTCTTGGGTTGAGCACAGTTTAGCATTTCCTTTTCTATGGAAACCTTTGTTGCTTCCAGGCCATTATGTGATTGTCAGCTACATGTTTGGATAAGGCGATTATTCAGAAAAAGAAACCGGAATACCTACTGGGTATTTCATTACTTGTAAATAGTTGGCTCAGTTTCAGTGTATATAATAATATGGATGTGATTATATTTACGCATATTTCCCCAGTACCTCTCCCCACCCAACAGCTTGCTTTACTTGTGGATTTATTATATGTACCATGTCTTCATACTGGCTTTCAAGCTAAGGTGACTCAAGGTTCATGCACATGAAACAGGGAAACAGTGATTTAATATCACATTACAGCTATTGGATCAAGTAGGCATCAAAGCTAAAGCAATTTCTACTGTCTCTGCTTTAAGTGTATGGCATCATGCTCATAGACAGTGTTAACATTCCCAAAGCTGATAAGGTCATATCCACACCACACATTTAAAGCATTATGAGACCACTTTAATAATCATGACTTCCCCCAGAGGAACCTGGGAACCTTAGTTTGTTAAAGATGCTGAACTCATAGAGCTACAGTTCCCAACCCCCTTAATAAACTACAGTCCATGACAGTTAAAAGTGGTATGTGAGTATGGTATGAATGTATAATCTATATATTCTAGAAAGATATTGGTGGCTTTCACATGCTTTGGCTACTCAGTTTCTATAAGCACTTTTGGAAAAGCTGAAAAACATCTCCTCTATGGTATTTTTTGGCATTCCTTGTGAAAAAGAATGCAAGAATATTGATGGGCCTTTGGTTTGATCCAGCAGGGCCTCTCCTTACGTTCCATTTGCCCTTCCTCTCTCAGTTGCCATCAATCCGATTGGATACGTGACATTCTAGTGCCATCCTCCACACCATGTGATCCCTTAAAAACCATGTGTTACCTAGGAAGAAAGGAGAAGTAGCAACTCGGAGAGTGGGGAGGACAGGAATGGTGCTGAAGCTATAGCAGCCAGGGAAAATAGTGGCAGTATGTAGAACTTCAGGAAATATTTCCACTGAATCAAAATTGCAACTTTCCATCCCAAAAAACTAAGAGAATATCCAGCAGATGTTGTTATTTTGCTAAATCTTTCATATCTCCCTTGTATTCCAATTCTACCCAAGACTTTGCGCTTAGGATTGTAGCTCTAATTACTGTGCACCAATTAAGAGCCCTACATTCTTCATAATGGCTTATCCATCCTTAAAGTTCAAATCACTATATAGTTTATAAAAAGCACTGGAGAGGCCTCAAGCTTAGGCCCCAGTGCTATTGTTGCCACTGGGACGCATGGAAAATGGAGTTCCCAGTCCTTGCTTGTCTCAGTGAATTGAACTGGAATGCATTGTAAGCAATATTTCCCATGCTCCCTGGCAGCAAAGGAGATACTCAAGAACATAGATTGCTGCCGAAAGCAGGAGGAATCTAGTTCCCCATGCTACCTGGTAGTATAAGGTGAGCACCCAAGCCTTAAGCTTGACACCTTCCCATCTCTCACTAGGGCAAGTTTGCACTGAGCCATACCAGGATAGCAGAGCATATGCTTTAATGGGGAAGGTTCTGAGTTCAATCTCTGGCATCTCCAGGGACAGTGAGAAGAGAACTAGGATGGCCAGAAGCAAAAAAGGACAGGACTCCTGCACCTGTTGTGCAGAAGAGATTTCAGCAGGTGGAGATTGTGTGACAAGCTGCTTCAGAAAGCAACCCTCAGCTCTATAGAGTTGCAGGGAGGAAGGGAGGTTGAAGGATGCAGCATTGCTAGTGGATACTCTAGTCAACTGTTTCTGTTCAAGAGGACAGAAATACTTACCCTGAGTTCCAGGAACTATCCTCGCTATCCATTGTAATGCGCACGTTGCTCCAATGCTTGGCAGTAACACTATCCGGCAGCCCTAACTATATATCACATTTCATTCTGAATCTTACACCAGCAGGCACGATCCTGCTAGTAATCCCAGTGGTTAAATACTGGAAGCCAAAGAACAAGTTAGTGCAGGAGGCACATGTAAACTTACACCCCTGTCTCCTAAGCAGTGAGAGTTGGATTCCTCTGAAATTAATGGGATTCAGCATGTAGTAGAGAAGCATGTGTGTTGGGGAGAAAAGACTGGGTTCTCGGACCTCTGGGGAAGCGCCATAGCTCAATGGTAGAATGCATTCTTTGCATGTGAACAGTCCCAGGGTTCAGTTTCCAGGTACATCTGAAGAAGACTCCCACCTGAAACCCTGGAGAGCTGCCCTCAGCTAGTGCAGACAGGACTATGCTAGCTGGACCAGTACTATAAAGCAGCTTATGTTGATCACGCATGCTAATATTCCAGGGGCTGGAAGTGGGTGGCAGTGGAGAGCTAGTAGGTGTGGAGAGTTATGCACTCCTCCAAGCTGCCACTTCTTTCCTGCACATGCTCCTCCTCACCCTTGCATTTGTGTTAACTGGAGTGTACATATTTGTGAAACAAGGGTGTGCCTCCATAACATGTGGTTCCTTCCTCACTTCTGCTTAATCAGGACCATCCTGAGATGTACTGTCTATCAACTGAACATTTTATCTCCCAGTAAAATTCTTTTATATAGAGAAGGCTTTAACATACAACATACTTTCCTCTTTCCACCCCTGTATGCACACACAAAAAAGCACACAAGCAGTAGTTGCAAGGAGTGATGTGGTACTGACAACAAAATCCTGGGCTTAACATGTGCTTAAAGGTAAAGGGACCCCTGACCATTAGGTCCAGTCGTGGTCAACTCTGGGGTTGCGGCGCTCATCTCACTTTATTGGCCGAGGGAGCCGGAGTACAGCTTCCGGGTCATGTGGCAGGCATGACTAAGCCGCTTCTGGTGAACCAGAGCAGCACATGGAAACGCCGTTTACCTTCCTGCCGGAGCAGTACCTATTTATCTACTTGCACTTTGATGTGCTTTCAAACTGCTAGGTTGGCAGGAGCAGGGACCGAGCAACGGGAGCTCACCCCGTTGCGGGGATTCGAACTGCTGACCTTCTGATTGGCAACCCCTAGGCTCTGTGGTTTAACCCACAGCGCCACCTGCGTCCCAATATAGGGGCACCCTATTCTTTTATCCACCTATGCACTAAAAAACCCAGTCTCTATTTTAGTGGAACCTTCAAGTCCTGGAGCCTGCTCATTTCTGCTGTAAGAGTTAGTACTCCAAGGGTAGCCAACATGGTGTTGGTTACCCATGTAGTAATCTGTACACCATTAGGTCAGTCCTGGTTTGTCTAATGCACCTTTGCCAATCAAGGGCCCTCCAGATGTTTCAGACTACAACTCCCATCAGCACTATCCAGTGCATCAGTTTAGTGAAGGTTGGCCTAACACCTTCCTTTACATTTAGTGCACAACAGGCTTGTAACGAGCTTCCTCCTGCATCAAAACCTGTGTGGTCCTCAAATTTCTTTTCTAAGGCCCCCAATGTTCAAATGACTCAGAATTATATCCTGAATTAACTTGGTGTTGAGAAGGGGGAATAGCTTCTTATTTAAGAATTCAGTTGTATGAGAAACTAGGCTGGATTCAACCTTAAGAAAGGCAGATTCACTTTGTTAAAGTTCCATCTTGACACGTCTGGGAAAAGGGTCAGCATGGAGTCTCCCCACAATTAAATGCCTCCACCTTGTAACTTAACATGACATTTGGTATCCTTGCTCAATGTAAGGCCCCGTGCTGCTCTTCATGTAAACAGACCAAGGAAAGCACTGGGCATTTGGGGACAAAAATAGGATAGTTTGGCTCTTCCTGCTTTGGAAATGTAATGCCCATGCCCATGTAGACAAATGGTCCATCTGTACTATACACTGAAAGCAGTATCAAACCACTTTAAACAGGCATGGATTCCCCCAAGAATCCTTCGAACTGCGGTTTGTTAAGCTCTCTGAGGCTTCTTATGAGATCCCAACTCCCCTGAGTTACAATTCTTAAGAGTGGTTCAGTAGTCAATTTCTTTTCCCAGGGAACTCTGGGAACTATAACCCTGTGAGGGAACAAGGGCCTCCTAACAATTCTCATCACCCTTAAAATTAACTATAGTTCCCAGGAGTCTTTAGGGGAATATGTGACTGTTTCAAGTGCTATGATACGGATTGAAATGTATAATGCGGACGGAGGCCAAAAATTTAGAGACATTCTACCGACTGCAAACCTTGAGGCGGTATAATGCTAGACTGAATCACATCAGACTGTTGATGGAGGGGGTCATATTTTCCTGAAATGCTTCACTTGGAAAGCTTCCTGGATCCCAGAGAGGGCTGCCCTACTCTTTTCTCCCTGACGTGCAAGTTCATGGTGTACAGAGAGTTTCTTTACATGAGGGAACATTGGCAATGACCCCATCTACTGCTCAATGGTACAGTCCAGAAGCCTGCCAACTCGTTCTGCGCAACGCATGGAACAACTCTTTGCTGCTGCTGGGCAACATCCATCAGCAGAAGGTTGGTGTGATCAAAGCTGCTGCCTGTTTCCTCTTTGCTTTTTCTTGTGGAAACAAGGCACAGGCAGATTTCTGTATCTAGCACATGCAGGATTTGGGATGCCAGCGCTGAAGGTCATTCAGCATCTGGCTGTTGGGAGATTGGGAGATGTGGTGCATTCTTGGGAAAAAGCAATGGAATTCCGTGGTGCTACTTGGCTGCTCCCTCTCGGGGCTGAAACAGTGCGGAATGTGCTCTGGCAGCTTTGAGACGGGTGAGTCCAAGGCAAGGATGACCCTGTTTCCTGCAGATGGCAACCTTTCAAACAAAGCCACTCTGCACAGTGGGTGCAGGTTTTAAGATGGGCTCCTCGGCTGTTGCTGCTTCGGCTTTGTGTGAAGGCTGCAGCTTCATTCTGCTTACATGAAAAGGAAAAGAACTTTTCTCAGAGGATCCACCATTACGCAAGGGCTCTGACCCTCAGCACCTTTTTGACAATAAAGGGGAAGCTGTTTTTGTTCCCCTTGAACGGAGCCAGTTAATGACTGCCTAAAAGCTATCCCGCTGGAACGGCCAGAGGGAGGGAACAGCTGCAGCCTGAAACAGATATAGTTGGTAGTGATCAGGGATGGGTGAATCTGCCAATTTAGGTTTCTCTCACTTTCTCACTTTTCCAATTTTAAGTTCAGATCTCCGCATTCCACATCTGTTTGTGTTCTCTCTCTCTAATCCTGAAACTTCAGCAGTATTTTAGTGCAAGTTTCTCCTAATATACACATTACTGTATACAATTAATATACCTAATTATCTAATATGCATAGTAACTGAAGCATCTTATGTTTTCAGTGTTTCTTAATGTTTATCTTTGAAGTACACAGTGACTAAAAAAGCTTCCCTTTCATGCTGAATAGGGTGGCTGTAGAATACTGGGACTCTGCTACAGAAAGAGTAAGGGGTCTCTGATTTCCCACCATGACCCTGGACTACTGCACCAATGCTCCCAGCCCTGCTTTTTTAACAGGATATGCCAGGCATTGAACCTAGGACTACCTGCACACAAAAACCCCATGCTACAGCCCTTCTCCATAAAAGGCAATTCCAAATCCTCTAAAGGGACAAAAAAAGGAGAAGAGGGTTTATTTAAACCAGGGAGTAAGGTGGTCTGGAGTTTTAGATCCCACTTTTGATAGGAAAGAAAAAGGGTTCCCGCAGTCTTTAACCACCAATTTGAACTTTGTCTGGTCAAAAAACCTTGGATGCTCCCACTGCCTTTCAAGGTTCTGGGTGCAACCAGAAGCAGAAATTCCTAAACACCAGGAGGACAAAAAGTAGTTTGAGAGACCTGACCAGTACAGGAAATACTGGAACTCTTAGCCAGAAAGCTTTTCCTTGCCAAACAGCTATCTTAATTTTGTAGACACAAGACATTTGGCAACAACAATCCCACTCTCCCTTTTTGCAGGATGCAGAGAGCTCCTATAGAAGCCAAGAACATTTATTACCCTATGAAGAAGGTTGAAGAGAAGATAG
The DNA here is from genome assembly GCF_964188315.1 of Podarcis muralis. Classification (NCBI taxonomy): domain Eukaryota; kingdom Metazoa; phylum Chordata; class Lepidosauria; order Squamata; family Lacertidae; genus Podarcis; species Podarcis muralis. Next base: position 27,651,313 of record NC_135669.1, read on the forward strand.
GGTTCCTTATGACCGAGGGTTAGTTTCCTGAGCCAAACCACAAGTCTTGCACTTCACATTCTTTCAGATATCTGGGATAATCCTTGGATATTCTCCTTCGTTTGTAAGAAATAATACCTATATTCCTCTCACTATTTTTTGTCCTTGTTTCGCATTAAACTGCAGTTTCTTTTAAAAAAAATAGTATAAATCTTTTTACTGGTATAATACATTTCCCATTAAACAAAAGATGAATCCAAGCCATACACTATTTCTTCTGGGATGTTGTATACAACTAAATTCTACTCAGAGTAGGCCCACTTAAGTTAATGAACCTAAGTTAGTCATGCCCATTAACTTTAATGTGTCTACTATATGTAGGACTAGCACCAGATTTTCTAATGTGCCCTTTAAAAGAAAAGTCAAGGCCAGCCTCAAAATTTGGTATAGTGCTAAATTCTACCCCTGCTGTGTGCAAATCAGACCTATCTCTAATAACTGCAGGAAAACTACATTTATCAGGGGGAATATCTGGGCTTTTTTGAGAAACAGAATGGGTAGATAAGAAAGGGGAGATTACTAGCTATTTATATTTACATATTGTGTGATGCTACCTGGAGATCAGGCAAAAGCAGCAGCACTGTGAAAATGAGTTGTGCTGTATTCTGAAGACAGAATCGTAGAATTGGAAGGGAGCTGAGGATCATATAGTCCAACCCCCTGCAATGCAGGTATATGCAGCTATCCCATATGGGGATCAAACCTGCAACCTTGCTGTTAGCAGCACCACACTCTAACTGAGCTATCCAGTTAGTCATAACATTCTTAACATCTGTGAGTTCTTTGTTAGCCAACCAAACTTTGCATCTTGTCTTGCCTGGTAAGTCAAATGCTAGATCAAAGCAGCACATGCACATTTGTTCTTCCATGCATCCATCCTTTGCCCTACAAAAAAATAATGAACTCCCTGGTACGCTGCCAGTGTCACAGGCCCAGGCTAATGGGGCACTTGTCAAGAGGTACCCACTTAAGCCAGCCTTTCTCCAACACATCAGAAACTTGCAAAACCATTCCCTCCCCAACTCACTGGAAGAAGTGACATGTTTTTCCAAGGCAGAAAAAGTGCATTCATGCCACATCTACCATGCTTAAAATCCTCTGTGTGTCTTCACCCCATGTATGAGGTCATCTACCGGAAGTGAAATTCCAGTCACTCTAACATGATGCTGGATGCTGTCCTTTCCCCGATTCATTCTTCTCTCTCGCAATGCACTTCCAAAAACTCAAAAGGTCACTGTGTGCGTCTTTTCTGTCGGGCTGTAAGTAACACTTCTTTGGAATATGCCCGGCATTTTAGCCTGACATTTTCCTGAGGCTGTGTTAGAGATATGTACGCTGTCATAAAGCCTGTGCTAGTCTTGGAATTGGGGAGAGCAACATCTCATCTATCAGTACTGTCAGAGCAGTACTTTGGTTTTCCCTTATACAGAAAAATAGACCTTACTCAGTAAGCTGCTCGTTTTAAAGCCCAATTTGGTTCTTCGTTCTGTTATGCTTTGCTGAAAAAAAGAAAGAAACAGCAAGATGTATACAATTAAATTCCTCTTGGGAAAGTCCACGTATGCCTGAGGTTATTGTTGGATTTCAACTGAAGTGAAGTTCACAGCAAATTTGGAGGTTCCTTCTTAGGTGAAACAACCAAGAAACCTTAAAGGATACACACACCCCAACAAACTGGGTAAGATTAAATATTTCTCAAAAGGGTTTCACACAATCCCAACTTAAACTAGTTTAGGGACCTCCTCAGAGTCCTTTTTTATTGTGCACTTATGGTCATTTGTGCTCGTGATGGTGGTATCTGGATGGTTATACATGATTCTGCTTTCAATACTGTTCGTGCCTACAAAGGTTTTGGGGCAGACATAACTGCTTTGCTTCCAGTCAGTGCATGTCCCATAGCTTTCTGCTGAAATCTTGTAACTTTTCACACCACAAATTTTATGTGGGGGTAGACTGTCCCGCCTTTGGTGCGCTACAGCACAAGGGTGCTCCTCCAGAAGTCAATAATGTGGTAACATTGGAGAAGTATCACAAAACAATACAGCAAAATAATGTGTGGACTGCCCAGTATAATTCCACCACTCATGCACTGTTATTGTGTCAATGACATGTTGTAGAATACATGTCTGCACCCACCCACCTACGCAAACAAACTTAACACCAGTCTGGAAGGGCCCTAAGTCTGTAGCATAAAGATGCTTCCTTGGGGATCATTCTACTCAAATTCTACTGTTTGTCTTCAACCCCAACCTCCTGACTCTGCACTGCCCACTCCTGTAATGCTACTATCTTTTTTGCATTTGGAATGCCTGCCTGAATTAGCCCTTCTTTTTTCAAATAAAAACAAACAAACATGTAGCATTGATGGTGATGTACGTAAAATAAGTTATATACAGGATTTATATGTATATATGTTTCCCTTCAGTGAAGGACTGTAGCATTGTACTGAGCCTCTTGTAAAAGGTATTTATTTTGTGTACAGTAACTGTCTTTGGAGGGGCGGGAGAGAAAGGGTGACCGCGTTACACAATGCTGCTGCCTCTCCCACCTTCTCAATTGCATTTTGTGCATGGGGAGGGAAATCTCGCTCCTTTCTCTCAACTGCTTACTTGCTCAGCTAGAATATCTGTACAGTTTGGTGTGCAGACCCAGTAAGCTGGTTCTAGTCAAGCTTTGCAAAAAAAAAAAAAAAAAACCTTTCTAATTTTTTAATAAATGTTTTGTTTTAACCTTCTTCTCCCCTCCCCTTTAATCTTTTAAAAACAGATAGCCAGATTGTAATGCTAGCATTTAGCTGTGAATAAAAGACTTCCTCAGTTAAGATCCCTTTGTTTGATTTCCTTTTTCTTGTTTTGCATTTGGGATTCATTCCAAATTTCCACAGCTATAAAACCTCAGGGTTATGCATACACCTTTCCTGTTTAAGGTGGAACCTGAAGTTGTACAGTGGACACAGGTCAGGGAAACCCAGCTAATTCTCAACAGCTTAAAAGTGTCTGTGTGTGAGCATGCACACACACACTGTGGATGTGATTTACATAGTACAACCAGGGACAAGCACCGAACTCTCATCACAACTGCTACCACCCTCCTTCCCAAGTTACTTCTCTCACAGAATCTTGAAATTATTTTGTAACACTTGAGATAAACCACAAGCCACGAGCATAGCTGGAGAAGGTTGGTTCATTCGGCCAAAAGGAGCACAGCTCCACCAACCTCAGTCAGCCTTCATCCAGCCTCCACCTCAGCCTGCCATCTTCCTTACAACCAGCCCAAGCAATGGCACTGGCTGTCATTCTGGAAAAAAGTGACAAGCAGAGTGCTGTCCTGGGCCCATTGTTGTTCAACATCTTTCAAAAGGAATGAGGAGATGCTTACCAATTTTGCAGATGACACCAAACTGAGAGGGGTAGAAGACAGAATTGGGATTCAGTATGACCTTAACAGATTGGAGAACCAGGCCCAAACTAACAAAATGAATTTCAATAGGGACAAATGTCAGGTTTCTGCACACAGGCAAGAAGGAGCTACACAAATTTAAGATGGGGGACACCTGGCTTGTGAAAAGGATCTAAGGGCCTTAGTGGACCACAAGCTTAACCTGAGAGAGCCAGTGTGGTGTAGTGGTTAAGAGTGGTAGATTTGTAATCTGGGGAACTGGGTTCGCGTCTCTGCTCCTCCACCTGCAGCTGCTGGGTGACCTTGGGCTAGTCACACTTCTCTGAAGTCTCTCAGCTCCACTCACCTCACAGAGTGTTTGTTATGGGGGAGGAAGGGAAAGGAGAATGTTGGCCGCTTTGAGACTCCTTCAAGTAGTGATAAAGTGGGATATCAAATCCAAACTCTTCTTCTTCTTCTGAGTTAAGGTAGAGAGACCAACCTGCAGGAGACCAACCTTTTGGCACCATCTCCTGCAATCTACTAACCACTGACATGGTACAAAGAGTGATGTATGCAACAAGCCATGGAAAATGCTGCCAGCTTCCTCAACTTAGCAAGAATTGTAGCCTCATACACTTACCTCCTGTGTGTTCTGATGTATATCCTCTCAACCTATATCCAGAGCCAAAATTTAGTTTATTGGTAATAGCTTGTTTTATCAATGTGGGCATTTCAGATCACATGAGCTCTGTGTCTGTAATGCAGCACCTCTGCAAATGCCCCACACTTAGGTCACATCATGGCTACGTTTTATTTTCAGAGCATGACATGATTGCCGATTTATTATTCTATTTATACACAGAGGCTGAGCCAAATACGTGTCTAGCATTCCACTTGAGGAAGGTAAAAATATAACTGGCGTATACAATACAAGGAAATGTATTTGTTCCTGAAAAACAGTTTCATGTCTTCTTCAGAGAATAGAGAGCAATGGGGCTGGAAAATCAAAAGAGAATGTGAGCAGCATATTCTGTTTCCAAAACAGAATGAACCTATGTGAGATACAGCTGCACACTGTGGCCACTAAATTTCCTCACATCATGTGACTCCCTTCACTGTCTTCCTTTCTACTCTCAGATCTTGCACAGACCATTTATTAGAGATGTGCATCAATAAATCTTCCAAATGAATTTTATCTATAAAATCTCCAGAGAGCCATATAAAAAAAGGATTACAAGATGAAATATTGCATTGATTGTAGGGTCCAATGGCATCTTTCTGTATCAAGCTTTGAGCTCCACAGGACTGTTTCTCAGACTGGATGTTAAATTAGTCACAAGCGGTACTTGACAAATGTATCAGATTCATCAGTCCGCAAATGCTTCTCAAAACTTTGCACATCTCTTTGTGAGCACTGGTTGGTTCAAATAAAGGCATCATTCATCACTTCACTTATTAGGTTCACCTTTAAATGTGAATGGAATTTAAATTCTCCCCCATCCCTAGTACCGGTAGGGGGCTTCCATTTCTACCAGCAGCTGCATGTGCCAACTGAAAAACATTGTCTTTGGAATGATAAGAAAGCTCTGTCCAAGCCTGCTTTTCCCACCTTGTACTCTTGGGCAGCTGATGGGCCCCAGTACTTGCATAGGACCTGCCAATGCACTGACACCTGTCCTGAACCCACATGGCAGGTGGATGGTGAGCCACCATTTAAATTTTCTGCAATGCTCCAGAACAGCACTACCGCAGGGGCATTGTGGGAAATGTAAATGGAAACTCAGAACCAGCGGTTTGAGTGTCAAACTAGAATCTGGGAGACCAGGGTTCAAATCTCCACTTGACCATGAAGCTCACTGGGTGACCTTGGGCCGTCACTGTCTTTTCAACAACAGGGTTGTTTTGTGGATTAAATGAGGAAGGGGAGAACCATGTATGACACCTTCAGCTCCTTAGAGAAAACTCTGGGATTTAAGTTCAATAAATAATAAATAGTCACCTAGTGATGATCACAGCGCTGCCACCACCGCTGATAAGCCATTAACACATGTAGGCAGGGCACCCGCTTCTTTGCCAAGCTTCAGACTAGTGTCTGCTTTGTCTCTGGTGTTAAACCTGTGATGACACATTCACACATGACACTAACGCTTGCATTCATCAAGTGATAACAGTGGCAACCGGTCAAAATGCACCTAGAGCTGTGGTCTAAAGTTAGGAAACCCTCCATTGAGAAGGGGACCTGGAGAATAAGGACTAAACCTTTTAAGTTTTCAGAATAAATCAAGGAATGGCATAGCGGTCCTCTAGGGAGACAATAAAAAGCTGCAATCCTTGCTGTGAACTCTGATGTGGGAGATTGTTAATTATGGTGAAGAGGAAACTCGGAAAAGCTGAGGCGGCGCATAAGCAAGTCAGTCTATTTTCTGGCCATGGATGATGCACCGTCTAACAGACTCCAAAGCCCCAAATTGAAACAGAACTTCATCTCTCATGTTAACAGGCTTTGTTCCATTTAAATTTTTTATTAACTTTTCAAATTTTACATTTCAAATTAACCATCTTCTATTAAACCATACATTCATTGACTTCCCTTCCTCCCCTTCCTAGGTTCATTTAATATATCCATCATTCCTGCATATTTTAATGACAGGCCTTGACTTTAATGGCTGCTGGATCAGATTCGTAACGCCACGGTTTCAGAGACAGTAAAGTAGGTTATCAGAAAAGGAATGGTGTATTTCAATGCTGTAATGTTGCCAATCATCCCAGGAAGAGGCAATGCCATACAGGTTGAAGCAGGGAAGGCACAGGGAAGAAATACGCCAGTTGCTTTCGTGACAATGGAATGAGCAGCAATATGCATGTTGTTGTTGAGGTTGTTTAGTCGTTTAGTCGTGTCCGACTCTTTGTGACCCCATGGACCAGAGCGCGCCAGGCACTCCTGTCTTCCACTGCCTCCCGCAGCAATATGCATGCCAGATATAAAAAGAGCAAAAACAAACAAGCCTATAATCAGGGCACCAAAAATTAATTGTTCTATTTGTTGTTGTTTAGTCGTTTAGTCGTGTCCGACTCTTCATGACCCCATGGACCAGAGCACGCCAGGCACTCCTGTCTTCAATTGTTCTATTATATTATCATTATTTATTGTTATATTAGATTGCTGTTGTTGTTATAGTAAAGGCTCATTTCTGTGTTACTTGATTCCAGAGGGGCGAAATGTTTTCAGCCCCCTTAACCCCCAAAAATGTGGGAGTAAAGTGACGGAATTTGGGGTGGTATACTGGCTTACAGTACTTTCCTGCTGTTTTCATTGGGGAACAGATATAACATATGCAGAAAGAGAGGGGGAGCAGCGATGTTCAATGACATTCATTGTTGTGCCTTACCATGCCCCCTGATGTGAATGAAATTTAGCACAACATGCCTGTATAGCAGTCAAAAAGCCACAATACCACAATGCAACAGGTACTGCAGTGTGAAAGGAACATTAAAAACGGGACAAAAGTGCTAGCAATATAATCAGGAAAACTAATGCAATATTCCCGATGTCTGAAAGCACCCTTTAAAATAATGAAGAGTTGGCTAGTTTGCAACATCCCTGTGTTACATTTTCCCCCTCTTCTGTGCAACAGCACAGCTGATATATATCACTATGAGCTATGCAAGGGGATGTACAGTTTGGATGTACATCCTAGGGCATGTCCCAGAACTCTCTGCAGCACACAATGGTTCCACTGCAGGTATGCAAGTTCTGCTTGGCAGAGAAGTTGATGCAGAAAGAGTTCCCTTACTCTGGACATTTTGGGGGGAAACATACTTTGGAAGGAAAGAAGACACAGCAGGAGCAGAGACAAGGATAAGGAAAATGACTTTCTGGCAAAGGGGTGGTTCCTGTCATTGTCCCTGGGCGTCTGCTTTAAAGAATGAAGGCTCTACATGCTCAAGTCAAAAATAAATCCCAGTCTTGATGGCAGGAAGAACTAAAACTGCCATGAAAGGAAACAGCCTGGGTGGGGAGCGGAATGATGAGAATGGATGGGGTCAATCAATCACAGATCTAGGTTGTCAACAATTATCATGAGAATATTAGTCATCTCCTCCATGGTGATATCAGAAAGGCAATTGTGCCACAAGGGCTATTGTGGAGCCAGAAGATACAAATGGGTGTCCACTTTGTGCAGACAGGAAGCTCAAGATTTTGCATCCAGATTTCCCCAGTTCAGGGCTGGTGGACTGCTTTGATGGGAATCATTAATTGAATGATTCCCTATGCTGTGAGGGTTTTTAAATAAAATATGGAGGGGTTATTTCCTGGAGTTGTGATAACACAAAGCATTCCATCGCAAGGCAAAGCTTAGAGTGTTTCACAGGAAGCCATCGTCAAGTGCTACAAGCTGTGAAGAGTGATACAAAACAGTTCCGATAAGCAATGGTGAGCTCCAAGCAATGGCTTCAAAGATGTGGCCAACAAATGTTCTTGCAACTGAGACTTTTGAGAGCAACAACTTGTGATAAAGGCTCTGAGAGGGAGCATGATAAGGGCTTTCCAACTAAACAGAGGAAAGCATGCAGCTGAAAACCTCGGCAACAGTGGCATTTTCATGGGAAGTCTCAATTAAAATAATAAGCATTCTGCAAGTCTATGTTTCCAATACACTGTCACACTCTAGTGTGACCAAGAAATAGAACTCAGAAAGGGAATGTGCAAATGAATTGACAATTTTCAAATGCGGGATCACCAGGGCAGAAGATAAGTTTAACCTGGCTTTCACTGTTGCCCACAAGCTGACAAAGTGTGTATAGAATGTACCCCTAGGGATCATTGCAATGTACAACCTTTTATATACAAGAATTGAAACATCAGGTATTTTTCTAGATCTGCACAGGCTCAAAACTCTATTTCCAATCAATGGAACTTAAAAATCCTTTGCTTTGGCTGGATGATGCCCCCAGTTTGCATAATAGATCCTTGCTGGAATGATAAAAGATGATCCCGTATCTAAGGAAACAGGAACAACTCAAAATCCCAGATGGCATAAAGAAGCACAGCCGCTCCAAGCTCTATCAATTGTTATTATGCCAGTTCAGGCTAGCTTGCTAAGGAATCTTTATTTGAAGCATTCAGAGGGTATTAATTCTAGATGCCACCTTCCGCTGTGATGGGTTTTAAGAGGGAATAAGGGGAGGCTTACATCAAGGGGCCTCACAATTAAAAGCTCTTGGATGCAAAGATGACAAGCTCAGCTGGAACATATGCAGTGCAGCTGCAGTGTTTTCTTGCAATTACTGGGCAAGGGTTATACAACTCTTCCCTTCAAGTACCACACAGTGATGTATAATACGCAGAGAAAAGAGCACCATGGAGTACGCCTCATTAGCCATTTTCTTTCCTAAGTTTCAAACCAAAAATGATCTATTGTATGTGAGCAACCTAATGAGGCAAGCAGAGACTTCAGCCAGGATTTGGGGAACAGGTGTGCCATTCAAGTGTCACTAAGAACAAGAGATAAAACTGAAAAGATTAAAATAAAAAACCCAACAAAAACCTAATAGCTTTTCATAGGACAGATCAAAAGTATAGTAAGGAGGATGTAAATTCTTTGCATCCACATCGTTCCAATGCAAGAGGATGGGATGCAGACAGGAGAAATGCAAATGTTATATTTTTGGAACAAACTCTGGGTTAGTGTAGGCTGAAGACAGAGATTACGGTACATATTACAGCAGCATGGATCATTGGGGCAGGGGCAATTGCACACACAACAGCTGTGTTCAAATGTACAATTTTCAATCCAGGCATAATGTGAAAAATGTTTTTTGCTTGCCGACAGTGTTTGAATTAGAGAAATGTTACCTGTGGAGGGTGACCATTGGTGAGTTTCCAAGAGTTCAAAAACACAATGGAAGTTTTGCCCAATGGGGTGGGGGTTGTTTTTTGAAGTTTATGGTTGTGATGGGGGAGTGAATGATGGCCATATAATTGAATAGATATATCCAGTGCTTTTTGGTGTGTGTATGTATATGTGCTAGAACTCACATCTCAATAGAAAGTGCTGTGGGTGCCAGCACAAAATGGCTGCCATGGGCAGCAAAAAAATAAAGGGGGCCAGTACTCTGTACCAGCGAGTAAAGGTAAAGGGACCCCTGACCATTAGGTCCAGTCTTGGTTGACTCTGGGGTTGCGGCGCTCATCTCGCTTTATTGGCTGAGGGAGCCGGCATACTGCTTCCGGGTCATGTGGCCAGAGCAGCACATGGAAACACCGCCGGAGCGGTACCTATTTATCTACTTGCACTTTGACGTGCTTTCGAACTGCTAGGTTGGCAGGAGCAGGGACCGAGCAACGGGAGCTCACCCCGTTGCGGGGATTCGAACCGCCGACCTTCTGATCGGCAAGTCCTAGGCTCAAAGCCCTTTTCAGTTGCTCTAAAATTATTGTAACAGATGGATAGTCCATCTGGTGAATGTAGCAGGTCCATGGGAGTTATTTCTAGTGGTGCCCCTGCTCTGATGTAGGCCCTCTTGCAGATGCCACTCATGCCAAGCCTTGGCACCCACCTTTAGGGAAATGGCGGGTCTGACAGCTGATCTGATGTTTAACTTGAAATATATATCTGGAATTACCAGGCTTCGGCAAGGGTCAGACCCAGGCAGCTGGGTTCCAGGACTTGGAAAGGAGAGAACTGGCTGTCAACCCAAGTGGGCCAGTAAAAGATGCATAGTCAAAAACAGGAAAGGGTTGAGTTCCATGGCAACAACGGACCATCACAAAGATCAGGAGTATCATCCCACTCAGACAGGAGTGGTCAAGATCCAAGGCAGCAACCAGGGAAAGAGAGCAGGAGCTTAAGCAGTGTCTTCATACCAAGAGGGCTAGGGAGCAAGCTCTAAAGCTAGAGCCACACAAAATTTGGTAGATATGGCACTCAGTCTTCCAAACCTATGGTGGAAAGAGAGCAACAGCTGTGCAGGAGACAAGCATCAGAGCCTGAGCACTAGAAGCCCCATCTCAATATAACCCCCACCCCTCATAAGCCCCACATCTACATGAATTCATGTTGCAAAAGAGGATCATGCAGCTGACATAGAACCTGTTGTGGCTGCTTTTAAAATCTTGCATCTGTTTTTATCCTCACTTCACAATAAGAATTATCTTACGTTCCAGCTGAAGTTGTTGCTTGATTACTCTGCTACGCTGTTCTCCAATCTAACCAGTGATTTTTTTCTAAGTCAAAGCAACCATGGATCCCTGTTGCAAAGTGGATGTTCTCATATACTAGTCATGTGAATTGGCTCTCACTAAAGGAGCTTTAGGTACATCTGCCTACGAGGAAACAGGACACATAAATGACTACATAGAACAAACACTGCAATGTCAACTGCCTCTTTCTGCCGAATCTGTGCAGAATGGAATCCACATACATAGTCAACTATTGACTTCACTCCGAAGCAGCTGCCAAAATCTCAGCAAATGAAACAGTACTGGATGAGAAAACAGAACTGGGAATGCAAGTTGAGAAATGTAACAGAAATGAGTGGGGCAGTTCACAGAACTGGCAGATCCTTCGCAACGGCACTGAATCAATGGGCCAGTGAAATCGACTTGGCATCATTCAAAGAGCTGTCACCATGGGCTGAATTAATCCAGCTGCCTAACACACATGTGCATACAGAAACAGCTTCCTGGAGGAGTGGAACATGTCCCTTAAAACTAAAACATCTCCTATCTAGGAGAGGCAGATTTGAAATGGGGAAGATGCTGGCTTTGACCTTTATGGCCTAGGACCAACATACCTTGTAGACCACCTGTTCCCATATGAACTCCCTCCCTCAAAAACCTATTATAGTTCTGCTATATATTCCTTCATTATGGGAAGCTGGAACATGTGCAGTAAACAGCAGCACCTTCACAGCTTGGCACCAAAATTAGGGAGCTTATATTTGATCTTAGCACTATGGTGCTTAGTATGTAGAGTATATATAAAAAGATACTTATCTTAGTGCTTAGATTAAAAATAACTAACCTTGATCTGATTCCATATGATGTTAGATGTTAGACAGGTGGGTGTTGTTGGCCCAAAATGGCCTTGCGGGCTAAATTCAGAGATTTGCTAGGAGGTTCTCCACTACTGGACCATAGGGCTATCTTATTTTAAAGAGATGATCTTGGGGTTGCTAACTTGGCTTTTGACTGTCATGAACACATAGCTTTAAAGAATAAATTGAGCTTTAAAGAATAAATTAAGGCTACAATCCTGACCATAAAATACTAGGCATAAATCCTACTGAACTCAGTGGGTAAACATCCTTAGGCAGGCTAGCACATGAATTCTCCACATTTTTACTCCTATGCCTCTTTTACTTGGTTAAGATTTTTACAGAAATTGAATTTTTGAAGAGTTGGCTCTTTAATAAATCTCTCTTGGCATTCATAGCAAAAAATGAACTAGAGACCAGTACTTTCTAAGTGATGATCTGGCTTGGTAGCAGAGGCATAACACGTGGGTCATCAAGCTGGCCGTGACATCATCTTCTCAGTAGACTGGACATGCAGAAGCTAAGCAAAATTTCTGAATATTTAATTTAAAACAAGACCAGCTTGTAGCTATCTTAGGGTGCAATCCAAAACCAAGAACCACCAGGATGAGAGGAGGTTGGAACAAGCTGAGCCTGGGTTCAGGTGGGACTGCACTAGCTTAAGTGCCACATCCTAGCTCAGCCAGCTCAGCCAAAGGCAACCTAGGTTGAGGTAAGTCTCAAAAAGGGGAAATGGGAAGGGAAGGGTAAGTCGTACCCATATTCCAAACTTTCTTTTAGATTGTAAATCTGCAGGTAAAGACTGTCTTGCTTTAACTGATTATACAAAACCATTCTGTAAGTCTTTAGGATTGAACTGTGGGGGACAAATGCCCCTAAATAAATAAATAAAGACAGGGCTTTTTTCCAGTAGGAACTCAGTTCCTATACCTCTCAGGTGGGCGCTATTGCCTTTATAAAAGAACAAAGGAGGCATTCATGGTGAGTTCCAGCCCCTCTTTTTCTAGGAAAATAACACTGAATAAAGACATGAACTTCTTTCAACAAAGGAAAGCACACAAGGGGATCACATTGACCTAAATCCTAAAGACTTAAATTTCAATGGGATTTACTTCTCTATATGTACACTTTTCTTAGGGACGCGGGTTGCGCTGTGGGTTAAACCACAGAGCCTAGGACTTGCAGATTAGGTCGGTGGTTTGAATCCCCGCGACGGCGTGAGCTCCCGTTGCTCAGTCCTTGCTCCTGCCAACCTAGCAGTTCGAAAGCACGTCAAAGTGCAAGTAGATAAATAGGTACAGCTCCGGCGGGAAGGTAAACGGCATTTCCATGTGCTGCTCTGGTTCGCCAGAAGTGGTTTAGTCATGCTGGCCACATGACCCGGAAGCTGTACGCCGGCTCCCTTGGCCAATAAAGCGAGATGAGAGCCGCAACCCCAGAGTCAGTCACGACTGGACCTAATGGTCAGGGGTCCCCTTACATTTACCTTTATGTACACTTTTAGATTTACAATCTTCTCCCACACCAAGGGAAACTACATTTGGAACTGGTACAAATTGGACACAAGAGCAGGTGTATCAGGAAAGTTGTGCATGGGTACATTTGGGATGGAAACTAGAAAAGGCATTGGGACTTACACTAATGAAGCTATAAAAATTTCCTATGAGGGAAACTAGAAATAGATTTTGCTTGCCAGAATCTAACTAAATATCATTATGTAAATCAATAGCCACAGACACTCGTGTATATTACTAAATCTGTTCCTTGTTCGACAAGTACACTTCTATATACACCTTGTACTTCCGTCATGGAAGATTTTAGTTCCTCCTCCTCTTTGCTTCTGTCACTTTAACCACAATCACTTATAGTCTAGACTCTAGACTACCATGTTGTGGTGGTGAGAGGGAAGACTGGTCAAGCGAGATCATTTTTCAGAGAAGAGCCATTGAACAACATTACTTGCACAACCGTTCTATAATCAGATTTTATTCGGATTGTGAATTTTAAAAAATGTGTTCATAAGGAATGTGGCGAAGCACATGCGTCCGCAACTGGAATGTTCTACTTTGACAACTGCGGACAGAATGGACATGTCCAATGATTCTGAGGCAGTTGGTCATAATGGGGAGCTGGTTTATGATGGGAATTGACAAAGAGCAGTTGACCACTAGCAGGACAAGGAACTTCTGTAAGTGTGTGACTGCCTCTTTTGAATGTTAGAAAACACTGGCCAGGCAAGTAAGGAATTGTGGCAAGTGTACTTTATAAGGCTTAATACTTACAGAAAGAGGTAACGAAACAGAGAGAATTAAAAGGTCAGGAACCCTCTCAAAGAAAAACAAAGAAGTCAGGGGGGGAAATATTGGTAAGTCATTTATTTACTTTCCTCTCCCTTCAAAACAGACCTGTAATGTTTGCATCATGCACAGCTAAAAGATTTGGTGCCCAAATTATAGTGATGCCAACCAGTTTAGATGGCTTTAAACACTTGGACATCTTGAAATGGGCAGAAGCTGTGCCGTTCTGTTTCCTAAAGAGTTAATGACTCTTGTTACTTTATTTAAATTAATTGCTATCACTGAACTGAATTGCTATTTAATTGATTTATTGTAAGTTTTTTATAAGTATATACTGTAGTATTGCTTTGAGGTTTTATTCTACATTGGTGTTATACTTGTACAATTATGTTACTGGCATGTGTTATATATTTTTATCCAGAGGCATGGCCAGATTAGCCTTTACAACAAAAACAGCAAAAAGTCTTGCCAAATCTTGGAAACCAATGTATTTATTATGGCATAAGCATTTGTGGATCAGGGTCTATGTCAGCAGATACATGTGTGGAGAGATAAATAAATGTATATAAAAACCTTTAGAATTAATAAAGAATAAGGAGCTGAACATAATTCATCTCTCCATCACAAACTGACACAAATTCTTTCTTTTAAATCACAATTCATTTCCAAAAACTCCTGAAATTGCACCCAATATTATGTGGTTGGACAAGCTCCTGAACCTTTCAAAACTTGAATGCATTATGAAGTATGTTACATTTCAACAAACTCATTATCTGTCTGCTTACATTCTTCAACTCTTCACACTGTTGTTAATCATATCTACCCAACTGATCTCAGATTTTTAGCAGCCAATCTAACATCAAAATGAAGCATTATTTCTTCGTTGTGCTTTGGTTTTACATGCATCTGTTGCCCTCGTGGTGGGTTTTGATCTTATGTATTTATTCTTGTACTGTGGTTAGAAAATCCTCACCCCGCCCCCATGTTTCCAAACATAATTCCTCTCCTGAGTTGACATGCTCAGGATTGCACAGTTAAACAGATATTTATTATTTATGTTGTTTATGTTTAGGGTGAAGGGTGGTTAACAAAAAATAATAATAAAGAATAAAGAATGATGTGAGTTTTGTTTTCTATTATTATTTTATCTTTTTAACTTTCAAGTTATTTCTGTTAATTGTTCAGTGACAATTTTATTGTTATATCTTTTCTTTAAACTGCTTTGAGGGCGTTTACAATCAACTAATGGGACCAGTTTACCTGCAAGATCACCTTGCCCTACATGTGCCCACTTGACCATTTCAATCAGCAGAATTGGCTACTACAGGTGCCACATAATACCCGTTCCACATTCGGAACGTCTTACAAATGCAGAACTCAATTGTTTAACATGGCAGGGCCTACAGTTTGGAACTCCCTGCATATTGAGATTAAGCAGGCACCTTCACGGTACTCTTTTTTGTGTGTGTGGGCCTCCCAAAATATTCCTGTTTAGGCAAGCCTACACAGATGCTTAGGAAGTTGAAGTAATTTTATTCTGTTTTGTATCCTTTAAAACAACGTAGCAATTTTTTCTTGATTTTACCGTTTTGTCTTTTGTAAACAGTTTTGGGGTTTTCTACAATCTAACGGTGTATACATTTTGTGAAGTAACAATAAATCATAAAGCTTATGAAACAAACAAACCATTTGAGGGTTAACCACGATCCCCACCCCAACAACCCTCCGAAAGACTTGCCTACTCTGGGTTACCCAACGTGTATTGGGAGTTCCTTGTTAAATAAATTTTGAATTAGGATTGTCCACCTGCCATCCTCTCTTCCCTCCCCGGGCTTCGCCGTGAAACCCTGAAGTTGGCCATGCCGTTTCCAATGAAGTTTACCCCCCTCCCCACCGAGATAAAAATGATTTTAGGCTGGCAGTGATTTGAAATCACCTCAGAGCGAAGCATTAAGAGGGAGGGAGAAGAGCCTCCTATTACCACAGCCGAGGAGCGCTGTGGTAAAACTTAAAAATAAAATAAATATAAATATATAAAATAATTAGACATTTCTCGGGGGATACGCTAAAAGATAAGCTTTATAGCGACTCCCCCTCAGGAGGCCCGGTACTCGCGGCTCGCCCCCGCCGCGCGAAACACGGAGCGCGCGCCCCAGCTCACCGCGCGCGCCGAGACGACGCCAGACGCTTTTCCCTCCGCCGCCTCCCCCCTCCCCAACCTTCAGTTTTGGCCCCGCCCTCTCCGACCACCGCTCGTGGCCCCGCCCACTGCTCTCCGCCAACCCTCCCTCCCGCTTCACAACAGCCGCCGCCACCGCGTTGCATTGTGGGACACAAACAAAGTGCCCGGCTAGGCTAGGCTAGGCTGGCTGGCTGGCGTGGAGGGAGGGAGGGAGGGAGGCAGGAGGGCGGGGGGAGGAGGAGGAGGAGGAGAGCTGTTCGAGCGCCTGGGCCCCGCGCGCGCGCCAGCCGCCCAGCCAGCGCGTGAGTGGCCCCGCGACGCCGCCTCCTCTAAGATTAAACCCCCCCTCCCCTCCGCCGCTTCACCCCCGGCCGTCTGAGAGCGCCTGCGTAAGGGCGCGCGGGCCTCGCTTGCTCTCCCTCCCCCCTCCCTTTTTATTATTTTGACGCCCGCAGCGCGAGCCCAGAAGAACCAACGGCTGAGGGGGCTAGTGGCGGCGACGGTGGCCGCCATGGCCCAGCACGGGCCTAGACGCGGGCCAAGATAAGGGGGCGGAGGAGGCGCCGCCGCCGCCGCCGCCTCTGGGCCCGGGGAGGGGTACGGAAAAGAAAAGCTCGGCCTCTCACACATATATTTATATATACAGAAAGTCGTATATATTTATATATATATCTACATATATACACACACCGACTAGGCCAGGAGGAGAGGGCCTCGCCAATTGCAGGTAATGGGGACTTAAAAGAGGTTGGCGGGGGTCTGTGGGTGGGTTTGGGATTCGGGAGGAGGAGGAGGGGCGGGTGGAGGGAAACACAGAAGCAAGCCCCGCCCCCTCGTTGCACTTGCCCCGCCCCTTCTCTAACCCCCACCCGCGCGCTCTGTGACCCTCCTTGGCTGGTACCCCTCGGCATCCCCCTGTCCCCGCTCGCCTCCTTCCTGCGTGAGATTTTCCCGCCCTGTCGCTTTCCGTCTGCTGTTTGTGATTTATTTACTTGGGTTTTAGGTAACGGGAAGGCCCCCACCCCGCCAGGATGTAATGGGAAACAAAAAGAAAGGAGCCACGTGGGGGGGATTGGATAAGGGGGATAAGCAAATTTGGATACATTCATGTATTGCATGGTTGCACACAAACACAGCCTATAAGTATGACTGCCTCACCAGCCTTCACCTGTTTACTATTATTATTATTATTAAATATGCATACATGCTTCTCCCATGCCAATCATTCCCAACAATAACAATAAGTCTACTCACCATTTCCTAAAACCAGGCATCTGCTCAATTCATTCCTGATAGTGGCTTTGCCTCTTTCTCTTGCTCCCCCTTAGTTCCTTACCCATTAACTGTTGAATAGACCAGCCTTGCTCAACCTGGTGCTGTCCAGTTGTAGTTGGATTTCTGATCTCGTCAGCCCTGGCCAGCATTGCCAATGGTCAAGGATGATGGGAATTGGAGTCCAGTAACATCTGGAGGGCAACAGGTTAGGGAAGGCTGTAATAGGCTGCCTTGGCATTGTTTCAGGTTTTTATCTATTTTGAATATCATTGTCAATTCCCTGAGGTTTGCCTTGCTGTCTGTCAATTATCCACCCTGCTTTCTTTTCTCAGGTTTTACAGTGGTAGCAGTCCATAGTTTAGCCATCCTTTCCTTGTGTCACCCCTTAACAGATTTCCCATTGGGCCCTATTGCACTTACACTTCTATTTTTAAAAGTTGATCTTATGCCTCTTTCTACCTCATATCTTTTCTTAATGGCTAATTTTATTTACACTGTGATGTAGATAACATTTGCTAATCCACAACATAGGCATCTGTCACCTGTTGACAATGTAAGACTTTTTTTAATACATCTTCTGTTCTTAAAACCTCACTCTTTGTGCAGCAATTCTTACATAATTTCTTTAAACTCCATTTCCTTTACATACTGTATTGACTTCTATCTTTCCTTATATATGCCACGGTGCCCAGCAGACCTTTAGGCAGACATTTTGGGGTAATAGAAGGTTACAGAATATAAGGGAAAGGCAACATAAGATTTTTTAAAAACTGGAACACTGGAAGCTAATAGAAGGTTTTCACTTACTTATTTAGTAGAATAGTGACTGCACAGACATTTGTTTAAAAACAAGCAAGTAAAAACCGAGAAGATTCTGGGAAGTATGTAATCTGTTGCTCCTGTACAATTATTTCCTATGTAACTCTCCACCTCATTCCCTTCAAGTTACTTCTTTCCCTGTCTTTTCTTAACGTCATCTCAATTCTCTCCTGCATCAACATTTATTAAGGTATAGCTTTGTTTTCCTTTTTTCTCTCTTCGTACAAACTGGGACATCTCACTACAGAAAGTTGATTGTTATTATTTTGGTCAGTGACTCTTTGTTGTAAGGTGTTTAATTTTTGCATGTACCTCTAGATAAACTACCATAGGCCAGCTGACGGTATTGAACTTGTGTAGAGATAGCTTGGAATCAAATCCCAACTCTGACTGGGGATGGTCTTGGATGAGATTCTGTTTCTGCTCACCTGTAGTCTGCTTTACAAGATTATTGTGAGAAAGTAAGGATTCTAATCTATGCAGCATTATCCTTTGTGAAGTTGGGCATGTGGATTCTTATTAAAATCAGTAGGTATAAGGTTGTCAAACTGCATCGGATTTTAGCCTTGATTTATCAGAGGAGGGTGACCAACATAATAAAGGAGCAGTTGAAGGAGTTGGGTATGTTTAACCTGGAGAAGAGAAGACTGAGGAGATATAGGACAGCCACCTTCAAATATCTAAAGGGCTGTCACATGGAAGATGGAGAAAGCTTGGTTTTTTTTCTGTTTCAGATGGTAGGACCTGAACCAATGCATTCAAGTTACAAGAAAAGAGATCCTGACTAAACATTGGGAATAATTTTCTGACAGTAAGAGCTGTTTGACGGTGGAACAGACTGCCTTGGAAGGTGGTGGACACTCCTTCATTGGAGATTTTAAGCAGAGGAGAGATGGCCATCTGTCATGGGTGCTTTAGTTCCTGCATTGCAGGGGGTTAGACTAGATGACCCTCAGGGTCATTGGCTGATTGAAGTAAAATCTGAATTTATTTCACCAGATGCTAACAAGCCCACATTAGAACCATTATTGTGTTTAAATGATCTTTCATCCAAGGAGAAAGCACAGGTGGACTAAAAAATGGTGTACAGTGGTACTTCCAGTTGCGGACAGGATCCATTCTGGAGGTCCAGCTGTATCCTGAAGTTTCTGCAACCGGAGGCGCTGCTTCTGCGCATGTGCATGGCATGTAGAGCACTTCTGTGCATGCGCAAGCGGCGAAACCTGGAAGAATACTTCCGGGTTTGCTGCTTTCGCACCCAAAGTTTACGTAACGTAAGTCAAGGGTCTACTGTATAGACTTTTCTTCCTAAAGATGATTACAAATATGACTGGCCACATTGTGGTAATTGATAAAAAATAGGGGCTTGCTTTCTCCTCTGTAGTTCACACCTTTGCCAGTGAACACATTTTGTTGCCCAGTACCAAATTGGTAATTCACAAGGAAAGAAATGTGCATGTGCGGTTTTTGTTACTTCAGGTAATAAGATAATGGAGCCTACATTCTGGTAAACAGGAGAAGGTTTTGACCATAGTGTTGCAGGTTAAAAGTTCAAATCATGCTTACTCTCAGGGTTTCCCTATGTCTATGCTTGCCTCCAGGTTGGGAAAGGTATAGAATGCTCAACTTGCTCAAGTTAGCATGTGTGTTTACATGTAACATTGTATGGATAAGCCTCTGTGTGCTTGAGTGAAACATTGATTTTGTATCTCCACCCACCCTCTTCATCCTCCCACATGCCCAGGATGGTTTACCACAAACTGCGGTTAGTTAAGCAAGCCAGTTTTATAATTCATGATTTGAAGCATGGTGTCTAGCAACTAACCATTGCTTGTTGTAAAACCACAGTTCCCAATTTGTGTGCAATGCTAAGCCAAATTAACTTGGTAGAAGCCCTCCTCCCAGCCACGTGTGAGGAGAATAGCTCAAGCTTGGCTCAAATTTCTATAGGCTTGTCCTCATAGCACTTAACTATGGTTTAGCATTATGTGCATATTGGGCCAGCTGTGAGCATTTGATATGACTGCTTAACATTCTGGGGCACATTTGCATCAGGAAATGTCCTATTGAGAGATAAATTTCAAGGTTGGAGCTAAAGTGGGAAAAGGTTACCGTAATCCACACTTGACTTTGTTTCACAACCCAAATATTTGTCTTCCTATATGCCTGTTCATTTGTGTTCTTCCTCCAAGAAGGAAACAGGGGTGATGTTCTTGGTCTCACAACAAACCTGTGCAGTAAGTTGGACTGAGAGATGGAAATTAGATACTGGCAGCTCAATGAGTTTCACAGTTAACAAGTATTTAATTCAAGATAAGAAACTCAGGTGCCATTGTTTATTCTCAAACCACTACATCACACTGGCTTAAAATTATCATGGAAGCAAGGGAACTAGTGTACATAGTGTAGTGGCTATAGAGATAAGTTACAAATCAGGAGGTCCCTGGTTCATTTATACCCTCTGCCATGAAATGGTTAGGTGGCATAAACGCACAGATTCAGTCCTCCCCATCTGTAATATCGAGAGGGAGAATATACTGATCTACCTTGCAGGGTTGTTGTAAAAACTAGATAATGCATGTGAAGCATTTTGAACAATTAAAAGGGCTATACAAATCTACTGGTGGTATAACTCTGAAGCTTATCATGGTAGAAACAATTCAGGTAGTAGTAGTATTTTGGGATGCATGCCTTGTTAGTTGGTAGTCTTGGGGATTCGTATTCAAAATTATTCTAGAAGTTCTTAGATTGAATGAAAAGTAAATAAATAGTGCTCTTTGTTCATAATGGATCTAATTAATAGTTCCATAAATCAATGCAATTAACGCACTGATTAGCAGCTAAGAACTTATTTCTGGTGAAATTCTAAGGCACTTAGTTCTCTAAGATTTGGGATAAAATGTGATGGCATTAGTTTGCTTTTATGTAGATAGTGCAGGTTATATAAAAGTAAGTTTCTGTCCCTTTTCTGTACAGTAGCCCATCCATCTAGTACCGCTACAAAAAGTAGAAAGGCACCTGTACCAAACTGAAGTGGACAGCTCTCTTCTGCTTATCTTGCTGTGGCTTTGTGCGGCAGGCCTGTTGTCTGTGCCAAACAGTTCCCAAAGCAGACAGGTGTGTAAAACTGCAAACCTCAGAATGTTTACCAGGAGTCCCACTGGTCTTGGTAAGAATAACCTTTTCCTAAAAGCATTTACCTGAAAGTAGGTTTCCATGTGATGAAATTAGAGCAGGTACTGCTTGAGCAGAAATAGGCAGCTTGCTCAGCTATTTAAAATGGACCCAATCTGCTTATTTCAGGTATTAATCTAATTTGAATATGAAAGCTATTATTCTCAGCAAAAAGCTACAGTTGGTAGAGGTGTTTCTTTTAATCATTCAGTTGTTCCCATTAGATAGCAGCATCCCAGTTGGTTTTTGCAAAACCTCAACATGTGCACTAAAATCAGTTCAGTGTCTAGCAGCCAGCAGTTATAGCACAGGTTTTCAGACTGCTCCGCAGCTACAGAAGGAAGAAGAGCAAGTGAAAGGGATTTGGGAGCTCATGCCAAGTTGATTGTCCTTGTTTGAAGTATCCTATCACATTTGAAGGCTTTTATAATTTGACATTCAAGAAACTTCTGTTTGAGATAGTAACATGAAGTAGCTGCCATATTAATGGTCAAATGAAATTTACCAGCCTGTTAAAGTTGTCCTTCAAAACAAGTTGCCCAGTTTTGGATCTTATAAGATGCTTCTCCCCGTACCACCCTCCACCCCTAGGTTAGAGTTAGACAAAGCTGGATCTAGTTTTTGGAAAGTTAAATATCTAGCCTGCTTTAGTCGTTTTGTTTGGGTGAAATAACAAAGTTTTTATGTTCAGTCGTGTATATTATGAGCCTTGCAAATAACTTCACAAAAGTTACTAGCCTACAAAAAGCCACGTTATTGATGTACTGTACCTTAATATGAGCCACTTTTTTTGAAGGAATCTAATCTTAAACTTTATAATACATAGGTTTATTCTGGGTTAAGAAAAAAGTTCCATAGTGGCAGGAGGGGATGTGGGGCCTTTTCACCATGTTGTTTTTTAGTCGTTTAGTCGTGTCCGACTCTTCGTGACCCCATGGACCAGAACAATAATAATTTTCACCATAATAAACTTCAAATAAACATACTTTGCATAGGAGGCCACCGTTACCTGGATTCCTTCCGTACATTCTAATTGACAAAAAACAAAACAGTAATTCTTTTTGTGCAAACTGGCAGTTATATGCAGTAAAATGTATGACTCCACAGATGAACATCTTACCTTCTCTTCCCTGGTTCCATTTAATTTGAACCAGGGTTTTCTACCATTGAGACCAGAAGTGATTTGCAGTGCTAGAGCTTAGCCCATGTACATTGAAGTAATACGTTGATGTCTCTGAGCATTAGTAAACTGTCTTTTTCTTCTATGGTTCTTCTTCCCCCACTGCCATTCTGTGCTTTACCATAAGCAGTCTTGCACAGCCCTCAGATAAGTTACATGCAAAGGCAGTTTCCAGGCTATTTCTTTTAAGGCGTCTGCAACAAATGCAAATAGCTAATTAAAACTCACTTGTCACCTTTCCCTATGGCTCAGGGCAAGAAAAAGGTAAATAGATGGAAGAGCTCCTTCCAGAGACAAATACACACCCAAAACTGCAGCCAAATCTGCCAACTCAGTCATTATCTTCATTTGCCAGGTCTTGATTCACACATAAAAAACAAACACAGCAGAGCAACACATCTGAACTCAGCAGTTTTTCTAAGACAGTCTAGTTATGTTGCTGTGTCCATCAGTTATGCAGTAGTAGGGGGACAAAATTGGGGGGGGGGCGGTCTCTAAAGATACTGTTTTGTTCAGACAATTGACTAAAAATTGACTTGATTTAGAAAGGGTGAGGACAATGCCAAGTACTTGTCTTGTTTAAACTTGAGAAAGATTCCTGAAAGTCATTTCCTTTTACAGAAGTGGCTTACATAAGTTGAATGGATGGGTTAACTAATGCATACACACCTTGAACATCTGAGCACAGAAGCACAAAAACAGGTAACAGTGGGAAGCCGCAGGGGAGAAAAACCACTTTTGGGAAGGTAACTTTTCAGAGGCACAAATAAGAAAAAGTGAAAAGTTTTGGGGGGAAATTAAAAGCTTCATAAGAAAAAAATAAGTCAAACAATTGCTGCAATTTACAGGTCAATAGATAATTTTAGAGGCTGGACTTAATGGTCTCACTAGGGGAGATGGAGATCCTTGTATGTTGCTCCACTTGTGAAGAAGAACTGATATATTCATTGTCTTCTATTGTAAATCCACGCTTTACAACTATTTCTTGATTTCTGATATGTTAGCTCAAAAACAAAATTCATACTTGCCAAGCTTCTTTTTTAAAAAAAGAAAAAAAATTCTATAGAGCATGAGTTTTCATTTTAAACTCGCTTAAATCATAACACCATCTAGAGTAGACCAATAGTCACAAACTTTTTCAGACTCAAGACCCGCCTTTAACCCAAATGTGCATTTGGGGATCCATTTCTTAGTTTTCTACCAGCAGTACTGGTAGAATAAAATGAGCATCTGTAACCTTCCCATGCTTGGCTGGCTACCTCCTGAGTATAAACATATTATAGAAATAAAATGATAGGAAGTTTGACAACCAGCATCAGTCCTGGTGGGGCACAGGTGCTAACATGGGGGTCGTCCTCCAAAATCTTCCTGGTCATTTTCCTGCTTCCCCCCTCCCCCCAGCTGTTGGACCCTAGACTTTGACCTCGGGTTCCAGCCATAGCTGCATGATAACAGAGCTACTGCGAAATTACTACCCAAATGATCCACTTGAAATGAAAATGCACACTTGTCTTTATGTATTTCATACAGGGGTGAATCTGGGCGTCTGCCACACATGTTGTTTCTGCAATATAGTAGCGAGGTCATACTGATAACAGCCTCTTACTCTTCTCACTTGCATTATATTTCTGCATTAAGTAAAAAATGAATGTTTGAAAATATAGTTGTGGAACATACTTTTAAAAAGTTGGAGCTTGTCTCAGTTGAAGCAACCCTTCAGTTTTCTAACGTCTGTGAAGCTTAAAGTGAAAGCTCACAGTTGAAAGGTGCAGATCTTTCAGTCACAGGTTTTGAGCAAAAAAAAAAAGCTTTCTCCTTTCAAAGATACTATGGACTGGAATGGAACAGGATAAATCAAATAAATGCAAATGAAGGACAGCTAACTTTACCATTACCATTTTATAAGGTTTAATTGAATATCCTAATGTATTGCTGCTGTTTAACCTACTTACATTTAGGGATATTTATTTTGGAACTTGGAGGGACGCGGGTGGCGCTGTGGGTAAAAGCCTCAGCGCCTAGGGCTTGCCGATCGAAAGGTCGGTGGTTCGAATCCCCGCGGCGGGGTGCGCTCCCGTTGCTCGGTCCCAGCGCCTGCCAACCTAGCAGTTCGAAAGCACTCCCGGGTGCAAGTAGATAGGGACCGCTTACTAGCGGGAAGGTAAACGGCGTTCCGTGTGCTGCGCTGGCTCGCCAGATGCAGCTTGTCACGCTGGCCACGTGACCCGGAAGTGTCTGCGGACAGCGCTGGCCCCCGGCCTATAGAGTGAGATGGGCGCACAACCCTAGAGTCTGTCAAGACTGGCCCGTATGGGCAGGGGTACCTTTACCTTTACCTTTTTATTTTGGAACTTGTTTTTGAAAATGAACTGGTTCTATTTGCAGCCTGAAGAGGTAAACAGGATTCTTGGAGAGGTACAGCCATCGACTTACGTGCTTGAGCCTTGCCCTTCTTGCATAATAGCAGCTAGCCATAGGGGATAGACTGCCTGGGTTCAGGAAAACGTTGTCGTTGTAACAGGAAGTGCTTCTGCCTGCTTTGAAGGAGGCAGTTGGGACAACTGCTCCTCTAAGAATTATAACAACTCTGGACCCCAAGGGGTATAACAGCTGTCAGCCCATCACAAATAATCCCCTTTTGGGGTAAAGTGCTTGAGTGAGTGAAGACTGTGTGACTAGGGTCTCTTGGATGAAACTGATCTTCTGGTCCAGGAGTATGGAACCTAATTCAGCTTGATGACCATAGTCCCTTGTGATGCAACCTTCTAAGGTGTAGCAAAGATGGATGCAGTCAGACACCACTCTCCATCTGACAATCAAGAGTTATTGCCACAAATCAAGGACATATTCTAACCAGGCAAAAGCACTAGAGGAAGACCAGTGAATGAGTGGGAGAGTGTGACTTGGGCAGAGTTCTGAGTGCTGGGTAGACAAGGGCTGAAGTTCCACACCCCTGTTCTAGGCCCATTTCAGTATGATTTCAGGCCTGGTTTTGATATGGAAACTGCTTTTGTCGCTTAATGGATGACCTAAACTGCAAGATAGGGGGAGTGTGACCATATTGATTCTTCTCAACGTCTCAGCAGCTTTTTATACCATCAACCATGGTATCTTTCTGGACTGACTAGGCAGGGTAGGAGCATAGTGGTGTAGTATTCCAATCCAATCTGCATGGCTTATACCAAAGGTCTTGCAAGTTGCCACTTATCCGCCATGTTATTTAACACCTTTTTGAAACCAGTGTGAGAGGGGTTTGCAGTTAGGTGTCTTCAGTATGCTGGTGTCTGTGTTTCCTAAGTAGGTCTAAATCAGGTGGGGCAGTAGAAGAGAGCTGATTGATCTGGTTGTAGTAATCAACTAGGCGAGAGCAAATAAAGACAATAATAAATCCCGTTCTGTATCAGACCAAAGGCACATCTTGTCCAGTATTTTCCCAGTGGCCAATCAGCTCCCTCTGAGAAGCACAAAATTGGGACATGAATGAGCACCCTAGCTTTCACCTGCTGTTGTTCCTCAGCATCTGGTATTTAGAGGAATATTGCCTCTCTGTGGTAGAGGTAGAACATAATAGCCATGGCTAGTCATGAGTTTGTCTAACCCTCTTTTAAAGCCATCCAAGTCTGTATCACAACATCTTGTAGGAGCAAATTCCCAAGTTAAACTGTACAGTGTGTGAAAATGGGATGGCCTCAGGTTCTAGTACTGTATGAGAGAAACTTCTTGCTATTTGCTTTTTCTACATTATGCATAATTTTATACCCTGCTATCATGTGTCCTCACAACCACCAACTCAATCCCCCCCTAAGCTTTAAAGCCTCAGACATTCTGACAGTTCCTCATAAGAGAGTAGCTTATTTTGTTTTCCCTGCTCTGCACCTTTCCAACTCTGCAAAAAAAAATTTAGGTGTGGAGGCCAGAAGTGTACACAGTATTCCAAATGTGGATGCATAGATTTGTGTAAAGGCATTTTTAAAATTCCTTTCTTAAATGATCCCCTTTTTGAAATTCACCCTTTTCACATCAGCCACATGTAAGACAACTGATAGTAATAGTAGTAGTAGTAATGATAATGATAATAAATTACAATAAGACAAAGGCGCTGGGGCTGGGCAGCTCCCTTATTTGAGAAAGAACTCTGAAAATCAGATTCACAGCTTAGAAGTACTCCTTGATCAAGCCTTTTCAAGTTTGCTTTAGGGTCCTTGTGCTGGCGCAGTGCTTTCTAGCAGCTGAGGCTGGTACTTCAGCTGTGACCTTTCCTGGACAGGGATTTTGGGGAGATGCTGATCCACACTAGTGACATCTCATTTAGGCCACTATAATGTGTTAGGCAGAACTGCCCTTTGAGACTCTTAATAAGATACAGTTATTTCAGAATAGAGGAGCAGAATTTAGCTGAGGCGATCCATTGGGAACATATTACTATTTCTGAGAAACGTATGCTACTTGTTTGTTCTCATGTTCAATTCAGGATGCTAGTTTTAATCCTTTAAAGCACTTCATGGCATGAAACCCAGGTACCTTACAGACCAGTATTGAAAAAAGGTTGTAATTTAATGGATATTGAAGTTTATTGCTATGTTAATTGTGTTATTTGTTACATTGGTTTTAATTGTTTTGTTTTGTTTCCATTGTAAACTTTCTTGGGATAATTACTTGAAGAGCAATATCCACATGCCCTAAATAAAGTAAATCCTTCTAACTTCTGTAGGACATTGTGCAGGGTTGCATGTAAGCTACCAGGAGCTATTGAGCTTTATTTTGGATAGCACAGCTTTGGAAAGTTCATACTTATAAGTTATCTTTCAGATAAGACTGTCTTAAGAAGTTGACCTGAGATGCCCATTCCAGTATAAGGAGCCTGTTGTGCTATATTTAGAATTCCATGAGTATTATTGAAAGCAGCAAGATCTGAAAAACGGTTGTAGCCTCATCTCTTGTGATTTGTTCACTTGGTCTAGAAATACTACTGGAGTGATAGCCATCTTGCCGTGCTAAAGTTTCTGAAGAGTAGTGTGCTTTTTGTTTAAAGATTTGTTGTCATTGCCCTTAGATGCAACTATCATAATCATCCTGCCAAGTTGCAGTGAGTGGGCAGGATTATTCTTTTCTGCTAGGTTAGAGTCTAAAAGCTGTGGCTAATTAAAGAGCCAAGGATGTGGACCTCCAGTTGGATTTGCAAGTTTCTGACATGGGGTTAAGGTAGAAAGTCAAAGGTTGAATATACTTCAGTAGGGTTAAAGGCTCTGCTTACTAGCGCGTTCAAGTGCTGTGCACCTCAGCATTTATATATTAAAACTACTAGCCTCACAGGAGTGTACCAATAACCATTCTATAGTAATTAGTTAGATGCCTTAAACTTAGCACAACTTAATAGATTACGGCAAGAAAGTTGGGAAGAAAAGATTGGGTTACTATTTAGGCTAAGAATGATGAGAAGACCCATCATGTTGGAAGAATAAAGAAAAGCCATTGGCCACATCCAGCCACTCAGTTGTACTAGGGCTAGTTTGATTAAATTGCTGTTGAGGTTTAAAGCCACTGCCGCATCATTCCCATGACTACAGGTGCATCCCAGACCCTGATTTGTGCCAGCGTGTGTGTGTGTGTGTTGGACTGGGCAGAGATTTCCCCCCAGCCAGTCCTGCTAGACACTGCAGAGTGCTATCAGTGTCACTCTGCCAGTGTGGAGCTCCCAGTACACCTGTCAAATGATCAGATTGGTAGAAGTGCTTCCAGTGGGTTCCCAGGTAGCAGAAACCCCTAAAATGAGGAATTCAGAGGAGCCCAGGACCCATATATCCCAATCCAGCATTGGACCTGATAGGGAAATTAGAAGGAAGGATTTTTTAAAGATCAGTTTATAATCAGTAATATTTTGGACTTATTGAAATCAATTTTATGTTGGCTAATAGATATTCAGAACCTTTGTCTTATTGCAGACAATTTCATTCAGAAACTGTGTTGTGCTTAATTCTTTTTTTCTAAATGGGGCACAATTCTAAATCCATGTATAGCCAATCTAGTGGGTCTTTCCCTTGTTATATTGTTAGCGTTTCCTTCATAATTTTCAGCTATTGAAGTAGATGAACCATGTGATCTCCATAATGCTAGTCAGTTGATTTTGTGCTCCAGAAGACAAATTATTTTCTCTTGAAGTAATTTGCAATATGATGAGTGAGAAAGCAGGAACAAGACAGGAAAATGAGGTCAAAATTGGCTGTTTTTCAACAGAGTGATGAGTAATTTACCAGGACAACTAGACTGCTACTAAAATGAAGTTTTAGTTGTTATCCTGTAAAATACATGGTAGATGCCAGGCGGCCTTAAACATGCATGATCTTTTATTTCCTTCCATAACTTTATACTTTTAACCACACTGGTGCTAGTCTTGCATTTAGATGCAGATTTTTGCTTTGTTGATACAGTAATTAATCTTTAAAAAACAACAACCCTGCAATGATAATGCAATTCTGTGCTTTACTTAGAAGTAAACTCTTTTGTGTTCATGTGGGTTTAAGCCCAGGAAAGTGTACATTTCATTGCAACCTGAGTCACCAAACAAATCCTTGTCTGTCACACTCTTATGAGCTAAACTATCATAGATCCTGATACCTTGGCCCTCCTTTTGCCCTGTCCAGCTCCTATTCCAGCCCTAACCCAATTATCAGTGAATGACCAAAGTGAAACTTCTCAGTTTTTCAGAACTTGCTGTTAAGAACAATCCTTACTCTGTACTGCCAAAGTTAGTGGCCCAGCTTGGATGTACAACTAAACCATAGGCTTCTTTTCAATAAACTTCAGTGACCTCAACCTATGGATTCCAGTTGCCTTCTTGCAGCCACACCCAAGAAAAGAATGGGGAGCACTTGAACCTGAAGCTCAGGCAGGCTTGTTTCCGTAACATATTAAACTATGGTCAGTAATTTATCCTCTCTCAACCAACAGTAATGTAGAATTTCAGCCTCATACTGTCATTTGGGGTGGGCAGCAAACTAACAGAATAGTTTCTCCTTTGTAGCAGCATAGAAATAAATTACTGACTGGGGCATTCCTATGGAGTTGGACTTGAACACATAGTGATGGCAGATTTTCTGATGAATTCCCAAGCACTGAACTTTTTTCATAGTAACTGTGAGACAGCATTAATTTCACAGTTGACTTTTTATTTATTTTCTAGGCACATTTTGATCTCTTGCATTGTGGATCCTAGCTAATATCGGAGGAAAATGGGCGTCAAAACATTTACCCACAATTCCCCTGCACACAGCCAGGAGATGCTTGGGAAGCTTAACATGCTGCGTAACGACGGACACTTCTGCGACATCACCATTCGTGTCCAAGACAAAATCTTCAGAGCACACAAGGTAGTACTGGCTGCATGCAGTGACTTCTTCCGTTCCAAGTTGGTTGGCCAAGCAGAGGATGATGGCAAAAGTGTACTTGACCTGCATCACGTGACAGTGACTGGGTTCATGCCTCTTCTGGAATATGCATACACAGCAACATTGTCTATTAATACAGAAAATATTATTGATGTCTTGGCCGCGGCCAGCTATATGCAAATGTTCAGTGTTGCTAGCACGTGTTCCGAGTTCATGAAGTCGAGCATATTGTGGAACACTCCTAGTAGCCAGCAAGAAAAGGTGCTAGATACAGGACAGGAAAACAGTGCAAATTGCAACTTTACCTCTCGAGATGGCAGCCTTTCTCCAGTTTCCTCTGAATGCAGTGTGGTGGAAAGAACCATTCCTGTTTGCAGAGAGTCACGACGGAAACGTAAAAGCTACATAGTCATGTCGCCAGAAAGTCCACTTAAATGTAGCACTCAGACAAACTCACCACAGGTTCTGAATCCTTCAGCTTCCTATGCAGAGTCTAGAAGTCACCCTATAGACTCTTCTTTAGCTTTTCCTTGGACTTTCCCTTTTGGAATCGACCGAAGACTTCAGTCAGAGAAGGTGAAGCAAGTAGAAAATTCTCGGACTCTAGAAGTGCCTGGTCCATCTGAAGCAGCTAGAAGAATTGCTGATTATGTGACTTGTGAGAGCACAAAGGCCAGCTCACCTCTGGTCATTGAAGAAGATGTGCGTGTTAAAGTGGAAAGGTTAAGCGATGAGGAAGTCCATGAGGAAGTATCGCAGCCTGTCAGTGCATCCCAAAGTTCTCTGAGTGATCAACAGACAGTTCCAGGAAGCGAACAAGTTCAGGAGGACCTCTTGATCAGCCCACAGTCCTCATCTATAGGTACAGTCACTCTATATGTTTTGTTGTGGTTTTATTGGATATTGTTGGATACTGTGTGCAAAGGCTTAATCTTGTTATGTAAATATTTCGTATAATAGACTGACACTTTTTTTCAAACAAGCTCTATAGGCTTTTCTATAAATGGTATCTACTAGCACTGATTGCTTTTCATTGCTCCTCAACCATTTTGTTTGGTCTAAATAGTGTGAAGCGCCTTTGATGGGCTTTGCAACTCAGTGTTGAATCTTCTGTCTTGCAACGTAAACACTTCATTTATAGTTTGATTCTAAGCACATTTACCCAGAAGTAAATGCTTTTTGTGGGAATTTTTTATCCTCTAGAAAAGTGGGATAAAAATAAACCAGAGTGGACTCAACTAGAAGTAAATCCCATTGAGTTCTATGGGTCTTACACCCTAGGAAGTGTGCTTATGATTATGGCCTTACAGCCCTGAAGGGTGGGGGGTGACTAGTCTCTCTGACTTGATCCTTTCAGGGAGGAAATGTCTGAGCTGTCCAGTCATGCTACCTCAACTGCATTGTTGCTTTAAGGAAGCAGGAACAGTTTTCCAGTGGCACATGCCTCAACATATTTCTGTTGCTATTTTTGCATCATGCTTTGAATAGCTCTTATGTTGACATTCTATATTGGTAGCATTTCTGCTCAAATTAAATTGCTTCACCTACTAGAGCTATTGCAGACTTTAGCAGTTGTGAATCTTCTTTGAATTGAAGGCACACAAATGTGAATGTGTTATTCATTATCTTACTAGACGCTTTATAACTAATCTGCCAGAAATGTGAGAATGTGGTTTATAAATTAATTGGGGAGACAGTGTTCTTTCCCCCTTGGCAGCTTTCCTTTAGCAAGAAGTTGGTTCACTTGACTGATGTAATCTGACCCATGCCCTTAAACACATGGAAGTGGGAGTTCAGAGAAGAAGTTGCCAGTGACATGCGATCAGTTATGAAAAATCATTACATGAAAAGTGTGGAATATAGTTTATTGCATCATTTAAAGGAAAACAGAAGCTTCAGCAGACAAAAAAAAACCCCACCTGAAATCAGCGTCAAGGGGAAACAGCAACTTGCCAGCCTAAAAGATCTGTGATCTGATCTAAAACTCTGAGGTGCTCTGGATACATATAAGCCCACAAGGGTACCAGCATCTAAAGGGTTTCTCCTGTCTGGTGTCACAGGCAGTTCTTCATGTCCCCAGAGTCTGTCCCACATTGAAATGAATGGGGTAGTCCTTGTTTATGCTGGAACTCCATTGGTACAGCAAGTAACTGCTGTTGCAGATGGTCAAGCTTTATTCAGTTTTCTTGGGAATTTGGAGGCATAATTCCATACATTTGAGAGGGAAGAGGCAATATTAGCCATGGCTACTTCAGAAATCAACATGTATCTAACTTAAGGTATGGCATGAGGCATACTTGTTTGCCTCATCTGTTTCAGTGATGGACTGTATATCAGGTGTGTACTTGAGTTTCGTTTGTTATAGTTTATTCCTGCATTGGGGGGCCCCCACAGTAATGTCTGCTTTGTGACTTCTGTTCCTCAATCGCTCCTTTTTTCTTACCAGTCCTGTAAAATGGGATTTCAAGAAGATGCTGGTGGTCTGGGGCACTGTTCAAGGTTCAGGCCCTCAGGATTTTCTTCTGACGTTCTTCAGAACAGGCTCCTTGCTGGCTGCCATTAGTAACTACACAAGGCACCAGCAAACAGAATGTTCTCTGCAGGGTGGGTGTCTTTGGAGTCCTTGAAGATGAGGGGTGCAGTCCACTAGGAGGTTCATTATCCCCTATGAAATAAATACTGTTTAAGCATCTTGCATAACTTCATTTCAGTGGGTTTCTTGCTCAAGAAGTTGATTGCATTTTGATGATTCTTGCTTGACTGCACTGCTCTCTGTTCCTTACTTGAGCTTCCCCACTTCTAGAATAAAGATCATCAGAGAGAGGCAGGCAGCAGTCCTAAGAGAGCACATGTCTCTGATGCTTCTCTGGTTAATCTATTTACTGATCCATAATCCACATCATGCATTGTGGTTTACCGGGAGTAGGGGGCATACAGAAATTATATTTGTCAAATATTTTCAGTAAGATATCTTTTAAAAACACAATTTTAGAGTAGCACTGTGTCACTAAACTAAAAGTTTAATCGTACGATCATTTCCTTTTTTGGCTGGGATATTATTGCATGCTTGGCACAGAAGTAACTAGATGCCTTCTGTGACGGTGCAACGGTACTTTTTCCCCTGGTGCCGTTGGGCCCGCCCTCACTTAAATATAGTGCACCCACCTCACAGAACACCAATTCCATGAATTCCTACAAACCACCCCAGATTATCTTGGGGGGGACCTGTGTGAGGGAAAACTTAATGATTTGGAGTCTCAGGCAGAATTTGACCAAAGAAACAAGAAAGATTTTATTTAACAAAGGAAGTTTATGACACAAAGTGGGTAAAACATAAGATACCGTATTTTTCGCACCATAGGACGCACTTTTTCCCCTCCAAAAATGAAGGGGAAATGTGTGTGCGTCCTATGGTGCGAATGCAGGCTTTCGCTGAAGCCTGGAGAGTGAGAGGGGTCGGTGCGCACCGACCCCTCACGCTCTCCAGGCTTCGCGTTCCCGCTGCTTGCAGAGACTTGCCTGCATGCTGAAGCCTGCGCGCGCTGAGCTCAGCACGTCCAGGCTTCGCGGACCTCTCCGCAAGCAGCGGGAGCGTTCCCGCTGCTTGCAGAGACTTGCCTGCATGCTGAAGCCTGCGCGCGCTGAGCTCAGCACGTCCAGGCTTCGCGGACCTCTCCGCAAGCAGCGGGAGCGTTCCCGCTGCTTGCAGAGACTTGCCTGCATGCTGAAGCCTGCGCGCGCTGAGCTCAGCACGTCCAGGCTTCGCGGACCTCTCCGCAAGCAGCGGGAGCGTTCCCGCTGCTTGCAGAGACTTGCCTGCATGCTGAAGCCTGCGCGCGCTGAGCTCAGCACGTCCAGGCTTCGCGGACCTCTCCGCAAGCAGCGGGAGCGTTCCCGCTGCTTGCAGAGACTTGCCTGCATGCTGAAGCCTGCGCGCGCTGAGCTCAGCACGTCCAGGCTTCGCGGACCTCTCCGCAAGCAGCGGGAGCGTTCCCGCTGCTTGCAGAGACTTGCCTGCATGCTGAAGCCTGCGCGCGCTGAGCTCAGCACGTCCAGGCTTCGCGGACCTCTCCGCAAGCAGCGGGAGCGTTCCCGCTGCTTGCAGAGACTTGCCTGCATGCTGAAGCCTGCGCGCGCTGAGCTCAGCACGTCCAGGCTTCGCGGACCTCTCCGCAAGCAGCGGGAGCGTTCCCGCTGCTTGCAGAGACTTGCCTGCATGCTGAAGCCTGCGCACGCTGAGCTCAGCACGTCCAGGCTTCGCGGACCTCTCCGCAAGCAGCGGGAGTGTTCCCGCTGCTTGCAGAGACTTGCCTGCATGCTGAAGCCTGCGCGCGCTGAGCTCAGCACGTCCAGGCTTCGCGCACCTCTCAGCAAGCAGCGGGAGCGCTCCCACCACTTGCAGAGAGCTGCCTGTTTGGGGGCTGGGGTCGGCGGAAGCTCGAGCTTCCCCCAGCCCCGCGCCTGGGGGGAAAATAATTTTTTTCCCTTTATTTCCCCCCAAAAAAACTGGGTGCGCCCTATGGTCCGGTGCGCCCTATGGTGCGAAAAATACGGTACTTCAGATTGTAATGTTATTTCACTTCAGTTCTTTCTCAGTTGTTTCACAGCTGTTGCCGCTTAATACTTTGGTTCTTAAACAAGGTGGTACTTCCTGTCAGTTTACACACCCCTTTGACAACCTTACTCCTGAGGTACTCCAAGTAACAGACCCAAGGCATTACCACACCCCTCTTAACTGGTTTGGGAGTCTACTCTTTTTGTAGAAGAATCTCTCCCCTCCTGACCTAAGTGAGACCTAAGAAGACTGTATCTTTCCAGCTTCTACTTCTCCTGGCTCAGCCTCAGCCTCCCAGTTAATTCCTGGCTTATTACTCTTACAGGACACCACACACTGTCCTTCACACTAAGCGCAGAGACTATTTTCTCTAGCCTTTGATATATTCCTCAGAGTGGATGTTTCTATCCAGAACCAACTCATGCTCCTCTCCTCTCCCCACCCTCCCCATCTCCCAACCTCTATCCTAACCTCCAAACTGTCTCTCCAAAACCTCTCCTTTTCAGCTCCCTCTCCTGAAACCCCGGGCCAGTGCTGTTCATTAACCATTTGCTGGCAGGGAAAAAAGAAAAAGAAAACACTTGGTGAACCAACCTGCCCAGCAAAATCAAACTTTTCCGTCCTTCCTGACTAGCATTTGCAGGCACGTTCATATAAATCTGTATCTTACATCTTTACTGGAGACTACTGCATGCCACAGTTGTTCTGTAAATACCAATATTGCTTTGCTTATTTGGGGGGAAATTAGCAGAAAACCAATAGATGCCAATGTTATCTTGCCTGCTTTGGGGAAAGAGCAAGAAGCACTCAATTTATTATGATTAGAATATTTATACAAAATAACTGGTAGTGAGTAAAATGGCCTTGAAGCTTTAAACACAGCTGATACAGTGTTACAGAATGGGAAAGATCATTGGTTTAATGCAAAACAAAACATAGGCCACCCCAGCCCACTTTGCCTTGGCCATAAGCTTAATCAATAGTATTGAGATAGCAGAGGAAGGCTAAAGGTTGAGGAATTACCTTTATATTGAGGTTTGAGGCAAACATTTAGAACAGTTAGTATTTTTCATAGCTGGTTTATAGGAAGGAAGACAATATGAGGAAAGATTTTGCAGAGTTCAGAGAAAAGGAGAAGGAAACAATATTGAGGACCTCGTTTCCTGATCCATTTAAGTAGATCTGGGTGCATAATCAGACTTAACACAGACATATCCCTCACTAGATTGAGAATAGTAGACATAATTCTGCTATGTATCAAAGTGAAGATACAGTCCTATCTGCCCTGTATCGTTTTGGACGGCATGAACATTTTATTGTGTATTTGAATGGTAATCCCCATCTGCATTATTGTGCAACTTACTGCAGATGTATATTTTATTTGCATGCGATTAGAGCTGGAAGGGGGCCATTGGCAGCATCTGCCAGATTTTTCACTTATAATTGTGAAGATGACTACAGAGATAATCTGTGTTGCCTAATAGTTTCAATTTTGTTTAATAAATGGATTAAAAAATCAAGCAAATGTCTACATACACGCAGACATTTTCAATATATAATGTACATACTGTACAGTGGACCCTCCGGATACGAACTTAATTCGTCCCGGGGGTCCGTACTTACCCCGAAAAGTCCGCATCCGGAGGCACCACTTCTGCACATGCGCACGGCACAATAGAGTGCTAATGCACATGCGCACACGACAAAACCCAAAAGTATAAACTTCTGGGTTTGCCAAGTTCGTAACTCGAAATGACGTTACCCAAAGGTGATGTGACCTGAGGTACCACTGTGTAATTAACATTTATGTTGTTTTTATTTGTTTATGCCTGCAGCCTAGAGCTTGCTCTTTGAATCTGCTGTTTGATATAATCACAATCTGAATAAGTTGTTAAAACTA
The DNA here is from genome assembly GCF_964188315.1 of Podarcis muralis. NCBI lineage: Eukaryota > Metazoa > Chordata > Lepidosauria > Squamata > Lacertidae > Podarcis > Podarcis muralis. Next base: position 27,687,540 of record NC_135669.1, read on the forward strand.
TGCTAACTATATGAGTGTACAAAGCCATTGTTTTTATTTTCTTAACAAGTTACAATTCTTAACATAATTAAACAATAGATCTTCACTTAGGGATCTTGTACCATTTAAATGGCTTTGTTGACTTAAGTGCTGACTAAGAAATAAGCCCCACAGAGTTTGATGGGCCTTCCTGGTATTTTTAGGATCACAGGCTCAGATTAATAATGAGCCAGCCAGGAGCTGACGCTTTAAGAATGGTGGACAAGGTCTGGCCAAGAAAAGTAGGCATACACAATTTATCAACCTCAGTAATCAATGCCCAAGCATCATCTTTCCAAAGCCACACTTGCAACAGTGATGTTCTCCAAGAAGTGTTTTCCGTAAAAGAACATTAAATTACATAATCTCTAATACGATTTAATAAAATAGCTGTTCCTTTTTTCTGTTTTGAATATTTATGATACGCTACAATTATGATTTGAGAGATACAAAGAATTAAATGTAGACTGAGTAAAACAGGTATTTGCATTTGTGCATAGTAGTGTTCTAAACTTACTGCATAGAAAACAGGGCATTGTGGTTAGGTTGCTTGGGAGTGTATTGTGCATACAACAAATCATGTTTGGGGGGCCACAGAAGAGGGAGCTTGTGAGAAAAAGATGTGAACTTCAGAGACTACTTTTTAGTTGGGCACTTGGTCTCTGCCTCTTTCTGCATGCATTGCACCATTTAACATGTCAGTTTGATATCCCTCTCAAGGTATTTTCTACTTAAATCTGAGTTGATAGATTAATTTACAGCTAAATAAAAAGTATATATTTTTTTATTTTTCAGAAAAATACTTCTAACTTACTCTCTCTCTACAAGTAGGTCCAAAATAAAAGCAAGATAGAAAGCTTAATACAAGTCCGACCATATCAGTACCTAGGGCAGATAAAAATAACAGAACGTGGGTAGGTAGTTCCCAGACCCATGGGCCCAAAATCAAACATATTGTGATTTTAGTCGGTTATTTTGAGACACACATTCTTATTATTGAACTATTTATTAAGCCATCCTTGCGATCATTGGCTTTTGAAATGTGTAATCGAAGTAGTAAAGTTCTTACAGAGCTGATTATATATCTTGGTGCATACATGCTTCTATTAAACTGAAGATTAATGTGTGTTGTTTCTTTAACTGCCTAGGTTCAATAGATGAAGGGGTCACTGAGGGATTGCCAACACTCCAGAGTACCTCTGGTGGTAACGTTCATGCAGATGATGATGACCGGTACGTACACACACAGTGTGAGAAGTGTTCTGCAGGGCCTAGGATACTGTGAGACTGCACACATGTATGCAATTTCTGTGCAGAGTAAGATACAGTTCATATCTAATGGATCACATGATTTAGAAAGGTTGTGAATGTTAGTGCTTGATTATGTGCTGAAATGGTTCTGAGGTTGAGATTTTAACTAAAGAATAGAGGAGGGGCATTGTTATTATTTATTGTAGTAGTAGTAGTAGTAGTAGTAGTAGTAGTATCCTGCCTCTTCTCCAGACTGGGACATAAGGCAGCTTACAGAATTTAAAACAACACAGATAAAATACAAAAAGCTAAAAACATATAAAAGATAATTGTTAAAAAGTTACTAAACTATAATAGAATTAAAGCCATGTTAAAAAAACAAATTTATTAAAATACAGATAATAAAAACAGCACGGCACTGTTAAAAGCCTTTCCTTTAAGGAAAAAAAAGTTCCCAAAAGCCTTCCAGAATAAAACAGCCAGTGTGGTAGTAGTTTTGGACCCAGAAGGTCAAATTTCTTTTAGTCAGAAAGCTTGCTGGGTAACCTTGGATCAGTCACCAATTTTCAGCCTAACCTAACTCCCTTGTTACACCATGGAGGAAAGGTGATTGAATACCAAAGTCATAACCAATTGCATTCACTAAATACCATTTTCATTGTATCAACAGTTCTTATGCCAATCTTCAACCTTGGTTGAGGCTGGCAGGAAAACCTTGAGCTGGGGTGTGGGGAAGGAGTGTGCAGTCTCAGAACTATCAGTCTCTTATTGTATAATCGTCTGCTTTTGGTTTTATTTGGTAGTTTATTTTATTTTGTGTTTTTATTTATTTTGCACTGCATTGATTCTATATAAAATCAGTGGGTACAAATTCATAAATAATTTTAACAGCATGGTGAGGTAAGTCACTGCTGTTGTGACTTGTACAAGGCCACCCGAGCAATTCAGATGAGAGGTGGAATTTAAGCCTGGTTTTCTGCAGCCGCACTCTTGATTTTACTAGCCCATCACAAATGTAACCAGTTTTCTGAAAGGCTTACTTTAGGAATGATTCAGTTGTAAATTCACTGTGACAGTATTTTAATGCAAATTATTCATTTTCATGCATTGACTACCAGCATGCTGTTCATCAGTTTCCATAAGAATTCCACTGCAACCAAAACAGTCTTTTAGGAGATTGAGGGATTCAATACCGTTTAGCAGAATGAACTTCAGTTTTGCTACTGAATTTGTTGTTGAGGTTTTGTTGTTGTTTTTATATACATTCATATTTGCGTTTAGGGATTTCACATTTTTCTCCTTGATCTCCCTCTAAAAGAGTGATTGCTTGCCTCTTCAGATTGGAGAATGTCCAGTATCCTTACCAGCTCTATATTGCTCCTTCAACCAGTAGCACAGAGAGACCCAGCCCAAATGGCCCTGATAGACCTTTTCAGTGTCCCACCTGTGGTGTTCGATTCACCCGTATTCAGAACTTAAAACAGCACATGCTCATCCACTCAGGTAAGGACCTTCCACATTGTGCTTCTGAAATGCATTGTTTGATCGCAACCCCCATGTGACTTAAAGAGCATGCAACATCTTTTTTCACTCAGCAGCCATATCCTTGCTGGTGCTGGGCCTTAAAAATATTATTAATAATAATAATAAATAACAATAGCTAGGCTATTGTTCTTCCACATTGGAGCCTTATAGCTAGGAGTTCAAAGCCTTCCTAGGAAAAATAAATTAAAATGATGCACAGAGATGCTTTCATAAGGGTTTGGAGCTGTGTAAAACAATAAAACTGAACAACACAATCCTCTGCATGTCAACTCAGAAGTTCCACTGCATGGGGTTCAATTAAGTTGTTGAGTGCGCAGAACAAGGTCTGCTTATGCAACAGGACTTCTCCCATGTCCTCCTGTGCCCCTTAAATCTACTCTACGGGGTTCAGGGAACAGGTTTAGGAGATATGCAGAGGGAAGAAGTGATTGGAACTTGTTCCCTCTGCACATACCACACATGGAGTTCAGTAGGACTTGCTCCTAGCTGGTGTGCATAGGATTGAAACTTAGGAGTGCATTTTCAGTCAACCTGTATAATCAAGAGCAGAGAGGAAAGACTGCTTAGTCTTAACATCTGTCTACCATGAGGAGGAGAAGAGTGCAAAGAATGTTGCACTGTGGCCGACCGAAAGCATTCTTGCAAGCATAACAAAATTACCAAGCATGTGATCCAGGCATTATTGCTCCAACACTACATCAGATTTAAGTTATGTATCCTGCAGCTGATTGATATCTAATTGAAAGATTCATATTCCCAGCTTTTTGAAAAACCACTGCTGTTACTTTCAGCCTTTGACAGCTCTTAGAAGCTTCAGAAAGCAGTTTCCGTGTTAATAGGTAGAAGCTTCTGCCCTTACAGTCTGTGAAGAATGGAGTTTGCCCCTCATTGGCTTAAGTTGGGGAGAGTCAATTTCCTCCTTCTCTGTCTTCCCACAGGCATTAAACCATTTCAGTGTGACCGTTGTGGGAAAAAGTTCACCCGGGCTTATTCGCTAAAGATGCATCGCCTGAAGCACGAAGGTAAACGCTGTTTCCGGTGCCAGATATGTAGTGCCACTTTCACTTCCTTCGGGGAATATAAACACCACATGCGGGTTTCCCGGCACATTATCCGCAAGCCTCGGATTTACGAGTGCAAAACATGTGGCGCCATGTTCACCAACTCTGGAAATTTAATCGTTCATCTGAGGAGTCTGAACCATGAAGCGTCAGAGCTAGCAAACTACTTCCAGAGCAGGTGAGGTGCACCGCAAAAAACCTATCAGGGAAACATGCCTTTTTTTTTTATTCCTGAACCATCTCTTCCTGTGTTTGGGGCAGCCTGTAGTATCTTTTCCCACCGGGTTGCCAGTTTATTGCAATCCAGTGGGCTACTGCATCCTTGTCACCAATAATCTCTATTCTGCTTTTGGGGTTGTAAAAAACTGTAATATTCTATATATCACATAATCAGGGCAGCATGTTGCCTTTAGACTGCCTCACATTAATAGTCCCCTCGGTTTACTGACCAGGAGTATCCATGAGGAGGTTAGCAGTGTTGAATAGGGTATTCCCATCTTCTTGCCTTTGTTTTCATAACTTCTTTAACAGCTGCATCCAAATGAAACAAATTACCCTTTATGTGGCTGATCTGGTTTGCAATGTCTAGTTATGTTTCAATACTACTTTTTGACGGGGAATTAATTTCAGCTGACATGAAATGGATAGCCCTCCCAGTTTCAGAAAGGAAAGGCACCAACTGAAGTTGATTATGCCAGACGTTCAGCAAATACTTAAATAAATCTCCCATTGAAAATAATTGAATTGTTACGGCTTTATATTGACTGGCTTGTACTTGGTAGCGCACCCTTTAAAGCCTACCACACAGAAATGTTTGTTGCAACCCTTTATTATTTACTTCTAATATCAGTTTTCTCTTAATATGTAATTGACCACAAAACAGTAAACTTAAGGAACCTTTTGTTTCAAAACTTTTTTTTTTATGTATGCCATTTTGGTTTTTTATTTTGTCACAGATCAAAATGCTGGTATGTATTTTTGTTTAACTTTTGTTTTCTCAGACCTTTCTATGATTAGTTTTCTTGGGTAGCAGATACATTTCAGTGTCTCTTTAAGCTTCCCACTCCCACTTCAAAAAAATTGAATTGTCCAAACCTCTGAATATTATTTTTAAATTTTGAAATCCTAGTCCAACAAAAATATTTTTCATTGGGTTTCACCCATTAAGGTTTCTCCACACTTACCTTTTGCCCTACTCTTTTCAGGCAGAAGCCTGTGCTTTAATGTTTTGTTTTGTTTTGTTTGCCCTCAGCTTTCCCCATGAAAACCTGCTCTTTAAAGCTGAATCGGAGCAAACGTCAGTTCATGTTTTCTGCAGATTTTCAACACTATGAAAAGCGAGTTTTCATGGGAACAACTCCAGAGTAAAAATAAGGTGCTCAGACATGGAGCTTTAAATCATGCCTGGAAAGAGCGGAGGAAAATTAAGTGTCGATAACCCCTGACTTTGCAATACAAGACCACCCAGTGTCATGGGAGAGTGAAACAGTCAGGCTGAGAACTGAGGGTTTCATGCCCACCATGGCTTTTTCCCTGGCAAAATTCTCCACAACCGCCTTTTCCCCACGCTGCAGCTTCCCCCAGAGTAGAGGCAGCTAGTATGGTGCCCTCCAGATGTTATGGTTTACAACTCCCATCATCCTCAACTCATGGCCATTGGCCCCAGAGCAGCTAGCTTAGTATGGGGCTATCTCTGCCAGGGGCAAGGGTGGGGTGAATACGATTCATGGGCATGATACTTGTTTTGTTTTCTATATTCTTTTATTTAGGTCTGCTTCCTTACTGGTTCCTCTTTTTTCAAAGCAGACAAACACTAAATCTTTCCCCATCTTTTTGGGGCATGATTGCACTTTGATTGTACTGTGTGTTTTTCATATGTCTTGATGGGTGGCCAGGTTTGAACCTATGCCCAGATAATGAAATTACCACCAGGGAGTGGGGAGTGGAATACAAAATAAACCTTCTGCTGTAGTTTTGTATGATATCACTGCAGTTCACAAGTTTCAGCTTACATGCAGAAAGCTTGTGGGATTGCTGCATGTTGGAATTCTCCATGCTAGCACAGACATTTGAAAAGAAAGCTTTGTGGTAGCATGAAGACAATAACCATGCTAGAGTCACGGGACAGGCTTACTCTAAAGGAGTGACCTAGCGTGTTATATAACACAGGTGTCACACAGCACCTTTGAAAGGCACATGAGAGCCATAATAGAGATTTAGTTCTTAATGGCAGCTTTTCCTGAGGCCATGCTGTGAAGTTAGCTTTATCGTTGCCTTACGACATGCTGTAGCTAGCAGAAGCATATTGAATGTTTCACTAACAAGTAACTGTCTCTCTTAACCTTTGAACTCCCTTCTAGTGATTTCCTAGTACCGGACTACTTAAACCAAGAACAGGAAGAGACCCTTGGCCAGTATGAGCTAGGAGAGCATGGATTTGAAAGCAGCTCCTCTGTCCAAATGCCTGTCATTTCACAGGTTTCATCAACTCAGAATTGTGAAAGCACTTTCCCCTTGGGGCCTCTGGGTGGGTTGGCAGAAAAGGAAGAAGACATGCCAGAGCAGCCAAAGACGACTGCAAGTGCCGACGTGAGCCGGGATGACCTCCCGAAACCAGGGCTCTCGTCTATCACTATTGAATAAGTCCGCAGTTTGGTTTCATTTTTGTCTTTTTGGAAAGTGCCTGTGTTTGGTCTTGTACATTTTAATTTAATTTTCAGAAAAGGGGGGGCAAGAATGTACCCCTTTTTAATTTTGTAAGCTATGCTGTTAAAACCATAAACTGCAAAAGATATTACACTATTCTTCACAGCCAAACGCGCACTTCTGTGGAAACATTTTAAGACTGAAATGCACAGTAAGGTTCTATCAGAACATCACATGCACTTCTAAAGGAAAGCTAAGCACACTCAAACTACATTTGTGGTTTCTCATTCTGCAGTTTAGACCTAATTGTTAATGGATTGCTTCGCTCACCCCATTTTTGCAGGATTTCTGGTGCAGGAAGAAAAATTAATGGTGCTTAAAATGATGAGTTTTGAGTACACACACACACACACACACACACACAGTATGGAAGAGAAAAAATTGCCTGCGTTGGTAGACCTTCATGTATTGTTTAAAAGGAATAATTTCGGTCTGTGCTTTTCTTTAAGGCATGCTTACTATACTGTTTCTAAAGCTTACAAGACCTCTGTTTTTAGAAGCGGATGATTGATTGGCTTTGGCAAAGCAAAGGGGAACATGCCTAGGTATGCTCACCTCTGACATGCCACTCCTTTTTAGAAACTGTTCATGCAGATGGCCTTGTCTGGATTTCATTCTCCGAAGTGGTACATAAAAAACTCTGTAGTCAAGAACTCCTAGTTGTATTTAACATCATGGAGTAGTATGAATACATGACAAGGAGAGAGTTTACAAAAGGCAAAAGAGCTTTTGTGCATTGATGTACTCTTTTGCAGTTACACATCTATGTATGCACTTCGGTTTTATTATACTGTTTTTAGATAATGCAAGCAATTTATTTTCTTTTAGAGGCCAAGTTTCTAATCCAACAGGGGTTGTTTACAGAAGGCCTATTAGCAATGATAAAATCTTCCTGTTTTAAAACATTTTTATACCCTTGCCAAGCTGGTTTCATAAAAGCCATTACTCTGGCTACATACACAGATCCAGCAAGCAATAATCAGAAAGACTTGCCATTTCATTTCTCCCTGCAAAGTTTATAAAAGGTTGTAAACACATGATAGGGCATTTTCAGGCTGGCAGTTTTTGGGGTTTTTGCCAACATCTTCTGTCGTTGGTAAGGCTTGGAAATTTAATTTGGACTACATTTTTTAATCTGTCTTTTTCATTTGTTTGGTTTTGAGTATCCTGACACATCGAATTTTAAGTGAAATTTATCTGAGGGAGGTACCAATGAAATGAATTTCACATTATCATCAAACTAAGAACAATTTTTTAAAAGTGGGGGGCTGATAGGGAAAAAAATAATTGAGTCACTGCAGAGGTTAATTAGCAGGGCTGATACTTTATGTAGCAATAGTTGGAAATCATAGTTTTGAAGAAATTTGATGTTTCTACTAATACAAAAAACTAAGGAGGCATCTCTTTGTACAAGTGTTATGTTAAATAGATTTAGGTTTTTCTTCCCATGATTTTCAAATAGAATAAAAAAATCACACTTCCACTATTTTCAGCAGAAGATGCCCCCTCTGAGGCTCTGTCCCTCTTCTCAGGTTGAACCTGTATGAAGTACGACGGTTCCATCATATAACAAAAATCAGCAAAAGAGAATCGTTTGTACCGCAGTTTTAATTATTCCTCTGGATGCATTGGACTGTCCATTTATTTTATCCCATAAATGCAGGATGAAACTGACTTGAAGTAGCAAATTCCAATAGGTAAATGTTTTGTTTTGTCTTGTCTCAAATCATATTAAGGCAACGAGTCTAAATGATGCAGGAAGCACATCGGTTGCATGCAAATTCATTACCTGGCAGACCATCCAGCAGGTGTGCTTTGCAGTTGTTTAACCTCTTTTCCAGAGGATGGAGGGGGGTCTGCCTACACAGTACCTCTTATCTCTATAAGGTCAGTTATGAGTCATAATTCGCAAGTGCAAATTGCACATTTGATATGTGCAAATGTAGAGCAGGTGATCTACATTTAGGAGATGTGAAACTTCATATCAGAAGTAATACTAAGGAAAACACTAAATGAAGAAATTCATAAAAAGTGTGTTCAACCTCAAGTTTATTCTTTCATAAGAAAAATTGAGCATAGTTACTGTTTATGTGAATTACGGGCTACTGTGTTGTGTCACAGTACAAAAAACCCATACCTTGTTGTATTTATTCAGTATTTTTAAATCCCAGCCCAGTAAAGGATCAGTTGAAAGTTCTCTCTTCCACAGAAAGAAACATTTTTGTAATACATAAATGTTTCCTGGTGAAGGAATACCCCCCTCTCCATTGAGCTACCTATCTGTGAAAAAGAGTCCTTGTTTTGTACCTTGACATTTGGAAATGTTAACTTGCCGAGTCAGATGTCTGTTAGAAGCATTTAAAATGAAATCGCGTAGGTGAATTTGGGGTCTTACCCATGTTTAACTTGAAAACATAACCCCACTTATTTAAATTAAACTTTACTTCCAATTAAAGTGTGCCTAGTTTAAATAAGCTATATGCATAGCATATTTTAAATCGGGGGTTGCAAACAGTCAGCCCCATGGGGTATTTATAGGCTTCTTGAAAGTTTGGCCAGTGCTGTGGAGAAATAATTTCCTCCTTCCTCCTGCAGCATCAGTCTCTTTACCCAAGAGTGACTGGTCTTCATCTACCCATCCCAACCTGGGCTCTCAAAGAGAATAACCCCAGGTTGCTGCCACAGTCTTCTATTTCAAAGAGCTTCAGTGAACTAATCTAAAAGCCACCAGCTGGATGTACAACCCTTCTTAAGGCTTAATAACCTTTGCCCATCCCTATTTTAAATCCCACTGAGCCTGCGTCTTTTCCATCTTTTCCAAGGCACCATCATAAGAATTGCACTGAGGGAGCTCAATGATGTTTCCAACCCAAGATAATAAAATTGAGTTTCTTTGGTGATGCTTTTGTAGTGTTGGGATTTACAGTTAACCATCCTAAGTTATTCTAGCAGTCGTTCAGTGAGACCTACACATTTGATGTAGCACTCAAAGAATCTGGATATACTGTACAGCCTTTCCATGATTTGTGTGTGAGAGAGATTTATATCCAAAGGAAAAGCGTCTGTTATCATACAGAATTTGGAAAGGGCACAGGTGGGAGTTAGGATCTACACCTGACATTTTCCTCATCTCTCAGAAGTTGCACACTAGTGAGGCTGGTTTCAATGTGCCAACAGGTGATACCCACAAACACCTATGAAGAGGGTATGTGTGCGTAGGAAATGAGACCATGTTCACCCAAAGCGCAACATGGAATGTCAGTTTCATATAGCAAACCTCTTGTCACCAGCTTAGGGCTCATTTTGCCTTTTATGCATCTTTTGGAAGACCGTTCAGCCTCTTCTCAGACTGACCAATTTTTTGCTCCCCATTCTAACACAGAACATGGTATCTGTGTCCTTAGTTCTAGTTTTGGCACTTATCCTTAGTCTGAAAAGTGTAAATGTGAAAAAGTGTTGTTTTAAAGCAACCAGTGCCAGTGTAGCAAAATATATGAATATATATATATTATATATTTTATAAAACGAAAGTCCCTAGGCCCCAGTTCCCAAAAGAGATTAAAACTGTATTTTTTTAACAATGCATTTGCAAATTTTAAAATAGTGGCTTTGGTCAGATTTTTTGGGGGGAGGGATTGTTACTAATTTTTCTTCACCAGCCTTAAGGTAGAAGATGGCAGAGGGTTAGATCCTGTTCCCCTGCCTTTTTCTTAAAAGTCTGCAGAACGTAGTGCACCAGGAATGGTTTGGATGAGGATCACTATAACAGAGGCAATTTTTGCTCCTTAGTTGCCTTTCTGCAGAAAATAAAGGCTTGCTTTTCTTATCCCAGAAACAAACAGAACAAACAAAAAAGTTAACAGTCATTGCCCTAAGTTTCTTTAGGAACAGGTGTTTCCTGCTTGGATTCAGGGGTAAACTCTGCCATTCAAGGCTTTCGGGGGTCACATTTGGCTGGGAAGCGGAGTAATATTAGAAATAAATAAATACTAGAGCTCATCATAGAATAAAAGCTGGTAATTTTAAAAAGAAATGATGCAAATATTTTTAAATGCAAGATAACTGGTTTTAAAGCTCTGTGGTGTGTTGTTGTTTTTATTTTAATTTCTCTGTGTGGTATCAAGAGTACTTCAGCGGGTCTCGTGAATCTCTCCCAGGGGCCTGGCCACCTTGATGATGCTCTCCAGCAGCACTCTTGTGACCTCCTTTCTGGACGGGGTTAGAGAGACCTCAGAAGGGTGGTGCGGTTTGGTTTGGTTTCGGCTGCCCGCATGCTGCCAGCTTTATTCTGACTTCCACCCCACCCCCCAACGGAAGCTGGAGAGTGCTTCCAGGCCCCACTTTTGCAGTGCTGTCTTGTCTCTGGGCCTTTGTAGAATCCTTAAAGGGGAAGGGAGTAAAGATGGATCTGGGAATGTGAACTGAACTCTCAAGGGGCTCCCCAGCCACTGTGTGTGTGACTCCCTCCCCTTTCTAACTGTGCCAGTCTTCAGTCACCAGCTGCCCATCTCATACAGCTTTTCTCGTCCGTGCCGACCACAGCTAGGCTACTTGGCATGTTTATTGAACTTAATGGAGAAAAAAAATGTTTTTTGGGTTTGGTTTTATTTTTAATGTTGAAATACACTTTGCATTTTATATACTATATCTGGCTATTAGTATTTTTCAGGAACCCATAGTTCTTGGTGGCTATATATATATTTTTGTGACTTTTTGTAAACTAAAGTGCCGTTTCACTGTTACAATCATTTTTAGAGTTCTTGTAATCAATGTGAATATCATGGTTTTTTCAAAATCTGTTCTGAGCCTGTAGTGTTCGCTTTTGTGATTCTCTGTTTGATGTATATATTCTGTATAGTTACCTTGTACTGAAATATTAGCTTGTTTGATATAAGAAGAATATGTATTGGGTACCTTTTTTGCTAGCCTGGTTGTTTAATCTTTAAAAAAAAGTTCAAAAACAAAAAAAATCTCCAGACTGGTCCCATTAATAAGTCAAAATTGAGAGGGAAGAAAAACTAGTTTTGAGTGTCTTTGGATAGAAACATGATAAGATTTTTCATTAAAATATTAATGTTTTATGGAGTAAGCACCTACTTTTGTGTTGTTATTTCTCCATGTCTGTGTGCATGTGATTTTCAGACACCAGGCGGGATCCAAAGGGCACATTGGCCTTATCGTTTATAAGGGAAATGCTTCCCATGCTCATGAGGAACTTTCTGCGCACATGGATGAAGGCCAACTTGCAGTCCCGTAGACTAAGTGCTGTAATAGAGAGACTGTCTGGAATGTAAACTACCATCCTAGCTGTGCAAGCTTTCAGGGTGAACAGGAGGTGAAATCATATAGCTAAGGCCTATTTTAAGAACCAAAGTGAGTCATTCTGCTGTACTGGGTTTCATGCATCCTACGCTATCTATGACCTGATACCCTTGCAAACTGGTTTGCAGCCAATAGAACACAATATGTTGTGCTCAGTTCCTGGACTAGATGGGCCCCTGGCCTGATCCAGCAGGGCTCTTAAGTTCTTAAATCAACTTGTGGGAGCAAGCATATAGCCCTCTGCAAGGTTTCTGTCCTTTGGGCTGAAATTTTGCATTCTCGCCAGGGGTGAAAGGCTCCACGCAGTCAGGTGTCATTGGCATTTAAGAGACTACGCCTAGTGACTGGCTTCTGGTTTGCTAAAGAAGACGGGCAAACAACCTTGAATTGTTCTGTACAATCCAATGCAGTTAGGTGTGAAAATATTAGTTTCACTACGTATGCAAGAAAGTGCTACAGATGAGTTGTCAGGCACTTACTTTACACTTAGTGCAACTTAACATTTTCTCAAGTGATGGTTTGCTAACCAGGAGAGGGAGGGACTAGTTCCCGTCCCTTTCTCAGTTCTTACCCCAGCTGGCTCCCATCAAAGGGAGCTGCTGGAGAGTTTACCAGAAGTTTGTTGGACTGTAGTTTTTGGGGTTTTTTAATAGCTTGAGATTTAGTTATGCATTTGGCAAGTCTCAAAGTGGAAGTTGCTCAACATGTTAGAAATCTGGAAGGGAGCTGAGCATGTGTGAGAGCTCTTTGTAAGATCCTGTGGATTACCCCACAAGACTATGGGAAAAGCTGGGGGAACTTTTTCAGCCCAAGGGTTACGTTCCTTTCTGGGCAGCGTTCTGGGGGGAGGGGTTCACATGCCCCCCCCCGGGTGGGGCCAGAGGAAAAGTGGGAGGGGCAAAGAGTTTAACTTTGTACAGCGGACTAGTTTGTACACACCACTTAACTCCTCCATCCAGACATGCAAGAGGCATTGGAGTTCAAGGGCACATCTCAGCAAGGCAAAAGCACTCAAGGAAGGTGCAATGGCAGACCAATGAGCGGTGTGGCCAGGGGAGGGTGCTGAGGGCCAGATAGGGGAACCTGGAGGGCTACATTTGCCATTCCTTGGCTAGGGAAACATCTGTAGGTAATGGAATTGTGAGTGCTCCTAGGGGGTAAGATGCTGTGGAAGATACATGCATCACCTTTTTCACTGGGATGAGCACACACTTCAGCCAATAGGCTTTCAAATGACAGCTCTGGCTCTCCCCTACTTTGGGAAAGAAATTTGGTTTTTCTGTTCAGGTTCAGTTGGGAGTCAAAACAGCTTTAAAATAAAAGCAGACCTTCCTGCTCAAGAGCTGTCCCTACTGGTTTAACTTTGCATCAAACAGCCTTGCATGTTACTGCTTCTGCATCTGAGAAATAGTGTTGTGTCCTACAACCATGTAGGGCATTTCCCCCCTCGCATTGGAAAGCCAAAATCCACAGCAAGAAAACAAACCCTAAAGTCCGAACTGGATTTTCGAGTTCTGCTTCTTCTAACCTTCCATTTTTTGAAGGATCCATTTAAAGCTATGCTTACAACAGTGTAAACAAGCTCTTGTGTTATGTAAGAAAATCTAGGCGTGGGGGAGTCGCCACTGCATAATGGGCAACAGAGTATTTTTTAAAGAGCGTCTTCCAAGCATAGACCCCCATCTCCTCCCCCAATTCAGGGGACTTTCCTCCCCTTTACGTAACGTTGGCAAGCTACAGATTTATTTCAGGGCTGATATGACAGAAATTACAAACAACTTACATAACCACCAGTTGATTGATTTGAAATTAGTACAGTTAAAAGAGCACATGGGGGGGGGACTATGGAGAACCAGTTAACTTTCTAAAAAGAATGCTTTAAGGTTGACATTTTCCTCCACAAATTCACAAAAGGCTGAAGGGTTGTGTCAAATAAATGTTCTAAAAGGGGAGGGGGGTTAAATCCCTATGGGGAGGTTCAGAAGCAAATGCATGTTTATGTTATACTTCGGAGAAGCCCAGTGGTGTGATTTAAGAGTTTAAACTTATTTTGGATCTGGTTTCCTTTGAAAACACTTGGAGAATCTTAAATGTTCTTCGGGAGAGGGGAGTGTTTGTCAGAGATGATAATTTTGTTTCCCATGAGAAGCCATTTGTGGGACTGAGCACTAGGACTGCATACATTTGGGGTGGTTTCAAGGGATGCGGGTGGCACTGCGGGTTAAACCCCAGAGCCTAGGACTTGCCGATCAGAAGGTTGGCGATTCGAATCCCCGAGACGGGGGTGAGCTCCCGTTTACTCATTACATTTATATACCACCTTTTCTTCCAAGGAGCTCAAGATGGTGTTCCCCCTCCTCCCCAGCTGGACATCACAACAACCCTGTGAGGTAGGTTAGGGTGCCCCAAGGATGACCCACCAAGTGGGTATCTGCACCCTGGTCTCTTCCAGGTCTCTTAACCACTACACCATTCTGGCTGGAATCGGAGAATTGTAGAGTTGGAAGGGACCTCAAGGGAGACCTGAGACCTCAAGCAACCTCTGATATTTCCCAACAAATGCATCACAAAACCGTAATGAAGCGCCTTCAGATACATGTACTGCCACCTCCCCCTTTCACTGCCTACAGATGCCTTGTATTGATGTGGTGGCCTGTGGCTTTTAGCAAATAAATTTGACAGGCGGACAGGTGCTGTTACGGAAAAGCCCACACATGGGAAATGGGCCGAGTTGTCTGCCTGCCTTTGTCTTTTTTTGAGTTGGGACCTGGATTTGATCATTTGAGCCAGTTTTGCTGCCACTGCAATTTGCTGGAACGCTGCTTCCTAAACTACAGGCACCCGGGTTGCCAACTGGCTAGATAAAGCAGCCCATCTTACATGCAGAGCTGTTGTGTGTGCAGAAATTGGCAGGTGGGGCTATCCCCGGCCTGAACATAAGCACCGTCAGCTGCTAAAATTGCCGCAGATCTAGCCACTGTCTGTTAAAAGATAGCCATGGGGGCCAGGTTAAAATTTGGCCGCTCCGGCTGATACCTGCAGCTCTGGTTAATTTTTCATTGTCTCCACAATCACTCAGTATTTTGCATGTTAAGTTCAGCCCGTGAGTCAACTGCCCCACTTTGCATACTCTTCCCCCTGGCCTCTTTGCTTGGCCTATGAGAAACTAACGTTGCCATACGTCCTGAAAAACCCGGACATGTCCTCCTTTGGGGGGCCAACATGCCCATCCAGGCGGATTTTTACATTTTAAAAGACTTGGGTGGCTCGGGCTGCTCTGCACGCTGTGTCAGCTGCAAGCCTGAGCTGTGGAAAAGAGGCGCAGTAGCAGTGGCCCCCCATGTCCACGCCGGCATGCCTCTTTCCCCAGCTCAGGCTGGCAGCGGCTTGCGCTGTCCTTTTTTTGCTCTTCAAGATACGGCAGCACTAGAGAAACCCTGTTGCAGACCTTTGTTAAGCTGCAGAGAAACCTGGGCTGGATCTAGACACATCAAAGAAGCATTTCAGTTAAAACACGTAAACTTAAACAGGGCAAACAGGTAGAGAAAAACAGGACTCCACAGCGCCATCTGGTGGCACAATGTTATATCACACATACAACACATATAAATCGCTTTTTCTTTACCAATCTAGCTGAGTCCCTGTTAAGTTACCCTTGACATGTGTGTATCTCGTGAAATCAAGGCTCAAGATTTAGTAGCTGGCTTCTTTCATCTATAACCAAGCTTGAGGATATTGTCAGTCATCCCAATTCATTTGTTAGAAACCATTGGTCGGTGCAAAAGTGCAAACACTATAGATATACATTTTTGCGTAGGTAGTCCCCAGTACACAGCACACATGACATTTTGTAGGAACCATTGGGCTGTTAAGGAAAGCATAGAGACCTTACATTTAGTGTGTGTATTCCCATCTGCTAGAAAATTAACATTCCCCCACTCCCTTACTATTCAAGAAGGAAACTCTGGAAAGCTCCTTTGAGAATTCTATCCCTGGGATAGTTACACAGGGAGCAATGTAATACATAAAGAACAATATTTTCCACCTCTCCCTGACCACGCATACTTGTATAATAATTTACATCTAAATGTGGGCACAGTTTGGGATCTCAAGAGCTGTAAGTGCCTTCCTTAACACATCAACTGGCAATTATAATAATAAAAGTAATAAGAACTTAAGAAGAGTCTGCTGGATCAAGCCAATAGCTCAGCTAATGTAGCTTCCTTTTCTCACAATGACCAACCAACCAGATCCCTGCGGGAAACCTGAGTTCAGCAGCCCTCTGCCCATCAACTTGTAGTTAGAGGCATACTGCCTCCACCAATGGAAAACCATCACAGAACTTCACAAAATAATAAAATGGTGAAAATTGCAAAGTATGGAGAGGACATCTAGCTAAAAAAAAGTCCCAGATTTTAATACATTGCTTTGCGACTCTACTGGCTCATGTTTTAAAGGTGCAATTAAAGAGGCATTTTACAATCAAAATGGGGGGAGAGAGAGATTATATCAGAATACATAGTTGGTTTTCCAGTCCTTTCCCAGTCAATCCCAGCCCCCTCCTGACTTCAAAAAAGAATCATAATAACAAGGAAGATTTTTTACATTTTTTTATAATGTGTTTTTGTATATTATTTTTAATTTTTCTAACATATGCATTTAGATGCTCTCTGTACTTTGGTACGCATTACTTGGCTGGAGAACTGCGCTGCAAAATTCAGAGAGGTGCAAATTTCGAAAGGAGGAGGCCTGGCTTTCGCTTTGCATATTCTTTCAGAAAGAGCAAAGTAGGTACCTTTGCCTTTAAATGTGAACTGGGTCAAAAGTCTGCCCCATCCCTAATCTAGATTTTCAGAAGCAAAACCAAAAAAAGCAGATAAGTTTGTTTAAAACATATGTAGCTCTCTCACACAAACTCCTGGCTCTTAATCTGCAGCCAGCTCTGTCCTCTTCGTCCTCAGCCTGCCCTGGGCATGGATGAGTTTGTTCTGTTCTGAGACCGCAAAGCAGGCAAAGCCACACGTAAATCATAATGGGGTTATCTCCCTCCCCCCACCTTCCCTGGACGCCTTTCTCCCTCTGCCACAATTTTTAATAACAGTTTACTATTCTGTGAGTGCATATAAAGCACATGCCCTGTTCATCTAGCCAAGGAGTTTGAAAGCCTGTCAGCAAGAACAACCATCAGACCCGAGTGGCTGATTTATGCAAGCAGAGATACTTGCGCCAAGTCCTAGCCACATAATGGTTTCGATTCTGCGCGCACACACACCCTTCCAATAACTTGGCAAACCTTCCACAATCACCTTCATCCAAACTTTTGCCTTTTATAGCCTTTGAACAACACTTCTTAATTCTCTCCCTGTCTCGCTCTCTCTCAAAATGCATAAGGTAATAACAATATTACCCAACTATTTCCTGCTTCTTATCTCAGCTGTTTGCAGTTGGGATTTAGTTTGGGAAACATACAGCCTGGAACACACATGTTTGCAAGATCCATGTTCTCAGTTCATGCTTGAACATGGGAAGTATACTGGGTCCAGGGGTAACCCATGCAACACTGTCCAGGACCGGTCCAGAATCCAAAGGTTCCACTAGGAGTCAGTCTGACAGGGCCAAGGCAGGACATGAGGTAGGGAACTAGGCAAGGACAGGTACAGGATCTAGCATACAGCAATGTTGCTCCCGCAACCTGGGGCAGGGCCTAACAGCCTTTTATCTTTGTCGGGGTAGCGGCCAGTCCTCATCCCCCGGCGACTCACCTCCCTGTTTTGCCCAAAGGTGAACACTCCTCTTGCGAGTACTCAGGTCTCTCTTTCTCTCAGACCTTAGTCTCTGCAGCTTGGGAGACGTCAGTGGGTTACTAGACCCAGGGGCCGCCTCAGCCTCCCCTGAGCCAACCGGTAGTGGAGCAGCTGCAAGAGATGGCCCAGCTGAAGGCAACGAGGTAATCCATGCATCTGGAGCCAGGGCAGGCTCAGGCCCCTGACTCGGCCCAGCTAGTGTTTGCTGCAGGGGAACCTGTGCAGACTGGGACTCTTCAGGGTCAGGCCCCAGACTTGGTTCAGGTGATGCCTGAGGCAAAGGATCCGGTGCAGACTGAGACTCCTCTGGGTCTGAGTCCGAGCCCAAGTCCCAGGCCATCACAGGAAGCCAATTTTGCATCACAAATCCATTGCAGGGGGTTGGACTAGATGACATATTGGGACAGAGACACACACACGCATTTACTACAGGTAATGCACAGGAACACAGAAAGATGTGGCAGTGTCAGATCAACTCCCAAAGCTTTGCAGTTACAGCATCTGCCTTTGTTGTGGCTTTATTTAAGTTCGTTGGCTTGTTTTGCATTTCTATCCCATCTTTTCCTCCAAGGAGCTCAAGGTGTTACACATTGTTCTCTCCCTACCTATTTCATCATCACAGTGAGGTAGGTTAGGCTGAGAGGCATTGGCTGGTCTAGGGTCACCCAGGCTGGATGGGGGTTTGAACCCTGGTCTCTCAGGTCCTGTTAACCATGTGCATTGTCGGACGTACTTTAAGGCAGCAATTTGCTTGTGTGATCTAATTATTACAGCCTATGGAAAGAGCTCCTCCTCCAGGTTTTGCAACTGGGAGCCAGGATAGACCCCTGTCCCTACCTGAGTTCCTTGCTCTTCAGAGGATTCAGGCTACAGTGGTGGCTGGTGCTGATCGAGGGGCAGGATGCAAGGCAAGGAGCCTGACAGTAGGGGGTGCCAGAGTCAATGCTCAGGCAGAGCCAACTTTGTCCCCCATCCCGCTGAGTTCTAAAAAGGGCAACAAGGAAACAGGCAATGTCCTCATCCTGGACCAGTTAAACGTGGGGAGGTAGACAGCTGGGGGCTGGACAACGGCAGCTTGAGCTTGGTGGGAGAGTGACCCATTTGCCTTAAAAGATCAGCCTCCACTAGGACTAGGGATTGAAAACCTCATTCCTGGGGGCCCAAAGAAAGGAATGCATCCCTCTGGCTGAAAAGGGTTCCTCATTCCTAGACTAGATGGTCCTCCCAACTCTATGATAGTTTCTGCCAACTCTATGGTGATTCTGTGACTTAGGACTAAAGGACAAAGGCATCATTAGGGACCAATTCATAGTCCCTTCCCCAACTGCTAACAGTTGCTGGGTGTCATTTTCACTGGGAACACAGAAAGAGAGCAGGGCATTTTAACCCTTTCCTTGGCACCAACAGGACTTTCCCCCACATGTCATATGAGTGGAGGAGGAAGGAAGAAACTCTTGGTGTTGGCAAGGCTGAATTTTCACCACCACACACACAATGCAACGCAAGAGACACAGTCACCCAGTCTCTCAGACTTGCACACATTCTCAGACACAGACACTCTCTCACACACAAGCTCCTAGATTTATGCTTGTTGTCCAAGTGGAAAAACAGCTGGGGCGGGTTAATCAAATACAGCAGAAGATTTAAAGCAAAATCCTGGAAGTAAGCGTCTGGTGGTGGTGGTAGCAAGCGAAAACTCTTCCAAACATGAGGGCCTCCGTGGCTCTGCTCCAGAGCAAGAAGATTTGCACCTGGCCATGATAAACATCGGCCAGAGGTGCAGACTGGGCAATCCTGAGAGCCATTCCAGGCAGAAACCAAACCAAAAAACCAAAAACAAAACCCCGGGGCAGGATGCACAGGGTTTGAAAAACATCTGCATCTCAAAGCGATACGCACATATCTGTGGCCAAATGTTAGAAAGGGCTGTGAGGCATTTCTGGATATTGCTGGCCAAAAGAGTCCATTAACCTCCACGTGGCCTCCGTCAGATTTAGGGCTACTGCACTCAGTCAGCCAGGGGTTGCCCAATATATTTTGCTGCCTGAGGCAAAGGGTAAAACGCTCCCTCCCTCATTCCACCAGCCAGAATGACAACACATAGGCTCCACACATAGTATTCTCTTAAAGCACCTTGGACGTGTGTGTGCGCGCGCGCCTCCAAAGAATTCTGGGCAGTGTAGTTTGCTCAGGGTTGTTGAGAAATGTAAGTATCTTGATGGCTAGACTAGAGTTCCCAGAATTCTTTGAGGAAAAGAACGTGCTCTGAAGGTGCTTTGAAAGCATCCTTCCTTCAGCACTGGTGACAGAACAACATCCACCACACCTGAGGGCAGTGAACTAACTTAGGGGGCTGCAAAGCACAAGAAGCTCTGTCCCCCAACACCTCGCCACCACCCAGCCTCTGCCACCTGAGGCATCCACCTCACTCTGTCTAATGTGTAGGGCCAACTCTGCTGCCACCGTTTGTTCTTGTTGATCTACCAAGCTCTCTCGTAGGGAAGCTCACGCCCCAAAGAAGCACCTACAAAGAACCAATGAGCAAGTAGACAGTGCAGTCTGCTGCTGCTCCTCCTTCCTCTCCACCACTGATGTGAGGGGCAAGTGAGCAAGCAGAAAGAGCAGGTGAGAGAGCTCTTGCCGGTGGCTCCCCTGCTGGGGTGAGGGCCATCAGCAGATGCCCAACCATGCCAAACCTTGATGGTACCCCTAGTTGGGAGCTGGAGGCCAGCCATTATCTGGAAACCTCCAGGTTCCCCAGCCTTGGCTTCAACACCAGCAGGCAGCCAAAGCCCATTGTTCCAACCTCAGGTCTCCAGACAGACAGTCCTCTAAGATGTTTAACAGAACTCTTTGCTCCGGTCTCGTCTTGACTATTTTGCAGGAGTTTATCCAAGTGCATACTGGAAATTTAGGTTTACACAATTAAAGTTTATCAGTGCACTCTGGTAAAATAAATTTGCTAGATTGGGTCTCCTTTCTCTCTTTCTCTACACACATGTGCACTGGGGGGGGCAGATCTGTTAGGGCTGGGGGGGCACAGACCCACTAGTCTCAGTCTGCCTTCAGCTAACCCCCACCTGCCTGCCTTCTTACTTACAGTGGTACCTCGGGTTAAAACACCTCGGATTACAAACACTTCAGGTTACAGACTCCGCTAACCCGGAAGTATTACCTCAGGTTAAGAACTTTACCTCAGGATGAGAACAGAAATTGCACAGCAGCGGCACGGTGGCAGCAGGAGGCCCCATTAGCTAAAGTGGTACCTCAGATTAAGAACAGTTTCAGGTTAAGAATGGACCTCCAGAACGAATTAAGTTTGTAACCAGAGGTACCCAAAGGGTCGTTGAGTCCAACTGCCTGTGATGCAGGAATCACAGCTCAACTTATCAAAGAGCATTGGTCCACCTGCACCTTTCTTACAATGTCCTCCCCCCAACCCCACCTCTGGAGGGCGAAGGGGTGCTGCTTTAGTCTGGGAGTTTTTGTTCTGCCTCTTTGTCAGGAGATGAGCACTGGCAGGCATGTGCTGAAATGTACTCTCCATGGCTATTAAAACCATCTGCTCCTTCCAGATGTTTGGTCCTCTGTTTGTTCAAAATCCCTGGACAGCAGCCTCTGCTCTGGATAAATTGGACACTAGATGGTCTGGGGAAGACAGGAGGAGAGGGGAGTGAAGTGAGGGGGGGCAGCTTCATCTGCTACAACCCCAGTCAGCAGCTATTTTTTCTTTAAATATATAGGGCCCATGTTTTTCAACATAGCATGACTTGGAGGATCCTCAGGAGAGCCAAAGGACGCTCTCGCTTTCCTGCAACATGAACAGCACCAGACAGTTTGGCAGAGCCTCTCCTTGAAGGCACCTCAGCCTCTTGTCACCATTGGCTTCTGCCTCTTGGATGGTGTGCAAGAGTGAGCAGCGGGTGTTCCCAAAGAGAGAACAATCACAGAGCATCTGGATGCATGCAGACACAAGAGAGAGAGAGAGAGAGATGTCAGTGAGCATATTGTTGATAAACAGACTTATTCCTCTCCAGGATCCAGTAGTGATTGGCGCCCATTGGGAGTAGAGGGGTGGAAGGCTGGGAGGCCAACAGTAGGTGGCAGCAGAGCCAATGACAGACAGAGCCAGCTAATTCTAGTTTCGTCCTCCACCCTCCTCCCTGCTCAGTGGTCCAAGGGCAAGTGGCTGAGACCATGGAGGAGGCAGCTGACAGGGAAGGCCACTCCCTGGACTAGTTGTGAGTAAGAAGGCAGGCAGGCAGGCTTTCCCTTAGGACGTCCCTAATTTCATCTGAGAAATGTTGGAAGTTATGGAGTTACGCGACACCCGAGCCAAGGTGATAAGTAACTATACAGCTTTTAGAAGACATCTGGAGGCAGCCCAGTATAGGGAAGTTTTTTAAAATGTTTTATTTTGTTTCTATATATGTTGGAAGCTGCCTAGAGTGGCTGGAGCAACCCAGTCAGATGGGTGGGGTATAAATAATAACATTATTATTATTATTATTATTATTATTATTATTATTATTATTATCATCATCATCATCATCATCATCATTACAGAATAGGACGTCCCTATTTTCATCGGAGAAATATTGGAGGGTAGGTGAGCAACTGGTTAGACTAGGTGACCTGCTGCTTCAGGTGTCTAAGTAGCAGATCCAGCCCCAAGCCGGTGGGCTGCAAGCAGCGGGGGTGGGAGGGAGAATGCAATAATCCCGGAATAACTGGGCTGCCATCCTTTTTCCCTCCCACATTCCCAGTGCGAGAACAGCCTGCCTCTGCCAAAGCCACTCGCCCACCCAACAGAGCTTGATTGGGAAGAGGCGTTTCTGTTGTCAGTGTTTAAACGCTATGTTCCTTCAGCCGGCAATTCTGTTTTCCAGGCCTTCTTCCCCCACAATAAACAATGGGTAGACGGAGTGTGGTCCAGAGGAAAATGTGACTCGGGATCCTGGCCATGTGCTTCCCCCAATACCCAATGATAACCATATGCAGGTTGTCTTGGACCTCCAATTCCCAGGCGGGAGAAGGATTTGCAAAGGGGGCAGGAAGGGCCAGGGCAGGGTAGACATTGTCTTAAACTGACTCTTATATGCACATGTGTGTTGGAACACACGTCTGTGCATGCACCAAAAATGCCACCATTATCTCAAGTCAACACAACCATAATGTTATTGAATCACATCAAGCTAAACAGGATTGAAGAAGCCTGACTTTCTCTCTCTCTCTCTCTCTCTCTCTCTCTCTCTCTCTCTCTTTCTTTCTTTCTTTCTTTCTTTCTCTTTCTTTCTTTCGTATCAAGCTGCAATCCATCAGCTCACTGCTGTTTACTCTGTATCCCACACTGCCACGATTACATCATGCCAGCAGGGAGTTTGGTTCCAAGCACACAATTCTAGCATTGTGCGAATCTTGGGGTTTCAAAGCAACTGTTAGTTTAAAAGCCAGGTTTCTAGACCTTATGGTGGTAGAGGGGCATTCCTTGAAGGAATGTCAGCAGTCAGGAGAGGTTTGAACAGAACAGAGGCAGGGATTTCCTGCATAGCTCTTGTTATCTCTTTCCTTAATTTGCAATGTTGCCTTTCCTCTAGGGAATTCCGGCCAGAGCCTGTGATCTCACTCTTGCCACAATAACTCCTGGGACATAGATTAGACTGAGTGGCAATGGTCCCACCAGGCCACCCTGAGGAAGGATTTGAATCCATAACTCTCCAGTCTAAAGGCTAACCTAGACAGCATCATGGATGCTCCCTGGCTGGTGCTGTGCTGTAGAGCAAGACTGACCGTCCAGACAGTGATATTGTGGGGAAACCGGTGAGACATAACAGAGCAATGTGTGGGTTGTCTAGCAGAAATTTACAACCAATGCACCATTATTGCATCAATGGCATGTTGAAGGATAAGCCACCAAATCAACCAGTCTGGAGGGGTCCTTATGTCCTCTTCCACCAATCTGCTGGAAGGGAAGGCAGTAACAGCAGCAGACTGAGTTTCTGTGATTCTGGAGGAGGTAGATTCTCTTTCCCACCACCACAGCCAGCACAGACACCCAGGCTACTAGACTCTTAGTAGGCTGGTAATTTTTATTTATTTATTTGCAGATCAGCAACCTTTGCTGGTCCAGCCATTGCATGCTGTCCACTCGTCCTTCCAGCACGTATCACCAAACTGATCATGAAACCCTGGCTGCATCTAGACACATCAAAAAAGTGTTCCAGGAAAACTTCAAAGTGGGGAATCACATTGGCAAAAGACAGCGCTATCTGGTGTCACAGTGTCATAACGCATATAAAACACTTTATTATTATTAATGTAGCTGAGTCCCCTGCACAGTCCCCAACTTCATTGTGCGCCTTTTAATCCTTTAAAAGGTGGTTGAAGGTCTGGCCTTTCTAGAACTTGCAATTCGAATGGCTGGTCGCACATGCCTTCATTTCAAAGTTCACAAAAGAGGAAAGGTCACCCCCAAGCCCTCTTTCTCGTTTTATAAGCATTCAAAAATACAAGCTGGCAAAAGTTGATTTTAAAAGGCACAAAACCCAACAGCTGAACACCAGCTTACTCAGGCACCAGGCCATAAGGACTTGGCAAAGGCCCATCTGTGTTTGAGAAACCAACGTCCTCTGCGTAGATGAAAGGCCCCGAGGAAGGATTTTTCTCTTCTTCTTTTTAGGCCAAATGCAAGCCAACTTGGTGATTTCATCGCCAGGGCAGGCTGTGTCAAGCTGGCGGGAGTCAAAGACGCAGGAAATCAGCCTTGGACCCCGTTCAGAAGAGGAAGGGAGCGTGGCAGCACATACCCAGAATGCAAAGCAAAACAGGAAAGGGTGCCTTCTGGCAGAGCGAAGCTCCATAGCTTGGACACCTTTCCTTTTAAGAGATTAAGCTGTCTTGAGTCTCAGATAACACACCTTAATCCCCACTTAATCTGAAAAAGCAATTTTATCCGTGTGTTTCTAAATGCAGCCAAGGGACAACTGCGTCCTAGGACACATGACTCACCCAAAACATGGCGGCTGTTTTGTTTTCTCACAGGCAAGACGGAGGCTCCCTGCTCACAGCCAACGGGTCACCTGACAAGATGCTTACAGCAAACATGCCACCCATCAACCCACACTGAGGTCATTGGTGCAGGTGTGCAGATGGAGAGGTTCTGTCAGTGGCAAAATAGTGTGAGGAGGGACAGGCCAGCTGTCACTGTACTGATCCCTTGGGGATTTCTTGGCCAAATATACTGTACATAGACTGGGCTCTCTGCTGTGGTCACCAACAAAGACAAAGATGTGCAAAAGGTTCATACATTTTATGTCCCATGCACATTGGTATCCTCTTTGGCAGGTAATAAGATGTCTGACAGACACAATATCAACAAGTGAAGCTTTTCCTCACAGTTATAGTTTCATGCTACAAAATACTTACTCTGTTTTAGTATCTCCCTGCCACATCACTGTTAAGGGCACAAGAGCCCTGCTCTCCTCCAACGTCAACCCCAAACCATGCAAAGAACTCAAGTTTCATGAGTTGTGCTAATGTGGATCTTTCACCTGCTGGTCTTAGGCTGGCAATACTACAGTCAGTGCAAGACCAGTCGTCATATTTCAGATGACGGGGTGTCAAAATGGAGTTAAGAGTTACAGCAATTCTGTTCAAGTGCTCATGTTTGGATGACATGGCTTACTTTAAAACAAAAACCTGAAAGCTAAGAGTCTGAGGCCCCTGCTGGCCTAGTACAAATGGGGCCCCTGGACTTGCCCCCATAGCAACCCAGTTGCCCCTTTGAGCAAATTCATCCCCATCCCAGCTTCTTCTATGTCATAAGGGGGGGAGGAAGGAGGAGGCGCTGAGTTTCTTGAGCTCTCCCTGATTGTTGCCCATATTCACACATTGTACCAAACACAGGTACAAGCTGTGTCTACACACGTGCAGGAATTCTCTTGGGCCGTCCTCGGAGAGGAGTGTTTTTCATGGGACAGTGTTGATAGCTGCAGGATTTGGAGCACCTAACCTTTTCCTCGTAGAGCAAAACAGTTGGCTAGTTCATCCGTGTCATACTTAAACAAAACCTCCTGCTCCTTTACTTCCTGGAAAAGAGTGTGGGATTCCCCTCACAAAAACTCATGGGAAGGTTGGAAAATGAATGCCAAAGGTGAGTAATCCTACCAGGAACAATTAAAGCAGGAAGACAAAAGGAGGGAGAATTGGGGTGAAGAGAGCTGGAGTTTGAAGAAATGGCATGCTTTGCCTTCCCAAGCAAAAAGTTCCAGACTACAACTTTATTTAAAATACATTGGGGAAACCCTCCATTAAACAATTGGCACGCAGATGAACAACCCGGGTCCATGAAGAGAAAACTTTGTCTTCTAACATCAGTGGTGGGAAATCTTTTGCAACCTAAAGGCCACAGACCTTTCCTGCTTTGCATACAGAAGGTCCTGGGTTCAATATTCGACATCTCCAGGAAGCCCTGGAAGAGACTCTTGCTGAAACCCTGGAGACTTGCTACCAGTCAGTGTCAACAATACTGAGTTAGACAGCCCAATGGTTTGGCACCCTGTTTAAGGTAGGTTCCTATGTTCTTGGGAAGCACCCTTTGCTTTTGGAGAACATAGGACAATCCGCAAGAAGCATCCTTCCTCCTCTCACAGGAGGGGATGCTTCTTCTGAGATGAAGCCTGCCATCTGCAGGTCTTATAAGGACTTAAAATAATAAGAGCAAAGCCCACCTGAAAGGGGCCTATAACGCACCGGTGAGGCCCAGCCTGCTGTTTGAGAAACATAATGCCACTCAACACTGGGGTATACTTCCAGTTCAGGTCAATACCAGATTCTGCCACTGGAGGGTATCCTAGGAGGGGAAGAAAGGAAATCTTTCCTAGCTCACTGAATTTTTGCCATCAATTTCAGGGGAAAGTTGAAACTCTTATTTCCTAAACCACCTTCTGCAAGATCTGCTTTCCATTCACTAAGAAGCCCCGTGGAAGGGAAGACTTGTCCGGCAAAATGCAGTTCAACTGCAATCCATGGGGAAGAGGTTCTGTTCCTCCATGGAATCAAAGTCCTCCTATCCAGGTTGCTCTGGGGATGGAACAACTCAGCCACTTCCTTTAACCTTTATTTTCCTTGGCGTTTCAGTCGGCCCCGTGTGGGACATCTGGCGCGGAGTTTATATGACAGTTTGCTTTGGCCTTGGATTGAGTTTGGCTCGCTCTGTGTTTAAATAGGATTACATGAATTGAACAGTCACCTTCCTTCTATTTTTATTTTCGGGGGTAACGCTTCAAATTAAGGCCTCCACATATGCATTTAATAGATTCACCAACACATTCATTACATGTTAAATAAATATCAGCTGAAGAAATGAAAACCCCTTCGCCGAGGATTAACCAACATATAATCCAGGGGATCCAAAGGCAGCTGCTAAACCTCAATAAAACCTTAATGCCATAATCGTGCATTTTATTAAGGTAATAACTGCCCTATTTTGTGACGATAACTTGACTCAAGACTGGTTCGCACAAGAGAACAACCCCTGCACAATCTTTCCTTCCCCTGATACAGGAATTGTGTGGGTCGTAGAAATCTGGCTTATAAGACGTCAGACTTTCTGACTCTTTGGCCTATTATTGTCCACTCTGGCAGGCAGGGAGACTTCCAGATTGCCACCCTTCCCTGGTAGGATTTGGTCTCACACCTGCAAATGCTTTTATACCAATATATTTACAGCCCACCATTCACTCTAAGGTCCCAGAACAGCTTACAACAATTAAATGCAATGTGAAAAACAGTTTTAAACAACTTACAATCACGAAAACAAAGCGGCTCCTATAAAATACACACCTCAATTGCCACCAAGAGCCAGGGCAAAGAGGTGTGTCTTCAGCATCCTCTGGAACACTTAAAGGTACTCAAGTAAAACACAGACCTGTTTCCTCCCTCCTCCATGTGACAGCCCTTGAGATATCAGTCTTCTCTTTTCCAGACTAAACATACTCAGCTCCTTCAACTGTTCCTCATAAGGCCTTGTTTCCAGACCCTTAATCATTTTAGTTGCCCTCCTCTGCACATGTTCCAGCTTACCAACATCCTTCTTGAATTGTAGTGCCCAGGACTGGACACCGGATTCCAGGTGTTGTCTGGTCACATGAAGTGAGCATCACCTCAGGTTAACAGGCTGGGGAGAGAGAAAACTTGCAATGGAAACAGGAACTGAGGGTACTGCCTTATACCAAGTCAGACCATTGGTCCATTGAGCTCAGCCCACACTGACTGGCAGCAGCTCTCCAAGGCTTCGGGCAGGGGATTGAACCCAGGATGTTCCTCACGCAAAGCAGATGCTCTGCCCTTTAGCTGCAGCCCTTCCTGTTCCCTGCAGCATCTCTGGGTGACGGGTAATTCTGCCCGAGATGGGCCACGTCTCGCAGAAATGTTTGAGCAGGCAGGCCACACCAGAGATAACAAAGGAAGCGGTGAGGCCAGCCAACAGCTTTTCCCTCCCTCAGGCTAGGCACTGGTCCTGCCAAGGACAGGCATGTGCCAGCCAAGGATCTTCTGGTGAGGCAAGAGGCCTCTTCAGCCTTCCTTGCCCTGCAGGCACAGTCAGGGGAAGAGAGGAACAAGGGTTTACAGAGGGCAGAGCAGGACCGGCCTCCATATGCTCCCTCACAAAGAGGACGAAGCGTGAACTAGGATAGCCAGAATGACCAAGGGGTTGAAGAAAGTCCTGCAAGCACTGGGGGCTTTTTAGTTTAGAGCAGTGTTTCCCAACCTTGGGCCTCCAGCTGTTTTTGGACTACAACTCCCATCATCCCTAGCTAGCAAGACCAGTGGTCAGGTTTGATGGGAATTGTAGTTCAAAAACAGCTGGAGGCCCAAGGTTGGGAAACACTGGTTTAGAGGAAAGGTGAGCAACGGGAGACATGATTAGAAGTGCACAGAATTACGCCTGGTGCAGAGAGAGTGGCCCGGGAGAATAGTCTCTCTCTGTCTCTCGCCACTTTGCTGTTGTTGTTTAGTCATTTAGTCGTGTCCGACTCTTCGTGACCCCATGGACCAGAGCACGCCAGGCACTCCTGTCTTCCACTGCCTCCCGCAGTTTGGTCAAACTCATGCTGGTAACCTCGAAAACACTATCCAACCATCTTGTCCTCTGGCATCCCCTTCTCCTTGTGCCCTCCATCTTTCCCAGCATCAGTGTCTTCTCCAGGGAGTCTTCTCTTCTCATGAGGTGGCCAAAATATTAGAGTCTTAGCTTCAGGATCTGTCCTTCCAGTGAGCACTCAGGGCTGATTTCCTTCAGAATGGAGAGGTTTGATCTTCTTGCAGTCCATGGGACTCTCAAGAGTCTCCTCCAGCACCATAATTCAAAAGCATCAATTCTTCAGCGATCAGCCTTCTTTATGGTCCAGCTCACACTTCCATACATCACTACTGGGAAAACCATGGCTTTAACTATACAGACCTTTGTTGGCAAGGTGATGTCTCTGCTTTGATGTCTCTGCCACTAGAATTGGGCAACTTCTAATGAAGCTGGATGTCCAGGACAGACAAAGGAGAGTCCTCCTTCACGCAGCACATATTTAAACTATGGTGCTCGCTCCGACAAGAAGCAGTGATGGCCACCAACTTGGATGCCTTTAAAGGAGGATTAGACAAATTCATGGGGGGAAACAAGGTCATCAGTGGCTACTGAGTCTCATGGCTCAGCCCCCTATGCTGGAAATCACAGGTGGGGAGAGCTCTGTTGCACCCAGGTGCTGCTTTGGGGCTTCTCATTGGGGCACCTGACTGAGAACAGGATAGGTGAAAGTTAAGGCATGTTATCTGAGACACCAACCACCTTAATCCTTGAAAAGACAAGTGTCCAACCTCCAGAGATTTTGATAGCCTTTTAAGACATATCTCTTCACTCAGGCGTTTGGGAGAGAGCAATGGGTTTAGTTCAGACGTACTGCTTCTCCCTTTTCTTGTACTTTGAATACAGTGGTATCTTGGGTTACAGACGCTTCAGGTTACAGACTCCGCTAACCCAGAAATAGTACCTTGGGTTGAGAACTTTACCTCAGGATGAGAACAGAAATCGCGCGGTGGCAGTGGGAGGCCCCATTAGCTAAAGTGGTACCTCAGGTTAAGAACAGTTTCAGGTTAAGAACAGACCCCCAGAACGAATTAAGTTCTTAACCCGAGGTACCACTGTATGGCTTAAAATAATAGTTGAGGTTTCAAGTGGGGTTTCTTTTTTAGCCGAACGTACCGTTTACACAGAGTTTTGCTTTATAAACTGCCCTGAAATCACGGTTTTTTAAAAAAACAAGCAAGCATCCAAAGCAAAGAAAGAAAGAAGCAGTGTGAATTCAAGGGGCGAGTTCAAGCCAGGTTCAATCCACAAGTGACAGCGTTGAGCCCTGATGAGTTGTAACTCACCACCATCAGCAGGGATGGCTATTCTGACTGGAGGTCACCAAGGACAACGGGGCTGATTTCCATAGAAATGGTTTCTGCAACAAACGACCTCACCTCGCCTCTTCCCTCTTCCATTGCACCATTGTTTCCTATGTTCCCCGTTGCTTTCCTGAGTTTAATTTTAGATGTGCCGATGGGTGAACTTCTCCTCACGTCCCTTGGGGAGATTATGCCACACTTTAATCAATCTTCCCATTAAGGGTTCTCCTCCCCACCCACTCCCCTTTGATTCAGCCTCAATTTTTCCATTGAGGGTTTGTTTTTTTTTATCTTCCACCTCATGCAAGCCTAGATAAATGCCACTTTTCTTAGTAACATTGCACTTCGTTCACTTGCTCATTTCTACAGCCTTTTGGGCCTTAGCTAATCTCTCTGCAGCTTCCATTCTATGTAGAGCAGGTTTTTGTTCTGGTGCAAGAGATAATTCATAAATAAGAGCCCCCCAATTGCAATCTGAAGATGTACAGCCCAAGAAGTCTATCATCTCAGAAAGAACTGGGAAATTATTTTCTGCTAAGGTAAGGTAAAGGTAAAGGGACCCCTGACCATTAGGTCCAGTTGTGACCAACTCTGGGGTTGCGGCACTCATCTCGCTTTATTGGCCAAGGGAGCCGGCGTACAGCTTCCGGGTCATGTGGCCAGCATGACTAAACTGCTTCTGGTGAACCAGAGCAGCGCACAGAAACGCCGTTACCTTCCCGCCAGAGCGGTACCTATTTATCTACTTGCACTTTGATGTGGTTTCAAACTGCTAGGTTGGCAGGAGCAGGGGCTGAGCAACGGGAGCTCACCCCGTCGGGGGGATTCGAACTGCTGACCTTCTGATCAGCAAGTCCTAGGCTCTGTGGTTTAGCCAACAGCGCCACCTGCGTCCCTTCTCTGCTAGGGTATGTACCTGTTAAAACATTTATATGTACCTGTTAAAACATGTATACAGTATCCCGCCTCATAAACCAAGGCCGCTAAATGCTCATATAAAAACATTAACTAAAAAAAAAGCATAAAACAGCTGATCAGCAACAGTATTATAATCCAACACTATTAAATTCCTGCTATAATAAAAGAACACATAGCCACTAGCAGAGGATGTGGTGATGTTGGGTGAGGCCTGACTTTACCACAATATATCCATATTTTCAGACATTGCTCACACACATTGCAAAACAATTTCCCCTAATTAATTAATGTTTTTACATTGTTTATGCTAATATATGAATCTTTATGCCCACTTTGCCCCATTATTCTGCAATTTCGTACACGTTACTTGGCTGGAGAACTGCGCTGTAAAATTCCAAGAAATGCAAATTTCATTGGCTGGCTGTGTTTCAGTTTGAATATTGTTTTCAGAAAGTGCAAATCAGGTGCATTTGCCTTTCAACACAAAATGAATTGCATTTCTCTTCGCCCCTCCAAATCTCCTCCACACAAAATAACAACAAGAAGTATCTTATTTCCCACAGAAAAGCAGGTGCCAGGAAGAAGCGTTCCAGCCTAGCAACACCTCTCCCCAGTTTTCTGTCTGCAGAGATTTGTTTAGCTTTAATATGAGGAAAAAGTAAATTATGTGATTCTTCCCACCCCCCAAACACACACACCTGCTGCCTGGTATTGCCCAGAGGCAGACTAGCCTGCAGCTGTCAGGTGAAATGAGGGCTCCAAACTGCATTCTCCATTGTTGCCCTATAGCAACAGGGCAGAAATTCAATTCAGCTTCCTCTCAGAAGTGAACCTACCTAACTAACAGCGCTATTTTTCTAGAAAAAAGAGGTGCTGGAACTCACCATGAACACCTCCCTTGTTCTCTGATAATGGCAATGGCTCCCACCTGAGAGGTGCCAGAACTGAGTTCCTGCTAATGGCCACTTTGTGTAGTGATGTAGAAGAACCGAAAGAGAGCAATTCTTTGAAATTCACACTTCTCTGAATTTTGCGAAGCAGTTCTCCAGCCAAGTGATGAAAATATTATTTTAGGAGGGGAGCCCATTGCAGAAAGAAAGAAAGAAAGAAAGAAAGAAAGAAAGAAAGAAAGAAAGAAAGAAAGAGAAGGAAGGAAGGAAGGAAGGAAGGAAGGAAGGAAGGAAGGAAGGAAGGAAGGAAAGAAAGAAAGAAAGAAAGAAAGAAAGAAAGAAAGAAAGAAAGAAAGAAAGAAAGAAAGAAAGAAAGAAAGAAAGAAAGAAAGAAAGAAAGAAAGAAAGAAAGAAAGTGTATGTGAGGCAAATTGCATACAAAAATCTTTATATTAGGGGGGAAATCTGTTGAATTTTCATGAGGACTTAAAAAAAAACTGATAAGGAAATGAGAACTGAACAAAAAAGATGAGAAAGTGAGAGAAACCTAAATGGACAGATTTCCCCATTACTACAGCACATTGGAGACACCTTTGTACAGAGAACAGGCAGCGATGCAGGACCCTCTAGACTAGAGCCACACAGTGAAGCGAAACATTTGTGTTTCCAGGGATGGCTTCCATGCTGGGAGACACTTGAGAAATCTCCTTGTTTTTCTCAATGAAATAAGGGGTGAGCAGGGAGGCATGTGAGGAATTTAACAAGCTTCTGCCGAAAACACGCAACCCAGGCCAAGAGAGATGTCACGGCAGAAGCATCCGTCTGCTTTAACGGCAATTACGGTCTCCCTTGGGGGGTTGCAAAAGTTTGGCCGGCGCTTCAAGCCAGCCAAAGGCCTCTGTTTTATCTGTCCGGTCCCCTCCGTTATTGCTATAGAGAATTAGATAAATGTGTCTGCAGCAGCTGAGAAGAATTTTTTTGTTTCGAAAGCAGGCGCTTCCACACACCAGGGTACAATTGTTCAATTAGTGTGCTTTAATTTATTTTTTAATAATTTTATTTTATTTTATTTATATTATTTTATTCATTTTATTTTATATTATTTTTATTTTATTTTATTTTTAGGGACGTGGGTGGCGCTGTGGGTTAAAGCTTCAGCGCCTAGGGCTTGCCGATCGAAAGGTCGGCGGTTCGAATCCCCGCGGCGGGGTGCGCTCCCGTTGCTCGGTCCCAGCGCCTGCCAACCTAGCAGTTTGAAAGCACCCCCAGGTGCAAGTAGATAAATAGGGACCGCTTACTAGCGGGAAGGTAAACGGTGTTTCCTGTGCAGCTCTGGCTCGCCAGATGCAGCTTGTCACGCTGGCCACGTGACCTGGAAGTGTCTGCGGACAGCGCTGGCTCCCGGCCTCTTGAGTGAGATGGGCGCACAACCCTAGAGTCTGTCAAGACTGGCCTGTACGGGCAGGGGTACCTTTACCTTTTTAATTTATTTTTTAGCAGTGGCTCAACTATATGGGCGAAGGGGAAATTATTTTTTTGCGGTGGGGAGAAAGAGAGAGAGAGAAATGGGTTGGATTCACAGTTCTGCCATTTGTGTTTGTTCATTTGACGTTACAACAGTGAGCCAAAACAGGATTTCATATTTATTTAGCAACTCCTTCTAGAGGTAGCTTCGATGAAACGATGATTGCAATGTCGAGCGGAGATTCGCCTCACCGCTGCTGGAACACAATGCTATTCGGGTTCACAGAATCATAGCATTGTAGAGTTGGAAGGGACCCCACAGGTCATCTAGTATGACCCCCTGAGATGCAGGAATCGCAGCCAAAGAATCCCTGACAGATGGCCATCCAATCTCTGTTTAAAATCTTCCAGTGAAGGACTACCACCTTCCACAACAGTCTGTTCCACTGTCAGTTTACACATTTAGTTGCCAGTCAGGGCTTCCCTCAGGGAAGTGTAGTTTGACAAGGGTGCCGAGAGGGGGCTCCCATTCACCTCAGAAAACTACAATTCACAATCAACCCACCTTCCCAGGAACTCTGGGAATTGTAGCTCTCTGAGGGGAATAAGAGGCCCTTCTCTCGGCCTGCCACCCTCACAGGCACACTTGGTGGGGACACGGGAGAGGGCCTTCTCGGTGGCTGCTCCCAGACTTTGCAACTCCCTCCCTAAAGATGTCTGACTGGCTCCCTCCTTATTGTCCTTCAAATGGCAGGTGAATACCTTCTCATTCTAAAAGGCTTTAGAGAACTGAATGTTTTTCATGAAAGGGCTAGTGCCGTGGTGTTTTTATTGTAATTATATGTATGTTTTTAAGAGCTCTGACAAATGGAGTTTTAATTCCCTTAATGTTTAATTATTATTTTCCCTGTGCTTTTTAGCTGTTCTTATTTTATCTGCAAGCTGCCGAAAGTTCCTGTCAGTGAAAAAGGCGGGGAATAAATTATTTATCTTCTTCTTCTTCTTCTTCTTCTTCTTCTTCTTCTTCTTCTTCTTCTTCTTCTTCTTCTTCCAGTGGTACCTCAGGTTAAGTACTTAATTTGTTCCAGAGGTCAATTCTTAACCCGAAACTGTTCTTAACCTGAAGCACCACTTTAGCTAATGGGGCCTCCTGCTACCGCTGCGCCGCTGCTGCACGATTTCTCTTCTCATCCTGAAGCAAAGTTCTTAACCCGAGGTAATATTTCTGGGTTAGCGGAGTCTGTAACCTGAAGTGTATGTAACCTGAAGCGTATGTAACCCGAGGTACCACTGTATTATTATTATTATTATTATTATTATTATTATTATTATTAACAACTCTCAGCACTCTTGACAACTTACACTTCCCAGGATTCCCTGGGGGAATCCACGACTATTTAAAGTGGTAGGATACTGTGCAGATAGGGCCCAAACGTCATCTTGTCCTGTAACGCTACCAACTCTGGCCTGGATCCTCAGTCAGCCGGTTGTGGCACAGTCCTAGCTGCTCCTCAGAGGTCTATCCCAGCCAACCTGCAGATCAAATGGCAGCCAATGGGCAGATCTGCTGGAACCTCATGGAACTCCCTAGGGAGACCGTTCCCACACTCTGAGCATTTGGCCTAGTTTGAGGGATGCAGCCCAACCCTCCTTTCAAATGTGTCAAAAAGCAGACAGGACCCACTTGGTTAACACACCATTTGCACACACAGGGCAACAGGCCAGCTGTTCTCATCTGTTCTCCACCGTCTGGCAAGAGCCAGAGATTTTTTTTCAGTCTTTCTTTCTTCACCAGCCCTTCCCCATTGTTATTCTGAGACATCACCGCCTTACTGAAGTATTTTGGTTTCTCATTTTTCCAGTCTTCAGTGGAGTTCAGTTCAGTTCCCCACATGTCTGCATCAGTTTGCAAATAATAATAGTAGTAGTAGTAGTAGTAGTAGTAATAATAATAATAATAATAATAATAATAATAATAATAATAATAATAATGCTATTGTTTGTACTCCGTCCATCTGTCTGAGTTGCCCCAGCCACTCTGGGTAGCTTCCAGCATATACAAATACATACTAAAACAATAAACTTAAAAAACTTCCCTACTATTCAGGGCTGCCTTCAGATGTCTTCTGAAGCTTGCATAGTTACTTACTGTATCTCCTTGACATCCGATGGGCAATGGCTTCTCCAAACAAGAAAAGTCCTTTTATTTAAAATGTGTCTCTGGGTTATTTGTGGGGCCTGCCTGGTGTTTCTACATGAGTAGAATGTGTCCTTTTATTTAAAATGCATCTCTGGTTTATTTTAAATAATGTATTGTTAAAACTTTATGTTGATTAAAATCGTTCTTCATTTTAAACATTGTTTTTCCTGTTTTTTGCGCACTACAAATACAATATATGCAGTGTGCATAGGAATTCGTTCATTTCCCCCCCAAAAAAAAATATAGTCTGGCCCCCCACAAGCTCTGAGGGACAGTGGACTGGCCCCCTGCTGAAAACGTTTGAGGACCCCTGCATAAGAGCATCAGAGTAGCCTGCTGGATCAGGCCCATGGCCCACCTAGTCCAGCATCCTGTTCTCACAGTGGCCAAACAGATGCAAAAAAACTATCTTCTGTGGCTTCCAGCAACTGGGATTCAGAAGCACTGCTGCCTCCAACCGTTGGTAGCTCTCTCCTCCATGAATTTATCTACTCCTCTTTTAAAGCCGTCCAGGTTGGTGGCCATCCAGTGGGAAGGAGTTCCATAGTTCAGCTATGTACTGCATGAAGAAGGATCTTTTATCTGACCTGAATCTCCCAACTTTCAGTTTCATGTCTGCCTAGTGTTACGAGAGAGGGAGAAAAAACTTTTATCTATCCACTTCTTTCATGCCATGTATAATTTTCTAAGCTTCCGTCACGCTGCCTCTTAGTCAGAAGTCCCAAACGCTGCAACCTTTGCTTGTAGGATAATCTCTCCACCCCACCCCCCTTGTTCATTTTTGGTAGTTCTTTTCTGTTTGGGCAAGGCTGCTTTAAAGAGCAGAGCACACAACTTTTCTCTCTGTGTGTCCATTTCGCTACAACAACCACCACCCTGCATGCATCCTGACCCCGATTTCGAAACTGCTCTCACAACTCTCCACGTTGTGGTCCTTTGAATCTTGCAGCTGCCTCTGATCAGGCCAAGTCATCTGCTATTTACCACTCACACTCCCTAAAGTCATCCATCTTTCTGGCCTGCACACAGACCATCCTATTAGAACTGGAAAAGACAATCAGGATGGAAAACGCTTGGGTCACTTGGCCCAACACCCCTACTCTTCCACCGCCATTGATTTGTTCCTTGATTCTGAATTTTCCTGTGTTCTGTCCAGTTTTAAGTTACTTAAACTATGAGGTTTCTGTCCTTCCTTTCTGAAGGACAGTTCTGTTCCCTGACAGAGTTTATGCTCCAATGGCCAACTCATTGCTCCTGAGTTGTTTTAGAAAGTTGGTAGATTCGGGATTCATTTATCTAGAAATCAGACCATTACAAAAGAAAGGTTTGATAGAATGAAGTTAACTAATGTGCCCACTCACTTAAGTCTGCAAAACTGGCATTTATTTTATTTTTACAAATACCACATGTTTGTTTCACACTTACAAGAAATCAATCCATTATTGTGGCAGCACCTATACACCGAGTACTTTAAAAGAGAGAGAAAAAGTACCCCTCTTAGTGTGATATTGCACAGGTGGAGGCAGAGCCTGCTTCACAAAATCATGGGATTGGAGGAAGTGTTCGATTTTTGCCTCGATCCATTATGCAATGCAAAACACAGCTACCCTTTGGAAGCTGTGCCTCTCTGATTTCCAACAAAACTCCATATACACAAATTAGTCTATTAGGGGGAAATCAGCAAAGAACAACAGCACCCTGCATATGTCAGCGAATATAAGGTATGAAAATTTGCTTGCAAAAAAAATTGTGCATTGGTCAAAATTACATACACAAATGTGCTTCTTAGGAGAAATTTGCCCTTAAAATGCTGAGAATTTTTCATGAGCATTTTAAAAAACAAACAATGACTGCTCACCCCCTCCCAAGAGGTGGACGGAGTTTGCCTTACCTGGCTAGGTGCCACCCACCTTGCTGCAGGGCGGCCATTGCCCTGTCCCCATCTTGGCAGGACAATGGGCTGCCAGTTGGGGGTGGGCCGAGGGCCAGCTGGTGCTCTTCTGCCCATTCTCACTTTGTTGGTGTTGGGGCCTTGGTCAGTATTCTACAGTCTATTTTCGAGATGGGGAGGGTAACATCCTCGTGCACCCCCACACGGCGACATTTGCAGGGCCCATTAAAGGGTTGATTGTGGGAGTCACTGCCCCTAGAGTGGCGGCAAGTAGGTCAAACTCCCAGTTTTGTTGAGGTGGGAGGGCACACTGTGTACGTTCACGCTTTACAGTCCCCTCCCACTGCACCTGACTGCCCTGCGTATCCTCAGTCCCTGTTGGATGGAGAGGGATACCTTCCAAGGCCTAATCCTACACCTGAAATTCAATAAAGTTGTGGCCTAATTTAAACCCATACATTGTTGTCATGTCTCATTTCGGGGGAGGGGGTAGGCTCTGGGGACAGGTTTTTGCACGTGGGCTCGCAAACCCAACTTGCAGATTGGTGCAGAGAAGTGGAGAACTGAATGTAAGATTGCAAAAATTAGACATTGACATAGTTGTCCCTACTTTATACAGAGTGGTGCCGCTGCACATAAAACATGGTGTGCATCTCGGGTCATCCCCCCCCCCCCCGCAACCATGCAGGATCTTCAGCCAGCTCATGACATTGCCACTTTATCACCAACTAGGACCTTTTGCCATCTCCACTCTGATCCCGTGCACCCTTTCCTGTGCTGCTTTGCCCAATGACCATCCTCTCCAGGGCTTCATGCTAGTGGTGGGCGGGGCCAGAGGCAAAAGTGGATGGAGCAATTGATGCAAATTTTACCTGTGTACATTATAATAATAATAATAATAATAATAATAAATTTTATTTATATCCCGCCCTCCCCAGCCGAAGCCGGGCTCAGGGCGGCTAACAACAGTCAAATAGTCAAACAGTCAAATTCTAAAAACATTCTAAAAACATTTCATTATAAAAATTAATTAAAATCAAATTGTTGGCAGCCGATTAGGCAAAATTCTGTGCAGGTTGCCAGAGGAGGCAGTCAGGCTGCGCCCTGACCAAAGGCCTGGTGGAACAACTCTGTCTTGCAGGCCCTGCGGAAAGATGTCAGGTCCCCCAGGGCCCTAGTCTCTTGTGACAGAGCATTCCACCAGATTGGAGCCGCCGCCGATAAGGCCCTGGCTCTAGTTGAGGCCAGCCTAACCTCTCTGAGGCCTGGGACCTTGAGGATGTTGTTATTTGCAGACCGTAGGTTTGTCTGTGGGGCATACCAGGAGAGGCGGTCCCGTAGGTACGAGGGTCCTAGGCCGTATAGGGCTTTAAAGGTTAAAACCAGCACCTTAAACCTGATCCTGTACTCCACCGGGAGCCAGTGCAGCTGGTATAGTACCGGATGAATGTGATCTCGCAGCGAAGACCCCATAAGGAGTCTCGCCACGGCATTCTGCACCCGCTGGAGTTTCTGGGTCAGTTTCAAGGGCAGCCCCACGTAGAGCGAGTTACAATAATCCAGTCTGGAGGTGACCGTCGCATGGATCACAGTGGCTAGATCAGGGCGAGAGAGATAAGGGGCTAACTGCTTAGCTTGGCGGAGATGAAAAAATGCCGCCTTTGTTAGGCTAGCTTCTATACACACCTCTCTATCCTCTGTCCAAGCGAGCAAGAGATCCGAGAGGTGTGTGTATATAAATGAGACACAAGGGAAAGGATTCCTGAAAGCCAGGACTTGGGGAAGTTTTGTTCAATCCGGTCCTCCGATTGCCCTTCTGCTCCTGTGTGGCATTATGCACACACTCCAAAAGCTCCACTGAGACAGGAGGGAGAGAGACTGCTCTGGCCGCCCGAGATCCTGAAAAAGACCACTGACCTTTTGCACCGCTGTGAGTTTATAGAGAGATACCAGCCTCTCAACAGCATCAGTATAAATAGGCTGCCTTCTAAATCGGACTCTATCAACTGTTTCTACCTTGTTGTTGTTGTTGTTGTTTAGTCGTTTAGTCGTGTCCGACTCTTCGTGACCCCATGGACCAGAGCACGCCAGGCACCTCTGTCCTCCACTACTTCCCGCAGTTTGGTCAGGTTTCTACCTTGGCACATGCTTAATCCCACTGTACATACTGTCAACAGCACCCTCCGCCTTCCCGTAATCACCATATCGCTCCTGCCACTACCAGGGACATCAATAGCGGTATAGTTCAAGCCTGGGTTGTGAATTCAAGCCCATTTATTCCCTCCAAGATTAGAAAACAATCTGAGCCACTGGGATGACAGCCTCAGGCCTCGATTGTTCCCACCTGTCAGCAGGAAGAAGAGGAGATGAGCAGTGCGGGAATGGGAGGGAGAAGGAAGGTGGAAAGACAGCCAGACAGGAATGCGAAGGAGGGGAGTCTCCATCCTTGACAGAAGTAGCTCGTAACCTCATCTCGCGTGATCGAGGAATGTTGGGCTTGCAGAGTTCATGCTTGGGCAAGAGGCCAGGGGTAGACGGTTGCACAAGAGATATGCAATGGAAAGAAAGAAAGAAAGAAAGAAAGAAAGAAAGAAAGAAAGAAAGAAAGAAAGAAAGAAAGAAAGAAAGAAGGAAGGAAGGAAGGAAGGAAGGAAGGAAGGAAGGAAGGAAGGAAGGAAGGAAGGAAGGAAGGAAGGAAGGAAGGAATCTACAATCACCTCCAGAGTCTAGACTGTCAATATTTGTGGGAGGGGGTGCAAAATTAAAGAGCTGTGTCACCCTAACACAACAAATCCACTCCCCGCCCCCATTTATTTATTTTTTAAAAAGACATTTGCAGTTGGGAAAATACACTGAAAAACGTGGGGTGCAGAAATTATTAATCAGAATACATATAAACAGAGCACAAGGAAATCAGGATG
This sequence comes from Podarcis muralis, assembly GCF_964188315.1. Taxonomy (NCBI): domain Eukaryota; kingdom Metazoa; phylum Chordata; class Lepidosauria; order Squamata; family Lacertidae; genus Podarcis; species Podarcis muralis. Next base: position 27,727,975 of record NC_135669.1, read on the forward strand.
GATGTAGGATGAATGCTCATTAACAGACAACCACCCCGCAAACAAATCTGAACAAATGGGCAAAAAAGACCTGGACGTAGTTTGACTTCTGGATAAGCTTTGTGCAAGTGAATCATGGTGAATACTCAATAAACATGTTGTCTGGAGTAGCCCAAGCTGAAGTCATTTGGAAGTTAGGGCTATCATCTCCTAAGGAGAGGAGCAAATTCATATACTGTATGCATATATATATTCCTATAGACATAGAAATGTAAGGCTGTCATCACACTGCAATTTACGTGGTTGTCCACAGGTCCACACACCAACTGCAGAATGGCGAACAGCAGGCAGGCGATCTGAGGGCAGACAGGCGAGGGGGTGGGCGAAGTATAAAGGAAGAGGAGTTGGTCAGGTTTGGGGAAAGGGTAGAAGGGGCTGGTGAGCAATGAGCAGCAATGGCAGATAGATAGATGATAGATGATAGATAGATGATAGATGACAGATAGATAGATATAGATAGATGATAGATAGATTAGATATAGATATATATAGATGATAGATAGATAGATAGATAGATAGATGATAGATAGATAGATAGATAGATAGATAGATGATAGATAGATAGATAGATAGATAGATAGATGATAGATAGATAGATAGATAGATAGATATAGATAGATAGATAGATGATAGATAGATAGATAGATGATAGATAGATAGATAGATGATGATGATAGATAGATAGATAGATAGATAGATGATAGATAGATGATAGATAGATAGATAGATAGATAGATAGATAGATAGATGATAGATAGATGATAGATAATAGATAGATAGATAGATAGATAGATAGATAGATAGATAGATAGATAGATAGATAGATGGATGATAGGTAGATGATAGATAGATAGATAGATATAGATAGATAGATAGATAGATAGATAGATAGATAGATAGATAGATAGATAGATAGATAGATAGATAGATGATAGATAGATAGATGATAGATAGATAGATGATAGATAGATAGATGATAGATGATAGATAGATAGATGATAGATAGATAGATAGATGATAGATAGATAGATGATAGATAGATGATAGATAGATAGATGATAGATAGATAGATAGATAGATGATAGATAGATAGATAGATAGATAGATGGATGATAGGTAGACGATAGATAGATAGATAGATAGATAGATAGATAGATAGATAGATAGATATAGATAGATAGATAGATAGATAGATAGATAGATAGATAGATAGATAGATAGATGATAGATAGATGATAGATAGATAGATGATAGATAGATAGATGATAGATGATAGATAGATAGATAGATGATAGATAGATAGATAGATGATAGATAGATAGATGATAGATAGATGATAGATAGATAGATGATAGATAGATATAGATAGATAGATAGATAGATAGATAGATAGATAGATAGATGATAGATAGATGATAGATAGATAGATAGATAGATAGATAGATAGATAGATGATAGATAGATAGATAGATAGATAGATAGATAGATAGATGATAGCGATAGAGATATATATAGAGAGAGAGAGAGAGAGAGAGAGATGATAGATGATAGATAGATAGATAGATAGATAGATAGATAGATAGATAGATGATAGATGATAGATAGATAGATAGATAGATAGATAGATAATAAATGATAGATGATGATAGATAGATAGATGATAGATAGATAGATAGATAGATAGATAGATAGATAGATAGATAGATGATAGATAGATAGATGATAGACAGACACATTGCTAAGCCAGTATCCATGCACACAAGCACCTTCAACAGACACCCTCTCTGTCTTCAGCGAATCTTGCAAGCTTGAAACGCTGCCCTATTTTGGAATTTTGGAAGTCAAAGGGAGCTGCTGAAACTGGCAGCTGCAGCTTTGCCTGACCATTCTGTTCTGAGGGGCAGAATGGGATTTATTTCAGATATTATTTATTTCAGGTATTCTATTATCTGTTCCCTGTGCAGCTGCCCAGCGATCTCTTGATTGTGCCGTGGCTCACATGCCCATGTAAGGGAGCGAGAAGGAGAGGAGGCTGGAGACTCCTTGCGCATTCCACCTCCACAGGCTCCCCAGACCTCAGGTCGGAGTGCACCCGAGGGAGTCTGAAATACGTCTTCCCAGAAGGCAGCAGTGGGGGGGGGGGCTGGGAGGGACCTGGGCCCTGCTCCCCTGCTTGTGAACTTTCACAAGATGAACAAGCCCGGAGGTGGGCAGGCCTTGAGTAGGGCTGGGAGAGAGATTCAATTCCATTTGCATTTAAAAGGTGAGCCTATCCAATTTGCACTTTCTGGAATAATACAACGACTGAAGCACAGCCAGCCTTTGAAATTTACACTCCTCTGAATTTTGCAAAGCAGGTTCTCCAACCAGTGTTTACAAAAGCAGATAGATGGAGGGAAGCATGAATGAAAGTGAAAATGTGAGTGAAAAATAACATACAAAACAGTATTATATCGGAGTTCTTTGCATGTAAAAATGTGTGCATCATTGTTGTTGTTGTTTAGTCGTTTAGTCGTGTCTGACTCTTCGTGACCCCATGGACCAGAGCACGCCAGGCACTCCTGTCTTCCACTTCCTCCCGCAGTTTGGTCAGACTCATGTTTGTAGCTTCAAGAACACTGTCCAACCATCTCGTCCTCTGTCGTCCCCTTCTCCTTGTGCGCTCCATCTTTCCCAACATCAGGGTCTTTTCCAGGGAGTCTTCTCTTCTCATGAGGTGGCCAAAGTATTGGAGCCTCAGCTTCAGGATCTGTCCTTCGCGTGAGCACTCAGGGCTGATTTCCTTAAGAATGGGTAGGTTTGATCTTCTTGCAGTCCATGGGACTCTCAAGAGTCTCCTCCAGCACCATAATTCAAAAGCATCAATTCTTCGGCGATCAGCCTTCTTTATGGTTCTTTATGTACATCATTATAACTGCGTAATTCAGACAACCGCCTACTTTTTAAAACTGTTTTTTAAAATAAATGAACATTGTGGATATGTTTAGTTTGGAAGTAAGGAGTTGGAGACTTGACATGAGAGTTGTCTTCAGATAGCTCAAGGGCTGTCATGTGGAAGATGGAACAAGGTCGTTTTCTCCTGCTCCGGACGGTAGGATCCAAACCAACAAATACAAATTGCAACAAAGGAGATTCTGACTAAACATTAGGAATAACTTTCTGACAGTAAGAGCTGTTCGACAGTAGAACTGACTGCCTCAGAAGATGGTGGACTCTCCTCCCCTGCAGGTTTTTAAGCAGAGGTTTTGAATGGCCGTTTGTCGGGAATTCTTTAGCTGCATTTCAGCAGGGTTGGACTAGATGGCCCTTGGGGAGCCCTTCCCAATTCTACGATTCTAACACATGAAGGTAAAGAGGATTCATTGGGCCATGTAAATTAGTCTTTTCCCAGAGCCACCAACACTCTCTGTGCCTCTATATACATCTATTGTCCTGTTACGAATCTTTCTGATTTACAGGAAGCCTTAGAGCAGACAAGAAGAAACATTTTCCCCAAAGCGATCCAAATAACCTTGTTGTTGTTGTTGTTCTTTAAAAAACCAACAACTATTTCTCAAAATAGCTCATTTCAAAAGAAGAATGTTTAGGGGATTCTTCTGGTGAAAATATTTCAGATTTCCTAGTGCAGAGTTCCAGAACTTTTCGTTATGCCGTGTTTTTGACTGGGAGGGGAGCAGAGAATATGGACCCCTGCCACCCAAACCCCAAATCAACCCCAAATGGATTGCAGGAGATGGCAAGAAACACACACACACAGGGCCTCTGGCGCAATGACACACAATGACTCAAATAGCGTCGAGTACCCAACATGTGACTTTGCATTTGGAAGCAATTTGCAGTGACCTGGGAAATGGAGACAGGAGTCTGGAATCCTGGAATGGGATTGTCCTTTCCTGGATAAACTGAGAAATCAGTTCTCTAGAATCCCTCCCACTCCTGCTTCAAAATATGGAAATGTGCATTTATTGCCACAGTGAAGGTGTCAGTGTTTTGGCACTAATGTGTGTGTGTGTGTGCGCGTGTGTATACCGCAAGGCTTGCTAGGTTGCACCCAGTCCTAGCCCTACTCAGAGTAGACCCCCTGACTTAGATCCATTGATTTCAGGGGGTCTGCTCTATGCAGAAGTTATCTGGTCATGACTCCTCTGTGGTTTTGGAATGTAGATTCACTCCCCCCAGGAAGCAGAGATGGCCACCAACTTGGACGGCTTTTTGAAAAGGACTAGACGAATTCTTGGAGGAGAGGGCTATTCAGGAGCAGATTTGGGGCTTTCGGATTTCAGCGGCGCCCAGTGTGAGGCCAAAATTCGCCCCACCCCTGCCTCTTGCTTTCTGTTCTTCTCAATTCACTACGTCATTGTTGCAACGCCCTGCAGCACCCGCTAAGGCTCAGAGCCCAGTGTGGGGGAATGTTCACGCTGCCCTAAATCCATCTCAGGGGCTATCAATGGCTACTAGCCACAGTTGGAGGCAGCAATGCTCTTAAATACCAGTTGCTGGAAACCGCAAAAGAGGAGAGGGCTCTCGCCACTGCCTCACCTCCTACTTTGCAGGGAAATCCCTCCAGCCACCACATGTAGTGAACTGTGCCAGGGGTCCAGCATGCTCCTGGGAGGCCCCTAATTTAATTTGTTAAAGTTTGACCCTACAGGGGCCACTACTTGGCTTTGGGGGAATGGAAGCATGAGCAGTAATAGACAGGCTAACTCTTTTGCTCCAGATGTTCTGCAGCTGGGAGACAGGAGACCACCATCACCTATCAAAGGGTGACATCTAGTGGTTCCCAGAGGGTGCTGGACCATTTTATACGTGCCACTGGTTGCACTAAACAGAGGCGTATGGATCTTGCAATATTCATTAGCTTTTGCAAAAAGTGGGTTTCAAAACTACATTTGGTCTACAATTGAGTAGCGATTATCAGCCTGCTAAGTATTTAGCAATACAGTTGCACCTTGGTTTTCGAACAGCTTAGTTCTCAAACGTTTTGGCTCCTGAACGCCGCAAACTGTTCCAATTTGTGAACTATTTTTGGAAGCCGAACTTCCCACAGCTTCCAATTGGCTGAAGGAGATTCCTGCAGCCAATCAGAAGCCGCACTTCAGTTTCTGAACGTTTTGGAAGTCGAATGGACTTCCAGAATGGATTCCATTCGACTTCCAAGGTACGACTGTATTACATATTCCTAGATACAGGAGAGGATTTGTAATAGCTAGGCCCAATGCTATGCCATCAGTACTTGAGAGTTTGTGGTTGTGAAAGGGATTCAACCAAACCACTAGCTCATGTTCTTTTATACTGTGGGTTTTATATGGTTATAATATCCCATTTATCTGCCCAGTGCTCTCTCTACTCTTGGGGAACTCAGATGAACTCTATGTCTCAATTTTAATGGCAGACTCTAAGATTACTGAAAATAGTGCTGAGCCCTTCACTGTAACCACCAAAACAAGGCCACAATTTTAAGTGGAAAATGAGTTCCAGGTAGAGGTGGGGAATAAATTCAATTCAGTTTGCATCTAAAGGCAGATTCGCACTTCTGAAAACAATGCACACAGCCATCCTTTGAAATTCACACTTCTCTGAATTTTGCAATGCGGCCCTCCAGCCAAGGAATGGTACAAAAATGCATATCCTAGCGTGCATTTTTTTAAATGCACACGTAAGCTAAAATAAGGTACAGAAATGCATTTTATAGTTGGGGAAATCACTGTGCAAAAACATGTATGTTGAGCAAAATTGTGGGCAAAAAGGTGTACAGTGGTACCTGGGGTTAAGTACTTAATTAGTTCCGGAGGTCCGTTCTTAACCTGAAACTGTTCTTCATCTGAGGTACCACTTTAGCTAATGGGGCCTCCTGCTGCCGCCGCGCTGCCGGAGCAAGATTTCTGTTCTCATCCTGAAGTAAAGTTCTTAACCCGAGGTACTATTTCTGGATTAGCGGAGTCTGTAACCTGAAGCATATGTAACCCGAGGTACCACTGTACCTATAGTGCAGAAATTCGGCGAAAATCCTGATGAGGACTTCTTTAAAAAACAAAAACAATTTGTTAACTGATGTGAAGATGCAGAGAACTGAACTTAAGGTTGGAAAAAAGAGAAACAGAGAAATAGGGAGAGTCACCCACCCCCAGTTCCAAGTCAAAAGTGTCTATTATAATTTGTTTATTATTATTGCCAATGGATTTTGTTACACTCTTATTTTAAAACGGGGCTATTCTGTAAGAGAGGGAATTGATACATCTACTTGGGGCGATGGGGGTGTGTGTGATTTGTGATATTAGAAGCAGCTTATGATAATACACAGACCCTGCTTGTTTGACACAAGTACCAGCACAGACCCCCACCTGTAATCTCCTGGCTCTCCAGAGGCAGAGACTAATCTTTAGATTTAATGTTTGTCTGTTCTTGAAATCCCACTCTTGGCATAGCAAACCCCTTCGCCAACAAGCTGCACACAGGCTGATTCGCAGACCAAGGGCTATATGGCCAATGGGGTGCGGGGGGAGACATTCTTTTCTCCTCAACGGAGCTGCAGGACGAAGAGTCTGCAGGATATGTGGGATAAACAACAATTCCCAGGCCTGGATTTCAGCTCTGTCCCAAGAGAACCTGGGTATATTTCATTGCCTTGAGCCAGACCAGGGCTTCTGGGGTCCTCTCCGCATTCATTAGCTTGCCTTGACCATGGAGCGCTTGCATGTTTGCAGAGCATTCTGGGACATATCCCAGAATGCATTTGGCATCTGCCCAGTTGTGTTCCTGCACCTATCTGAACTTGGAACTGGATTTGCAAGTTACCATTTTCTCCAATACTAACACAAAATACAAAGACTGTGTCTGGGCCCAGATATCCCAGTGTCCAGCATGAAGCAACAGGTCGCTGGTGTGCTGGTTTTGAAAATCTGTTTGAGGAACGCTAAATGGGTGACAAATCTGCTCCTGGTGACCAGTCTTAGTGGTGGTGAGCTGTGGTTCCTTCAGGGCAGGATTTGTGTGGAACGGAAAGGAGTCTGGGGTCTCATTTATCAGAGCGAATGAACTGGGAGTTAAAGCTTTAAAAGAATCTGAAGGGGAGGCAAGCATATTTTGGCTTCCCAAGGGCCTACAAAAACCCGGTGCCAGCTCTGCACATTTCTGTATGCAAATATATATATATTTAATTTCATTTAAACCCCACTTTTTCCTCCCCTAAGGACCTCAGGGTGGCATCCATGGTGTTCCCCTTCCTCATGTAATCCCCCCAACAACAACCCTGCGAGGTAGTTGAGACTGAGAGGCAGTGATGGGCCCAAAGTCACACCCAGTGAGAGATTCGTGGTCAAGTGAGTGTTTCAACTTTGGTCTCTGACCCACACAAGGAGAGGGCCTTGTTAAGCCATTAAGTTCTGTTCAAACATACCTTACTGCACCACAGTTGAGGAGTAGTGTCCCCCCCCCCTTCCCAAATAGCCCTAGAGGCCCTCCAGACTCTCTTTTATTGTACATTCATTATTAGTAGTACTTATGATATTATCTGGGCAGATACTATCCCAATTTCAATACTGTCTGCATCTGCAAAGCATTCATAGCTGATACGTAGCTCCATTTCCAATCTGTGCAGGTCTTGTAATTTCCTGTGGAAAGCTGTGTTTTTCTTACTACAAAGTTTCCAGGGTATTTTTGTGTGTGCCCCTCCAGACACCAATAATACGGTAACACCAGAGAAGCGTCACACAACAGAAAAAGGAAATTATGTGTGGATGCCCCAGTACAAAACCATCACTAATGCACTATTATTGCATCCATGACACGTTGCAGAATAATACGTACACCTGCTCCCCCACAAAAATAAAATACAAAGCCCCAGTCTGGAAGGGCCTGTCTCAAGCACAGTCTCCCATAGATAACTTGGGAGCTTCTGAGCACCCAACCTGCTCTCTCACCCGCGTGACCCCACTGTCAGGACTGTTTCTTGGTCACACAAGAATGTGATGGAATGCAGGGACCGGCTTTCATGTATGTGACTCATGAGTCAAGACCTGAATTTCCCTTCTGGACTGTCAGTTGTGCTTAAGGTCTGTTTTCCTGGCAGCATCTGCTACCCTTTGCTAATTCCCAACCCCCCTCCAAGCATCTAGAGCCTGCTTTTAAGTGAGAAGGGGATGTTGCGGGTGGTGAAAGAGCAAGCTTGGCAGTGAAAGGAATAAATCTCCGCTTGCCTTTAAGGGCTTCTCCGTGTTTACAGCTTCCTCTCAGGGACGGCAAGGTACTCACTGAAACCTTAATGGCCTTCGCCGTGACGCTCCAGAGGCCAGCGGCTCTGAAGATTGCACGGTTAACCTTGCAAAATCCCAGAAAGTGCTGCAATTTAAGACCCGGAGTAAAATAGGAAAATGCGTAGAGTAAATCAGAGCAGCTCACTCTAACAAAGATGTGTCAATGTGTGATTATCTACGGGGGCAGCACATTCATACCCACATTGTAGAACTTCCTACATAAGCCTTTTTTTTTTTTTTTTTTGGCAATGGAAGATGCAGGTTCCTGCAATGCTTCTGGGAGCGTCCAGTTTCAAAGTTGAAAGATACAGCTTCTAGGACACAGAACCGCACACATGGAGGCCAAATGCAGCCCTCCAGTCCTCTCTCTGTGGCCCTCAGGAGGATGCTGCCCAGGCCACACACCCTTTGCCCAGGCCAAACCCCACATGGGCTCCTCTTTGCGCCCCAAGAATTTGTGCCTGGCTGGACTGTGCCTGAACACTGACAATGCCTCCTGCTTATTTGAATGGACACTAAAGAACAGCATGGGATGCAGGTGGCGCTGTGGGTAAAAGCCTCAGCGCCTAGGGCTTGCCGATCGAAAGGTCGGCGGTTCGAATCCCCGCAGCGGGGTGCGCTCCCGTTGTTCGGTCCCAGCACCTGCCAACCTAGCAGTTCGAAAGCACTCCCGGGTGCAAGTAGATAAATAGGGACCGCTTACTAGCGGGAAGGTAAACGGCGATGTCACGCTGGCCACATGACCCGGAAGTGTCTCCGGACAGCACTGGCCCCCGGCCTCTTGAGTGAGATGGGCGCACAACCCTAGAGTCTGTCAAGACTGGCCCGTACGGGCAGGGGTACCTTTACCTTTTAAAGAACAGCATGTGGGTGCATGTAGAAACTACTATCAATTATTACTAATTAAATTTATAAGTAGCTTATTTGCAACTCAGGCAACTTGCAAGCAAAAGCAACCATATACCGTATTTTTCACTCTATAAGACGCACCTAGTTTTTGGAGGAGGAAAACACGAAAAGGAAAATATTCTGAACCCCAGAAGCCAGAACAGCAAGAGGAATCGCTGTGCAGCAATCTCTCCTGCTGTTCTGGCTTCAGTGAAAGCAAGGCAAAGCCTCTTCAGGGCAGCAGGGAGAAGGCTCCCCCTACCCTGAAAAGGCTTTGTGCAGCTATCCTAGAAGCCAGAACAGCAAGAGGGATCGCTGCGCAGCGACCCCTCTTGCTGTTCTGGCTTCTGAGATAGCCGTGCGAAGCCTGCATTCGCTCCATAAGACGCACACATTTCCCCTTACTTTTTAGGAGGGAAAAAGTTTGTCTTATGGAGCAAAAAATACGGTACATAAATTAAAATGGCATAAGAGAGAACCAGTATGTTATGCAAAGGTTGAATTTACATGTGTTACTCTGCGTGCTTTTCCCTCTGCCCTCGCCCGCCACTGGGCACATGGCCTCTGGAATGTTGCCCAGAAGGGAATTTGGCCCCCTAGGCTGCAAAAAACCTTCCCCACACCTGCTTTATGGTCAGGACAGCTCCAGCTTTCAGCCTGGGTGCAAGGCACACCAGCACTTGGCTGTCTTAAGCAAAATTGCCTCCAAGGGCTAAGCAGCTCCAATAATCCTTCCTAGCAGTGGCAGGACCTCCATTACTCCGAGCCAATTAAAGGGGATGGATTGCATTTGGATTTGTCTACATTTAATTGCTGCTGCATCAGATTTGTGGGACCTTGGCGGGTGGACCGGGGGGGAGGAGGGGGTGTTGTTAAAACTTTACCTAAGATTAGCTTGATTCTCTTGTGCCAATCATAAGATCCGCTGCTTTCTTTTCGGTGAACGAGAGGATGGGGGAAAGAGCCGAGGAGGGGAAGCCTGCAAGTCACAGAGGGAGAGATTAAGGCAGCAGCTCTTGCAGCCTCGTTCCAAGCAGGTTAAGGAGGAAGAAATTAGGGAGAATTTCTACAGGGGTGGGGGGACCACTGCTGCTTATATTAGAGCAACATTGGCTACCAGCCATTCCATCAGTAGGACAAATAGGAATCAGGTGCAGTCCATCAGCTTTGCTGGAGTTCCAGTTCCATCAGGCACCTCCTGCCCCTGAACTGTGCCAGCTGGTCATTATAAAAAAAACAATTGCTTAGAAATTGGTGCCTGAGTTTTGGTTTTTCCTCTTCCCTCCCTGTCCCTTTCCCTTTGTGTGTCTTTTTAAAGACTGTAATCCAGCATACAATGGGGCTGCCTTGTTTTAAATTGATTATACATAAGCCACTCCTGGAGCCTTTTTGCCTGGAGAGCAGGGTACAAAAAATGCTCTAAATGCTTTTGGTCATCCACCCCCATTAAATTCAGTCTGTTTTGTCCCCGACTTGTCTCTTTCGGGTAATTTGACGGATGCCTTTTATCGTTTTTGAACTCCCTGAGCCTGCCTCTGGTCCTCTTAAAATGTGTGCCTGAGTGGGGGGGGGGGGGAGGTCATGCATGCACGCACACACATGCATCTTTTGAGAACATGGCTCTAAACTGATGCAAATGAACCCTAAAGCACAACACAATCCACAGCCTTCCATTTCAAACACAACCCACAGCCCTCCCTTTCACCTGCTGCAGCAACCGTGGCTCGTTTTGTACTCTGCATAATTGGAACACAACACAACAATGATTTTCTAGCATTTTCCAGTTTTCTCGCACACAGGGCCTAGTTGTTAAACCACTGGGAACTGTAGCTCTGGGAGAGGAATAAAAGGTAAAGGGACCCCTGACCATTAGGTCCAGTCGTGACCGACTCTGGGGTTGCGGCACTCATCTCGCTTTATTGGCCGAGGGAGCCGGCGTACAGCTTCCGGGTCATGTGGCCAGCATGACCAAGCCGCTTCTGGTGAACCAGAGCAGTGCACAGAAATGCCGTTTACCTTCCCGCCGGAGCGGTATCTATTTATCTACTTGCACTCTGACGTGCTTTTGAACAGCTAGGCTGGCAAGAGCAGGGACCGAGCAACGGGAGCTCACCCCATCGTGGGAGAGGAATAGGGGCCTCTAAATTACTCTCTGCAGCTTTAACCACACTAAAATTCCCAGGAGTCTTCTGTTTAAAGTGGCACACTACTGCTTTAAATCTGCCTCTATTCTTTCCTCTCCACCCCTTAAACGTTTTTAACATCTAGCCAGCTAAAGAGCTTTGAGGATCTTAAAAAGCTCATTCATTTGCTTGTGACATTTTACTTGGGCCCTAATAAAGCTTTTAGTGTATTGCCCCTTTGGAGCACTGCTCTAGTGAAGACTGCACACAGGTACCTGCCATTTTTCTCCATTTGCAGAGGCGGTGAGCATGTCATCTTCCAGGCGCTGCTGAACTACAGCTCCCAACCTCCCTGGCTATTGGGCCATGCTGGCAGGGTCTGCTGGGACTACCACAGCAGCATCTGGAAAGTTGTAGGTTCTCCACCACCCGCTAATTCACAGGAAAGCTCAGCTAACTCCATGATGGGTCTCTCATGCCGAAACAGGTTGCTTGTATTACTATCCTTGTTATAACAAGCTGTGGTGGTTTCCTAGCTTTGTGCAAGACCACAGCGCCATCTGCTGGAGGGGAAAGCACCAGCAACATATATTATTGCTTTCCCCCCTTAACATTTAATCACTACTCTTGTACAGTGGTACCTCGGGTTACATACGCTTCAGGTTAGACTTCGCTAACCCAGAAATAGTACCTCAGGTTAAGAACTTTGCTTCAGGATGAGAACAGAAATCGTGCTCCGGCGGCACGGCAGCAGCGGGAGGCCCCATTAGCTAAAGTGGTGCTTCAAGTTAAGAACAGTTTCAGGTTAAGGACAGACCTCCGGAACAAATTAAGTACTTAACCCGAGGTACTACTGTATGATCATAAAAATAGCCTGCTGGATCAGGCCAAATCCCCACCTGGTCCAGCACTCCGTCCTCACAGTGACAAACCAGCATGGTCAACAAATATAGGTCCCTAAATTATATCAGGGGGTTGATGTAAATGAGCTTTGAGGTTTCTCTCCCACCTGATTCCCATTCTCACACAAACAAAAGTTCTGCTTTAAAAAAAAGGAAAGGAAAGGACAACGTATTGAGATCATTTTTGTTACAAACAGTTCAGCACCTTTCAATGTTATCAAACGAGACTAACATTCTGTACAAAAGAATCGGTTTTAATGCAGATTAAAAATCACCAGACATAACAATCTCAGTTCAGACCTTCAACAGCAAAAATGGGTTTCCATTTAGATGTATTTACAGTGTTATTTTCTTTTTAAAAGGTACAATATATACATAAACAACAGAAAGTTGAAAGTCAACTCATTTAAAAATAATTTTGCAACATTTTCTTTAAAAAAAATAAAAAAGATAAATTATTGGGGGGGGTCCCCTTATCTGTCCCTTCTTGTGGCTTCATTTTGCAAAAATGGAAATCACTGGCGCATTTCCTAGATTCTTAAATACCCTTTTGAAAATGCAAATAGACACTTTTCCTGTTTTAGAAAACTACTTCTTTTTTGTTCCCTGCTTATTTTTTTTCACATCTATAAACTAGACCAACAACGAGGGAAATAGCAGATATCTGGAGCAAGTGTAGCAGAGGTTCATAAAGAAAACATTTTATCGTTATAAAAACAAAAACACAATTAGGCACAAAAAACAGGAACTCTGCCTAAGGAGTCTAGAGAAAGGGTCTCTCCCTATAGCGTCCTCCATATTCCCCTCCCCGTATCCATCTCTACTTTGGTGTGCTTATTACCCAAGGCCCCACCTGCCCCATACATTCAAGGAACTATGTACCACTTTAAACAGTCATGGCTTCTTGCCCATAAAAATTGGGAACTGCCATTTGTTCAGGGGGTGGAGCTGTTATCCCCTCACAGAGCTGGAATTCCCAGAGGGATGTAGCTCTGAAGGGAGAACAAGGGGTCTCCAAACACCTTGCTGCCCCCTTAACAAACTACAGCTCCCAGGATTCTTTGCGGGCAGCCATGAATGTTCAAAGTGGAAATACGCTGCTTTAAATGTGCAGGGCACATGGCCTGCTCCCCCAGTATGCTCACCAGCAACCTTTGTTCTGTACTGCTGCTACGCAATCAGGGGTTCCACCGTGTTAAAAGGTGTCCTCTGCATTCCTATACAGCACCCCCAGACAGAAAAAGGGACCCCCTATAGTCACCCACCACTGACACCGAAAACAGAAACAAAACTTCAGCATCACATGCCGAGATCCATACATTAAACAAGGATATACAATTAAGGCACATATTGGCAATGCCAATCTGACCCGTAACGGGCCAGAAAAATCTCATTCATGCACACATACAAATGGGTTCTCTCTCTCACTTTTGCACACACTCTATGGCTCTACCGACATCTACCCTATTTTAAAAGGAAAACAGAGGAGGGGGGGTGAACTGAAAAGTGAAGCCAGTACCCTCCCCCCTTCACAAAACCCAGACCCAGAATGTTCTCCTAAGGCAGATGTGGAGAAGGTATGTCTCTTTGGGGTGCTGATGGATCAACTGCCATCATCCCTGACCACTGGCCCTGCTGGAGCTGAGTTGGAGTCCTTCAACAACATCTGGAAGGCCACAGCTTCCCCACAAAACTATAGTATCTGAGTGTATTACACCAGCTGGATCCTTGAGAATAACCCAGTGGAGGGAGACTACAAGTCCCAGAAGGCCATTCTTGGGATCCAGCAGTGCTGGATCAGGACACCTGGAAGTCGCTGCATGTTGTTTTGTTCTTCCCGCCTAGTTTAGAATCCTCCTTGCTCAAGGGGAGATACAGGATTCTGAGACACAGCTACAATGCCCCTCGGTTCTTAAAAAAGCCTGTATCTTCAATATTGAGGTCTGAGAATCCTTTCTATTCGCTCTCAACACCTGTACCCTCAGTTGGAACACAGATGTCTTTAACCTTTGCAAAAGCAACTACTTTGCAAGAGAGGATTCCCCTTATGATATTTTTGGAGCTATCGCTGCCCAAGAAAGTGAAATCCTGAAGCCGCTTAGGTGTGCACAGGCCACAGGTGTTCCAACAGGTCTTCTGTAGGAGCCCAAGAGCCTCATCTTTCCTTTTAGGCTTTCTGCGTCAAAGTCATCAGTGCAGGTTTAGACAAGGTAGAAGTCAAGGCGGTGTCAGTTACATAAACTTGCAAGGAGAAGCAACAGTATTGCAAGATGTTGGGGAAATATAGTACTGACCCCAGGATATACACCTTTTAACTAGCCCATGGGCAGAGACATCTGCAGCCAGAGCCATTATCCCAGGTGAGGAAAGAGTCACAATGAGCTCAAGGAAGGGAGGCGGGGAATGAAGTCTAAGGTGTGCCCCAGGTAGGCAAAGTCTAATGGGGCAGATGCTGGATAACCTAACCCTAATCCTAACCCCCTAAATACATTTTATGGGACCTGCGATGGAGCTTCAGGGGCAGCCTGCCTGGATAGAAAACCTGCTGCAACAAGGAAATTAAAACTTGGCAGATGGGAAAGGGCTGGATGGAGGCAAGAGCACCCGTTTATAACCTGGTTACCTTTATAACTGCAGAACTTTGCAGTTAACTCTGCATTTAATGCTGTAATATCTAGCACACCTTTTCGGGGGAGGTGACACAATACCAGGATGCAATAGCAGATTTGATCCTATTAGCCAAGGCATTTCCATCAATATTAATATCTCTGTGTGTTTGCAGTCTGGGAAAAGAACACAGAAGACAGGCAACCTCTCCGATCTATGAGCTGCTTTGAAAAACAAACAACGTTCTGGGAACTATCCTATTCATATGGGGAATCCTGGGGGGGGGGGGTTGGAAGGGAGGGGGAGAAGAGAAAATAGAAGACATCACACATGCTACAGCAGACCAGATGAGTCCTAAAAACACAGAAAAATGCATCAGTTCATCCTCTCTCTCTCTCTCTCTCTCTCTCACACACACACACACACACACACACAAAAGTGGCCACTTGGTGTTCACTTAAGGCTACTTGGCCCTCATGCTGCCAACTAGTGGTCATTTAGGGGTACCGCACCTACCGGGCCCCTGCCTCAGGCGGCCTGCACAGGAGGTACCAGCTCCCTTGCAGATTTAAAGCAGGTTCACATTGAACTTATTTCAGAAAGTCTCTGGAGACAGAGAACATGAGCAGCAGAGGAGCGCTCTCAAAGGAGCAACTGCCCATCTAATTGGCCGCATACAATGAATCCAGGAGTGTCGCTGGTTTCATTTTCGGAGGGGGAAAAACCGAGAAGGAATTAGAGGAGCGAACAAGATTTGCAGAACCCCCTTCCTATCACAGGGGAATGTCTTCAGCTGCAAGCTTGATAGACCCAGAGATAGAAGAAGGGAGAGTTGTATGAACCGTCCCAGTCGCCGCAGCCGCCTACACGCCGGTTTGCTCTTTGATCCAGGTCCGCAGCGCCGAAACACGAGTGTACATTCCCGGCTTGTTCCTCTGGGCACAGCCTTCCCCCCAGCTGACCACGCCAGCCAGGAACAATGTGTTGTTGGCCTCCAAGCTGACCAGCGGCCCACCGGAGTCTCCCTGCAAAGAGACAAGAACACACATGCTCAGAAAGGGGACCTGTTTTCGTGACCCTGTGTCCACCAGTCCAAGGAGCCGTTTCATTCTCAGGAGAGACCAGCATTTCCACCAAATGGCCTCCCTGGTGCACTGTGGTTCTGGTGGGGTTCCCGTGCCCTTCAGTTGGGTTTGGGCACCTCCAAGGGAAGAAGCTGGGATTGCAAGGTGAGGCAATGATGCCGGAGCGTCACCGCAAACAGCAGAGCCCGTGGGCTGCAGACAACCAAGTTCTACTCAAGAGTAGATGCACTGATATCATAGTGCAGTTCTTCTTATTAAGAAGAGTTCGGATTTGGATTTGATATCCCGCTTTATCACTACCCTAAGGAGTCTCAAAGCAGCTAACACTCTCCTTTCCCTCCTCCCCCACAACAAACACTCTGTGAGGTGAGTGAGGCTGAAAGACTTCAGAGAAGTGTGACTAGCCCAAGGTCACCCAGCAGCTGCATATGGAAGAGCAGAGACACAAACCCGGTTCACCAGATTACGAGTCTATCTTAACCACTACACCACACTGGCTAGCTAATATGTTGCTAGTGCAGCACACTGCATGTTTTGTGTTGCCCCTGTTTTTAAGCTTTTCTGGTTTTCTATGGCCTTCCTGTGCTGCATTTTGTTTTGTCGAGTCACTGCAACCCCCCTCGATTAGTTAATGAAGTAAGTAAGAAGTCGGTAGGGCTGCATTCTGAGCTCTCCACAGCCATGGCTCCCCACACTCTCCCTGTGGACAATTCCTACCTGACAGGCATCTTTCCCGCCTGTGAGGACCCCGACACACATCATGCGGTCTGTCACGTCATTGGGCACCATCAGGGACCTGCACACGGTCTGGTTGATCACACGGATTTCAAGCTTCTGCAAGATGCTGGCACCGTTCCCTGCAGAGGACCACAGAGGAGTTACAGAGGAGTTGCATGGGAGTAGGGATATAGTTTATTCAGGATGCTCTTTTAAGCAATCAATCAATCAATCAATCAATCAATCAATACACACATACATACATACCAGCCCTGCTAAGAGTGCAATGGATTCTCCAATTACAAGTCCCCCAGATGCACAACCCCCACAAAAACTCTTAAATGCCTTAAGAGATGCCATTGGTTCCAGCCCTCTAGTTGCATCAGGGTAGAAGAACTCAGAAGCTGCTGCTCCCTTTAATGCAAAATGCTGCCTACGATAACTTTTATGTCGTCTGGTGCAACTTTATAAGATTATACAAACAATGAGGCATACAGCGAAATGGTGCCTATGGTCTCCAGCAGGGTCTCCCAAACGTGGGTCTCCAGTTGGACTACAACTCCCATCACCCCTAGCTAGCAAAGACCAGTGGTCAGAGATGATGGGAACTGTAGTCCGAAAACAGCTGCAGACCCAAGTGTGGGGGGAACTCTGGTCCACAGCATAGTTTGGCATGCACGAAACACATATTTTAATTCTTCTTCCTCCTGTCTTTACATAAACCCTGCAAGACCAGTACTAATGCTGACACAATATATATTTTCATTAGTGGACAACAGTCCAAGCGACGGAGGTTATCGTTTTGTGCTTGTTAAGATTGTCCTTTTTTACATATAAAACTTTTTATTGCAAGACAATTTACATAAGAAATAAAAAAGAAAAAGAACAATTAGGACAGACAACAGATTGTCATCATTTTAGCATATACACTCTTGATAAAGTCCTGTGGTGGATTCAGAGACGACTCTCTCGTTTTATCTTTGTGATATATATTTTAAATGTTGCCTCCTTCCACCAAACTGCAGATCTGCCCTTGTTTTACTCCCCTCGTCACCGCCTCTGAGTTGGAATCACAGAACCAGGCAGAGGGCCTTCTCGGTAGTGGCACCCGCAATGTGGAATGCCCTCCCACCAGATGTCAAAGAGAAAAATAACTATCAAACTTTTAGAAGCCATCTAAAGGCAGCCCTGTTTAGGGAAGCTTTTAATGTTTAATAGATTATTGTATTTTAGTGTTTTGTTGGAAGCTGCCCAGAGTGGCTGGGGAAACCCAGCCAGAGGGGCGGGGTATAAATAATAAATTATTATTATTATTAACTGTAGGGCACCAAGAGTCTAGAACAAAGGCCTAGGACGCCCCCTTCACATCCCCACCCAACTCACCTGATTCTTGAGTGGCTCCCCATCCCGTCACCCAGAGGGATTTGCCAACGGGGAAGTCATGGGTGACATCAGGCAGGCAGATAGGCTGGATGTATTTGTTGAACTCGACCGGGCTGGACAGCTCTGCCACAGCAATGTCGTTGTCGTAGCTGGCGTCATTGAAATACAGGTGGCGGATGACCCTCTTCAGGCCCCGCTGCTGAACGTTGCTGTTGCTCCTGTCCCCCTGGTCGAGAAGCCCCATGTAGGCTGTTATCGTCCTGTGGTCCAAATGCCTGCGGAGGAATGGGCAGGTAAGAAGATCAGAGGATGCTCTGTTCTCTTAGAGGGGGTAGCCATTACGCCATGCACCCTGCAGCACCCAAGGAAAGTCATTTTTGGACTGCTGCCCATGCCCCCCCCCAATGTGCCCACTGGCCCAAAAAGGTTGGCAAGCAGCACTAAAACTCATCTAAAGTATCCCTAGCATAGGGGTCAGCAAACTTTTTCAGCAGGGAGCCGGTCCACTGTCCCACAAACCTTGTGGGGGGTCAGATTATATTGTGAAGGGGGGAAAATGGACGAATTCCTCCGCCCGACAAATAGCCCAGAGATGCATTTTAAATAAAAGGACACATTCTACTCATGTAAAAACACGCGTGGGCCGGATTGAGAAGGCGATTGGGCCAGATCCAGCTCCCGGTCTTAGTTTGCCTACCCATGCCCTAGCACCTCACCTATGGCCTTTTGGTAATTCCTACAATGCCAATGGTAAAATGTATAGTCAGTCTGGTAAAGCACAATCTCATCTTGCATGCCATTAACTTGTGCGACTTCAACTATACCCGGCTGGTTGAAGTCGCAGAAATTTGATCCAAGGAAGGCGGAGAGCTTAGAAGCTCTATCTATGCTGGGTCTGCTTGGGTTGCCAAGTGCGAAAAGAGCTTAGCAGCTCTTCGCCTTGCTTGCTGGACGAGGTCCCCTCAGCACAGGGATTCTTGGTGTGCTGAGAATTCTCTCTCCCCCTCTATCCATTGCGGGGGTGTGGGGGGGCTCCAATTATTTGGGTATACATGATTTTCGTGTCTATGCTGAACCCTTCGAACCGAACCCTTGCATAAGATGCACCCGTGATGCATTGCAGAAGAAGCTTTGTCTTAAGAGAATGGTAGCTTCCCAAAATTATTTGCAAAGCCCACGATGGAGGAGAAACTGGAACCAGACAATCTCCTGCGTCAGTTTGTTCTGGTTCAGGCTTGCCAGTTCCTAGAGTGCAGGTGTCTTCAGCCCCCTCAGTATGTGCTAGCAGGAGGCTGGGCCCCCTTGATGTTGAAGGGGCAGAGGATGTGGGGCAGTGTGCTTCGGTGGCTGGCTTCTCCTGAGCGTGAAAGAGGAAGCTGCGCTGAGCTCCATGCTCCGCCTCCTCCCAGCATCAGGAGAGCAAAATGTGCATGACATCACACATGCGCAACATGCACCAGGCGCATGGCGTCGTGTCACACTCATAACAGCACATGTGCCTCAATGCACGCTCCCCCCCCCCCCGATCTTGGGCGCAAGACAGCTCCTGTTCTGGTTTATGCAAAATCAGGTCTGAACAGAGACAAAACCTTCAAACGCCACCATCCCATGCTCCACTGGACTCAATGAACTCCCAGCACACTGTTCAATGAACCCAGAAGCCTCACGCTCAGGTTCAAGCGTATATGCAGAACATAAGCCAGTCCATTACTGGAGAAATCCTAGATCTCTACCCACCTCCTCCAGTCATCCTGGAAGCAATGCGCTGCAGACACCACCCAATTCTGAGATATTAAGGTGGCCCCGCAGAAGTGACCGGTGTCCTTGGTGTGGAAGCTGACCTGCCACGGCCACTCGCCCTCGTCGGAGTCCTCCCCACCGACAATCCGGGACTGCTTGCTGTAGAAGCGCTTGCCACAGTCTGGAAGGAGCAAGAGTCAGAACACCAATGCATGAGTAAATTTGCCCTCCTGCGATCCCCAAGCAACATCACATATCACTCCTCCTTCTAGATCCTTGAAGAAGGGGCAGAGAGTCCTTGGCCCCCTTCCTGGTGCTGCTGAACTAAAACTCCCAGCATCCCTGCTCATCGGCCACACTGGTTGGGAGCTGTAACCCAGCAATATTCAGAAGGTCACATGTTTCCCAGCCCTGCCTCCAAATGCTTCTGCAAAATTAACTGGCAGCTAAAGAGGGGTGTCATTGCATGCATTTGCAAAACAGGCAAAAGAGGCTTGCAGTAGGAACGCCTAGCATTTATATACTGCTTGAACCCTTGAAAAGGTTTCAAATGCATTATCATATTGTTACAACAACCCTAGAAGGCAGCCTATTGTTGCTCCTGAAGGAGCGTCTCCACCCCCAACATTCAGCCCGGACACTGAGGTCCAGCTCCGAGGGCCTTCTGGCAGTTCCCTCACTGCAAGAAGTGAGATTACAGGGAACCAGACAGAGGGCCACCTCGGTAGTGGAACGCCCTCCCATCTGATGTCAAGGAAATAAACAACTACCTGAGATCTGAAGGCAGCCCTGTTTAGGGAAGTTTTTAAGGTTTGAAGTTTTATCATGGTTTTAATATTCTGTTGGGAGTTGCCCAGAGTGGCTGGGGAAACCCAACCAGATGGGCGGGGTATAAATAGTAAATTATTGTTCTTGTTCTCTTTTAAGTTTGTGACGTGAGTGACATTTCGGTCAAGTGCTCTTGGGCTGCTGACCCTCTGCTAGCCGTGCAAGAGTGCATCTCAGGTCATCGGCTTCCCAAAAGGTGACAGCTAGAACCATAACTCACTGCAATTGTCCTCGTCCGAGTTATCACTGCAGTCCTTATTCCCATCGCATTCCGGGTTCTTCTTGCTCAAGCACTGGTTGTTGCGGCACTTGTAGGTGTACGTTTTGCAGGAGACGGTGTCCACTGCAAGCAAACCACAGGCAAGGAGGCTCAGCGCCAGGAAACATTTAGCACAGCAGCATTCCCTGAGCTAAGCACAGAGAAATCCACATCCATAGAAGATCTTGCTTGCTTCCAGTAAGAATCTCCCTGATGGGGAAATTCAGAGCAGAGCGGAGAGGGACTCCAGGACTACTGCACATCCTGCCCCTGGAAACCATCATCCTCGTGGGGAAAGGCTATTTGCTGCTATGCATGTCTCTATTGTTATTCGTTTCACAAAATTTATGCAATGCTCGACTGTTTTGTTTTTAAACACTCTCAAAATGATTCCCCCCCCCCAAAAGGATAGAAAAATTTATAGCCCTAGTTTGAAACATACAAACACTGAAATGCTAGAACAGATTAAAACTATGTCAACTTTATAAGCATATCTGGGTAGGCTTGTTTAAACAAGAATGTTTTTAGCAAGCACTGGAAAGAGCACAGTGAAGGCACCTGCTTGATATCAATAGGCAGGGCGTTCCAAGGGTAAGTGCTGCCCCCCCTACATAGCTAAGGCACTGAGATTTCAGAAAACCAGAACAAATACTGGGACACTGGTGGGGGGGGTTGTCTATCTGTCTCCCCTGCTGCCAATGAAACCCCCTCTTCAAATTGCAGGAAAGTTGTGCTCTGCCTCTGGATTCTAAAACCAGACCTGAACTATTCAAGTTCACAAAGCGAGTTCCCCCCAGTTTTCTGGGTTTTTCCTTTCATTTATTTACTAGCTTTTCCTCTGATGGACTCAAGGTGGCGTACACAGTTCTTTCCCCCTCCCCGCTGTATCCCCACAACAACCCTGGGAGGTACGTTAGGCTGAGAGATGTTGAAAGGCCCAAGGCCACACCCAGGGAGCTTCATGGCCAAGTGGGGGAGATTTGAACCCTGCTCCCTCCCAGGCCGTAGCCTGACACTCCAACCATGACCCCACAGCGGTGCCGTCCCTAGCAACTGACTGCAAGTCCCGTTCTCAGGGCCTTGGCGTAGCAGGGGTTGCTGGTGCCCTGAGACTGGCAGGGTGGAAGGCAAAGAAGCCAACAGTAGGGGGAGCACCAGAGCTGATGGTGGGCAGAGCCAACTAATTTGAGTTTTGTCTCCCTCCTTTTCCTCCCTGCCGAGTTCTACAAGGGCAAGAGTGAAGCTGGCAGGCAGGGACTCGCACCCTGGACTGGCTGGAAGGGAGAAGGCAGGCATCTGGGGGCTGTCAGAGGGCAGACAGGGCAACAGACCCTCCCAACCCAATGCTTTCCTACGGCTCCCCCTTGGTGCTAAGAGTCGTACCACGGCCACAGCTCCCCTCGTCGCTGCCATCGCCGCAGTCATCCTTGCCGTCGCATTTCTTGCTCTCTGGGATGCAATTGCCGTTGCTGCACCGGATGTTATTTGCCGGACATTCTGCCCAACGGAAAGAGAAGCCACAGGTCAAAATTGCAAAAAAAGAAGCAGCAAAAAGGCACCCACACAGATCGGAGGCAGCGGGAGGGGACAGCCCCACCCCCCCCAGCCCCACATCGCTTTGACCAAGACCCCCTTTCCCAGTCCACACTCACTGCACTCGGCCTCATCGCTGCCGTCCCCGCAGTCGTCCATGCCGTCGCAGAACCACAATTTCGGCTTGCAATAACCGTTCCGGCATCTGAACTGCTTCTCGGTGCAAGCTGGGAGGAAGGAGGCAGAGAAGCAGTTAAGAGAGGCAGCGCAACCTGGGGATTTACAGAGCAACAGGCCCCCACAGAGCGTCAGATATGGGGTGGCTGAAGTAGAGTTTGGGAGAACCCAATGCTTCCACAAAGAGGCACTGATCCTGACCTGGAATCTGCAAAAGTCATGAAGGGAAGCGTGCAAAAAGCAGGAAAAATAGACTGGTGCTGGTCTAGTGCTTGTCCTACTCAGAGTAGTCCCATTGAAATCAATGAGCATGAGTAGTTATTTTATGTCTGGTTTTTTGTTTTGTTTTTACAATAAACTATAATTGCGTATGGACTATGTAGATTGTCCTCAGGTCCTGTTTTGCAGAATTTTGTATAGCTTGCTTTTAAAAAGAAATTATTATTTTTTTAAAAAATCCATTGACTTCAGTGGGTCTACTCTGAGCAGGACCAGCATTGGAGACAATCCTCTTGGGTTTTTTCCTCAACAGGCACAGGTTTCTGGAGCCTTTTAAGTTATTTATCACATATTTATCCCACCTTTTCCTCCAAGGAGTTCAAGGTGGCGTACATGGTTCCTCCCCACATTTAATTCCCCACAAATGAACTTGTGAGGAAGGTTGTGCTGAGAGGCAGTGACAGGCACAAGGTCACACTCAGTGAGCTTCATGGCTGAGTGGAGATTCAAACCCTGGTCTCCCAAGTCCTAGATGAAAGGCAGTGCCCTTTCTATGCTCTTTCTATGGCAGATCAGGACTTGCCCTTCAGCGAAGCTATGCCATTCATCTTTTGTGCCAAAAGGTCTGGAAACTACCCTTCGCCACAGCAATTGAGTTTGGTGCTGGCCACAGAATTCACCACCCTGAGAATCATGGCTTGTTAGAAGGCATCGTTAGAGCAAGTTTCTAGAACAGTGCCTAGATGAAGTGGGGGAAGCTAGAGAGGAGGTACATTCTGACGTTTGAGGATAGACTAGGTTCTTTATGTGAATGATAAGTGAGTTATTTGACAGATCGAACTGAGAGCAAGGTGTGGCTTGTGTAGCTGGGGTGGACATGAATGTTTGGGGTGCAAACCCCAGGCCGGCCAGGTCCGAGGGGGGGCAGGGAGAGACGGGCCTGCCTGCCTCTGCCTGCGCTGTGGTGTGTTTTGCCCCGACCGACGGACGGACCGACCTGCCAGCTGTCTCCGCAGTAGCAGCGCGGACTGGAGCTCCGTCATTCTCCCCGCCGGTGCCCGGGGAGGGGAGTGTGGGGCGGCCGCTGTGGAAGCGACGGCGTGCTCCTCCTCCTCCTCCTCCTCCTCTTGCCGGGCTAGAGCCAGCCGGCTAGCGCTCGCCCCTCCTTGCTCGAGCCGACCCCGCCACCGGGGGCCTTCCCGTCCTCTCAGCGGCGCCGCCTCGCGTCCCTCGTCCGGGGTTTGGGAGGGGGCTGGGGGGAGGAAGGGGGCGAGGGGGAGCAGCCGCCGCCGCTCCTGAGGAGATTCTGAGGCGGTGGCGGGCGACGCGTGGCGGAAGAGGAGGGGTCCCGCCAGCCCCGCGTTTCTCTCTCTCTCTCCCTCACGGAAACCTTCCCCTCAGCTTCTGCCGCTTTTTCTCTTCTTTCCCTCTTCCTTTTTTTTTTTTTAAAAAATGAAAAATCTTTCCTTTCTCTCTTTTGACTATTTGACTGTTGTTAGCCGCCCTGAGCCCGGCTTCGGCTGGGGAGGGCGGGATATAAATAAAATTTATTATTATTATTATTATTTTCCAGCCCCCCCTCCCCTCTTCACGGAATTTCACTGCACTCGGGCGCCGAGGCGCGCAGGCGCACTGCTCGCTCCTCTTTCCGCGCAGGCGCCTTCTCTCGCTCTTTCGCCTCCTTTTCTTTCTCTCTCGATGGTCCGCCTACAAAGGAGCGAGGGAGGCGCCCGCCATGTTTGGATTTGCATCCAGCAGGAGATGCCGCCGCCGCCCCGCCTCTCGCCGCCCGACTCGCCCGCCTCCCTCCCACGGCACACCAGGCAACGTCTCGCGGCACACTAGTGTGCCGCGGAACACCGGTTGGGAAACACTGTTCTAGACTATATGATGGCAAACATATGCGTCAAAGGATGTAGAAGGCATTGCCTGCCAAAACCTCCTAGGTCGGAAGGTGGGTTGGGGTGTGGAAATTGGGATTTCCAGGAGTTTTATACAGAAACATTTTTATTTATTTTTTGGGCATTCCCAACAGCTCATCCTTGGAACGGTTTTGCAAACCGTATGAGGCATAGTCAAATTTGCACACTTTCACTTGGTGGCAGAAACCAGATCCGCTATAATGCGTGATCAAGGCACAAAACATACGTAGCCCCGTTCCATATCCACATTTCCAAATTCTCTCAAGGGAGCTGAGCAGAGGAGAAGGACTCACTGCAGTTTTTCTCGTCGCTGGCATCCGTGCAATCGTTGTAGCCATCGCAGCGCAGGGTCTTGGCGATACAGCGGCCGGTGTTGCAGGCAAATTTGCCTGGACAGGCTGCAAGTCAGAAATTGGGGCGAGGGGAGAGAGGAGAGGTATGTTAAGTCTTGCAAACAGTGCAAAGTACTAATTCCCTGCCTCCTTTTTCAACGGGATGTTTTCGGTCTGCCCCACGGGAAGTCTCTTTCCCCTGGGAAAAGTCTCTTCCCCTTGCAACTGCTAAGGCCGCCCTTGGATGCAAGAGGCCGGAAAAGGAATGCGCAAAGGGAATGCGGTCAATAACATTTCTTTTCTCCTTCCTCCAAGCAGTGCACCATGCGATGAACCTCTTCTATGCCCTCCTTCGTTGTTTAAAAGGTCCAAATGCTTTAAGTCTCTTCCCCACATCCGACCCACCCACCCCACTCCCAGCACCTCACCCCCAACCTCACAGCATTCCCACTTACGGTCGTTGGTTTGGTAGGACATGAACTCTGCCGAAAAGCCGCTGTCTACCAATGAAAGATCCGAATGGAAACGGACGGAAATCTTGTTGGTTTTGCTCAATATTACAAATTGCTTCTTCTCGCCGCAGTACCTGAAGAGATCACAAGGAGGCAAGGAGCCAATGAGAGGAGAGATGGTCCTTTTTTTAAGACAACATCATTCCAAACACAGACACTGAGGTGGACGGAGGTCTTCCCATTCCTCCCCACCATAAGAGAGCAAGCCCATTGCACAATACAGTATATACAAGACTAGTCCTGCCCAGTGACTGAATTGCTGCACTAAGGAGCTGGTTTCCCTGAACAGTGTGGGAACCTAAGGCTCTCTCCAGAACCTCCTTGTCCCATCTGAGCCTGCCTGTGCATTGAGCTCAGCCTCAGATGCTCTGCTTTCCACCCTGTTGCCATTAGAGGTTCAATGGAGAGCATAGCAGACGGGATCTTTTTAGTGGTAGCACCACAGTCAGGTTTTCTGAAAACCTATTTGTATATATGCCTTTGCCAACTCTCACTATGACTCCCATCATCCCTGACAGCTATGCCGTCTGGGGCTTTTTAAATGAAAGCAGTGCTCTTTATGTTAAACGATTTGCCGTTTTCAGCTGTTTTAATACACTGTTTGCCATTCCTCTTTAAAACTGTACATTTTGGTTTGGTTTGGTTTTCTAATTGCTTTTATCAAACAGGGTTACAAAAGCACACACAACGTCTCTGCTTTCAGTTCATAAGAGTCCTTTTTGGAACTGGTGTCTTTAATGCCCATTTATTTCAGAGCTGCAGTACTCTGCAGATATTTTCCAATTCAAGGCTGCAAACCTGGTCCAGCCCCACTGCCAGCAGCAGCAGCTGGCAAGAGAGGTGCCACTACAGCATCCCAGGGGATGTCCAGGCCATGTGGAGGAGTGGTCGCCCCTGAGCCACGCTGACCTTGATCCTGCCCTGCCCCAGGATGGGACCCTGATGCCTTTGGGCAGGAAGCCAGGTCTCTTTCCTGCCAAGATTCACATTCCAGCTCCTTCTAAGAAATCACAGCCTCAGTGCAGGCTTCCTCAAACTCGGCCCTCCAGATTATTTTGGCCTACAACTCCCATGATCCCTAGCTAGCAGGACCAGTGGTCAGGGATGATGGGAATTGTAGTCTCAAAACAGCTGGAGGGCCAAGTTTGAGGAAGCCTGCCTCAGTGGGTGGGGGGTCCCCAGATCCAATAGTTAGCTCTAACTTAAAAAATAAACAAAAACACTTGAGCTTATTTATAACATAACCAAGTACAGTGGTACCTCGCAAGACGAACGCATCGCAAGACGGAAAACCCGCTAGACGAAAGGGTTTTCCGTTTTGGAGGCGCTTCGCAAGACGAATTTCCCTATGGGCTTGCTTCGCAAGACGACAGCCCATAGGGAAATATCCGGGACAGCGGGGAAGCGCAGCGCGTCTTCCCCACTGTCCTCGGACCTCCTCCGAAGCCGGGCGGCAGGGAGGGAACACCTGCCCCCGCCGCCCGGCTTCGGAACGATGCTCCGAAGCTGGGCGGCAGGGAGGGAACACCTTCTGAAGGCAGGCGGGGGGCGAAAGTCTTTGCTCCCCCCTGCCTTCCTTCCCGGGAGAGCGGAGAAACACGCTGTGTTTCTCCGCTGTCCCGGACAGCTTTTGAAGGCAGGCAGAGGGGAGCATAGACTTTCGCCCCCCGCCCGCCTTCAGAAGAGGTCCTGGACCTCTTCTGAAGGCTGGCGGGGGGCAAAAGTCTTTGTCCCCCCCGCCTGCCTTCCCAGGGGCTTTTAAATCGCCCCGGACAGCGGAGAAGTCCTCCGCTGTCCCGGGGCGATTTTAAAATGCCGCCCGCCAGCATTTTAAGATCGCCCCGGACAGCGGAGAAGTCCTCCGCTGTCCCGGGGTTTTTTAAAATGCTGGGGGTGGGAAGAAAAGCCCCCCCCCCCCCAGCCTTCAGAAGAGGTCCGGGGACAGACTGTCCCCGGACCTGGTCTGAAGGCGGTTTCCCTAGGAACGCATTAATTGATTTTCAATGCATTCCTATGGGAAACCGTGCATCGCAAGACGAAAAACTCGCAAGACGAAGAGACTTGCGGAACGAATTAATTTCGTCTTGCGAGGCACCACTGTATAACAACAGGTGCCAAATAAAACAAAAGCAGAAACTAGACCTAAGCACATCGGAACGAATTTCCATACCAAAATCCAATGTGATAAATTAATATCACCAAATGGGTTCCAAATGGGTTTACATTATCCTAACTTTTTTTTTTGCCCCAAAACATTATATAAAGGCTCCATTTCTCCATAAAGGCATCGCCTTCTTGTCTGCCCTCTCTATTTCTCACCATCTGTGTAAACCTAGCCAGGCAGACCACATCCCAGATTTTAGTTTCACCCCTTCTCTCACGCCCAGTTTTGGCACTTAGCTCTCTTACTTGACGTTGTTGACTTCCACATAGTCTTTGGGGCAGGAATTGAGTGGGATGCCAGGCTCGGCAAGGAAGAAGTTGTTGAAGCGCACCTTCGCTCTCTTATCCGTGGGGACCTGAGGACAAGAAGTGGGTGGTGGGAAGAGAGATGAGGGACTCAGCTACACCCAGTCAACTATGTCATTGTAACTGCATTACAAGCATGTGACACCAGAGGGCGCTGTAGAGCAGCCCAAATCGACTATGGGATTTTTCATTATGAGCTTTAGAACGTTTTTCTTTCTATTTTAACTTTACAAGGTTGTTATTGTACTTCACCAGATCTGAACCTATTACAGTATTTGTAAGAACGGATTCCAAATATTGTTGAATTTGTCCATGGCAAGTCTGCGCTATTATGCAAGTTGTTGATATGTTGCGAGTTTATATAAGTCTTCGATCCAATTGTAGAAGGGAGTCGCATTTTTATTTTTCCAATTCATCAGTATTAGTCTCTTTGCTATGGTAAGGGCACGGAGAGTCCACTCATATTTTCCTTTTGAAAGGTTCCTTGCGGGGAGGGGACATATGATTCGAAAGGATATTTTGCTCTATAAAAGTTAAGGTTGTTCTGTACAGTTCTGTTGATAGTTTCAGTTAAAAGGTAAGGTAAAGGTACCCCTGCCCGTACGGGCCAGTCTTGACAGACTCTGGGGTTGTGCGCCCATCTCACTCAAGAGGCCGGGGGCCAGCACTGTCCGGAGACACTTCCGGGTCACGTGGCCAGCGTGACAAAGCTGCATCTGGCGAGCCAGCGCAGCACACGGAACACCATTTACCTTCCCGCTGGTAAGCGGTCCCTATTTATCTACTTGCACCCGGGGGTGCTTTCGAACTGCTAGGTTGGCAGGTGCTGGGGCCGAGCGACGGGAGCGCACCCCGCCGTGGGGATTCGAACCGCCGACCTTTCGATCGGCAAGTCCTAGTCGCTGAGGCTTTAACCCACAGCGCCACCCGCGTCCCTGATAGTTTCAGTTACCTTCTGCCAAAAATCTTTCAATATAGGACAATGAAAAAACGTATGTTTTAGAGAGGCATTGTCCCTATTGCATCTCCAGCAGTTGGATACCTTAAATAGCCCCTGTTTAAAGAAATGTAATGGGGTCCAGTATATTCTAAATATTATTTTTTGTTGTATGAGCCTCAATTTAATATAACACATTTTCCTGTAACTTTTTAAAAAATGTGTCTAGATCCAGCTGAGGAAAGAGGCAGTGGCATCATGACTACATGACCCTTTGGGTCCCTTCCGACTCTGCACCTCTGTGATCACTTACAAAGCTAGTTTTTAGTTTCCTTCATAATAGTAATAATAATAATAATAATAATGTATTTATACCCCGCCCATCTGGCTGGGTTTCCCTAGCCACTCTGGGCAGTTCCAACAAAATATTTAAAATACAATAAAGCATCAAACATTAAAAACTTCCCTAAACAGGGCTGCCTTCAGATGTCTTCTAAAAGTCAGGTAGTTGTTTATTTCCTTGACATCTGATGGGAGGGCGTTCTACAGGGCAGGCGCCACCACCAAGAAGGCCCTTTATCTGGTTCCTTGTAACCTCACTTCTCGCAGTGAGGGAACCGCCAGAAGGCCCTCGGAGCTGGACCTCAGTGTCCGGGCAGAACGATGGGGGTGGAGATGCTCCTTCAGGTATACTGGGCTGAGTCTGTTTAGGGCAGGCTTCCTCAACCTCGGCCCTCCAGATGTTTTTGGCCTACAACTTCCATGATCCCTAGCTAGCAGGACCAATGGTGAGGGATGATGGGAACTGTAGTCTCCAAACATCTGGAGGGCCTGGTTTAGGGTTTTAAAAGTCAGCACCAACACTTTGAATTGTGCTGGGAAACATACTCCCAAGCTACTTTGGTAGCAGAGCACCAGATTAAAAAGAAAAACCACTATCATGTATCTTTCTAGGGAGCAACCAGAACCTAAGAGCAGCCTGACAGACCAGGACAATGGTGCACAAACTCCTGCAATCTTGTTTCCCCACAGCAGCCAACTTGAGCACATGCTTTGCAAACTGGAAGCCAGTAATATGGAAACACAGCATTGAATTCCACAGTATTTCCGGAAGTGGCTTTTACGTCGTATGGGAGCTCAAATATAACACGGAAATCAACAGTAAGTGAAACATTGGGGTAATAGAATGGGCTGCCCATGGGAATGCAGCCTTCTTCTGTTTGCTAAATTGTTTTGGGTGGTTTTCAAAATTTATTGATACGGCGTGCAAACTGCTTTCTTCGCCCAACACATGCACACACAGAGCTGCGTGTTGCAAGATGCTTTGGTCCCAGCTCACTGTGCAAAGGCAGCAGATAAACTAAGTCAGGTCCAAGTAAGAAAGGAGCCGCTCTTACCACTATATTCCAGACACAATCCATACCAGGAGGATAGTGGGCTGGGTAATAAGGAGAGGAGAAGGTTCCGGATATTGCCGTCAAATCTGCGCCACAATCTAGAATAAACGGGGTGGAAGCAAACAAAGGAAGTGAGCCCTACTTCTGAGGCTGAAAGGACAAGCCGACAGGAAGAGAGACGTGGGCAGAATGTCCTTAATGAGGGTAAGCCGGTCTCCAGAGGTACCAGGCGGACTCTGAGGCCTGGATTGGACTCGGGAGACCAATTACACCTCACCTGTTCACATCTGTCCTCTGACTCATCCCCATGCGCATTCTTGTTAGAAGGCATCGTTAGAGCAGCAGCGAGAGGGATGCTATTTATTGCCCAGTTGTTCCAAGACAAAAAAAGGGAAAAGTATGCCCCAGCTTCTTCCCTCTTACAAAAGGATGGATTACCCACAAGGTGATTTTCGGCCGTAGATGCTTTTTAACCCAACCTTCTCCTCTTCTGCTATAACTCAATCTTCCATAATCAGGCCCTGGGAGAAGAATGTGGCCCCTCCAGGCTTCTGCATCTGGCCCCCTGAAGTTTCCCCACGTCAAAACCCTCACTGCCCCTGCACACACCAGGAGTTTTCACCTGGCAGGACTGTGCCCTCAGAGCGTGACTCTTGCTCAAGGACAGAGAGATGTGGGAGTGCAGAAACTAGCCTACTGCACAAAGGTAAAATTCGCACTCATTGCTCTGCCTGCTTTTGCCTCTGACCCTCCCATCAACAGCATGTGGCCCTTGGTAAGTTTCTCAGAAGGGAATTTGGCCCTTGGGTTAGAAAAAGACCACATATGTTCATGAACGTTAAGTGGCCTTTGCTTTTTGGCAGGGATTCCTGCATTGCAGGGGGTTGGACTAGCTCAGTGTTTCCCAAACTTGGGTCTCCGGCTGTTTTTGGACTACAGTTCCCATCATCCCTGACCGCTGGTCTTGCTAGCAAGGGATGATGGGAGTT
The DNA here is from genome assembly GCF_964188315.1 of Podarcis muralis. Taxonomy (NCBI): domain Eukaryota; kingdom Metazoa; phylum Chordata; class Lepidosauria; order Squamata; family Lacertidae; genus Podarcis; species Podarcis muralis. The sequence goes on from NC_135669.1 coordinate 27,759,288, forward strand.
GTAGTCCAAAAACAGCTGGAGACCCAAGTTTGGGAAACACTGAACTAGAGGATCCTTAGGGTTCCTTCCAACTCTACAATGTTATGAATGGATAGACAGACAGACAGACAGACAGACAAGAAGTGGCTGCCAAGGGCTCCTACTTTTCTTCTTTGGCATCTGGAAGAACTCTGCCTTGAACCCGGGATACCGCTCCGTGGCATCTGTGATCAGCATGACCAGGAGAACATTTGTAGAGGAGACAAAGGTCAGGTTGTAGGATGGTCCATAGCTGCCACACAGCCTGGGAGGGAGGAAAACACCAAGTGGTGGGTGAGGGGAAGGGAAAAGAGAGTCAACCACCCAACAGCCACTCTTTGCAGCAGCTCCTCTTCCGCCATATTGGAAGTGGGCTTAAGAACCACAAAGTTCATTCGGGAGATGAGCAACGACAGCTCCCAAGGAATCCAAAGCCCACCACAATACCATATCCTTGCGACTGGCCCCTAAACCTCTTGACACTGGGTTTAGTGCATTTTAAATATTAGAAGGATGCCGCGTAAAAAACCAAAAACTCCACTGTTTTAATGTTAGCTGATTTTAATCGAGCCATTGGAACATTGCATTGTAAATTTGTTTGCAAGGAGAAAGGAAAACTCTGATTCTAAACCTCCACTGCCTTGCGGGACATCTTCGGAATAATAGTAGTAGTAGTAGTAATAATACATGGGACGCGGGTGGCGCTGTGGGTTAAAGCCTCAGCGCCTAGGGCTTGCCGATTGAAAGGTCGGCGGTTCAAATCCCCGCTGCGGGGTGCGCTCCCGTCGTTCGGTCCCAGCGCCTGCCAACCTAGCAGTTCGAAAGCACCCCCGGGTGCAAGTAGATAAATAGGGACCGCTTACTAGCGGGAAGGTAAACGGCGTTCCGTGTGCGGCTCTGGCTCGCCAGAGCAGCGATGTCACGCTGGCCACGTGACCCGGAAGTGTCTCCGGACAGCGCTGGCCCCCGGCCTCTTGAGTGAGATGGGCGCACAACCCTAGAGTCTGTCAAGACTGGCCCGTATGGGCAGGGGTACCTTTACCTTTTTAGTAGTAGTAATAATAATAATAATAATAATAATAATACCCTTACTGATACCTTTCCTGGGAAAATCAGAGGCTCACTATGTCAGGTTCCTATTGGACGACCAGACAAACGCTAGAATATTAGCAGTGGCAAAGTTTTTATCGGTGGTTGCAAGAACCAATGATCCCTATCTTTAAGTCTGAACAAAATGCTTGTTTAACCTGGAGGTAGGCTGTCTGAATTGCGCATTGCTTTGTAAAGATTTGTTGAGTCTCTGGACCGTAATAAAGATTGATTGATTGACTTATTGATTGATGGGCCTCCCCAGCCACTCTGGGTGGCTTCCAACAGGATATTAAAAACACAATAAAAAACCAAACATTAAAACTTCCCTAAACAGGGCTGCCTTCAGAAGATAAGGCCAAGGAGTGAACCCTATACAACTCCAGAGTGGAGTCCCCAAGATGGTTGGATGGCGTCTTGTACCCTTCCTTCGGGCATTTCCTGCAGCCAAGCTGGTGCCAGGCTGGTACTGCTCTGCTTTTGAACCTTGTACCTTCTCTGCTCCTGAGCTATGAGCCCTTCTCTCTGTACCATGAAGAGCCTTTGAAACTTAAAAGAGCTTCTCTTTAAGAGCAGAGGTTGAGCCACCACCTCCTTCCAGGCGTGCCGCGAATGCTTGCTGCCCCTGCACTTCAGAGGATTCATTCAACGGGGAAGGGCAGCCAACTTACTTCACCAGGGCGTGGGCTTCGACGGGGCTCAGCGTGTTGTACACCTTGACAAAGTCGTTCCCCACGTTGCAGGGCTCCAAGTCAAACGTCGTGAAGGTCAGGCTGATGACAGAATCGGCGTCAGCCCTCAGGACCCAGAGGCATCGCGCGTTGGACGGGTAGGCGCTGTTTGGGAACCCGGGCGTGGTGAAGCTGGTGACCACGCCCTCTTTCGCGTGCAAGGCATAGCTGCAGCTGTCTGAGTAGGTGGGAAGAGAGGGAGGGAGGACAACGAGGAGGGGGTCTCAATAGGGAGAATGCAAAAGCAATGAAGGACCAGGCGGTCCATTTCAAACAAAGTCCCAAGAAAGAGTCCAACAGGGCAGGATACTAAGTATTTATCTACTTGCACTTTGATGTGCTTTTGAACTGCTAGGTTGGCAGGAGCAGGGACCCAGCAATGGGAGCTCACCCGTCGCGAGGATTTGAACTGCCGACCTTCTGATCTGCAAGTCCTAGGCTCTGTGGTTTAACCCACAGCGCCACCCGCGTCCCATATAGGGGGAAATAAACGCTCCTAAAACCTGCATGATTTTTTTTGGCACGCAATTTAAACTCTTTCCCCTCATGTTAAGAGGAGGACATTTTCACAATGCTTGGGGCATGCTTTTGGTTTCCCCCCCTCCCCAATTTTTGCTTGCTAAATAAACCAGGTTGGGTGGGCAAGGAAAAATAGGTAAGAGTCAGTCGTGCAAGGCTGAAGTCTGTCCAGCTCTGTTGCCCCTCTTAAACCCCCAAATGTCAAGAACAAGGCATTAAGAAGCGGCTTCTCTGTCTCCAAAGCAAATTCATCTTAGGAAGCTTCGCTTGAGAAAACCAACCCAGCCACAAAACTGATTTGGACTCTGCAGGGGCTGTTCTGGGTGGTTTGCCCTTCATAACTTAGCAGAGCCTTGTTCCCCAGACTTGGACACTCCTGTCTCTCCCAAACGGAGAGGAGGAACAGGCCCCCTTGTACAGACGACCCAATGAGTCTTGTAAGGCTACAAAACCAAACAGAGTACTTACTGTCCCTTTTTGCCTTAATGATATCTGGATCAGAAGCTAGGGGTTAAAGAGAGAGAGAAAAATACATTAATTGTGCAGGCCCCGTTGTAGGGAGAACCCAGCCAGTCTGCATTCCCTGGAGACACAAAGGTTGGCTCATCCCTCCCCCTACTTTGATGGACTCCAATGCAAGAGTCCTTTGTGAGATTGTAGAAGTGGATGAGTCACCATGACTCAGCCAAAAAGATGTATTTCATTTCATTGTCGTGGATTTCCCTCCCCAAAAATCCACCCGAGGCCGCAGTCTGTACTGCACACCCATAAATAAACTTCTGAAGTATGAATTAAGTAACATTCTTATAGTTCCTCAGTTAACAAGTTTCATTGCAGGAACATTTTTAATTAGGACATTTTTGGCGGGGAGCACGGAGATATAACCATCAGAATCGGAGCACAGGGTGGGGGGCAGTGGGAGTAGGGGAGGCAATCTTTACATCCCTTATTCTGAAGAGAAAATTCAAATGTCTTCTGGTCCTTTAATATGCCAGCCCCAGGCCTCTCTCCCCCACCAGAACCCCTCAGTATAAGGGTGCAATATTTAAATTTACTCATTTCATAAAATGTATACGCTGCTTGATTGTTAAAAAAAAACTCCTCCTCCTCAAAGGGGTTTACAGCAAAAGATAAAACAATAACATTATCAATAAGAAAAGTGAGTTAAAATAAAAATAAGACTAAAAACAGATTAAAACTCACATCAACTTTCTTAACATGTGGGTAGGCTTGTCTAAAGAAGAACGTTTTTAGCAGACGCCAGAAAGAGGACTGCAAAGGTGCCTGCCTGAATCAACAGGCAGGGAGTTCCAAAGTGCGAGTGCCACCACACAGAAAGAATGAGTTCTTACAAACATGGAACAGGTATTATGGGGCACCTATATTAGTGTAGCCTTTAAACAAAACAACATTTTTGAAACAAAAGAAAAGCCTTTGTGTCTTACCCTAAATAAAAGAAACCTCTTAAAGTTCCCCGATAAAGCTCTGAAATGCACAAGCACCTCGGCCGTTTTGTACCTGACCATTGACCAAATCTGTCGGAAGCCCCAATAAACCCTTGCCCTGAGTCCTAACTTTTTGCAGATGTTGAGCAGTTAGGAAAAGTTTGGAGAACTGATCTTTTAAAAGGGAAAGTTCTCCAAGCTGTTCCTAACCACTTAGCAACTGCAGAATGTTACGACTTAGGGCATGGGTGAATTGGGCCTTCCAAATGGCTGAGTCCCCAACCCATAACAGCCCAAGGACTCAGCTACATTAGTCAAAATACAGCGTTATAAATGTGTTATAACACTGTGACACCAGATGGCTGAAATGACCTTTTCAATTGTGAGCTTTACAATGGTTTTTAGCAGATCGTTTTCAGAGCGTTTGTTTGATAGCCGTGCAGATCTAGCCCTAGTCAGCCACTATGTCTTCCCCACACATGTTTGGCTTTCATTTTCCAAAGCCAAATAGGCAGCTGAAATTTCCTCTGGGATGAAACACTCGGGTTCTCACAATCAAGGCTGAGTTGACTGAACAGGAGGTGGGGAGAAGAGAAGAGAGACTTACGGAAAGCGACAACCGTCTCAACTCGCATTTCATAGCTCCCCCTCTGCTTCATCCCCGCCTCATTTGAAGCCTGGATGTTGGCCATGGCCCTGTCAAGTGCTTCCACATTCTGTTTAGGGACACTGAACTCCGACCAGTAGTAGGCTATAATGCTGCCCTCGCTGCTCGGAATGGAGGAAAAAGAGGCAGGTTAGGAATCTGGACCAAACCATCAGGGTTGCAAAGAGAATCACAGAATTGTAGAGTCAGAAGGGACCCAAAGGGTTGCAGGAAGCCTTGGCCAACCCTGACTGCCCCAATCACTATAATCCAGAGCTTTCCAAACTGTGCATCGCGACACGTCAGTGTGTCTGCTGCAGTGTGTAGGTGTGTCGCACAAACGCTCCCCACGCTCCTCCCAGGGCTGGAAAGGGGTTAGTTTGACCTCCGGTTTGCTAGGAAAACTGAATCACTATGTCACAAAATGATGCACGTCCGAAAGGTTTGGAAAGCTCTGCTATAATGTATTGTGGATATTGGTTTCCTTAAGGCCTGGCTCTCAAACATACTTGCAGGACAACAGAGGCTATGTTGCAAAGGAGTATCATTTAAGGGATTTTTGCCCCATTACTGTGGCAAACCTATGTTCGGAAGAGCAAGTATGAGTTTGCACATCTCGCTGTTTGCAGACACCGGGTTTTTTCCACACAGCTGGGGTTTCTTTCCTGCCTTACTAGAAATTATTTTAAATGACAATTTAAACAATAATTCTGAGTGATTTTTCCTAAACATGGTCATTACCCACCTGAACGCGACGATCTGAGTTTCCTTGTGGAAAGGACTGACATCCTGATTATTTTTGTAGATGTTTATAAGCTAAAGATGAGAAAAGAGGTTACAGTTTAGTGTAAATAAAGGAACAGGTAGAAGACTAGCAAATTCAGACATCAGAAGGGAACTACACTTTCTGGCTATAACCATTTTGTCATCGTCATAAGATTCTATAGGTCAACCAAATACAGGTTATAGCTCAGAACAAACAAAAACAGACAGGTCTGAAAAACGTATCATAGGACGTATGATTAAAACATTATAAAACACTTCACAGATATACATAAATGGAGGGAAATGGCGGGAAACTCCAGACGCAAGACTCTAGGGTTTTCCTGAGTTGCGAGGTTTTTAGTGCAAACTTCGCTATGTCAAACGTAACTGGTTTGTTTGAGCTAGATAGCAGGTAATTGATTCTATTGATGTCACTAAAACTGGCAATCAACTTGAGGGGTTTCTTTAAGTATTTAGCCCTCGGAATTTCATATACAGTACAACATATAATGAATAGTGTCCTCAACTGACAGACATACACAGCTGCAGAGGCGCTGTTCTCGGGGTGTTTTAATATTGTCCTTCCAGGAAGTTGCTTTGGGCTGCAAGTTGAGCTTGTCTCTAGGAATCCAAGGGTCGTCATCTCAGCGGATTCCAAAATGTGGAATCCACTGATTGGAAAAGCATATGGCGGGGAGTGGCTTTATTACATTTAATAAGAGCATTTAAGTCAATTGAGCTTCTCTTGGGTAAGTCTCACAGTAAAGCAGTTCAAGTGAGAAAGCATCAAACCAGAACCATCTTTGGGTTTGAAAGGATGTATACAGAAGTATACAGAAGGGACGTGGGTGGCGCTGTGGGTAAAAGCCTCAGTGCCTAGGGCTTGCCGATCGAAAGGTCGGCGGTTCGAATCCCCGCGGCGGGGTGCGCTCCCGTCGTTCGGTCCCAGCACCTGCCAACCTAGCAGTTCGAAAGCACCCCCGGGTGCAAGTAGATAAATAGGGACCGCTTACTAGCGGGAAGGTAAACGGTGTTTCCGTGTGCGGCTCTGGCTCGCCAGAGCAGCGATGTCACGCTGGCCACGTGACCTGGAAGTGTCTCCGGACAGCGCTGGCCCCCGGCCTCTTGAGTGAGATGGGCACACAACCCTAGAGTCTGTCAAGACTGGCCCGTACGGGCAGGGGTACCTTTACCTTTACCTTTATACAGAAGTAAGATTTAAGGTTGAAAAGAGGGAGGGTGGGGTTCACCTCGCTTGAGCCCAGAAGCATGCAAACCCTGCAGCCCTCCAAACATTAACTCCTCGGCCCCTGGCCATGCTGGGTGGGGCTGATGGGAGCTGGCGTCATTTAGTTCAGTCCTGTGTCTCCAGCCCAACACACCAGAGACGCCCATGCAGATGGGCGGGGTATAAATAATAAATATTATTATTATGCTACACAATCAATGACACTTCGCCAAGTTCGCCCTATGAGTTCAGGAGCTGCTTACCATTTTCTTCACCTCCCTGGCCAAGTCAGCGAATTCAGGGGAGTTGGAATTCTCGTAAGCATCGATGAAGTTGCGCCCCACGAGTCTCAGGTGGCCATTGTAGACTTTCTGCACAGGGGCATTCCTGTCTAAGAGAAGCCATATTGCGGGTGAAAGATAAGAACAGTGTTTAATGGAGCCTGCTCTACACCTACAGGTCTAGGGGTGCCTGGAACAAATGGGCTCCAGTTATTATTATTTTTATTTGGACAGTTCTGCCCCAGTCCAATTGCTCCAAATCCAGAGAAGCTTTTATTTCCTGGGTGCCCATTAACAGAACCAAGCGACCTTCCATCAAGCTTTAGAAAATAAGCAACACACTCCTTTGACTTCCGTTCTTGCAGCTCTGCAATCTGGTTTTCAAGGAGGCATTTTCAACACATACTATCCGGCAGGTTTTGTGAGTGGTTCCCAATATATAGAGATCTGCACTCAGGGTTCTACGTTTTTATTATCATTCTTCCCCACTGGATCAAGTTCACCCCTTTTGGTGAATTGATTAAACCATGGGATTTCAAATAAATGTGCAATTAATTCAAAAAAATTCCTTCCAGTAGCACCTTAAAGACCAACTAAGTTAGTTCTTGGTATGAGCTTTCGTGTGCATGCACACTTCTTCAGATACACTGAAACAGAAGTTGCCAGATCCTTCTATATAGTGAGAAGGTGGGGAGGGGTATTACTCAGAGGGGTGGTTGGAATGGGTGATTGGCAGATAGCTGTGATGAGCCTGTTGACGACTCTAAACTACTGCAGTAGGTCTTACAGGAAAAAGCAAGGGGTGAGAAGGTGAAAAATGGCTTTGTTATGTATAATGAGATAAGAATCCAATGTCTTTGTTCAGGCCAGGTCTCTCCGTGGTTTTAAGTTTGGTAATGAGTTCCAATTCAGCAACTTCTGTTTCAGTGTATCTGAAGAAACTTCTGTTTCAGTGTATCTGAAGAAGTGTGCATGCACACGAAAGCTCATACCAAGAACTAACTTAGTTGGTCTTTAAGGTGCTACTGGAAGGAATTTTTTTGTTTTGACTATGGCAGACCAACACGGCTACCTATCTGTAACTGTGCAATTAATTGCTACTGTTTTTAATTTCAATGCGCTATTCTCTTTTTTAGTGGGTCACGCAAACCACTACAGTCGTACCTTGGATCCTGAACACCTTGTAAGTCAAATGTTTTGGCTCCCGAACGCCGCAAACCAGGAAGTGATTCTTCCAGTTTGTGAACATTTTTTGGAACCCAAATGTCTGACGCAGCTTCCGATAGGCTAAAGGAGCTTCCTGCAGCCAATCGGAAGCTGTGCCTTGGTTTCCAAACGTTTTGGAAGTCGAGCGGTCTTCCGGAACGGATTCTGTTCGACTTCCAAGGTATCACTGTATTCTGAATCATGCTTTTGATAGGGTAGAGTAGAGGGCATTGGGGATGAATTTCTGAAACCCAGGGGGCAGGGCCCTGGAAAAGGTTGGGAAACACTAATCTAAAGTGTAAGCTCCTTGGGGCGAAGACCACTATTAGCTTATGCACATTGCTGGTGCTTATGAATAATAAAATCAATAGTCTTCTTCAAGTTGTGGTGTGTTTAGCATCTTGGTTATACAACTTCTGCCACATGCAGCCAACAGTTATTTAATTTTGTGCAACACACACACACGCCTGGTGATTGAATCTACATTCTTCTGTTTTGGCTGGTATGGTTTTACTTGTTTTTACAACTGTAATTGTTTTTAGAACTAACTGTATATCAGATAGACAATGGACGTATAAACCTGAATCCCACTCTGAAGGGTTGGGGAAAACTCCATAGCAGGCTTGGGGGTCTGGGGGGCACACAAGGGGGTGAGCAGTTGTCATTCCGCTCACGCAGTGATTCGGCTGGATTTTAAGTTTAAATTGGCTTAGTCAGCAGGTCAATAAACTAAAGCTTTGGCCAACTGATCCACCAAGGGAAATGTTTTAATTGGTGGGGTTGCCTATTGAGGACAGATGATATTCCCAGCCTGCTCCAATGTGTCCTTGTAACAGAGAATAAAATTTTTAAAGGTGGCAAAAAACTTTATTTATTGAACTGCGGTTTCTCCCCTGCTTCTTCCAATATCTTTAAAAGGTAGGAGGTTTTCATAACTGACGGTTTTTCCAAGGAAAGGGCTTTTAATAGCGCTGCACTGGTGTTTTTTTATTATGATCTGTATTTCAGTAGATTAGTTTTTTTATATTGTTTTGATTCTATCAGCGTCAAATTGTTTTTTTCCCTTAATGATGATCTTTTATATGTTTTTAGCTTTCTGCATTTTAGCTGTCTTGCTTAATTTGTTTAAGCCTGCCTTGAATCCCAGTCTGGGCAGAAAGGCAAGATCTAATCATAATCAAAATACGATGCAGCAACCCCACACCTTGCAAACCAGGGCTCACTTACATCTAAAGTGCCAAACCAGGAACCCAGCAAGCAGGGAGAGGAGGAGGCAGACCAGGACGATGGCTATCGCCACTATGCAGCGCTTGGGACCCCTCTTCTCCACCTTCTTGGCGTTCATGGTGGGGAGGAACTCCAACCCTTCTTCCAGGCCGTTCATATCCTAGGGCAAAGCAAACACGGAATCAGGCTGCCATCCCAACAAGGCGCCCATGTATGCCTCCCTCCTGCAGATCCCCAACCCCAATGACAGGGCCGGCCCAAGATATTTCACTGCTGGAACAGGAGAGCTCAGCCAATTACTACTGTTTATTGAATTTATGAATCTCTCAACATGCAAGGAATATCCAAGAGAATCTGTTCCCGCAGCTGAGGAAGGAAAGCCCACAAGCACCTCTTTAAAAAACAGAAAATGCAGCTCTTTTCACAGCGCCCCAAAATTAGCCGTGTTGGAGTCAGCTGCCTCACCATGCCCAATGGGAGGATTGGCCCTCTCCCAGAGTGTGGATTCTGTTCCGTGGAGCGCTCTGCTCTACACTGCCTTGTGGCATCAGGCTAAAAGATCTCTCCCCAAATCCAGAGCCATCCAGTTGTTTTGAACCACAGCTCCCAGCAGACCCAGACAAAACATCTGGAGCTTGGGGAGAGGGCCAGGGACTAGTCGAAATTCATTTTCCTAGCACGATTCTTGAGGCTCCCAATCAAGGCAAGAAGGCAACAAAAGTGCCTTGAAGTGGGGAAGGGATGCAGCCCTTGCCCATGGGAGTTCCAATTTTTTTAATTATTGAATTTGATTCGATTCATGAATCGTTGTCCACAAAATTCCTAGGAGGCATGTCAAAGTAAAAAACTGTAAAAGGACAATTACATCTAGCTACCATACAAACAGTGACAAATCTATTTTCCTTTCATTCTCTCCCCCCCCCTAAATAATTAAAACAAGAAATAGAAAATGATGTAAGACAGCGCCCATCACATCAAATGGCAGGGAGTTCCGCAGGTTATTCATGCGCTGCTTGAAAAATGACTTCCTCCCTTTTGTCTGCCCTAAAGCTAAAGCCAGCCCTCAAACCGGCTGAAGTTCTAGCTTTACAACAGACAGAGGGAAGGCAGATAAAGAGGGAATAATGCCACCTCTGCATAGTGAATAGGAAGCTGAAAAGCAGTCCAAATTTTTGATAAGCATTAGAAACAAGAGAGGCTGCTCCATTAGAGTGCTTAGTCTGCTATCAGCCAGGCTTTACCTGCCTGCCTTTTTAACAACCAGCCAGAGAGGAGGGGACCCTTTCCAGGAAACACTACTACAAAACTAGAAACTGCTAGCCCCTATTCCTCTCACAGAGCTAAGTCCCCGGAAAGAGGGATTGATTGTTCAACCACACTGGCTGGAATGTGTCCCTGAACTTCTGGCTTGTGCCAGAGAAAAATGTGTGCGAGAGAGTAGAAGCCAGCCCACCGCACAAAAGGCAAAATGCACACCAATTGCTCCACCCATTTCTGCCCCTGGCCCTGCCTACCACTGCCATGTGGCCCCCAAGAGGTTCCCAGAAGGGAATGTGGCCCTCAAGCTGCAAAAACCACACCACCCCATACCTGTTGCAAAGGGGAGGAGGACAAAGAGAGGCCCCATCCAATTGTCCAAGGCCACATTAAACTCGTGAGAAATAAGCAAAAACCAAACTGGGGGCTTGCCAATTCTTCATTCCTCCCTTAGGCGATACAGTGGTACCTCGGGTTACAGATGCTTCAGATTACATACGCTTCAGATTACAGACTCCGCTAACCCAGAAATAGTATCTCGGGTTAAGAACTTTACCTCAGGATGAGAAGAGAAATCATGCAGCGGTGGCACAGCGGCAGTGGGAGGCCCCATTAGCTAAAGTGGTACCTCAGGTTAAGAACAGTTTCAGGTTAAGAACGGACCTCCAAAACGAATTAAGTTCTTAACCCGAGGTACCACTGTACCAGCTTAAAAAGCAGCAATCCTATAGGAAAACAGCTGTCAAATGAGGGCAGGGGGGGAGCCACTTCCCTTTCACCTCTACAACCCTGAAACTGTGAACAAAGGATCTGCCCCCAGAAGGCACAAACAGACACACTCATCCCCAGAAAGTGCAGCGGAACAAGACGTGTTGCTCACACACTTTCTGCAAGAGTTTCGGGGACTTCCGTGTTCCTTTCTGGGCTGCCCATCCCTGCTCAGGCAGCACCTGCGGAGCAGAACCAAGCCAGGCCGGCTCAGCCAGGCCACGCCTCACTCGTGGTTTGCGCTTTTGGCGTCCACAGCTCCAAGGTGACAGACTTCCGCCTGTGAAGTCAGCAACTTTCAGCTGACTGAAAAAGATCAGAGAGTCTCTCCCCCCCCTCCCCTTTTGCCCAGTACACTTTCTTAGAAGCAAGACACAACCCTACCTTCTCCTTTCTAAGAACATCTAAACAGCCTGCTGGAACAAGTCCATGGCCCATCTAGTCCAGCATCCCTGCTCTCACAGAGGCCAAACCAGATGTGTCCAAGGGAAACCCACAAGCAGAATTCGAACACAAGAGCCTTCTCCCCTCCTCTGCCTGTGGTTCCAGCATTCAGAGTTATTTACTGCCTCTGGCCGTGGAGGCACAGCATAGCTCTCATGGCAGGTTCCCATTTCTCTCTCTCCTTTTAAATCCGTTCTCAAATCCCACCTTTTTCCTCTGAGGACTCGGATTCAAACGCCTTAATCCTCACTCAGAGCTGTGTGACTGAGTCGAAGGACTAGAAACGTGGCTCACATCTGCCTCTCGTCACCCGGGTCTCTCTGCACCACCGCCTGCTGTTTCAGAACGCAGTGCCTTAGTGAACTGAGACCTCTGCTGCTCACGCAAAACCAAGGCATTCAGTGCTGGATGAGCAAGAACGGCAGCCGGGCCTTGCACAATGACTTTATTTTCGGCTGCTCTGTCTGTCCGCAGCTTGTGACCGACAGACTTGAATACAAGGCCAGGGTTCTTCAGCCGTGGCCTACAAGAAATGGTTGATTTTCAGGTCAATCTTCACCGTGCTGTTTTTATTGTAATCATCTGTATGCTTTTAATCAATCATTTATACTTAGATATCGTTCTAGTTCTATAAAGCTATTGTTGTTGTTTTCCTATGTTTTTAACTGTTTCTATTTGATCCGTAAGCCGCCTCAAGTCCCTGAAAAAGACAGGCTATAAATAATAATAATGCGGTTGGACTCCCCCAGCAGCCCAAGGCAGCGTGATCAGTCACTGGGGGTGGTGTGGGTTGTGGTTCAAAAGCATACGGAGGGCCGTGTGTTTCTTCCACTGCTAAGAAACCAGAGGAGGAAGCATACAGGAATCAAGGAGGAACTGGGCATCCAAACCACAGCTGCGTAACTGTCCTCTGTGGCAAAGCCATTCTGAGCACAGAAGCGCTCTTGGGACCCACTGAAAGGGGAGAGCAGCCTTCCCCCTCCACACACACCTGGTGCCCTCCAGATGTTTTGTACTGCATCACCCATTAGCCCAGCTGTGCTGCCTGAAGCTGATGGGAAATGCGGTCCACAACAGCTGGAAGGAACCAGGTTGGGGAAAGTTGCAGGAGAGCATACCAGAACTCTCGGTTTGCTTTGTTGTTTATATAAATTGAGCCTAAATTTATTTACTTACCTTGCAATACTGAATTTATACAGTTTCTGCCAAATGGTTTATTTTTGAATTTACCGACATCGTTTGTTTCAGCCTTCGCTACATTGTACAAAAATTCCTGGAAGCGCAGCCAATTATTATTTTTATTTAATTATTGAAAGCACTACTGCCCTGTAAGGTTGGTTTTGGCTTAGAGAGAATATAATCCACCTGGGAACCATCACAATTTATATGTGGGGAAAGACAATACTGTACTTGGCTAGGTGCATCAATGGACTCACTCGGTGCAAGGCATCTTCCTGTCGGCAGGAAAGCAGAAGGGAAACAGGCCCTGGCCTCTGCTCTGAGTCCACTGGGAGACTATATCCCCTGCCTAAATCAAAGTATCAAGGAAGGGCTTTGAATGAAGTAAAGTCCCAGGTTCAATCCCTGACAACTGCAGGAGGTGCTGGGATAAAAAGCCTGCCTGAAATCCTGGCTGGCTGCTGCCAATCAGAGCAGACAACACTAAGCTAGATGGGGACAGAGGGTTTAACTTGGCATAAGGCAGCTGCCTCTTCTCCTCTTTCACTGCCTCTAATCATTTACTCAGGGCTCACTTCCTTCTCCAAGAGAGAGAGAGTCCTCTCACGCCGCTGTTGCGTAAGTCTGGTTTCATTCAACCCTGTTTGTTACTTATCCCTTTGATGACTCAGACCTCAAATGAAACACAGAGGAAATATGTCCAAGTTAGGCCATATGTGAAGTAGTTGGTCAGCGAGAGCCATTCCAGACAGGCTTAGAGGCTTAGCCAGAAGGGAGAAACTGCCCTTTCCTTCTTCCAAGCTGCTCCCAGGATCTGATTCAGTGATACCCAAGGCCAACTGAAGGTCTCCGGCCATAGAAAGTCACCCAGCTGATATTGCTTGAATTAGAACAGGGTCTCCCAAACCTTTCCCCCCACCACCACCCCATGGACCACTTGACAACGACTGGAGGTCTACACACACACACAAATATAAAACAAATGTAAATGTGTGTGTTTTATATGTTAATAAATAAATAAATAAAAATCACAGGTCTTGACAGCCCACTGAATGGGTTTCCTGCCAGCTGTAGCGATTGCAAGGTGCAGCAAGGTTTTAAATTGTGTAGCCGCGTCTTTTGTTCCTTATGCTGCATGACAATTTGCATTCCAAAGAATTCAAACTGTAATACAATGAAATGCAATGTAAGAAATAAAAGATGCAATGAGAAGACCATTAAAAATCATTAGGAACATTGAATAAGAGAGGCGAGCTGTCTCCCATACTCAGCCACAAATGCACAGACAAGGATAGCTTTCTCGGCAGAGCATGAGGCTCTTAATCTCAGGGTTGTGGGTTCGAGTTCCACATTGGGCAAATAAGATTCCTGCATTGCAGGGGGTTGGATTAGATGACCCAACAATTCTAGGATTTTATGTCATGGGCTAAGTGAATGAAGTTCACAGGCCACTCGTGGTCCACAGACAACAGTTTTGGATCCTCTAGCTTAGAAAAAAAGCATGAGAGTAGCTCAGTGGTGTAACACCTGTTGTCAGAGCCCGAGGCCACAACCCCCCTGGTACCCCGCCATGCTACGCCCCTTGGGTAGCCACCCACAAAGGGCTAGCCAGAATGGCAACTCAGTACCTAGAGGGGTGAGAGTCAAAATAATCAACATGGTGCATGCTGATGAACTACAACTCCCATCAGCCACAGCCAGCATAGCCAATGGTCAGGGATGATGGGAGATGCAGGCCAACCGTACCTGGAGGGAACCATTTTGGCTATCCCTGCTCTCATTTCTTTAGGTCCTGGGATAGAGCAAAGGCTCTGTAATTCTGACTGTTCAGATCGTTTGAATGTTGCATAAGGGGTGGAAGACCCTGCATCCTGCCTTGTCACTGTGGCTAGTATTATCCCCTCTTGCATCCTCCTGCTCAGCTAGGTGCTGATGGGGAGCCAACAAGCAGGACTCTGAGAGCAACAGCCATCTCTCACTCAGCAACTGGTATTCGGAAGCAACCTGCCTCCAATTCTGGATACTATGTTCAACCAGCATGACTAAGCAGCCACTGGTCGCCTTATTCGTCTTAAGCCCTTTCCAAAGCTGTCTGAGTTGGTGACCATCGCCACATTGTGCAGTACAGTGGTACCTCGGGTTACATACACTTCAGGTTACAGACTCCGCTAACCCAGAAATAGTGCTTCAGGTTAAGAACTTTGCTTCAGGATGAGAACAGAAATCATGCTTCGGCGGTGCGGCGGCAGCGGGAGGCCCCATTAGCTAAAGTGGTACCTCAAGTTAAGAACAGTTTCAGGTTAAGAACGGACCTCCAGAAAAAATTAAGTACTTAACCCAAGGTACCACTGTAGCCAATTCGATAATTTGACTATGTGCTGAATAAGTAAGTATGTTCTCTTGCCTGTTCTGAATATCTCACCGTTCAGCTTCAATGGATGACCATGGGTAGAAAGGGAGAAAAACTTTCCATTTGCTTTTTTTTTTCTTTCTGGGGAGGAAGAGGCCAGAGGAGGAAGGAACCAAAGAATTTAGGAGATTCCAACTACAGTCAGAGAGGGGTGAAGAGGACAGATCATCTGCATAACATGTTCGGGCTGGACTAGTACTTCTCAAGCAAACTGAGGAGTAAAGTTTGCTCAACTCCTTCCTAAAGGGGAAAAGGGAATCGGCACAAGCAGAAGTCAGTTTCCGATCTATCCAGCGTGTGACTGTGCCAGCCTCTTTGCAGGCATCACGAACCAAGGGGCAGGGGGTGTCGCAATCGATACACACACCATGAGGAATGCTGACATCACTGTTTCTATATGCAGTCAGCAAGTTTATTTCGAGTATTATGACAATCATAAAGGAGTCCCTGCCCTTGGGAAGACAGTCTAAAAAGGCACGACACAAAAGGAAAAGGAGTTGGGAGGGAGGAGGAACAGAGCAAGTTCAGAGAAACGAAAGTTTGTCCATCACCTTTTCATAGAAATCCCCAAGGCAGCATTGGATTATTGTGCCAGGAATTTGGAGTTTTTTGGCAGGGGCGGTGGCAGGGGGGAGGACAGAAAGAGAGTCAAAAATGCCAGCTGTCCAGTTCAAATCTCACTGCAGGTTTATGACCTGCCATGCTGTTTTTATTCTGGTTTTGCATTGCTCTGTTTTTATTCCATGCTAAAATGGACAGCTTAGTCAGCAGATAACGAGGCTCTTAATCTCAGGGTTGTGAGTTCAAGCTCCACATTGGGCAAAAGATTCCTGCATTGCAGGGGTTGGACTAGATGACCTACGTGGTCCCTTCCATCTCTTACAATTCTAATATTTTTAACCTTTACTGGAATCTGTCAACAGAGATTCGGTTATTATTGGGCAGTAAAGAAGTGAAGTTCTGGAAATTGAATAAATGAATTGATTACTGCCAGACTCTGCACCACCCAACCTGCAATACAAAGTGTGCAATCTTGATCGATCATAAACCTGGTTTGTTGTAAAGATTAACCAAAATAATCCTACTTCAGGGACTGTGCCAGCAGCAAAAGGCTTGTTGTACTCTGGACCAGGAAGTCCTCACCTCCAACACGAGCTCATCAGGCCTGCAGCCCGCAGCTCCCCATGTACACTTACCTGGGAGTAAGCCCCACTGAGCGTAGCGGGGCTTACTTTCTAAGTAAACATGTAAAGAACTGCATTGTCAGGGAAGCTGTGTTAGTCTCAGAGCCCTCTCCCTGTAGCCATAAAACACTGATCTGCCTGGTTTGTTGAAATTGATTTTGGTTTTAAAAAAATGAATGCATTTGTACTGTTCAGCCAAAAGGGTTCCCAGACTGGATAACAAAGACAGAGAGGAGAAGCAAACAGGCAGGTCCCGAGTCAGAATTCCTACAAACAGTGCTTTTTTTCTTTAAAAAAATGTTTAGGGGTACTCTCATTTTCCTACTCATATTGAAATACTGCCCCTCAACGAGGCTGAACTTAGATTCACAACATGTTTAGGCGCAGGCATGACCAAACTTGGCCCTCCAGCTGTTTTGGGACTACAACTCCCATCATCCCTAGCTAACAGGACCAGTGGTCAGGCATGATGGGAAGTGTAGTCCCAAAATAGCTGAAGGGTCAAGTTTGGCCATGCCTGGTAGGGGGTATGTGTACCCCTGCACCCCCCCAGAAAAAAGCACTGCCCACAAAAAAACAGCTAGGGTGGGAGTAGTTCAAGCAGAGAAGAAGCCATAAAGGAGCTAATATTTCTATACGATGTACAGTGGTACCTCGGGTTAAGTACTTAATTCGTTCTGGAGGTCCGTTCTTAACCTGAAGCACCACTTTAGCTAATGGGGCCTCCTGCTGCCGCCGCGCTGCCAGAGCCCGATTTCTGTTCTTATCCTGAAGCAAAGTTCTTAACCTGAAGCACTATTTCTGGGTTAGCGGAGTGTGTAACCAGAAGCGTATGTAACATGAAGCGCATGTAACCCGAAGTACCACTGTAGTGGCCCTGCTCCCCTTCTCTCCCTCTGCTCTGCAGCCTGATGGGAAGGATGGGAGCAGCCTGGTGGAGCTGTTATCTCATGGGAAGTAGAGGATGCACATTCGTTCTAGATAAGGGCGATCAGACCTTAGAGACAGGTGCCTATGAATAAAGTTCTTCCTCCAATTCTTTGCTGCACATAGTGTGTGGGTTTGCCCACTCTCAACACTTCATGGGGAAACCCAGCCAGATGAGCAGAGTATAAATAATAAAATTATTATTACTATTATTTTTCATTTTCATTTTTTTATCCTTAAAAAAATTTCTCTATTTTCTTTAAAGGAACAAGACTAAACCAAACACAGAATTAGTTTTATAGCAGCTTTCCAACCACTGCACCCAAAGCAAGTCAGGGGGGGGGGAATCCCTTGTTCCATCAAATGCTCCTTAAATCTTCCGACTATGTCACAAGCGATGGCTCCTAGTGACAGGTTACGAAGGGCTATGGTCCGATTTTGAAACAGGAAACACCCAAAGATTTATGGTCAGTGGATCAGGGCCATTTCACACTTTACATAGCAACTAACCCAGGTTTGCCACTGCAAGTACACTCAACAGGAAGTCAGGGGCCAGTCCTGGCTCTCTGGCAAGCATGCAAATCAACTCATGGCTTTTTAAACACCCGTTTGTCAAATTCACACATTATATTTGATGGTGTACACTTTAACGCAACAACACATTAAAAGGTGTCCAGGCACCAACAGGAGATTTTGATCCTAACCAGTAGTTAATGCATATTATTATTATTACTTAACCCAAACCCAATGAGATTATATATATACTGTATATTTGTAAACAAAGGGTTAAAGAGCCCCAAACAAACCTGATGGCAATCCATATCCATCTTCTGCAAACAAACAGTCCTCCCCGCCCCCTTACTTTGCAGTAGAGTCTGTTTACATTCTGGGTGTGCAAGTTACAATGCGGAACTAAGCAAAGGCCAGCCTCCCTTCCCCATGGCAGACAAGATGAGGCAGGTCAGGGAGGAGCAAAAATAACACCATCAAGGCTCTCCATCTATGCATCTGAAAGCTCTTCCCTTCCAGAGAAGCGCTGTGTTTTTGGACAGTGTGTAGGAGGTCAAAGGACTGCAGAACGCGCTGTAAGAGTGTGCAGGGGAGATCTGGAGAGCTGCGTGCTGCACGCAGAGTGATGGGTGGGGTATAAATAACAAGTTGTTGTTGTTGTTGTTGTTGTTGTTGTTGTTGAAGTTCTTCTTCTTCTTCTTCTTCTTCTTCTCCTCCTCCTCCTCCTCTTCTGGAAATCGCACTTAGTCCAATGAGGTTTACTTCCAGGTAGCCGGGCACAGGGCTACAGCTGTAAATAATGTGCTTCCACTGGCCACAAAGTCCCTGGTTAGACTGCTGCCTAAGGTCTCCATTGATTAGGTGGTCACCAACGTGCTGCTAGTTTGCAGACACAGCTCTGCATGTGCAACACAAGCCCAGTAATAATACTGGCCTTCCTTACAAGGGTGGCTGTCAGAATTTCTGAGAAGACAGATGCTCAGTAGCATTGTAAAGTATTTTGCATTTAAGTAACAACCACAGCCGTGGCGCCACTTTGGCCAGCTGGTTCTTTCAGCTTTGAAAAAGGCAGAGTTTGTGCAGCTGGGTCACAGCCCTGCCTAGAATGAGACCCAGAATCTCTGGCCTGGGCATGATGTTCACTGGGTAGCCTTGGACAATCCCCTCATTTTAGCCTAGGCTACCTCCCGGGATTGTTGAGAAGACGAGGAGGGCAATCTGTATTTATTTAATTATTGCATTTACGGTATATCTCACCTTTCCTGCAAGGAGCTCAAGGTGGCATACATATATCTCTTCCTCTCAATTTTATCCTCACCCAGGTGAGATAGGTCAGGCTAAGAGTGGGTGGGTCGCCCAAGTTCACCCAGTGAGCTTTGTGGTTGAGTGGGGATTCGAACCCTGGGCTCAGAGGTCCTAGTTCAGCTCTCTAACCACTACACCACACTGGCTCCTATGTATATAGCTTGTGTATCTTGGAAGAAGGAAAGGATATAAAGGTGAATAATTAACAACACAGGGCAATGTAAAAAACACAGAAGGAAAGTGCTTCAAGTTATTTGCCACTTGATGGTTTTTTTGGGGGGTGGGAGATGCTCACTCAGGCAAGTGGCAAAGCACAGTGCGGCTATTTTAAAAGACTTCTCCTTGGTTATTGCTCATTTGCAATAACTAAGCAATTTTGAAATGTAAAGGCAGAGTAAAAAAAAAAGAAATAAAATCTTTAAAAACAAAACGTTCAAATAAGCATAGTAAACTTGGGAAGAGGTGAAATCTGTCCTTTTCTGTTCCATGACACATTTCTTCCTCCCAAAGACTTCTGGGAACTGTAGCTTGTTAAAAGTGCTGGGAACTGTAGCTCTGAGGGGCAAATCACAGTTCCCAGGATTCTTGGAGTGGGCATATTTTAAATGTATGATGCATATGCAACCTTGGCCTGTTTTTAACCCCATAATTCTGTTCTGTTTCCACTATGATCTACCAATCTAAAATGCCCCTCAAAATATGTGTTTTGATACTTTAGGATGGATAGCCAAATCCCAATCCTTACCCCATTCAGAGGTGAGCAAATCAGGTAATTTCTGCAGAGGGATTTGCAAAGATCAAATCCCTTGAGCATCACTAGGTAAAGTAAAACTGAGATCTTAGATACTGTTGAAAACTAAAATTCCCTGCTGGCTTTCGTAAGGGAAGGGGGATTTTGTATGAACCCAGTTAGGAAAAAAGAAAGTGTCAACATCCCTAGTCATTAAGCTGAAGGATCTACATCACTGCTTCTTCGGTGACTCACCATCAAAGAGCACAAACTGGAGAAGGGGTTAAAGAGAGGCAGAGAGATCTCTCTCAATATACTGAAGCCTGAAGGATATTTTTTACCAAGTTTTTCTTTTTCCTTTTTAAAAATCGACTGGCCACAGCACCAGGAAATTCATCAGGTGACTTCAGCAAAATCTCACGCTGAATTTATTCATCATGTTATAATATAAATTGTGCTGTAGAGATGAGACCCTTCCTGGTTTTATGCTGGAATGCAGAACAACATTTTGAGCTGCATTTAATGTTACATCTTTTTTTTTAAAGAACTGAACCTAATTCCAAGTTTATAATGAAAGCAGAGTCAGGAATGAGACAGGAAATAAGATCAAAGCAAAGGAACAGCTTCTAGCCTCTTCCTAAAGTATGGGGGAAAGTAGCAGGGGAAATAAGCGTGTATTCCTATTGGAGGAAGGGCTACAGCTAAGGGGAGGGGAAGTGTAGCTCAGCGGTAGAGCATCTGTCCTGCATGCAGAAGCCCCCGGGTTCAATCCGCAGCATCTACAGTTAAGGCTGGGAAAAGACTCCCTTGCCTGAAACCCTGGTGGGCCACTGCCAGTCAGTGCAGACACTACTGAGCTAGATTAACCACTGGTCTGACTTAGTATAAAGCAACTTCATACATTTCATATGCAATCCTAAACTTGCTTGCCGGGCAGTAAGCTTCATTGAGCTCGGCAGGGTTTATAAAGTTAAAGGTAAAGGGACCCCTGACCATTAGGTCCAGTCATGGCCGACTCTGGGGTTGCGGTGCTCATCTCGCTTTATTGGCCAAGGGAGCCGGCGTACAGCTTCCGGGTCATGTGGCCAGCATGACTAAGCCGCTTCTGGCGAACCAGAGCAGCGCATGGAAACGCCGTTTACCTTCCCGCCAGAGCGGTACCTATTTATCTACTTGCACTTTTGACATGCTTTCGAACTGCTAGGTTGGCAGCATCAGGGACCGAGCAACGGGAGCTCACCCTGTCGCGGGGATTCGAACCGCCGACCTTCTGATCGGCAAGTCCTAGGCTCTGTGGTTTAACCCACAGCGCCACCCGCGTCCCTCAGCAAGGCTTACGTCTGAGTAAAACACAGGTAGGATTGTGCAGTAAGGCTGCACACTTATCTGGGAGCAAGCCCCCTAGAATACTGTAGGGTTTACTACTGCGTAAATATGCATAGCATTTGATTGTGTAGGTTATACCAAAATAGCAAGCCATCGACACAAGTTTGCTTCAGGTACACAATTCATTCAGGCCACAGGGATCGACTTTATTTGGAGAGGTGTGTTGCGTGCTTTTAAGAAAGAAGCAGCAGAGAGAAGGTACCCTCAGCTGCTGCAGTCCTCTGGGATGCTTTTATGTATTGGAGGAGAGGTTTGCCAACAGCAATAGGAGTTTTGAGGAAGGGAGAGGAGAAAGGAAGCCAGAGGCACCCAGTGAGGCTTCTGCAAAGATTAACTGTTCTCTCCCACTTTCCCGGGGGGGGGGGGGATCCAGCGTAAAGGGATATTGATCTTGGTGATGCCAAGATGGCAGCTCCCTGTTTTTGAAAGGTATCTTCCCTGCTGCTGCTGCTGCCACCACCTCCCACCATTAGGTTGGGCAGCTGCCATTTTGAGTTCCTCCAGCAGCCCCTCACAGGTGTTAAGATCAGCAGATAGTAGTTTCAGCTTGGTATTTTCTCAGTCATCAGAAATTGGGGGGGGGGGGGGAGGCATTATTTATAGCTGCCCCTGGGCTTTGCAATCTCCTCCCTAAAGATACAACCCTTTCTTCTGGCCTTGACATGGTGTATATATAAGGACCTACCATGTATATTGACTGCAATTTGTTTTAATCACTTTTAAGACTGTATGTTTAAATAGTTGAAACCGGGCCTGGGACTGTCCAATGAAGAGAAGGAAGAATATAATCTAGAACGATGATGATGATGATAGAATTGTGAGGTTGTAAGGGATTTCCAAGGGTCGTGTATGCTGACTCCTTGCAATGCAGGAATCACAGCTAAATAATAATATGTATGTGGATTTTCTCCAATGTAGCTTCTCTCATGGCACTGTGGGAAATTTTAAATGGTGGTTTATTAACTCAGCCGTTGTCCCCAGGAAAGCCTGAAAGGCGGGGGGCCCTTACGTAAGATGGCATCCAGAAGTGGGCGCTTTTACTGAACCCCACCCCCTCAAAGAAAAAAAAACCCTGGAACTGGCCCTGCATGCTTGTCTTGCAGTTCTAAGCTATGAGAGATATGAGCGTCCACATTTATCATCCACAATAATCTTTAAAAGTGATCAAACGGAAGGAGTACATTTCATCTCATCCAGATCATCGCAGATTTTAAGAGCAAGCTTGAATGGAGCCAAGTTCAAGTTTTAATTTTAAAAAAGTACACATTTAAAAATGGGATTGGCTTTAATTAAGGAAAGCCCACACTCTTCCCGCATAATAGAGAGGCCTCCGCAGACCTCACCCATGGGGAGGCAGCAGCAGCTACCCAGCCGGGTGTCCTCAGTTCACTGGCTCAACTGGAAAGTCTACTTGAATAAGAACACCAGGCCTCTGACCTTAACAAGAGACAGTGAATTAACCCTTTTCGGCACTACACAAAAGAGCATAACAGGAAAGAAATCCATAGCAGAGACTTTGACTTTACAGCACCTACACTTTAAAGCCACCCTGAAAAACTGAGCGAGAACAAGGACAATCTGCTTAAAATGGAATCCAAGGCTGAGGACACAGCCGCTGACGTCAAGTTTTGCCTTTCAAAATCTCCAGCACAAAAACAAAACACCTTCTTTGCATTTGGGGAAATTTGGCCACCCAACATGGGGGAACCCAAGATGGTCCACTGCCAAACTGCTTACTTCAAAACAAGATGTCAGGTAACAGGATGAGCTCAAAGTGTGGCACCTCAGCATCTTTTGCAAGGCCATAGAATGGCTTTCTTTCTTCTGCCCTTTCCCTGGCCACCAAAAGCCAGCTGGGATGAACGCAATTGCCTTACTCTGTTCCAAAACATGCATAGGCTGAGGCTTTAACAGTTCTTGGAGAGAGATGATTTCAAGGCTGAGGGACAGACACAGAAATGGCCGGTCCCTTCCAGCTGACTCCTGCCATGCAGGCTCAAGGCCGTTCATCCTCAGAACTTGATACAAGCCTAGCCCTAAAGGACTCTTTCTTTTCTTCCCTTCTAGTGAAACGCTGCCATCCTAACACACACACGCGCACGCCCCTCCTCGCAAGTAAGCCCCACTGAAACACGCGCACCTTAAACCAGAGTTTACGGGCCCCGATCCTGACCCGGTCATTAACTCTTAAACGTCCTCACACTTTTCATGATACAGCTTGGGGAAAAGGTAAGAACAGCATTAAAGAGATTGGCCACCAAAGACTCCTGTCCGGGACAATTTTCTGGGAATGATCCACAAGATCTGGAAAGGGAGCGCAGATGATCCACTCCAATCTCTCCCCCGCCCCCTCCCGAAATCTCCCAAACAAGCACTTACCTCCAATTTATTGCTGTACTTTAGGCCTGAAACATACGCCTTCGATGTAGCCCCGGAAGGTGGGTGATAAATGTTCATTTTTCCTTCGCTGGGAAGCCGGTAATCCTTCATATTTAGATTTCCACTCCCCCCGCTTTATTCTCTCCTTTTTACAGAAAGTTTACGATGAAGTGCGATGGAGGGGGGGGGGACGGAGAGGGAGAAGAGAGCGAGAGGAAAGCAAAGCAGGAAAAGTTTCCAGAGAATCCGCACTTTGGAGGTGTCCAAAGCAATTCCTGGCTAGATCAGGGAAACAGAAAAGAAAAATCGCGGCGGCGGGGGGGGGGGGGGCTTTAGCCAGAAGCCATGGCCGGAGCAATCCTCGTCGGCGAGTCGAAAGCAGCGAGCAACTTTCTTGGAAAAGAGAAGGCGTCGTGTTCTTCTTTCCCCCTTGCAGTCTCGAGAGCGACTCCTTCTCCCCCTGAGAGCTGGGGCTTTTCTCCCGGGCGCTGGGCGACTCGCTTCCCCTCCTCCTCCTCTCCCGCTCAGCAACTTCCTTGTGGGGCGCCCCTTCCGCCGCAGGTAGCCAGTTTCAAGGGTGGGGCCGCAGGGAGAGCGCGCACTCGCTCGCACGCGCGCTCCAGGTTTACCTGGGCCTCTTGGCTCCGCCTTCCCAGCAGGTGAACTGAACAGGAAGTCAATGTCTCTCCTCCCCCCCCCCCGCGGTTTCTCTCGGCATCCTTGCGGGGCAGGCGATTGGCTGGCGGCGTGAGGAAGAGCACCTGCTTGGCATGAAGAAGGCTCCGGGTTCAAGCCCCCAAGCTGCATCTCCATTCCCCTCCTGGAACTGTGCAGAGGCGCTGCCAGCCAGTGTAGGCAACCGAGATGGACCAGTGGGGTCTGGCTCGGGGTAAAGCAGGTATGCTGGGAAGAAAGCCCGTTTTACAACTTGGTGCTAACAGTGGCAGGCCTGCTGCCTGATCCTACGCAGGATTTAAAGGTAAAGGGACCCTGACCATTAGGTCCAGTCGTGACCCACTCTTGGGTTGCGGCGCTCATCTCGCTTTATTGGCCAAGGGAGCGAGCGTACAGCTTCCGGGTCATGTGGCCAGCAGGACTAAGCCGCTTCTGGCAAACCAGAGCAACACACGGAAACGCCGTTTACCTTCCTGCCCGAGCAGTACCTATTTATCTACTTGCACTTTGACGTGCTTTCGAACTGCTAGGTTGGCAGGAGCAGGGACCGAACAATGGGAGCTCACCCCGTCGCGGGGATTCGAACCGACGACCTTCTGATTGGCAAGTCCTAGGCTCTGTGGTTTAACACACAGCGCCACCAAAAACAGTGACAATTTGTTGTTGACAAAGGACAGCTGGGCATATAAAGGGCCCCATTACCTTCAGTAGCTTAGGGCCTCATCAAACCTAAATCCAGCCCCGAGGAGAGCCTTTCTGGATCAGAGCAAAGGTCCTACTGCTGCAGTTCAATAGTCAATTCCCTCTTCTCGGAGAACTCTGGGAACTGTAGCTCTGTGAGAAGACAAGGGAGTCTCCTAACAGCTCTCAGTTCCCAGGATGCTTTGGGAGAAGCCATGACTGTTTAAAGTGCTTTAAATATATAGTGCAGATGGGGACAAAGTTTCTTCTGGTTGTGCTCACACCAGCACTTAAATAGGTTTTGTTCCTGAACTCGGCTGTGATAAAGACTGACCAATGTATCTTGCTGCCTTTCAGGGCTTTTGCAAGCTACAGTTTCCCAGGATTCTTTCAGGGAAGCCATGACTGTTCAAAGTGGTATGAAACTGCTTTAGATGTATATAGTGTAGATGTGGCTTATGTGGTATGCACTTCAGAATAAAGGCCCCACGTTCTCAGTGCAGATCTCACTGTTGATGTGACCAACCACACAGCCCACCTACAACCACATGCCTCTTGCAAAGAGTAATTTCCCAACAGTGTAAAAATCCCAGTGGGATCTTAGCGAGGCAGTGTGCTAGCCAACAAGCTGCCTTCAGGTTCAAAGAGCACATGAAAGAGTGAATCATTGGGAGCGGCAGCCCAAAACAACAATAATCAAGAATTACCCTGCACAGTGAGAATACGCAACAAAGAAATGTGTTACAGAGCAAAAGAGCATGGTCAAAAAAAAGCCAAGGCTGTTGAAGAGCTGGCACTCCGGAAAAGGTAGCAGTTGCTACAGGAGACAGGTGTTTGTCTCATTTCCTTTTAGGTGTTCAGTATTTATGCATTAATACATTCAGGAGGTCTCTGGTACACTGCTAGGCCCAGTTCATTCCTTCTCTGGCCTCCATAACAGCTAGGAGACACAGGAAAATTTCTATGAACAAAGTGCTATTAAAGGCATCCAGTTCTTGCTCCCTGCTATATATAATGGTTTTGCATATGTGCACAGCAGAGTGGGATGACTGAGAGTGGCCATTTTCACCTGTAGAGCCTGTAAACCTCCCCTATGTTTTGTAGATATTAAGTGGAAATGCTGTTTTGGGGTGGCACAAATGGAAGTGCCGCTCACTAGCAGTGAAAGTCAATCACAACTTCCGATCACAAGCCAAATTAGTGAGTCAGATTTTTTTTTAATTGTCTGAAGTCAACAGCCATCACAAGGGCCAAATTAAGTTATCTTAGTTCACCCACGTATCGTTCTCGTTATCCATATCTGAATTAATACAGTCCCACCCCCACAGCAAATAGTGATATATAAACAGCTGTAGCTAAGAAAAAGTGGCCAGTTCTGATCTCTGCCATGCAAACACATAGCAGATAAATTTAGATAAGCCTCTATAGATTCTCTCAGCCTCCCTTGTACAATACTGAAGAAAAACGAAAATGAAGATCTGGCCTGGCTTCCAGAATGGTTGTGCAGATCACTGAAACCATAGGAAGTTCTTTGAACACTTGAAATATTCTCTGTCAGATGCTGGATACTATTAACAGCATGTGATTGCGGCTGCATTTCAGGTTTACAAGGTCTTCCTTGGGTTTTGGTTCCTTTTCACTAGGAAACCGAGGTCACTGGGCCATCTTGGCTGAGAGTCCTGGAAGACCTGCTCTCTGCATTGCAAACATTTCCCACCTGGCCTGGGAGGGCAGGGCCCTGACTCCAGCTACAAAAGCTGAGGCTGCTGAACAGAATACTGGGATGGGGTATTGTTTAGGGGCGGGCAGGTTGTTGCTATTAATTTCTTGGATCTTTATTTGGCACTTACGATTTATGTTGAAATTTTTCAGTTTGGTTGCATACTCTTTTTGATGTTTTGTTTATTTTCTATGACTGCTTTATGTTTGTAGTTATGTAATTTTTTTATGCTGCAAGCCATCTTGTACAGGGTTTTAACTTTGGAAAGGCAGCGTACAAATAAAATTGATGATGATGGATAATAATACCAGAGCCAGGTAGCAAATAATGACTATATGACTAAGTCGAATGCGTAACGATGGCTCGGAGATGGAGTCAATTACCAGTTGCATGCCTGAACCACGCACTGGAGCGACCTGCCTGTATGCGAGTACAGATGTACTGCGACTTAGGAATCCCAATACAAAAGCACCTGGGGCAGAGCAATTCAAACCCCCAATCCACCTTGCTGGGAGGGGCTTAAATAGAGCCAAGGCACCCATCCACCCAGCTCTGCCAGCTTCCGCCATCAGAGTCCCACTAGGCTTGTCCATACTGCAGGAGCTTCCGCAGGCGTCAATCCAATTGGCAGTAGCCAGCAGAATCAGGTCAGCACAGAATTCACTGGATTCTGTGAATGTCCCACTGCAATAAGGTGACAGCAACCATCCTGACTCAGGCCTCTTCACTGCAACAGCCTAGGAGCTGGCAATCCTCAGGGGCAGTTTTCCTGCTCCATCTACTGGCATGTGCCTGGGTATGCCTTGCTACTGCTGGCCAGGGGTTGGAGTTATACCCCAGAACAGGCTACGCAAAGACTTGGCTAACCGTAACCGAACAATATACCTCTCAACTGGTGAGGAACACCAAGATTAAGAAACAAGCAATTAGCAGAGGAATTAAAGGAGAGGAGGGACATCGTTTGACAGAGGTGTTAGGGACAGCTTGTATTTCAAGCTTTAACCTTTAACCCTTAGAAGTTTAAGGAAATGATGGTGGGATGCCTAATAGAAGGCTGCCCTCGCCCCCTATGCAGCTGCGTGAGGTTTAAAATCAGCTTTAGGGGCTTGTGCCCTGTTTCTGTACGAAATCAAAGGAGCAGAGAAAGAGGAAAAGAAAGCCTGCTTTGGAGATGGGCAATAGGAATTAAATGAAGGAAAAGGGCAGTAAAAAAGCTAGCAAGTCAGAAGCTGCAAGACTACACAAGCCACAAACTGTGGGAGGAGACAGGAAGGAGTGAGACATCTAACCATAAGCAAGTGTGCAAGGTGGTTCCCAGAAGCTAAACCATTGTGAACATCTGCAGATGGGGCTGCAAAACTCACCTCCACCCCCACATACCATTCCACAATCAGGTAGGTAGAGGTGTTGGTCTGACGCAGTCGAAATATATTAAAAAATAAAAAAAATGTCCAATAGCACCTTAGAGACCGACTAAGT
This sequence comes from Podarcis muralis, assembly GCF_964188315.1. Lineage (NCBI taxonomy): Eukaryota > Metazoa > Chordata > Lepidosauria > Squamata > Lacertidae > Podarcis > Podarcis muralis. Next base: position 27,787,477 of record NC_135669.1, read on the forward strand.
TTGTTCTTGGTATAAGCTTTTGTGTGCATGCATGAAAGCTTATACCAAGAACAAACTTAGTTGGTCTCTAAGTTGCTACTGGACAATTTTTTTTATTTTTTAATATATTTCAATCCCATTTCACAAGGTCACTTACTTGCAATATTTTCACCCCACTTCAGCCTGAATGCAGCTTAAATATTAAGGGCTGTATCCAACTAAGTCCCATCTAGAGTAGACACATGGGAATTAATATACCGTATTTTTCGCTCTATAACACGCACCCGACCATAACACGCACGTAGTTTTTAGAGGAGGAAAATCCATAGGCATGCCACCCGTAGGCATTCCCTCCATAACACGCACAGACATTTCCCCTTACTTTCTAGGAGGAAAAAAGTGAGTGTTATGGTGCAAAAAATACGGTATTAGTCATGTCAAGGGTCTACCTTGAGTAGGATTAGCACTGGATGCAACCCACATTGTAATATGTGTGTGTGTGTGTGTGTGTGTCCTTGCAAGTAACCAGCTAGGCAGTATACAGGGTTCAATCGGGGGCCTGGTCCAGTCAAGTATTGTAGCCTGAAATACATCATGGAAAGAAGCGATTCCAGTCTCATTCTGCACCTCAACCACCAGATTTCTCTTCCAAGCAACTGGACAGAAGTGCTTTCTGATATTATGCATGCACCGTGTGGCAAAGGAAGTTGCAGCCTTCAACAGATCTCACATGACTGATTTACATATGGGACATTTACGAGGAAATGCTTGTATGCACTGCTTTGTCAGTGGAGAGAAGAAATATCTACACACTTGGAAGCCACAGGTGAGGTGGGTGGGTGAAAGCATAGAAAAAATTAAGGCAGGGGAAAATTTACATGAAGGGTACCAGGAAATGGGAAACATTTTGTATTTCCCCATAATATAAAAAGGAACATCAGTGTTGTAGAGAGGTGATCACATTATCAACAGAAGCAATTGTGAAGGCTCCAAAGCAGACATACACACAGGAAGTTAATTTTGGTTTCAAACAAGAAAACAATTCAGTTTTCATCAATGTAATCTAGAAATAAAGGCCTCTTCCCACACTATTATTTATTCAACATATGTAAAGTAAGAAGTTTGTAGTACCGCACTGAAAGTGGGAAAAACTCCAAACTTATCTCCATCAGTGCCCTCCAAACAATACTTACCGTTTATTCACAAAAGCAGTTTTCCAGTAATCAATGTTCTGGACTAGACTACCAAGTCCTCTGCACTTCAATGAGTCTCTAGGAACATTCTATTGGTCCAGAATGCAGCAGCTGGGCTTTGGGCAGGTGCTTATCCTTGGTAGCAGAGCTCCCTTTCCACATCCACTGCATGAACTTCCAGTCCATTTCCATCAAGGTGCTAGCGATTTACCTTTGCAGACCTACAGGGTTTAGGTCCAGGATATCTGGAGAACTGTCCCCTGCCCACTTCCTCAGATTTGCAGGAGAGGCTCTTCTCCACATCCTGAAGGTGAGCAGCTGGAAAGTGAGAGGAGGCCTGCTCCTTGGCAACTCCTAGATTACGCCTGGAACCCTGCCTCTTGGGAGTTGACACTTTCTCTTTTAGTTTTCTGCCACCTGCTGGAAGACAGTTTTCATCCCAAGAAGCATTTACCTCATTGGGCTGATGGGAGTTTTACTGCACTGATCCACTTCTAATTTTACCTGCCAACTGTTCTCTGTTTGATTATTATTTTTTAAGTTACCCACAGCACTTAAGAACAGTGGGAAGGCAGGGGTATAAATGCACCTGACAAGTAAATGTGGGTTTAAAAAGACAGCAAAAAACCACAGAGGAAAGGACTAAGTTTGTCCACTTTTGCTTTAGGCAGTTGGACTGGAAGGGATAGGCCAAGTTAAATGCCCAGTCAGGTTCCAGTGAAAAATATCCTTTAATTAGTTAACCAGGAAATCAGGGTCAATTCAAACATACACAATTTCAGCTTCTACTGGCCAAAACTTCCCTCTGTCAAGTCCCAAAGTAGCTGTGCCATGTTACTTCAAGACAGAACACTCCTGAACTAGACAACAGACAATCAGTACTTTGCAATCCTGGAAACTGAGTAAAGTAACTTACAGCATTCTATCGTTACACTGCTTTTTCGTAAAATAGGAGGAGGGAATAATAAGTCACAGCATGTGAGCAGCAGACGGCAGAGTCTCTCCTTCTTTGATTCTGAATGTAGCAGATGCTGTTAATCAAGAGGGCTATAAACTTAGCTGGCCTTAAAAACGATAAATGGCAGGTGTTTGTCAAATTTATCGGGGGGGGGGGTGGATGGGACACCCAAGAGTAGCTACCTCAACAACTGAAAGGCCTTACCAAATAACGTGTTTAATCTCCTTTAATATTATTCTGTATTTTGCCCACGTTGTCTCAAAACGATCTTTTTGTGCATGAATAGCAGCCCTGGAATCTTGCCTCTACTTTGTTCTAATAAGCACAATTTGCTCACTTTTAAAAAGGGGAAAACGGAAACTGACAATCTGTTTATTATTCCAATGCTGCAGAGATAGCATATAAAAAGTATGTGCATATGTGTGGGTGTGTTGAGCAATAATTTTTTTCCTGTTAGTGTGTAAAGGTTCCTAATTGGATAAAATGCATTTTGATAAGAGATTCAGTTAACAATAGAAAAGACAATAGTGATAATCAACATGAGTAAAATGAATTTATATGAAGAGAGCTTGGTACACGGTGTCAAGCTTTCTTTAGCTTTTCATTCCAAAAGGTGACTACCCCATCACATAAAGTCCAAGGTGTTAAGCTTCTCCGGGGGAGGGGTTTGCTTTTGGCTCTTTTTCACAACCAGTTTAGAATATCCTCTTCTCTTTCTCTCTAGGCCGCCTTCGAGTATCTCACATAATGGTGAGCATGTCACATAAGGTCAATTTTATACCACCTTATATAAATGCTTAGTTTGATGAGGATAAAGCAGGACAGGTGAAGTTTATGCACAGAGAGGGAAGGAAAGTTGCCAAGAAACTCTTAGTTGTTTTTTTAAAAAAACTGAATGAAATTATCAAATAAACAGGTGAAAGCTTAGGCACCAAATATTAAAAATCCAGCATCAGAACGTCCATAAGAACCACCCTGGAAAAGATAAAACTGAAGTCCGGTGCAATATAACTTGTCCATTTCTTCTAAGACCTTCTTGCCTTAATTCAGCAGGTTTCTTTGAAACTTACATTCTGTTAGGTTGAAAATTAAAAGAGACCAGCCTTTCTGAGAGGATGGCTGGGTCCAGCAACTTAACATGAAGGTGTTAAGGTTATTAAAATGCAGCACTCCAGGATGCTTGTGTTAGGGGTTCTGCTTATTCTAACAGAAACCAAACAACAGGCATTTCCCACAAGTGCTTCCAAAATATCAGGAACCAACTTGTAGGTAAGTAGAGTCTGACGCTAGCAAGCCCTAGTTGGGTGGAAATAGAATAAGAGGGCTGGAGTAACTCTTGCAAAATTACAGCTTGCCGTTGAATTTACTGATCTGGTGGCTGTTTTGGAGATGGTGCTGCTGTCACGACAACAGTGGAGACTGCTTTTGTAGAGCCAGACACTGTTCCCTGCTGGAGATGGGAGGCCGGGAGTGTCTGAATTCGCACCTGTGCAAAACGGCATGCAGAAGGAAAGAAAATACATTTAATCATTCAGTTCAGCCTCTGCCACGTTGCAGAAACATAAATACTACTGGGAATTGAACTGTAATCAAACAAAGCCCTCCACTCCCATCTTGCCCTTGTCTTCAAGTTACCAGTTCCAATGTTTCAGCAAGTGTATTCGTAGGACCCACACACACCCCACACCAAATTTCAGCTGCTTACTTGAATTTCAAAAATGAAAAATAATCAGAACATTTGTGTGGTATAATGATGTTGGGATGGTGCCATGTCAAGGCAAAGTCCTGATGCAACAGAGGATAAGGGGGAAATGAGATACAGGCTTTACCTGTGTGGCCTGGCCTTGTTGCTGCAGCTGTTGTAGCTGCTGTGCAGTCAGGAAGCTCACTGGCTTGTTCCCAGCAATCAGTTTCGTCCCAGCTGGCATGGTGGTGAGAATGATGTTTCTACCCAGTCCGCTGATACTATTGGAAGAAACCCATTAAGAAGTTAGTGGTGACAGAGTGGGGCTGGATCTTGCTGAGGTGCCTCTTGCATAATAGCAGAACTTAGAAAGTGTGTTTGTACCACATTGGCCTTTCAGTACTGGTCAGAACCACCCTCAGACTCTGAATATGCTACAAGAATGTGTCTAAATGCAATCCTGTGCTCAGGATTAACCACCAGCTGCACTTTTTACCCTCCCCCTTCCAAGGGGTGTCTGCAGAGAGCAGGAAAAACAACCAAGCCTTCTTTTGAGCTTTTAAAATGGCAGCTTGAATTTGTGTAAAAAACCAGCAGGGACAGATTTTCCATGCTTAGAAACGAAACGCTCCCACCAAACCAAGCAATTGTCAAAGCCACAGCTAAAAGGGCAGGCTGAAAAGTTGGCAACCCCAGAAGGTGGATATGTGAGGTATCCAAATCGAAACACCACCAACACTGGTAAACTCATCGGATGCTAGTTGGATTTGGGAAGCAAGACTCAGCAGTGTCCATTAGCACTTCCTACAGGCAGAATTTGTTTGACTCATTTTCTGTGACTAAGAGGAAATTTTCAAATTTGAGTGCTTTCAAGTCCTTTTGGCTAGGCCTTCCATTAATCTAATTGTGATCTGCAATAGTTGCTCATCATACACAAATGCAGTCCTGAAGATTGAACAGAATCCTCCTGTGTTACTCACTTGGCCCCAAGGTTGCCTTTGATAATGGGGGTCGTCATTACACTCTTGCCTTTCACAGGCTGGCTTATGACGGAGAGGGGCACTGTGATACGGGCAGGCAGCTTCCCCTAGGAAAAGAAGCATCAGAGACAGAAATTATAGAGGTTCAGCAACCACCTCTCTGCCACACTGTTACCAAGAACAGGGGGAAAGGCCATCCCACAAATTAAAGTTTTCAGGATGCTGAGGGATTCCCAAAATACATACACAGTTGTTGCTAATGGCATTCAATGCTCTTCCATACGTCAGAGCCTACTTAAGACAGACAAGGTGGCATCCCCACTTAGAAACGGATGCTTGTCAATCAAGCTTATCCTTCCAAAAAACAACATGAATCACAGAATGGTAACGTTGGAAGGGACCCAAAGGGTTATCTATCCCCTGCAGGGATGACTTACTGCCTGGGAGGTGGAGACGACTGTGGTGCTCACTGGAACTTGTCGCATAGTCGTGGTCCCTGTTCCTATTGTTATGGGCGTCCCTGCCCCCCCTGACACAACAGCAACCGCCTTGGACACAGAAGCAGTCATGGTTGGCAGAGAAACAGCAGAGGTGTGGACTGTGCCAGGGACGCTCACAGACGAGGCAGCAGTCATCTGCTTGGCATTCGTGGCCACTGTAATGGTCTGCCCAGCTTTTGGTGGCATCACCCCCATCCCCTGCACAATCCTTATCGTGGCAGCTGGCTTGGCTTCAGTGGATGCCACCGTAGTGATGGCCTTGCCCTTCTGGTCTGCCACAGTCATGCCCAGAGCAGGCATCAGCCGGAACGCAGAGCCAGTGGACTCCACAGTCTTCAAGTCAGGAGTAACTTTGACCACTGTGGGCCCAGCTGGGCCTGGTGAGGCAGAGGTGGGCGTGCTGGTCTTGGCGGGAGAGTCAGAAGACTGGATGGGGCTGGAAGTCACACGCAGAGTGGCCGAGATGCCCTTGCCGGCAGAAGTGTTGCCAGTGGCTGCAGCAGTGAAGAGGTCTTGCGTCAGTTTGACAGTGGTGACTTGGGACTTGGCCAAGGTGGCCATCATGTCAGGAGTAATGCGGAGAACTGTCTGTCCCTTTGCATCAGTGGTGATCGAGGAGGGAGGCAGGCGCAGAACGTCCTTGCCTTGGATGCGGAAGTTGGAGGCGGTAAGCGGGATGCTGCTCCCAGGCTGGTTTTTCATCCCTAGCTGTCCAGTAATAGCCACCTGTAAGGAAAAATGTATTGTGCTGAATATCTCTCTTGCAGACACAGACACAGACACATACCATTTCTGCGGCAGAATGCTATACAGCACTGGGTGCATGGATGAATGCCAAGCTCCATTAAAGAAAAACAAGGCATGCCAAACTAAGCTTACTAGGAAAGGGCAAGATTTTCAGCAGGTGCTCACATGCCCATGTATATTTTGCCAGCCATAGCATTTTAGGAAGGGACCCCTTGGTATTATATAAGCACAAAGTCATTGTGCTCAGCTTTTCAGCTTCTCAAGGGCATCTGGCTGGCCACAGCTGGAGCCAGAACACTGAACTCACTGGACTCAAATCTGATCAGCATAGGCTGGCTTTTATACTCCAAAACCATTTCTCAGTATGGTACAGCTCCTCACCTGTTTGATGATATTTTGGCCAGCTACGTTCTGGAGGACTGTGGTGGATGAAGAGGAGGAAGTCGAAGAAGAGGAGGATGACGACGACAGAGACACAGAGGAGGAGTTGGGGGCAGAGCTGCCTGGAGAACTGGTCACTGGCTTTGGGGCAGGGCTGAGGGCTGCCGAGATCCCTGTCCCAGCAACACTGACTGGTCCTGTGACAGAAACTGTTGGCCTTTGCACCTGGACTGGGCTGGTCTGAGCTTTCACCGTGACAGTGTTGACAGCCTAGGGACAAGAAAAAGTAGATGTCGTCAAGGTGGTTATCTTTTTGCCTATTCGGTGCAACACCCTTCTATTCAGTTTCATGATGCCCTAACATTATTAGAAATCCCGAGGCGACAGTCCTCACCCTTGCAGAATTAACTATTGGGGATACTCTTTCCAAACGCTTCTCTTCCAAATGCCCTTTAAAATCTATTTTATTCAGGAATGCTCTCTCTTCCAATCACGCTCTCGCTGTACACTTGCATGGCTTTCCTTCAGTTCTAAACTGCCCACGGGATTTACGTGCTTGCAAAAAGTATGATGTGTCTTAAGAGATGACCATAGGCCATAATTCACATAATTCAGATGACAACTGGGGAAGAAGACTGCTAATTCTTACTTCTGGCTGACTCTCCACAGAGATAGCCCTCACCTGAGGCAGTGCTTTGGTTTGTGCAGAAGTGGAAGGGGCATGGACCTGAGGAACAGGTGTTGGTGGGGGCTGTTGCTGCTGCTGGATCACTAGTGGGGCTGGCTGAGACACAGGTGGGAGGCTGGACTGTGTTGTAACCACTCGAACCTGTGGGAGTCCTGAGGAAGATGTGTGGCTGGCCACACGAGGAGGGGGGGTTTGCTGAGGCCCAGTTTGTGCTTGGGTACTTTGTGCTGTGGAGAGCAAAGTCCCCAGCTGCGGCATGGTAGGAGATGACACCAGAAGGATGCTGTGAATAAGTTGAAAAGAGTAAGTTGATTAACTTAAAAGCACAAGTTTGTTCTAGAACAGGCCAGCAATAAGCAAAGTTTTCACTATTTTGCTTTAAGCTACCAAAATCAATCAAGGGTTTAAAACGTGTATTGACAGGTAATAATTTTAGCTGCAACCAAACAATAAATAGCTCACTGAACAGATAATTCATTGCAAGACTACATAAACAGATTTTTACAACTGATTTGCAATATCTATGTGATTTTCACCTTCCCTGGCCCACTCAGGCAAGTAATCCAAGTTGAATGGTTTTGCTAATATAGTCTTCCTTTTTTGTACCACTTGGGGGAAGGTTCACTTGTGGAAGATTCTGCTTAGGATAACAGACTGGCTGAATTTCTTTCTTAAATCCAGATGGTCCTAAAGCAACCCCCAATTTTATTTCCCCTCCTCACTAGAGATATCTATCACCCAAATCCTGTGAACAGTTGCACCCCTGCTTTTTGCAAAGATAGGGAAAGGATTTACCTTTGGTTGGGTTTAGCTTGCTCTGATGCAACGTTTGGCAAACTCTTGTTAACCACGGAGACTGGCGGTGGTGAGATGGGCATTGCTGGCAGCGGAGGGGCAGTGGGTGTCACTGGAGTCACAGGGGTTGGTGGCATGCTGGAATCACTAAGGCTCAGCTGGCTAGGCTCAGAGGTGCCACTAGTAGCCACTTTCACTGAACTCTCCTTGCTACTGGACTTCTGAAAAGGCAACAAAATAGTGGGCATCAATGGGGGCAGGGTGGGGGTGGAAATGCACTAAGCCCAGACAACCCTGTGCGAGTGGGAAGAGGGCTGTTTAGGGATAGACCAGAGCTTTCCCTGAGTCTATTGGTGATAATTAGATAAGCCCTTGAGATGAGATTGGGCAGCAAGCCTATTCAACCAATATAGTTGACAGTCTAAAAATCTGTGCCCCATGTATTTACATTGAGCAACTTACTATCTTTGCAGGAGGTTTAGACTTCTGCTGAAGGGCTTTTCTGGCTTTAGCTGCAGCCGCCTGAGCCTGATGAATCAGCTCTGCAAGGAAGAATAAGGAAGGGTTCTCAAACAGATGCTAAGAGTGAGACTGCCCACCTACGAAGCCAGCTTCTCTTTTTCCTTGAAGTACACTTCTTCTTCTTCCAAGAATTCCTACTCTGTGATCAATAGAAAACATACCAAACTAGATAATTTGCCAGCCAGGAAGAGGCAGGTCTTGCATGAAATGCATGTTTATGACATTTTCTGTAAATGTGTCCCCTGAAGGAGGCTTTTATGCCTTTCAATTTGAATGATGAATAAGAGAAAGTGATTGCTGTTCAGTCAGGAACAAGAGGCAAATTACATGTTCCAGCTCCATAATAGCAAAATTTACAGTAAACAGGACAAAACTTGTTTATATCTCATTTTTACTAGTTGTCAAGGATTTTAGTTAAATACACCTTTGGGGGGGAAATACATACTAAAAATGGATATGTATCTGTGTGTGTGTATATGTGGGTACCCTAAAGCATGAACAACACCCTATATCCTTGCACAATCAGGTTAGCCCAAGTAACAATGTGGGGATATAGGATCCTTCTCCAGGACTGGGAGTTGGAACTACACCTCACCCCCACCCTGTTCCTGAATTTGTAGAATGCTGTGAGTTTTTGAAATGGGATTTTAAAAATTCAGCGCCAGTTTTCTTCTTCATTTAAGGCAAGGCCACCTCTATCCATTATATTGCAATCTGGTTGCTTTAAGGCCCTCCAGCGAACACCCACCAAACTCCTCTTCGCTCCTGTCTCGATGTAGGTATATCCATAGCTTACGTCCAATGTCATATTTCACACAGGGATCCTTCTCATAATGTAATCGATCCAGTGCACCACTCACCACAGTATTAACCTGAAAACAGAATTCACAATTAAATGGAGGATGCAAAACTGATCAGCTCAGAATCATCATAGCAAATATATTTTGCACATGCAGGAAGGAAGAAAAGGGGCATGACAATTAGAAGCAAAATGGATGTCTAAAATAGCCCCATACTGAGATGGTAAATCATCTGAGAAACATACATCAAGCTCTCAGTCTATCTAGATCAAAACAGACCTCCACTCATTACCATGTATAGCTTCCTCGAGTGCTGTAGTTCTACAACAAAGATGACAGCACCTGCAAGCTGGAGTGTATTATACACATCACTACCAAAAACTGTTGTTTCAGTATTTAGACTTCATTACAAAAAAAAAGCACTGCCAACTCCGTAAGTTGGTCTACAGCTTTATCACTCTCGTAAGCTATGGAATTGTAGTCTTGTGAAGCTAAGTTGTTCTCACTCCTAGCCGACCAGAGCAGCTCGACAACAGAGAAAGTTGCCAGGTTTGTCGAGAGAGCAATGAGACTGAGAGCTGCTGTCTGAATGACATCAGTGTTGTCACCTGGATTCCTTGCCTAGGATCTTATTATCATTATCATTACCTCTGCCAAGTTTTAAGTACTGAGATTATTTTATGATAACTATTTCCGTAATGTATTTTTGTTTCTGTCTGTCCTTCGATGCAATGGCCTGTTGGCTATGCAAATAAAGCCTATTCTATTCTTGACCTTAAAAATCAATCACAAGGTGCTTCTCCATTCAATAGAAGCAATTCTCATCAGAGAGGAACGCTGAAAAGAAAATGCCTCTGTGCTCTCCCAGTTTACCTGAGCACTGGTGACATCAGGAGCGAGGAATTGAGAGTCTTTAAGCAGCTCACAAATCTCAGCACGAGTTCCCTCTCCATTAGGAAGACGGGCAGCAGCATCCCTAACTGAGACAGCAAAAAAGATCATAGCATTGTGAAGACCTCAACTGATACAAAGACTGAAGTAACACTTGAACCATTCAGGTTCCACTCACTGTGTGGGTTCCTAACTTTAACTTAGGGCTTTATACCAATTGAAAACTTGCTTTGGATAGCAGTCCCACACCCTGAGGAAATCCTCAAGGTCATTGGCTACTTATCACATAGAAAAGCAGCTGGATTTAAGAATAAATCTGGGCTTCCTTGCTGCTCATCTTCTGCCAGTGTTCTCATTTCATCTTGGGCTACAGTCCCAAACCCTGCAGTATAGCTCACTACCAGAACAATAAGAATGTCTCCTGTTTCTGTTTCTTTTCCTCTCTCTCTCATTCTTCCACATATTTTTTATTTATTTATATTATTTATATTATTATTATTAATACCCCACCCATCTGGCTGGTTTTCCCCAACCACTCTGGGAGGCTTACAGTACATTTAAATCATAGTAAAACATCAAACATTAAAAACTTCCTGATATAGGGCTGCCTTCAGAGGTCTTCTAAAAGTTGTGTAGTTCTTTATCTCCTTGACATCTGATGGGAGGGCACACACATTGTGTGTAATCGTTCCCTCAAACAGACTGAAAGGTTTCCGCCTATTTTAAGCAAGTTTAACAAACTTTTCTTACTTGCAGGCTTTCCAAGGACATGCCTATTCCACACCACAGGTTGTTCCTCCCTCTGTTCCCTTCTTGTGCTATGCTGTAACTCGGTCCCTGTTAATCCTGGCTACAGAAATTCCTCATGGACTGTGTTTCCTACATGAAACAAGCAGGCTGAACCCCTGGCATCTCCCATTCCTAAAAGGCAGCAAGAGAGGGGACAGGCCTCCAAGAACCCACTGGTATTCAAAGTAGGCAATACCAGGTTACAGGGACAAATGTTCTGACCTGGTATAAGGGAGCTTCGTATCTTCAGCTTTTTCACTGCAATCTTTTTCTCTAAACCATGAAGCTGCCCTATGCAGTGTCAGAACATAAGAAGAGCCCTGCTGGATCAGACCAAAAGCCTATCTAGCATTCTGTTCTAAGTGTCCAGATGCCTATGAGAAGCACAAAGCAACACATGAGTACAACAATATCCTTCAGCAAGCATCTGGCAGTCAGAGGCATCTTGCCCAATACTGGGGATATATATATATATAGTCATCATGATTAGCACCCACTGAACATGGTGGCTATGCCTTAATTACTTCCAGTATCAGGGGCAACAGGCCTTTGTATACCAGTTGCCAGGGATCACAAGAAACAGAGTGCTATTACCTGTCTTGGTCACTATTGCCAGCAGTGGCCACAAAGGTCTTGGGTGGAAGTCATCCTAGTCCTACTTCCAAGGGTCTTTTAAATGGAAACACCATTAATTGAACCTGGGACATTCCTTTATTTAGGATAGTTTTCCCCCCTCGTCAGTGCCTAATTCTCAAGGTGACTAACATAACAGCTTATCATTGTGAACAATCAAAGCTTGACCCCACTGCACTGCTGTTTCCTCTCTTCTTACAATCTGTTGTCACTGCGAACCTAAAAAAGACTGTAACATGTTGAAATCTCTCTCTCTCTCTCTCTCTCTCTCTCTCTCTCTCTCACACACACACACACACACACACACACACACACACACAGAGAGAGAGAGAGGGGGGGGGGAGAGAATATGTCAACTTACCAAGAGACAAGATGGTGACATATGCAGGCCTGTCTGATCGCAACAGAGAATGTTCTCGGGCTTTGTTCAGAGAAGTTTCCTTGTCAAACACACCCTTCACAGGGCCGACCACTGATTCAAAGCCATGCATGCGGAAGGTGAAGGCCTTGTGGGGCTGGCTGTACCTGTAACGTTCCTGCACATGTCAGAGAAAGAGAAGTGCTCAGATGAGCAAGAGATTGAAAGGGCAAAAGAACAGAGCAGGTTTCTAGATAAGCATCTACGGCTAACAATGTGAACTGAGTTAATAACAAATGCTTAGGAGAAGGCAAAGATTAGGAAGGGCAACTGCTTATATTTCAGTCATGTATACTGAGGAGCATATAGGCAGCAAACCTCTTTATAGTAAGCATTAATCCCTTAGTTTCGAGCATCTCTCAGTTTTGCATTTTCAAAGATTAATGCTGGTCAGAGATAATACTGATAATATTGGTAAAGACAAATGGAGGAGAAATGGGTATATCTCTCAGCCCAATTATTATTATCCCCCCCCCCCCCGAGCCTCCACATCTCTAGTTACAAGCCAGTATTATCTAATGTCTGCATAAGAAGTTATAAAGCCCAACAGCTCATGTGGAATCTCTTATTGCTGCAAAGATCGGGGCTTAGCCTACAGTAAAGAACAAGACTCAGCTAGGTGATATAACGTAGCCAGCACATACAATGCAACTACTGGGACATTAGTATTTGACACCTTAATGCTATGAAGCAAAGCAATGTACATGAGAACATAAAACACAATCTGTGTGTGTTTTTAGGGTTCTCTAAATGTTTATATGCTTTTCTGCTAACTAATTTTTAAGCACCCTCTTGTCAAATGGTGTGCTGGTTCCTTTTTTTTTGAACATTTAAGAAGACAGGTTGAAAAAAGGAGAGAAACTGAAATGAAATAAAGTTATTTGTCCTTAGGAATTTCTGTTTCTTCTGACTGTTACTGATGCAAGTGAATATTTTACTCAAAAAATGGACTACTTAAGCTGAAAAGCAAAATATGTATAAATTGGAAGGCAGGCATTTTAAATGATTTTATAGGTTTAAATGTTTTCCACCCACCCCTTTGTATCTTTGTAAACTACTTAGAGACTGTTGCAGTTAAGCAGTGTATCAATTGTTTAAATAAACAAATAATAAAATAAAACTTCCCCGTCCAATCCTGGCAAAGCATAGGAAATGCATGGGACAAAGTGTGCGTCATCCTCACCTGTTCCTGGAAAACACGTTTCTCTTCCCCAGTGCTAGGCCGGACTACGTAGTCAGTCCTTCTGAAACAAACAACAGCATGAGGTTGGAGTGCATACATCCACCTTCCCCTACATGGTTCACTCCAAACCTGATCAGAACCCTTCAGAGTCAGATCCCCAAACCAACTAAAAAGACGGTTGTGAAATAGAAGGGGGGAGGAAGGAAAATTGTATCCAGAAGGTACATACTTTTGAGTGTTGGCGCTGTCCAAGTAACAGAAGAAGAAAAAGAGAATCTAGCAACCTGGATTACCTCACAAGTTCTGCTAGAGAATTTTTGCGGCACTTCTTTAAAAAATTACAAATCACCTTTCTAGGATTTACCTTTTGTCTTTATAAGACAAAAGGTCATGATGCAAGGAGCAGCATGTTATTCAGACCTGAGCAAGATAAAATGTAATGTAGAAAGGAGGTTGGCAAGTATGCATTCATTTGCTGCTAAATGCTGAAATTCTTTTGGTGAAAGCTTTTTAAAGCAAAGTACAGCTAGCTACCCTATGCAGCAGTTAATATTTGGAAGTAAAAGGCAGCCCAACACTGAAATTATAGGGAGAATATATGGGAAGAGTGTAATTTGTCCAATGCACACTCAGTATTCCTGCCAACTTCCTCCTGCCTCAGGCATGATCAGTGCAAGCCAAGATTTTACAGTCAGAAATAAACTAAGACAGATGCAAGGGAAAGGAGCAGAGTCCAGCTCATTTCTCAATATTTATTGACTGGAAAAACGAACCACACTTCAGAACAATGTAATTCACACATTTGAGTAACAGTTAATGTTGAGCTTTCTTTTTAGACAACTTGTTTGTTTCTCATTAACTGATATAATAATCTTTGTAATAAAATCCAAAATAGGAAAAAATAAGTGTAACCCTAACTAACACTTGAGATTTCTGAACTGAATATATACTTACACTCGGGGATTAGGTGTGGTGGCATCTGAGCTGTCTTCGTTGTCCTACCAATGAAAGAAAGATTTTTGTCAGCACATTGGACAAGCCAGCTGGGATGCTGCCACATTCCTACAAATATCCTCTCTCACCTTGAAGAAGATTTGGTCTTTTGTCTCCAGCCACAGCTGGAAGAGCGCTGCCAGCTCCTTCTCATGGTCTTGTGAAGAGCCTAAGGTGAGAACCGAAAAAGAGGAAAGGAGAGTTGTTACCAAATGCTAATATCTGCGCTACAGTAATGGTACTAAAGATGACGTAGGGTGCATTCACCTTAGCCAGGGCATGAAGCAAAGGCATTTCAATGCATTCCCCCTTGCAATGTTCCAATTTTGACAGGGGGGCATAGTGTGACTAAAGTTGCTGACTCTCATGCTGTGCTGCATCCCAGTTGCCTTCCACTTATTGGAGGGCTGAATGTCTGCAGCACAGAGCTTATTTGACTCCTGGAAGCCCCCTGTACTGCACAGTCCTAAACTGCACAGGGAGCCTCCACCAGTAGAACTGATATCCCAGCACAGACATTCAACTCCAGTGCACTGAGGCAGCCAGGAGCACAGTGGAGTGGTCAGCAAGTGTGTCTTCGCTCTCCCTTGTCATACAATTGGAATTGGGATTGCACTGATACATCTCAAAGAAGTCTTCCAGTCCTTGAAGCTGATTTAAAGCCTTGGCCGTGACTGAGAAGGAGGTGAAAAAATAGGGAAAGCAACATTATTTGCCTCTTAGTAGACAACTGGGATGGTAACATAATGCAAGATCCATGCAAGAGAAGTTTTTTTTTAAACACACACACACACAAAATGATTTTACATAGTCAAAAGTCTACTATACACATAGGACTATACAACTATAAAGGTAGTAATAGAGGATGAAGCAGAAGATGTTCAGCCACTCCAGCTCCAAATGGAAGCTAAATGCCTCAAGAGAACAGCAGGCAAGACTTATTAACAGGAGGGGACAGAGAAGCAGTTACTTTACCTATCAGTTTCCACTGCTGTGTTTTCTCTTTGAATTCAACAAATGGAGAAAAACTGGAAGGAGCATCTGTAATAAAAGATACCGTAATGTTTCATATGTTTAGACATTACTGGGATACCCTTTGTCTCTAATTGTCTCCTGTAGGATAAGAAAGTCAACTGTTGGCTATTGGTACACCTTATTCTAAAGTATGAGACAGGACTCAAGAAGTTTCAGTGGAATCAAGTTTGTTCATTAGTGCTGGTGATAAACACCACCAGAAGGCTCTGTGCAGCTAGGTACCTAGAGCTCTGTCACATCCATCCATGAGATGTCTGCATTCCCCTCTGCAGAAGCAGTCAGGGCGTGGGAGAGTAAATGCTTTTGTGCAAAGCTTTGTACAAGGGTTTGCATGAAATCATCACCTCTAGATTTCAGTTCACTTTTCTTATGCAATGCTCTTTTGCTAAGATGGAAATAGCCCTTCCATGTACAGAAGTGGCTGGGCATATCTGAACCCAAGCTATCGTCTCCAAGAGCCACCTTGCCATGACAGTACAAAAGATGTGGGGCTGCAATCAATGTAGTCACTGTGCAAGTGGAACAACTTTCACTTGTGCAATGGAACTTTCCCCTCTCCTTCCCCCATGCACCCATACAATCTGTTCTGAGGGCTCCCCATACCATTTGGAGCAGGTGGTGGGAAGGAATTCTGTTGTGCAAGCAGAACTCATTCCGTTCAAGCAATTACTTCACTGGATTCAACTCAAAGATACAACAGGTTGCTGGCTGTCTTTGCTTACTAAGTGGTTTTGAATTAAGTTTTTCAGGAACAGAATCAGATGTTGCATCAAGGTTAAAGGGAACAAATTTGGAAGATAACAATCTGGATATCAAGAAATGTATCCCTTCTGCAAAAAATTATCATTTCACATCAAGTGGAAATAAGGAGAACAGGAAGAAAGGGCTGGATCTAAGCCATCTATGACACAATCCAATTTTATAAGCAATAGCTGTTCACAGGCCATGACAGATAGCCAACTTACTTCATTCTTGGCACAGCTCAAGAAGAAAAAACCCTGGAAAAAAGTGGGACTTACCTCTGCTGTCACCTGTGAGATACTGCAGTGCAGGCAAAACGAGTTCTGACCAGTTGGGGGCGAAGGAGAACCAACTATTTAATGTGCTGGCAGGGGAAGACTGCCAATCCATGACTTTATCCTCAAGCTGAGCAAAAGAAGGGAGGGATGGTGATAATGAGAAATACTAGTGAAATCCCAAACCATCTTGGAAATCACAACTGAGACAGAAATACTTTAATCAATAAATATAAATAAAGCACTTCCAAATCAAAGCACAGCAGATGGAATCAAAAAGACTGCAAATCCACAGAAATGAACTATCTAATGATGGTTGAAAACCATAGTTTTGGAAGGATCTCTTGGTGGGGACAAAAGGAAGGACAACAAATACAAAAAAGAAACAACAGATTGTTTTAACAAATGAATAGGCACCAATCTAAACACTCTTAGGCTAAACGTGTCAACTGAGAAGGAAGGCCCACTAGCTAGAATCTTGGATTAACCGATGCCTGCTAGTGCTTTCTGATTACTTGGTGCATTTTCATCCTATTTCTTGCTTTGGGGGCGGGGGGAAGTAAAGACAAGACTGTTGGACCAGTATTGCAATTCTGTAGTGTCATTTCTAATTGCAACCAAATATTCAAGTTATCAAAATAGGTGTATTCCACCATTCCAATAAAGACACAAAAATTCTTTTTAATTTTTTTTTAAAAAAGAAAAAGTAAGGCCCACTGAATTTGATTGGACTTACTCCCACTTAAGTGTATAAATAGGGTTATATCCTAATCCATCCAACTCCCAAGAAAGATATCCAGGAAAAACTCTTACCACTGAGAGACTAGCAGGGCCTTCTAGAAGCAGAATCTCCAGAAGCAGAGAAAAGAAGCTGAAGGATATTTCATTTACTCCAAGACACGGCTTGATATCTTCAAGAGGCCTTTGACAGAAGATGAATTGGCTTTAACTGAATTGGCTTAACTGAATTTTGAGAATGAGGAGGCTTAGCATATCTACCTGTTTCTTTCTTTGTATTCAAAGTACTTTCATGTACAATATTTCAGCAATCTTACAAACAAACCAGTAAGACAAGAGTGGGGAACCTGTGGCCTGCCTCCAGATGTTGCTGAACTCTCATCATCCCTAACCACTGGCCATGGTGGCTGGAGCTGATGGGAGTTGGAGTCCAACAACATTTGGAGGGCCACAGGTTCCCCAACGCCTGCTGTAAGATATGGTAATACTGACCTATTTTTATGATACATTTTTTTGGTTTAAAGGTTATCTAATGAATTTATATCTGAGGCAAGTTATGACTCTGTCTTACCACCAGAAGGCAGCAAAAAGGCATTAATCGCTGATGGATCTTCAACTTTTTGACAAGAGGAACATACAACATCATTATTCCTCACCTGGAGCCTATTTACATGTATATTTTCAAATTACACTCTCTCCTCCTACCATCTTTCATGTGCCAGTGTGCCCTGGAGGCTGACTTTAAATTACATTGCTGCATTACTGCACACCATGCATTTTATTTTCAACCACTATGCAACCCAGAATATAGACAGACACCTTATTCATACATGCAATTTATATGGGCTGTATTAACTATGCTGCATCACTTCTACCAAGACAAAAAAGCTTCTTTGTGCTGAACTTTTCTATTTTGATTTATTCCAGTGTGACTAGAACTGGCTTTGTTGTAAATATGCCTCATTATGTAATTTGTGGACCACATCCATTGTGTGCATTCTCTTCTGGAAGGAACTTACTCTTCTTTAACAGATGAGAGAGATGGGGGATCCCAGATAGGCGGGATGGGGGATGGATTCTGAGACATTGAAGGCATCCCTTCAGTGTTGCCAAGGGACTCAGAGAAATCCTCTGCTTCTGATTTAATCACTTTTAGTTTCTTCTTCTTCTTCTCTTCCTTTTCCTTCACTTTCTTTTTAAGGACAGCAAGGTCAAACAAAGCTTCAGTTTCAAAAGAGAGGGAGAATTTGTAAGTTGCACATTACAAATTAAGCAGGGTGTCAAATATCAGCCAAGAGGTACAGTTGCCCAGACTTTAGCTTATGGAAGAATGCAGAAGTGCAGGTGTGACCGCCTCTTCCGCCATGTCAGAGTAACAAAAAGCTCTCAGTACAAAAGATGTAATACTCCATTTTACAGCAGTTATAGCTGCTGACACTGTTTCAAGAGCTGCTGCTGAAGGAATTCAGAAATGGTTTGGTCACATTGCAAGAAATAGCTAAAAAGCATACTAGGCACATGGTTTTAAAAACATTGTGAATCACAGCCAATATGGTTTAGAATCAGAGGATTTCTTGCATGAATTGAAATGAAATAGAACCCAGTTATAGGATGTGGCAGGCAAGTATAATTAACCAAAAGAGCAAATATGACCAAGCCAACCCAATGTTTTTTGCATTTACATAAATACAAACATAGTATTTTGATTCCTTGGGACGCAAGTGGTGCTGTGGGTTAAACCACAGAGCCTAGGGCTTGCCGATCAGAAGGTCAGCGGTTCGAATCCCCGCAACGGGGTGAGCTCCCGTTGCTCGGCCCCTGCTCCTGCCAACCTAGCAGTTCAAAAGCACGTCAAAGTGCAAGTAGATAAATAGGTACCGCTCGGGCGGGAAGGTAAACGGCGTTTCCGTGCGCTGCTCTGGTTCGCCAGAAGCGGCTTAGTCATGCTGGCCACATGACCTGGAAGCTGTACACCAGCTCCCTCGGCCAATAAAGCAAGATGAGCGCCGCAACCCCAGAGTCGTCTGCGACTGGACCTGATGGTGAGGGGTCCCTTTACCTTTACCTATTTTGATTCCTAAACACATTTTCAAGAGATGTGCAAGCAAGCCTCCTTTTGAAACGAAAATGAGATATGGAGAACTCAAAAAAGGGACCCCAAGGGTTATCTAGTTCAACCCCCTGCAATGCAGGAATAGTATTTCAACCAAATTTATTTTGTCTGAGAAATGGTTGCTTAAAAGCAAAGGGCATCCCCAATATGGAAAGCATCATGTTATTGTGGACTCTCCCTGATTATCACCAAGTGACACTGCAAATCTTGCCACATTTTATTTACTTATAGTTTTAGCTCCCATTGGTAGTAAAAACTGAATGATACAGTGACAGATGTTCATCTGCTAACAACTCCAGCTAAAGAAAATAGTAAAAATGCAGTCATGTAGCAGCCTTGAACTTGATTCACATACCTGCCAAGGATCCCTTCCTACCAGCATTCACACGTGTCATGATATCATTCAGAGTCAGATCCCCAGTCATGAGGTCAGGATGGCTCTATACAGGACAAAGAGACATTCAACAAGGAGAACGACAACCATAAAGCAAAACTGGAGAATGAAAGACACTTGTTGAGACTGAACTATCATACATTGCTTTTCCTATTGTTTTGCCAATAAAAATTATTTCTATCAGATATACCTAGAGAAAATCTCCACTTAAAACTACAGTTCAAGCAAAATTGAACACAAGCACCACCCCACTCGTGTGTGACTACTGACACATGCATTGTTTTTGGCGTTGAAAGGGGACAGGGTGGGCCAGAACAGACCTGCACACATCCCACTGATGTGCACAGCAACCCAGAATGGAACCCCCACATAAGCAGGGATTCCCCTGTACTCAGAAATCTTCAGGTCATTCTCACCAAGTGTCTTTGGGCTATAATCCCGAACTCTCTTCAGTGGGAGTAAGCCTCATTTAAGTCAATGAAACTTACTTCTAAGTAAACATGCTTAGGCTTGTGCAACTTCTTATTTAAACCAGGGATGGGGAAACTTTGGTCCCTGAGATGTTGTTGAATTACAACTCCTTAATCTTTTTTGACCACTGGCCATATTGGTTGGGGCTGATGGGAACTGGATTCCAACAACAACTGGTGTGCCACAAGTCCCCCACCCCTTGCTTAAACTTTCAGTCTTGCTTTCTGTAAGGCAGAATAAAAACCAAATTACACCATCATGCAGCTAAGGTACATCATTCCAGCAGGTTCCAAATTGTCTCAAGTATCCCAAACCCTGTCCACGATATAGGCTGGATTCCCAACTTGCCACTACAACCTCTTCCACCTGAACACCCCAAACTTAACCTACAAATGAAAAGCAACTGAAATCTCAACGGAATCCTTTTGCTCCCATACTGTACTGAGTCTGCAGTGTAAGATCAGCTTGCAAATATTACTGTGGCTGCAGGGAAAAGAGGATCAAGTTTTCTCTCAAGCTGCCTGGACTTTGTTTTTTAAAACTGAAAATCTGCTTCTCATGACATATTCATGCTGTGATCAAATGCACACTTACCTGGAAGTAAACCCCACTACACACAGTGGAATGTACTTCCAAGTAAACATGCTTTAGGATAGGACTGCTAGCAAGGAAGGAGGAGGGCCTTATTCTCTAGGTCCCTTGCTGCAGAAAGAGGCAGTAGCAAAAGAGTACTAAGAAGTAGTGGCCTCCTTATGGTTTGCTTACAGGTTGGCGCTTGCGTTTTTCATGATGTTTTTTCAGTATCATCTTCAGGTCATTCTCACCAAACTCCAGTTTATCTAGGGGGAAACAAAGTCAATGCTATCAAAAGTTTGCTGTAAATCTATTTACATGACACATCTAACTGAAATGCTTCCATCTTCAACAAGCTTTAGATGCTTACAACCAATTTTTCTCAATTGACTATAAATTCCCGTCAGCTACAGCCTATGGCTTGCGAAATCTTCTACTATAAGATTGAGGGGGAAAACAGGGTCTTATACTTTTTCTTTCAAAGCAAAAAGCCTTTATAAATCAGCATCTCACATTAGACCGCCATAAATCTAATTTTAAATACATTTTATTTTGTAAAACAAAGACATTTTCACTTGGTGGCATAATGCAGATGAATGGTTAATTAAGAAGATATAAAACAAGCCTTGACACTTCAAAAAAAAAAAAGTATGTCAATGTGCATTAATATAGTGGCAGCTACTACATGAAAAATGCCAATACATTTGTGTATTGTTGGCAATATATGTTAATACATGTCAATCAGTTGTAAAAGTACAATTTTAATTGTATTTTAGTATGCTTTAATGTATTTTATATGTACCTCTTTTGTTGCTCTCTTTATTGTTTGTGTATGTGAATGGCCTGACTGGCTAACAAGCAATAAACCTGGCTGGAAAACTAGGTTGGATCACGGATTGAGAGCAATAATGCCCAACATAGGAAGGGAAAAAATGGCCTTTAACAGTCTTTTAAAAATGGAAGGAGGTGGTCTCTAAATTCTAAAACTAAGAAGGAAAATCCTGTGCGAAAACATCTTTTTAATGTATAAAGTTTTCAAGATGAGTCAGACTGAGATACCACTTGAGCTTACCTGCTGTTTTCATGTCTTGGGTTGATAATGTGGGGATTACTCTGAGAGGAACAGTAGGGCTTGGGCAATGGGCTGGAGAATTTGGAATCCAGGAGCTCAGATCTGAAATGCAACACAATAGTGAGGTTTCAACAGGGATAGTAGCAGAACAGAACCAACAAACCTGAGCACAAGGCTCATTTTTCTAGGCAGCAGATGCACTCATACATCCAAGTTATTTAGTAATTTTGCTTTTTCAATCAACTGAGTTGGAAAAGTATGGCTCTATTTGAAAGGCCATAGAAAGGGGAAGTACTGTTAATCAGGATATTTTCCTAATTGTAGCTCTAAAACTTATAATGCCAGCCATGATGTTTTAGTATGTTAATCTGACTGAGAAAAATATTTAGGTTTATTAGAAAGCACCCAAAATAAAGAGCTCTGTGAGCACAATTTTAGTTAAATGATAGTAAAAATGTTGAGAAAGGCAAACTGGAAATAAGATCTGCTCACTTCTCAAGCAGAACAGGGTTTAAGAAGAGGGCACCAGAGGGGAATCAAGAGGAGGACTACGTTGATAGAAAAGATCACCCAGAAGATACACACATACTTAGAAGGACATTAGTCCTACAGATGTTAAAAAGTACTATTAGCCTAATCTTAAACATGAATATGCTTAGAGCATGAAGTTTTCCCTGTATCAGCAAATGCACATTCAGCCTAGCATTTATAACCCATCTTCCATTAAAGTCATGCTACAGTATTATACGGTCCAAATAAAAATATCCATGACATTGCACCATCTTTATAGGGACACATGTCTGGGGTACCCCACTGTTAAGGACACAGTAACAGTCTCTTGGATCAAGCCAATGGCCCATCTAGTCCGGCATCCTGTTCTCACAGCGACCAACAAGATTCCAGTGGGAAACCATGAGCACTCTCCCCTCCCATGGTTCCCATCAACTGGTATATATGCAAGTGTATATCATCACTGATTTCCATGTTCAGGTTTTTAGCTGATACAGCATTAAGGACTTCTCCATCCACACTTCACTTAAGAAGCTTTTGTTTATTCTAAAGAATACCCTGCCATTACCTTCTTCATCTGAGGATAAGGTGGTGTCTCCACATTCCTCTTTCACTTCCCTGAGGATTTTCAGGAACCGTCGATGTGTTCGCCGGTCCCGTTCCTCAGCAGCACAAGCAGCTGCTGAGTATTTCCTCTTCAGGGCCAGATCTGGACCACCTTTCCTAGCAAGCTCCAACAGATGCTGAAACAGATATATGCACAGCAACATGCTGAATTCCATCTAAGCTCCTGTGACTTACAAGAAACATATACATTAATTTTGTAACATTTAAACAAAAGCCCATCATGTAAGGCACCATGACAGCCAAGTGGATGGGGCAAGATACACATCTTCTTAATGAGTAATATGCAAGGATGGAGGAGTTCTAATATTCAGAGACCAAAATCGAAGCCTTAGGAACCAACATGACTTCATTTAGGCACTGGTCAATAAATGCCACTACAAAGGCCGGGATCCAAAAAGCTAATAATTGTATGCAGAAAGGATTGAACATTCCCAAAAGGTTTAAGCAAATCAAAACTTTTAAAAGGAGACTCCCATGCTGCAACATAAATGGCTTTCAGAAGTCCCTTTAGTTTCTAATATTATTTACTTTGGTATGTGGCATAGGGGAGGGGTCACTGCTCAGACTTAGAACATATGGTTTGCATGCACATGCTTTAACTCCTGGTAGCACCTCCAATGAAATGGTTCTCAGAGTGCTCTGTATCCCAGACGGCTGCCACCAAAGGAAACCACGGCAAGCTGGATGGCAGAATGACCATATGCATTAAAGGCGGCTTTTATTTTCATAGTTACAATGGTGCTCTTTAAGAAACCTCAAGCATGCAGACCCCTTAAGCGCCAAGAGCTAGTTTCATAGTTCTTCGAATCCCAGCCTTGTGTGAAGACATCTGGGCAACCAAATGAGAGATTTCTCCAGTCTTAGTGACAAATACTACACTAAATCTTATATTCTACGAAACATTTGGTTTATTCAAATGCTTACATTCCGGGAGGAAAGGATCTGTTTCAGCAACCGGTAGAAGTACTGCTGTTGGGAACTGAGGTAGCGCTTGTACTGAGACTTGAAGCAAAGCTGTCGATACTTCACCACTTCAGGATTGAAGTGTCCATCTGTAACAAGAACATGTACCATGGTTACTGCTGTTTTGAAACCTGCTGCCTGAAAGCTATTTTTCATTTTTTATCCAAAAGCTGCCACATGTCAGATCTCAAGAGAAGGAAGGCACTTACCCCACCAAAAAAACCGGTTATGCAATAATCATGTGTATTGGGGTAGAGCAGAAGGCACTTTACTAAGGATCAAGAAGAAATTGAATATCTAACTTTTACCCTGTCAATGGGACCCTGACCACATAGAAAGGGGAACTGGGATAATGCAAATTGCTGATGCTGGACTTACGAATGAATAATTTCAACACACACAAAGAAAGAAGGAAATGGGATAGACTTCCCCTTCCCTTCTCCCCGCCCCCCTCAAACTGCAGGACAGGACAGAGATTGGATGAGACACAGAGTGTGAATGTATTGCATATGGGAGCACTTACAAATGTACAGCACTACAACACAAACAGCAGCATATAATTAGGGGGGGAAAGGTGACTTCCACTTTCAGGACCTACAACTTGTCACCTTACATAGCAAAGTCAAGAAGCCAGGTTAAAATACAGACAAATCTGCCACTGACCGCGGAAGAGTTTCTGGGCAATGTGCAGGGGGTTTCCAAACCGAAAATTCTCTCCACTGAACAGGGACAGGATAAGATTATTCTGATGTTCAGTGTTGCTTTCTGGGAAGTGAGGCAAAAACTTTTTCAGGTGTTCTCGTTGCGAATCCGTCAGCACCTCCTGCCATGTTGAAAGACTGACAACTTCAAAAAAGATTTCAGGCTACAGAAGGGTGGGGGGAGAGGGAGAGAGATATGAATGAAATAAAATCCTTCAAATGTGATCCAAAAATTCCACTTTTGAGAAATGCAACAGTATCATATAAAGCTCCTCAATTTTGTATTTATACAAAAAAGAACAAAATGAAAATTGTTATGGACTAATAATATAAACTAAGAAAACCTGTTCTTTAGCAGGAAAAGCTGTTAAGATACAGTATGTTCCATTAAACACTGTTGAAAGGCTCTGAGGAGTTTACAGACCCAATGGCGTAGTTTGCACGTCAAGGTTAGCTGTGTATAATGAGCACCTTAAAGACCAACTAAGTTAGTTCTTGGTATGAGCTTTCGTGTGCATGCACACTTCTTCAGATACACTGAAACAGAAGTTGCCAGATCCTTCTATATAGTGAGAAGGTGGGGAGGGGTATTACTCAGAAGGGTGGTGGGAATGGGTGATTGGCAGATAGCTGTGATGAGCCTGTTGACGACTCTTAACGACTGCAATAAGACCTATTGCAGAAGGATAAGAAGGATCTGGCAACTTCTGTTTCAGTGTATCTGAAGAAGTGTACATGCACACGAAAGCTCATACCAAGAACTAACTTAGTTGGTCTTTAAGGTGCTACTGGAAGGAATTTTTTTTGTTTTGACTATGGCAGACCAACACAGCTACCTATCTGTAACTGTGTATAATGACTTACTGTGAACAGGCAGCATCTTATGCATGCTGCACAATCACTCATGCTTCATTGAAGCTTGGCTTGTCATTAGATCTGAACCTAAGATCTATGATTCTCCTGAACAAACTATGGTGAACAAGGCTTCACGAGCGTTGTTCGTTTGGAAGAAAATACCATGATCCCAGGTATAGATGTAATGATAATCCATATTTCATAACTTGTTGCTCCTGCTTGATGCAAGGGATGAACTAAGCAGGCAGCGATCAGGTAACATGCACTAACATGTCACTCAATCACTGTTATGTCCAGGGTCAGGAACTTGGCCCTCTAAATGTTGTTGCACTCTAACTACCATCAGCCCCAGCCAACACAACCAATGGTCAAGGATGATGAGAACTGAGATGAGCAATTAACTTTGGCTTATCAGGACATGCAAATTGGGTTACTTAATGGATTCTTACAGACAATGAAAGCAAAGAAACATGATTTGGGTTTCCTTCACATCAGTTGCCATATACCCAAGGACTGGATGCTGCCCAAGTAACAAAACCCTGCTGCCTCCCTCATGCCCTACTTGTGAGCTTTTCAGAGGTATCTGTTTTTGAAGCTGTTCCTGTCTAATTTAGTTATCAAATGTTTGCTGAGATGCCACCACTTTTGAATTATTCCTCCAAAAGATAGCAATGGTTCCTTCTCAGATCACACTGTTGTTTTACACTATATGGAAGAAAAAAGGTTACTCCAGTTCTACTTACATCTTCCAAGAGATCTTCTGGCAAGCTAATTCGAATGGATCCCAGCATGCAATCCTCCATAATCTGTGTGCCATTTCCTTCTCCAGATGGCCCCAACTCTAATGGGTCAGTGAGCATGTGATCCAAAGAATCCATTGTTCATGCCCTAATGAAACACTAGAACAAAAGGAAACTTACTGTAACCAAGAAGCTATTTTCACAATTCCACTATAAGCAGGTTTAATATTAAATAAAGTATATTTAATTATTATTACAGACCAACTCAGTTGGCACTTATTTGAAAATCATGTTTGTGTGTGTAGCTCTTACTGCTCTGGGAAAATAAAAGCCCAGTTTAACACTTCACACTTTAAAACATACTGTTCTACTACAGTATAGTATAGTTTGTTCTCTGTCCCTCTCTACAAAAGCTCTTGCAAAAAAAGCTCCTATGTGCTTACCAGGAAGCAGAAAAAGAAGCCTTGCTGAATTCCTCAGGATTTGTGTGTGGTGGAAGGAAAGTAAAAACATAATAGACAAAGTGTGAACTGCTGCCAGAGAATGCCTGGTCAACAGGAGGTCTTTCTTAGTTACAGGTAACCAAGGGAGATGTGTTTTTTGCAAGCCTGTTCTATGATTGAGTAAATAAAAGGTGTAACTATTTATTATAGAACAGCTTCTAAAGAATTATGTCTATGCATACAGAACTATTTCAGTGTCACAACAACAACATTTAACCGAAATAATAAAAATACATTACTATTTGGCAAAATAATGTAATTCATGTTCCAAAAAAATTATAGTGCCATGTCTTGAGGAATTACTAAAAAGGAAAGTTCATTACTTGCAACTGGTGATATTTACCTTTTATTTGAAGAACACACAGCTTCTCCAGCTAGGGACTTGGAACATCAGTTACAGAGGATGGAAGCAGACATATAGCTGCCATCTGAAATATATTGGTCCTGAGAAAAAGATTTATTCTCAAATTATCAAGAGTCACATTTAAAACAGTGTATTTTATTAACTGAATACTGCCAAACCAAACAAATTTCCACTGAGTGGTGGGGGTTTTTTGTGCTCCGTTACAAAAACAATTTATCAAAATGAGTACACCTCACTTATCTTTTGATAGAAATTCAGACAATAAAAAATGAAGTCTCTGTCTTCATCAATGTTTTGAAGAAAAAAGGGAGGGGGAACCAGAAGTTTATCTGCTATGCCAGCAATAAAAATTGCAACACACTTCTAGTCAAACAGAGAATTTGCACTTGAGCCCCAGAAGAACATTTGGTTGCCCACATTGCTGGGGTTCTTGCTACCATTTGGCTAGTCTTGGGTAACATTGGTCAGTCTAGGTTAACGTTCATTAACTTGGGAACTCAATGAGAACAACAAGGCAACTTGTTGAACTCAATGAGAACAACTTGGGAACTCAATGAGAACAACAAGTTTCTGTGGTCATGCATCTTTCTACTTTTATTAGGAAGAGTCACTGGCTCTATCTAAACCATGGTTTGCTCAACAAATCAAGAGTTGTCTCATAGTCAAGCACATAATCTACAGCTCATTTCACTAGCTTGTTTTCCAGCTGTTCTTACCTCATGCAGCTTGGTAAGCATCGCAGTGGCGAAACAAACCAAGATTCAATAAGGCTGTTTGGTTCACACATGACACCAAATGATGGTTAAAACAAGCCACAGATCATAAAGCACCAACAAATCTTGGTTTCACATTGTGGTTTGCTGCCAAAAAGCAAAGCATAGCTAGTTTGACCAGTCTGAATATTGTGGGAATAATTTCATCAGGAAAGCGGCACACAAATAAACAGAGGATTACGATGAGCAACATACAGTATAATCAAATTAAACAACCAAGTGATAATTCATAAGGCCCCACAATAATATACAAAAATAAAATACAGAAAAGCAAAAATAATGCATCTCCAAAATCTAGAGTAATCTGTAACCAATTTTAAGCATTGCAATCTTCTAATATAATATGCTGCCAAGTTACTAAGGAACAGATTTTAAGAGTTATGTTTAGCACAAATACTTATAAGAACTGTACATGGTAAATTTCTGGTACCTTTTCCTTCAGTGAGCTCAAGATTGTGTGCATGGTTCTCCCCCTTCCCATTTTATGCACACAAAATCCCTGTGTGCTAGGTTAGGCTAAGAGATGGTAACAGGCCCAAGGCCACTCAATGAACTGCATGGCCAAGTGGAGATTCAAACCCTAGGCTCCCATGTCCTAGTCCAACACTCTAAATGTCATACAATCTGGGGTAGAAAATTTTTCAGAGCTGTATTTCTCCAAATAATGCTTTCCACTTCTTAAGTTCATTAGTAACAATGAATGCAACTTTGTTTATTTAATACAAATAAAACAGACATGCTAAATTAGATCACTCTTCAAAACATTCCAAAATGTTCTGATGAAAAAATTGCCACAATTTTTGTCTGGAAAACAGTCACCACTGCAAATTTCATCTTAGAAAAAGCATTCCCTCCTTCATGGAAGAGAGAACAGGGGATTGCCACTTCCATGATGATGCTAGGAAGATCTACATGCATGCATCGTACAAGGCACCCCACTTCCACTGATTCTACTGCAACCCTTCCACCAGCAGTTGAAGACTGCTTTATTCTGGCAGGCTCTTGGGAACAGACTGTTTTTAAAGGAAAGGGCTTTTAGTAGTACTGTTTTGACAATCTGCATTTTAATATATAAAAAAATAAAAAATTGTCCAGTAGCACCTTAGAGACCAACTTTCACGTGCATTTTAACAGACTTTGTTTTATATTGTTTTAATTCTCCTATAGTTTAACCACTTTTGAACCGTTACCTTTATTTTTAGCTTTCCGTATTTCACCTGCCCTGCTTTAATTTGTATAAACCAACTTGAGTCCTGGTCTAGGAAAAAGACAGGCTATAAATAATAACAGCAACAATCCTTCATCTATGTTATAACGCCATCCTGTTTTGGAAGGTCATCTGACTCTCATAGGAGCAGCTTTTGGGAGCTGCATGGCTGGACAGTGGGAAGCGGACACCCCAATTTTGCACGAATAGATGCGTCTTCAGCCAGCGCAAAATAATAATAATAATAATTGTGGCCAACCCCCTAAAACACATGCTTCCTCACCCACCCACCTTTGGGAGAATTTCCCTCATGATACAAGCTTAGCCTGTCAACTACACTGGTAATCCATTCCCACTGCCAACAATTTGATGAAGCAACAACCTTTATTGTCTGCAGAGCCAGGTTAGGCTGTGCACCTTACAGGCTTGCACAGGCAAGAGCAGAGGCAGCCCCTGCCCCCGAGGAACTTACACTCTTAAAAAAGGCGAGGAGGGGAGGCAAGGGGAGGGCCCACGAGAAAAGACAGTCCCCCCCCATGCACCTCATTCTTGCCCCCCACAAACCCGCCTCCCTATCCTGCCCCTACCTTCCCCACATTCCCTCAGGTATATATATTCGCGCCCCCTCCCCAAAGTTCTCAATGCCCCCCTCAAACTTTGACCCACAGGAGACCTTCAGCACCACACGCGCCTGCCCCGTTTGATACCTCAGAGGCCTCTGAGGTGAGTAAGAGGATCCGGCCCCTCCGCGTTCCAAACAGACGCGCGCGCACCCCCCCCCCCTCGAACCCCCGCTCACCTGCACCCGGCTCAGGCATTCCGTTTCCAGGTCGAGGTGGTGGTAGTGGTGGTTGAGAGCGCATGCGCCGACGCACGCGAGGCCTCCCCTTCCAGGCGCGCGCGCCGTGGGCGCGCCCAAGCTTGAGCCTTCCCTGCCTCCCGCGGAAGGAAGGAAAGGAACGAAGAAACAAAACGTCGCGCATGCGCGCCTTCTCCTCCTCCTCCAGACGGGCGAAAGCGCGCAGCCGCACTCGTCGTCGTCTTCTTCGCATGCGCGGCGGCGGTACGGCGCGCCTCGTGTTCCGTTTGCGTCTCCAGCGGCTGGAATGATTGAGAGCCCACTGATTGATTGACGGCAGGGGGCTATTTCTGGGCCAGCCTGTCAGGTTGCAGCATATATGATCTATTTGGCTATTTTATTTCGAACATTTCTTTTAGAGCATGTAGACTTCTTAGTGCATTTATGATTTTAATTTTTGTTTTAAACAGTTGTTTTTAGTGTTTTAACTGATAAATTTATTGTTTTGTTGTAAACCGCTTTGAGGTTTCTGTTTTTACAGTCAGTTTTATGATTGTAAAATTTTATACGCTTATGAATATATATATACACAGTGCTTTTTTCTGAGGTATGCAGGTGTATGCATATCCCTAAACATTTTGTGAATCTGTACTTTTGTTCATTTACTGTATTTATTTTTCCTGAACTATAAAATGGTGGTTTTCTTGAGTAAAAATGAGAGTACCCCTAAACATTTGGGGTGGGGGAAGCACTATATATACACACCACTCTTCAGCCTAAAAGGTTCCCAAAGTGGCTGACATCAATTAAAACAAAATGATCCTGGGGGATGGAATCAAACTCAGACGCTAGTTCTTCAACAGTTCTAAAAATGACTAGCTTGCATAGTTCAGAGGCAGGAGGTACCTGCTGGAGTGAGCCTTGCTTCCCATCTCCCCCACTGCGGCAGGCAGCCTGGTGGGATGGCTGCTGCCAGGTGACAGTTGAAGGAAAGGAGGCCTGATGGAGCTGGCCAATCCTATGATGGGAAGTCTGATGAACACTTTGCAGAGGGGTCAGCTTGTAGCACCTTGAAGTCGGGCTCCAGTCTAAAAGCTGGTGGCTGTGCTATGTAATGAATTTGTTAACATGCTACAAGGCTCTTTGGAGCTTGATGAAGCTTCCTTCTGAGTAAGGGCATACAACAGCAGCCTCAACCCAAGATGCGCACATATTTAGAAGTAAGGCTTGTTTCTCCATCTGGGTAGCTAATATTCCACAGTAGAATGGTTCTGAAAATGGAGGTTCCAAACAGGTGTAACTCTGAAGATACATTTAGTCAAGTCTGCATTTGATATGTTTTGCTTTCTGGGGGGTGGGATGAGGGAACAGAAGTTGTTGTTTTATTTTTATGTGTATTCTAGCCTAGTAAGCAGCATTGTGTTGTTAGAGTATGTGGTATAGTGGTTAGAGTGCTGGACTAGGACCTGAAGGAAAGGTTGGATAGGAATGTAATAAAATTAAGTCCCACAGAGTTCAGTGGGGATTGCTTTTGAATGAACATCAAATGTGTCATGGGATGAGATTGAATACCTTCCTATTGTACTAGGATGTATTTTATTTCATGCCTAGCTTATCCTTATCTGCTCTTGGAAGAAGTGTTTTATGTTTCTAGGCAAGAATGTAGCAATGGAATGAAGCCTTTTCGTTTTGCAAAAGAGGCAGAAATTCAAAAGATGTAGGTTTCTCTAATATGGAGATCCAGTGGGCAAAGCTTGCCTTGCTGAATTTCTGCCTGTCACAAAGGTACAGGAGGAGCTTGTGGGCTGTGGCCAATGTTAGCCCTGCGCAGAGTAGACCCACTGAAATTAATGAAACTAAGCCCATTAACTTCAGTTAAAAAAAAATGGTAAAGGACCCATGAACGGTTAAGTCCAGTCAAAGGCGATTATGGGGTTGTGGCGCTCATCTCGCTTTCAGGCTGAGGGAGCTAGCGTTTATCCACAGACAGCTTTCTGGGTCATGTAGCCAGCATGACTAAACCGTTTCTGGAGCAATGGAACACCATGATGGAAACCAGAGCACACAGAAACGCTGCTTACCTCCCCGCTGCAGCGGTACCTATTTATCTACTTGCACTGGTGTGCTTTTGAACTGCTAGGTTGGCAGGAGCTGGGACAGAGCAATGGGAGCTCACCACATCGTGGGAAATTGAACCAATGACCTTCCAATCGGCGAGCCCAAGGGGCTAAGTGGTTTAGACCACAGCGCCACCTGCGTCCCTAGAAAACTTTTGCCGTGACTCAGATTCGAACTGAGGTGGAGGGCCGTGATCGTATAGTGGTTAGTACACTGTGTTGTAACTTCAGTAGATCAACTCTGAGTGGAACAAACAACTCTATATATTTTTGCATCAAGTAAAATGGCGGAGGGACTTCTGACTGTTTCCTCCCCAACACACAATTTATTATTTCTATAGCCCTATCAGGAAATTACAATGCATACAAATAAACAGGAGCCAAGGCAAGGCTGATTTTTCTTTTCTGGCACGGCTCTTGTGTTTTTTGACAACTGCAGAGCACCAAGAAAAGCAGCAGTTAAGGCTTGTCACATCACTGAGTGTTTATACCGAAACAAGTTTTGCCTGCTGATTCTGCCGATTTATGCAGCTGTGCCAATAAAGGCACAGAGATCCTCCTATTAAATTCTACTCTGAAATACACAGGTTCAAACACAGCTCTGAAACTACTAGACACATTTCCCATGCATAAAATGGTAGCTGTTCTAATTCCTGTCATGAGGGAATGTATGCATGAGCAAAATAAGCGAAAAGACCGTGCGGACGGATCCTCTGTTTACTTAGAAGTAAGTCCTACTGAG